>NC_059380.1:14725000-16080000 GCF_019703515.2 Myxocyprinus asiaticus
AATCTGACCAAAAAACAAATGTACAAGACTGTGTACATAATGTTTTTCATTAGGGAATGAATTACAATCCCATAAAGCATTGCAAATGACAATAAAATAAAAAATTATGGAAATATACTGAACTATTGATTTCAGGTTGTTGATTATTAGTATAGAAATAATACAGTATATTTTAAGTTTATTACAAAATATTCAGATTTTTACAAATATAAAAGTATGTAGAAAGTGTAGGGAGCTTGATTTGTGGATTGTTTTTCTTCACGATCACAGGTAGAGTTGTTCTTCTCTGCACTGAAAACACAATAAACTTTATTCTCTTCTGAATTGCATATATACCGGTACTTTACTGTCACATGCACAACGTGAACTAAAATAGAGTTAACAGAGTCCAGCTTGACCAAAGGGGACGCAGATCACCCTAATGGTGTCATCATACGAAACAATTATTTGCAACAAAACAGCATAAATAATAAGTAAAAAAGACATAAAACCTCTATGAATTCTTAATAACAACTATTTAAATGCCCCCATAAGTTCCCTTTGACCAAGGAAACAGAATTAAATGATGTGACGACTGATGTGCTCTTTTGCACTCGCCTGTTCTTACATTAAAAAATGGAGCACATACAGTACTGTAAGACAAGGTACTGAGGATTTTGTAGTCTCTCATCATTGAGCATGATGGATCAGGTAAACGTGTTTTTATGTGTACAGTTTTAAATTTATTCCAGATCACACCAGACATACACACCTCAATAAGAGGCACATCTTTGCTCAGGAAGTACTGAGACAATAACTGCTTGTGAGATGTTTGTCTCTGCAAGGGTCTTAAAATAGCACCATTCTTCCCTCCCCTATGTTCAAGGCCTTGAAGCTTTAACCTATTAAGAGTTTTCAAGTGCCTACTGCTGCAGAAGATTTACTTGCACAGACTGTGTGTCTCGCTGTGAGTGTGTTAGTGCAGGGAAATAATCAGTGAGATAACATGCAAAGCCATGCTAAACATATGGTCGCCCAAGCATCCATAATGACATACTGCCAAACCAATCGTTCCCATTTACTGCAGTGTGTTTGTGTGTTTAAGTGTTATTCTATGAGCAGGAACCAAAGCAGATGAGGTACTGTGAGAAATGAACCTGTTAGCTCCTGTAAGCAGGGGGAACCCCTATGGCTTACTGTTTCGAGAACACACTATTTAGCACATGATATCTTTCACTTAATACTAAAAGATGAACCCTCGAATCAAAACAGAACAATTCTCTGTGCCAAGTGGGAGAGAGTGCCATGTTGCTTCTTCCAAGCCAAGGATAAAAAGTACTGTAATTGTGGAATCCCATTTAAAGGATCCAAGAGGACCTAATCTAGCGCTGAAGAACACTGGAATGGTCAGACTGGACCATAGATCTCAGAATTGCACAAAACTGATGTTGCATGGATTTTGCATGAAATTATGATCATCACTCTACATATGATTTAAACACTGCAACTTCCTTAGCAACTACTTGTGTATTAAGCCTGAAGGCCTGTTCACACTAAGTCAGTTTTTTTGGTATGAATGTTCATTCCGAACTAGCTTTTGTCCGGTAACAGTGCATTCCTATAATGCTATACACATCGGCTCCGACAAATCGTCAGATTTTTCTTCGGACTGCAATGAAAAATTACTGACCAATGAGATAAGAGCAAACCTGGGCAACTTACGGCCCATGGGCCGGATTCGGTCTTCCATGTGGTTTAATGTGGCCCGCGGCTCATTTATCCTAAAGGCGTTTGTTTTTTCATTGGATTTTTCAGTTATCTTTCATTGGGACCTAACGCACCTCCACAAGCGTTTAACATGCTCAGGGTTGCCAGATAAGAGATGCAACACCCCCAATTTGAGATTTATGCTTGCGCAAATTGGAAACATTCTGCCTAATGTTATGCTTATTTTGCGCAATCTGGCAACAATGCACGTGAGTGTGCTCCTTTCCTCTTTGAACAAACTTAGTGATCTCTAGTGCATTATTCTGCTCAAGGAAAAGTGTTATACGGCCACTCTGTGTCCATTCTTGAGGCTGCTTGTGATGTTTGGTGATACTAAGTTTGCAGGTAAACCTTCTCAGTGATGAAATTAAATATAAAAGTAGATCTCGGCATCATTGACATGCAGAGGGGTAATCACTGACTTCTCAGGGTGGAGAAGTCGCCACTCAGGGTGGGCACAAGGGTGGGAACCAATTCCAACTCAAATAGCCCAGTGAGAGATATCTCTGGAACGGACGAGGTTTGCAACGCTGGCTCTGGGATGGACGAGGCTTGCAACGCTGGTTTGTTGGCCGTGGCAGACGTGGGCCTTGGCTCATTGACCAGAGGTGAGCCTGAGACATTGCATGGAGCAGACTGAAGCTTGGCTGTGATATGGCGTGAAGCAGACTGAGGCGTTATTGTGAAGGGCTCAGGCATTGCTGTGACACGACCTGGAGCAGACTCAGGTGTGGCTGTGACATGGCATGGAGCAGGCTCAGGCGTGGCTGTGACATTTCATGGAGCAGGCTCAGGCGTGGCTGTGACATGGCATGGAGCAGGCTCAGGCGTGGCTGTGACATGGCATGGAGCAGGCTCAGGCGTGGCTGTGACATGGCATGGAGCAGGCTCAGGCGTGGCTGTGACACGACCTGGAGCAGACTCAGGTGTGGCTGTGACATGGCATGGAGCAGGCTCAGGCGTGGCTGTGACATTTCATGGAGCAGGCTCAGGCGTGGCTGTGACATAGCATGGAGCAGGCTCAGGCGTGGCTGTGACATGGCATGGAGCAGGCTCAGGCGTGGCTGTGACATGGCATGGAGCAGGCTCAGGCGTGGCTGTGACATGGCATGGAGCAGTCTCAGGCGTGGCTGTGACGTTTCATGGAGCAGGCTCAGGCGTGGCTGTGACATTTCATGGAGCAGGCTCAGGCGTGGCTGTGACATAGCATGGAGCAGGCTCAGGCGTGGCTGTGACATTGCATGGAGCAGGCTCAGGTGTGGCTGTGACATGGCATGGAGCAGGATCAGGATCCGGGGCAGAAGGCGGCGCAAGCTCAGTGACCATGACGTGGGACTAGGGCTTGGCGGCCATGACGTGGGACTCGGGCTTGGCGTCCACCTCCTCCACAGTGAACGATGAACCACATATTAGTAGGGCAAGGTTGATATACTGAGCCAGGCTGTGGGTACTGCCTGGCATCAGGGAAGAGACTGGCTCATTCAGTCCAAAGCGAAAACAATCCTTGAGGGCAATCTCATTAAAATCGTCCCTGCAGGCCAGAGCACAAAAGTTCTCAATATATTCCTCAATGTAAACGTTTTCTTGGCGTAGGTGAAGAAGTTGAACTGCTCGTTTCATCTTGGTCAGTCGAGTATTCTGTAACAATCGCTCAGCAATGACAGGCAGATGAAGATGATGATGATGTGAAGAACCCAAGTGCAGTTTATTTACAAAAGTGATATCCAAGAACCCTAACTTTAAATGTGAACAAAACATAAACATGAACCTGACTTAACTAAACTTGAGTTGACATGACATGACTTGGCTTGGCTTGGCTTGGCTTTACTATGAAACAAAACATAAACATGACTTGACTATAGGACCAGCATTACACCAACAATACTCGACAATGGACAATGGCAAACACGAGGGTTAAATACTTGGACTAGGGAGAACACATGACAATGAAAACCAATGGACACTTAGGACTCTAAACGAGATAAAAAGGCTGCTAACAACCCAATGAAACAATGAACCAATGAGGACAAGACACAAGAGCATGGGAAACACATGACAAGATCACATGACAAGGAAACAGGAACAAACATGGCATGGAACAAATTTATCAAAGTAAAAGACATGAACAAAAACACATACAAACTTGACATTACTCATCTCACTCAGATTAAAAACAGATTATATACTCCTCAAAATGCATCAACACCATCTAAATGTCATAATGAAACAGTTTCACCAAATTAGGTAAATAAATGCTTTAACAGCATTCATTATATTAATTTCTAACAGCTGAAGGCACGGACAGGGGACTGGTACAACAACAGCACTGCAACTACTGTACAGGAGTGAAAGAGTTTTTAGTTAAATTTTTTTATGGACCAGGTGTGAATAAACCTTCCATCAGAGGTTTGTCTTGCAAAATTGTCACGGATTTGTTGTGAACAGGCCTTGAGACAGTATAAGGACTAAATAGGTTACTTGGCTCCAGCCAAACATTGACCCATTGGGAGAAATCAAGTCAACACAATGGCCGCAGGAAAGGGTGTCCTGTGTTTCAATTTAAAGACTCTTGCCTAATAGGTTTTACATCAAGATCGCACATGTATTTGTAATGTGGATATGTACTTTTTTTTATTATTATTATTTATTTCAGTGATAGCAGCATCATTAAAAAAATAATAATAAAAAATGATGCTACTGTCACTGAAATCAGCCAAAAAAACATACTTATTCACATTACAAATACACATGCACGCTCTATAGTATGTTACTAAAATGTGTGCTTAGCATATACAGTTTTGAAAATTTCATTATTTTCCCCATTCAAGCAGATTGTAGCTAAACTTGCATGAGCTAAAGCATACCAAGATGGCTGGCAACTTTTTCAAAAGGACTTTAGGTCCCAAACTGCACACCTCAGCACTTTTCTTCATCATTTTGCAGTGTCAGTAGTACGAGTAGTATTTAAACACTGAAAATGCAAAATAAATAAATAAATAAATAAATAAAAATAAATGTTCTATGCATACCCAAATGAGGCAATTAATTCACCTGTCAAAACTGAGTGTGGAATGTTGGACACTTCATCCACTCACCACTCATAGGTCCCTGGTGAAAGGGTTGGAATTACCTGGCTGTCTTGCTGGTCTGACAAAACAATTGTAAATAATGGAGCAACTAGTGAAAATTCAGTGAAGACAGCACCTTACAAATGTAAGTTGAATGCTTCACCATCAACCCACCTTGTGTGAATATGTGTCATACGTTGTTTGAGATACAATTGTTGAACTGAGGTTGGCTAACATGGTAAAGCTAGCAGCAACAAATAGCATGCGTTTGAAACGTCACTTCTGTCAGCTGTTAAACGGCAAATGCTTCTGTATAGTAACATTTTTTAAGTGTTCTATTTGGGATGATACTACATTTGAAAATGCATACACTACATGGCTGACTGTAATGTATATTGTAAGTGCATAGTGTATAGTGCATAATTTTGGATACAACTTTTGATTAAATACAGATTCTATGATGTTGCTAGCAAATCTCTCTGGACCCCAGGATTAAGGGTATTGGTTGTGGCGTTAAGGCTTTGGTTCTCAGGTAAAGCCCTAGCGTGCTAATCTCCATGTCAGTCTGCATTAGCATTAATGAATTGAGAAACACTTGTCATAACAGCACAACACAAAATGTGTGTAAAGCCACACGAAGCCACCGACAGCCATTGAGAGTTGTAGTAGTGATTAAGATCTAAGAGTGACAGATATGATTTTAGTGGCCACCAATTCTTAACAACAATGATGTTTACATTACCTTGTGGATGAACAAATAAGCTCTGCTTTTCTAATTGTATTATTACCATTATTACCATAAATTTTTAGCAAGTCTTAGCTTTAATAACAAAATATGTGTTGCTAAAACTGGAACGCAATAACATTTGCTTTGCCAAGGTCACTTCTGATCAAAATAAAGCCGCTTGTGATGGCGTACATACTTGGCATGTATTCATTTGGATGTCACATGCAATGATACTGTTTGAAAATGAATGATTCTCATTTGAATCCGTCAGCTGTGTAAATATACAATACACGTCTCTAAGATGAACTAAAAGCTACCATCTTAGTAATGTAGCTTCAGCAGTGCCTTTAAATCACTGGGCCAATGTTTTCTTTGGATTAACTGGCTGATGTCTTATACTATATATCATACAGTGGTTTGGGCAGCAAGCGTGTTTCCTTTACAGGAGTCAAATGGATAGGCAGGAAACCTTGCAGTACAAAATGTGGTCAACCTCTTCCTTTAGATATGTCCAATTCCTCAGAAATGTACACCCACAAAACACACACACATTGAAAGCAGATGTCGATCAATGTTGAAAGCAGACATCAATGTTGTTATATCATTGTGAACAATGTGAAAATTCCACCCACCAATTTTCTGTTTTACAGTTGAATCATCATGGTTTTTTATGCTACAGGAAAAATAATTTGTGCTATGTTGTCCCTGCAATGTCGCTCTGCACAAACACACCCAAACTCAGCAGTCGCACTGTGAGTGCTGCTTGTTATGTTGGCCACTGTAAATCGGATCTGCCTCCGATTGCACAGTGGGTTTGCCGCAGAAAGTCACCTGGTTGGGTCCCCAGAATGAAATGCTGTTACTGACACATTCAGATATAAAACTGCAATACCCTAGACCTAGATTACATCTCCAGCATATACACTCTATCATTATACATTTCTTTGTCTATGTCGAGATATTTTTCTGGCAAATGTAGCAGCTGGTGTTTGTACCGACATCAGCAAAATTTCTGCGGTCTCTGGTGCTCTTATGCATTGCTTACAATGAAATATATAGAAGGTAAAAGTGAATTTATTTATTCTAATTTAGGCAATACAGTGGTTGACATGCTTCTATAGATCTTATTTAGTGAGTGGTTCTTTAAATGGTATTGTCATAGACACTGGTGCACAGCACATACAGCAGTTGTTTGTTTTATGCAAATTATGCGGCAGAAATTTCAATGGCTTTAATTAATATCATAAAGGAGACAAAAAGGCAAGTGTTTTCAATAAATGTAATTTTATTTTATTGAGCAAGGCTTGTACTACTGCAGACCACGTTAGCATCTCCATCAACTTATTATTTATATTTCTATATTCAGTCGGAGATAATCACAATTTGTGCAGTGCACATTCCCCTGCCTGTGCTCTCTGAGCTGTTTTTTCTTTATTAATATGCTCTCTCCACCTCACCATCTCTCCTGTAATTGAGAAGGACAGGGTGGAAGGAGCTCTGGACCACGGCCATCCACGGATACATCCTGCCAAACTAAGAGACATGTCCTTGCTTCAGTCTCTACAATAAACCTATAAACAACCCAGCAGAGAGGCAAACTCGCTCATACCTAAAAGGGGGCGCTCCATTGGCAAGCAACTAAAACAAATCGGGGATTGTTTACTTCTCTCAAAGAACGTACACACAGCTGAAGAATACGGTTCTCAGTCCTGTTTTAGAGTGCTGAATCAGGCTTATGTTTACACATAGTTCGGTTATAAATGAGAGTGACAACTGCGTTCTATAACTGAACAGACTTCTCTGAATTTTCAGGACTAATAACTGCATTTCTAGAGTGAGATTTGTTAAACCTGTGCTGTGTGAATGGAACCACACTGGATAACTTGTTGTCTGTCTCATCGTCATACAGTGTGATAGCCTCTCTGCACTGCGGAAATTCTTGTCTCCAATCTGTTGCATTTTTTTACTGTGAGGTTCCGGTAACTCACAGAGATGGAAATATGAGAAGTGCATCATTTAAAGGTCTTAGATCTAGACGCTGTCTTCCACTGTTTCTGTTTCTGTTTTTTAACGAGTTTAGGATATTGCATTGCAGGCAACACGTTTTTAGCATTTAGCGTTTTCACAACACGTTACGCATATGACTAGCACGCAACATGAGTTCACCTGTTCATTCGCTTCATTGTCTGTACAGATATAAGTTTTTACAAATATTATGTTTATGTTGTATCTATAGCTTAATTTCACATAGATAGGATTTGTTTGAGTGAGGTAAGTACTCTGTTTGTAAAGCGGTTAATTTTGCCGGTGCTCTTGCAGCTCACAAAGCTCAAGAAGTCCCTAACACACTGGATTATTGGATTATATTAATCAGTTCTTTTTAGAAGTCTCTCCTGTAAACAGATGATTCTTCTTTTGTTTGTGCACTGTTAATATCTTGCAGTTGACTAGATTAACACAGCTTGAGAGTCACACCTGTCAGTAATTAAAGTTGTCTATACCAAACACTGCGGGAACGTATCATTTAATTTATCAGAAAGATGTCAAAAAGCAACTTTACTAATAATCAGTTTGACTGATGAGAAATAGAAGTAATCACAACAATAGTGGGCGGAATTCATGAACAATGAATTGCATCAACTGAAAACATTTATTTGCCAGTGTTTTTTAGCACTCGATTCGCTACAGGAATTACGCAAATCAGGTAACGGCACAAACATGCATAAAAATAAGTGCTGAACACAATTTGCATGGTACAGTTCCCTAAATTGGCTCTTTAAAATGCACCTACACTTCACATCTGGATATTTCCTATTCTCTATTTGATTGTCATTTAACAAATTACTATTGTAATGAATGCAAAGGAATGTACACAAACATCTCTTCAAAAGAAAACTCTGTTGACCGATGAGGCGTGTTTGCGCTGAAAAGAGTGACAGTGATTTAAATCGCAATACAGCACAGCACTAATTCAGCACATTTACCACCAGTTTAAACTAGATTGCGAGTAGTTAAGAGTGAATAAGAGCAGGTTTTTGCACTGAAAAATCACACACCAAAGTGCTGTAGCTGTTCAGTGAATTCATCCCAGTTGTTATGCTTGTACTCTAAATTTTCAGTGTAACTCATTCCTTCTAAATGCGCAGAGGCAGTGAGCTGTGCTGTTGTGGCCCATAGAACCCTGTGGTGGGTTATTTATAGCTGACATTGTCAGCCAGCACCGGGTTTAATGTAAGGACACGTCCACGGAGCAGAGTGGTGATTAAATGTCTGAGTAATTGACAGTAGCCCTGGAGGAAAAGAGGGAAGAGTTAGAGAGAGGGAGTAAGAAAGAGCGATAGAGAGAGGCAGAGGAAAACTAGTTTGGTTTTGCCTACTGACTGCTTTCTCCTTGCATATCTGTCCACAGAGATGCTTTTCATGCCGAACTACAACCAAATGCCATGAGTTCGATTGGACAAATATGGAGGGTTGGATGGGTAGTAAACTCTCTCACATTCATGATGGGTCATCAAGTGCTTGTCTGGCCTCAGATTGAGGATTGATCAATATTTTTGATGTAAACCAAACTCTTCATGAAATCTCGGCGGATACTGACTATCTGTGTGCCATGAATATTACAGTCAAGAACTGAGATATGTTTGGTTTCAATGATGATCTCATGTCCTAGTGGCAGTGCTGTGATACGCTATTCAGATGAGCTGATTGCATAATCGTAATTAGCAGACAGACTTAAACAGCAGTGACAGGAGACAACCCTTTCCCACCAAAGCATAGCTCAATCTGGAACCATTCCACCACACATTTCCACAGAATAAAAGGCTGTTCTGGGCTGGAAAAATTATGTCTAAATTGATCCCTTAAACCTGCTGGTTCAAACCAGTAAAGTTTTCAAAATGCAAAACAAAACTATGTGATACAAAACTAGATAATTTTAATCATTATATATTTACATTTAATTTCAAATAAAATTAAAATTACTTCTGACTGTTACACGAAAGATAAGAATGTCATGAAGATGCAAAAATCAGTTACTTTGGATGTTAACCCATATGTTTGGTTATGTTCATTTTGACCCAGACAACTTTTTTCTGAACAATTTTTTTTGTTGTTGTTCAAATATGGTATCTGAAAATACACACACACCCAAAAAAATCAGAACATTTTCTTAACATGTTATAGCTTTTATTTAACTTTGTTACACCTGTTGTGTTCCCGTCTAAAATGTCTGACCATTGGAAATGAATGGGCGGGGCTAAAAAAAAAAAAAAAAAGTGTTTAGGAGCCTGTCAAACAATCTGATGAGCACATATGTGTACAGTACACACTCATACACACACCCATACCCACACCCATACCCACACACATACACTCACACAAACACACACCCTTTGGTTTCCTCTGTTGGGGGGGTTGGGGGGGGTTGAGTGTGTGTGTACTCGGACATGTGCACACACACACCATTGGTATTCCCAGTCTGAAATGACCGGCCATTAGGAATGAATGGATGAGGTTACAAAAAAGAAACATTTGTGTTCAGAAGCCTGTCCAACCATTTGATGAGCACACGTGTCTTTGAACATAAACAAACACACCCTTTGATTCTTTGACATCCCAGGCAAATTCTGAACCTGTCTTGACTCCACAGGAACAAAAGAACACTGGAAAACTGGGAACGTTCTTATTCACCCATTCACACACACACACACACATGTTGGTGTGGCTATCCTTATGAGGACTCTCCATAGACATAATGATTTTTATACTGTACGAACAATAGATTCTATCCCCTAACCCTACCCCTAAACCTAACCCTCACAAAAAACGTTCTGCATTTTTACATTTTCAAAAAAACATTGTTTAGTATTTTATGCGATTTGAATTATGGGGACACTAGAAATAAACCACATTTATAGCATAATACCCTTGTAATTACCAGTTTGTAACCTAAAAAAATAATTCTCGTAAACCACCCAAACCCGCCCACACACACACACACACACACATACACACACACACACACACATATTGAAGTATATTCATGTCTAAAGTCTATAGCATAAAAGCATGTTGAATTGCTCTAGTTGAAAAAATAAATGCAATGCATTGAAGTGCTTGCCTTTAAATCCATTGTATTTACAGTGCTTGCATTTTGGGAGGCTGAATTTTAACAAAGTTGTATTTTTAAGCATTGAATATTTCATTTGGAAACATTTCACAACTAATTTCATTATTAAAAATTCTATAATAAATATTCTGCTTCCAAAGTTCATTTCCAAAATATTCAGTTCATTTGAAAATACAATCTAGATTTTTCGACAGGTAAAATTCAGCCTGTTCTGTTTCGCTTAACAAAATTAGCTTCCTCGAATTCAGCGGTTCAAATTCAGTTGGAAATTTAACCTTCCACATCCGGGAACTCCAGGAAAAGCAGCAGATAACACTGTGTAACAATTTATTTATTTATTTATTTTTGGTTCCTGGGTAGTAAGTGTTATTTCCTAATTGCTTATGCCTCAAAAGTATAGAAAATGGCTATTATTCCCCACAAACTTTGCTTTTGTGACCAGGACAGTGATATTTTGAAATGTCCTTATTTTCCAGAACATTCCAGATAGATTCAGCACTGAGTAAACTTGGAGTAACTTCTAGAACTTTCTAGAACTTTCCAGTAATATAAATACATGCTTAACTTTTATTGCAACTAAATATTATCTCTCTCTCATCAAACAAAGAAGACAGGCTTGGACCGTGGAGCAGAGGCGGGCCTGGATAGTGGAACAGAGGTGGGCCTGGACCATGGAGCAAAGGCTTGCTTGTGACATGGCATGGAGAAGTCTGGGGCTTGGCTGAGACATGGCATGGAGCAGACTCAGGTTCGGCTGTGACATGGCATGAAGCAGACTGAGCCGTTATTGTGACAGGCTCAGGCATTGCTGTTACATGGCATGGAGCAGGCCGAGGCGTGGCTGTTAAATGGCATGGAGCAGGCCGAGGTGTGGCTGTGACATGCCATGGAACAGGCCGAGGCGTGGCTGTGACATGGCATGGAGCAGGCCGAGGCGTGGCTGTGACATGGCATGGAGCAGGCCGAGGCATGGCTGTGACATGGCATGGAGCAGATTCAGGCGTGGCTGTAACATGGCATGGAGTAGACTCAGGCATGGCCGTGACATGGCATGGAGTAGACTCAGGTGGCCATGATGTGACCTGAACAGGAACTAAACTTAAAAAAATAGACATGAAAACAAGAACAAAACACATATAGACGTGACACAATACCATGTGCATTCAGTTTCCAGCAAAAAGAAACAAACTTTTGGCAACATTAGATACACTTATTAGGATTCACATTGCGTGCATTCACATACATGCATTTCTATCATTAATCTCTATAAAGGTGAGCATCAATCTGAAACCCCATCTTACCAAAGTCATCATTATTTATTTAATTAAATACTGCGATCGTCATTAACTTTTGCCATCTTAACAAGATTACTTATAATTTCCAGGCTTGTCAGTATTTCTGCATTATTGTCATGCTGAGAAGACAAAATCCTGAACATACTGGCCAAGGTTTCAGCATTGGACCGTACAGCTCCCGTAACGAAGCATTCAAGTTCTAGGCCTACTTTATAATGAGCAAAAAGTGCCATTTTGAGAAATTTTCCCCTGTCTAGGGGCTGGGGAGAGAGTAACAAGATAAAAATAAATTGATAAATGGAGTAACAAATGAATTTCTAGTCTCCGGCCCCAGCACAATACACACAAATAAACAACGGTAAGTTCAAATATTGCGTTGTTTATTTTGTATATCAATAATGGGAATATCCTAAACTTCAGGAGGGGATATAAGCCAAAACACCACACATAAAGAATGTTCTTGATGGAAAATGATAATTTAACTAAAAAGATACAAAAGAAAAAACACACTTCCCTGTCTCCTCTATGAATAAAGAGGAGAAAACATTTATTAAATACATTTCCCAATATAATAAACAAATCTTCTAACAAAATTGAACTAAATTATAACAGATAAATGAGATAACTAAGAATATACTGTAGTTCATCAACAACAGACTAACACCAGCACAGCTGAAAAAGACACCATCTGGGGCAGGAGAGACAAAACTCTCCTGTGAAGGATAAACAATCAACTTTATTCTTGAGGTTGCTTGCAATGCAACCTCTCTAGGCATTTCACAACCGATGCTGCCAACTCGTGCCTCTCTTCTCTCCTTTTTCTTCCTTTTTATGTGAGCCACATGTATTTTTTATCTAACATTAGAAAAGCTGAAAATGAGCTTTGACTTTTACAAATGAAGATAGTCAAATGTCTCTGCTAATAATATGTAAGCCTAGATACAATTTTTTGAATGTTTATTAAGATTTTTATGTCTGTCAATACATTTCTGATTTAAAAAATCCTCGACAGTGTAGAAGTCCTTTTTTTATTATTATTTACTTCAGCACCAGACATTAATCCGCAGATATTGACGTGGTTCAGGAAACGCAATTAATAAATAAATAAATAAACAAATTATCAAATAAATAAAGGTTCAGTTTTCACCATGGTACAATGTTAGATCAAAAAATACATGTTCCAGCAAATCATAATGGAATAATTGCATCTTACATATTAATTTAATAAACTGTGGTCACCATACTTCATTATGCCTATGTCTACCTACACAGCAACTGTGATTCAGGGCTGGTTCTAGACATTGAGAGGCCCTTGGCAGAATTTTTTTTGGAGGCCCCAGAAATGGTTGATTTTTTTTATTTTATAATTTTTTGCTTTTTAGTATTTAATGTGACAGGACATACAACAAACTGGTAGATCATTCAAATAATAACTTTAATAATCTGTTTAAAGCAGTACTCTTAACTGTTTTTTTATTTTCAAGTGTAACAGGAGCCAGCTGATAGATAGCTGTGCAATGTGTATAGACCTCACTCTCCTGACCTCAAGAGGTGCACTAGCGACTGACGCTAGAAGCTGTAGCCATTAGCCTCTTTGTTAGCGCACCTGCCTCCCATGCCAGAGATGCCGGTTTAAGTCCAGTATGGAGCGGGTAGAACAGCAGCGTCACAATGGTGCCGTGACCAGGATGGGAGTGAGGTTATTGAGGGTGAGTGTAATGGGAGCCAGCTAATAGACAGCTGTGCAATGTGTATAAACCTCACTCTCCTGACCTCAAGAGGTGCACCAGTGACTGATGCTAGAGGCTGTAGCCTTTAGCTTCCTTGTTAGTGCACCCGCCTCCCATGCCAGAGATGCCGGTTCGAGTCCTGTACAGAGCGGGTAGAACATCATGGTTATTTTCGTAACCTCCGTTCCCTGATGGAGGGAACGAGACGTTGTGTCGATGTAGTGACACTAGGAGTCACTCGTGGGAGCCCCAAACACCTCTTTTTTTTTTAAAAAAGGCCAATGAGAATTGGCGAGTGGAATTTGCATGCCACTCCCCTGGACATACGGGTATAAAAGGAGCTGGTATGAAACCACTCATTCAGGTTTTGTGCTGAGCAGCCGAGACCAGGTCCCGGCCATTTCAGCGGGTAGTTCAGCATTGTGGCAAGAGGGACACAACATCTTGTTCCCTCCATCAGGGAACGGAGGTTACGAAAGTAACCAGGACGTTCCCTATCTGTCACTCACTCAACGTTGTGTCGATGTAGTGACACTAGGGTTCCCTATACAAAACACCACAACTATCTGAACTGTTACTTAAACTGGTAGTGTGTGACGGGCAGACCGCTGTGTGCCTCGTAGCCAGCGCACCAGGCTGTCACGTAACCTCCCCCAACGCTCTTATGAGCGTCGAATGGTCCTTCAGGAACAACTCGACTGCCCAATGATAGGGACAAGCTAGCCCAGCCGAGGCCTCTTTTCCTCTCTTTTCTCCCCAAAAAGAGTGAAATTTGTTAACCGACTGGGAGCCATAAGTGTCTGCGTCGGGGGGTGTCACTCCCAAGGGGAAGACACCACAGAGACCACACCCTGCCCAAAAAGGGGGGGGGTATTTTGAGTGGAATACATCACATGGTCTTACCGAGTTTTGTCGGAAGTATGTCATGCGGAGAGGACCCATGGTAGGCCCTACCCGAAGAGGGGCCTCTGCCCAAGGAAGATGCAGTTTACTGACAGGGAAACGATTTTGCAGAAGATATCACATGGGGTTGCCTTCGGGGAACCAGCACATGTGGAGCACCTACCTCAGTACAGGGTCTTATTAGCGCACGTACTGGGCCGGCAGTGAGTTTCTCCGCGATCTCATCTGCCAGAGGGCTAAGGAGGAAATTCATCCAGGGATCACAGTATGTGAACACGACTGGGATTCAAGAGCGCACGTCTTCACCTCAAGGGAGGGGAAAGGGACTACGCGCAAGCGGTACACCTGGCCAGCTGTCCCAGAACTTACCTGCTCATGCCTGCCAATACATGGGACAAGACTGGCTCAACCCAGAGATTGTAGAACCTCACCAAGGTGTTGGGTGTTGCCCAGCCCGCTGCTTTGCAGATGTCTGCCAAAGAGGTGCCACTGGCCAGGGCCCAGGAGACCGCCACACTCCTGTTAGAGTGGTCTCGTAACCCCGCAGGGGGTTGCACATCCTGAGCCTGATATGCCATCACGATATCATCACCCAGTGGGTGATCCTCTGTTTGGAGACAGCGCTTCCTTTCCGCTGTCCACTAAAGCAGACAAAGAGCTGCTCGGAGCTCCTAAAGCTCTGTGTGTGATCCAAATAGATGCATAAAGCTTGCATCGGACACAGCAGCACCAAGGCTGGGTCTGCCTCCTCCTGGAGCATCGCTTGCAGGTTCACCACCTGATCCCTAAAAGGTGTTGTGGGAACCTTGGGCACATAGCCCGGTCGGGGTCTCAGGATCACGTGAGAGTAACCTGGACCGAACTCCAGGCACGATTCACTGACAGAGAAAGCCTGCAGGTTCCCTACCCTTTTGATGGAAGTGAGCGCAGTCAGGAGGGAAGTCTTCAAAGAGAGTGCCTTAAGCTCAGCTGACTCCAAGGGCTCAAAGGGAGCTCTTTGACTTTGGGGAGACGCCGAAGGACTACAGAGAGGTCCCATGAGGGGACGAGGCGCGGTCTGGAGGGATTCAACCTCCTAGCGCCTCTCAGGGACCTGATGATCAAGTCGTGCTTCCCCAAGTACTTACCATCTACTGCATCATGATGAGATTGATAATTATTTTTGATGATTGTTGAATTTGAAGGATCAATAAACTAGTGTTAATTATAATCAATGTTCCATTGATTTTAATAATTAATGATTATCTTTGATAATAATTAATATTCTATTGAATTTGATGGTTATCTTTGATTGTTGATGTGAAGGATTAAAAGAGCTAACATTGATTCAAATCAATGTACTATTGATTTTAATAATTGATAATTATCTTTGATAATTATTAATTATTGCTAATAGCCAAACCCTCTCCTGAACGTAGCACACTACATTTACTGGTGCCCCATATGAGGCTTTAATGAGTTAGATTCTATTATTTAATTTAAATATTAATTAATAACTAAATAAATAATTATTAATTATTTCTGATAGTAACACTGATCTAAACAACCAGTAGAACCTACACTATGTTGGTAATGATGGAACTTACGACCATAATGTTTTTGGGAAATGCACCCCATTGAATAGTCTAGACACATGGCATGGTATTTCTACAGGAAACATGTTGAATTTAGTGTTACTGTGTCAAAGTTCCACATCTTTAAGCTTGTTCTCTTTAAGTCAAGCTTAAGACTCACATGCATGACTTGTCGGGCAAACAGAATAATATTTTGCATTTTATTTGATCACCTCTCAATTTCTCCTGCTCTTGTTTTTGCGTACAGCTCATTAAATTATGGATCTCTTGAGCGTGGCTGCGTGATACAGTGCAGAGGGAACATTACCTCCACCCAGAAGACGTGTCCGAGATTTTGCATAGACAACAGATGCTGTTTTTCTTGCAATGCTGTCAATATACACTTAGATTTTTCAAGATAGAAACAAAGATTATCGCTCACATGTGAATGGGTTCAGATTTCTAATCTTAAGTTTTTAATTGCAGATGTGAGAGCACTGCGCAATGAGCCTCGTTTCCCAAAAGCATCATAAGCCAGGTAACGTGAATGTACACAATGTGAATCATAGGGGGCTCTCACGTAGCCTAAAGATTTTTGTCTGGAAACTGAACAAATACACACAGAACAGGATATAAAATGACGGACATCAGTACTGAACTACTCATAGACCTGTCTAAATATGAATAAATCATCTGGTTAGAGTTCAGTGTACTGTGTAATTGTAGCCTTACTGCCATTATGCAGCATGTAGTTTGTTACTGCTTTGTAAAAGACTGTATGCGAGCCGATTTGAACCAGCCGTTGGAGGAAGAAAGAAGAGGAAGAGGATGAAGAGAGAGAGAAGGAATCTCTCATTGCACACTCTCACTCTAATCTTCTCTGTTAACCATATTTTAATTGTTTATTGAGGCATATTTAAGTATTAAACTGCATTGTCACATTACTCACGATGTCGTAATCTGTTTAATAACAATAATTGATGTTATTCATAATAATAACAAAGGCTAATAATAATAATAATGCATAAAATAGGAGTCACGTGACGCCATGCAAGGAGCAGAAGTGTGAGCGATGAGCTCTGCACACTTTGCTGAATTTTCGATTATTTTCATGTTATAATCTGGTGAAATTTGATACACTCAGTTACACATTTGCCCTTTGTTGCAAAAAATGGCAAAGAAGTCAAAATCCTCGGGCTCTGGAGACATTAAAAGACACTTACGTGTTCAGGATGAAAGCCCTGACAGGCCTACAGACCGGGGACTCAATTTGGATGGCGCGACGGGAGAGGAGATCCAGCGTCAGTTGTCCAACATGTCGGTGATGTTGAAGAAGATTCTTGCTGACTTGGAGGATCTCACTGTAATACGTCGATCGATCACGGTGATGGAAATAAAATTCTCCGAGTTAGGTACAAGAGTGACTGATGTTGAAAAATGAATCAATTTTCTGGAATCTTCGGAGAGGGAATTAACCGCTAATCCACCCGTGACCAAAGTTGATTTGGAACATCTCCTTGAAAAGCTTGAAGATCTTGAGAATAGAAGCCGCAGGAATAATGTCAGAATTGTTGGAATTCCTGAGCATGAGGACGGCAGAGATATGGTGAAATTCCTAGACAAGTTTTTCCCGAGTCAGAACAGACCACAAGCTGGAAATCGAGCGAGCTCACAGAGTGCCAGCTCACAGATCTGCTGAGGGAGATAGGCCCAGATCGATTCTGGCCAGATTTCTGAGATCATCCGATAAAGATCTTGTGTTGCGCCAGGCGAGGAGCAAAGGGAAGCTTTCTTGGAAGAACCATAATATTTTTTTGTTCCCGGACTTTGCGAGTTCGACAAGAGAGAAACGCGATCGGTTCAAGAAATGTAAGAAACTCTTAAATCAGAAAAAGATCTCATTCGCTTTGATGTTTCCAGCAAAACTGAGAATAGAAACTAAAAAACGGTCGCAAAGTATTTACATGTCCAAATCTGGCAATGTCTTTTATAGAATCAATGTCTGAGTAAACCATTGGATGTTTCCCATGTAAGTGGGCCTGACTCGCTGTACCTAACTCTTGAGGAAGCTGTGCGACATTTTGGGTTTTTTGCGTTGGCTCCGCCTAGAGGCTGGAGCTTGTTTTGTGAATAACACTTTCCTTGGAGAAACTTTTGCATTGATGAAAGATTACTTTTGCATTGAGTTTCCCAGACAGATTGAGAGTTGACACTACGGATGACCGCAAAATATCTACATGCTCACACAAAGTATGTCTTTTATAGAGTTGATGGATTGTGTAAGTCATGGTATATACTTTTATGCAGCCTCCAAGTGAATTGACTCGACCATCCGGGGAACCGGGATGCCGGTTTTGTTTCTTTTTGTATTGGTTCCGCCTAGCGGCTGGAACTTGTTCTGTTGAATAACACTCCTTTGGAACAGCTGTGGATTAATCTGTTCGTTCTTCATGCTTATTCCTCCTGCTGGCTGGAGTTTGTTTTGAGTTTTTTACAAGACATTGTAATGATTACATCATCCATTGGACTCATAACAGCTGGCTCACTGAACATTTGTTTGTCTGTCCGAGGAATCTGAACAGTTTTATATCAGCTGGAATTTGTTTTGTGGAAGATCACATCTTTAAAACAGTTCTGTGAATGAATCTACACATTCTTTGTGTTCATTCTTCCTATTGACTGGGTTTATTTCACAAAGTATTTTCTGTTATGTAATTTTACTTCACAAATTTGTGAGGCAAAATTGAGCAATCCGATGGCAAAGTTGTCGTGGGGGCTCGTGGGCGTTCATGGATCTTTTGAGTTTAGAGGGATTGTCGCCGGTTGGCACTGTCGTGCGCGGGGTTAATGTGCACGTTTTTCTTTTTTCTGTTTGTTTTGTTCGGGGGGGTGGGGGGTGTGCGGGGTTTTGATTGTTTCACTAATGGGGAATGTGGTCTTCATAATTTTGTTTTTCACACACAATTTTTTTTTTATTATATCAATATGTCAGTTGTTAATATGAGTGTACTATCTCTCTCCACATGGAATGTGAATGGGTTGGGGCACCCCATAAAAAGAAGGAAAGTTATTACTTTTCTTAAACGTAAAAAATATGATATAGTGTTTCTTCAAGAAACACATCTCTCCCCGCAGGAAGCTGAAAAATTTGGGAAGATATGGGGTGGACATGTTTTTTTTAGTGCTGGCTCAAGTAAGAGCAAGGGAGTCATTATATTGGTAAATAAACATCTACAATTCAAATGTCTCAAACAGATTAAAGATAAATTAGGGACAGTCATTATTGTGTTAGTTGAAATTCAAGGGCAAAGGTTTATATTGGCTAATATTTACGCACCTAACGCTGATGATCAGGGCTTTTTTATAGATCTTGAAGGGATGTTGCAAGCTGCTGGCACCCCTCATGATATAATATTGGAAGGAGACTTTAATTTCTTGATGGACTCAGTCCTTGATCACAGTGAAGCAAAAGTGTGTAAGCCCCCTAGAGCAACATTGACACTTCACAGGATGTGTAAAAATCTTGGTCTTATGGATATTTGGAGACTTTTGAACCCATCTGGTAGGGACTATACGTTTTTTTCATCAGTCCATAAGATTTATTCTAGAATAGATTTTTTTTTATATCCAAATCCCTCATTTCATCTGTTGTTGATTGCTTAATTGGAAATATTTTAGTCTCAGATCATGCCCTGGTGAGTTTAGAAGTTATGCCACATATAGAGAAAAAGAAATCATATAGTTGGCGCCTTAATGTGTCCCTTCTGCAAAATCCTGATTTCCAACAAATGTTAAAGACTGAAATCAATGTTTATATGGAGACCAACTGGTCCTCGGTATCCACTGTGGGCATGGCTTGGGAGGCACTTAAGGCGGTTCTTTGGGGTCAGATCATACAGTATGCCTCATTCATTAAAAAATCCAAAGTACGAGAACTCGTGGAGTTGGAAGGAAATATTAAAAGTGCCGAGGCAGAGCTGAAGCGCCGAATGTCGTCTGATGGTCTCAGAGAATTGACCCGACTGAAATACAGATATAATACTATTTTGTCGCAGAAAGTGGAGTTTTGGTTATTCAGGGCAAGACAGTCATACTAGATATATAAAGCAGAGAGAGTCTTTTTCTACCATTCCTTCAGTGAAATCTACTGGTGGTGAAATTTTTACTTCAGCCATATATATTAATAATGCTTTTAAAGAATTCTATCTTGATCTCTATAGTTCCACGTCTTCATCTACTGATGAAGATATTAAAAATTTTGTGGAACCATTAGATCTTCCTAAACTGACGACTGAGCAAAAAAATTCTCTTGATTCTGAGATAAACTTGGAGGAGCTTGACGAGGTAATTAAGGCCTTACTTACAGGCAAGGCTCCGGGGCCAGATGGTTTTGCCGCTGAATTTTTTAGATCTTATGGTACAGAACTGGCTCCACTTTTGTTAGAAGTTTATACTGAATCATTAAAGAATAGAAAGCTTCCTCCAACCATGACACAAGCCCGGATCAGTCTGATTCTTAAAAAGGACAAAGATCCAAGTGAGTGTAAAAGTTACCGTCCAATTTCCCTGATCCAACTAGATGTAAAAATATTGGCAAAAATTTTGGCTAACTGATTAAGTAAAGTTATGACATCTCTTATACATATAGATCAGGTGGGGTTTATTCAGGGTCGTAGCTCTTCTGATAATATTAGGCGTTTCATCAACATCATATGGTCAGTAGCGAATGATCAGTCTCCGGTTGCTGCCATCTCACTTGACACCGAAAAGGCGTTTGATATGGTAGAATAGGATTATCTTTTTGTTCGGGAGTATGTTTATTGGTTGGATCAAGTTACTTTATAGACACCCTGTAGTAGCGGTATAAACAAATGGATTAATTTCAGATTATTTTACTCTGGATAGGGGTACTCGGCAGGGTTGCCCTGGAACCATTAGCAGCCGCGATAAGAAAGGAGGATGATTTTCCAGAGGTGGTGGCGGGAGGCGTGGCGCATAAGCTTCTGCTTTATGCATATGATATCTTATTATTTGTCTCTGACCCTAATAAATCTATGCCTTGCCTCCACGGAATTATTAATTCCTTTTCCAAATTCTCAGGATACAAAGTCAACTGGTCTAAATCCGAAGCATTGGCTCTGACAGCGTACTGTCCAGTAACAGCCTTTCAGCCAGGCGCCTTCCAGGGCATTTTATTCCCCAAAAATGTGTCTGATTTAGTTAGAGTTAATTTTGACCCCTTAATAAAATGGTTTTCGAGCAATGTGGGTAGGTGGGCTTCATTACATTTATCGATGATTGGGAAGGTTAATGTTATTAAAATGAACTGTATTCCAAAATGTAACTACCTGCTACAGTCTCTTCCGGTAGATGTCCCCCTCTCTTATTTCAAGCAATTTGAAAGCATAGCGAAGTCTTTCATTTGGAATGGTAAATGTCCCAGATTACAATTCAATAAGTTACATAGACCGACTGACAAAGGTGGGCTAGGCTTACCCAAGATTTTGTTTTATTACTATGCATTCAGTCTCAGACATTTGGCTCATTGGTCACTTCCACCTGAAAGAGCCCCTCCCTGTTTCTGCATTGAACAAGAACTTCTTGCCCCATCTTGCCATTGCAATGTCTTTCTACCAAGCTGCCCAGAGAACTAAAGACACATCCCATTATCTCACACATGCAGTTAGTGTGGACAAGGGTTTCCCGCATGCTCAATTCGGACATTTACCTGAACGTTGCCGCAAGTATTTGGTTAAACCCTAAACTGTGTATTAATAAATCCCCTTTTTGCTGGACAGAATGGATTGAGAAGGGAGTTTAAATAACAATAAAAGTAATACCTATTACACAAATAGACAAGTAAATTACAGTGATTACTTACCACGCTGTCACAGACTGCAGTATCCGTGGTGTTTGAGGAGGGGGTTAATTTTCTTCAAATTCGGGATCAGACTCTGACTCAAACATGTATGAATGAATTCCTCCGGTTATCATTTTTTTAACCATCCGAAGTTTTCAAAACAACCACATAAGCGCATAGTGTGCTGCTTTTCCTGTAGTTTCCAGATGTGGATGGTTGAATTTCCAACCAAATTTGAACCACTGAATTTGAGAACGTGAATTTTGTTAAGCGAAATAGAACGGGCTGAATTTTACCTGTCAAAAAATCTAGATTGTATTTTCAAATGAACTGAATTTTTTGGAAATGCACTTTGGAAGGTGAATATTTATTATTGAATTTTTAATAATGAAATTAGTTGTGAAATGTTTCCAAATGAAATATTCAATGCTTAAAAATACAACTTTGTTAAAATTCAGCCTCCCAAAATGCAAGCACTGTAAATGCAACGGTTAAATGCAAGCACTGTAAATTCAACGCATTTAAATGCAAGCACTTATAATACAATGCATTTATTTTTTCGATTAGAGCTATTCAACATGCTTTAATGCTTCAAAGACTTTAGTCATGATTTTAGCTCCATATACACACATACACTTTGATATCCCAGGCAACTTCTGAACTATTCTTGACCCCACAGGAACAAAACGGAAATATTATAACAATGTGTTTTGGGAACTTTCACATTCTCACAAACAGTAAGAACAATGTTTATTAATAAAAAGATGCTTTCTCTTGTATAAGCTCAGGTCAATAAAGCCTACTACCAATAAGTTCCAAAAAGAAGTACAAAATCTGTTCAAATTACTAGTAATGTTACAATGCTGTCCTGTAATTGTATAGCGAAAAGTTGGCCAGACTTACCGAAACAATTACAACATCTGCCTTTTTTTTTTTTTTTTTTGGCAAAAAAGACAGTCCTGCCCCAGCCTCACACCATTGGTTGAGCCAAAACTGTGGTCTGGTCAGAATGCTCAAACAAAAAGAGATATGTTTTTATAATGCCACAGGCAGACTTTTCAGGGAATCAATCTACGAATGACAGACACAGTCCTGGGCTTTTAACTCAAACAGGAAAATATTAAGCCACATTTCATTCCCTAAAAGCCATTTGCAAAAGGATTGTACAACAAAATGGCTGAGTGCTCTTCATCATGAGAAGGGACAAATATGCCATGAGTCATTCCCCGTCATTTTGAAAAAAAAAAAAAAAACAGCAGTAATAACAGTCATATTTACGGTCTTCAGTGTAGTCTGTCGGTTCCCATGGTGCCCAGTGTTCTGTATGCCACAGTAGCTGAGAGAGATAGAAATAGCAGGACAAAAAGAACACAGCAGGATCAATATCACTCAGAGCTCTTTTATGAAATGCCCTGGATCTGCCATGTGCAGTTAGATCAGAATCGCCTCTGTGAATGCACACAGACTCCCAGACACTCTACTCTCCTGTCCCCCACCTCAGTTTGTAAGGTACATTCCTTATTACCAGCACTGGATAAAAGTGACCACAGAATATTTGAATATGTTCCTGGGTAAAGCAAGGGACTATTCTTTGGCTACATTCACACCATAGCAGAATACTGTTGCCAGTCTTGTTTAGAGTGCTAAATGTGTTCACACACTTAAGAATGAGAGTGAAAACTGCATTCTATTACCAAAGTCAGGGGTGTGACTTGACACTGGCTATTGGGCTATAGCCCCAAATGTTTTTTTCCATAGCCTTGAATCTGATTTTCAGATTTTTTTAAATGCCCATTATAATCTAACAAATGCATTAGGCACGGACAGACCTCATGCTAAATTACAGCCTCAAACAGTTGCATGAATCTTTTTATACTTGCAGAGTAGACAGCTTTACTGATTCCAGTGTGTTCCAGTTTTGTTGTGTCCCATCACGAGCTGTGAAGATGGAGTGTCATTCTTTAAGCTCTAAATATGTGCAGAGATGGAATCCTCACAATGTTACAAATAACTCCCAAATACGCACTGTATTTAGAAAGGGGGCTTGACTTTGCAACTATAAGCAAGACTGTAACTATGTCTTGAACATTGGGGGCACCAAAATATTTGGGGGGGTGGGGGGGGGTCACAGGTGTTGAGATCACAAATATAATGGTCCTCTTTGGTCCTGTAATATAGTAAAAGGGCTGAATGTAATAATTATCTGAATAAAGGCTCGAAATGCAATAAAGGCCCAAAATTTTATAATTTTTGGTTTTAAAAGATGCATGTATTTTTTAAAGTTCACACAGTACAAGACAAACACTGTGCCTGCATTGCTAGCAATTTGCCTGTTTCAGTCATCTTTTCTTTCTTTTTTGTGCTGTCTCAGAGAAAAGATGAATATAATTTGAATTTCTTTTCATCAGTGATGTATCTGTAAAATGACATGACTGTGTCAGCTAGCTAGCAAAAAGAAAATACAAAAAATTATTTACTGTCCTCAAGTTGTCCCTCATTGTATTTTCCTCCCAGTAGAATCTTAATACAATATTTTCTTCAAGAATCCTAATGCTGGTCTTTTCCATACAAAAACAATTCATATTGACCAATGCAGTTAAGGTCCAAAGAGAGAATTTTTTAAACATTTGTTTTATAAAAATACCATAAAATTAGTCCATACAACACATAGCTGTTGTATGTCCCCAGAAAGCTTGGAATATAGTGCACTTGTTATGTGGACTACTGTTATGATGTCTTTATACTGAACCTTTAATAGTGCTTTATAGTATTTGTCCTTTTTTAAGCTTGACAGCTTCTGCTCACTATAAACTGTTATTCTATGGAATAGAGCTGCTTAAAATATCTATTTTTATGTTCCAAGTAAAAGCAACAGCATTTGGGTTTTGAACAACATAAGGTTGAGTAAATGAGTGAGTAAAAGTATATTTTCCATTTTTAGGTGAACTACTCCTTTAAATGGTGGTTCTTTTTTTGAGCACAGACCTGACAAAAGTCTCTTTTAAAAGAAGACTCTTAGTAGATGCTGTGCAAAATTCAGAATTAATTAAAGACATAAAGAAATTATTTAGAAAATCTTAAATTAATTTTAAATTATTACCAAATAATATTTGCATTAAGAATATATGACACTGTCCTTGCCAAAACTTAAAAACACAATAGAAGTCACAATTCACAGGTCTTACCATGTTCTAGTTCTAATCTGATGGTGATAACACTACTTTTTTTTTTTTTACTGATAATCTCATATGACATTGACGAGCAGTGTTAGACTACTGAGCAGGGTAAAAATTAAGCTTTTTTAAACCTGTAGGGCTTTACTGGTTGTTTAGATCAGTGTTACTATCAGAAATAATTAATGATTATTTCTTTAGTTATTAAATAATATTTAAATTAAATAATAGAATTTAACTCATTAAAACATCATATGGGGCTCCAGTAAATGTAGTGCCCTATGTTTAGGAGCGGGTTTGGTTATTAGCAATAATTAATAATTATTAAAGATAATTATTAATTATTAAAATCAATAGAACATTGATGAGAATCAATGTTAGCTTTTTTAATCCTTTAAATCAACAATTATCAAAGATAATCACTAATCATTAACATCGATGAAACATTCATTAAAATTAACACTAGCTTATTGATCCTTCAAAATCAACAATCATCAAAGATAATTATCAATTATCAAAAATCAATATAATATTAATAAGGATTAATATTGCCAGGGTTACCACCCTGGAATCAGGGACTAATAACCAGATAGTATAACAGTCTAAATATTAGATTGTTTTCTTAGGAAAATCGACATCCGAAGAATATCGATTTTCGGAAAAAAACAATGAATGAAGGCTTGAATCCGAGCACTGACATCCCGTCAGTATGTGACACATGTGTATGCAAAACAAACCAAAACACATCTCTTTGAAATATAACAAAGTTTATTTATGCAGTAATATCAATTAATAATTAATACAATGCAGTCAATAAACTTCCGACTTACAGCTACAAACTAAACAGTGATATGATTAGATATGGTAACCAAAATAATCCTATAACACGAGGGTGTGTGTGTGTGTAAGGAGGGACGTGCACAAAATGGCGGATGTGACTCTCGTGAAGAGTATATCACGCGAGACTTCCGGCCAGAGAATATGGCCGCGAATGTGTGCAAAGAGAGACCAGTCAATGGCGACTACCAGTTTACCGCGTGTATCTGCTTGTACAATAGCTTAGGGACAAAGCTGAGCTTTATCGCGAAGCTATCTACAAGCCAAAAATGTGTGCAAGAATGTTTGTGAGGGGTCGCGTGTGTGTGTGTGTGTGTGTGTGTGGTTAGTACGAGAGAGAGAGAGAGAGAGAGAATAAAGTGATGGCCCCAAAGCCTATTTTGCGATCGTGGGAGAGAAAGCAGCTATTAGTTTATCACTCAGAGACGTGGTGGACGGCTCGTAAACTGTCCCGCGGTCTTTGATTCTTTAATGGATAAACTCAGTGTGCCGGTCTCACCCGCGATGGCAGAAATGCACAACAGTCCAATGTGGTTGGACTACAACACAACAGATCTCATTCATGATAATTAATACCATGAGTATTATTATTAGCAATGAGCGGACTCGGCGGTCCGTAAACTGTACAAGCAATAACCTTGATACACAAGAATAACACACTATAATATTCTATCTCTGCCCAGACGTAAACCTCTTACTTGAATCGTATGAGGACGCAGACGAATGCGTGTTCATCCGTCCTTTAACTCCGACTTGGTTCCTCGAGGCTCGGGTGATGATGGGAGGCCGTTTCCTCACTCTGTACCGCCCGCCGATTCTCGGCGGGCTGGCGGAGAAATCAGCGACGTCGACTTGATTGAAGATGGAAGAGAAATCTTTTATCTCTTCACTTCTGCAGGCAAATGGATGAAGATGCGGATTGCTCGGAGGTCTTCTTCGGATCCGTTAGAGTGTTCGGTGGAACACAGAGTAATCTCAACTCGTCCAGTGAGATGCAGATTGTATGGCCACAGTTTCAATTCGGACGTTAATTCCTTGTGCCACGAGGCTACACCTGAGAGCAGCGATGAGCTGCGTCTACACACGGCGAGCAAAGTTGCGCAAATCCCGGAAGCATCTCAGAGTTATTTCAACTCCTGATGATGTCATGGTTGAGGGCCATTCTGTTGTGTGCCTCATCCAATAGGAGTTGAGAGTTCGATCCTTTAGTGAGCAAGGCTACATGGGATTTGTTGTCTGTTCTGGACTCCCTTTGTTTGATTTTGGCGCAGTTTTTATCAGTAAGATTTATGATGGAGTGTGTGGGCCTCAGTTAAGTTTTACAACTGTTAGGCCTGCCTTTGTCTTCTATCTGAATACATGAGGCCCAACAAACCATTTGTTATTCCTGCAACAACTTAATGACTATTAGACAGCAGTGCATAATGGACTGCAGCAAAACAGCAACAAGGATATCAATTATTTGGGGGGGACAATCTGGCCATGTCTGATTATTGGGGACAGTTTGTCACCCTTAAATTATATTGTGGTTAGGGCCCTGACTGTAAGCTGTTGTATGAACAGGATTTCATGCAATTTGAGAGTCACACATGTTAGAAATTACGGTTTTCAATCCAAAACATGTCGGATAATTTTCTAACATCAGCATTTATAGTAAAAGATTAAGTAAATCATTCAATTGTTGCTGTGTGTTTTATTGAAGAGACAGTAATAAAATCTGTTTCTTTCTTTACCGAGATTGTGACGATGCAGTCTTTCTTGTCTCTATGTAAACCTCTGTTCAAATGTGCCTGCATAACCTCCGATGATGCCTTTATTTATTTCCAAATGTGATGTTTCATAAGCCATGCTGAATGCGAGATCTGCATGTCTGTTTACTATGCACCACTAAGAAAGAGAGAATGTTCTCTGACAGAGAACGGAGAGTAAAATGTGTTTATTATTTTGCCAGGATAAAACAAGATGCAGTTTTGGTGCAAAGAAAGTTGAAGCAGCATTTTCTCGGCATCTTTCTTCTCTCTGCTGGTTGTGTACATTTTGTGGAGGCATGTCAAGACGGCGCCCAGGACTTTCCATGTCAGCGCCTGATTTCATTCATTCTACCAGTGCAACAGTGTGTGACTAAACTGTAAAACTATATGTGCTCAAAACCAATGAGTTTATGAAAATCTTAATTAATGATAATAATATGTCGACATTTATTTCAAGCCTGTAATATAGAGCAGCATAATGTAGTATTTTTGTATAGCTAAAATAGCTGGAAGTGGCTTATACCGGAAGTGGTCCACATTCATGATTGATAATGGCTGCGCCCTAGTTTTTTTCTGTGATAACAGATAACAGATTCTTGCTAATTTTAGATCTCTGTCTCTCCCTACCTCATTATGCGTGTCATATTTCATCTATAGTAAAGCTGTGGCGTTTTCTCACATGTAATAAAATATGAGATGTGTAAGCCATTGAGGTAATATCCTGATGTCACGCAGAGCTAAGATAAAAATACTTTATTCATTTTCATTTGGTGATTGTAGCCAATGCAGAACTCTGATCAGTAAACATTTAACTCTCAATTGAAAGCTAATATTAACCCATGGTTATTCCTGTCTATATAACACTGTGACGAGGAGGAGGGCATGGCTGGGCTGTGAGTGTGCGCACCGGGTGCTGAGTGGCCCAATCAGTGGGAGAGAGTTAAGAGGAGTCATCGGGAGTGCTGGAGAGAGAGAGAGACACACACACGGAGCTGTGTGTGTGTGTGTGTCATCCTATTATGTTGCAGTTCACTGTTTTAATTTATTATAAAAGTCTTGTTAAGTGTTAATCTGGTTCCTGCTTCCTCCTTTCCCAATGAACAAGAGGCTGGTCTGCCACACTGATACCGAATCCCAGCGCTGTCAGAGAGCCCTCGCCGCTGATGGAGGTTCACGATGCCGAGGATGTTTGATGTGGTGGTCCTGGAGAAGTTCACGTGAAGGCTGAGGAGCCTGCTGCCATCCACAAGGAGACGAAGGAGCCACTGTCATCCGCCAGGTTGCGGGGGAGCTCACTGCCATTCGCCAGGAAGTGGAGGAGCTGCTGCCAGTCGCTAGAGGGCGGAGGAGCTGCTACCATCCACCAGGGGGTGGGGGAGCTTGCCGCCATCCACCAGGAGGCGAGGTCCAGTGCCATTGCCAGGTGTTACGGAGGACTGCTACCCAGCTGGCCGAGGACCAAATGGCGGCGTGGTCGGGAACTTGAGTTTTTTTTCTCTCTCTCTCTGTCTTTCCCGCCCCCTTTTCCTCTCCCCTCCACTCATCCTACCCAGGTACCCAGGAGACAGGGAAAACCAGCCGGTGACATGTCCGAAAAGACAACTCAGGACACTCCATGAAAGGCTTGCCTCCTTCAGAAATTTGGTCAAGCCGGTGTCTGCCAGTGCCACGTGGTCGTTTGACTCATGGGAGGCCGGCGTGGACACCGAGGAGATGGGAGCCATGTCTACAGCAGCGGCGGTCTTGCCTCCTAGCGGTCGGATTTTCAAACCTTCAGTAACGTATGTGATGTGTCTTTAATGGTGGCGTGGACAGAGGCAACAGCTACTCCGGGTCTTAAAAACAGTGTTTCTATGTCATTTAGTCTCTTCCCTTCGTCTTCAAACTGTTTCCTTCAACACTCAAACATCAGGAAACCTTTACAACATGTCTACGATTGCCAGTGCCTTCTGGAAATTGGTAGTGCATGTAATAATAACCTTCGCCAGTGAATACAGAGAAGCTATGGAGCCTTTGCCTACTGTGGAAGCCAGACCCTGAGACAGCGGCATCACCCACTGGTGCTGCCCACACAAGGAGGCGTCGCAAGCGGTGTGAGAGTGGACAGAAACGTGGCAAGCACGGAGGTATACAAGCTAGGCTAAAGGCTAACCCCATCAGACCGGCTCTTCCAACACTCCTGCTCTCAAATGTACGCTCAATGGACAATAAACTGGACGATATTCGACTCGGTATACACTACGTGAGATGAGGGATTGCTATGTTAGTTTTCACTGAAACATGGCTAAACAACAACATCCCAGACTCCGCTATTCAGCTGCACATGCTAACCTGCTACCGAGCAGACAGGGACACAACGCTGTCTGGTAAGACTCGCGGAGGTGGCCTGTGTGTGTATATTAACAAAGAATGGTGTAACAATGCAGTGGTAGTCTCAAAACTCTGTACATCGCTGGTGGAGTTCACGTTTGTGAAGTACCCTTCTATCTACCGAGGGAGTTCACAGCCATTGTTATTGTGGCTGTGTATATTCCCCCTTGTGTCAACACCAGGGATGCTCTTTGCGAACTGTACAGCTCTATCAATGAGCAACAAACAAACAACCCTGATGGCTTTTTCATTGTATCTGGTGACTTCAACCATGCAAATTTAAAGACAGTCTTGCCGAAGTTCTACCAACATGTGAACTTTGCAACAAGTCGAAACAACACACTGGACCTGGTTTATACAACTGGGAAAAATGCATACAAGGAACGTGAGGAAAACCCTATCTAGGATTAACCCACGCAAGGCTGTGGGTCTCGACAACATACCTGGCCGTGTACTGAGAGATTGTGCTGAACAGCTAACAGATGTCCTAACAGACATCTTTAAAAACCTTGCTGATCCAGGCAGTCGTCCCCACATGTCTCAAGTGCACCACCATCATACCGGTACCGAAGAAGTTATCTGTGACCTGCCTGAATATCTACCGCCCCATTGCACTGACACCAATCATGATGAAGCACTTTGAGAGGTTAGTCATGCATCACATTAGGTCCAGTCTCTCTAACACACTCGACCCGTTCCAGTTTGCATACCATCCAAACTGCTCTATGGACGATGCAATATCCTCCTCCCTCCACCTGGCCCTGAATCAACTAGAACACAGAGACTCATGTAAGAATGCTGTTTAACGACTTCAGCTTGGCATTCAATACAATAATCCCACAACAGCTCATCAATAAGCTGAACTTGCTGGGCCTCAACACCTCCCTCTGTAATTGGATCCAGGACTTTTTAACCAGAAGACCTCAGTCAGTCCAGGTCAGCCGCAACACCTCCAGCACTACCACACTGAGCACAGGTGCCCCCCAAGACTATGTGCTCAGTACGCTGCCCTTCACACTGCTGACACATGACTGCACTGCCAAGTTTAGCTCCAACCACATCATCAAGTTTGCGGATAACACAACTGTGGTAGTCCTCATCAGCAACAATGATGAAACACTCTACAGAGAGGAAATGGTACAACTAATTGAATGGTGTGGTGCTAATGTTGTGGTTTATGCCACCTCTGTGAAACATCACTCTTGAAGTCTAGGGGTTTTGATTCCAGAAGATAGACTTTATTATCAGAGATAAAAAAAGCTGAGTTGCTCCCAGCACAACAACTCCAGCAAAATGGTTTGCACCCGCTTAAATACATATCATCTACCAAGGAGTAGCCAATACATTCCATACATGTCACCATCATCCATCACCCTATTCTTTGACTCCAGTCTGTTTATTTTAAGAAGTGGACTAGAGACACCTGTGGAGGAACTTCAACATATATTTTCTCAGCAGTCATGAGAGCAGTTTACTATATGTGAGCACATTCCTTTCCTACACAGGCTTCTCCACTCACACACTAAGATTCATGCTTGACCATCAGAAATAATTGTAGAATAAAATAGCTATATTTACATTGATTATACTTGATTAATTTATACTCAACTTGATAAAAATATTCTACATATCCCCCCTCTGGGACTTACATAAGTCCCACCTTCACTGTCCTTATTCAGAGTGCAGTTTCATAATTCAGTCTCCTCAGCTATGCTGTCTAGTGAGTTAAGTCACACAACTTCATTACCAATGACCAGATTATGCAACCGCACTCCGGTGGAGATTTCCGAATCAAACGTCTCCATCCAAGATTGATTAAGAATGTAGTAAAAGTTTCTGTCTCATTATTCCTTCATTCAATAAATGAAACTTATATGCATGTTATACTGTAAGCATGAGTGTGAAATTGGTTCAGCCTTGTCTTTGGTTGTCACAGTTATGTATAGTAAAAACAAAATATTCATCATAATATTAAGAGTTCTTTTTTGTAGTGTAGATATCTTCAACCCAGATACTTTGCGCATCGTAGAGGGTCACCCTTTGGGGAAAGGTTAGGCTAGCTCTTACACCCAGGGTATGGGTCATTATTCATCTCCTCATACATATCTTCATTGGAGGAATCAATTTCCTCCCAATCTGGTATTTCTGTCCATCTAGAGTAGGTGTCATTGCATTGGACCATTCACATCTGCTTCACTGTTGCTCGGATCAAGAATGATTTTACTAATGGTATCACTCAACAGAATATTATTCCTTCCACAAGGATTGTTATTCTATTCATTATATTAATTTTAGCCAATCGTGCACCACATTTCTTAAAGAATTCTATTTAAATTGTTTTAAACAAACAACACAAGAAATGTTAATCTTTTGTCACCACCATGTTTTCTTTTTCCATTTTTCATTAATATTAAAATGTACATGAGTTCAATAAAAGCATAAGTAAAAGTAATAAATCCTTTTTCAGTCTTAATTCTTCATCATACAAACATTCCCAGGTTTGTGTAATACTGCTGTAATAAGTCAGGCACTCCTTTGTCTGTAACGGTTCTCAAAACTTTACCCCTAAAACCAAACTATAAATAATCTTCTACACAGGGTATGATCCCCTGATGGCACAGTGACAGAATGCTTGGTATTTAACACTGTGATAAGTTGTTTTAGTAAAGCGGTTATTAAAATGCAGCTGGGTTGAGTGGAATTGACAATTTTTGGGCAGGTTTCCTCTAGACCTCCCTTTTGATGCTTCCAACCTAAAAGCATCCATCCACTTCCTTAAACCCATCTCACCTCTAATTGGGCAGGCTTCCAGGGCGGTGATGCCCTGCCTTAGGTTGCCCCCACTTCTTGCCATTGGAGAGTCTTACCCGTCATTGGGTCATCACCTCTTGCCACTGGTCTTGATACCGCTCAGTCTTATTAGCCAATCCTTAACAATTTGGTATCAGTAAACAGATATTTTCTTTTGTGATAGGGAGTATCACCCGAGAACCGTCACAGCCAATGGAACCATCTACAACTGCTTAAATATGGAGACAATTCAAAACATGGTTAAATTCAAAAAGCATTATTTAAAATTTAACAATTTATTCAAATTGTTCAAATTAAAAGTAAAAGTAAGAATTCTAAAACTGAACTCATTTACAGATCATTAATTTCCAATCAAGTTGTATTTCTGCTCCTTTTGCAAACATCACAAAAGACCATGTATCATGGTGGGGACTAACATCAGAACAAAACAAAATAAAGGTAACCTCTGTCAAACTTCTAGGAAGCTTAATTTAAAAACATCACCTTAATTCAATAATAGTCTCTAGATTGTTTTGAACCTACATCTATTCTTTCAGATGAACTTTCAACTGAACCTCTTGTCTTTAGTATAAACCCTTAACTTTGGATTGCCCTCTGAATATATAAAATCATTAATCATGATGAGGAAAGCTGTTTGAACCTCTCCTTCATATCACTGTATCTAACATTATTGTCAAATCACATCATTTTTCATATACAATAAAATAAAATCAAAAGAAAATAAAACAATTTAGAGATGTGCCTTAAGCACACTTCAAAAACTTAAACTGCGAGTGTGAGAGAGGGTGGGGGAGGAATTCGGAGGGGGACATTCCACTCCTTCACACTGTTTCTATTCTCATTACAGCTATTCCTTCTTTTTCATTTTATAATCTCATAACAATTTATATATATAATATATATATATATTCTACTGTTTCAGCATCATTTAACAATAAGATTTTTCAGTTATTATTCTTTCCATATTTGTCACTCACTCGATGTTGTGTCGATGTAGTGACACTAGGGGTCACTCTTGGGAGCCCGAGACACCTCTGGTCTTTGATAAAAGGCCAGTGAAAATTGCCGAGTGGTATTTGCATGCCACTCCCCCAGACATACGGGTATAAAAGGAGCTGGTATGCAACCACTCATTCAGATTTTCTCTTCGGAGCTGAACGGTCATGCTCACTGAGCTGAATTCCCACGACTGTTCATTCACCGCATTTCAGCGGCTTCTCCCCCTTCTGCACTGGTGCACTGCAGAGAATGCCCCTGGGCACTTCGGCAGAAATAAAAGAGTATATTTCTCTAAAAGAGTATATTTCTCTAAAAGAGCGGCACACGCGAAACGTCTTTTTAAAGACGTGTCTTTCTAAAGATGCTTTTCCGATTGTGTGTTATTTCTGGTTGCGCTTGTTATCTCTCGCCTTCTGACGGTCAAAATCACTGTCTTTCGTATCTGGGCACTGCTCACGCGGAGACAGCTTTCATGGATGGTCATGTTCTCATTGCGAGGACATGTCCATGGCAACGTTGCGGTCGCGACTCGCCTTCGTAAGAAAGCAAGCCACCCCAGAGGCTCCCCGCCTCTGTCCTTTTACCCACGGGTATGAGGACAGCGCGGCTAGCACTGGGGGCGATTTGGGGACCCTAATGGGACCACCTCCACCGGGTATCCCCCCGCGGACCTCCCATTTACCAGCACGCTCGTCTGCCCCGATCGGGCTTCCGGATGAGTCCGCCGGCTCGTCTAATGGTGAGTTCGACCTCTTATTCGGAGCCCGCAAAAGTGATGAGCTCTCGAGCGCAGCATCGGAGAGCGGGCTCGTCCAGTCAGAAGCGTCAGCTGGGCTCCTCCCTTCGGGGACGATTGCCCAGTCACAGGCTGAAGCAGGGGATGACGACATGCTCTTCCCTGAACCCTCGCGGCTCGGTGATTGGTTCCCGGGCTCGCGGCGCTGCTCAAAGCCACGCCCCGCCCCTGTTCCTTTCTTCCCGGAAGTGCATGAAGAGCTGACAAGGTCGCGGGAGGCATTTTTTACTGCCCGGTCCCGATCTTTTCAGCTTCCCTGCCCTTACTACCCTCGATGGTGGGGCGGCCAAGGGCTATTCGGCAATCCCCCGGTGGATAAAGGCGCTCGCGGTGCACCTATGCCCGCAGAGCGCCGCCACCTGGCGCGGGTGCCCAAAGCCCCCGTCCAAGGCATGTAGGTTTACGTCGTCTCTGATGGCCAAGGCCTACGGTGCCGCTGGACAAGCTGCCTCCGCCCTGCACGCCATGGCTCTCCTGTAAGTCCGCCAAGGCGCTAAAGGAACTGCACGAGGGTAGTTCCATCCCGGGATTGATGCAGGAACTGAGCTCGGCGACCGACCTCGCTCTCCGGGAGCGCGGTCTCTCGGGGGACGATGGCCACACTAGTGGTCCAGGAGCACCACCTTTGGCTTAACCTGGTCGAGATGGGCGAGGCCGACAAGACACGGTTCCTTGCTGCCCCCATTTCCCAGGCGGGCCTATTCGCCGACACTGTTGAGGACTTTGCCCAGTAGTTCTCGATGGTGGAGCAGTAGACGGATGCTAGCCGGCATATCCTGCACCGGCACGGCTCAAGATCCCGCACCCCATCTACTCATCGCCAAGGGCGTCCCCCTGCGGTGACTGCACCGGCTCCGCCACAGCCCGCCCCTTCGGCCCGGCCCCGGCGTGGAGCCCACCGCAGGAAGCAGATGCCACCCGTCTCGCAGCCACCCAGAACCCGTGAAAGGCTTCAAAGCCCTTGAGACGGATGACCCAGGGACAACGAAACCCGCTGCTCTGGAGCTGGTAAGCAGATCTCTCCATCTTTTTGTTACCTTTTGCATTTAATTGTGCTGCATGCCCAAGTGGCTGCAGTACTCAAGAGCTCAGCAAGAGCAGTTTCCTTGTTCCCTGGGTCATGTATCCAGTGTGCACAGCCGTCATCACGACCACCATCCACCACTCTATTTGGCAGGTTTGGCGCTCCAGCAGCGGTCTCCCACCCCTGAGCGCCCAGCTGTGGCACAAATCTGCCCCCGATGTGACAGTCTCCACAGGTCACGAGGACAGGCCTCTTCCTCCCCCATCCCAGGCTATTCCGGGGGTGGTCACGAGGAGCCAGTTAAGTGCTTCGATGTCCTTAGACTCAGCACGGCCACGACGTGCTGTGACACCTCGTGCTCTGGCCCACCGCGAGGCCCCACCTGCCAGTACGTCTGATGACGTTGTCCCTTTGGTCCCCCTTGCACGGAACTTGGATGCATGGCTTGCGCTTTCCAATCCAGCATGAGGGCTGGTCCGGACCGTCCGACTCGGCTATGCGATTCACTTCGCCGGGCGTCCGCCCAGGTTCAGCGGTGTCCACTTCACCTTGGTGAAGGACGAAAATGCTGCTACCTTGTGTGGAGATCGCTACCCTCTTGCGGAAGGGCGCGATAGAACCTGTCCATCCAGCCGAGATGAAGAAGGGGTTTTTCAGCCCCTACTTCATCGTACCAAAAAAAGGCAGTGGGTTGCAGCCAATCTTGGACCTGTGAGTACTGAACTAGGCTTTACACAGACTCCCGTTCAAGGTGCTGACCCAAAAACGCATTCTGACATTTTTCAAGATTGGTTCGCGGTGGAAGACCTGAAGGATGCATACTTCCACGTCTCGATCCTTCCTCGACACAGACCCTTCCTGCAGTTTGCGTCCGAGAGTCAGGCGTATCAGTACAAAGTCCTCCCTTTCGGCCTGTCCCTGTCTCCTCGGGTCTTTACGAAGGTTGCAGAGGCTGCCCTTGCCCCATTAAGGGAGGTGGGCATTCGCATTCTCAACTATCTCGATGACTGGCTAATCCTAGCTCATTCTTGAGACAATTTGTGCGCACACAGGGACCTGGTGCTCTCACACCTCAGCCGACAAGGGCTTCGGGTCAACTGGGAAAAGAGCAAGCTCCTCCCGGATCAGAGCATCTCTTTTCTCAGTTTGGAGTTGGACTCAGTCTCCTTGATGGCGCGCCTTATGAACGAGCGCAACCAGTCGGTGCTAGCCTGTTTGAAGGCGTTCAAACAGAAAACAGCGGTTCCACTGAAAATTTTTCAGAGGCTCCTGGGGCATATGGCATCCTTGGCGGTGGCCACCCCACTTGGGTTGATGCATATGAGGCCGCTTCAGCACTGGCTCCAGACTCGAGTCCCGAGATGGGCATGGCGCCACAGGATACGTCGCGTGGTCATCACGCCATTCTGTCACCGTCTTTTCAGCCCTTGGATCGACCTCTCGTTTCTACGGGCAGGCGTTCCTCTAGAATTGGTCTCCAGGCACGTCGTGGTCACGACAAGACGCCTCCAAAATGGGCTGGGGCGCTGTTTGCAATGGGCATGCAGCCGCCGGCCTCTGGATGGTTCCGCAACTGCATTGGCACATCAACTGCCTCGAGTTGTTGGCAATTCTGCTCGCCCTGCGGAGGTTTCGGCCGTTGATCCAGGGCAAGCACGTGTTAGTTCAGACAGACAGCATGACAACGGTAGCATATGTCAACCGCCAAGGCAGTCTGTGCACTCGTTGTATGTCACAACTCACCCGCCGTCTCCTCCTCTGGAGTCAGCAGCACTTTAAGTCGCTGCAAGCCACTCACATCCCGGGAAACCTCAACACTACAGCGGACGCACTGTCACGACAGGTTACCCTCAGGGGAGAGTGGAGACTCCACCCTCAGGTGGTCCAGCTGACTTGGAGTCGATTTGACAGGCACAGGTGCACCTGTTCGCCTCCCAAGAATCCTCCCCACTGCCTGCTCTGGTACGCCCTGACCGAGACCCCCTCAGCATAAATGCGCTGGCACACAGCTGGCCCCCTGGCATGCACAAATATGCATTTTCCCCCAGTGAGCCTACTTGCACAGACCCTGTGCAAGGTCAGGGAGGACGAGGAGCAGGTCGTCCTGGTAGCACCCTACTGGCCCGCCCAGGCGTGGTTCTCGGACCTCACGCTCCTCGCGACAGCTCCCCCTGGCGAATTCCCCTGAGGAAGGATCTTCTTTCTCAGGGACGGGGCACCATCTGGCACCCGCACACAGACCTCTGGAATCTCCATGTCTGGCCCCTGGATGGGACCTGCGGTGGTAGACATGATCACTCAGGCTAGGGCCCCCTCTACGAGGTGCCTGTATGCCTTTAAGTGGCGTCTGTTCACTAAGTGGTGTTCTTCCTGTCGGGAAGACCCCCAGAGATGCACAGTCGGATCAGTGCTTTCCTTCCTGCAGGAGAGGTTGGAAGGGAGGCTGTCCCCTTCCACCTTGATGGTGTATGTTGCCGCCATAGCAGCACACCATGTCACAGTCAACGGTAAGTCCTTAGGGAAGCACGACCTGATCATCAGGTTCCTAAGAGGTGCCAGGAGGCTGAATCCCTCTAGGTCTACAGAGAGCCCCCTTTGAGCCTTTGCAGTCAGCCGAGCTTAAGGTACTCTTCTTGAAGACTGCCCTCCTGACTGCGCTCACTTCCATCAAGAGGGTAGTTGACCTGCAAACGTTCTCTGTCAGCGAAACATACCTGGAGTTCAGTCCGGGTTACTCTCACATGATCCTGAGACCCTGACCGGGCTATGTGCCCAAGGTTCCCACCACCCCTTTAGGGACCAGGTGGTGAACCTGCAAGCGCTGCCCCAGGAGGAGGCAGACCCAGTCCTGTCGTCGCTGTGTCCGGTGCGCGCTTTACGCATCTATTTGGATCGCACGCAGAGCTTTAGAATCTCTGAGCAGCTTTTTGTCTGCTTTCGTGCACAGCGGAAAGGAAGCGCTGTCTCCAAGCAGAGGATCGCCCACTGGCTCACTGATGCCATAACTATGGCATATGTCGCCCAGGACATGCCGCCCCCGATAGGGCTACAAGCCCATTCTACCAGGGGTGTAGCGGCTTCCTGGGCCCTGGCCAGAGGTGCCTCTCTAACAGACATTTGCAGAGCAGTGGGCTGGGCAACACCCAACACCTTTGCAAGGTTCTACAACCTCCGGGTGGAACCGGTTTCGTCCAAGGTAGTGGCACGCAACACTTGTCCCCAAAGGGCCGTTCGACACTCATAATTATGTTGGGGGAGGTTACGTGTCGACCTGGTGTGCTGGCTATGAGGCACACAGTAGTCTGCCCACCACACACCACCAGTTCACGTAACACAGTTCAGCCAATTGTGGCGTTTTGTATAGGGACCCCTAGTGTCACTACATCGACACAACATTGAGTGAGTGACAGATAGGGAATGTCATGGTTCCGTTCCCTGATGGAGGGAACAAGACGTTGTGTCCCTCCTGCCACAACGCTGAACTACCCGCTGAAATGGCCAGACCTTATATCGGCTCCTCAGCATAAAACCTGAATGAGTGGTTGCATACCAGCTCCTTTTATACCCGTATGTCCGGGGGAGTGGCATGCAAATACCACTCGCCAATTTTCATTGGCCTTTTATCAAAGACCAGAGGTGTCTCGGGCTCCCAAGAGTGACCCCTAGTGTTACTACATCGACACAGCGTCTCGTTCCCTCCATCAGGGAATGGAGGTTACACAAGTAACCATGATATTTATACTTCTCAGCATTTCTTGACAAATGATTCAGTTAAATAGCAAAACCAAAATTCACAGTGCAGAAACTGAATGCCTCTAAAGTGATACTTTCATGGATTAATCTCAAAATATAAATAGTTTACTAGAAAAAGACACTCAATCAGCTCTTGGTAGCACTCACTAACCCTTTTTTTTTTTTTTTTTTTAAAGTGAGGGTACTCTCTGGAAAATTTGGAGGAGTAACCAATCCAATAGGTAACTCTAACTTTGCCATCAAGTTTTAATATTTACTCTTTAACTCAATAAATCAGCGGTTAGATGCTGGATTTCAATTTAGACCCTCAGAACAATTTAGACATGGATATTGAACCAATGGATGGCAGTCTGGTTAGTCATATAAGACTGAAATCAACTTATCCAGAGAAATTTGAATCCACATTTGAAATGTCAAATCAGTAATGATTACCAGCAGTCATGAGAGTTGGAGCATCAATCGTATAAAACCCCACATCATTTTCAGTCTTTTTTCTCCGGACTTCCTCCTGGAATATTAGCAACCTCAATAAATCATCTGGCCCAGCCATCTGCAATTGTGAGAGACTGGTTCCAGACTGAGATAGTAAAACAACATAAAAAACATGAAATTATCCAAATCATTGTAGGGCTTTACTGGTTGTTTAGATTAGTGTTACTATCAGAAATCATTAATAATTATTTCTTTAGTTATTCATTAATATTTAAATTAAATAATAGAATCTAACTCATTAAAACCTCATATGGGGCTCCAGTAAATGTAGTGCACTACTTTTAGGAGCGGGTTTGGTTATTAGCAATAATTAATAATTATCAAAGATGATCATTAATTATTAAAATCAATTGAACCTTGATTTGAATCAATGTTAGCTTTTTTTAATCCTTTAAATCAACAATTATCAAAGATAATAGTTAATTGTTAACATTGATGAAACATTGATTAGAATTAACACTAGCTTATTGATCCTTCAAATTCAACAATCATCAAAAATAATTATCAATTATCAAAAATCAATAGAATATTAATAAGGATTAATATCGCCGGGGCACCACCCTGGAGTCAGGGACTAATAACCAGATAGTATAACAGTCTCAATATTAGATTGTTCTCTTAGGAAAATCGACATCCGAAGAATATAGATTTTCGAAAAAAACAATGAAGACTTGAATCCGAGCACTGACATCCCGTCAGCATTTGACACAGGTGTATGCAAACAAACCAAAATAATTCTCTTTGAAATATAACAACGTTTATTTATGCAGTAATATCAATTAATAATCAATACAATGCAGTCAATAAACTTCCGACTTACAACTACAAACTAAACAGTGATATGATTAGATATGATAACCAAAATAATCCTATAACACGAGGAAGTTGTGTGTGTGTGAGAGAGAGAGAATGTGTGTGTGTGTGTGTGTGTGTGTGTGTGTGTGGGTGTATAAGGAGGGACGCGCACAAAATGGCGGATGTGACTCTCGTGGAGAGTACGTCACGTGAGATTTCCGGCCAGAGAACATGGCCACGAATGTTGGCGGAGAGAAACCGGTCAATGGTGTCTGCCCATTTGCCACGAAGTTATTGTAACGTCTGTGTAAGATCAGCGATGGCTAATTACACTTTGTTTGAAAAAAAAACCTTTTAGCCTTTTGACATTTGCATATAAATTACTGACCTGGCCTCCACATTTACATTTATATGGGTGCTAAATTGCAGATGGTCATTATCACTATCAAAAGGATGCTAAAACAGGTCGCCTCTGGAGTGTCTCCATCGAGCTTCAAACACATTCCACAGAAAGGGGGGTGACCCCCCGTGCCAGGCACCAGAGCAGTTGTCTGTCTCCAGTAATTCCAATACACGTCACACACACACCTAAAGACATTTTCTCTATTTTAGGCCATAGTAAGCAGTTATAAATGTATCTGCTATATGCATGTGTTGTATGTATATTCCCCTATTATATTAACTTAGTTAAAACCCTTTACTTGTATTAGTTAGACGTTAAATGCCTATATTCAAGTGAATGAGTGTATCTCTGCTTTAATATCGTCTGGAGGTTACCTTCTTGGTATCAAAATGATCTTCTCTTTATTTCTCACACCATAATGGGTGACCCCCGTGCCAGGCACCAGAGCAGTCGTCTGTCTCCAGTCATTCCAATACACGTCACACACACACCTAAAGACATTTTCTCTATTTTAGGCCATAGTAAGCAGTTATAAATGTATCTGCTATATGCATGTGTTGTATGTATATTCCCCTATTATATTAACTTAGTTAAAACCCTTTACTTGTATTAGTTAGACGTTAAATGCCTATATTCAAGTGTATGAGTGTATCTCTGCTTTAATATCGTCTGGAGGTTACCTTCTTGGTATCAAAATGATCTTCCCTTTATTTCTCACACAATAATGTACACCATGTGATCGTGAAATGCATCGAACAATTCTTACTATGTTTTGAATTAAAAGCTGCACTAGCGGTCCAGATCAGCAATAAAATGCGAATGGGCCATAAACGGAGACAAAGGATGTTTCTCCCGCTCAAAATACATGCCTCTGATTGGCCACTCCACCCACAAAATGGGTGCGGCAATGAACTATCAAAACTCCAGAGCGCAGACTAATCATCGCTCAAAACTCTTCTTCTTGAGACCAACACACTCCAAAACTCTCCTCTTGAGTTTAACCTTCTGGCAGTGTTTACCTTCAAGTAACTTTGTGGATTTCCTGTGGACTTCTTCAACTCACTCCTAAAGAAATCGTCGAGAACCTCGTCTACCGCATCAAGACTCTTATTCAGCAACAAACCAATGCAAGTAACCATTTACAACTGATTAGATGCGCGTTTAAGTTTGAACCCCTTTTAAGGTGAATTGTGCCTCTGATGATTCTCATTTAGGTTGTGGTTAACTGACGTGAAATACTGCCTTCTTTGCTCTCTGTCTCTCCTTTTCTTACTTTCCTTCATTCTATATATGTATGTTTTGCTTAGTTTGTTTGTATGTTAGTTATAGTTTCATTTATTAAATCCCTTATATTCACAATTGATTGTCTCTGTGTTCCGCTCACAATTCAAAGTCACTGAATGTTGCTCCTTGCTACATGCTAAACTACTGCTAGCACTGTATAAGTAGGAAGGCTATCGTTCCTTGGCCAGGAAAGTAATCTTCCTAGAATTGATAAATAATTATATTGTCTGCTCGCTGGACGGACAGATCAAGTAATTGTAATATCAATTCTGCTACAGTTAATTCTAAGATCTAATCTAAATATTTGTTATTAATTATAACCAGTTATAAGTAATTATAAATAATTCCCTTTTTAAGCTAATTTGCTACATATTTATATTGGACGGACAGATCAAATAATTGTAATATCGATTCTGCTACAGTTAATTCTAAGATCTAATCTAAATATTTATTATTAATTATAACCAGTTATAATTGATTATAAATAATTCCCTTTTTAAGCTAATTTGCTACATATTTATATTGGACGGACAGATCAAATAATTGTAATATCGATTCTGCTACAGTTAATTCTAAGATCTAATCTAAATATTTATTATTAATTATAACCAGTTATAATTAATTATAAATAATTCCCTTTTTGAGCTAATTTGTTACATTATCTACTAGCCAAAAACGTGTGCGAGAATGTTTGTGAGGGGTCGCGCGCGTGTGTGTGTGTGTGTGTGGTTAGTACGAGACGAGAGAGAGAGAGAATTAAGTTACGGCCCCAAAGCCGGTTTCGCGATCGTGGGAGAGAAAGCAGCTGTTAGTTTATCACTCAGAGATGCGGTGGACGGCTCATAAACCATCCCATGGTCTTTGATTCTTTAATGGATAAACTCAGTGTGCCGGTCTCACCCACGATGGCGGAAATACACAACAGTCCAATGTGGTTGGACTACAACACAGCAGGTCTCATTCGTGATAACCGTACATTAAAGTAATACCTTGAGTATTATTAGCAGCAATGAGCGGACTCGGCGGTCCGTAAACTGTACAAGCAATAACCTTGATACACAAGAATAACACACTATAATATTCTATCTCTGCCCAGACGTAAACCTCTTACTTGAATCGCATGAGTATGCAGCTAGAATGTGTGTTCATCCGTCCTTTAACTCCGACTCGGTTCCTCGAGGCTCGGGTGATGACGGGAGGCCGTTTCCTCGCTCTGTCGGCGGGCGGTATGGCTGCTGATTCTCGGCGGGCTGGCGGAGAAATCAGTGACGTCGACTTGATTGAAGATGGAAGAGAAATCTTTTCTCTCTTCACTTCTGCAGGCAAATGGATGAAGATGCGGATTGCTCAGCGGTCTCCTTCGGATCTGTTAGAGTGTTCGGTGGAACACAGTAATCTCAACTCGTCCAGTGAGATGCAGATTGTATGGCCATAGTTTCAAGTCGGACGTTACTTCCTTGTGCCACGAGGCTACACCTGAGTGCAGCGATAAGCTGCATCTATGCACAGTGAGCAAAGTTGCTGGAAGCAAATCCCAGAAGCATCTCAGAGTTATTTCTACTCCCGATGACGTCATGGTTGAGGGGCGTTCTGTCGTGTGCCTCATCCAATAGGAGTTGAGAGTTCGGTCCTTTAGTGAGCAAGGCTTCATGGGATTTGTAGTCTGTTTTGGACTCTCTTTGTTTGATTTTGGCACGGTTTTTATCAGTAAGATTTATGACGGAGTGAGTGGGCCTCAGTTAGGTTTTACGACTGTGTTAGGTCTGCCTTTGTCTTCTATCTGAATACATGAGGCCCAACATCATTCTTAAATTTATTTCCTTTAATTCTAGTCTCAAAGGCAGCTCTCAGTGTACCCATTATCAACCAATGCAACACTGTGTATATAAAACAAGAAAATACAAGAAAAAATATCTAATCTTAACTAAAAGAATTTGCTATCTATCTTTTCTAAATTCGGGGCGCCCCTGTCTGAGTGGAGACACCAAGAGAGACAAGGTTCTGTAGACTATTATTGGCGCCATCCTTACAGAGTAAGGGGTCATAGGTCTTTGTTTATTCTGGGCACTACCAACATCTGTCTCAGTCTCTCCATAAGACAGTCCCTAACAAAAATAATAGACTATACCTAGCTTAGTTTTGTTGGTTGATCAAGTTTACACCGATAAAGTTGTAAATTTGTTCTCCAGACATACTTAAACATATAGAAAATCAAAAACAAAACAAATAATCATGGGTTCTTACATTTAGATATCAAAACTGTATAGTGTTTCATTTAACATTGTTAAAAATTGTATTCTCTCATAACCTGGACCAGACAGAACAAAACAGGCACATGAATGTGATGTTTTCAAATTTAAGGTTTACTTTTCATACTCAAGTTACAAAATATAATTTTCTTATTAGTCAGTTTCACCCTTCTTCATCTTTTTAATTTATCTTTCCCTGTGCTCACCTTCCTCCATCAAATGATGACTCCTCTTGACTTTCTCTCTCCCTACTTCTATTTCTAAACAATTTATCTGTGTCTCGTATACATTTTTCTGTTTCTCCAATTTTTTCTATCCTATCTATTCTTCGGTCTCACCCCCAGACTTGTTTGTCTTTCTTTTCTAACTCCACATGACCCTCCATCTGCATTTCTCCTAAAACTTCAAGAGTTTCCTTGAGTATTGGGAACTGATCTTCTGAGGGCACATAAGGAGGTGATTTGAAAAGGACCTCACCTTTTTATACTTATCTCTTTTTCTGCATCCTTCAGTATTTTTATTGCCTGTCTTATATTTTCTAGAGAATTTTCTCCTTCCTTTTTGAACAGTGCTAGCATTTCTCTCTCTTTTTCCCTTTTTGTTTCTCTCTTTTTACTTTTTACTCTTATCTTTAGTTTTATAATTCATCTAAGTTTCCATTTCCTCGCACAACGCTACATCAAATGTCCCTTACTTAGGCCATTTTGTCATCATATCTTTGTTCTCTTTTCCACTTGCTTGAGATCTTATCTATAAGTTCTCTACACAATGGATATTTTAATCCTGATTAGAAAAAATGTATCAATGTATCAATTTTTATAACAACTTTTATTTGTTCGAATAACATGATCTTCCAAAAGAAATTCAATTATTTTTATTTATAAACCAATTTCCCATATCCTCTCCTATAACATGCGCTTTAATTGTAATAATTATTATACCATATACATATACAAATTTTCCTATATGTTGTCAATTTACTTTTAGGATCACTCTGTATCCAAATAGTGCCAAACAACAATAACAGCAGCTTTTTCTTAGATAAGCTGAGTCTTTATTTCGTTCACCGTTATTTTTACTTGGCATATAAAGAATGAAAAATTATTTTATCATCATTCATTTAGATTAATCATTAAATTTAGAGAATAAACTTATATATTACTATTTTAAATTATTTCCTACTACAATAATCTGCAAAGCCTATATCTTGAAACAATTTTTCTAATTTGTTTCACCTTCACGTTTTTAATACACAACGTTCATACAAGTCCCTTTATTATTTATTTATTTCGCTTTCTCATTTCTTTGAGATTTTATCAATCAATTATTTACACAGTGGATTTCTAGATTTTAGTATTTCCATTGGAGTGTTTGCCATAATTATACCTTATGTAATATAACTTATCTTAAATACAACCTTTGTTTAAAATCCAATTACTTAGTTGACTTTAGTTTAATGCAATACACTGGACTCAAAACTTTATTATTTGTCCAGATAATGTGATTTTCCAAATGGAATTCAATCACTTTATAGTTCTTTATAATTTTAATATTCTTCTTTGTCACTGTGACATGAACTTTAACTCTAAGCACAGTTATACAGCTTGAATGTATAAATTATCTGTATGAAGTCAAGTAAATTTCTATGCTACAGTCTAGTTTAGGAGTTATGATATGGCACATGTCCAACAACAGCTGCTCTTTCTAAGTTTAGTTAATCTTACTCAGGCTTCCTTCATGGCATGAAAAGAACAGCCCAAGACTAAATTTAGTCCAGCCAGCTAAGAGTTAACTTTTTGCTTTCATGCACATTTTGTTTTACAGTAGTGTTGTCTCACCATTTTTATTATTTTCCCTATTGTCAGTTTATACTGTATTATATTTACTCTTCCATATATATATTTGTTATAATTCGTTTTACCTCCATTATACAACCAGAATAATTTTTAAGTGCCCTCTTTGCCTTTAATCATCAGATCTCTTCTGCCTCATATATTGATGGAAGGTTGAAAATAGACCTAAATAGATTTTCTTTGCTGTAAATTGCATATATACTCCTCATTAGTTACGCAGCAAAGGCTGAGTCTCACAAATTCTACAATTTGAAGAATGGCCAAACAACCTACAAAGCCAATATCTCTTTTTGAGTTTTCTCTGTGTTAACAAAGGAAATTCCTTTCCAAATTTTCACAAGAGACTGGCTTTCATTCCCAACATCCATTCAACATATAAAAGACAAACCTTCTTTATTAGGCAACATTTACTCCATCGTGTCCCTTTCATTTTTTTATTTTATTTTTAGGGCTCATATTACATTCAAATTGACACTTGTCCCCTTATTTATAGGACTCATATAACATACACTGTGTTCCTTTTATTTTAAGGACGCATCATACATTCCAGTCCCTCTACTGGGCTCATATTTGTACTCAGTCATACACTTCCATACGCAATCGTACTTCAGTCACACTTCACACAATTTCAAACACAGACACAAACACTCTCACAGACACAGAAACTTTCACACTTTTTACAAATACAAGGCCTTTATAAACACAGACCTCTATAAAATACTATAATACTATAAAATTCTAAAACGCAACTATCCTACCACCTCTCTTAGGTTATCTACCTTAAACAGCCCTTCTCGCTGATTCACTTCCTTGACACAACGAAAAGCGTATTTAGTAGGCTTTTTGCCTACCCTGACCTCTGTGATTCACTTCCTCAACACAACAGAGCATTTCCAACAGGGCTCTTGCCTAGGGCTTCCTTAACCTTTATCTACTTTTATTTACTGTTATTCATCTAGGCCTCTTAACAGTAAAAACAGATCATTGCATGCAATTATTTCTTCTGGAATCAAAACCCTTTAGACTTGGAGAAGCTTTTTGAGTGTCCTTACCACCATGGGCAAACTCTGGCAAGCAACACAAACTAATTATAAGCAAAGAATGCTTACCTTTCATGTGGCCACCTATTTTGTGTTGTTTGTCAAGCCAGCCCGTTGTGGAAGACCCTCTTGTGCTCCTTTCCTATCCCATCCTCTTCGTCAATTTGTTGTGGTTTCTGCCACCTCTGTGAAACATCACTCTTGAAGTCTAGGGGTTTTGATGCCAGAAGATAGACTTTATTATCAGAGATAAAAAAAGCCAAGTTGTTCCCAGCACAACAACTCCAGCAAAATGGTTTGCACCCGCTTAAATACATATCATCTGCCAAGGAGTGGCCAATACATGTCACCATCATCCATCACCCTATTCTTTGACTCCAGTCAGTTTATTTTAAGAAGTGGACAGGTGACACCTGTGGAGGAACCTCAACATATATTTTCTCAGCAGTCATGAGAGCAGTTTACTATATGTGAGCACACTCCTTTCCTACACAGGCTTCTCCACTCACACACTAAGATTCATGCTTGACCATCAGAAATAATTGTAGAATAAAATGGCTATATTAACATTGATTATACTTGATTAATTTATACTCAACTTGATAAAAATATTCTACACTAACAACCTGTCCCTCCATGTGGGGAAGACAAAGGAGGTTGTGATGGACTTCAGGAGAAACTCTGTTGACCACCTCCCACTGACCATCGACGGCACGACCGTGGAGAGAGTCAGCAGCACTAAATTCCTGGGGGTGCACGTCACAGAAGATCTCACCTGGACCACCAACACTATATCAATATCCAAGAAGGCCAAACAGCGCCTCCACTTCCTGCACCGGCTGAAAAGGGCAAGTCTCCCTCCACCCATCCTCACCACATTCTACAGGGGCACCGCTGAGAGTGTGCTGACCAACTGCATCACTGTCTGGTATAGGAACTGCTGCGCCACAGACCGCAAAACCCTACAGTGAACAGTTTATACAGCTGCAAAGAATGAAACCGAACCATACAAATGTATCCGTGTCGTTCCCTTCGGACAGCATCAGGTTGAGTTTGCTGTTTTTCATGCCTTGAACACCCGACAGCCATAATAGAGTTCAGTGTCTCCCCGCAGCTTGCACTGGGGAGCAAACAATAAAAAACCACATTCCGAATTCATTCTCTGTCTCCATAACCAAGGGTATCGAGACATGCATAACATAATTCGTTGTTCATCAAGCACACACTGTGAATATAAGCACCACACGTTGCCACCCCATAAGAATGCTGTGGCCATTGTGGTGAACCAGTTTTCTCAAGTAAACATTCCCCCCAATGTTCATACAATTGTCCCCATTCAAAATACCAGGGAAAAGGTTTATTCTGTTGGTGTCCCTGCTGTAGATACATTTCAGGGCGCTCATCTTTTATGCCTAGACACAATAAAGGCAAAAATATTATCAAATTCCCTTCAACCAGCCACAGAATTGGAGGAGCGAAGGCTTCCCTCCGCTGTACCACTGGTTCTGGGGCAGCCGCCAAAAGTAAGCCAAGCATGCCATCTAGTGGTTACAGGTCGCACTGCAGGCAAGAGCCATGCATTAATCCCTCTGTCTGCCCATCTGTCGGCTTGGCAGCAACTGAAGGGCATTTGGAACTGGGTACTTTGAATGATAAACCATGGTTATATAATTAAATTCAGGCAAACTCTGCCGGTGTTCAGTGGGGTTGTTCCGACAGACGTTTCTGTTCAGGAAGCCCCATTTGATGCAGGAAATTAATTCTCTCTTAGAAAAAGGGGCAATAGAGGAGATTCCCCCTTCTAAGAGAGAATGCGGTTTTTACAGCCATTATTTTCTGGTCCCGAAAAAAGATGCCGGCTTGCGTCCCATTCTGGATTTGAGATGTTTGAATTCCACTCTGATGAAATGTCAATTCAGAATGCTGACGCAGAAGCAAATAATGTCACAAGTGCATCCGGGGGAATGGTTTGTGATAATAGATTTGAAGTATGCTTATTTCCATATTCAGATTGTGCCGAAGACAAGGTGCTTTCTCAGATTTGCTTTCGGAGGCAAAGCGAATCAGATTTTCATCCTACCATTCAGACTTGCACTGGCACCACGCACTTTCACAAAATGCATGGATGCTACTTTGACATCCTTGAGGCTTCAGGGCATCCACGTTTTGAATTATCTCAACGATTGGTTGGTGCTACCCCACTCGGAGACTTTGGCTGCCCATCACTGAGATGTCATTCTCAGCCATTTGAGCAATCTAGGGCTGTGTGTATACCTAGACAAGAGTGTCCTGTTGCCAAGGCAACAAACTCTGTTTCTAGGGGTGGAGCTGGATTTGCGGGCGATGCAGGCACATCTGTCTCCAGTCCGTGTTCTGTCATTCCGCCAGTGTCTGGTGATGTTCAGAGTGGGACATGTTCTCCCTGCAAGAAAATTTCACAGGCTTTGATGATCATGGCTTCCGCTGTCATTCCCCTGGGCATGTTGCATGCGAGACCTTTTCAGTGTTGGATGAACTCCTCAAAGGGACTTCAACCACTGATGCATGCATTCCGGCTCTTCAAAGTGACGTGTGAGTGCTACCAAACTGTTACCATGGAAATGGACCCGCCTTTTGATGTTTGATGTTCCGTTGGGACAGGTGCGTTGCCGCAAAGTTATAACAACAGACACCTCCTCCACGGGTTGGGGCGCTGTATACGAGGGTCATCTAGCCTATGGTGTTTGGATGGGCCAGTGGCAATATTTGCACATAAACTGTCTGGAGACGTTCACGGTATTGCTGGCGTTAAAGATTTTCCTCCCGGAGATTCAGGGCAGCCATGTCCTCATCCGGTCAGAAAACAGGACAGTGGTGTCCTATATAAATCGCCAGGGAGGAGTGCATTCTCATGCCATGCTGAGGTTGGCGCATCGCATTCTTCTGTGGTCACGGGACAAGTCTGGATCTCCAGTCCAGACAGGGCTTTATGCCCAGAGATTGGACATTATATCCTCAGATTATGGAACAAATCTGGAGAAGTTTCGGCAGAGCAGAAGCGGACTTGTTCGCTTCAAGCAAAACGTCTGGTTTTCCCTCTTTCCCCTGGCACGGCTGGCCATTGATGTGTTGGCGCATTAGTGGCCGACAATGCGTCTTTACGCATTCCCACTGATCAGTCTGCTGCACGCAGTTCTGCAGAGAGTTCAGGAGGATCGGGTTCGGCTTATGTTAATGGCACTGTTTTGGCCATCTCAAGTATGGCTGGCTGAATAGATGAGCCTTTAGTCTAGATTTAAACTGAGTTAGTGTGTCTGGGTCCTGAACAGTGTATGTAGTTAACAGAATTTAAAAATTAATACTGCTGCATGTTGCTCTGCAGTTGCTTGGATGCAATGGGTGGTTGCTATGGTGTTGCTATGATATTTCTGTGGTGTTCAGAGTGTTTTTATCATGTTGATATTCCATTATGAGGGTGTTCTTGGTATTTGCTTATTGGACGAACCAAAACTATATTTGGGTTAGGAGTTTGTACAAATCCCTAACCCCAAGGATGAGCTTTAATAAAAGTGATGCTTGCCATAGTACAGTATCATGGCAAATATGAGCGCAGAGCTAAACTGTGCTGGGACCTCTTCTAAAATTCAAGAGGAGATATTTGTGAGATTACTGCAGTTTTTCCTTAAGAGAAAAGCCTGACAAGCAGAAAGCTTTAGCTAAAGCCTTGCTTTGTTGTCCATTTAATCTGACTGCTATCTGAGATAAACAATTGAGATTTGTGATCACTTTTGTAATTTACTTCTTACTGGGGGCAGGGTTTGACTTTAGGTTCTGCTGTCTTCTTGTGAATACCTCTATGGCAGCTCAGCTAGCACCGAGGCACCCCTGAGGTCGGTTAATCGGTAGGTGTGTGTCTACCACCTGTCGGGTGTCAAACTTGAGAGAGAGAGGGATGAGAAAAAGTGGCCACCAGCAGACAGGTGCAGAGTGTGTGAGAGTGAAATTGTGACAGATCCCTTTTATCAAGAGACATATTTCCTATCTTCTCTCAGTAGGAAGTCCCCTAGAGGTGAAGATCTTTGCTATTGTATGTGTGTGTGACATGGAAACACTGACCTGGCCTCACCGAGTGCTCTGCTCCTCTGAAGCATCCAACTTACTCCCTTGCAGAACTATCAATAACCTGTTTGGCTGAAAATCAAAAGGGCTGGCTGATGTAATGCAATGAAATATCCTTTTTCACCAAAGGTTATAAGGGCTCAAGGAGGAATTTGAGTTTTAATGAGGTAAAAGAACATTGGGGTCAGAATCTGAACTGGAAGTTTGCGGCACATGTTATTTACCACCAAACTTTGTACTGTACACACATACCTATGCATTTGTTTTTCGGCGGTGTCAGGGTTTTGTGTGTTTTTTTATGTTTTTCATGTCTTTTATTTTGAAAGTTTAGTTCCTGTTCCATGTCATGTGGTTCCCTGGTCATGTGATTTCATGTAATCACACATCATCGTCTCTTCGACTACGTTACAGAATACCTGACTGACCAAAATGAAATTCTTCATTTATGCCAGGGGAATCATCCTCTGGAGGATTTTATCACAGAATTTTGTGGTCTTTGCTACCTTGTTGATTTTAATGAGATTACCCTCAAGGACTGTTTTCGCTTTGGACTGAATGAACCAATCTCTTCCCTGATGCCAGGCAGTCAGAGTACCCACAGCCTGGCTCAGTATATCGACCTTGCCCTACTAATATGTGGTTCATCGTTCACTGTGGGGGAGGTGGACGCCAAGCCAGAGTCCCACGTCATGGCCGCCAAGCCAGAATCCCACGTCATGGCTGCTAAGCCAGAGTTCCTTGTCATGGTTGCTGAGCTAGTGCCATCCTTTGCCCCGGATCCTGAGTCTGCTCCATGCCATGTCACAGCAATGCCTCCGCTTGCTCCAAGCCATGTCACAGCAATGCCTCAGCCTGCTCCATGCCATGTCACAGCAACGCCTCAGCCTGCTCCATGCCATGTCACAGCCACGCCTGAGTCTACTCCATGCCATGTCACAGCCACGCCTGAGTCTGCTCCATGCCGTGTCACAGCCACGCCTGAGTCTGCTCCATGCCATGTCACAGCCATGCCGGAGTCTGCTCCATGCCATGTTACAGCTGCACCTGAGTCTGCTGCATGCCATATCACAGCCACGCCCGAGTCTGCTCCATGCCATGTCACAGCCGTGCCTGAGTCTGCTCCATGCCATGTCACAGCTGCGCCTGAGTCTGCTCCATGCCATGTCACAGCCATGCCTGAGCCTGCTCCATGCCATGTCACAGTCGCGCCTGAGCCTGCTCCATTCCATGTCACAGCCACACCTCAGTCTGCTCCATGCCATGTCACAGCCATGACTCAGTCTACTCCATGCCAAGTCACAGCCATGCCTGAGACTGCTCCATGCCATGTCACAGCCAAGCTTCAGTCTGCTCCATGCAATGTCTCAGGCTCACCTCTGGTCAATGAGCCAATGCCCAAGCCTGCCACAGTCAACGAGCCAACGCCCATGTCTGCCACGTCCAACAAACCAGCGTTGCAAGCCTTGTCCATCCCAGAGCCAGCGCTGCAAACCTCGTCCGTTCCAGAGCCATCTCTCACTGGGCTATTTGATTTGGAATTGGTTCCCGCCCTTGTGCCCACCCTGAATTCTCCTGATCAGCTGGTTCCCCCCAAGCCACCGGCTCAATCATCGCCCTCTGAGATATCCCAGACATGGAGAACTTTTGAACCTCCAACTCCGCCTAGACCCTCCGAGCCCTGGACTCCGCCTTGGCCTGTTGATCCCTTGACATCACCTCAGCTCTACGTTCCCTCGGCTCCACTGCGGTCCTTCAGCCTGTCAGCTTTACTGGGGTCCCTCGTCCCTCCAGCTCCTCCTTGGTCTGTCGGTCACCTTGCTCCACCTCGGCTCTCTGATCCTCTGGCTACGCCTTGTCTCTCCAATCCTTCAGCTCCACTGGGGACCTCCTTCCCTACAGCTCTGCCTTGGTCCTCTGCCCCACTGGCTCTGCCTCAGTCTTCCGATCCCCCAGCTCCGCCTTGCTCCTCCGAACCCCCGGCGCCGCCTTGGTCCTCCCTGACTCCGGCTCCACCCTGGCCCTTCGAGTCTTCAGCTACTCCCCAGGTATCCAGTTCTACATGGTTTCGCCCCTTGAGCCTCTCACGGCTCCACCTTCCATGGCTCCACCCCCCACGGGCTCTGCCCTGGTCTCATGCTCCACACCATGTCTTCACCAGACCACACCCCACACCTTGTTTCACCATGTCCTGCCACGTAACCACGTCAAGTCACCATGGTTCCCCACCCTAACCAGCTCCCTCTTTTACTTTGTGGTTTTGTTTTGGGGCATCGGAAGCCCAGGGTTGTGTGTGTTTGTTTATGTTTTTCATGTCTTTTATTTTCAAAGTTTATTTCCTGTTTCATGTTATGTGGTTCCCTGGTCATGTGATTTCATGTTTCCCTCCATGTTCATGTGTCTTTCTTTCATTGGTTTATTGTCTTGTTACCTTGTTATCAGTTCTGTCTTGTCATTGTTATCATTGTCATGTTTCTCCCTTGTCCGTGTATTTAAGCCTCATGTTTGCCATTGTCCATTGTCAGGTATTGTTTATGTAATGTTGTTTCATAGTCAAATCATGATAAGTCATGTCAAGTTCATGTTTATGTTTGGTTCAAGTCAAATTTAGTCAAGTTCATGTTTTTGTTTTGTTCATGTTTGGAGATATGTTTTTTTGGATATCATGCTTGTAAATAAAACTGCACTTGGGTTCATCACACATCGTCGTCTCTTCGACTATGTTACGGGGGGGGGGGGGGGTGGTAATGGTTGACTAGTTCCCACAGTGTAGGTCATTTTCAGTTTTACTATCCTTGTGGGGACATCACAAGGTCCTCACAATGTAGTTGGGCAAAACACACACACCAAATATTTTCAACACAGTTCATGAAGGTACAGTGATGACTTTCATAATGTTGTATAAATTCTGCTTGGAATTTTGATTTCTTTGTTTTGGAACATAGACAATAAATTCCTAGCTTTAAGACCCCTGAAGTGATAAGTATGTGGGACTGAAGTTTTTCCATGTTCTTGACTCTTGTTCTGAATGTACTGAAGAATTTCAACAATGCAGACTATTTTAACTTCTGTCTGGCAGTCAGTTGCCACAATATTATGGAAATCATTTTTAACCAGAGATAAAACATTGCAATTATTCACCTTTGAGATACAGTCCCAGAAAAAAGAGAATCAAATTTTTAGTGTTTGCTTAAATTAATTTATTTTGAACTGTTTATTTTTTAAACTGTGTTCTTAGTTATCAAACAGCAATGTTTGATTTCTGAAATGCTCAGACACAAAAGCATGTGTTCATTTCCTTTCCAATATCTGCAATCTTCCAAGAACATTCTTGGGGGAATTCACTAAGAATGCATTGCACCTGGTAAAAGTGTTGTTTATTTGCACATGTCTGGTTAAGTAATTATGCAGATCAGGTAACCACACAAAAGTGCCTACAAAACCTGTGCTGAACGCAATTTGCACGCCACAATTCTGATCTTGCGGGTCGGTACTTAGCGGTCCTTAGTGCTGCTTAGCAGAGGTTGCAGCAATGACATGGCACAGACCTACCAGGACTGTACAGCATCACTTCAGTACTGTGATCCAGACAAATGAATCATCTCTTGAACATGCCAAAAGTGTGCTTAACTAAATCGTGCATCTGAGTATATGCTATGTTGTAATGCTCTTCTCCATTATTTGATCATTATTTGATCAGTACTGCCACCATGATCAATAGAAAATGTATACAAACATCTCCTTATTAAAAATCTATTTACTGCCTGCTTTCCTCAGGCAGTAATAGCACATTGTCAATTGTGACAGGCAAATAGCACAGTGTTTTGTTAATAATTAACTTAATTTTCATAGAGACGAGGCATGTTTGCTCAGAAAAGAAGTGACAATGACTTATTTGAAATACTCAACACAGCACTATTTGAGAGCTGATTGTGCCTGATTAAACTAGATTGCGCGAGGTTAGTGAAAAGATGCTTAAATGCCATCCACAAAAATGGCAAGATTGTTCACTGAATTCGCTAATAAACCTTCGACAAACCTACACCTTCAGCATAGATGGTCAGGTTGGGTTAGCTTGCAGTTGGATCAACATTTATAGCAGAGCATTGGGGTTGTGTGCATAGTGGTTAAAGAGTGAACAAGTTACTCAAAGGTAATGGGTTTGAACCTTGCAAGGGGAAATCTATGAGCCATCACCACTATACCTTTGTGTAAGACAGTTACCACCAGTTTGGCATGGATAAAACCATCTGCTGAATGATTACTATCTACACAGCTCTTCCCATTTTGTCATACACTAAATAATGGAAATGTGGTTAGAGGCTCACTTTAAAAGACAAGACGTTCTGCCACTTTAGAGCTTTGAAGAAGGGCATAATTCATCTGATATTCTCATTTAGTTTTGAACAGATCAACATGAAAGTCTAAAAGCCTCTAGCTGAGTATGATTATGTTACTGCTATCCATGCCTCAAGGGAAAAACTCTGATTACATAATACCACATTATAATTCCCTAAAACAAGCGGAGTGAGAATCAAATATGCTGTGTAATAACATTTGTTGGCCCTTTTTGGTTGATTTTGGAACTCGACTAAGAGTGTGTCTCAGAGTAACAAGCCCCAGAGGTGTCTTTGTCTTTCAAATTTCACACACCTGCTTTCATTTGAGGGAATGACACTCAACGGACATAACAGTCCAAGAAGCAATCTTTCTCAATCATCGGTTTAAAATTTTGTTTAAAAATTCTGGCTTCATATTTGGCAAAAACAAGGAGGCTGATTTTTATATAAGATTTAAAAAGGATGGAAAAGGCCACTCTCAGCCAAACCACTGTGGCTTTGAATGGAGCGTGTGCTGCAGTAATGCAGACTGGGTAGGTATTTAGCTTTCTCTGAATCACTATTAAAGCAGTATTAGAAAAGTGGGAATGTAGCTCTCCTCAACGTTTCGCAAAACCAACGTTGGCTTGATTGTTTTAGCAGGGCCTTGGGTTGGACCTTTAATTGGGAGTGAGAGAAAGAGAGAGCTAAAGATATTATATTGAATAACCTTCTGATGTCTACAGAATGATCTTCAGGGACAGAGCTTGACACTGGGAAGACACTGATGACTCTATAGAAGGCAAGCTCTTTTAAAACAGATGTTGTGACAACTATTCTCTTCTTTCAAAACATTCTTTGCCAAGTAAACTCAAGTCCAATCAAGTTATTTATGCCATCCCATAGATGAGAAAAATCACAAATAAGATATCTATAAAATGTCATTTGTTTGTCCTAAACAGCAATGAGATGAAATGGAGAGTAAATGGAGACTTGAGTTTTTCAGATTTCACATGTGTATTTCTAAAATAAAATAAATAAATAAATAAATAAACTTGATGATTCAGCAAGATCTCTTTTCTGAAAACACTTTTAGCTCATAAAGAAAGGTTGTTCTTTTAGCTCAATTGGTAGTGCTAGCATAGATATACTGGGTTTGATTCCCAGGGAACACACAGTGATAAAACGTATATACTGCAAAATTACTTAAATCAGTATTGTCTTGTTTTCCAGTAGAAATATCTAAACATCCTTTAAACAAGATACACTTTTATCTTGTTGCATCTTGAAGCAAAACAACATGAGACATTAAGTCTCGTTTTTTTCAGGGAAACCTAACAAAATTTAGAGAGGTTTGTTTAAAACAAGAAAAACTATTTGCCAATGCAGTAAGAAAAGTTAACTTGCTCCCCCTTTTGAATTAAGTATTTCTTTCTACCCAATTGGCAGATAGCTTATTCTTGTTTTAAGCATAAACCTCTCAAAAGGTTGTTAGATTTTTAATATATACTCTATATATAAAAATAAAAATAAATAGTATTTAATAAAAAATATTCACAAATTAAAATATATACAAATATATACAACAATATACAATTATTAAATTGAAAATATTATATTTAAATACTTATAAATATTATATATAATATTATAATTTAGATAATTAAAACTGAATTCCATTACTATGGCAGATGAGTAAAGCATTGATTAGAAAATAAATAGAAGAATGCTGTGTCTTGTTAAACATAGTTTGAAAATTAGTGTAGCCGGTGGGTTGAAAATAATCACCACAGGATACAAAAATATCTTTTGGGGTTTTATTCTGGCGGCTGTCTGTTTAAAAAAAAAAAAAACAAAAAAAAACAGCTGTCAATGTATATATACAAAAAAAATGGTGATAAACTTCAGATTAATGAAACTCAGCAGAAAGAATTATGGTCAAATGAAAAACAGAAATGAAACACAGAAAATGAAATATGGTAAAGAAAAATGGTTCAACGAAATATGGTAGAGGCTAATGTCAAAAGAAAATTCAAACAGGGCATTAGCCTACCCATGTGCTTCAGCATACATCACCTTAATACATGCTTAAATCATTCACAGCATTTTATGCATTTAACACATGTTTTAATCAAAGCATTTTATGAATTTTAACCAGGCTTTAAGGACATGTATAACAGTTTAAAACAATAGAATGTTTGGGGCCCCAGCTACGTTTCAGCGTCTCATGGACCGAATGATTGGAGCAATGATTGGCAGCGGCACATGCAGCATCTGAGGACGGTTCTGAGGTCACTGCGACGGGCAGGACTCACAGCAAACCCCAAGAAGTGTTGGGTGGAGTGCAATTGTATGGGTGGAGGTATGGTATCTGGGGTTCCACTTGGGCCACGGGCAGGTGCGTCCCCAAACTGACAAGACTGCGGTGATTGTGACCTGCCTGAGGCCCAAGACCAAAAATGGGGTGAGACAGTTCCTGGGGCTGGCTGGCTATTATAGGAAGTTTGAGCCAAATTATTCAGTCGTCACCTGCCCGCTGACTGATCTCACTAAAAAGGGAGCTCCAGACCTGGTCCAGTGGACGGAGCAGTGTCAACAGGCATTTACGCAAGTGAAAGCCACACTTTGTGGGGGGCCGCTTTTACATTCACCCGATTTCTCTCTCCCTTTTGTCTTACAGATGGACACTTCAGACAGAGGGCTGGGGGCGGTGCTCTCGCAGGTGGTGGAGGGGGAGGAGTGCCCGGTTCTGTACATTAGTCGCAAGCTCTCGCTGAGGAAAACTGAGTAAAGCACCGTTGAAAAGGAGTGTCTTGCCATCAAATGGGTGGTCCTCACTCTCCAGTACTACCAGCTGGGGCGGGCCTTCACTCTCTGTTCAGACCACGCCCCATTCCAATGTCTCCACCGCATGAAGGATACCAATGCGTGGATCATCCGTTGGTATCTGGCTCTTCAGCCATTTAAGTTCAATGTGGTCCACAGACTGGGAGCATAGATGGCTGTAGCCGACTTCCTTTCCAGAAATGGGGGGGAGTGGTAGACAGGCCGGATGTCTCCTCGGCCCGAGTTGGGCGGTGGGGATATGTGGCAGCGGGGGCATGGTCGAGCACCTGCCCGGAGAGAGAGAAAGCGGTAAGGGTGCATACACCTGAGCCAGATTATGATTAACACCTGTTTCTAATTGCAGTGAGCTTGGGGAGAGTGGTATAAAAGGACCACACCACCGACAAGAAGCAGAGAGAGTCAGGGATAAGAGACCTTACTGTGAAGCTGATGAGTTATTGTTGTGAAACTGATTAATTATTATTGTGAAGCTGATAAGTTATTGAGAAGCTGTTGAGTCATTGTAAAGCTGTAAAGCGCTGGAGTATATTAATTAAAGCCTTACATGTGAAGAAGCCGCTCTGCTGTGTCCTCCTGCTATGAAGCTCCTTTACACAGACGTTTCCTTACCAAAAAAAAATCAAATAAAGCACGAATGTGCATGCAGCTCTGTCAGCAGGAAGAAAGGGGTTTGGCTCTGATTCCAGAAAATTTCTATTCAGTTTTTCTACCTTGCATATTTTTGTGTTGCAGTCTGGGTTTCAAAGCAGATAACCTCTGTGTTGTATGAATGCACAGTCAGAATATTAGTTCTCTGTCTGCATCATTTTTGGCACTCAGCATTTCCCTTAAGACCATCTGGGTGCTTTAACATGTTTCTGCATTGTTTGCTATTCACATGTATAACATCATTGGAGTGTATGCTATTCAGTTAACCACACAGGATCATCAGAATGCAACTTAGCTCAGATTTGGGCTTTTTATGCTCATAATTAATGAACCAATGGATAGAAAGGAATTTTAAACATGCTTATTGCAAAAATCACACTATGAATGATGCACATCACACTCTATTCAGCTTCTTGTAAAAATGTGTTCTATGACAGAGGTGTGAGAATCGATGTGCAGCCTGACATTCTAGTGCCAAAACGTCTCATCAGTTAGCTCAGATGTGATCATCATCCAGGGTAACACTTTCATTTTGACCTTTGAATCTGTCAAAGTCATTCATTGTCACAAGGAATGGGGTCATATGATGGTATTGCAACTAGAGCTGTCAATCACTTAATTTTAATCAAATTAATTACATGACACAGATTAATTAATAACACATATATCAATATTTGCAGAGAAAGGTCCTCAAATAAAGATAATTCAATATAACTAATACATAATAATTCAAACAATTATAAGTATAATAGTACTTGTTAATAATAAAGATAATAATTCAGATTTGAACATATGTGTCACTGTGGAAGATGAGTAAAGTGTTGATTAGACAAGGGGTTCACAAACTTTTTTGTCAGCTGAACCCCTTCACCCTAAATTATTTTCTTGAAGCACCCCCTGATATTTTAAAGTAATTCTAACCTTTTGAAATATAATTCATTTGACTTTGTTTCACCTAATTTTTCTTATTATTTTAATTAACTTTTATCACATCTGTTGTTCTTTTCTTATACTGTTTCTACATTTTGTTTTGATTTAATTCACCACTGGCATTTCTATCCCAGTCAGATATTGCACTACATATAATCATTATCCATCACAATAGTAAAATTGACAACATAATAATAATGAGTTTAATTTAAATACGCTGCAGCACTGTACCAGGCAAAAGGATGGGAAAAAGTATGACAAAAGGCGAAATTGAACATGGGTCATCCACACATCCACAACATTGTTACACCCCATGCTACTGCAGTGACACTAGCGGTGCAGTTTGTCTTCAATTTCTCTGTTTACACCATTGGAGTGCAAATAGACACACTGTGTGGCAGGTGCTATTTACATTGACATGATATATACGTAAAATTAAAATGAAATAATTCCATGGCTGGTCCAAGTCAGTGGTGCAATACTTCAGAGTTTTGAGACCCAGCGTGCTTAGGATTACACTACATACACTCATGTGGCAGCTGAACTTTGACTCAGTGTTCCCATAGAAGAGTACTGTACTGGCCAAGTCAAACACATGCTCCATATTCTCCAGCTGTGGGAAAGCTTTGAGAACAGAGCAGGCAGCATGTGAAACAGCTCTTTAGTGGGACATTTGGAAGCCATTCTGACATTATGGTCTCAAGAGGGAGCAAAAAGGTGAGAACTTGAAGACAGAGTAGGTTTTCAGACCCACTAAGTGTTCGTTTCTATTATGAGCTCTTGCGTTCTGTGACTTCTCTGTGAACGCAGATTCAGTGGGAAAACTGTGAGAAATTAACTGCCTTAAGTCCCAGAGCCTTAAAAATGGGTTAACAACAAAAGGCTGGCAGAAAATTAATACAGAAAAGCAATATATAGGATATGTGTTATCTGGAACCATTAATGGACTTGGGACAAAAAAAGGGAGAGGGAGAGGAAAAGATAGAAAAAGAGAAGTGTCCATCAGTAACAACTACACAAAGAAAAAGGTGAAACAACCCCGAACAAAGAGTTCTTCCCAGCAACAGGGATCACAGAGTTTTGCTGCAGTATATTGGGCTTAACAACAGTCTCCCCAATGCCTCACCTGAACTGGGAATACTGTGCACCATGCACAAGTGAGGTGGTTGGAGTCTACAGGTGCTTTTAAGAATAAAAACCTTTAACTTTAAAGACTGAAACTAGAATGAGACAAATATTAAGGCAATCCAAAAAAAAATTAAATGTCAGAAACAGAAATATATTTCATTTCAACTTTAGTGATACATATATTCCAGTTCAACTTTAGTGGCACTACTCTAGATCAAACAAGAAAATCACACATCTATGATTGCATTGGGAGGTAACAACATAGGTGTACTGGCACTAAAAGAACAAGGCATGTGAACTCTCTATGCAGTACAGTAAAAAAAGGAAATGCTGTGAAATAAAACAACCAATTTCAGTTTGGTTGCCAACAGGGGTTTGCTCTGCTGTAAACATAAACAAGTCTCGAGTGTTTAACTGGACCCCCTTGAAATGCCACTTCAAAGTTATGAAATTAAGACAGATATACTATATTACTATTATATTCTATGAATGGATGCCCAAGGCTGTCAAGAGATAAAAAATTAGTTGCAATTAATCTTATGTTTTGTTGTTAATATGACTAATGTACCATGATTGAATTTGTTATATATACGTATTATATATATATATATATAATGATGTACTGGTAGATGTCTAAACCTGCTGGGCATTACTGCCTGCCGCACCTCCGCCAGTGCCTTCAGTCGTCCAGCTACGGGGTCATCAGCCGGGAGCCACCTATCAAGGATGTTTTGCCCCATTAATCCTGGAACATCTCCTGGTGGTGGGGCAGTTGAATGTCTCCCTGCTACCTTCTGCAGCTGGACACTGGATCCTTTCAATTGCCTCTCGTTATTGCTTTCCCATCTGCCAGCTTTCGCAGAACCTGATCATGCGTCCTTGTGCCAAGGCAGTCTTGCACCCAGCCAATATGTGCTGCAGATTTGCTCTTGGGGCCTCGCAGAAGGGACAACTCTCCTCTTTACCATATACAAAGTCAAATGTCCAGGGCTTGGAAGAGTGTCTGCCCATCCTAAAACTCTATTAGATATACCCTCCCATACTGTCCAGCTCCTTGCTGCTGCTGGCTGACTGTTCGCATCATATACACTTCCTTTTCCATTCTAGATACTCTGTCACTACCATGACTTTCCTCTGTTTTTTTTAAGAGGCTGCTGACCACAGTTTCAGAGTCATCCCCCATCCAAGGCCTGCTCTTCCTGATTGGGTTCTTCCAACAAAATCTTGTTGCTTCAGTCTTGAAACCTATCACAAGCTGGGCTAGAACCCAGGTCACTGGTATGGTGGTTGAGAGATCTACCACTGGGCCACAGGAGTGGTAATGTTGGACCCAAATGAAACACTTAAGGCAGTATTCCAGGAGATGTAGCTTTATTAAAAAAAAAAAAAAAAAAAGGCCTTGCAAAAATGAATCAACAAAAGTTCTTCTCAGACCGAGGTATAAACCACATAAACAAAAAACAAAAAAAAAAAAACAATAGGCAAAACCAAAGGAGAAAATAAAACTCCACGAGGGGAGAAAACAAAGCCAGTGAACAATTACAATCAGTGAAAGGAACTCAGGATATCTTACTTGGGGTAGCTAGAGAGGCTTTAGCGAGACAAGGCAGGAAACACAGGGCAGAGACTCAAAAACCGAATGAGGAACCAAGGGAAAAAAACACAACTTAAATACACTGGGGGAAACAAGGCACGGGTGAGCTGGATAATGCTAACAAGGCCACATGAGGAAGAACTAAGGTAGAGGAGAACACAGGGGACCTCTAGAGGCATGGAGACAAACTGCAGGAGGTAAGATGCTGACAAAACCACCCTGTTTACAACCTCATCTGCCTATCAGGCATGGCCTGTTTGGACCTGGCCTTGACAAGCCATCACAGACTGGTCTGTTGATTCCCCTTATTACTAAGAACAGCCTGGTCTTCTCCTGCTTGTAACCCAATAAGGCATTTCTTCCAAACAATGCTATGTATGTAATACAACAAGGCAAGCCCAGCCACTTCTTGATGTAACTGTTGGCCTTGGTGTCCATTCTTGCCACTCCTGCTGCAGTGATCTCACACATTTTTAGCAGCCACATCAGGCAATGATACAATGTAAATTTGCAACACCAGACCTTGTATTTGCCTGGGAGATGACACTTGTCTATCTTCTCCAAGCTCTCTTTCAGCTGCTTCAGAACCAACCCTGCCATGTGTTTATCTGACAGATCTGCTGTGCATTCTCTCCCTAAACTTTGAATGGGCTGCTCTGCCAGCACCGGGATTCTTTCACCATCCACCTCAAACAATGTCTGGTCACTTCTAATTCCCTTATGAATAGAAAAGCTATGTGACTTTGCTGGCTCATGGCAAAAGCTCTTCCAGCCTTTTTAGGAGTCTGTTTGTGCATGCAGCAGTCTGGAGGATGCATGTGACATCATCCCTATTGCTACGCAGTGCTTGCCATCAAATGGGTGGTCCTCACTCTCCGGTACTACCTGCTGGGGCGGGCCTTCACTCTCTGTTCAGACCATGCCCCACTCCAATGGCTCCACTGCATGAATTGATTGCGCACAGATTCTGTCTGGCACCAATTAGAATGATCTCGAATACAGCTGTGAACAGGATGGGAGAGGTTGAACATCCCATCACAATTCCTTTTTCCAGTTGCTGCCAACTAGTTGTGTATTCTTTGTTGCATGACATATTTTCAGGTCCCAATAGTAACTACCTACCAAGTTCTTAATACACTCTGGTACATGGAAAAACTCCAGCGCATAGCTGACGAGCTTGTGTGGAACCGATCCATAGGCATTTGCCAGGTCCAGCCAGACTACATTGAGGTCTTTCTAGTCTCTTTTGGCAGACTGGATCTGTCTTCCTCCACTCTAACCCTAACCCTAACCCTAACCCTCCACTCGCTGAAGTATTTCCTTTTCTCTCCTACCCATCACCCTGGAACCACTCTTCCTCACTGACACTTCCCCAAATCTACCTACACATTCTTTGTGCACAATGTCACTAAACATGTTAAGCTTGGCCTCCACCCTCCCACTGAGTGCATTCTCCAAAGTGGAGCACAGGTGCTGGTCTAGTCTGCTCCATGCTTCATTATCGTTAGATCTTGGCCAATTAATTAGGTTCCTTCTCTCTGGCTCCTTTTCATTTTCTTGTCTTCCCTGTCTTATCTGTGGGTTGACAGTTGTATCCTCCCACTGCTCACCAACTTGTCCTACTGGCAGTACTGGTCTTCATGGTGCCCCTCCACAACAGTGGATTCAGTAGCACTGTGGTGCTCAACCAGGCTCTGTATCCTTGTTGTATGACCTGCTGCTGCAGTGCAAGGTTGTGTCTGGCTATTCCTGCCACATTTCATCCTTCCTTGCAGGTGGATAAGTCGTTACACTCATCCACACACAACTGCATTTCTGTCCTAATTGGTCTCATCTCCTGGTGGTGGGGCAACAGTCAGGGACATCTCCCATAAAATGCCTAGTTTGTAAACTTTTATAGGCTATTAAGATTTGTTGATAAATATTTTAACTTTTATAGAAAGAAGAGAGAGAATGTGAGAGGAACAAGAGTTCTGGGGCAGTGAGGAGGAGTATCGGTATTTGGGGGGGGGGGGGGGGGGGGGGCTGGAGTATTCAAGGAACCAAGCCAGAATGATATATCTGTCTCCTTGGCAGGGTGCTTCTTCTGCTCACAGTGTTTTTTTGAGTAATTAAGACTTGCATCCATTTTGAAAGGCTGGAGGGAAAATTAGAAAATGAATGACATGACTGTGCTAGCCAGAGAAAGCCCTAGTCAAATGCTTGTCCTAATGTTTAGCACTGAAGAGGAGCCTGAAGTAGTGATGCCGACATACAGCATGCTAAGAAATCCACAAACTCAAAGCTAAGTTGTCCTTCTAACAGTTTATAGTGTGACAGAGAGCATGCGAAGATATGAATATGTCATCAATAGCAGTTCTATTTAAAGAGTTGGGATGGATTGCTTTCATACTAATTGTGAACTGTACCGGATTTAACATAATATATGTTTGCAATTACAAACAGGGCAATAAAATAAATTCCATAGTTATTATGCATGAATATGAAATTTAGCACTGTAAAACGTTCCAATCCAGTCTCAGGGAAAGAATTTCAGAATCTGTTTTCTCATTAGATGCTTATACAATGGTGATCTCATATTTCTGCAGTCAACACAGCTGCTAGATAGTATAGCATCTGTTATTCATACTCGTATATTGCCTTCCACAAGGCACATGCAATGCAGCTTTAAGTCAGAAATACTAGCACAACAAATGTAGCTTTTAACACAATTGTCTTTCCATGCATCAGGGACAGAATGAAGAAAGAAAAATAAGAGACAGAAAGCAGAAGAGATAGAGTCATCTCCATTTAGAAAGCAATCAGACACATTGTAATGGTAGATTAGAGCGTATAATTTTTTTTTCTGCAGCGTTCCTGCCTGAATTTTGTCCATTTCCTCAAGCTAAAAATAGCCCTGCTGAACACACACTTCATACATATCTGCTAGTAAGTACATGGTCTCTCTCTCTCTCTCTCTCTCTCTCTCTCTCTGTTTTTCCTTCTCTTCCAAGCTTTCCAGTTTTGCTGCTTCCTTTGGTGATCGTTGTGCTGCACTGATAGGCTTAACACCGAGGCAAGTTAATGCTCTGACATCGTGATCCATATATATCTTTTCCCTCATAACTGGCTCGACTGATGTATCCGCAGGTCGGAGACGGTGAAAGGGGGGCATTTTCGCCTTTCAGTCATTGATGCTCTATGAGAGTTTGGGCATACCAAGATGGCCGCTCGAACACTTCTGGTGGCTTCAACTCCTGCAGGCTGTTTACCATTGCGTCAGCAATCCAGTTCTATATATATCAGTGATTATGCCTTTCTCAACTGATTATATTTCTCTGATCTAAGTTAAATACAGTCAACTCAAATAACAAAGTAGATTCTAATTTCGTCACACTGCACCAAAAAACAAAACAAAACAAAAAAAGGCTGTTTTCCTATATCTGTGTAACTATATATATATACCATATAACAGAACAGGAATTTTGACCATTCTGGGAAATTATGTTCTTCCACCATGGCCCGAAATGTAAAACATAGTTTATATTGTTGTGTATATCTAAATTAAATATATATTTCACATTGAAAAATTAAAAGCTACTATTACAACAGATACATTTCATTCAATTTCATTCCATTTTAATTATGCTTCCTTAAATTACAATTACAATTCTGTATCTTCTTTGTGACCTCAATTCAGAATGAATTAAAATTCAGGAATTAAACTGGAAATAAGAAGGCATTCTCAGTTCAGTACTGAATGGCACACAAACCTGATGCTGTACCAATACAAATGAACTGTCACACTCATTACTGCAGTCTGCTCATTCATTTCATTCAGCTCTATCCTTGACTTGTATCTGAATAAGAATGAGACTGTAATGAGCTTTAACGACAGCTCTCCTCTCCTTTCCCATCTGACTCTAGCCAGTGAATGGAACAGACTGGTGGAATGTAATGGAATTATATTTTCCTACAATGGTGAAAGGGATATTTCATTTCTGCATGTTCTGATCATTGTGGGTTTGAAGGTCATGGTCAGTTATGATCAGTGGCACTGAGCTGCTCCCTATTTTTCAAATGTCAACTGCTTGAAATTTTTATCCATTTCCTGCTGAACATTATTTTATGACTAACACCACTTCAATGGTCAAATTTGACTGGCCAAGGATGAATAGAAGGATTCCATCACAATAAAAAACATTCCACCAAAATCATATCCTTTTGAGTCTTTAGGTGCTGAGTGGAAAATTAGTCTTGCAGCTAGGCTTTTGACTATCAGCATAACTGCACAATGTAGCTTATTCTGGACAAGAACCATACACATAGACAGGAAGGGGCTATCTGACCAACATGTAAAATAACAACCCAGTTTGTTTGTTTTTTAAAGTGACATTTAGAGCAGGTTAGTCTAAAATCGATGATACCACATAGACCAGCATGCAACAAAGTGCAAACTTTGACAAAACCACGGACTACTTCTTCCTTGTAAGCACTTGTGATAACATGGTAAACAATAATATTTCCTCTAAAACATCCAATCAGATTGAAGCTTGTTTTGGAAATTTTGGAAAGCATTGCCCTTATTGTGTGCAAAATGCATCAGATGGTCCAAAAATGTTGCTTAGGCCATCCGTGGGTTTGCACAGCAAATTAAAGCCATCGCAACAGACATTAACAACTACTACATAACAACTACACACTAACTACATTTTTACTAGTTTATATGTACAGTACAAAGAGTCTCAAATATCTCAGCTGGAGATCTAATCGGTTTTGGGTGAGAAGAGACCAAAATATAACTCCTTTTTCACTATAAAGTCTCCTTGGCGATCATGATTTTATGCTCAATGATACTTCCTAGCGCCATCTAGCGAATGTGTCAAGCACTAGGAAGTGTAATCGAATTTGAAACAATTATCGTGCCTAGAGGCTGCAATGGCAAGATGTGCAGTGAAAAAAAGAGTTAGAATTTTGTCTGTCACCTAAAATTGATTAGATAGCTTAAAAAGACATGGATTTAACCAATGGAGTCATATGGATTACTTTTATGTAGCCTTAATGTGCTTTTTGGAGCTTCAAAGTTTTGGTCATCATTCGCATGCATTGTATGGACCTACAGAGCTGAGATATTCTTTTTAAAAATCATCATTTGTGTTCTGTAGAAGAAAGAAAGTCATACACTTCTAGGATGGCATGAGGGTGAGTAAAAGATGAGAGAATTTACATTTTTGGGGGAGCTATTTCTTTAAGGGCTTAATACATGATTCATGCATTTTTCCGAGCCTGTAGTCAGTCTTATCCTCTGAGTTTAATGCATTTATAATATATGTCTAACAGAGGCCTACACAGCCACTGTAATTACTCATCTGCTCTGGAGTGTTTCTCTCTCTCTGCCCTTCACTAAGAATTCAACCCTGTCACATTTAAAGGTGCATTCAGTAGTTTGGAGCCAATTTAAAAAGTTCTACACATTAACAAATGAATGGTGTTTTTGTGAAGAGTGATCTGAATGGTGTAAACTCATATGAGATGAAGACTGTACTCTAAGACTTTCTATAAAAATCGTTTTATTATACATGGTGCAGGTCACCCCCTTCAATGTGTTTTGACATGTTGAAATCACATGACCCGCAGTATTTCACTAAACATTAACGAAGAGTATCCTTGCGTTCAATGGCTGCCGCCTATGTAGATAAGCTTGGCTATGCTTAGCACACAGTATTGTTGTTTGGTGATGCGAAGAGCGAAAAGAACACAATGGAACATGTTTATTTATCGTGCTTTAGCAGCGGAGACAACGGGAGATCCAGAAGCTGTACTGCCGAAGAAGCAAAAAAAGGTTTGAAGCAAGAAGACAGAAAGACCACCAAAGGCAAAAAACTAGAGTAAACATTTGTTTAGTGCAAAGTAGAGATGGGAAGTCCGATTCTTTTCTGCAAACTGGTGCTTTCGGACAGTTCGTTTCAAAGAACCGGTTCAAAAAACCGATTCACCAGTTTGTTTATGTCATCACGCAATGACGTCACTAATACGTAATGCTATTATCCCGGCGGATGAAAATACACGGTCAAAACACATTCAAATAAAGCCGTGTGTAAGCGCATATAGCTGATTTACATTTTATTCAATTAAATAATAATAATAATAATAATCTTGGATAAGTTTCCTACATTAAAGTTTTCCAACTAAAGCACCCAAAAAGGGCAATGATGTGCAAACGCGGATGTTTTAGCTACATTTCTAAAGTATATAAAACAAAAAAGTCTTCTTAACTCAATTTTTCACTGAAACCATGAGAAACCATAAAGAAATGTACAATTCACCCCCTCATTCAAGTCATCGGTTCACGCATGCTCGTTATCAGCAGCTCATCGGTTCTCAGCGGACATGTCCGAGACTCCGAGTCCGAACTGTTTTCTCAGTTCAGTGTACTGGTGACTCGAGAACGGTTGTACTCCGAATCAGCAGCTCATCAGTTCTCAGCGAACATGTCCGAAAGAGACAGTTCTCAGTTCATTGTGTACTGTGTACTGTGTACTGTGTACTGTGTACTGTGTACTGGCTCGCAAGCTGTCAGAGACTCATGACTGTCAATGTTATGTTGATGTGAATTTTTGCAACCAGATAATCGTCGATAACACTATGACAATTATGACACAACAGAATGTTTTATGTGTTATTATCCTTATATTCTGCTCTGTACATAAGAAGCTTTCATTTTGTCCCCACACACTCCAACCCTCGGTACACGCATGCTCAGTTTCAGGCAGCAGCTCGAGACAGCCTACTGTTCAGTTCAGTGGAGTAACTGGAGCGCTGATAATAATAAGAGTTGGCAAAAACCAGAATCATAGGATTATATACTCTGGGATATTGGCTCATTTCGAGTGGGAGTGACTGTCAGGAACATCCGAAAGTGAGTTTTGATTGAGTAAAGATTCAGTCTGATTTGGTGAACTGGTTCATCCAGTTCATTAAAAAGAACCGGTTCAAAAGAACGATTTGTTCATGAACCGGACATCACTAGTGCAAAGTAGCTTGGCACAGCGATTGTTGTGGATTTTGTGTAAACCATTGCTTTGGTTGCTTGGAAACAGTATTCATGGACATCCTAAATTTGATCATCAAAAACAATTCTAATCTTTCCTTTACCATGACATTCTGTATCGCTAGATAATGAGGTTCATTTTACACTAAGCAGTTCTCTAATAAAGGTGATAACTGTCTTTAGAAATAACGTGAAGCGTAGATAGTCTCCAAAGATTATTGATATGAGGGACAATAATAATCTGTCCTTGACTGTAGTTGTCTGTTCGCTTGAATTCTGACGTTTGTTTTCAGGCAAAGCAATTATATTATATTAGTAATAAATAACTTTAGAAATTACCCCAAACTTTCTAGATTCAAATTATATTCCAGAGCTGGCGGGAGCAGCAGAGATGATTTGACTGATCCACATCGATAAATGGCAGTACAGCATCTAACACCACTGTCACATTGGTACTTAAAGTACACAAAGAAGAGCAATGCTAAAACTAGCTAGAGAACTACTGAATGCCCCTTTAACTTGTAACACAACAAACAACTAGTGAATTTTGAGAAAACTGGTGGTAAATCAACACGCACGCAAACACACATTTGCAGACGGAACGGAGATGCCAGAAAGGTTTTATTTATATTATGTATATTAATGCTTTGATTTGCTTCGCTTTGGACCCCAGTACCATTCACCCAGCCCATTATCTTTTTGAACAGTTGCTCTCTGGCTGGCGTTTCAGAGCACTGAGCACCAGAACAGTCAGGTACAAGAACAGTTTCTTCCCTCAGGCCATTCAAATTATGAACAGTTAAAACTGCCCCAATACTCTCCATTGTGGCAATACAGTCATGTGCATATTCAGCTACTGATTCATATTTATATTCCATTTATATTTATTTGACATATCCTACCTCTTATGCACAATACATTAAATCACCTTGCACAAAACTGTATATCTGTATATAACATATCTGAACAACAATATTGCCCTACTGTAGTTTCCTCTATATATTTGTCTGTTGTATCTTATTTTTTATACTTATTTCACTGTTTATGTACAGATGCATCTCAATAAATTAGAATGTCATGGAAAAGTTAATTTATTTCAGTAATTCAACTCAAATTGTGAAACTCGTGTATTAAATAAATTCAATGCACACAGACTGAAGTAGTTTAAGTTTTTGGTTCTTTTAATTGTGATGATTTTGGCTCACATTTAACAAAAACCCACCAATTCACTATCTCAAAAAATTAGAATATGGTGACATGCCAATCAGCTAATCAACTCAAAACACCTGCAAAGGTTTCCTGAGCCTTCAAAATGGTCTCTCAGTTTGGTTCACTAGGCTACACAATCATGGGGAAGACTGTTGATCTGATAGTTGTCCAGAAGACAATCATTGACACCCTTCACAAGGAGGGTAAGCCACAAACATTCATTGCCAAAGAAGCTGGCTGTTCACAGAGTGCTGTATCCAAGCATGTTAACAGAAAGTTGAGTGGAAGGAAAAAGTGTGGAAGAAAAAGATGCACAACCAACCGAGAGAACCGCAGCCTTATGAGGATTGTCAAGCAAAATCGATTCAAGAATTTGGGTGAACTTCACAAGGAATGGACTGAGGCTGGGGTCAAGGCATCAAGAGCCACCACACACAGACGTGTCAAGGAATTTGGCTACAGTTGTCGTATTCCTCTTGTTAAGCCACTCCTGAACCACAGACAACGTCAGAGGTGTCTTACCTGGGCTAAGGACAAGAAGAACTGGACTGTTGCCCAGTGGTCCAAAGTCCTCTTTTCAGATGAGAGCAAGTTTTGTATTTCATTTGGAAACCAAGGTCCTAGAGTCTGGAGGAAGGGTGGAGAAGTTCATAGCCCAAGTTGCTTGAAGTCCAGTGTTAAGTTTCCACAGTCTGTGATGATTTGGGGTGCAATGTCATCTGCTGGTGTTGGTCCACTGTGTTTTTTGAAAACCAAAGTCACTGCACCCGTTTACCAAGAAATTTTGGAGCACTTCATGCTTCCTTCTGCTGACCAGCTTTTTAAAGATGCTGATTTCATTTTCCAGCAGGATTTGGCACCTTCCCACACTGCCAAAAGCACCAAAAGTTGGTTAAATGACCATGGTGTTGGTGTGCTTGACTGGCCAGCAAACTCACCAGACCTGAACCCCATAGAGAATCTACGGGGTATTGTCAAGAGGAAAATGAGAAACAAGAGACCAAAAAATGCAGATGAGCTGAAGGCCGCTGTCAAAGAAACCTGGGCTTCCATACCACCTCGGCAGTGCCACAAACTGATCACCTCCATGCCACGCCAAATTGAGGCAGTAATTAAAGCAAAAGGAGCCCCTACCAAGTATTGAGTACATATACAGTAAATGAACATACTTTCCAGAAGGCCAACAATTCACTAAAAATGTTTTATTTATTGGTCTTATGATGTATTCTAATTTTTTGAAATAGTGAATTGGTGGGTTTTTGTTAAATGTGAGCCAAAATCATCACAATTAAAAGAACCAAAGACTTAAACTGCTTCATTCTGTGTGCATTGAATTTATTTAATACACGAGTTTCACAATTTGAGTTGAATCACTGAAATAAATGAAATTTTCCACGACATTCTAATTTATTGAGATGCACCTGTAAATATGTTTATATGTGTATTTCAAATGTTTGTATGTATATGTTGTATATGTATATTTGTTTTATTCTCTTTGCACTGGAAGCTTCTGTCACCATGACAAATTCCTTGTGTGTGTAAGCATACTTGGCAATAAAGCTTATTCTGATTCTGATACTGGTTCTGATTCTAATGTACAGTTTATTAAATTAATATTAAAAGTGATGTCTGTACTTTTTATATTAGTAAGGCACTTGTAGGTTGATTTCACTGAAAAATGTGTAAGCACTGCAGTGCTATCAGAACATTAATCTTTTACAGTGTCTCAACCAGACCAATAAACAACATTCAGTATGAGTACATGGATTGTAAAAGTTCAGTTGGAATAAAACAATAATTAATCTTCTTTAAATGTCATATAAACGCTTTTTGCAAATTATTTTTGCAAATTCGGACTATCAGACCTAGATAATGCAATTGTAGCTTGGCTTTATTCAGCATGTATACACATTAATCGGACCACAATTGGCCTCACAGTTGTGCGCATGCTCTGAACGACAGAGGTGACCTGTAACGTGTTTTTAACCTGGAAGCTGAACACAGCACAAACAAGCTAGACCTAACATGGTGAATGCCAGAAACTTACATTTGTACCCATTTCTACCCAAATAAAACAGTAAAGAAAAGTACAGAATTGTAAAGTTTTCCATGTTGTGCCAAAAGGTCAAACAGAAAAGACTGATAAAGACTGTAGCTCGACTATGCAAAAACCAGCTGTAGCTTTATTATAACTGTGCATGTAAACGTACTCATTGCTTCCTCCAATGGCGGGATTACCTGTCCAACCAACTGCAGTCAGGAGAGTGTTTGGGAAAACATCATATTGCAATTATTTTAGTGCGTTAATACCAGTAGCACAATTACACAATTCAGCTTTAAAAAAATGTCAAGGTGAATGGTTTGTGGAATGAGATTATTCCAGTGTCTAGAAGAGATTTGCTCAGAGAATAGTTAGATATAAAAACTGTCACTTTAATCACATTATTCTTGAAGAGTTGCTGTAAAAATTTGACAGTGCAGACTTAAGATTTAGTTTAGACTTTAGTGGACTCAAGAGGATGCATGTTTGCACACTGGGGTCTCTTCCGGCTTTGGTTTCAGTAGACATCTGAGAAGGAGCACATTTCATGCTGACTCCACTCCGAGTTACAAAGCGGTAAATCAACACAATATGTATCCATTTTAATTTATTGCCGGTAATGTCTGCAGTTACAATAAATCCAAAGAGCTCTCATTTGAGGAATCTCATTTTAGGGCTCTTCTATCAGTAACAGCTAGGGATACACCCATACCACTTTTTCTCTTCTGATCCGATTCCGAGAACTGAAATCTCAGTACTGGCCGATAAAGATCCCAGTGTTGTTTTTTCTTAATCAGTGTAGAATATCTAAACATTACTGTGTGATACTAATTGGGGGTACTCTTTTATATGTAAAGAAACACAAACCTCTAACTACACATTATTTCAATAAAAATGTATAGAATATTGTTAACAAGTTTACTGCATAATGTAGCAGCAAAATTAACATTAATTCCAGTGAAAGTGCTTTTTTTTAACTTGTATCTGAACTTTAAAGAATTCAGATCTCTTTTTTGTTCACTTTAGTTAAGATATTTTTTTGGAACCCAGTCAACTTAAATATTGCTGTAATTTGTAAACAAATATTAATGACAATAATAACAAAGTATTATTATTATTATTATTATTATCATTATTATTGACTTTTTTAATTTTATAATACAATATATTAAATATATTTCAGTTGTGAACCTTTAACTTTAAAACCCTCTGGCTTTTATTTTGATGGTTGGAGTTCTCCAGGAATTCCTGTAAGTGTCTGTATGTAGGCTAGTTCACAGTAGTTTATTTCGCTTTAAAATGGTCCTCCGGTGCCATTCTCAATGCATGTTAGAGAACCAAACAATTGAGCATCTACATCCGAGATGTTGTTAGTGTGGTGTGCATCACCAGCCTGCGCATGCATACTACAGTATTTATTTACTTATTAAACAGCCTTTTGCAATTCACAAAGCTATCGCATGTCTTCACAAGACTGAATAAAATGAGTCATATGGACTACTTTAATGGTGCTTTTATGCCATTTCTGGAGCTTGACAGTATCAAACATGACTAACACACAATATCGGATTTGGATCACACTTGTCAGACCGATACCCAATACATCTAAAAACGTCAGTATCGGAGCCGATACTGATCCAGGTATCAGATCAGTACATCCCTAGTGACAACTGTATATTTGAATTGGTATACATACAATCGGTACAACATGCAGAAAGAGATATTTTCAACTGTAAATGACCACACTTTTGTCTTAATCTCAGATCTTGTGTGCCATACACTTTCACTCTCTCCTATTGGAGCTTGACTGTGGTGTTCTGAGGGTCTGCTGGATGCAGTAAACACAACAGATTGCAGTGATGTGTCTCTCTTCTTCTTCTCTATCTCTGTTTCTCTCTCTTACCCTCATTTGCTCTCTGAATCTCAGTGTTGTGTTACAAACATCGATCTCTAGTGCCATTGAGATCGATTTTCTGCTCTCAACATTCACTTAGCCTATGGCTATAGTGACCTCCATGCCAAAGTCCCTTCTGATCATTGTTTCAGCTACATATACAGAGACTTTTTTTTATTTTATCTTATGGTATTTCAATGTTAAGCATAATATTTCAGTACATTACATTTTGTACATTATTATACATCATATATGTATATGTATGATCACATATGTGTATTCAACTCCACACATGGTTCCAAACCCGTGTGACTTTGTTTTTTCCGAAGAACACAAAAGGTGAATTCCTGAAGAATATTCTGGCCATTCTTTTCCATATAATGGAGGTGAATGAGGACTGAGGCTGTCAAGCTCCAAAATGACAAAAAACATAAAAGTATAATTAAAGTTGTCCAAATGACAAATCTGCGCTGAATTTGAAGTTAATCGATAGCTTTGTGTGAGAAACAGACTGAAATTTAAGGGGTTCTTCACTCTGATCTAGTTTCTGTGTCTATAAAGGTTGTTCTTTTAATTGTTTTCTTATGTAAACATGTGCTCAGTGTACGTCTTTGGCGTTGTGCTGTGCCGCACTGTTTTATCATGCGTTCTGCTTTGTTCACTAGCTTTTTTAGTGCAATGTTTGAACGGGCCTTAAGTTATTATTCACTGATAATCTTCCCCTCTTGTGAGCTGCTAACCATTGAGACTGAATAATTGAATCAGTGAGCTGATCTTGAGAACCAGATCAGTCTGATGAAAACTCATTCAAATTTTCAAAAGAAACTCAAAAGACTCAAAAGAAACACTAAGCAATCATATGGCTTCAAAATACTTGGAATATACTGTATAGTGCACAAGTCATTTGGACCACTTTATTGATTATAATTATTATTATTTTTTATTTTTTTTCATTTTGGGGCTTGACAGCCCAAGTCCTCATACACTTTCATCATATGTAAAAGTCGCCCATGATATTCTGAAAAAAAGAAAAAGAAAAAGAAAAAAAAAATCAACTCAAAAATTAAATAAATTAAATTGGTCACTGAGGTTTGGAATCACATCAGGGTGAGTAAATAATGACAACATTTTAATTTGTTTGATCTGTTCCTTGTAAATTTGAGTATTTATCAGATTGTCTGCTATTGATTAATTGAGCTTTCATTTGAGCTTTTAACAAATGACACAAATAAAAAATCTCTGCTACCAGCCACTTTGAGAGATCATTATTTTGTCTATAAAGGAACACATCTGTCAAAGTGCACTTTTTTTTAGGATGACAGGCCATTTTGGCTTCTAAATTGCATGTCTTCTCTAACAGCTAAATATCAAACCACTTTCACATCACCACAAAATGTATGTTCTAGGATATTTTTGGAGTGCGGCCCCAAAGTACAGAGCAAAGCTTTCAGGATAAGACCATAAATGGGGAAGGTAAGAATAGGTCTAGCAAAGATAAATCCATTTTGTCTTCAACCATATCCATTTTTTGTCTTTAACCATGTTTTTTCCAAACTGAAAAAACTACAGACTTTATGTCTGCTAAATGACAGCACAAACAAATGATATTTTCCATGTGTTAATTCCATGCACATAGACACAGACACTACAGTACATGAGCAAATGTATGTGGGCACCCCCTTCTAAATAACAGGCATGGCAATTTAGCGACTACATTTATTACCAACAGGTGCATAAAATCAATCATACAGCCATGCAGTCTCTTTACACAAATATTTTTAAAAGAATGATGCATATTAAAAATAGCAACACTTCTAACTTAACTAAACGTTTCAGTAGCTTGTCAGTAGTTCAGCTATTTTTGCAACAGCTTTTCTAACATCACAAAACACGAAAAAAAAATTCACATTGTTTTGCACACGCAGCAATACAGCCAAGCAAACCCAGGAAGTAACCATCCTCTGTCTTTCATGTGTTTGGATTGAAGTCCAAAACATTTCAGTTCAAGTGAATCGTTCAATGGGACATGTAAATTAACCAGATAAAATAAACATTTCAACAATTTACTTATTGTAGCATTGGGAAGTCTGATTAATTTTAGTGAATCGGTTGGTGTGAATGGTTCATGTAAATGAACCAGTTCAAATAAACAATTCACCAATTGACTTGATCCCTCCGAAAAAGACACTGCATCGTCTTTTTTTAAGTGAAATATTTAGTTAATTGCTGCTGTTTTTCACTTTTTTTTTGACTCAGTAATACAACATAGGGTATTTTCAAGTTTTATTAGTTAAATTTAGTACATGCTGTGTTTAGTAGCTATAGGGCTCTACTTTCGTGACCATGCTAAGCACAGCACAACGTATTATTGAATTTTCATGAGAATGCTAATTCTAAGCGCAATTTTCGTGCCAGCGCAAAGCTCAAGTGGGAATGGGTGAGAGTGTTTGTGCTATCTTTGGGTGTATGTGCACAAACTGTGGGTGTATTGTACATTAATGAAGTGGCGCAAAGCACAGTTTGCTATTTTCCTGAGAAATATGTAATTGCGCTAAACATCAAAGAAGCACTTCTAATCTTGGCACAAAGTCTAAAATCAGTTCCTGCATTTGTCGTTTGGGGATTCCACAAGCAGATGATATCAAAGAGCTCTGGATCACTTTTTATACTGGCCATTATTTGTGTATCATTTGATCAGTATGATTAATAGTAAAAATAATAAGTTTATTTTGTATAGCGCCTTCCCAAAGCTTAAGGATGCTGTACAGAAATTAAGCATGAAACATTAAACAGAGAAACATAACAAATACACATTACAAAATAACAAAAATGGGAGAGAAGCAAAGCATATTTCTAGCAGGTGAGACACAGGCAAGCTGGATGAGATCCAACAGTCCCAGAGAGGCCCAATATACACACAATATACATCGCGGTCCAGAGCAGCGCAACTAGCAATAAAGTCACAGAACAGGGAATGCATTGCATATAGCCCATTACTAACAAATTCTTATGAATGGGAGGACTTCATCTATATTGAGGTTGCTTGACAGGAAATTAAATATACTATATTAGGTCACTAACTGTGCAATAACCGGAGAAGATCCCCCAAATTAAATTGCACTTGACCCAGCCCATTAGTGCTTTGCAAGTGTGGTTTTGCCAACCCATTTGTACCTAGACTTAGCTCATGCTTGCACAAAATATAGAAATTTCTTGGCCATGCCCACTGACTTTGCGCGTATAACATAACCACATAGGTCTGCGCTTCAGGTTCTTTAAAAAATATATTTTTCTAGCACTCTTAAAATAAGGACCATTGTATTTTTATCTTTAATTTTGCCACCCTAATTGTTTAACATCACCTCAGTTTAGACTCATTTGAGCCAGATAAATTCAATTGACTCCAGAATTAAGTTATATCATCTTGTGTCATCTGAATATAATTTGATCTGAAAAAATATTTTCTTCCTTTAATAGCTTCAAAGTAGTAAGCCACTTTTTGAAAGCAGTTGTAGTTTTGCCAGTAGCTTGGGAAACTACAGCTTCCAAGCAACCTTCCCAACACTGCTGTTATGCTGCTAGGAAGGACCAGAGAGTGGGGATCCAACTGCAGAACTATTTAAGGAACTCAAAAGATAAAGAAATTAAACTAAAACACTGGAGCAAAAGAGAAAAATCAAACATCACAACAGTTTTCTGGCTAACTAGGTAAGTAACATCATACAATAACATGCTAACGAACAAACAAGAACTGACAAAGACTAAGGGAAACATGAGGGCTATATATACACACATGGGTAATGACAAAACATAGAACACCTGGGAACAAAGATGGGGAATAGATGAGTGTGCTCAGATAGGTGCATCATGGGAAGTGTAGTCTAACTAAAAGTCCAAACATAGAGGGAAGGTGATGGGATAAACTCAAGGCAGTTTGTGACAACTGCACACAAGAACGAAATAGCCAACCAATGATGGCATCTTCACATGGCAAGTTTGAAAATGCACAAATGTGCTACAACAGATGGCAAGATTTTCAGTAAATATTAACTATTGTTAATTATTGTAACTCTTGAGTTTTCATGTTTTAAAAAGATGTAAAAAGAAGATTATTTTACATATTTTTAGAAATGAAAACCCATGAGTTTTCTTTTTTTTTCTCTCATTATTATTACTATTATTTTGTAACAATAAAAATTTTTAGATGAAAGGGCTCTTTGAAAAATAGCAACGTTTTATGAGAACTGATTTAAGGCTCTTACCTTATCACCATTATTATACAAACAGAAAATCTAATCTAAGATCTGCACAAGAGTATTTTCTGTAGAGCTTTGTTAAATTGAAAATGAGTTACATACTCATTTGAATTCTGTAGTCTGTGTTCCACAAGCTTGTTTTAAAAGGAAATTTGGTCCAAATCTGGGCATTTGGTTTAGACTGATGTCCACTTGTTCTGTCTATTTTGCATTCAGAACAGTCTGCTTCACCCATGGCAAAAAGAAACATGTGTGTGATGTTCTAAATATAATTTATTTAAGGCCACACATGCCACATTTTGCAAGTAGCTTTTCAGAGTAACTGGTTTTTCAGTCTCCACTGAAAGTAGCCATACCCAGTTTCTCTGTGGTTTCTCTGCTAATCTCCTCTCAGACATTATGTAGTGTATTTAGACCATGAACTAATCCCTGAATTGTATCTATAAAGGGGAGTGTTTGTTTTATTTTGGTGGTGTGTAAAACTCAGGCGTTTATACAGTGGCTTAGACATTAAAGGGATAGTTCACCCAAAAATGAAAATTCTTCCATGATTTACTCAACCTCCTGGCATCCCAGATGTGTTTGACTTTCTTTCTTCTGCAGAACAAAAAATAAGATTTTTAGGAGAATATTTCAGCTTTGTAAGTCAATACATTTCAAGTTAATTGGTGGCAAAAATTTTAAGCTCCAAATTCTACATAAAGGGAGCATAAAAGTAATCCATATGACTCCAGTGGTTAAATCCATGTGTTCAGACACGATAAGATAGGTGTGGGTGAGAAACAGATCCATTTTTAAGTCATTTTCTATCATAAATTCTCATAATTCTCATAAATGCCCAGTAGGGGTGATATGCACGAAGAATGTGAATCACCAAAAACAGAAGAAGGATGTGAAATGAAGTGGAGGTTGACTGAGCAGGGAGGATAATTTATAGTAAAAAAAAAAAAAAAAACAATAAAAGACTTAAATAAATAAAAATGAAACCTATCATATCGCTTCTGGAGATCTGTATTTAACCACCAGAGTTGTCTGGAGTACTTTTATGTTGCCATTATGTGGATTTTGGAGATTCAAAATTTTGGCACCCATTCACTTGCATTGTATGGACGAACAGAGCTGAGAAATTCTTCTAAAAATCTTCATTTGTTTTCAGTAGATGAAAGAAAGTCATACACATCTGGGATGGCATGAAGGTGAGTAAATCATGAGAGAATTTTGGTGAACTAACCCTTTAATGAAAGTGGCTGTTTAGATTTGTAGCATTTGCTTGCTGAAAATAAGGAAGGAAAAGATTGATCTGCAAAAGGTTAAACACCTCATTTCTAATTCTTGTGCACTACCTAATCAAACATTTGCCATTTTACTTGTCAGCATAAGGTATCCAGCATACCAATTATCTGGTTACAGATAATATGATCAGAATATGCCCTGTGTGTGACAGTTGCTAAAAGTGTGTGAGAATAATGTTTTGTGTGAGGCCAATGTAAACCTGCATGTCTGCATGCCTTACCTAAACCTTTGTTCTCTTTTCACATAATGAGTTCATAAAGTATTCATGCTTGGCACTGTTCTAATTCAGTACTCTTTCACACCAGTGGCCTAGATGACAGTCCAATATTTCTCTCCCATCCATTTCTGTGTCAAAAACTGAAATTGTTCCTATTTAACAATGGCTCTCTCAGACTCATACCTTGTTAGGTTCAAATGTATGTGATTAAAATAACCTCTCAAACATAGATTCGTAGATTTCACTGGGGCTTGGGAGCAAGATCTCAAGGCCCCAGCACACTCTTCGTTCTTTGCTCAGAGCCAAAAAGTTAAAAACAGCTGAGCAACAACATACTATTTGAGAACATTCAGATACCGTCTATGCTGCTGTGGGAGGCATTTAGAGGTACATTTAAATATGAGAATTCTCAAGACTTCATGTAAAAAAAAAATTAGCTAATTTGGCATTAAACTTTGTTATCAATTACTTCATGCCACATTCTATGAATAGAATTTGCATGAGATCAGTAAAAGATGTTTTTTTTTTTTTTTTTAACCACTCAATATACATTATAGCAGTAGGAAATGCGTCATTTGCTTACATTCTGAATTAACACAAGCTAATGCGCTAACATGCTATAAGCAACCATAATATGCACCGATTACACTCTGTTATTGTAATTTATGATGACACTGATACTACTGCAAATATGAGTGTATAAAATGGGATGGGTGTTAATGGGCAGAATACAAACAAACTCTGTTCCTATGTTGGCTTTTTAACTAGTCTAACCAACAGTACTTTCTTGGTCAATCAGCTTCATCAGAAAGACAATACTGTGGTCGACCAGCCAAGTTTTGTAGGTGAACAACATGGAACCAGGCCTACGATGACCTTTTCAGCAGAGTAAGCAAAAATTTGATATAAAATCTGTTTTTTCTATTTATTAAGAAGAATTAGGGATGTAGCAACCATCATAACTTTTAGCAGCCATTATTATACTGTATGTTAGAATTTCTCATTTTGAAATCACCTTTAATATACATGAGCAGAACTGATAAGTTTGTGTTCCCTCAACTTTTCAAATCTTTCCTAAGCCCCAGAGCAGAACACACAAGACATATTTTAAGATATAGTGCCAAAGTAAGTGATTTTAATTTCACCATTGATTAAATGGAAAACAGTTGTTTAATAATTAACCCCATGAATATAACTGCTTCCTTGGGGTAGTCATTAAGGGTCCTTCATGTGCAGAAGTATCACATGAGTTCAAATAAACAGAATTTGTCTTAACCCTGTTCTCACCCTGCCTTGGCCCTGTCCCCCAGCACTGCTGAGCTGAAGTACAAATTTACTATATTTGCTGCAGTATTCATTTTAACAACTGCTTGGAGGAAATCCCAATCCAATCTTCCTTTTAATGGAGTCACGATTTCCCTTAGTCCACTATGGTGCACTTTGGAAACTTTGTGAGATAAAGGTAAAGTTTGCAAACACAGACTGGATGTCATACAAACTGAATAATCCACCACCAAAAAAAAAAAAAAAAAAAAAAAAAAAAATATATATATATATATATATATACAATTCAGTCATTTTGTACTCTTTTCAGTCAACAGTACATTGTTGTTCCAAACCCTTATTCTCTTAAAGGAGAATTCTGAAAATCTTTATGCAGCTCTATTCCATTAATCGATTTCTCACAGTTCACAAAGGAGTTATGCTCCAAAATGCACTATAAAAAGCACCATAAAAGTAATCCATATGATTTGAACGTCAATAACATCAAGGTTGAACGGCAATAACTTCAAATGTCATTGTTTCTCATGTACATCGTGACCATATGTCATGACGTCATAACGTCACCATTGGCACTGTATAAGATTTGAGAGCAGCATAATGATTTGCATGAATGATTTGATTTAAGAGAGTAACTTATTAATTTTGATCTGTTTGGTCTGTCATATGGCCTCTGAACTATTCCCCTTCTGTAATGTTTGGGTCATTTTTGTCTAATCTTAATCTTGTATTTGTTCAAAATGTCTTTGCATTCTCCAAAACAATTATTAAATAAACATTGATACTTATATACTTATATATTTGCAATGCAATGTCAGGGTGTTTAGGTGATTACTATGGTGTTGCTAGGGCAACTAAATGGTTGCAAGATGATTGCTTACTGGTATGTTTGGGGACCTATTCAAAGGAAGTCTATGGGGGTTTTCAGTCATCTTATGTCTGTCAGAAAGATGTTTATATTTTGAAATAAAAATGTTTTTGAATAAAAAAATATGATTCTTTATTTGTTTGAAACAAAATACAATTTGTAAGTATTCTAATTCTCATGCTTTTTCTCAAAATCTACTGTAAAAGAATAGTTCTACTGCTGACATATAGGTGGCGCTCTTTTCATAATCATAATCATAATCATAATCTTCTTTATTTATCACACATTATACATTTGCACATATACAGTGAAATTCTTCTTTTTCACATATCCCAGCTAGGCTGGGGTCAGAGTGCAGGGTCAAAAAAAATATAGTAAATTTTCAGATGAAATGTTATTTTAAAAAGCTTGTGTTTCCTGTGAAAAACAAGCCTGTCAATGTTCATGTTTATAACCTAAAGGGAGGTGCCTATCGTGCTCTACCGGGTCTTTTTTGACCTGGACAAAATGGTTGTTTGAAATTTTCTCACAAAAAAGAAGGGTGAAGTTCTTTTAAAGCACCAAGAAAAACAGTATTACATTGAAAATACCATATATCCTCATACAGTTCTCATTATTTTATATAATATGCAGCCAAAACAAAAAGAACATGTTTCTCTCTCTCTCTCTCTCTCTCTCTGCATCCGCCTCTCACTTTAATGGCTCTTTGAGGAAATTCTTGTATAAAAAGCACACCTCACAGTGACCTGAATTACAAGCTCTTCATACTGAGTCACTGCCTGTCCTGTTTCCGATAAAAAAAAAAAATAAAAATAAAAAAAAAAAACACTATCAGCAGCACTCAGAGTGTAAGAGAGGATTCAGAACTCTGACTTATTTATGTAAGTATCCAATGGTAGGCAAGGCTGTATGCACAATACTGGCAAGCCAAGGTCTCTGCCCATAGTGACAGTGTGCCCTCAGATAACCTCCACCTAGTCACAATTAATTATTCAAGATCACTGAGTACAAAGAGCCCATTCTTTCCCCCTGCACCTCACTCAGTCACTCTCTCTCTCTCTTGTGCTCATTCACTCCCTTTACTCTCTGTCTTGTTTAGTGGTTTATTTATCCATCCTCACTCCTTAGTAACAGTTGCTACCTTCTGTATTCGTGAGCTTCTCTCTCTCTCTCTCTCTTTCTCTCTCTTATTTTTCTGAAGCACTGTGGGCATAATCATTCTAAGTGGTCTTTCTACGGCAAGTAATATTTATTGCCAGGGGTCTAAACTTCGAGCCAAAATATCACCACTGAGGTGAATATGCCCTAAACAGTTGCAACACTTTTGCGCATGGTATTTCAGTGTAAAATCCTGCACTTCCTCACATACTACCCGCCATCCATTTTAGCAAAGTGCTAAATGTGCAAAAATAGCCCTGTGCAATTTTAAAATGAATTAATTGGCTTTTCAGAGCATACACACCTCTTTTCTATGCAAATTATAGAATGTCTTATTCAAATGTCAGCGTTCTTTACCTGTTGCAATTAAGATCACACTTTGACGTTCCACGAAAATCCAGGCTGATCGCACTGTGAATTTGGCAATAGGACTGTAGGTTGAAAGTACTGCTGATGAAATTGGTATGTGCTTACCGAAATTTGAATCACTACCTCCAGTGGCAGAAGCTGCAAGTGTAGTTAAATGAATGGGCATGTGTCAAGTCAAGTTGTGTCACAACACACATCGTTTCAAAGCAGCTTTACAGGAAATCATGCATTAACAAAAACAAAAAAAATGAAACTGTGATATCTATAATATCTTACAGTGATCATTGTGTAGTTTGATTAAATATGATTTAATCTGAATGTGTATAGAAATTAAATAATTATATAATAATTGTATTTAGAACCCCTGTGAGCAAGCTGAAGGCGACTGTGGCAAGGAACACAAAACTCCATAAGATGTTGGTTAATGGAGAAAAATAACCTTGGGAGAAACCAGGCTCACCAGGCCAGTTCCAATATTAGTTATTTGTGTGCAGTGCAAGTCATGGTTTTAAATTTGTAAATTAAGTAAGCGTTAAGGTCCAGTGTTTTAAAAATAAAAATAAAATATTTTTTTATGAATTTAAGATTAATGACTAATATATTCCTGTCCATCCTGGATTAACTGCACAAGTTAACATAGATGCATTGTCCTTTGTTAGTTGGCTGATGAAGGCTTTTGTTGGCAATTAAATGATAGTCTATGTATTCCATTTCAAGAGTGTAGTCCATCAATAGACAAAGGTGATGCAGGCAGAGCTAAATAATGTGGTGCATCGCAATTCAACCTGCGGGTCATTTCGGTGAGGTTCGGTGGGGTCCATCCTAAATCCAAGGTTCAGGCAGTGGCAAATGAAGTACAGTTGGAAGTCTTACAGTTGGAGTTGGCATCAGTTCATCCTCTGTAGTCAAAAAACTGAAGTGATGTCTGGCTAGCACCAGCTATAGTTTGTCGTCATCTCTCAGTGACACGTAGCAGTGGAGTCCGACACAATGCAGGAACAGAGCTGGATCTGGCAGGCACTGGTAACCTCAGAATATGAATAAAGGATAATATTAGCATAGATTCCATTCAATGGATGGTTCTGGTTCCGGCAGACCTAACTGAAGCAGCCTAATTGTGAGTTGATGGATAAATTAGGTGTATGCCTGGCTAAACAGATGAGTCTTTAGTCTAGACTTAAACTGAGTGAGTGTGTCTGCATCCCGAACAGTGCGAGGACTTAATAATATTAAGAAGAGGTTCTGAGATTACTGGGAATAGCTCTTTTAAGAGCTTAGTTGGTATTGGATCTAACATACATGTTGTGGCTTTTGATTTTTTGATAAGTTTTGTTAGCTCATTATGCCTATGACAGCGAAGGATTGAAGTTGCTAATGAGCAAAATTATGAGATACTGTTTTCTGAGGTGCTGTGACAGTTGAATGCATATTTCCAATTTTATTTCTGATTATTTAAATTTTATCAGTAAAGAAATTCATGAAGTCATTACTATTGTGCTTCAACGGAATATCTGGTTCAGTCGAAAATGTATTCTTAACCAATTTAGCCACAGTAGTGAATAAACACCTAGGATTGTTGTGGTGATTTTCTATGAGTTTGCTAAAATATGCTGACCTGGCAGCTTTTAGTGCCTGTCTGTAGCTACAGACACTATCCTTCCATGCACCGCAAAATATCTATAATTTTGTATTCTTCCACTTGCGCTCCATTTTCTGAGATGCTCTCTTGAGAGCATAAGTGAGATCATTGTACCAAGGTGTGAGGTTTTTTTCTTTAATTTTCTTTAATCGAAGTTGGGCGACAATATCAAGAGTGCTAGAGAAGACTGTATATATATTTTCTGTTATTTCAAGTTCTTCTAGACTTTTTGGCTTACTGAGTATATGAGACAATTCTGGAAGATTATTAATGAAGCTATCTTTAGTGGTCGAAAGAATAGTTCTATGTGAACGATAGCGTTGTGTAGATTGAGTGACATTAGCTGATCACAACAAACAAGAGACGAGGTAATGATCTGAGATGTCAGTGCTCTGTGGTAGAATTTCTACAGAATCAACATCAATTCCATATGACAGAATTAAATCTAGCGTATGATTATGGTGATGAGTTGGTCCTGTCATATTTTGTCTAACTCCAAGAAAGTTGAGAATATCGATAAATGCTAATCCCAATGTGTCATTTTCATTATCTATGTGAATGTTGAAGTCACCAACAATTAAAGCTCTATCTACATTAACTACTAGATCAGATAGAAAATGTGCAAATTCACCAAGGAAACCAGAGTAAGGCTTGGGTGATCTATATACTGTAGCAAGGGCAAAAGACGACAAAGATTTTTTATTTATATCTGACGGTGTCATATTAAGCATTATTAGTTCAAAAGATTTGTCCTGTCCTCTCAGTAACACCAAAAATTTCACTGTAGCAGCACCTCCTCCTCAACCCTTCAGACGAGGCTCATGTTTATAACAATAACCTGGGGGAGTAGATTCATTTCAACTAATATTGTGATGAGGCAGGTGAGGAATGAGGATCTAAACTCAGCTTTATTAACACAAAGATAAACAAAGAAACTCAGAATATAAGAAAAGAAAACAAAACACAGGGAACCAAGCACAGCACATCAAACAAAACATGCAAAGACTGACAAACTAACCTGGGGAAACAAGGGCTAAAATACACAAAGGAAAACAAGGAACACCTGGGGAAACAATCAGGGAGAACCAATCATGAAATAAAACTACAAAGGACTACAAAACTAACACAGGAAACAGGAATGGGGAACTAAATAAGAATTTCAACATTAAAGTCTAGACAAAAACAGGGAATACATGACAAATATATTCATCCGGTTTAAGCCAGGTTTCATTCAAACAGAGCACATCCAAACTACGATCTGTAATAATTTCATTTACAATTAATGTTTTGGTAGAAAGAGATCTAATGATTAGTGGCCCTACCTTTATATGATGTTTATCTTCAATTTTGTATTTTATTTATTTATTTATTTTTTTTAAAGTTAAATCAACTTAATAAATTTTTTCAAAATGATTTAGTCAGAGTTGTGTGTTTGGTAGTTCAGGGAACAAACACAGTGTCTCCATGATATCTAGGTGATACAGTCTTTATGTGTTGTAGTTTAAGTGATCTATGTGACGTCTCAAGGCAGCTAGCAGACTTTCGGATTAACCAGTTTGTCTGCTTCCTGACCTGGCCCCCAGTAGTCAAATACTGTCATTATTAAGACCGTGAGCCAAATTACTAGAGAGGAGAGCGGCACCTTCCCTGGAGGGATGGAGTCCGTCTCTCTTTAGCAGGTCATGTGTGAGCTCAAGGAGTTGTATTTTGGTAAATTATGTAATACAGTCAACAGGAATTCTTATTTTATTAACTCTACCCCAACTAGTTGGTTGACAATGTGATTACATCCTGGTTCCCACAAGACTAGATCTGCATAATTCCTTCTTAAAAACAATTAATTCCTAGCTGATTCCTCCTGAAATTCCAACATTGTGGAGTTTTGTGGTAGGCAGGAAATGTATAGTTGCATACCACCACTCACACTCTTTAGTTGTTTCTTTAGTTTTTTTAGTCCTACAAATTAACGGCTGTAGTACAAAACACCCTACAAAGTTAAAAAATAATAATAATTAAAAAAATCACTGAATGGATTTTCAGAAAATTTGATCTAACTCTGGGAGAGCCAAACCATATGGTGGCTGAAAGAAAGCGAAAGAGAGATTCTGCAGGTGTATGGAAAACAATGTCTGCCAGGAATAAGTGTGGTTTGGATGCATGCCGAAACTTTGTCACTGCAGCTGTTCTAGCTCAACATAGAGGGGCTAAAATAATTCTTAAAGGCACATTCTGTGATTTGTCAAAATATTTTTATTTACAACAAATATGTTGTTTCCACCCACTGGTTTTAGAAAATGATACCTTTAGACCAGTCATGTGCACAGTCCATTTACTTCAGACTTTCCTCAGCCATATTAAGAGGGCCTTTGGTTATTTGCAAACAATGAAGATGTAAACAAACCATTTAAAGGCTCGAAATATAGTTTATGATTTCCCATGTCACTGACCAGTGGCGTTAATTGTGTCTAGAAATATGTATGTGAATTTGAGAGAGGTGAGAAATTGCCAACACTTTCCCTGTAAAATGAATTAATCGAATAGTTCACCCAAAAATGAAAATTCTCTCATTATTCACTTACGCTAATGCCATCCCAGATGTGTATGACTGTCTTTCTTCAGCAGAACACAAATAAAGATATTTAGAGGAAGATAGAGCTCTGTCAGTTCCTTATAATGCAAGTAAATGGGTGCCAATACTTTGACGGTCCAAAAGTCACATTTAGGCAGCATAAAAGTAATCCATGTGACTCCAGTCAATCAATGAATGTTTTCTGAAGCGAATTGATACGTTTATGTAAGAAACAAGTCGATAATTAAAATGTTTTTAACTTTTAACTGATGCTGAACTCTCACGTGATGTTTGTTCTGCTGTTGTAAATAAGCGCTGCTTCCGAATTCTCACGCTTACGTCACGCGACAGCTACATGATACGTCAACTGCTGGCAGGAAGCGCTTTTTAAAAGTTAATAACATTTTAATTATCTATTTATTTTTTACACAAACATATCGATTTGCTTCATATGACATTCACTGATTGACTGGAGTCGCATGGATTACTTTTATGCTGCCTAAATGTGACTTTTGGACCGGCAAATTACTGGCACCCGTTTACTTATAAGTAAACATTACATTATAAGGACCTGACAGAGCTCTATCTTCTTCTAAAAATCTTTATTAGTGTTCTGCTGAAGAAAGACAGTCATACACATCTGGGATGGCATCAGGGTAAGTTAATAATGAGAGAATTTTCATTTTTGGGTGAGCTATTCCTTCTCCTATTAGAGACATTTACTTTTTGATCTGTTTATGAGCTTTGAAGCCATCAAATGCTAGTGCACTCCTAAAGGGGAAAAAAATCCACTTTTAGCATATATATGCATTTAAATTTTACTTAAATAAATTGGTTATATTTAATTATTGATGAATCATGTTGCACTACACAGCTTTTTGTCCAAACAAATGCTCTCTAGAATGATAATATTCCTCTACATAATACCTACTGTCTGCAACTGACTACTAAGTAGCAAATCATGGTTCATGACTGTGACGTAACTGAAGCCTATTAGCTAATGGGACAAGCCCTTCTGTCACAACCAAACTCTCTGTTTTAATAGGAAATATATATATTAATACAGGACAGAAACGGCATTCCTGGGATCTTTTATTGGGTCTTTAAAGTCTTGCCGAGGTTCCCTATAAAAAATAAGGCATTTAATCACCTAATGTAAATGTAGCCCAGTATACTTCAGACTCTTTTAAAGTATTTTTGTTGAAAATGACTTTGAATCACACTCTAGCAGAACCGTCGTGATATGTGCGACTGTCTCAGCGACTCGGCTAGCTGGCATTTGTTTTGCAACTATTTGGGTCCAGACAATGGTATGGGCCCCGAGGGGAAATAAATGCTGACTCACACCATCCTTGTTAGTGTGTAGGGCTACAGGCAGTGGCCTTATCTCTCCATCCATCACCCACTCTGTGATTCCATAATGACCTGCTTCAATGCCTCCAAACACCTATGGTAGTTCTATGGAGCCATGGTCTTGCTTCATGCCAATTCTTCCACACTGATGGCCAAAAACAACATGCTTTGCCGTCTTCGGTCATAGAGTTCATTTTTCACAGGATATTATGGTACTTATAGACCTACGTAAGGTTGTTGATGAAATCTACAGTCGCTGGTTGCCTGATGCCTAACTGGTAAATCCCCTGTCGGAGCGTTTGCCTCTCCTGATGATGTGCTTTAACTCCTAAAGTGATGTACTTTAATGTATTCGTTTGCGTGAATGTAATTGAATGTAAGTATGTCATCATTCTCGCAGAAACACCATAAGATTTTGAGATGTTGTATTCTACAAATGGTAAAGAGAGGAAATATCCATGGGTGTTATCACTAAGAGGCTTATCTGGTCAATTACTTCTGTAGTTACTCATTTATTGTGCAATTTAAAGGAATAGTTCACCCCAAAATGCAAATCCTCATTATTTACTCACCCACATGTTCCAAACCTGTTTGCTGTTATACTGTAATACAAAAAAAAAAAAAAAAAAAAAACACCAATAAAATTAGTCAGTATGACACGTGTGCGATGGCTTTCCAAAAGGGAGCAGACTGAAAATTAAGTCACTATTTACTTATCGGGATCTGCTTTCATAAGTGCGCAAAGCGCAGTGCTATGCACAGTGACCGTGTGCTAAGTCTTATCCAATTTGCTTGAGAGTACTTATTCTAAATGCAATTTTCATGCCAGCGCAAAGCACAAGTGGCCGTGGGAGGGAGTTTTTCTGTGGGTGTATGCGCGCAAACTGTGGGTGTATGTTAATAAAGTGGCGCAAAGTGAAATTTGCTATTTTCCTGATGTGGGGTGGCACCAGCGGTGTAGCGTCTGGGTATGAATGGTATGCAGGTGCATACAGGCCCGGGCGGATTGGGGCCCGCACCCATGGGGCTGTGGCGTAATATTCGTATCACTGCCGGGGCGGCGTACCGGAACCGGCTCAGTTGACCGAGTAGACTCATCATCTCTCCTGCATTGAGCTAGACACACAAATTAAAATTCAGTGATTAAAATTATTTATTTTCTGTAAATTTCATTGTGCAGTGGTTTATTTCATTTGTGCTTTCAATTTTTGTGTAGCCCTGAGCCACCGTAGATTTGAGGTAATTTGCTGCGTCGTTTTTTTAAGTGATGTTTACGTGGTTATGCCAAATAAAATAAAAAAATTGTTACGAGAGGTTGGTAGCTAGCTAGTTGAAAAGAACATCGTTAGAATGGATTATAAATACAAACATAAAAGTGGGGCATTAAAGAGGAAAGAGAGGGTGGAGAAGTTAGCTGCGACACAAAAACTACACAAAATTGTCAGTTTTCTGTGTCGTCCTCACTCGAGTGACACTGATGTAGAAGGTGAGAGGGATGATTTGCCAGCTAATATTAGCAGTTGCAGTGCTTCAGATTAGAACAACAATGTAGTTGGTAGCTCGGCGGAATTCCAGATGTCAGGGAACAATGAAGCAGCCGCTGAAGAGACCAGAGCTGGATACTCAATTCAAGATTCAAGATCAGTTCAAGATAGTCGAGAACAACAGTATCGCATCTAGCTTCAGTGAAATCTGTACTGTTTCATTAGTCTTTCTTACCATCCCTGTCATGGTGGCTCCAGCGGAGTGCTCATTTTCAAAGATGAAGTTAATAAAAAAATATTTGAGGAGCACCATGGGTCATGGCAGACTCTCGGCACTAGCCATACTTTCCATTGAGAATATAAGAAGCCGTAAACTAAACACAAAGGATGTCGTGGAAGAGTTCGCTGAAAGGAAGGCCTCGAGAGTGCAGCTAAAATGAGTGAGTATGTGGTTTAATTTCACATTTATTATGTCTGTTTGCTATATGTTAAAAGCCTATTGAGCCGCCGTGCCAATGTGGTTGTATGTTTGTTTACGTGCTTCTAGTAGTTTATGGTATTGACATTGCTAAGTGCATAGTTTATGTTGGGGTGTGCCTAGTAGGCTGTTTAATAGGCTGCTGGTAGTTCGGTAACTCTTCTGGTTGTGAAAAGTCACTGGGTTGTGGTATAATGCCTCTCATGGTTCCGTTATATAGTATATATGTATATGCGAATATATATATACATATACTGTATATATATATATATATATATATATATATATATATATATATATATATATATATATATATATATATACATATATATATATATATAGCATTGTCTAGAGACTACTATGAACTACTATACTAATAGCCTAGTACTGTTATTACTTTGCGAGATAATAGGCCTATTGCGAAACAATGCATATGGTATTGTGTTTTCCTGCGATACACATATATTCCTTGGCTATATGTTGTGCTTGTTTGTGTGGTGAATTTTGGGGCCCACTACAAAATCTGCATATGGGCCCAGGGGTGACTTGCTACGCCACTGTGTGGCACTAGGACCATACAGAATTATAGGAGTGCAGTAATTCTCACGAGAGTAGCTCCTGTTTGACTTGTTCTGTAGCTGGTATACTGAAAGCTCGCAAGATTTTAAATTAAAAAAACTTCCGGTTTATTCACCTGTGAATTTGACAGCAGCCATTGGCTTAGGCCCATCTGTTTTCTACTCTTGGTTTCGCCAGTGGCTATAATTAGGTTCTGTAACCAAGAATTACAAAGCAAAGACTGCTTTTTGTACACCATTTGGGCTCTTTTCGTTTAATCGTATGCCATTTGGATTGTGTATTGCACCCAGTATGTTCCAGCATCTTATGGAGCACATTTTTGGAGATGAGAGCTTCCATTCCTTATTACTATATTTAGATGATATTGTATGGATGTTTCCTGGGAACCTTCTAACCTCCAGACCACTTGAGATTGTGGCTATTGATTTTACTACATTAGATAAAGCCAGCAATGGGAGAGAGAATGTGCTGGTTGTTACTGACATTTTCTCCAAGTTCACCCAGGCCTTTCCTACTGCAGATCGGAGGGCAAATACGGTGGCATGCATCCTCACTGAAAAGTGATTTTATGTCTACGGTGTTCCCCAATGTATACACTCTGATCAGGGGCATAGTTTAAAAGGGGAGCTACTGGCATTATTATGGCATTAAGTAGAGACGGACTACTCTCTACCACCCTCAGGGACCTCACGCTCAATGACCTTTTAAGGACCTTCCTGAAGAGAAGAAAAGGTGCTGGCCACAACACTTACCACAAGTTCTTTTTGCCTACAAGACAACTGTACATTCTTCTACTGGTTACTCCCCATACAAGTTGATGTTTGGACAGAAATCACGTTTGCTCGTAGATTCGCTATTGGGGATCCCAGGAGAATACGAGACTGAATGGACAGTGGAAGATTGGGTGAGGGAGCACCAAGAGCATTTGCGATCTGCTTTTGGTGCTGCTATGCATCATCTAGAAGAGGCAGCAGTACACAGGGCACAGAAGCAACCTGAAAGGAATGCTTCTCTTCTTCCTGTGGGCACGGTAGCATACAGGCGAAAGCATGAGCAAGGTCACAATAAAATGCAGGATACCTGGGGTTCTACAAAGTACAGAATTGTTCATTGTCTGGATGACTCTGGGAGAGTGTACACAATTTGTCCTATTGAGGAGGCTGGGCCAGAGAAGAACATTCATCGGGTAGAATTGCGACCTGCCTCTGGAAGTCCTTTTAATTTCAGTGTCTGAAAGTGAGGATGATGCTGTTCCACCAGCCCTGACAGCCGGCAGAGAAGAGAGTTGGGAGGGACAGGAGGATGATAGCGATGTGAATAGTCCTGTGGTATTGGTGCCAGTCTATCGTAATCTTCCAGAGGCCCCTTGGAAACAATACAATGAGCAGCCAATGCATTTGTCTGTAGGCTCTAGTAATCTTCCAGAGGCTCCTCTGAGCCAACATCGTGAGCAGCCAGTGCATTTGTCAGTAGATCCTAAAGACCAGGTTGCGGAGCTAAGCTCAACACATCGGGAGGACAACTCCACTAATGTTTTGTGGGCCAGAAGGGCAACAGCCGGCCAACATTCTAATCTTTTTCCATGGCCGGTAGGCAGTGTAGGTGAAAGTACATCCTTAGGGGCTGCAGCTCACCTGTCAGTAGGTATAGTTATGGCAGTTTTAGACCCTGGCAATAAAGTTTTCTTTTCCAGTGAGGTCACCAGGGCGGTGACTTCAAAAGCAGGGGTGGACGTGGGCAGCAGCACTAGAACCATACAGAATTAAAGGAGTAATTCTCCCAAGAGGAGCTCCTGTTTGACTTGTACTATAGCCTGTATACCGAAAGCACTTAAGATTTTAAATAAAGAAAACTTCCGGTTTATTCACCTGAGTATTTGGCAGCAGCCATTGGCTTAGGCCCTATAAAGATGAACAGCATTCCTTTGTCGAGGTAGTGCACTTTTGGTTGGCCTTTTCGCAGTGTCATGTGAGAGAGTGGATGTTTCCCATTTGGATCGAGATTGTTGCAGGCAAATGCACATTTCATAAGGGGCTGCAGTGTTTATGTATGATTTTTTTTATTTTTATGGAATCCCTGTTATTTGAGTCTTTATTTGATGCCTGCTGGCTGATTATGCACTATGGATATTTTTAGTATCAGTGGAGATTGAGATGCCGTATTAAACAGAGAGGGGGCACGCAGGCTGGATGTTTGATTGTAGCACGAGTGACGAATATTGAGAAAGGTATTTGGTGATTTTCAGTGTGAATGTAATCACTGTATTACCGCTGTTGCTTGTGCTCTACTGTTACGCTAGTGTTTACTACTCTGTTTGCCTGTACAATGCTGTAACGTTGTTGGCTGCTGACAATGATGGCAATGACGAAGACGTGAAGATGAAAAACCCAAGTGCAGTTTATTAAATAAACGTGAAATCCAAAACCCTAACTACACGTGAACTAAACTAAACATAAACATGAACATGACTTGACTTGACTTGATTTAAACATGGCTTGACATAAACGTGGCTTGACTTAAACATCTACATTCACATTCAATACTTGACAAATAGACAATGCAAACATGAGGGCTTAAATACAAGACATGGGAGAACATAAACCAATGAACAAACAGAACTGATAACAAGATAATTAAACAATAAACCAATGAAAACATGACACATGAACATGGAGGGAAAACAAGACATCACATGACTAGGGAACAGGAACTAAACTTTTCAAAATAAAAGACATGAATCAACAAAATACACCTGACATATCCCCCCCACTAAGGGGTGGCTCCTGACACCCCAACACATAAACAAAACACGTAAAACATGACATAAATTCAAAGTTCTGTAGGGAGCTGGGGGGGGGTGTCTTGAGGTGTGGGGCGTGGCATGGCGAGAAAGGGCGAGGGGCATGGGACCAAGGCAAAGTCCGTGGGGGGTGGAGCCATGAGAGGCTCGAGGGGCGGAGCCATGGAAGGCGGAGCCGTGAGAGGCTCGTGGGGCGGAGCCATAGAACTTGGTGCCCGGAGAGTAGCCGAAGACTCGAAGGGCCAGGGTGGAGCCGATGGCAGGGAGGACCACTTCACTGATGCCTTGTGGTGTTTGTTTTGACACGTAAGACTACACTCTGCATGGAGCGGAACACTTCAGATGCAGATTTAAAACATCAACAACGAAAAGGTATGTATACAGTACACTACAGTACACTTTGTCATATCATTATAAAGTTATTAATTTGTTGACTAGATGCTGCATTATTAGAGAACAGCAGTATGTTTGCCGACAAGGCTGAGAGGACGCTAACATTAAAGCTCACATCAAGCGGTTAGAACAATGTGACAAAAATACATGCAAGTCCTACCCAAATGTTTAAATGCCATGATTGTGGGGGGCCTGGGTAGCTCAGTGAGTAAAGACGCTGACTACCTCCCCTGGAGTCGCGAGTTCGAATCGAGGGTGCTGAGTGACTCCAGCCAGGTCTCCTAAGCAACCAAATTGGCCCGGTTGCTAGGGAGGGTAGAGTCACATGGGGTAACCTCCTCATGGTCACAATAATGTGGTTCGCTCTCGGTGGGGTGCATGATGAGTTGGGCGCGGATACCGCGGAGAGTAGCGTGAAGCCTCCACACGCACTTTGTCTCCACGGTAACACACTCAACAAGCCATGTGATAAGACACGCAGATTGATGGTCTCAGACATGGAGGCAGACAATGAGATTCATCCTCCGCCACCCAGATTGAGGCAAGTCACTACGCCACCACGAGGACTTAGAGCGCATTGGGAATTGGGCATTCCAAATTGGGTAGAAAAAAAATAAATAATTGCCACGATTGTTACCATCGTTTACCATCTATTTGCATTAGTTTATATCCAGCTGGTCATGTTTATGCATTCGTTAGCCAGCTAAGTTGTATATTTAAAGCTAGTGTCATGAGAAAGCAAATTAATATTTTCATGCAGCCGAGAGAAACGTATAAACAAATCAGAAATGCATCTGGTTTCAATTAAAAAATTGTATCCTCACTGTAATATGATGTCTTCAGATTGATCACATTCTTGCACTAAAAAAGGCTAGACACAGCACAACAAATACAGTTTAACAGAAAGCAGGAGTCTCAATATGCTTTTAAAGTTCTTTTTAATTAGACACATCATCTAAAAAACAGCGCTCCTGCACGAGATGCTGAATAAACAAAAACAAAGGGAAACAAAGACGTTCGTCTAGCGCACGTTTACATAGAAAAACAAATGGATGGTTGCAAAAGCGTTCGGTGTGAACAGCCCCTTACAGTTGGTGGAGGTCTTTGGGCATTGCATCTTGCTCTCTTATAAGTGTTTGTCAGATTAAGCATTGAGCTGTTTAAATGCTTTGTCAGGAAAGATGTTCAACTTGGAAATGTGTGTCTCGAGATCCTCACGTTCGGTTCCAGTCTGTTGAGTTCCATCTGTTTGAACAGCCCCTGGCCTGGGCTCATAGTCCGAGCCGCTTCACAACCGAGTTCAGACGAATACCACTGCTATCTGTGAATATTGCTACTCTACATATAACTGTACTGAATAAAAAACAATGTGGTATTTTGCTGTTATTATGAAGCTTGAGTATGGAGTAGTAGGAATCAGTGCAAGTGTAACACCATGTGAACTGTCTATTGAAGCGTTTTCCCCCCTCATTTTACATTTGACTTAACATTTGAGAATGACATTCGACTAAAACTTTTTATTTATTTATTTTATGCACATTAGATACAAAACTATCGGTTGATTAATCTGTTATCGGCAGGTACTGCCTAACTTCGTCATCGGTCATCTGTAAAATCCACTATCGGTCAACCTCTAATTTTTAGTAGTATTTTGTGTCTGTGTTTGAGCTTCAGAGGGATTTTTCTTTTTTTGATGCAAGTATTTGATATGTTATTTTATTCATGTATTTTGTAAACTGGTGTGTTGCTGGTTAACATTCTGTTTTATTGAGAAGAGTGCAACATTTGTACAATTCTATGGTGTATGCCATTATTTCTAAATCCTTTTTTCATGTTCTAACTTATTCAATCATGTTTTAAACCATTTTGATTTATTGGGAATAGTGCAATACTCTGGTATTCTATGGTGCTGGTTGTGATATCTGACTACTTCTAAACCAGTTTTAATGTATTTGACCCAATCATGTTCCAAGTCATTTAATCATGCCCTAAGTCATTCTGATTTGTGTGGAAGGGTTACTATTTTGCAATACTTAATCTGACTACCATTCTTTCATCTGATCAGGATCATTTGTACTTTAGATCACCCCTATTGTGTGTGTATTATTTGTTGTTTTGCTTTTTCACTAATTTATGTGTGTAGTGCTTTATATGGTGTTTCAGTGTTTATCATTCTTTAATGTTTATCATTCTTTTCATGAGTTTGTATTTGTTTCCAGTTTTCCAGTAAGAGAAACTGGCATGGCCAGCATTCTTGAATTGCAAATTTGCACGATTGAGTCATTTTATTCAATGTTTTAATAATGAATGTTTCCTAATAAATTGTGATTTGTATATCAGCTGGTGCTTCCTAAGCTTCTTTTATCAGGGGACTTGCAGTGGGACTTTAACCTTGTGTGTGCATATATACATAGAGAAAAGGGGTTCTCCCAACCTAAATACAAAGGGAGAGGCATAGTCTGGGTGTGTTAGAGGCATAATACCGCCACACTGAGAAATAGGTCATTGCGCTAAGGCGTTTTAAAAGCAGGTCTGTTTTCAGCTCAAAGTCTAAATTAAGTTTCTACATTTTCAGTTTGGAGATTCCACCAGCAGGTGGTAATAAAGTTCATGTCTAAACTCTGAAAATATAGTCAAATATGAATATAGTCAAATTATATCCCTGACAATCAGAGATGTAGCTGTTTTATGAAACAAACATTTCTGAAATTTGTGTTTAACTATCTATAGGTCATGGTTTATTTTTCAATTATTATTATAATTATGTTTATATTTACAATTGTATTTATAATTAATTTGTACTGGTATTTTTCCACCTGTTGTCATAGAGTGATTTTAAGTCACTGCAAATGGTGCCGGTGAAAGAAGTTGGAGAGGGTAAAATGTTTGAATTTGGTATATGATTTTTTGACCATTTCATTATTTTGATTATTTTTTTGTTTTGTCTGAAGTGTAATTTGAATTTAGAAATATTTCTGGTTTCAATAAATTAATATAATTGTTCAAATCAAAAAAAGTGTGTGCCGATTCAATCACTATTAAGACTAGCCATGATTTGTGTGTCAGTAGATGAAAATGATTAATAAACTTACAGTACATTTTTTTAATGAGCAAACATCCAAATCATGATGAGAATAAAACATTTTAGCATATAAAATGAGCATGTCCATATTTCTATTCTAATTTATTGCATACAGTCCATTTGCACTATCAAGTTCTTATGAATGTGCTGTCTTTGTTTCTATCACTGGTGCTTAAGGGAATGGACTATTTAATAGGATGCAGATGTTGCAATAACTGGAGAAGAACCTCAGAATTAAATTTCACTTGACACAGCCCATTAGCACATTGAGCGCATGATTTTGCCAAACCCATTTGCACCTAGACTAAGTGCATGCTTGCACGAATACCAAAATGTCAAGGCCATGCCCATTGACTTTGCGCTTGTGTCATAGCGCTGTGCTTTGTGCTAGCGCTCTTACAATAGGGCCCATCAACTTTTCCTCTGTCAAAACTCTGAAATGATATTTGTATCCGTATTTAGATTTAAAAAATGACACATAGAAACCAGGTGGTCAGGAATTAGCTGGTTAGCAGGTCCCTGTAGATACTGGAACTACAGCCTGTGACAGCAAAAAGCATGGTTTCCCATTGACAGCCATTCAAAAGTAGCTGTTTTCTTATTAAATATTTTTGTTTTCAAAGAAAGATTTAAATTGCAATTATTTTGTTACATTATAGTACATATTTTTCCAGGGACAGATTTATTTATTTGAAGGGCTCTGAAAAGTGTGATATGGACTTTCATTTTGTGTGTGTCATTGCCATTGACGATCAGTCACATGATACACCAGATCCAGGAGCAAAGAGAGCTGTGTCTCGTTTCGAAGGCTGCATGCTCCAGAGGATGCATTAGTCGACAGCATACGTCACAGAGGCTGTCTCATTTAGTGATGGGTCGTTCATGAACGATTCATTCATTTAGAACAAATATTTTTTGTGACTCAGAAGAATGAGTAGTCTCTTAGAGTGATTCATTCATTTTTGCGCATTGCACAACCTCCGTTCATTTGTTACGTGAAAACCGCATTGGCGCTGTAGAGGAAACAGATATAATTAGTTCACCTTTCAACTCTTTTGGTCTGAGTCTTTCGTTCTTTTGTCATGTGATAGCCATATACGCTATGCACTGCTCACACAGGATACAGAAATGATTAGTTCACCTCTCGAGTCTTCTTGTCCAAGTTGTTTGTTTTTTGTCACGTGACAGCCGTATATGCTAGCGTATGAATTGTTGGAATTCCTGAGCATGAAGAAGGCCGAGATATGGTAAAAGTCCTAGATGAGCTCTTTCCGAGTCTGCTCGACATAACAGGCCATAAGCTGGAACTCGAGCGAGCTCACAGAGTTCTGGCTCGGAGGTCCGCTGAGGGAGACAGGCCCCGATCAGTTCTGGCCAAATTTCTGAGATCATCCAATAAAGATCTTGTGTTATGCAAGGTGAGGATTAAAGGAAGGCTTTTTTGGAAGAACCACAGCATTTTCTTGTTCCCAGACTTTGCGAATTCGACAAGAGAGAAACGTGATCAATTCAAGGAATGCAAGAAACTCTTACATCAATGGAAGGTCGATTTTGCACTGATGTTCCCAGCCAAATTGAGAATAGTTACTAAGATGGCAGCAAAATATTTACATGCCCACAGCAAGCGATGTCTTCATGATGACAATCGAGTGAGTAAGCCATTTGGTGATTTTCATGTTGTTGCCTAGTGGGCCTGACTCACTGAACATACACTTGAAAATGGGCGCTTTTTCTTTTTTTATTGTTTTAGCAGAAATTCAGGGGCAAAGTCGTATTTTGCTAATATTTATGCACCTAACGTTGATGATCAGGGCTTTTTTTATAGATCTTGAAGGGATGTTGCAAGCCGCTGGCACCCTTCATTATATAATATTGAGAGGAGACTTTAATCTTTTGATGGATTCAGTCCTTGATCATAGTGAAGCAAAAGTGTGTAAGCCCCCTAAAGCAACATTGACGCTTCACAGGATGTGTAAAAATCTTGGTCTTACAGATATTTGGAGACTTTTGAACCCATCTGGTAGGGACAATACATTCTTTTAATCAGTCCATAAGATTTATTCTAGAATAGATGATGTTGTTTGAAAGTATATCTTTTTTTTAATGTTTTTTATTTATTTATTTTTATTTTTTATGTTCTAATTGTTGGTGACCACTGTAGTGCGTGTTTGTGTCGGGTTGGGGGTGTGGGGGAATGTTCGGGGGGAGGGGTTTAATGTATATAATTGATTCCGTATTTTATGTTATGTTTGTATGATTTATGTATGGAATCAATAAAAACTGTTAATAACACACAAAATAAAAATAACTCTCCTACAGTTTATCTCAGATGTTCTCGTCTCATTTAGAGCGCTCAAGCAGGTTGAGAGCAATACGTGCTGTCATAGCAACCGTGATACCTTCTGTTTCTGTGTGTTTACAAAGGCCGTCTCATTTAAACTAAGCTAATTCAAAGCTGACGACGCTCAGTATACCGCTGCCTAAAAAGGACGCGTCCTACCTAGCCTAGTGATGTCAGCCTCCAGATTGTGTACTGCCGGGGAATCCTGTGCTAGCCGAGCAGATGTCATTAAAATGAGTGGGAATGCTAATGGACAACCCTCTATTTTATTTTACAGCTCCTTGGTTGAAATGTTGCGCCAGGTTTGACATCATTGGTATTAAACATTATTGGTTCTCTTGTACGTGACGTAACTTAACACGGACGCAGCAATTTGAATATACTGAATGGAGAATTACATCTAAGCACTGCATTTGTAAAAATATTTGTTAATATGGTGTTTTTATGGTGTTTGTTTTTCCTTTTTTTGGAGCTCCACAGACGTATCACTATGTAACTGTCATTGAATGGAACAGAACTGTGAAAATCTTGCAAAAGTTCTTCCTTTTTATTCTGCAGAAAAAATAAATTTAAAAAACACATACAAGTTTGGAATGATATGAGTGTGAGTAAATAATCATTTTCATTTTTCGGGTGAACGTTGGTGAACACAATTTGTAAACAAATAGACATAATGGCAAATCACGGGGTAAGGCTTTATTAGAAGCAAGCAAACAAACAAACAATGGTAAACATTAGAGTGTAAATAGGACTTCGTGATTGTTGATGCTAGGGCTGTTATTTTGTCCAAGGCTTTAACTCACATTTATGATGATTTTGCCCTAACACATATACAGACAGGCCCATGTCTCTATTGAGATTGCTGTTATGGACAGAGCAATGGTGATTACAGTGTTTTAAACCATTTCAGCCATTTTTAGAGCTGGATTGAACAGGCTCTCCACACACATGTGTGCATGAATAAGCGGTCCCACGCAGATGGAAGAGCTCTATGTGCTTTCGGAAACATTCAAACATCACAGCAATCATGGCCCAGCACCGCCCTGTGCTGCACAGCCATATTAAACAGGCTTAGCTGAAAGTAGGTGAAAGGGCTTTCTCTCTCTCTTCCTCTCGCTCTTCCAGAAACAACTCCCTGCAGAGGAAAGAGATGGGGGAGGGGACTTTGTGGCGTTCTAAGGAAAAGAAGGAAGGAAAGATCAAGGCGATTTTAGTTCTTACAGATGGCACCCTGTCAGGTTTGTCTGATTATGGGGAGTCATTGGCACATGTCCCATGTGTGCACCCAACAAAGGCAATTACTCTTTTTGGAATTCTCGGACAAACAAGGGGAAGAATAATGTGAAGTCACATTGTTGCATATTACCATTAATGACAGTCTACATCTTTAAATTGACAATTTTGCATCATCCACAAGCTTTTCAAAGGAGTAGTTCTGTTGCCATTCTCTTACCCTCATATTGATCCAAACCCAAATGACTTTATTTCTTCTGTGGAACACAACAGGAGAAATGTACTGGTTGCTCATTCCAAATAATGAATGTGAAAAGAGACTGTCAACAACAAGATCACACAGGAAACCGACATGTTGCTACTGAATGTTCCATTACTCTGAAATCAACCTCAATCTGAGATACTGACAATAGCCATCCCCATCAGACATTTTTCATCAATTCCATTGTCTTTACCTTTGTTACTGAGACACGGGCTCTGGTCTCATAATCAATGATGAGCGTGATTCGGAGATTGCATTGTGCTCTAAAATATATTTTTTTACTTTACTGATTGTTAGGTTTAGGGTTGGGTTTTGGGTTAGGGCATTTGTATTTACAACAAAAAATACAACTTGCTTTGCAACTCAATTTTGGTGCCACTCTGTGGACATTTCATCTGGAAAATGGTGCTCGCACATGCCCATAAGTTCAACAACACTTTCAACTTCAGCCACTGGGGGCAGTGGTTTGTATTTCAGTAAGCACAGACCATTTTCAGCTGAAAAACGCTCTACCTACCGTCGCCGAATTAAAGTGAGATCAGTCTCAGTTGTCAAGCTCACCATAAAGTACCATAAAAGTAGTCCATGTGACTTGTCTGAGCTATATGATAGCTTTCTTTGAGGAACAGACTGAAATTCAAGTGATTATTAATTGAAAATCTTCACCAAATCAAATATTGTGCCATTGACATCAATGACGTTGGGTCTTGAGATATGTGGAAACCAAAAGCGTTTGGAGTCAGTGGTGTTAACTGATACAAATTTCAGTCATACAAATTTAAAATACAAAATGGAACGACGTGAGGGTGGGTAAATGATGATAGAACTTTCATGTTTGGGCGAACTATTGCATGAAAATCTTTGTAGCACCAGTAAAAATCCTTACTTGGGTTGTGTAGGGTAAACTAAACTAATACTGGACTGCCTTTGGGTTTAAAGGCAATGAAATCTTCAAACATATGTGTTGTCTACAATGGATCATGACACCACAATCAAATATGTGTATCTATGGTGTACTTTATGACATCATAATGCAAACATTTTACATGATTAATGACTGTCTATAATTTCCTGAAGCAATGGAAGTTTTTTTTTTTTTTAATTCTCTGATGGATGAGTTTGATTATTATGCTCTTCTTTTTAATGCACTTGGAGTACTCTTTAGTCTATATCAAAGAACATACACTAAATCAACAACACTTCAGTTGTTTTTCACAGAGCTCAATCCATTTCTCTGATTATAGTTTATTATGTTATGACATTATTCTTGTGTATCAGGGCATATTTTCTAAGAGTCTTCCCCAAAAGTCCAAATCAGTGGCGAAAATGGGCAATTTATGTGCTTCATGTGATAACATCTATATTAAATGGTTATATTAAAGGAACTACTTGAGTAGGTTTAGTTGGTGTAACCCAATGTAGTCAAGTTGATTCAATAAAATTAAATAAGATTTCTGACATAAATCAGAGATTATTTAGCAGAGATGGGCCAGTTCTATTAAAATGAACGGGAGAAATTGGAATGCTAAACCAAGGAGCCCTGAGCGCCCAACGGTCAACGGATATAGAAAGGAAGTCCCACCTTACAATTAAAAGAGCCAATCACCTTTTAGATTCAGACATCACCTGTCAATCAACTCTAAATTGCACATGCGCATTAGCTATACAAGCCGGGAAAAATTTGTTTTTTAGCGTAATATTAAGTAAAGAATCACAATTTATGATACCAGTATTGTCAGATTTTATTGCAGATTTGAAATATGTTCTTTGATTGTAATCTTGACTAACCGTTTTTGAGATTTCGGTGTCTCCCCATTGAAGTAGATAGGAGCTGCACTAGCATTACTGGAAATAGCCTACCGAGAGCATTCCTAAGATGGCCGACAATGGACTGACTTGCTAGAAAGACTTTGCTTAAGATAGCAAGTAGTTCATTAAGATAGCAATTGCTACAATGTTACCACTTTTTACAGTGTATATACATTTTGCAAAATAACTTTCACCAGATCCCAAAATGTTACACAATATACAGGCTGTTGCAGTGGCAATAACTCTTCCCACTATCCCATGGTTTTCTATCTGTCTATCCCTTCACCCTTTCTTTCATCCCCTTTCATTCTGTAGACTATATTGGGTGCCATTTACTCAGTAAAATGAAACCAGCTAAAATAATTTTGGCTCTATCTATCATTTCTACCAAATCATTCAGTATTGTGCGGCACTGACAGCATGTTTCAACAAGAACCAGTTTGAGAAAGCACAAAAATAGCTGGCTTGTCATTTACTTCAATACGTCGAGCTGGTTCACAGCTTTTAATTAAATTTTTCTTGTCCCCACAGCCAGATGTGAGAAAACAAAATTATTTTGTTCATTTGGCCATTTTGATTGTTATTGTTGTGAGTTGGAATTTAATTAGTTCAGTTTTATATATATATATATATATATATATATATATATATATATATATATATATATATATATATTTCAAAATGGACAGTGAAGTTTTTTTTTTTTCTTTTGTTTTTTGGCAGAACATTTCTGTGTTCCTGGTTTTCATAAGAATGAGTCATTTCATTTATAGTGAGCTTTGACACTGTTGCTAAGGAAACGTTGGCTCTCGTTTTGATTGGCTGAGTTGTATCTAGGCAGTGAGACAGTTCACGAGCATCAACATTGCACAACATCACACAATGAGTGGAGGGCAGGACAGAGAGCCAAGCTCCTTTAATGTTTTCATTAAAATGTATAGATGTTGTTACTATTTGCTAATTTGGTGTCACATGATTTTATGGTTACATAAGGATGGAGTGTGTTAGAACAATTTTATGTAGAGGATACAAAAGCTACAGCATGCTATCACCAATGAATAATAGTATCACATTTCTATATCGTTTCAACCAAGATGATATAACTACAGCCATCATCATATCTCTGTCCAAACAGAGCATTCTCAGCAGTCTAGTTTTGAAATATAATTTGTGCTCTGTAGAAATAACTCAAGACTTTATGTAATTTTTTAGAGATTCTAAGTTCTGGCCACCATTCAGTTGCATTGTATAGATCTACATAGCTTAGATATATTTTTATTAGTTTGTGTTCTGCAGAAGAAAGGAAGACATACAAATCTGAAATGGCATGACGGTGGATAAATGATAAGAGAATTTTTATTTTTGGGTGAACTATCTCTTTAAACAAGATTAATAAATGCTGTTTTAAAATATTGTTCATTGTCAGTTCATGATACATTTTGCATTAACTTATGTTAACAAATGGAACCTAAGTGTAGAGTTAACCAAAAAAAAAAAACAAAAAAAAAAACTCAATAAAAGAACTATGAAAGTAGTCCATATGACTTATGTGATATATTCTCCTTCCTTTGTGTAAGGAACAAATCAGTCATTTTAAATGTTATTCCATATCATTTGGACTACTTTTATGGTTCTTTGTTTTATTTGTTCCTTTTTGGAGATTGACAGCTGTGGTCACTATGAACTGTCGTTCTACGTAAAAAGCTGCATGAAGATTCTTTAAAAAATGTGTGTTCCACACAAAAATAAGGGCATGTAGGTTTGGAACAACATGGTGTTGAGTAAATAGTGACAAATGTAAGTAAATAATGAAAAATACTCCAAAATAATAAGTCTCTTTTCTTGTGTTAATTAAATATATGAATCAGAATTAGCTTTATTGCCAAGTATGCTTACACATACAAGGAATTTGTCTTGGTGACAGAAGCTTCCAGTGCACACACAATACATCAACAAGACAGAGATAATACAAATTTAAAAACAAATACACTACCATTCAAAAGTTTGGGGTCACTTGCCTGAAATGTTTCTCATGATCTTAAAAACCTTTTGATCTGAAGGCGTATGCTTAAATGTTTGAAATTATTTTTGTAGACAAAAATATAATTGTGCCAACATATTAATTTGTTTAATTACAAAACTAAAATTTTATTTAAAAAAAGTTTTTGAAATGGATGACTTGGACCGAATAATTAAGAAAAGCAGCCATTAAGTGCCCAGCATATAGATGGGAACTCCTTCAATACTGTTTAAAAAGCATCCCAGGGTCATACCTCAAGAAGTTGGTTGAGAAAATGCCAAGAGTACATTTCAGCAAAATCTAGGCAAAGTGTGACCACTTTGAAGATGCTAAAATATAACATTTTTTATTTATTTTTAATTTTTTTAGTCACAACATAATTCCCATATTTCCTTTTCTATTATTCCATAGTTGTGATGACTTTACTATTATTCTAAAATGTGAAAAAATAAAGAAAGAAAGAATAAGTGAGAAATATATATATATATATATATAAAATAAATAGAAAAAGCAAATAGAAAATATAAGTGTATATAGAAATACACAATAAGACAAAAATATAGGGTTACACTTTATTTTAATATGTCCTTGTTACAGTGTAATTACACAAGTAATTGCTGATTATTACTAATTAACAACATGTACTTACTATAGGTTTAGGGTTAGGTTAAGGGTTTGGTTTAGGGTTAGTTGCTTGTAATTATGCATAATTGACTGTTATTACTATAGTAAATACATGTAATATATGTAACAAGGACACATTAAAATAAAGTGTTACTATATATATATATACGTATGTACAAATACAAATCTGTTATATACAGATAGTGCAAGGGAATGTAATGGCAGAAGAGATAGGTATGTTGGATAAATATAAATAGACTAAGCTGTGTACTGCACATAATTATTGCTCAATGGGGCAGTTTTAACTGTTCATGAGATGGATAGCCTGAGGGAAAAACTGATCTTATGCCTGAAGGTTCTTGTTCTCAGTGCTCTGTAGCACCAGCCAGAAGGCAACAGTTCAAAAAGGTAGTGGGCTGGGTGAGTGGGGTCCAGAGGGATCTTTCCAGCCCTTTTCCTCAATCTGGACACGTACATTTCTTGAAGGGAGGGCAGAGGGCAACCAATAATCTACTCAGCAGTCCGAACTGTCCGTTGTAGACTTCTGATGTCCAATTTCGTAGCTGAACCAAACCACATCCCTGGGTGGCACCAATGCTGATCGTACAGGTGCTGGAAGTGAATTTCCCCATTCTCACTAGCTGCTGTCTATCTGTCAGAAAGCTTGTGACCCACTGACAGATAGAGGTGGGAACAGAGAGTTTGTTTAATTTAGTCTGGAGGATAGCTGGGATGATGGTGTTGAAAGCCGAACAGAAATCCACAAAAAGTATCCTTGCATATGTCCCTGGTCTGTCCAGATGTTGCAGGATATGATGCAATCCCATGTTGACTGCATCATCCACAGACCTGTTTGCTTAATAAGATAATTGAAAGGGATCCAGAAAGGGTCCAGGGATGTCCTTCAGGTGGGCCAACACCAGTCTCTCAAATGACTTCATGACCACAGACATCAGAGCAATGGGTCTGTAGTAATTAAGTCCTGTGATTTTGGGTTTCTTTGGGACAGGGATGATGGTGAAGCATTTGAAGCAGCAGGGAAATTCATTCTGCTCCAGTGATCTGTTGAAGATCTGTGTGAAGTTGGGGGCCAGCTGGTCAGCACAGGATTTTAGACAAGTGAGTGAAAAACCATCTGGGCCCTGTGCTTTCCATGTCTTTTGTTTCCGGAAGTCCCGGTACACATCCTCTTCACAGATCTTAAGTGCAGGATGAGTAGCAGGAGGGGGGAGGATGGTGGTTGCAGGAGGTGTTGAGGTTTGTGTGAGGTGAAGGTCAGAGCGGGTGTGGGGTGTGAGTCTTGGCTTTTCAAATCTACCGCAAAACATATTCAGGTCATCAGCCAGTTGTTGATTCCCTACAGTGTTGGGGGATGGTGTCTTGTAGTTAGTAATGTTTGCTGTAAACCATTGTTTGTCATTGTTGAACATTAAATAAGTCCTAGTAGGAATGCACATATCCTCACATAAACTGATATATGATGTCACAGTATCTGTGAGCTCATCCAGTTTGGTGTCTGCAGCTTCAAAAACATTCCAATTTGTGCAGTCAAAGCAGGCTTGTAGTTCCAGCTCTGCTTCATTGGCTTTACAGGTTTAGCTGATTTAAGTTTCTGCCTGTAGGTCAGAAGAAGATGAACCAGACAGTGATCAGAGTGTCCCAAAGCTGCTCTAGGGACAGAGCGATACGTATGCATCCTTTAATGTTGTGTAGCAGTGATCCAGAATATTTCTGTCTCTGGTGGGGCATGTAATGTGCTGTCTGTATTTTGGCAGTTCACAGGTGAGATTGGCTCTGTTAAAATCGCAGATAACAATAATAAGTGAGTCCGGGTATTGCTGTTCTGTGTCAGTGATCTGATCAGCCAGCTGTTGCAGCGCTGCGCTCACACACTCTTGTGGAGGAATATAAAAACTCACCAGAATAAAAGAGGAAAACTCCCACAGCGACTAGAAAGGCTTACAGTTGATAAAGAGCACTTCCGAATTAGGACAGCACATCTTCTTTCACATTGTTACATCTGTACACCAACTTTCATTGATGAAAAAGCATGTTCCACTGCCTCTCGTTTCCCCGTTAACTCTGAAATGCGATCCGCTCTGAACAGCAGAAAGCCCAGCAGATGTAACACACTGTCCGGAATGGCTTCACTCAGCCAGGTTTCTGTGAAGCACAAGGCAGCAGAGTTTGAAAAGTTTGTCCATTTTGTTAGGAAGAGAGTGGAGATTCGCTAGATGAATACTCAGCAGCGCTGTTCAAAAGCCGCGCTGACGGAGCTTGACCAGCACGCTGGCTCGCTTCCCTCGCTTGCATCTCATAGCGTGCTTGAACAACACAGCTGCGTCCTCTGACTAAAATGTCCAGCAAAACATTTGAATAATCAAAAACCGGGAAAAGATTGTCTGGTATGTGCTGCTGAATGTTCAGCAGTTTGTCTCTGGTAAAACTGATTGGAAAAAAATTACTAAACACAGGACAAACAAACAAAAACAACAAAAGAATTGGAGAGCTCCACACCAAGGCTGTCATCTGCGGCACCATCTTGTATCATTGTCAAGATGACAAGGCTTATATAAAAGACCCAAGATAATGAGGAGTGCCCTCTTATCTAACCTAATCTCAATCAATATGAGCTAATAAGCAAAGGCTCCCACTCCTCATGTTCTGTTCAGTGTCAGATTCAGTCAGGTTCCGGCAATTTTGTAGAGATGTCTAACCCGTCCTCTTTCAGTGACTGGCAGTACACCTGCACTTTCCGTGGGCTGTCTGTGAGCATATTTATGTTCCATTAAAGCCTGAGAAGCAACATGAATCATGGGAGGGGGAGAAAGAAAAGAAAATGTGGCCTGTAAGCCCATGCTATCAGGCCTGTTACAAAGATGAAGAATGCAATACTCTATAATCAAAGCATTTGTGTTCAGTATAATGATTTGTGTTCTCATAATCACAGTATTATAATAAACTTATTGTATATAATTATAATGCATGTTTCAATGTTGACTTGTATGACTTTTTTCTGTGTAACAAAAACAAATATATTTTGAAGGATATCTTTTTTTTTCATACAATGCAAGTAAAAGGGGTTCAAAACTTTTACACTCCAAAAAGAACATAAAGGCAGCATAAAGGTAATCCATATGATGTGAGTGGATTTATCCATGTCTTCTGAAGCTATACGATCAGTTTTGGTTGAGAAACAGACCAAAATGTAACTCCTTATTCACCATAAATCTTGACATCAGCAGTCGCCTTGGTGCGTTCACATTTCCTCATGCTTGATGCATGTGCAGAGCACTATATGACTCAAGTCATAAAGATTACATTTATGCTGTCTTCATGTCCTTTTTTGGAGCTTGAAAGTTTTGGACCCCCTTGACTTGCATTGTAAAAAAAAAAAAAAAAAAAAAAAACACAGCATATATCCTTCAAAATATCTTTGTGTTCCACAGAAGAAAATCATCCGAGTTTGAGAAGGCATAAGAGTGAGTAAACTATTCCTTTATGTTAGCAAAATATTACATCTGCAAAAATGGCCATAGGCAATTCTACACACTATCCTCACACTACATCTCACTATTACACATTATGTGATTATCTCATCAGATGGTTGCAGTAAGCTATTTTAGGGTATGTCACACTAAATCCTCTCCTTATCAGTCATTCAAAAATATAATTGTATTTCATTAGTCGTTAAAAGTTAATTACATTAAAGCTGAAGTGTTAAATTATACAATATTTTTTACTTGAATCAAAAAAGTAAATTTAGATGTTACCACATAAAGCACACTTTTTAGGTCTTTTTTTTTCAGTCAGCTTTCACACGTGCACTCCTCTATTGCTCATTTGCCAGTTCTCCAGTAAAATTACCGAAGAAAATGGTTGTTTCTGGTTACTGTGCTACAGATGATTTGAAAGAAGAAGCGAAAAATGTGTTTTTAAAGAGAAAAACTGAGTGAGATGGAGTGAAGAGTGAAAGGAGAGAATGCTGCACTTATTGATGGTTTAATCTCCAAATCTAATTCAGCAAAAGTGATAAGTAAGGAGCCATCAGGAATCGATGCCTTCAGACAGAGGCTGTCAGCGGGCTGCCTGGCAACCCTTGGTAGAAAGTGAAAGAAGGTGACGGCCCTGCGGATATGTGCTGCTTCTCTCCTCTTTGCGAGAGTGTGTGTATGTGTCTTAGACTTGTTCACAATCTCAAGGTCAAGGATGAGAAGTGTGTGTGTGTGTGTGTGTGTGTGTGTGTCCTTCCCCCCATTGATGAGTCAGCCTCCATTGCACATACACACACACTTCCAGCAGGGTGACAATGCTATGTGTTGCTTTGCCAGAGCACTTAGTTTGATGAGCTTGGCTAAACTGTTGTGTCTAAGTGCGCCCAGAAAAATTTTACCTGTCTAAGCATATCACCCCATATCCTCCAAATTCCAGCAAACTGAGACTTATTTTTTCTCACTTTTTCAAATTTCTGTCAATTTTTTTATTTTATTTATTTTTTTATTTTTTAAAAATCTCATTTACACTTTCACTGTCATTTCACACCAATACATTTTGTGCTCCACAAAACACCTCATTGTGAGGCCAAATAAGCTTCAATTTCACCCCAAAATAATTTGATTCCGAACACCCGACTTTATCTGATTAACCATGTTCTGTGTTCCCACCTCCAAGCAGACAAGCCTGATATTGTAGACTTGTTTTTCCAACACTGGCTAATGTAGGCTGTTGTTACTGACTGACTTGATACAATTTTGTGTTCTGAAGCAGGAAAATGTGCTGTTAAGTTTATTTTATTTTTCCCGCTTCAAGACAATACTCCCATTGCAGCCTGCCAATGAAGATCCATATCGTTCATGGTTACTCAGGAAACATTGTAATATTACTGAAGGAAATGGCTGGGGAAGAGGTGGATGTGGTTAATGTGGTGGATTACTTTAGATATGGATGTAAGTACATAAGATGTGACTTAACCCCTATACTATTAAGAGGGAGTGAACAGGTTGTCTCGTTCTTCTGTCTTCACAATCACCAGCCTCTGTATTCACACTTTTAAACAGTACTCATTAACTTTTCATAAACAGATGTCAGATATCAATATCATAGACTGCTAGTGTACTCCCTTCCCGTTTTTGTCAGGACTGTGAAATTAATTAGAAATTATGAATAAAGGTGTAGATGAATTAAGATATTCAGAAACATACCTTGTAGAGCCCGACCGATATGGGATTTTTGAGACTGATACCGATTTTAGAGGGGTAAAATTCACCGGTTACCGATATGGTGACCAATATAGTTAATTTTTGTGCTGGAATGAAAACACCTTTTCTATGTGGAATGTGCACCGATTTTGCCCTGATATGACTATGCAAAGGTACTCAGAAGGCTGCTTTCTTAAACAAATATTTTAATCAAAGAATATTTGACATTATTATTAATTTCTAGAAATGAACACTGAAAAAATAAAGAATAAATTAAAATACAATAAATGCCTAAATAAACATCAGTACTGTATGTTCAGTATCAGATCAGTCAGTTGCTGACCATTTAAATAAATAATAAATTAAAATAATAACTAAATAAAAATCAGTACTGTATGTTTAATATCAGTCAATGGCTGACCATTTAAATAAAGAATAAATCAAAATTATAACTAAATAAAAATCAGTACTGTATGTTTAATATCAGTCAATGGCTGACCATTTAAATAAAGAATAAATAAAAATTATAGCTAAATAACAATCAGTACTGTATGTTTAGTATCAGTCAATGGCTGACCATTTAAATAAATAATAAATTCAAATAAAATAAATAGCTAAATAAACATCAGTAGTACTGTTTAGTGTCAGTCAAATGCTGACCATTTAAATAAAGAATAAATAAAAATAAAATAAATAGCTAAATAAACATCAGTAGTACTGTTTAGTATCAGTCAAATGCTGACTATTTTAATACTGCCATTCAGTTAGGGGCAGGTTGTAAAACAAAAAGCACAGCTTCTCGGTATTTACACCTGCCAAGTCAAGAGATAAACAGCGGCAGCGGTGTTACGCCGTATTTTCAAGATCGGGAAACTTTCAACGCTGAAAAACCAGACTTTTAAATATTACATTTTGTAAATGCAATGACATGAATTGTTCAGTTGCAGGGGGCACCAAACTGCGAATCCTGAACAAAACAGTTTGGTGAATACATGTTTACACATTAGCTTCCACTCAGCTGAAAAGGGATGAAAGTAGCTACATGGTTAGCTAGTTAGCTATAAGCTCATTGACATGGAGAGTAAAAGATGTTTATTTACTTTCCAGTACTGCGTCTCACCAACTAGGTAACAAAGTAGTGTGAAATCAACACTCAACAGACACAATCCACCACCGCACTATTGTCTGCTGAGCTGCAAAAAGATGCTCTGATGCTTACCTTTCAATCTGCTGCATTACAAACTGCACTGACAAACTACAGATGGCTAACATAGCAAACAGATGTGATAAACATGAGTGACATGGTTGTCAGGGACAGGGTTAATGTTATATGAGTTATATTGAAAAAGGAAAATGATGGTGTCATTGTTTATTAACTTTCCAGTATGTATTTCACAAACTAGTTTGCAACTTACCTAGAAGACACCGCACTGTCTGCAGAACCACCGTCAGCTCAGCTCTGTAAACAATGGAGTCGGAGCACACTCTGCTGGACAAACTACATTATGACACCAATTCTAAATCACCCTGAGCATTGTTTTCTGCATTATATGTTCTGAAAAAAAAAAGTTTTCATAATCTGCGCATATCGGAAAACATATACGCCGATACCAATATATCTGTGAAAGGCTAATATCAGCCGATAATATTGGCCAATCGATAAATCGGTCAGGCAATAATACCTGGATTAAGTCAGGGGCATTTTTTCAGAGAAGGCAAAGGAGGCAGTGTCTTGAGACAGACCATTAGCATTGGCTGGTTAGCGTGTCTCCATTAGCCCCTGCTAGTAGATGCCGGAATTACACCATATGTTCCCCCAAGGTTTCTCCATTGATTACCGTTTAAAAATAACAGTGTATTTAGCAACATATTACATTAATAAAAAAATTAAGTATTTCATTTTATCATAGTACATGTTTTACCAGTGACAAATGGTTTTTGGAGGGCTCTTAAAAGTTTTTTTTCTATCTATTTCCATTGATTATCGATCAGTCACATGAAACCTGGTGCCGATGAGTTGAAATTTCCTATTTCCGATCTCAATGAGTTCCAGTAAATCACATGTAACGGTCAAATGTACACATGTTAAATATAATGCCATGCATGGTCTTCCAGATGCTAGCTAGTTGGCTTTCAAGTTGCTAATTAACGAGCAAAAATAGGTGAAAATGTAGGCATTGATTGATACACAAACCATTTTTTTAATTATTATTTTTAACATCATTTTGTATAATTATTTTATATAGCATATTCATATATTTTGTGCAATAAAAATACTTCAAAAGTTTGTTTTTATAGTTCACAAACCCCAGCTGCATCTGGTGATGGTCACCGGCATCTTGAAAATGACGTCAAATCTTGCTGAGGTCGGGGTTGATCACTCTACCTTGACTTTACAAGTCGGATGTCCAACTTGAGCTGCATGCGTTCCAGTCATTATTTTGAAGTAGGGTGTGGGAAAATTCAGAGTTCCGAGAAACAAATAATTTGTCCCCCATGAAATCCTGCCCTCCTTGGGTAGTTATTCTTAATTCCCGAACAGAAGTATATGTTATTAATTCCTTTTGTAGCTGATCACATAAATACAGTCATTACATACAGTTTTACATTATTGCTTGTCCAGATAGCATGAAATTCTATGTTTTGACATACGTAATTACGTTAAGCACCTGCACTGAATACATTAGCTTAGCAGGCTAATGAGTTAGCATGGTTACTGAAAACACAAAGAGAAAAGTTTAATTTTTAAGTTTATTTGTTTTTGTTATATCTTGTAATATAGCATATTTAGCTTATACGACATTAACTGATGTATTTTCATAATTAAGATATCATAAATCTTCAAACAATATTGTAGTATTTCCAATCGGTCACTGTATACAATACCCAAAACTTCTTTCAGCCAATGAAATTGTTCTTGTCCTTAAGGGGATAGGATTTCATGAGGGGACTAACTACTGCACTTCCTTCAGATTACATTATTTCGGTGGTTCCTGCACCAGCTGAGCAGTACATAGAGAATCTTGTTGGTATTTTCATATGCTTGAAAATGTCAAGCACCAACAATGGTGTCATATATCTTTAATGAATTTACACTCAAATCTAAAAAACAAAATCAAACCCAACAATATATTAAAGCAGGCATGTATGAGACTGGTAGCCTTGGCATTCCACCTGTCTGAAATTTATCCCTGTTCTGTGTCAGTACAAACACAGAGCTAAACACCATTTTAGCATCACCATAATCTCCAGCCAAGAGTGTGACAGCCTGCAGTCACTCTCCAAGCTATAGCTACTGTGTCACTGACTTCACCTGACCCGCTGAATAATAGTTTCCTTTAATATTTTTCAAAACAAGGAGAACTTGAGCTCTTGCAAATTGTTCAATAGAATGCAACAGTGTATGTATTTTCCCTTTTATTTTCCATTTAAAACTCTCCAATAAAGAGTTCTAAGCCTAGAACCAAACCAACCAACTCAGAGATGAATCACGACTTGATTCGAAGTAGGCCTATAATTCAAAGCAAAAAAGGTTCAAGAGCGTATATTTGTCTTACATGAGGGAATGATATACTCATTCCATAAAATATTGCGAATGAATGATTTTTCAAACTGAATCTATTCATTGACTTTAAGTATAAAACAGCATGATTAAGTTTTATTATTTTCAAATATATACAAATATTCAAATATACATTACAAGGGGACTTGATGGATTAATTGGTCACTGTGCAAAGGTAACAGGATCTTCTCTGATTGGTAGATCTCAAGGATTGTGAGTAGTGTAGTCCTTCATTGCGAATTCTGCAAATAAACATACAGTATAAATAAATTAATAATTTGAAATCACACTACTGAAGCGTATAACATCACTTAACAACCTCAGTTATCACAATAAGTCTGTCTTGGCTGTCCTGTATGTAATCGCTAAATACAATTTTCAGTATGGATAAAATGAATAGGCTTTTTACTTCTGGAACCCACTCTATTGTGCACTTATGGAAATTTTTATGTGAGCAGGGGGTGGAATTAATCAGAATGTACTAATCGGAGAACATGCATAACTACATGGTAACAATATTACTGACAAACGCAAACAAACATGAAAGAACGGTGATTAGTTTTATTAATTAAACATGAAATATAAATAGCATTACCTTTTTTATTGAGGGTGTAGCTGGTTGGCTCTAAGGCACAAGTTGCTTTCTGCTGCTGTAAAATTATAATGTTCAAGTAGAACGGACATGACTGAATCAAATCAGAGGTACAGAAATTACTGACACATTTTGTACATTTCATTCTCTAGATGAAAGCTAAAAGTGTCTGTTTGAGGGAAGGTTAACAGGGTTCTGTCGGGAAATATTATGATTTGTTTATAAGTTGGGGAGAAAGGACTTTACTAAATACCATTTCCAGTAAGGCTTTGCTAACTCAAAGCTTTAGCGCTAATAGATTAATTTGCCTGAGCCAGCTATCAGTCACTCACACTGATTTATTTCCAGGATGAAACTCTCATTAGAGGGACAGGGCTGAAACCTTCTAAGGAGTCTAACACAAATGTCAACATATAAAAAAAGAAAAAAACATAAAAATTTTCCTAGCAAGTTTCATCTTCCCTCTTTTCAGCTTTTGGGAACTATGAGTGGAATTTGGGTCAGTGCAAAGTCTGCTGTACCTTAAGATGGAGGTTCCCCCGCCTTCTCTCTACCAGCAGCTTTAAAATATAGATGATGTATTACCACTGTGAGCTCCCGGAGGCTTCCAAGACTAGCACTAGCATGGGGGAGGGGAGACGGAGAAGCAGCTTCCTTGGACTTTGAAGCTTAGCTCAGTGTATTCACCGCTCAGAGTCATATCAGTAATATTTGGCTAAATGAGATGGTATAAAAAATAGCAATTAAATGAAGTTAAGTCCTTGGAGTCTCTGTGCGACATGGATGTTGTGTGAACTACTTTATTGTCATAAAAAAACATCAAGATGAAATGAGTATGTAGCTAGGACTCTAGGGTAAATATTAATTTGCTTATTAAAGCAAATTTGTTGAGCTTGTCAGGTATTGTTGTACATTGTAAAATCGTGATTAGCTGACTGATGTCAATAGGTGTGTTCGACTTCATGCAGCACTGCCCAGACCGATCAGCATGGGACTTGAAGCATTGCATGTCAGATCAAAATTTTGTCCGACTTGAGATGGCGCCAACGATAGCATTGTTTACTGGAACGCGCTGTGTTGTTTTAGCACCCGATTCACAACAGAAATTATGCAAATCTGGTAATGATGCAAACAAGCCCACAAATCAGTGTTGAACACCACTGCAATCCAGGCACCTGCATTGGCTCTTTTAAATGGTGAAAGTGGAACACCGTACATCTGGATATATGCCCAGTTACAGTATACTGTTATTTTCCATCATTTGATGAATTGCTGCTGCCATGATTGCTACAAAATGTACACATCTTTTGAATAAAATTAAATTTACTGTCTGTTTTCTGCTACTTCCATTAAATGTGGCAGGCAAATAATGCTAAGTTTTGTGAATAAGGCACAATGTACAATAAGCCTAATTTACAAGGAAAGGGGGAGTTTTTGTGCGAAAGAGAATGACACAATGGCCGAATTTAGAAAGGCATACTACCATACTACTCTTACATATACACTTTACATATTACATATACCATACTACTCTCCATACATATAGCAGCAGTACAGTAGTAAGAGTAGAATGGGTAGTAAGCTGAATGCAGCCATTGACCTTAAGCTGCAATATGGAACTCTCTATCAATATTTGAGGTTGAAACCTGAAATTGCAAGTAATTTGCAGAGGAACTTTTTTGTTTTATGTCAGTTGTGTTTCAGCACTGCTCTTCAGCACAAAGAAATGTCATTGTTTGAGGTTGACTGTGATCACCATATCATCTCGAAGAGATGACCTTCAGAGCCAGAGTCATGACTTGCAATGTTCACATTGATATTTTGTTATTCGATTAAACATTTTTTAACTAAAGTATTGCTTGTTTTGATGAAGATAAAATAATTTGTTATATTATTATATTGATTATTTATATGTTCAATATGATTATTTAAGTGTTTTATCCAACAAACAGTAATGTTTGTACATATAAAATATCCCAAATGGAAGGTGAATCCCATGGCTAATATGGAAGATACTTAAAGTAAACTGTTCAACTAAAATAGTACTCACATAATTAAACTGTAAACTAAAAACAAAAAGGAGGATTCAATTATGATGGATGAAATATATTTAATTAAACATGAAAATAATATGCACAAAAATTTAATTTAACAATTACAACAATAATAATTTTCTCAATTGTTTCTTTGGAAGTAAAGTTATAATGGAGTAATGGTTGCAAGCTATACATTGTATTAGTAAAAACTGTGCTACAAATCCAAATTGGTATATATTTATAAACTTGAGGCAAGTATACTTTAATGGGAAACTACTTTGTAGTCTCTTGTACATATAGTGGCTTTTAAAAGTAGTTTTGTTTTGTCCAGTCTTTAAACAGACTGTCTGCAACTGGAGTAAAAGAAAGGAGATATTAATACAACTCCAAGAGTGAAATTTGTCTTCTAAAGCGATATGATTACTTTTGGTGCGAAAAAATATCAGTATTTATATTGATATTTTTTATATTTACCTTTAGAGTCATACATATCTGGGGGCCATCCCAGATGTGTATGACTTTCTTTGGACCCACTTATATTAGCCGTAACTACTATGTACTTAACCATTTGATACAATCTACTTATTATGTACATACATGTTGTTGCATTGTAATTACAATTAAAATACTTGCATTTAATTACATTTGTAGTTACACTGTTAACATTACCCCTAACCCAACCCTTACCCCAAAACTTACCTCTAACCCCTAATCCTAACCTTAACTGTACCTCAACCTCAGTAGCAGCAAATGTGGGAATTTTGCAGAACAACATGTAGTTACACAGTAAATACATAGTCTTATATGTATTTAATGTTAGTACATAGTAGTTAAGGCCACCTAATAAAGTGTGACCCTTTCTTTCTTCTGCAGAACACAAACGAAGATTTTTAAAATAATATTTTTGCTCTGTTGGCCCTCACAATGCAAGTGAATGGTGACCAGATCTTTGAAGGCAGTATAAAAGTAATCCATAAGACTCCAGTGGATAAATCCATGTCTTCTGAAGCGATATGATAGGTGTGGGTCAGAAACATATCAACATTTAAGTTATTTTTTAACTGTAAAACTACTTTTTCACATTCAGACACCTACTGGTTGGGGCTGTTCAAAGGTGGAGTTTGATAGTAAAAAAGGACTTAAATATACCGCACCCATCATATTGCTTCAGAAGATATGGATTTTACCACCGGAGTCATATGGATTACTTTCATGCCTCATTTATGTCATTTTTGGACCTTCTGAAAAGAAAGAAAGTCATACACATCTGGGATGGCATGAGGGTAAGTAAATGATGAGAGAATTTTCATTTTTGGGTGAACTATCCCTTTAAGTTAAATATTTACATTGCAGCACTATTTTGACGCAACTGTTTAGTGAATGGACTACTTGCACTAAGCCTCATGACGTACTACCTCTTTGAAATAATGTGGCTGCTAGTTTCTGGTTATACGTGTTTACATGTGTTGCCTAGTTCCCGAAACACCACTTAAAATGAACGATCGCAAAAAGATTTAGAGTACAGATATTTTCAGAGACAGGAGAAGAAATAGTCTGAACATTACTGTGTACAGCTTCTTCAAACTTCAGTTTTCAGAGCTTTAATTCAGCCGAAGCCGATCTGAGAAAGCAGCGGCTGGTATATACTCCTATATTTCACCGTTTCTCCTCACACGGAGGCCTGTTGCAGACATTTAACCACAGAATCATCTTAAACTGCAAATGACAGAACAATGAAGGAGACTAGTAAAGGGTGTTAGTACCTGCGCTCTTTCAATGAAACAACTACACTCAAACACTGCATTGCTCCATGTGTGAGGGAGGAAAGAGACCAGCATCACCCTGTTTTTATTAAATGTATGTTTTAATCTTTATTTTGTGTCACAGTTTCATTGATAAGTATATTGTTGCATGTTGAAATGTAAATGCATATGTAGAAGACCTGCCAAAGATAATGAGTTATAACATTTGAAAATGGGTTATAACATCCATTCCTTACAACAAGTTGTCTAAATATTCCTCGTCTTCGATTAGTCAAGCAAACAAATGGTCTGGCCCAAAAGGCTGAATAGTTGTCTCTGCATGTTAAGCTGGGATAGGAAAAAGTATTGTAACAACAACAAAAATTATGTGATTACACATATCACCTTTAATTTCAGGAAGCTCAAATACATGTAGGTAATTTGTTTCCATAAACTATTAAAGTAAACTTTGCAGTGTGAACACATTCAATCAGTAATGATTTTTATGGTAACTCATGACTGAATGGAAATTCTGATATCTGTTTAAAAGTGGGAAACAGAGCATCCATGGATGGTAAATGTCAAAATTGGCTCTGTGCCTTTGTTTTAGGAAACAGAGAACCTGCTTATCCACGTGAGTTCTGCTCCAGGCGCAGACCGTTCAGGGAGGTCAGTCAAGGAGCACTGCCAGGTTATGACTGAAAAGTTTCCATTGTGAATGGAAGAAAGTCCAAATAAAGCCTTCTGGATGGTTTCATCACTTACAACAGATAGTGAAACATAAATTACACTAAAACTTTCTCTGTTTCACCTTCTGATGATAATTTACATTTTAAAATCAAACACAGCACATGATCCTCACAAATTAACCATCTGTACAACATATTCTCAAATAAACTCACTCAGCCATAACAGAATAGAGCATTTGCTTCCATAGGTAAATGATGAGAGAATTTTTGGGTGAACTATCCCTTTAATTGGTAAGGAAAAAGAGGGACTGCAGAGTGATACAAGAGACAGCTGTTTGTTCTTTGATTTCGCTAGAAGTATATAGGTTCTTTAAACTACTACTAAACAGTGAACGTACCAAAATAACTAAATAAATATATAAACAACCGAGTTTATAACTCCAAATTTACAACTTACAATGGATAACCACTAACTGATTTTGACAATCATTCTAACTTGGATTGGTAAGGAAACAGAGGACTACAGAGTGATACAAGAGACAACTGTCAAATATACAATGTAGCGGTCATTATAAAAATTGACCACTGAATTGACAGATCAGAATAAAGTTTGCTGATTGCTCAATGCCGTGACTGACCACCTAATTTCAGATGATGCCATCACAGGCTTGCCGATCTTTTTTAACTGCAATGTGTTTCATAATACTTATAAATGTATTACTTTAGCTACCTTAAAGGATCATATAGATATTATAGATCCCCTAACCCAACCCCATTCCTAAACCTAACCACTAATAAACAATATAAAACATGGGGTTGGGGTCCTGATCACCCTGTTGGGATTTTTTTTGACTGTACACTTCCCTTTATGTCTATCTTTAACTACATCTTATTGCTATCTTTTTGCAACCAGTTAAAATTTCATGTTTCCATAGTGGTGAGGGTGTATCATGCCTTCTGTTCTTCCTTTCACCCACTGGGCTTCTGTATTTCCATAGGGGTAGAGAGGAAGAGGGGAGAGGGAGACATAACAATACCTCACTGAGAGTTTGTGTGTTTGTGTACATACCTAGCTATTGTTTGGGGACAAAATTGTCGCCAAAAGTGAGCTAAGTCTTACTAAATATATTAGTTTATTTTTTTAGATTTTAAAAATCCCAAAAGTTTTCTTTTAATCTTAGGATGTGGGTTAGGGTTAGTGTCAAGTATTTTATAATTAGCTAAAGATATCTAAATCTGTGTATGTGCTTAGTGATGGACACAGACTGTCAGATTATGTTCATAGCATGTTGGAGACAAGCTCCTGTATTTGTGTCTGTTTGTATGTGTATGTATGTGACAAGGTTCTTTCTGCCTGTGAGCTGCCTGTTTGTCTGTGAGCTACATCAACCTTTGGTGGAAACACACACACACACACACACACGCACGCACGCACGCACACACACATGTTGGTGTAGCTATCATTATGAGGACTCTCCATAGATATAATGATTTTTATACTGTACAAACCATAGATTCTATCCCCTAACCCTAACCTTACCCCTAAACCTAACCCTCACAAAAAACTTTCTGCATTTTTACATTTTCAAAAAAAACATTGTTTAGTATGTTTTTTTAAACTATTTGAATTATAGGGACACTAGAAATGTCCTCATAAACCACATTTATAGCAAAATACCCTTGTAATTACAAGTTTGTAATCTAAAACACACACACACACACACTACTGGTAAAAATAGAATTTATTTAACTGATTTTCTCTCATGATGTGAGAAGGGTTCACAGCTTGTTTGTTTTTTTGTTTTTCTCATCTTTATCAAGTTCCTCTCACATTGTGGTTCATTTATTTTTAAAACTTGCGAGAAGAGGAAATGTCACAGATGATGGAGTTTTAGCAGTGCAGTCATGTGTTGATGCCCTGGGAGAGAAGGAAAAAAAAATGCCCAAAATGAAGGCAGAAGAGGACAAAAATGCGAAAAATATATAAATAAAATAATATACTGCAGCATGATATATGAACACACATACATTTATCTCCCGAAACTACCCACGCGCACAGTGCATGCAGGATATTGTACAGGATTACTCATTCAGTCACAACACATTTCCAGCATGCTCAAAGCTCTTCACAGGTCTTGTCTTATTGCTAATTAACTCATCTGCATGCCATTTATAGTTACACTAAGTGCATGTACAATGTAAAGGCTCACTCTCACTTTTACCAATAGAATCAATATCTGAAGAAAAAAAAAATGCCATTGGAAGACTTAGGTATTAGTTTTAGGTAACACTTTATTTTGATGGTCCCCCTACAGATATTCAGCTGACTATAAGTGACTTATCAACTGACTTACTATAGCTAGTAAACAGTGTTTCAACAGACATTCAGTAGACTTTCAGTAGCCTGTATATAGATCTTTATTAATGACCTACTTACATTTCTTTGCCTAACTGCTTGATTTCTTATTTCACCATTAGTTACCCAAAGGTTTTCTGGAAATGTTCTACTGACTGTTTGTTGCATATGAATTTCCTATCAATACAGAGTCACTTTACTTTGAGGTAGTATCAACTGTTCATCTATAGTTACCAAGGGACCATCAAAATAAAGTGAACATCTAAGAAAAATGGTTAACTGACTACTACATGTCTCCTTTTTTGAAACAGACTATCAACAGATGGTATATACCAATACTGATAATAACACACATAGCAGCACCACATTGCAACCAGCACATAGACTGTATGTAAAAGAAATATAAACGTACAGAAGTCACTGTTTTGTCCAACAATTTTAATGAACTGATGTTCTCAACAATAATGTAATTAGGTCATTAATAAAGATCTATATACAGGCTACTGAAAGTCTACTTAATGTTTGTTGAAACACTGTTAACTAGCTATAGCAAGTCAGTTGATAAGTCACTTATAGTCAGTTGAACATCTGTAGGGGGACCATCAAATTAAAGTGTTACCTAGTTTGAATATTTAAACTTTCAAGTTCAAAAAGAATGCCTGTGCTTTTCATGTGTTCGTATACAACATCTGAGACTTTTGGGTCTCACACAACATGATCTTCACAGTGCCTCAAGAAGACCTGAAGAGGAGATGCCACCTTGCCGCAATCAAAATGGCAAATGGATTTGTTGCTTTGAAAATGGCACAGATGAGGGTGGAGATAATTGCAAGGGAAGATCAAAGCGAGCGTGGTGAGCTCCGAGATGTTAAGCCCCATGCTGGATTTATCTTTCAGATGCCAGAGCAGAACTCCCCTCAAAAGGCTGTGCATATTTTTAGCAAGAGAAGCACTTCCTCTGAACCTCTGCTGACTGCCAGGATCGAAAGACATCATTTGGAACCAAGTGATGCAGCGATACAGCTGAAATTATCAATATTTTCCTTCAGTGTCCTAGCTAGTGGCAATTGCTTTTAAGACTACACAGGAACCACAGCTTCCACTATAATTTTATGTAAGAAATACAGCAGTGACATGTCTATCTAATTAAATATAACATACACTCACCGAACACTTTATTAGGAACACCTCTACACCTACTTATTCATGCGATAATCTAATCAGCCAATCATATGGCAGTAGTGCAATGCAAAAACTCATGCAGATACGGGTCAGGAGCTTCAGTTAATTTTCACATCAACCATCAGAATGGGGAAAAATGTGATCTCAGTGATTTTGACCGTGACATGACTGTTGGTGCCAGACAGGCTGGTTAGAGTATTTCTGTAACTGCTGATCTCCTGGGATTTTCACACACAACAGTCTCTAGAGTTTACTCAGTATGGATCTAAAAAACAAAAAACATCCAGGGAGCAGCAGTTCTGTGGATGGAAACAGACTGTTGATGAGAGAGGTCAGCGTAGAATGGCCAGACTGGTTTGAGCTGACAGAAAGGCTACGGTAACTCAGATAACCCCTCTGTACAATTGTAGTGAGCAGAATATGGAATTTTGTGTTCCTTGCCACAGTCGCCTTCGGCTTGTTCACTGGGGTTCTAAATACAATTATTATTTAATTAATTATTTTTATCCACAATTTACAATCATATTTAATCAAACTACATAATGATGACTCTAAGACTTTATAGATATTACAGTTTCATTTTCTGTTAATGCATGATTTTCTGTAAAGCTGCTTTGAAAGATGTGTGTAGTGAAAAGCGCTATACAAATAAAAATGACTTAAGAATAACATCTCAAAATGCACAACACGGCGAACCTTGAGGCAAATGGGCAACAACAGCAGAAGATCACGTCGGGCACTTTATTAGGTCCATAGTGTTCCTAATAAAGTGCTCGGTGAGTGTATATTCAGAGACATTCAGTCAGTCAAGTGCAAAGTAGTCTACGGTTAGCCATTGTTAGTTGTAAATATGGTAAATATACAGTTCTGAACTTGGTTGTTTCTTTTTGTTTGGTACGTTCATTGTTTATTAGTAGTTTAAAGGCACCAAAATACTTCTAGCGAAATTGAAGAAGAAGCTGCAAAACGATGCTGACTTCCAAGTGTCTTCACATTTGAGGTGGCCTTTGACAGTGCTTGATGACGTGGCGGCGAGATATCCAGCCTAACTAGGCTGCAGCCTTCTGATTGAGAAACACCGAACATGAACACACATGAATGCAAAGTTGCAGAGTTGGTGGCAACTCGTTTGCATAGAGACATTTTCCAAGACAAGGTCATGTGATTTTTTTTTAGATTAGTCTAAAAATGGAACCTAATATACCAAAGTGCTTATTCATTCTGTTGTTTGATATGCCGCTTCATTTATGTCTTTGTCTGCAGCCTGTAAGCCATTTACACTTCTGCCCAATCTTCCTTACCTGTCTGCAAAACTTTTATACTCTTACCTTTGCAGAATTATCAATGTCTTTCTTTAGAAAAATAAGTATAATTTTTTTTTATAATCTTATGTGTATTCTTTTTATTTATTTATTTTTTACAAAATCCATTATAAAATACAATAACAGAGGGTAACCAGTGCACATTATGGCCAAGTATAGCATGTTGGCATTTGCATTAGTGCCATGAATTGCTGAATGTAAACATGACAAAATGCTCATTACATTATCTACTTATCTTAAATCATTGTCAAGTGATTAAAACAGCTTCTTCTCCTGATCCCATGTGGATTCTATTCATAGAATGAGGCATGTAGTAACTGATAACACATTTTAATTTCACATTGGTTTATGTTTTATATGTAGTCAGTTGACAGGAAAGTGTGTGTCTCATCTATAATGCTCCTCTAAACAGGGGTGTCCTAATGATATAAACAGTATACCATTGCTTGACTGTTACGACCTTCTTTCTATTTTTGAGCAAAAAACCAAAGAAGCACTTGAGTGAGTGTTGTGAGTGTATTGGAGCCAAAAGTTGGGCAACTTAGCTGCTTTAGGAGCAACATAGCTGACAAAAAAAATATATTTCCTTCTTTTGAAAAGCTCCAGCCTTCAGTGTTTCCAGCTGTAAGCAAAAATGGCAGTAAATCAGCTATAGTGTTTATAGCAATATGAATAAATGTTTAGAAAACACTGATCCTTTAATTGCAATGCTTAAGATGACTGAATTGAATCACTTTGTAAATACTTATCTGTGACTGCAGAACATTGAAAGCTATTGAGATAAATCAACAGATGAATGTAAATGATATGTATTTTTAATCCTTATTCTCTCTCTCTCTTTCTGCCAATTTTTCTTCCTCTTATCTTTCTCACTCTCCTTCCGTTTTGTCCTCCTACACACACACATATACACTGAATGTCCTCTCAATGTGCCTCTCAGAATTTTAGTAAAAACATCTCCATGTTGGTGGTGTAAATGTATTCTCATTTCCATGCTGATGCTTATGAGTGTCCTTGTATTTTGCAAATCCATAAAAAACATAATTGGTTTTCAGCATCTTTTTGAAAATACAAATAAGGAGCACAACCTGCGCAAAGTATCCTGTCTAATTACATTGTGGTTCAATGAATGATGTTATTGTAATAAATGTATAATTAATGGGTTATGAGATGGTTAATCTTCCACCTTGTGATTAATATATATACACTGAGAACTTTACTGGCTGTGATTTGGCCTCAGCACAACAGGGAACAGCTGATTCAGTTTATTTGTTTTGTGTTGAACATAGAACCATGTTAAGTTAATACCAACGTGTATTATTTTCTTTCAGAATCATATAAACTAAAGATCAGCACAAATTTCTTTGTTCAAAGGTAAATTCTTTGGCCTCAACCAGTTCCTTCCTCGTAATTTTGATTGTTTTTCACTAACATAAATAAACAATGGAATGTTTTAAAATAGCTAAATAGTATGCGGAATCATATAGACCTTTGCTGCTTGAAGCTGTTAGCACAGATAATACAAGATGTTGATTGATTGTGCTAAAATAATCTTCATTTTGCTAGTACAATCTGAATTGCACTGCAGCAGACGAGTTTTATGACCCACAGTGGAATTGTTCCTTAGAAGACAGACATTCTTCGAAAAACAAAACAGCAAGAGAGACAGCAGGAAACAGAAAGAACATCTGGAATAGACGATGTGGCTTAAGTCAGGTGCTGAAGATAGATAACTGAGACAATCTCTCTTGAATTGTAATAGAGTAAAACAGAGACCGTTCACTTTTTCAGTGGCCTTGGTTCCAGACAGACTGATCTTACAGTGAAATCCGAAACAGTAGGTTGACTTTTTTTTTAGCTAAAATCAGCCTTTGCTTACCGGAATTCAAAACACTGCCCCCAAAGTTGTAAGTGTTGCTGGGCGTGTGAAATGTGTGAGCTCCATTTTCCAGGTGTAATGTTCATGTATGGGTGCCGAAAACGAGTTGTTTTCAGATGTACAAGCAGTAAACAATGAAGAGGAATGCATTTTTTATAAACTGTACCCCCAAACCCAAATGTAAAGTTTGAGGGGAAAATGCAACCTCCGAATCATACTCGTCACTGATTGTGCAAACGCAATCCAAAATGCTTCCAGTCATGCCACAGGGGAAGGTAAACTCACTGGAGCCAATGCAAACTTCAGTGAGTCAGCATAATGTGGCCAGTCCTCAGGTACCAAAAGTATTGGAAACAACATAAGTATTTTTCCCATGCCATTCATTATTCCTCACAAAAGATTTCTAAGTTATGAACCAAACCAACAAGCTCTGAGAACCAAACCAACAACATCTCTGATTTGTGAAGCTCTCTTCAGGATTATGTCTAGTTCTTCACAGATTTCAGATGCCCTTTTTAAAAATAAAAAAAATAAAGCTTACAGAAGCGTATATGACCTAACAATCTCTGAGATAACAGTAGGTCTGTCTTTTAAGATTTGTCATAAAAAATTTTAAAAACAATTAAAATAAAAAAAGAAATCTGTAAAGAAAATGAATGTGTTTTTACCACCAGAACCCTACTTTAACACTCTATTGACAGAGAAAACAAAATGCAGGGCTTGAACAGGTAAGCAACTTGGCTTCAATACAATACAAACAAGTTTGTCGAAGATATAGGATGGCAACCCATTCTGGTTTCATTCAATCCATGTTGACTGTTCTATTAGTGGTATCTTTTTCCACAACAGTGCCATGCGTTTGATTTTTAGCAACATGTGCTCATGGAAAATATTCTATGTACTCAATGGGGCACTAAAGCTGAATGTGAAATTTCACAGATCTTGTGCATTCTGATATTTTGACACCAGCCCTGAATGGTACATTGTAAGACCAGCCATCTCAAAGATAGATCATGAATATATTTTGAATAATGACATTAATGAAATTCTCTTTCTTATAAAACAGTCCATATTAAGACCAAAAACATAGTTTACACAAGTACGCAGACACAAATCCCTGACATTGTAACACCCTGCAATAGCACGGTTCTGTAGTTAATGTGCATTCTTGCAGTACTGTGGCAGTAACAAACCTGAGTACTCAAGGGGGCTATAGAGTCACATTCTAATGTATATGCCATTAAACCAGAATCCAGGATGTAATTACGTTCACATTATCAATGATGAGTGTAATTAGGAGATAGCATATTCCCTCTAAGATTACATATTTACTCCATTTACAGTTAGGTTTAAGGTTGAGGTTTGGGTGAGGGTGTATGGTTTATAAATTATGCATTCCTTTTGACTGTATTACATCATTTACAACTAAAAACAACTCACTTGACAACTCGCACATTACTCACATGTGCCCATGCGTTCAACAACACTTCCAGCTTCGGCCACTGGGGGCAGTGGTTCAAATTTCCATAAGCACCGAGAGATCAGTCCAATCGCATTGTGTTTGGCATTGCACTCTTACACATTTCAGAATGCAATGCACAAAATGTACTGTGCACATTTAAAAGCATTTGCATTCACACCCTTGCATGTTTAGGCCTCATACATCAATTTTGGATTGAAGAGAAAATAGTGAATTGTGTTATGTTTCTGCTGATTACAGCCGCTAGTCAAAAGTTGAGTTCTCAAACTGCTCAAACAACAGTAGGCCAGACCCAATGACCACTTTCCTGCATCTGTCATGACAGGCTTTATCAGGCTAATGTCATGAGGGATTTTTTAAAGTCTAATCGCTATAGTTCGAGAGCACTGCTGAGATGTGTACTAATTACACACTCTGTTTGTTTCTCTATATCTAGTATCCTAGCCTTGCTGTACGTATTTGGGATTGTCAAATGTGTAAGAATGGATTAGAAGTCAACCAACGAATTAGCGTTGGTGTCCAAGTGCAGAATCAAGGCAGATTGTCATCATTCCCCTAATGAGCTCATGTCTTTCTAGTGGCAGGCACTATCTGTAAAAGCCACACTCTGTTCCACTTACCAGAATTCAGATAATTTCACATTTCATAAACAAAAAGCACTCATGTGGGGAAAGCAGTGACAGCTCTGTAAGAGCCTAGGGACGCCCATGCTGATTCATCGAAATGAGTGGGGCAATGAGTCGTGCCACCTGCTGTGAGGCGTACACGTCCCCACATCACAGTTGTTTATTTAGGCCTTAGCACTGCAATGGCTCTAATATGTTTTTATGCTGGATAAGTATGGATGTTCAAAAGTAAGAGAGCTGATCAACAGTGGTGACTCACAGATGTTCTAACCTGTTGGGGTAGAGGAGGTGTTTTTGTGTGGTCTTGCCTGGGGTCAACATCATAGTTTTGGTCACTGAGTCAGAACCCTGGTTTTTAGAGCACAAGGGAACAACACAACAGAGCCATCTCAAATGTATTGTTAAAAAGGCCAAGCACCTGCACTTCTGTAATTTAGTCTATGGAGTACCGGCAGTTTTTCTTGCAAACCACCACTTCTCAGAGTCTCCCGGCACGATGTAATGTCTTTATTTAATGTAAGTCAGTGATTTTATGAGGTCCGCCAACCACTTTTATCTGACCTTCCAAATGATTTTGATAAAATTGCTGTAAACATCCGAGCGCACTCTGCGCAAAACTCAGCTATGATTTTAACAACATTTAACACGTGCAACAGCATCAGCGGTTGTCAAGCGATCTGCGGTCCAGTTCCAGACTGGAGCGCACATGTTTAAACTTGTCTGGGCATAGTTCAGTTACACTCTTCTCCAAAACATGAACCAGCAACTTTTAGGTGAGTTAATTTTATCGCATCTCATTCAATCAAATGTATTTATGCAAATTGTTTAGCTGGTGGGTGCAGTCGAAACTACAGCCTAAAAAATGTCACAGCTGTTACAGAAGTTATGTTAGCTCATATCCACAACCCTTTTTCATTAAAAGGTAAATCAATGAAAACCGAAGCTTCAAAGAAAATACACAGGAAATTTAGCTTTTTATTCCCCATTCTTTTCTGTAGTGCTAGTAAAAAGATTATGTGAAGTGTCACTGAACTTGCCTATGCATAATATCCTGACAGTTTTTAGGTCTACATACAGATGTGTGTCAGTGTTCACAATCCTGAACATCATCAAATCAGTTTGTTCCCTGTTTCTTATGATTATTAATTATCTGCAAAAGTATCTGGCTCCTGTGTGCAAATTCATATGTGCAGGAAAAGGAAAGGCTAATTGTCCCCTCATTGAATTGGAGGATAATAAAGAAAAAGGAAAAAACAGACAATGCTCTTTTTTCAGTTTTAGGCTACATTTATTTTGTGTAAAAAGACAGTTTTACATTAGATTGCCATTGTTCTCGTATGTGAGTTGATATGGTCAAAGATAGCATGTCTAAATAATCTTCTTCAGTTTTCATAAACAATAACCCTCCACTGTATGTTTTTATTTTCAAAGCAAAGTTAATCAAAAACCTATTTGTTAATTGAGGGTGTGAGGTCATGTTTGTTCTTCAGCCAGACCTTAAGAAGGAATTTACGGCCAGACCTTTAAAATGTGAATTAAGTGCCTATTTAATGTAATTAAATACTATTTTAATGTAAATAAACACATATTATTAACAGTTTGTTTTTTTTTCATGTTAACATGTTAGTTACAATAAAAGTGTTAGGTAAGACAAATACAGAAAAACGTCTGGCCCCAGTTCAGTTTTCATCTGGATAATTGAAGAGCCCTACCTATAGTATAAAAAAAAGTTTATGTACTTATTTTTAAATAAACATATGTTTATTTAAAAATAAACGTCTCAGAGTACATTTTATACACCGATTCTTCTGAACTTCTCGTCTCTTATGTCACCTTATTTATCATTGAAATAACAATGCTGAGACAAGCAAATAGGTTGAAAGGTCTCCAGAATGATATCTGAGGTGGCATAATAGACCTTCAAATCTATATATATATATATATATATATATATATATATATCTTATTTTACAATGAGAGCTACCTCAAACATATGCCATCAAACATTTACATTTATCAGACGCTTTTAACCAAAGCAACTTACAGTGCATTCAAGGTGTACATTTTTATCAGCTTCTGTGTTCCCTGGGGATCATACCTTTGACCCTGGCATTGCAAGTGCCATGCTCTATGTGGCGAGCTACAGGAACATATGGAGTAATGCTGTGTTTCAGTCAAATTTGGGTGGGGATATTCTTTTTTGATATCTTCGACTTCTGGCTATAAAGGTGTTTCATTGTCCAGAGCCCAAAAGTGTCATAAAAGTGATGTGACTTTTGCATCATATGGAGTTTCACAAACTAAGTTCAGGAAGAGCATGTTCATTTAATCCGATCAGTCGTTTGCCAGAGTAACCATATATAAACAGCTGCTTACCTCTATGCTTCAGCGATTCTTCTGGCATCATTCCATCACCTCAACTCCTCCCATTTATTACTCAACAAGTCTGGAGGGTATTTGAGCTCGGGTCAAGTCTCGAGCCTCAAGCCTCAAACATGTTTACACTATCCTCACTTTAGGATTACATTAACATGCGAACTTCTGAAGGCATACTATCCATTTATATTATAAAGAGACTGCAATTTAAGTAATTCACTATCAAATAAAATCATTAATAATATCCATAAACAGCGGTGAAATCCCATATGGTAACGACATTGAGAACATCAAACCTCATTGTTTCTTGCGACATGACATCATGACGATTGGTCACATACTTTTAGGTGCTTTATTAAGTGTTAAAGTGAGACTCATACTGCCATTGTTAGTTGTGGATTTCTTTCAAAGTTTCCAAGTTAGAAGTCTGACTGGCCTTCTATTGCACTTTTTTCTAGTAGGAAGCTGATCATTCTGACTTTCCGAGTTGAATGGAATGCAGCATAACACCCAGACAATAAGCATGTAGATTGCTAGTTTTATTTTTTAAAATACCCACATCCTTGTAGCATTTGACCCACATTCCTGCTCAAAGCCTGGCCTAAAGATCTCAAAAGGCTTGACACATGCCGAATTCCTATTTTCATGGCTAAATATAAATCTCTTTGAAGTTTTCTGAATCATAAATCACCATGAATCTGCTCTCTGCTCCTTTATTTCCTTTGTTTGTTGTCATCTATTTTTAGTGTCTTGCTACTATTTTATTTGTTTTGTCTTGAAAAACATACTAAAATAAGATTTGTTGGAGGAATAGAAGAGTGAATAACATCAGACAAAGATCTACGTTCATAGATGTATCAGACTTTATGTGACTAACTTTTTGGGGTCTTCAAACCTCTACCCAGTTTCTGCTCTATATGATAAACCAACTTGATAACACAGGAATTCGGAATGTTGCTTCTGAAGGTTCCAGTACCCTGTACCCAATTATGCAGAGTTATTGACAAGCACCATCTTACATTCCAATCTGACATTCTGACAGTCCCACCATCCCATCATACATTTTTGCATTGGTTCAAGTGTGTTTACCTTCTCCTGTAGTGCGTTGCATCAGCCGTGTGGGAACTTAGTGTCTCATCCTATGTTGAAATGAGAAAGTAATCGTTTTTGCATAATAAGTGATTAAGTGTGATTTGGAAGCTCCATTTTACCTCTAAGATTACATTTTTGCCCACTGACAAGTAGGTTTAGGGTTGGGGTTTGGGAGTAGAGTTTATAAAATAAGCATTCCTCTTCACTGTATTACATCCTTTACATCCTAACCCGCTTTACAACTAGCTTTTGGCGCCCCTCTGCTGGGCTCCTTAAGTTCAAAAACACTTCCTGCTTCGGCCACTGGGAGCAGTGCTTCCAATTTTGGTAAGCACAGACTGAGTTTGGCTAATGAAAAGACAACCTACTGTTTTCAAATTTACTGTGAGTTTAGTCTGGAAAAGCAAAAGTTGTCTTTGTCTGTGCTATCTTGCGGCACTCCCACATTTTCCTTTTTTCAATCAACCTTGCATCAGGCCACAGGAAACTTGGCACATATCTCTAAGTTCCACCCATCTCTTTGTCTGACAGAAACATCTAGCTGATGTTGAAACAGAGAAATAGTGTTTGATTTTTCAAAACAGGGAAATCTTTTGTGGCTTGACTAACCATTAACCTGAAGTAGAATAATTCGCTTCCTCTAAGAACTTGTTTAAATAACTCATGAAAGTCAAAACATACTAACACGAAGCCACTGTGTCCAAGCCATTTGTGAATGGAGAATGATACTAAGACAACTGTTCAAGGACATGTTCTATTATGTAAAATGAATACTTTCTCAGTGTTTGTCTTTTTACCCAATTTGATATGTGAAGACCAGCGACTTCTGTTTGAATTGGAGTGTGCAATTCCAACACCACTAGCTTCACCAAATGGAACTGCAAAAATAATTAATGTTTTCAAACAGATTTCCCAAACAGACCTCCCCTGTCTTCCATCGGTCTACCAAACAGTTCCTACCCAGAACTCCCGCCATTAGTTGAGCCAATGTTGCTCTATTAGGCTGGTCAGGATTGTCAAAAACAGTGTGCACATCAAATAGCGCCACAGAGTCAAGTTTTCACTTTTCAGGGAAAGCAACCTACATATGGGTTAATATGTCTTTGCAAATTATACTGAGATAGAAGAATTGTTTTTTCCATAAAAAAAAAAAAACAAAACAAAAAAAAACACACTTCACATTTAACCACTAACATTTGAAATTAGAAGAAATTTCTACCTCTTGTGTTTGGTGTGAGAAAGATACCTGCAATCGTATTGCCATAAACTTGAAGATTTATTTCAAAAACAAAAGCTTATGTCAGTGCTTGATTTCTATTGTTTGAAATTCCTAAGACAAGAATGTGGGAATGCAAACCTGGATAAATAATTTGATGGTTGTTTTGGCAAGTCCTTAGCATATCTGTCTCTATTCCAGCCAATTCAATGCTCTGCTAATCCATCTCTTCTATCAGCCAGTAGACAGCAGAATGGCCAGTGTGCACTGGCCAGAAATACTTGAGCAAGGACAGTGTAAGAATGCATGTTTTTCTGTTGCATGAAGTGGAATTAGTTGGAAATTCAGTGATCCCTGGGCGGAAATGGAGGAAGAGGACTGTACGTGTTCCCCATTTTCTCTCCCCCGGGCCTCTACCCACTCGGCTTTTAACAGGAAGACATCTCGTCTGTCTCATCTCTCTGTCTGCCCCAGAGTGCACTCAACATGTCTGTCTGTGACTGCCTCACAGCCCCAGATTCTTTCACAGTTCAGTGTCATTGCCTTTATAGTGAATGTAGTGATGGAGAGTTAATCCATTTATGCACAATAGACCTTTATTTACCTCTGACCTGGTAACACTTTACAGTAAGGTTCCATTTGTTAACATTAGTTAACAACATTAGTTAACATTAGTTATCAATGAACAATACTTATTAAACATTTATTAATCTTTGTTAATGTTACTTTCAACATATACTAATACATATTTAAAATCAAAGATTGTATTAGTTAACATTAGTTAATGCACTATGAACTAACAGAAACTAACAATGAACAACTGTATTTTTATTAACTAACATTAACAAAGATTAATAAATGATGTAACAAATATATTGTTAATTATTTGTTCATGTTACCTAATGCATTTACTAATGTTAACAAATGGAACCTTATTGTAAAGTGTTACCTCTGACCTAAATATGATTGCGATGTAAACAATGGATTGTACTGACAATGATACTTACACTGGTGGCCAAAAGTTTGGAATAATGTACAGATTTTGCTGTTTCGGAAGGAAATTGGTACTTTAATTCACCAAAGTGGCATTCAACTGATCACAAAGTATAGTCAGGATATTACGGATATAAAAAACAGTACCATCACTATTTGAAAAAAGTAATTTTTGATCAAGTCTAGACAGGCCCCATTTCCAGCAGCCATCACTCCAACACCTTATCCTTGAGTAATTTTGCTAAATTGCTAATTTGGTACTAGAAAACCACTTGCCATTATATCAAACACAGTTGAAAGCTATTTGGTTCGTTAAATGAAGCTTAACATTGTCTTTGTCTTAAGGTCAATATTAGGAAAATAAATGGCAAAAAGAAACAGCTTTCTCTAGAAACTCATCAGTCAATCATTGTTTTGAGGAATAAAGGTGTACACTACAGTCTTCAAAGACAAAGGGCAACTGGCTCTAACAAGGACAGAAAGAGATGTGGAAGGCCAGATGTACAACTAAACAAGAGGATAAGTACATCACCTTACATATCCTCAGCTGACAGCTTCATTAAATTCTACCCACTCAACACCAGTTTCATGTACAACAGTAAAGAGAAGACTCAGGGGTGCAGGCCTTATGGGAAGAATTGCAAAGAAAAAGCCACTTTTGAAACAGAAAAACAAAAAGAAAAGGTTAGAGTGTGCAAAGAAACACAGACATTGGACAACAGATAATTGGAAAAGAGTGTTATGGATCTTAACCCCATTGAGTTTTTGTGGGATCAGCTAGACTGTAAGGTGCATGAGAAGTGCCCAAAAAGACAGCCACAACTATGGCAAGTGCTACAGGAAGTGTGGGGTGAAATGTCACCTGAGTATCTGGACAAACTGACAGCTAGAATGCCAAGGATCTGCAAAGCTGTCACTGCTGCACGTGAAGGATTTTTTGATGAGAACACTTTGAAGAAGTTTAAGAATTTCTGAAAAAAAAAATCAAATTGTAATAGTAATTGTTCACATTACTAATGTCCTGACTATACATTGTGATCAGTTGAACGCCACTTTGGTGAATAAAAGTACCAATTTCTTTCCATAAATGCAAAATCTGTACATTATTCCAAACTTTTGGCTGCCAGTGTATGTGTAGCTCTGATCTAGATGTCTGCCTACCTATAGATGGCATTTTAAGGCATCATGAGCACACTTTTTACACAAAGAATGTTTCACACAGTAGGCAGAAAAATTATGTTGCCTTTTAGGAGACCCCCATTTTGGCCAAATTCATGAGTTTGGTGAAAATGTAACTGGTTGATTTTCTCTGGTAAGAGAAAGTTAGAGACATGCTAATTATAAATATACTTTTATATAATTCCATAAAGAAATGTATTGATAAAAACAGTTCTAATTTAAATTGACTATTTCATCCAATATGTGTGTATTTTGTATTATTTAATTTATTTATTTGCATATTAGAGAATCGTGCCATTCATGCAATCAATCAACTGCAAACAGTTGACAACTTTATTGTGACGTAAGTAGTGATGTTTGTGTGATGCATGTGAATAAGTAGTGCATGCTAGAACAGTCACTTATGAGATTCCATGATGGTCAGGATGCTCTTTTAGAAGTTAGCTGCCAGCAGCTCACTTTTAGCACAGACAGAACAGAGTAACTCAACATCACTACACAAATGCTTATAGATAAATACTCATTAATATTCATCTGCCAGAAAGGCACCTAAAAAAAAGCAAAGCCATGTTTTGTTTTGTTTTTCTTGATAAATCAAACCGCATTCTCTGGCAAGCTGTCGAGTGTTAATGTAAATTAGTTTGCCAATTGTTCACAATGTGCTTGAAATTTTGTCAAGTGGAGAGTTCTTTCTTTCTGTGTGTGTGTGTGTGTGTGTGTGTGTGTGTGTGTGTGTGTGTGTGCATGCGCCCATGTGCACATGTGTGTAATTATTGCCAACCAATCTATCAGCCCACACACATTAGACTGTTTACAGTGTTTAAAAATCATCCTTTTAGAATTGTTTACAACTGTTTGTGACAGTTGCATTACAGCTCATGGTGGCATGATTACATGGAGCATAGCTTGTTTTATAGAGTTTATATTAGCAGTGAAAGGAATTACAATTACTCTTTCATTCCTCTTAATGGAGAACTACATGCTTTGAATCTTGTTTAACCTCTGTAGTATAAATCCCATGTGATTGTTGCATCTGAGCAATGGGTTTTTGTACTTCTTTTCCCAAGAGTGAAAATTGAGGTTATGGTGTTACCCAAGGCAGTGATAACACTGAGATATCATGAAGAGATTATAAAAAAATATGCCTTTAATTATTTTTAATCAACCCTGGTTTATTTCACAGCTAATTGAATGCAGACTCAGAAAAAGAACATGCTGTAGGCTAAAGCAAGGCTTCGCTACATCAACACAAAGAATACTATGCAGTCTTACTGTGTTGTCTCTCCAGCATTCAAGCCCTAGCAACAATGCAACCGAAAGCATACTCACTTCTGCTTTTCACTTGTTGTGTAATGGGCTCTTAGGTCCCGCCTAGTAGGGGAATACTACAATGTTACCCTGGAAGACCTAGAAGTGACAGGATCTTAGTCCCCACCCCCGGTGCTTTGAGTCTCAGTATACACAGTAAGTGTGTATATGTTTTAGCTTACCTATTGTATAGTATACTGCAGGAATAAGTGTGGGCTTCAGGCAATTAAGTGTCAACACGGTTACTTCCTGAAGAATAAAAGTGATGCAAAGTAATAACTTAAGCTCACGTTCCCACCCCCCTAAACCTAATAGTGTAAGTGAGACGCCCCTACTCCAAGGTAAGTTCCACAAATAATTATCAACTGTATTACTTTTAACCATTAATAATTTATTTTCTCTTTTTTAGGAAACTGGGAATTCTTCTGAAAAGGTTTGTTACAATTAAATGAAATAATGAAATAAAATAATAAAACAAATAACAGGTTCTCTGAATTTGTCTTACAACATTTATGAGTCTTCAAGGCTTAACAATTTCAAACACTTTATATAACACCCCTCAGATATAAATTCCCTAAAATGAATTGTAATATCTGGACACGAAAATTAACTCACTAGTAACACTGGATGTTATTAAACAAACTCTGAATCAAATCAAAGACTCTTGTAGTACAATTCAAATTATTCACTTCAAATAACTCTTAACTTCATTCAAATGACTCTTTTGAATCAACTTTATGATTCAGTTTCCATTTGATTCAGATTCACATCAAATAGTTCACTTCACCAAATCATCCAAGTTTTCTGCATCACTCTCCTCCAAATCCTTTCCACCCAGGACATCTAATGGAAGGTGGGCATCCCTCCCAAACATCAAGTAGAAAGGAGCATAGCCAGTGGATGTGTGAACATGATTGTTGTATAAGTGAGTTTTCCAGTCTTTCTTCTTTTCAGGTGTCAACGTTCTCAGCATATCATGCATTGTGCGATTGAACCTTTCACATTGAGAGTTTCCTTGAGGATGGTAGGGACTTGTACGACTCTTCCCGATACCATACACTTTACAGTGTTCCTTGATCACTTGCACTTCTTTCATACCCTCCTGAGGACATTTCCAGCTGAGTGTAGTCCATTGCCAGGACTTCTTTTTTTTTTTTTTTTTTTTCTTTTTCTCCCAATTTGGAATGCCCAATTCCCAATGCGCTGTAAGTCCTCGTGGTCGCATAGTGATTCGCCTCAGTCCAGGTGGCGGAGGACGAATCCCAGTTGCCTCAGCGTCTGAGACAGTCAACCCGCGCATCTTATCACGTGGCTTGTTGAGGCTTCACGCCATCCACCACGGCAACCACGCTCAATTCACCATGCGCCCACCGAGAACAAACCACATTATAGTGACCACGAGGAGGTTACCCCATGTGACTCTACCCTCCCTAGCAACCGGGCCAATTTGGTTGCTTAGGAGACCTGGCTGGAGTCACTCAGCACGCCCTGGGATTCGAACTAGCGAACTAGTGAACTCTAGGGGTGTTAGCCAGCGTATTTTACCACTGAGCTACCCAGGCTCCCATTGCCAGGACTTCCAAAGGAGCAGTGACTGCTGCATGTCATTGGAGCTCTGATTCTTGGAAAGACATCCTTCACAAGGGTACATCTTTTACACTGTTCTATCCACTCTTGAACATCTTTAGACATGTTAGGCCAATAGTAGTTCCATCTCATCAATGTTAGAGTACTCTTTTCTCCAAAATGACCTTCATGCTCATGTTGAATGTTATAAACTGAATGCTGTAAGGGAGTCGGTACAAGTAGCTGCCTAATTTTCTCTCCATCCCTTGGGTCGAGAATACATCTAAACATCACTCCATGATGCAACTGAAAACAGTCAAACTCTCTGCAAAGATTTTTCAACACTGACGGCATACTCTGTTGTTCCGCTCGGCTTGGTCTTTCGTTTTTAGACACGGCATTGTATAGGGGACCTATCAAATGATCACTTCTTTGCAACTCTTTAATTTCATCCCAGCTGTAACCGTTCCCTACTTTCTTGATAGATGCTTGTACAGCCACTTGAACATCAGTTTCTTCCCGCTTGGACCCTTGTGCAGGCCACAGGCATGCACGTACTTCCTGTCACGTGTCCAGTCGGATGAAATCCTTCTCTGTGTCTTGTTCAGGATCTTCCTCGGAGGGAATCCTCGACAATGCATCAGCATTAGTTTTCAGTCATCCAGGCTTATACAGAACCTTGAAATTAAGCTCCGCTAACTGAGCCACCCAGCATTGCACGACTGCTCCAAGATTAGCAGTCACCAGATAACGCAGTGGATTATGGTCAGTGAGTACAGTGAATTTTGAAAACATCAGGTACTCTTTAAATTTTTCTGTTGCAGCCCACTTAAGTGCCAACAGTTCCAATCTGAACACACTGTAGTACTTGTCATTTCTCTCTGACCCTCTCAGGCCTCTGCTCGCAAATGCAATGACTCGCTCTGCTCCCCCTTGCTTTTGACTTAATACAGCTCCAAGGCCCTGATGACTCCCATCCGTAGTGAGGATAAAGGGAAGGCCAAAGTCAGGGTAAGTGAGGACATATGGCGACATCAAGCATTGTTTCAATTTGTCAAATGTGGCCTGGAATTCGCTACTCCACACAGTTCAGAGACTTTCCTTTTTTCTTTACTGCCCATTAGCGCATGCAAAGGTTTTGCTATTTGAGCAAACTTTGGCACGAACTGCCGGTAATAGCTCATAAATCCGATCAATTGTCTCACTTCCTTCACGCTCTTCAGAACAGGCCAAGTTTCCAAGGCTCTCATCTTTTCACTGTCAACTTTGATTCCTTCAGAGGAAATCACGTGACCCAAAAATTTCACTTCAGCTCTGAAGAGAAAGCATTTGCTTGGTTTCAACTTTAGGCCATGGCGCTTCAGTCAATCAAAGACAAGCTCTAGTCTTTCACAGTGACTCTTGAAGTCTTTGGAAAATACGATAATATCATCCAGATATATCAATAGAACATCAGATGTCAAGTCCTCAAGCACTACTCCCATAAGGCGCTGGAAGGTGGCTGGTGCGTTGCACAGTCCGAATGGCATCCGCGTCCACTCAAATAGCCCGAACGGGGTAGTGACGGCTATCTTTTCATGATCACTCTCGCTCACAGCTACCTGGAAATAGCCAGCCTCAGATCTAGGGTAGAGAACAACTGAGCATTCCCCAGTGCATCCAGAGATTCTTCCACTCTAGGAAGCGGATAAGCATCTTTGCATGTGACTTGATTTAACCTTCTGTAATCACAACAGAAGCGGTACTGGACGGTGCCTTTGTTTTATTGGCAGAGCATCACCAGTGTGAATATCATGCCTGTGTGTACCCGTAATCACTGTCACTTTTAGAGAACTTGTCTCTGTAATTTGCCAACAACTGGTTTAGTTCCTCTCTTTGTGTGGGTGTGAGCTTTTCGTAATTCACCTGGACTGGTACTGGAGGATTGTCAGGGATTTCAACTGCTTGACCATGCGCCACTTGTCTAACATGAAGCGTCCTTTCCTTTGCCTCAAACTCCAGTGTATTCTCATTTAACATTTCCCATGGCTTGGACACTACTTCCACTCTGCATCTTGGGTTAAATCTAATGGTTTGCTCACTCGAATTCATTACACGTACAGGAACTTTTCCTCCTTCAGTTTTTGTTAGCACATTGGCCACCAGGTTCCCCTTTGGTAAACTTACACCAGTGGTGGGCTCAATTAATACCTGGCATTTCACTTTAGGTGGCACTCTGCAACGGCCTTCAAACACCTTTTCACTTAGTGGAGGGATGGTGATGGCCTGCTTTCCACCAACTTTAACAAATCCAATTTTACCATCAGGGCTCAGAGATTCAGTTTTCTCAACACTTGCTAGCACCCTTCTTATCTTTGCTTCTGCAGATCGTCCATATTTGTTGGTTATCTTTACGCCCTTTCCTGTCACAAACAGCGACTTAAACTCACTGATAATATTCATTCCAATGATTCCCAAAAGTCCTCTTATTTCTTCTGTTTCTGGGCTGGTGTCTGTCAGCACAAAGATGCACTTCCCTGGGAGAACCTTTCCCATGCACTCCACATCAGCATATAAACATCCTAGCACAGGAATGTCGAGTCCATTAGCTGCGGTGAGTCTAACCCAGTGGGAAGATGACAATTTCAGATCTTGCTCACCAAAGTGCTTCCTAAAGTGTGACTCCATAATAGTGGATACTTCTGAGCCTGTATCCAGCAAGCAGTTGGTCTCAACACCAGTTATTCTAACTTCAATAATCAGACAGTCTCCAAATGTGCCGTTTTTCAACGTTTCCGTTACTTCATCAGTCCATTCAGCTACATGGCTCCTTATCATAGATGGCCCAGAGCTGGCTTGTGTTGTACAGGTTGGAACATTTTCTATGTTAGTTTCAGCCATCCTTTCAGAATGTCTAGACTGATCAGACACCTTAGCTGCTTCAGCACCTCGTGTACAACGTCTACATGTGTGCCCAGGTTCGCCACATGAATAACAGATGTGTCGGCCATCGCTGTCCCTCAGGGGTTGTCTTTTTGGATGGTTCTGTTGCAACCGTACCCTACTATTACCATGTACTGTCTGGTAAAGTTCTTCTTGATGGGCTGCAATCTTTTGTATAGCTTCATGCAGTTTTTCTAGGGTTAGTATAGAGGAAGTTTGCTCTGCATCAGCATTAACTACTCTAATGCGGGTACTGGGTTTTGGATAATTTTGCACTTGTGTCTCCTCTTCTTCGGACCAGGTGATTGCAGCTTGCATTACCTGAACAAAAGTCAAACTTGCATCCTCTTTAATTCGTCTTTTTATTTCACGCCTTAGAAAATCATCTCGAAGGCCCAGAGAAAGTTGTTCTTTTAACACACTTTCGGCATCTGGCACTAGGTTTGGCTCTCTGCACTGAACTCGGCTGAGTTTCTCTTGTAAGTCATACGCGTATGAGCATATTGTCTCTCCTTGCATTTGCTTACGTTCATAGAAATCTTTCAGTCTGGTTCCAATTGGCACTTTGTCTCCATATGTGTCTAGTAAGACTTCAAAGATATCGTCAGCAGACTTTTCACCGGCACCCAACATGAACCTCCCAGTCGCTTTGGCTTCATCCTTAAGATGCTGTTTCACCAACTCTACACAATCTTCTGCAGGTACTCTCATCACTTGGAAGGCTGATTTCATTGATGCAACCCATTCTTCGATGCTTAACTCTCCTACCTTGTCTGAACAACCACTGAATTCTGGTAGTTTTCTGTCTCTGGGAATATAAATGGCAGATGGGGTCGAGTGCGCAGTAGCTTGACATTCGATTACAGTTCTGGCCAGTGACAGGGCTTCTCTCTGTTCAGTTCTGGCTTGCTCGAGTGCTCCCACCTGTTCTGCAAACCGTCTCTGTATCTCTGCCATCTCTCTCCTCAGTTCCTCAAGCTCTGCCATCTTTCAGCTTGTAAGGCCTGGGACTCGTAACACACAAAAAGATAAATACACTACCTAGTTTGTATCCTGTTTGTGACACCAAAATGTAACGGGCTCTTAGGTCCCGCCTAGTAGGGGAATAATACAACGTTACCCTGGAAGACCTAGAAGTGACAGGATCTTAGTCTCCACCCCCGGTGCTTTGAGTCTCAGTATACATAGTAAGTGTGTATATGTTTTAGCTTACCTATTGTATAATATACTGCAGGAATAAGAAGTGTGGGCTTCAGGCAATTAAGTGTCAACACAGTGGCTTCCTGAAGAATAAAAGTTATGCAAAGTAATAACTTAAGCTCACGATCCCACCCCCCTAAACCTAATAGTGTAAGTGAGATGCCCCTACTCCAAGGTAAGTTCCACAAATAATTATCAACTGTATTACTTTTAACCATTAATAATTTATTTTCTCTTTTTTAGGAAACTGGGAATTCTTCTGAAAAGGTTTGTTACAATTAAATGAAATAATGAAATAAAATAATAAAACAAATATCAGGTTCTCTGAATTTGTCTTACAACTTTTATGAGTCTTCAAGGCTTAACAATTTCAAACACTTTATATAACACCCCTCAGATATAAATTCTTTCAAATGAATTGTAATATCTGGACACGAAAATTAACTCACTAGTAACACTGGATGTTATTAAACTCTGAATCAAATCAAAGACTCTTGTAGTACAATTCAAATTATTCACTTCAAATAACTCTGATGACTCTTAACTTCGTTCAAATGACTCTTTTGAATCAACTTTATGATTCAGTTTCCATTTGACTCAGATTCACATCAAATTGTTCAAAATCACAGTTCAGGTTCACAATTCAGATAATAACTCAGTTCAGTTCAATCTCAGTAAAATGTTCATATAGGTGTGTGTAAAGAACATTTGTACCAGATTGTAGCAACGATGACTTTGATGCGTCGACTTTGCGATGACTTGTGACGACTTATGATTTATGATGACTAGTAACTTGTGATGACTTGTAACAGTGAAACAAAACGTCTGAGACAGGACAATGAGGAGATGTCATCTGGTTGGCTGGGTAATAAACACAAAAAACACCAGAGAAGCTTCAGCGCGGCTCGGAAAAACTCTGGAACTTTCTGGAACAAAATGGCGTGGCTCAGTCACAGCACACACGTGGCCCACTTGAATAGGGTCAATCCACAAAAACAAGAAAAACACTTCTTGAAAGCAAATTTTGATCGTCTGCAATTGTCAGACTCTTCTGAATGCCAAAAATACTCAGAAAAAGGGAAAAAATCACTCTGTGCAAAACTAACTCTTGTTCTAGCGCACTTACAAGTGCACTAAAGCGATTCGCGGGAAAACAACGTATCACGATCTATGACACGGTTCATAGATGACTCCAAAAACGCAGTATGATTCTACAAAAACTTAAATTCAGTATTACGCCAGAAACAACAATGTTCTGAATGAAACTCAGGGCTTTAGCAACTCTCTTTCGTGCTCTTGGCCAGTCTCTAACACCGTTCTCCGTTCAATGGCGGAATCAACCGAACTTCTGCTTCAACTACGTCTTCAGTTTCACATGATCACGTCGATGTACACTTAACTCACAAAACTTAAACTGACTGTGTGCCTCTGTCATCCTTTACATTTTCAGTGGAGAAAATGTCTACTTCTTACACAGCGATCACGGCGTGTCTCTCTTCTCGCACAGTGAGCGCAGCGCGACTGTCTTCTCCAACGTCCAACGCGCGACTGACTACTTCTTCTTCTCTCTAGCGCACAATGTAGACAGCGCCACCCACCAAAATAAAAGTCCTTTAGAGAAAAATATATCACTGTTACGGTTGCATCAATGAAAACCAAATATGTGGCAATTATATATATATATATATATGCGTTTTTCAAAGGAGTAAAAAGAGAAGTTTTCAGTTGTGGGATTTTGGTGCATACTCTTTAACAATACTGATTTGTGGACACTGACTAGTTTAAGACAGCAAGCAACACACTATTATTTAGAATTGTGAGAGTATACTTTCCTTTCTTAGAGTTACAGTAATTGTTTCAAACTCTAACCGTATCTTGGAAATTGTCTTATATGCTCTTATGCACGGTTAGTGAATGAGGCCCTGAATGTTTCCAAAATGCTTTACAGAAGACATAATCATAGTATATGTGACTTCCAGGACAAAACCCTTATCTGTATCTTTGCTTTGGAGAATCGGGACATACAGGTGCATCTCAATAAATTAGAATGTCGTGGAAAAGTTCATTTATTTCAGTAATTCAACTCAAATTGTGAAACTCGTGTATTAAATAAATTCAATGCACACAGACTGAAGTAGTTTAAGTCTTTGGTTCTTTTAATTGTGATGATTTTGGCTCACATTTAACAAAAACCCACCAATTCACTATCTCAAAAAATTAGAATATGGTGACATGCCAATCAGCTAATCAACTCAAAACACCTGCAAAGGTTTCCTGAGCCTTCAAAATGGTCTCTCAGTTTGGTTCACTAGGCTACACAATCATGGGGAAGACTGCTGATCTGACAGTTGTCCAGAAGACAATCATTGACACCCTTCACAAGGAGGGTAAGCCACAAACATTCATTGCCAAAGAAGCTGGCTGTTCACAGAGTGCTGTATCCAAGCATGTTAACAGAAAGTTGAGTGGAAGGGAAAAGTGTGGAAGAAAAAGATGCACAACCAACCGAGAGAACCGCAGCCTTATGAGGATTGTCAAGCAAAATCGATTCAAGAATTTGGGTGAACTTCACAAGGAATGGACTGAGGCTGGGGTTAAGGCATCAACCACACACAGACGTGTCAAGGAATTTGGCTACAGTTGTCGTATTCCTCTTGTTAAGCCACTCCTGAACCACAGACAACATCAGAGGCATCTTACCTGGGCTAAGGAGAAGAAGAACTGGACTGTTGCCCAGTGGTCCAAAGTCCTCTTTTCAGATGAGAGCAAGTTTTGTATTTCATTTGGAAACCAAGGTCCTAGAGTCTGGAGGAAGGGTGGAGAAGCTCATAGCCCAAGTTGCTTGAAGTCCAGTGTTAAGTTTCCACAGCCTGTGATGATTTGGGGTGCAATGTCATCTGCTGGTGTTGGTCCATTGTGTCTTTTGAAAACCAAAGTCACTGCACCCGTTTACCAAGAAATTTTGGAGCACTTCATGCTTCCTTCTGCTGACCAGCTTTTTAAAGATGCTGATTTCATTTTCCAGCAGGATTTGGCACCTGCCCACACTGCCAAAAGCACCAAAAGTTGGTTAAATGACCATGGTGTTGGTGTGCTTGACTGGCCAGCAAACTCACCAGACCTGAACCCCATAGAGAATCTATGGGGTATTGTCAAGAGGAAAATGAGAAACAAGAGACCAAAAAATTCAGATGAGCTGAAGGCCACTGTCAAAGAAACCTGGGCTTCCATACCACCTCAGCAGTGCCACAAACTGATCACCTCCATGCCATGCCGAATTGAGGCAGTAATTAAAGCAAAAGGAGCCCCTACCAAGTATTGAGTACATATACAGTAAATGAACATACTTTCCAGAAGGCCAACAATTCACTAAAAATGTTTTTTTTATTGGTCTTATGATGTATTCTAATTTTTTGAGATAGTGAATTGGTGGGTTTTTGTTAAATGTGAGCAAAATCATCACAATTAAAAGAACCAAAGACTTAAACTACTTCAGTCTGTGTGCATTGAATTTATTTAATACACGAGTTTCACAATTTGAGTTGAATTACTGAAATAAATGAACTTTTCCACGACATTCTAATTTATTGAGATGCACCTGTACAGTATATGGGTTCAGCACTGCCCTCTGACCAATGACACCACCACCTTTGATAAAAGCCTGCAAAAAAAACTAAATACACACACTAGAGGCACAATCTGCAAGGCTTTGCGTATAAAGTCAGTTATGCAGACAGAAAGGCCTGACACAGCAGCACACTATCCTTTTGGTTTTTTCCTGCATGCAACATGAGACAAGTTGGGTATTTTTATCCTGCTTTGGATCTTTCCTGTGGAGCAGATGAGGCTCCATTTATAATTAATGCACAGCCTGCAGATGAAACAGAATCATCCCTGCTTTTGTGGTCACACAATGTTCCTCCATGAGGATTGTTTCAGGGGAGAAAGCAAGACCCCAACTGACCGAATACAAAGGACAGTTTCAGGTCTGATTCAGCTCTGGACACTTTAGTATATACCATTTATATAGAATATTTGCTCCAACAAGATATTAGTCTGTGTTTGCCTAGGCTGGCTTGTTTTTTACCCTGATGTTTAAAGGAATAGTTTTCCCAAAAAGAAGTGTTCCATGAAAGAAAGAAAAAAATTCATACAGGTTGAAAGGAAAAGAGAGTGCGTAAATGATGACAGAATTTTCTTTTTATTTATTTTTTTATTTTCCTTTTACAGTTGAATCAGTTGAATACATTGCTTTTGTCTGTGGCTTTGCAGCACTGCTGCAGATAATGTTTGGAGACGCTGAAGACATGTGAAACTATGTCAGCGTATATTTGATGCTCCTGTCTCACAGCTCAGCAGGGGTTCTGTCTATCTTCTCCTCCACACTTGCAAAATAAGTGACGCCCAGTTCCTCTCAGGGTAACATAAATCAACATGAAGTAAGCACTCTGGGAGCTGGACGTGGTACACACTCTTTAGATGAGACTTCCTCCTGACAGTTGGAACTGCCAAAATTGGATATGTTGAATATATTGTGTTTTTATTTTATTTGAGAGCTGAAAGATTGATTGTTGTTACCATATGGTGGATGCAGAGATTACTGAGGTCACCATTTAAAGGAACAGTTCACCCAAAACAATTAAATTCTGTCATTATTAATTATTTATAGCTCACTCTCATGTTGTTTCAAACCTGTATGCTGTTATTTTTTCTGTGCAATACAAAAGTGGAACTTTTTTAAACAATTGTTTAGCAGCTTTTGCCATACAATGAAAGTTCATAGTAAATAATGACAGAATTTTAATTTTTGAGGAACTATTCCTTTAACGTTTACTCAGTGGCTTAAGTCAAAGAACTTAAGTCATACTTTATTGACCTTGCTGTTTATTTTGGCCAGTTTTGTGTGCTTTTTCTAGCCACAAAAATAGAACCTGAACATATATTTTATCTTTTTTTCTCTCTCTCTGTACAAACTATTTTAGCCTACATAAGCCTGTAGGGCTGCAGAATTCAGACACAAGCTGATGTAACTTTTCTTTTTTCAGTAAGTTTTCTATGGAACAGATGGTACTTTTATCGATTGATGCTACATCTGACCCTGATTGGATGAGTTTCTTAGAATGTGTTCTTGCATTCAAAAACAGCTAGACGAGGGAGTCACGTGACGCCATGCGAGGATCAGACATGTGAACTGCAAGCTCTGCGCACTTTGCCTGTTTTAACACTTTTAATGACATAAACCGATGAGATTCAATACACTTTGTTACATAACTGTTCCAGGAGGACAATATGTCAAAGAATTCAAATTCCTCTGGCTCTGGAGACATTAAAAGACACTTACGTGCTCAAACTGACACCCCTTAGCAGGACACGAGCCTGGGAGTCGATTTAGTCAGGGAGGTGCGGGAAATGCGGCGAGAGATGCTGAACATTTCGGCAATGCTGATGAAGGTCATTGCTGACTTGGAGGATCTTGCTGTGATACGTCGATCGATCACTGCCACGGAGGCGAAGTTCACTGATGTGGTTACGAGAGCGGGGGATGTCGAGAAATGGATCGATTACCTGGAGTCAGCGGAGAGGGAATTATCTGCTAATCCGCTTGCGACCAAGGTGGATTTGGAGCATTTCTGGGAGAAGTTGGAGGACATGGAGAACCGTAGCCGGCGGAATAACGTCCGAATCATCGGAATTACTGAGGGCAAAGAGGGACAGGATATGGTGAAATTCCTGGACAGGCTCATATCTTTCCTGCTCGGCGATCCGCGAGGGAGACAGACCCCGATCAATTCTGGCCAAATTTCTGAGATCATCCGATAAATATCTTGTGTTACGCGAGGCGAGGAGTAAAGGAAGGCTTTCTTGGAAGAACCACAGCATTTTCTTGTTCCCAGACTTTGCGAATTTGACAAGAGAGAAACGTGATCGATTCAAGGAATGCAAGAAACTTTTACACAAGAAACAGTTTTCTTTCTTTACAGAAAGAAACCATGAAAGAAAACAAATTTTCTTTCATTTGGACCGGTGCGACCAACTCAAGTGCTGGTGCGACCATTTGTAGAATTTAACACCGGTGCTACCATTCTTAAATGTTAGTCTGGAGCCATGTAAATAAATAGATAAATAAAAAATTATTTGCTGTGGCATTGCAAGAATTAATTTGCAAGAACAAATCTAAAAATAAGAAAAGATGCAAATTTGTTGTTTTATTCATTACCCAATTAGCACTCTTGCAACCTGTGATCTCATTATACACTGTACCTACGTGACTTGCGTTTTTTGCATAGCCAAATTTCAAACATTATGAGTAAACACGCAACTAAAATGGACAGAAAACATGGAAGTTCTTGAAAAGGAAAACTATCAATGATGGTTATGTGGGACAATGGGTTAGAGGTGTGCCATGGGATTTGTTTAATTGTAAAAAGTGTGCCGTGGCAGAAAAAAGGTTGGGAAACACTGGCTTGACTGTTTGAGAAATCTGCGCATTTCTTTTTTGTTGTGCTGGTTCCGCCTAGCGGCTAGAGTTTATTTTGTAGAGTGTCACACCTTCAGGACAGTTTTATGGATGAATCTACAAGCTCTTTGTTTTTATTCCACCTATTGGCTGGAGTTTGTTTTATAGATTATCTTAGAAACACCGGACTTGAGCAATCTGACGGCAAAGCTGTCACGGCGGTTCTCTTAGGCGTGCATGGACTGTTTGAGTTTGGAGGGATGGATGCCAGTTGGCACTGTCTTGCATGGGGTTAATGCGCACGATTTTCTTTTTTCTGTTTGTTTTGTTCCAGAGGATGTTCGGGTTTTGATGGTTGCACTAATGTTGGAATGTGGTCTTTATAATCTTGTTTTTGACACACGATCAATTTTTTCTTATCCACTACCAGTCAAAAGTTTTTAAACACTTGAATGAAATGTTTCACATGATCTTAAAAATCTTTTGATCTGAAGGCGTATGCTTAAATGTTTGAAATTAGTTTTGTAGACAAAAAATATAATTGTGCCACCATATTAATTTATTTAATTATAAAACTAAAATTTAATTAAAAAAAAAAAAGTTTTTGAAATTGATGACTTGGACCAAATAATAAAGAAAAGCAGCCAGTAAGTGCCCAACATAGATGGGAACTCCTTCAGTACTGTTTAAAAAGCATCCCAGGGTGATACCTCAAGAAAATGTTGAAAACATGTTGGTTGAGAAAATGTCAAGAGCACATGTCTACAAATTCTAGGCAAAGGAACTACTTTGAAGATGCTAAAATATAACACAGTTTTGATTTATTTTGGATTTTGTTAAGTCACGACATACAGTGCATCCGGAAAGTATTCACAGCGCCTCACTTTTTCCACATTTTGTTATGTTACAGCCTTATTCCAAAATGGATTAAATTCATTACTTTCCTCAAAATTCTACAAACAATACCCCATAATGACAACGTGAAAGAAGTTTGTTTGAAATCTTTGCAAATGTATTAAAAATAAAAAATGAAAAAAAATCACATGTACATAAGTATTCACAACCTTTGCCATGACACTCAAAATTGAGCTCAGGTGCATCCTGTTTCCACTGATCATCCTTGAGATGTTTCTACAACTTGATTGGAGTCCACCTGTGGTAAATTCAGTTGATTGGACATGATTTTGAAAGGCACACACCGGTCCATATAAGGTCCCAGAGTTAACAGTGCATGTCAGAGCACAAACCAAGCCATGAAGTCCAAGGAATTGTCTGTAGACCTCAGAGACAGGATTGTATCTGGGGAAGGCACAGATCTGGGGAAGGGTACAGAAAAATGTCTGCAGCATTGAAGGTCCCAATGAGCACAGTGGCCTCCATCATCCGTAAATGGAAGAAGTTTGGAACCACCAGGACTCTTCTTAAAGCTAAGAACTGAGCGATCGGGGGAGAAGGGCCTTAGTCAGGGAGGTGAACAAGAACCCGATGGTCACTCTGACAGAGCTCCAGCGTTTCTCTGTGGAGAGAGGAGAACCTTCCAGAAGAACAACCATCTCTGCAGCACTCCACCAATCAGGCCTGTATGGTAGAGTGGCCAGACGGAAGCCACTCCTCAGTAAAAGGCACATGACAGCCCACCTGGAGTTTGCCAAAAGGCACCTGAAGGACTCTCAGACCATGAGAAACAAAGATTGAACTCTTTGGCCTGAATGGCAAGTGTCATGTCTGGAGGAAACCAGGCACCGCTCATCACCTGGCCAATACCATTCCTACAGTGAAGCATGGTGGTGGCAGCATCATGCTGTGGGGATGTTTTTCAGCGGCAGGAACTGGGAGACTAGTCAGGATTGAGGGAAAGATGAATGCAGCAATGTACAGAGACATCCTTGATGAAAACCTGCCCCAGAGCGCTCTGGACCTCAGACTGGGGCGAAGGTTCATCTTCCAATAGGACAACGACCCTAAGCACACAGCCAAGATAACAAAGGAGTGGCTCCGGGACAACTCTGTGAATGTCCTTGAGTGGCCCAGCCAGAGCCTAGACTTGAACCCGATTGAACATCTCCCGAGAGATCTGAAAATGGCTGTGCGCCAACGCTCCCCATCCAACCTGATGGAGCTTGAGAGGTCCTGCAAAGAAGAATGGGAGAAACTGCCCAAAAATAGGTGTGCCAAGCTTGTAGCATCATACTCAAAAAGACTTGAGGCTGTAATTGGTGCCAAAGGTGCTTCAACAAAGTATTGAGCAAAGGCTGTGAATACTTATGTACATGTGATATTTTTCGTTCTTTATTTTTAATAAATTTGCAAAGATTTCAAACAAACTTCTTTCACGTTGTCATTATGGGGTATTGTTTGTAGAATTTTGAGGAAAATAATGAATTTAATCCATTTTGGAATAAGGCTGTAACATTACAAAATGTGGAAAAAGTGAAGCGCTGTGAATACTTTCCGGATACACTGTAATTCCCATAGTTCCATTTATGTTATTCCATAGTTTTGATGACTTTACTATTATTCTAAAATGTGAAGAAAAAAACATTATTATAAAGAATGAGTAAGTGTTTCAAAACTTCTGACTTCTGTTTCAAAAGTGTATGTCAAAATGTCAAATGTTAATATGAGTGGATTGTCTCTCTCCATGTGGAATGTGAATGGGTTGGGGCACCCCATAAAATGAAGGAAGGTTATTTCTCTTCTTAAGCATAAGAAATATGATATAGTGTTCCTTCAAGAAATGCACCTTTCTCCACAGGAAGCTGAAAAATTTGGGAAGATATGGGGTGGGCATTTTTTTTATAGTGCTGGCTAAGAGCAGGGGCGTCATTACGCTGATAAGAAAACATCTACAATTCAAATGTCTCAAACAGTAAAGATCAATTAGGAAGGGTCATTATTGTTTTAGCTGAAATTCAGGGACAAAGTTTTATTTTGGCTAATATTTATGCACCTAATGTTGATGATCAGGGCTTTTTTATAGATCTTGAAGAAACGTTGCAAGCCTTGAAAGTCACCAATTTTTACCTGATCTCATGAAAATTACATGACCATGGCAACAGTTTTGCAAAATGAAATTATGTGCTTCATCAAACGTTCGCCGCAGTTTCCCAGTGCAATGTCCAGCGAAGGCTGCCAAAAACAAGTGAAACGGTTTAGTAATCAGACAAGGTTTCAATGAGTAAAACATACCTTCCCTATACCTAAAACTTTAACCTAATTCTAACCAACAGTGTCCTTAAAGCAAATGAGAGGTGAACAAACCAGACATTCTTAACACAAACCAACACCTAAACCTAACCAATAGTGTCCTTAAAGCAAATGCAACATGAAAAGCAAATTTTCTGAAGCAACCATGTCATTTTGTGTCGCTTCTATGACATTTTTGTCTTATGTGTCAACTTGTGTGCTTGGCTGGGCTTGAGACTTCATCTACTGAGTCCAAAGTCCAATACTCTATCAGGTGAGCTACCGCACTAGCTAATCACATTGGAATTAGCTTGTAGCGCTAATGTTAGAATGGGCAGCAACATCTCCTCATCACTGACCCTCAACACTGGAGCCCCGCAGGGCTGTGTTCTCAGCCCACTCCTGTATTACCTGTACACACATGACTGTGTGGCAACACATAGCTCCAATGCCATCAAGTTTGCTGATGATATGACGGTGGTAGGTCTGATCACTGACAATGATGAAACAGCCTACAGAGAGGATGTGCACACTCTGACATGCTGGTGTCAGCAGCACAACCTCTCCATCAACGTCAGTAAGACCAAGGAGCTTGTGGTGGACTTCAGGAGAAAAGACAGAGAACACAGCCCCATCACCACCAATGGAGCACTGGTGGAGAGAGTCAGCAGCTTCAAGTTCCTCGGTGTCCACATCACTGAGGAACTCACATGGTCCATCCACACTGAGGCCGTTGTGAAGAAGGCTCACCAGTGCCTCTTCTTCCTGAGATGGCTGAGGAAGTTTGGAATGAACCACCACATCCTCACACGGTTCTACACCAGCACTGTAGAGAGCATCCTGACTGGCTGCATCACTGCCTGGTACGGCAACAGCACCGCCCTCAACCACAAAGCCCTGCAAAAGGTGGTGCGAACTGCCAGACACATCATCGGAAGTGAGCTTCCCTCCCTAAAGGACATCTATACCAGGCAGCCACCCAAGCCATGGGCTGCTCTCACTGCTACCATCAGGCAGGCGGTATCGCAGCATCAGGACCCACACCAGCTGACTTCATTACAGCTTCTTCCCCCAAGCAATCAGACTTTTGAACTCTTGATCACTCACGATACATATAACAGCACTGCACTTTATTAGCCTCAGACTGGACTCACATTTTATACTTTATTTTGTGTATACTGTATATTGTATATTATTAGGTGTATATTGTATATTGTGTTGTGTGTAAATCAGATGTTTATTGTAATTGTCATACTGCTATGTTGCTTGGAACTGCACCCAAGACTTTCACCCACTGTTGCACTTGTGTATATGGTTGAGTGACAATAAAGGGATTTGATTTGACTGATCTCAGAATAGCATTCTGAGATGCTATCCTTCTCACCACAATTGTACAGAGTGGTTATCTGAGATACAATAGACTTTGTCAGTTCTAACCAGTCTGGCCATTCTCTGTTGACTTCTCTCATCAACAAGGCATTTCCATCCACAGAACTGCAACTCATTGGATGTTTTTTTTTATTTTTGGCACCATTCTGAGTAAATTCTAGAGACTGTTGTGTGTGAAAATCCCAGGAGATAAGCAGTTACAGAAATACTCAAACCAGCCCATCTGGCACCAACAATCATCCATGCGATTATCTAATCAGCCAATCATGTGGCAGCAGTGCAGTGCATAAAATCATGCAGATATGGGTCAGGAGCTTCAGTTAATGTTCACATTAACCATCAAAATGAGGAAAAAAATGTGATCTCAGTGATTTGGACCGCGGCATGATTGTTGGTGCCAGATGGGCTGGTTGGAGTATTTCTGTTACTGCTGATCTCTTAGGATTTTCATGCACAACAGTCTCTAGAATTTACTCTGAATGGTGCCAGAAACAAAAAACTTTCAGTGAGCAGCAGTTCTGTGGACAGAAATGCCTTGTTGATGAGAGAGGTCAACAGAGAATGCCCAGACTGGTTCGAACTGACAAAGTCTACGGTAACTCAGATAACCGCTCTGTACAATTGTGGTGAGAAGAATAGCATCTCAGAATGCTATTCTGAGATGAGGGTTGGTGCTGTTTTGGTGGCATGAGAGGGACCTACACAATATTAGGCAGGTGGTTTTAATGTTGTGGCTGATTGGTGTATATAGTTCATTTTCCTAACTATCCACTGTTTTCCTGAACACGGAAGTGTTCCACGATTCGACTGTTTTCAATTTCTGGTCTCAAGTGTTTTCACTCACATCGGCGAATATTCTTAGCGGGTAATGTGATGTTTAAGGTATTAGATTTGTAAAAAATTATCAAAAAACATGTGGCTGTATAGTGACAATACAGACATTTGATGTTTTTTAAAGCTAGCTACTTTTCATTCTAGTTTATCTAATATTTCTAATAGTTCAACTTCCCAGAACAAAAACAGGGAACTTGTGCCTCTAATGCCTTGAAATTAAGTTCCAAATGTAAGTTTGGGAGGAGCTTGTTCATCTAGGCCGATATAAGTGAGATATAAGTCTCAAGGAGATATAAGTGGCAGATTCCCTTGCACCCTTTATATTTCATAACACCTACCAATTATTATTTCAAAATTGAGTTTCTATTTTGTGCTTTAGTCAAATGGGGGGATCTCAGAGCTCCGGCCCAGTCCTGTGCTCGAGCCCCTCCATTATGACCCGTACGCCAAATCCATTTACCTTAAAGTGCTCAAGGACTATATGAACCAGTGAACTTGTAAAAAAATAATGGGACACCAATGTGTAACCTGTTTGTGTAAAGTGCCAAATTACTTCATTTTCCAAACGAGCTCAATTCAGAACAGCTTTGCCTTGAAAGCACTATAATGTAAAGTGTTTCAGAGAAAAAGATCTATCAGTATGCACAGAATGCCATATGCTTGCACTGCACGCACACGCACACCAGAGGTAATCTTACCAGTGCTGTCAGCCTGCCAACAGAGTGCTCCTTTTCAATCTTCATCCTTCATCTCCTCCGCTGCTTCAGGGATGAGGGTATCAGGGAGAATAGTGTTCCCCTTTCCCTCCCCCTCCACATGCATCATGCTTCCCGAGCACCATGGCTGCTTTTTGCCCCTCTATGCCCCATCAGAACAGATAGTATTTTGCATAATCACAATAAACCCGTTGATAGCTTTGAATGTGTTGCGGTAGCCATGCTTGGTGCTTTAGATTAAATTTAGGGCTTCCCCAGCTGAAAACATCAGCTTACACCAGCATGAATTACCATGCTGGTCCATGCTGATTTATGCTGGTTAGTAATGATCTAGCTGGTGGACCAAAATAGTCTTGCTTGTTAAGCTAGTTAAGAAGCCTGGTGGGGACACCAGCACACCAGAATCCAAAATACAGCAGTGCTGGTGAGCAGGGCAATGAGATAAAATCAGTGACTTCCCCATCCCACCACACTAGAAATCCCCTCAAGTTTGCCCTGTTTTGACATGTAAAATGGCCTACGTTCTGCCAAATGCTCTCCCAAATTTCTACCTGTGTTGTATTTTCAAAACATTAATTGCATAATTTTCAAAGTGTAACATGTGCTTGTGTAACTGGCCAGTACCCTCAGGTTGCCCTCAAAAATACCTAGTGCTTGAGGGTCAAAGAACATTTGTTTCTCATGAGGAAGAAATATTGATGTAAATGTTAATCTTATAGTGACACCTTTAAAGGCACTTTTGGACAGTCAGACAATTTAGACAAAATATTATCAGATAGTTAGCTTGACTCTCTAATAGTATCCTATCACATACTTTAATTTAGATATCTATCATTTTCATGGGAAAAATTCAATACATTATTTGTAATCAGTATGACATATTGAGATATGTGAGTGTGGGCAATTACCCAGTTGCCAGAAGAAAGAGTAATGAAATCTCCAATACTCTCCAATTAGTATGCAATATTTTTTTTGTGTAATTTGAAGACACTTCTAGATTGCACATATGGGTATATTAAAGACAATGGAACAAAAGGCCTCAAGCGGAGAAGTCTCTAACTATCCACAATTTTCACGGGTGGCGAAATAACCCATTATGCTTAGCGTGTACTCCCAACGCGGATGCTACAGACTTCCGGTTTGCAACTTATTCACATTACCAAGCATTGAAATAATTACTTACGACAGACAAAAACGATGGAAAACTCCCTGTTTACTTAAAGTAAATCCATTTCTCACTAAAATCTGTGTATGGATGCTTTCGACGACAATCACTGAATAAATAAGTACACAATCATACACATTTACATGGTAAAGTTACTACATTGGGCTCTCACGCTTTCTGCACACGCCCTGTGTGTGTGTGTGTGTGTGTGGGCAGGTTTAAGTGGTTTATGAGGACTTTTGTTTAGGTTACAAACTGGTAATTACAAGGGTATTATGCTATAAATGTGGTTTATGAGGACATTTCTAGTGTCCCCATAATTTAAATCACTTAAAAAAACATACTAAACGATGTTTTATTGAAAATTTAAAAATGCAGAAAGTTTTTTGTGAGGGTTAGGTTTAGGGGTAGGGTTAGGGGATAGAATCTATAGTTTGTACAGTATAAAAATCATTATGTCTATGTGTGTGTGTGTGTGTGTGTGTGTAAAAGAGAGAGAGAGAGAGAGAGAGAGAGAGACACAGACATTCAGTGCGCAGAGAGAGAATTCACATTTATGATGCGTTAGATTTCACCGGGTTTCTTGTTGCACACACAGTGCATGATGATGATGATAGAAAGCACTTCAATATGAAAACGAACAAATCTGGGAATCTGAATCTGATCGGATGCTTTTTAAGGTCCAAAAAAGAGGACGTGTACATGAAAAAGGATGTATGGTCTCCCTAGGTTTCATTTAAAAATCAGCAGATTTGAGGGACGTATCATTTGGAATTATTTTTGTTTTTAAAAAATATGCAAATGATGGAGAATTATGTTAATGCAACCTCTGCTTATTGCATCTGATGTGACTCAAAGTTTCAGGCATTGACAGCTTTTGGGTGGGTTTATTGTTGTAACATTCATTTTCCAGTAATTTTTTAAGCCACCTGTAGTTGTTATAACATCCTCTAACAGCACATATTCCTCAAGAGCCTCCGATGATCATCATCACCAGTAACGTTTGTCTAGCTCTAGCGTACAATAACAACAACTAAGCGGAAGTGCAGAGCATCCGAGAGGATGTAGCTCGCCAGAATGGCGCCCATAGAGAAGACAGGAAAAAGATGGATTGACTGGTTACTGCAATCTAGTGATTCAATTGTGTCTCCCAAACTGTACATTGTCATGGGTAATAATGACTTCCTGGATTTCTTTATCTAACAATGAATGTTGCTTTGGTATATAAGGGATAGGGACAGTTTTTAATGCACAATCTGATGAAGTCTGTTACCTCGTTGTATGGAAATCATTTAGCCATTTCCATGTGAAGGCCACATTGCCTGTCATTACTGTTTAAAAGTGATGTGTGTTATTTCTGAGCCACAAGCATCACCAAACAAAAATAATTATTGTTTTCAAAAAGGTTGCCTGAACTCTCCCTCTGTCTGCCATCAATCTAGGAATGGCTTATAGTTGTGTACTTATAGTTGTCTTGGTTACCCAACTCGGCTAGGATTAAGCATTTTCATACAGAAGAAATTACACGTATTACATTTTAGTAGAAAGTTATTAAAGCTGAAGTGTGTAACTTTTTCATTGTTAAAATATGTTTTCTTATTCCAGCTTAATATGTAGACAACTATAAGTTTGAGTCGGGTAGATTTCCTTGAAAACTCTAAACGTTATCTAAAAAATGTCTCTGTTTGTTTTGCGACCCATCCAACTAGAAACACCAAAATTGGCTCAACCAATGGGTTCTGTTATAATAATACATCTGAAAATGCATGCAATGCCTCCTTTCATGTCACTGGATTTCACATGCTTTTCAATACTCATTGTCATACTTTCTTGTCCAGATCTGGCAGACACAGTCTCGTGGACTTGAGGTGAGCTTTGAAGAGCAATTAGCAAATAGACCAAAGAGTCGGCAAGCACCAGAGCATTTCAGATTTACAGAAAAAAATGAAATAAAAGGTCTGGTTTTCACAGGATTAAATATAGCTTTAAACAGGTGCTCAAGAGACTCTGTTTAGGGGCCTCTTGATGTATGGCCGTCTCTGGCTCTGGCAGTGTTGAGGGGATAAGACTCCCCTGCTAGCTGCCAGAGGGAGAAAACATCCCCACAAGACTGGAATGTTGAGCCCCACTGTGCCTAATTGATTGGAATTCTGTTGACCATGTGTGTCTACACTGGGCCGGCAGAAATAATAATCCGTGTTAAATCACATTCCGGGGCTGTGTCAGCCCTCAGCTTTGCATAGGCTACAGCATCTGGAACCAAGCATTGCCAATACTCTGGAAGAGACTCCTTCATGTCTGTGTAAAATATTCTGCTGGCATAAAGGTGGATTGGCTCTGCTGAATTGATGATCTCAAAGAAGACAAGACACTACAAGGGAACTATTCATGTTGCCAGGGAAAATCGAGACTCACATGAGCAGGATTTCATAGTGTTCAATGTGGTTTTGTTGGAGAAAACCCAGTGGCAATTTTGTCAGTATGAATCTAGACTTGTTTCTGTGTAGTTACTGGTCTGTGAAGACCCACTGAAGAGATATTGTATTATTTGGAGATAATTCTTCAACCTGATCTCCAAGAATCACGTTACTGTAGCTACATTTTTGCTAAATGATTTTTATGTGGCTCATTGTACGAATAGTTGAAAGCGGTGTACAGCAGGTGTTACATGAACAATTATTTTTCAGTTTTACACAAATCACAATTAAAATAGCAGATTATCAGTTCATAAACACTTACTCTTCTACCCCATCTTCACACAATGCTATTTTATGACATTTAAACACATTCACTGTAGTGCATGACTTGTAAGGTGATATATTTTAACATTTGCATGACATAACCAACTGCATTGGTAACACTTTATAATAAGGTTAAATTCGTTAACATTAGTTAATGCATTAGGTGTCATGAGCTAAAAATGAACAATGTGTATTTTTTTACAGCGTTTATAAATCTTTGTTAATGTTAGTTAATAAAAACATTTTTTAACAGTGCATTAGTATATGCTGAAATTAACAGTAGCCAGGATTAATAATTTCTGTAAAAGTATTGTTCATTGTTAGTTAAAGGTATTTTCTGGGTTCAATACAAGTTAAGGTCAATCGACAGCATTTGTGACATAATGTTGATCACAAAAAAAATAAAAATAAAAAATAAAAAATAAATATTTCTTTTTTAAAAAAAAAGCAAAAATCGTGGTTACAGTACAACACTTACAATGGAAGTGAAAGGGGGGCAATTTTGTTAAAATGCGCATTGTTTCAAAAGTATAGCCAAAAGACATAAATAATATGTGTGTAAACATGATTTTAGTGTGATAACATCACTTGCAATACTTTTCAATGTAAAGTTATAGCCAATTTTACAACTTTGTTACCATGACAATGTAATGTCAACAAACCCAAAAACGACTGTTAAAATGACAATTTATACAACTTTACAGCTCAAATAACAAACAAGTTTTAACAGAAGAATTAATGCAAATGCTTTTATAAAATTATAAGCTTCACATTTCTGTTTAAACCCTCCAAAAATTGGCCACATTCACTTTCATTGTCCCCATTCACTTCTCACTGTAACCACAATTTATTTATTTTTTAAGAAAAGGAGGGATGAGTCGAAATTAAGTTTGAGGGTAATCAACATTATGCCACAAATGCTGTCGATTGAGCTTAACTTGTATTGAACCCAGAAAATTCCTTTAACAAATGGAACCTCATTGTAAAGTGTTACCGCTTAAAGGTGCTGTAAGCGATTTTAGCCATTGTACTTCCACAAGAATTAGCCACGCCCCCTCTTTCCAAAACCCCTGCACTTTAAAGATACTAAAATGAGCTTTATTGAGAGCAGAAACAGTTAAAAACAACAGCTGCAAAATAGCGCCCTCAACTGACAACTGTTATGAACAACATGGCATAAAAATTGCATAAAATAATAATTCGCTGTAAATACATTACTAAAAGAACGAGCAAAATGATTGACAGGCAGAAAGTGTGAGTGATCGTGGTCTGCGGACACATTTCTGTTTGCTGTTTACAGAGTCTAGAGCTGTCACAGAGATCTGTGACAAAAAAATAAAATAAAATTTGCATACCTTTCCATGAAAAAAAAATCGCTTACAGCACCTTTAATTAAAGTGCTATCAAGTTGTGTGGTAACTCAACTAATTGGGTGTTGCACTTACAATGAGAAGGTCCAGGGTCCAAGTACAGAAAAGTATACAAGTCGACAAGTGAGACGAATAGTGTCATAGAACCACCACAAAGTGATGTGGTTGCTTCAGCAATTGCATTTTTCATCTCATATTTGCTTTTAATACACTGACTACCAGATAGGTTTAGGTTTAAGGTTTAGGGTAGAGAGGTAGGTTTTGTTGATATACAGCTCAAAAGAGCCTAAACCTTAGTAGTCTGGGAGAACAAATAACTCGCTTTTAGCGCCACACAGTGGACATTTCACCTCGGAACTGCCGCGAAACGTGTAATGAGCCACGTAATGTAATTTTGCAAAATTTGGCCAGAGTCACGTAATTATGATAATAATTCTGTAGGACAATGTGATAAATGACATACATACTAAAATGTATCTTAGAATTATAATTATTTAAAATAATAAAGAAATAAAAATTCTAATCTAATCTAAATATTGAATTTTACTTATATGGAAAAAAATTTAATAATTCTAAATCATCTGCCTACAGCCGGTATTATTATTGGCTCAACAAATAGCATGAGTTTGGTACAAAACACAGTACATTACAATATACATTGTAATAAATCAACTCTAAATAGCATCAGTTTCAATAAATGCCATAAAATAGAGACTACACCAACAAGTTATACTGCATATCGCACATATTAAGATACATTGCTGTCCTCTTCCACACATTAAAATGCACATATGTAAATAGAACAGTTAAGTATACACAAAGGAAACATTTGTGTATACACAAAACCAGTTTGTGGATTCAGGCCTAGTTCCACAGAAGGTCATTGAACCCTTTGCCCATGCACATAGTAGATGTGTTGTAAAGTTTTACAGCAGTGGGCACAAACAACCTTCTGTAGCGCTCTCTGTTGCACCTTGGCTGGATCAGCCTATTGCTAAATGTGCTCTTCATTCCAACAAGCATGTCATGGATGTGGTGGGAGAAGTTGTCTATGACTGTCAATAGATCTATTGTACTAATATATCCAGTATGTCAAAGTCTGTTTAGAAATGTTACCCATCCATTGTATTTCTCATACATGTTTACCATACATGTAGTACCTTGTACATGTTTACATGTGCAAAAAAAAAAAAAAAAAAAAAGGTTAACATTTCTGTTGATAATCCTGTTTTACAGTGCCTGTTGTACCCCAATTTCTCTGCAGTGCTATACTAAAGAGAAGAGGTCTGCTGTTCATTGACCTGTCACTTGGCAAAATATACTTCCACACCCATTCCCCACTCTACCCGCTGTTACACACCAACAACATAGTGAAAAAAAAAAGCTGTCATAAAGAAACTTAAGAGAGAGAGAGAAAAAATCACTGATTAAAGGTCTAGCCTTTGTTCTCTGGCCATTTTGTCCCAGTTCAATAGCTTTTGCATATTGGTAGCAATGTTACATAAACAAGCTTCCCAGTTCAGTTCTGGTCATGATCATAAAAGTAGGTCAATGATTATCTTGCTTTGGTATGACATGACATACTGTATTTCCTGTGGCCATGACAATGCTTGTTCAAGCCAAGAAGATATCACAGACACATTGTTTATTAATGCATACAGTTCCTTTATTTGATAATGTCCCATTACATTTTCAAGTGATGTAATGATTTTCAATTACAAATTTCAAGTACAGTTTGTGAAGCACCAAGGACCAGATTACCATCTGCACGCTTGTAACAATAAATAAGCGGCATATTTCAGCTGTCACACAGGGTTTGAGAAAGGCTAGTGCCTCTTTTATCTGCTAATTATTGTTGCTATAAAGTAGCTGATCTTGCACCCTGAGGCAATACACCAGCCACAGGATTATTGGACCAGTCAAAATGATACCACATGTAACCATGTGAAGGTCAGGACTGGCAGTAATACCAAATACTGCTACACTATGCAGAGCCTGCTCAACAAATGCCTTCACACATGTGTGGTTTCCTCTCATTTTTTGAGCAGTCCATGTTCCTTAAACAAAGGTGATCTGCTTTTAGCAGATAGCTGGTCTGAGAGCACCAGAGTAATATACAAACCAATGATGATGTCAGCTTGTTATTGACTTTCCAAGTCTGAATGACTGAGCAAAGGAGAGGGGGTGGGGTGGAATCTATTGCAGGCAATGCCCAGCCAGGCAAAAATTAGTTGACAAGCCAGTGTGGGGGATGGGTGGGATTCTGCAGAGTCTCAGCCCCAGACATAATTTCGAACTGTAGCTGCGCTGCTTTTCTGTAGTTTACAACACTCTCACCCCATTTTTCTGATGTAAACTCAATTTAGAGCGGCAAGGAGGGGTTGCCATTACAGTCAACAGAGGGAATGGCTACGATCTATTTGCATGAAATGGTGGAAATATGTTTAACCTCAGCGTAGTAAAAAAATAGGGAACGATCAAGAATATGCGCCATTTGAGTTCTGAAGACATTCTGAAATAAAATAGGGGTTGAAGGGGCCAAATCTGGGTTTGAAAAATGGAGAATTATGCGAGGTTGTTCAATAGGAAATGCCTTTCAGTGTCTGCCAAAACCACAGGCCTGCCTTTTAGACAGTATAACAGGAGAGAAGAGGTGGGGAGAATTTTACATTTCTGCCCAACCCCCACCACACACATACAGTATGCATACACCTCAGCTCCCAGCTGGCAATTTTTACACATACCAGCCATTCTGAGTAACTTATGGCCGAAGGGGTTGTAATTCTTACTGTAATATTAATGTGATATATCTCTGAAATGGTGCATGTGAGAGTTTGAGTGGATTTTTTTACTTCTTCTTTTTCTTTCTTTCTGGAGTGACTATTGCAGTAACATTGCACTTGGTAAAAAATATTATACATACAAATTACCATGAAATATTTGTAGATTATAGATGGCTATTTATGTTCTATATTAAAAAAAAAATTAAAGGTGCAATATGTAATATATTTACTGTACTAAAGCATAAAATTATCATAATATGTTATCAGAGATTTAGGAAACATGCTAAGTTGAAATACGGGCTTCTCCGAAAACAATGCTACAGCCAGTATATTCTACTTTGAAATGTCCGTTCCGGGCCGGAATTTCTGTTTGTGTTTTGGCCTGTGTGATCCCGCCCACTGCCCACTTCACCAATAGTATTTCGACACCCCGGGTTGCCAGATTTTAAACAAGTTAGCAGGCAAACACAGCACGCTGCAGCCATGGAAGCCTTCTAGCTAACATTGACAGAGTTATAAAAAATCCACATGAGCTGGTTTATAATTTGCAAACAATAAAAACATTGAAAATGTATAAATTAGCTGATCAACAGTGTAAGGCTAGTCGCTTGCATTGTCAGTTTGCTCGTTCCTGTTGCGTGTCCTCAACCTGGCAACCCGCGTGAGGTTTGAGTATGGGGCGGGGAAGACAACTCTCTCCAATATTTTGAATTCGGACTGCAGTACCCATTTCAAACGCTTGATGTCAATGTTACATAGTGCTCCTTAAAGGTCAATATGTATAAAAGTGTTACAGTTATCCTATTATTATTAATGTAATATTATGCTTTTGACTAAATATATTTATTGCAACACTATATATGTTTTTAATTTAGGTTTAGAAATACAAATAAAGTGTTTATTAAAGGAACATTAAGGGTTCAGTAAATGTCAAGCTCAATCGTCAGTATGTGTGGCATAATGTTGGTTTCCACTAAATTAATTTAAATTATTATTTATTCATTTATTTAAAAAAATAAAATAATCTGTGTTACAGTACGGCACTTAAATGGAACTGAATGGGGGAAAAAACCGTAAACGTAAAAATATGAATTGTCTCAAAAGTATAGCCACAAGATGTAAACAATATGCGTGTTAGCACGATTTAAGCCAAAGTCTTTCTAGCAAATCAGTCCACAGTTGGACATCTTTGGAACGCTCCCAGGAGACTATTTCCAAGTCATCCCAGTGCAGCTCCTATCTACTTGAATGGGGGAACACCAAAATCTAAAAAAAAGTGTTGGTCAAGATTACGATCAAACAACATATTTCAAATCAGCAATAAAACATGATAATATTGGAATCATATATTGTGCTTGTTAACCTAATATTACGCTAAAACACGCGATTTTCCCGGTTTGTATAGCTAGAGTTGATTGACAGGCGATGTCTGTATCTAAAAGGTGATTGGCTCTTTTACCTGTAAGGCGGGACTTCCTTTCTATATCTGTTGACCGTTGGGTGCTCAGAGCTTCTTGGTTGGGTGTTCCAATTTCTCCTATTCATTTAAATAGAAGTGGCCTGTCTCTGCTAAATAGTCTCTGGTGTGATACAATCGCTAACCTTATTTGTGTAAAGCTATATATATTTTTACAACTTTGTTGCTGTGACGACGTAATACCATAAACGCTAAAACCCCAAAAACTACCATAAAAACGATAAGTTTTAACAGAATTAAGTTAAGTGCTTTTATAAATGTTTATATATAGTCCTGCCTTTAAACCCTCCAAAAACTGGCCACATTCACTTCCATTGTAAGTGCCTCACTGTAACCTTGATTATTTATTTTTTTAAGGAATGGAGGGACAAGCCAAATATTTTTGTATTGTTTTCTTTTCTTCTTCTTTTTTTTTTTTTTTTTTTTTTTTTTGTAATAAACAATGTGCCACAAACTCTGTTCATTGAGCTTAACTTGTATTGAACCAATAATATTCCTTTATCACTTCACTCTGTCAGTTCTGTGCATAAGTTTCCTGAATATGTAACTGTGCTCTTAAGACAACAGAGGTGACCATTAGTGTTCTAGATAATTCATAGATTTTTATTTCAAAGTACAGACTTAATCGTATCTCTGTTAGTGTGTTTTGTCTCCATGATAATGAACCACAGTTCTCTAAATAGAAGCACACACTATTTATAGTAATTCTCATATACTGTCCTTTTATTTAATGTGCTTACATGAGTTTTGCATTTTGTTCTAAAATTATCACAATTGTATAAATGTTTTAACGTCAGATGGTTTAATTTGTAGTGTTATTACAACGGCTCTTTAGCAGTTAATTTTAGCCATTGAATATACTGCTCAGGCCATTGTACACATTTCCTCTTCTGAACAGGATGTATGAAACCTTTAATAGACTTGTCATGGTGCTTTTGAGAGCTGGGCAGACTACAAGTAATTGTCAAATAATGACTTTTTGTGTCTTTTCTAAACCCATATTCAGGGTTGCATAAGGAACCATAGAACATTCACTGGAGTCTTTTGTGTCAAAGTGACAAGCTTTCGCTTTCACTGCTTTCAAATTTTCACTGGACAACAACTAGTTGACGCCCAAAGAGCATTCAGCGCACACACATTTTAACAGCCTTTTCTAGTTCAAACGTGCATTTTAATTATATATGCTCCTTCACTAATTTCTCTTGCCTTTACCTCCCACCTTGTATACATGGATGGCCACTGAAGCCTGCAGTCTCTGAGCCAGAGTTCTGAGCTGAGTTGTACACTAAACACTGACACCCATCCTCTCCCTGCTTTGTTTCTAGCAGCTCACTGAAGAGTGTCTTTTGTGCCATGCTCTGAACAATCATTCTTGATCCGGCCTCCCTGTCTTTCTCTTCTCCTGAATGTTGTGAAATTTAACAGTGTCCCTTGTGAAGGAGGACCAGATGGCTGCCCTACTCTTCAGATGGAGCATTGTGTTTTAGTGCAGTCATTGAAATCTAAGCCATGGGAGAGAGTCAGTCTTCATCTTGTTGTGTAATTGCTGATCTATGATTGACTATATCTTTTTTACACTGAATATGAAAGATGGATGGATGGATGGATCAATGAATGGATGGATGGATGGATTGATCGATTGATCGATCAATAGATAGATAGATGATAAATAAAATTAAAAAAAATTCCCATGCAATAAAACGATTTTTGTCACACCCAACCAAATAAACATCTGTTAAAGGGAATGGAGAATGGAGGGAAAGAAGAAGAGTAGGGTCGTTCTGTTCAAGGTTCTTACACACTTTGAGGTTTGATAAGATTACAGCCAAGCAGATCCTACACCCTAAACATAATGACTGACTAGAACACAGAAGGAGAGTGTCAGCAGGGGTAAAGACCAACATGATTGCTATGGCAACAGAATCCATTTTACTGCTGGTCATGTGATTAATCAAATAATTATATAATCATAACATATGGATTTATTCAGCAGATGACTGTGCCCCTCTCCCACATTACATACTAAATAATCAAGGCAAAAGAGAAAAATATTAGATAAATAACCAGCAAACTCCAATTACCAGTAATATATATTGCTGTACATTAAAATTGGGTTAAATAATAATTATATAATTCTATTATTTACCATTTATTCATGAGTCAAGCCCCTCCCCCACACTATATACACCACTTAGCCAATGAGTAAGAGTAAAATACTATATAATAACCACCAACACAATATATATATATATATATATATATATATATATATATATAGTGTACAATAAATGGGTTTTAAATAATAGTTATACAATCTTATCATTTGTCATTTATTCATAAGTCATGCCCCTCCCCCACACTATGTACACCATATAATTAAGGATCAAGTAATGTTTTGTATTACTTATTATTATTATTTATAGTTTTAATAATAATTATACAATCTTATAATTTGTCATTTATTAATAAATTATGCCCTCCTCCATACTACACCACATAATATTAAGAGTAAAATATTATATAAATAACCAACAACACAATATAACAGTAAATGTTTATATTACTTATTAAATACAAATAAGTTAATATAATTAAAACATAATAAATGTGTTTTAAATAATAATTATATAATCTCAGGGGTGTAGATTCCAGGGGGATGGGGTGGAGGTAACCCCTCCAATAATCAAACCCCCCCCCCCCATATTTATACCGTGATCAATGGAAACATATAAATGCTTCACACTGCAACCCCCTCAATGTTCAAGCCAAATCTACACCCTTGTATAATCATATCATTTGCCATTTATTCATAAAACATTCCCCTCCCCCTCACTATACACCACATAACCAAGGATTAAAGGTAACATATTATATAAATAACTAACAACTCCAATTTCCTGTAATATGTAATGTTGTGTATTACTTATTATAAATGGGTTTTAAATAATAATTCAATAATCTTATCATTTGGCATTTATTCATAAGTCACGGCCCTCCCCCTCACTATACACCACATAACAAAGGATTAAAGGTAACATATAAATAACTAACAACTCCAATTTCCTGTAAAATGTGTAATGTTGTGTATTACTTATTATAAATGGGTTTTAAATAATAATTAATCTTATCATTTGACATTCATAAATCACGCCCCTCCCCCTCACTATACACCACATAACCAAGGATAAAAGGTGACATATTATATAACTAACAACTCCAATTTCCTGAAATATATAATGTTGTGTATTACTTATTATAAATTGACTTTTAAATAATAATTATATAATCTTATAATTTGGCATTTATTCATGAGTAGTGCCCCTCCCCCACCCTATATATGCCGAATAACCAGGGTTTAAGAGTAAAATATTATAGAAAAAACTAGCAAAATACCAATAAAATATAGTGTTTTATAATTACATATTAAACATTTTAAATTGGCTTTAATTGTGTTACTCAACACTATTTAATGCTACTGTTATTACGTAGAAAATTTCTCTACACAATAACAAACAGAAACTCATTCCAGTGCAGTGACGTAGATCACGAGGGCGATTATACTCGTTTAAATTTTACACATATAACGCTGTTAAGGGTAAAATCTCCATTAAGATGGAACGAACGGGCATGTTATTGCAATGTCTGCGTTCCTCCTTCAGTTTCAACAAAGCTGCAGAGACAACCGCCCTGGCCTCCCCCATTTTCGCTTGGAAAGTCTCCTCTCTAGTGTTTGAGTGTCTGAAGCCGTTGGCTGGTCCTGAACTGTTTGGCTCTTTCTCCACTAGCAAACAGTTTACAATGTACCTCAATCGCGCTTAAATCTATTTTTTAAACGGTTTTATTCAGCTCCACGCCGATGCGATCGGGACTGGACGCTTGTTTGGGAATTTATCTGACGATCTGCCGCCTCAAAGCAGCTTTATAACGCTTTGTTTGAGCACTATTTTACAAAATAGTCGAGGAGGAGGAAATTCCACACAAGCAGCTCAGCAGTGAAAAGCACCCCTCGCGCTCATCCGGGTATTAAAGTAAGTGTTTTCTTCATTTTTAATCGTTATATCGACAGAGTTGTAGTATAGGTACGTTTATGTAGCACTGGGATGTTTATATACGAATATATAGCGATTTATAATAGAGCAAGGGCATTTCTTTTAGAGGATCTGGCTGAGTGGGGGATGGGCAGGTGTGTGCGCGTGTGTGCTTGCGCGGGGTGTGTGTGTGTGTGTGTGTGTGTGTGTGTGTGTGTGCACGCGCGCGCGTGCGCGTAGTTACATGCAGCGCCACTTGTTTGGTGGTTAGTTGCGTGCAAAATATTTCGTTACAAATTGCTATATAATTCTGACACTGTTTAAATTTAAACAGTCTACATTTTAACCTATGGTGTCATATTAATTATTGGAGTATGTTAATATAATTCAATATCCGTGTGACACCAAGGCAGTTTAATTGTACGATTTAGTCTGATGGCTGGATCATAGGATAATCAGACTTAATGTAGATATGACATGTTTATCTACTTGAATCAATGCAATTCCTAGTATTCTTTGGAAGCAGTACACAACTATATAAGCACTAGTTTATATTTGTAAGTTATACTAAGTGTTTATTAAATGAATAAATGTACATGTGAATTATATTCAATGTTTATTAAAAGACTGTACATGATAGACCAGCTGAAGCACATGAGAGTGGGGGAGGGGAGCTCAACTCTCATTCATATTCAGACAAACAAAATTGTGTGTTGAAGGATTGCATTATTAATTCTTAATTATAAAACCCTAAAGGTGGTATTTCTTATTATGCCATTGTCAAACAAAGCATATGTTTGCAATTGACATCAAACCCCAAGATAATATACGAAATGGCAGATTTGTTCATTTGTCCACTCATTAAGAGAGTGTAATTGCACTTTCATGTTAAAATGCTGATCTATGTGACAGGACAGATCATGAAAGGTAAGTGTTTACTTGTTACATTTGGATCATAATGTTCGCTAGTGTCAGTCTGTGATGGGGGTGGGGAGGTCTGGAGTGAGTGAGTATGTGTGTGTAGTCTGAAGGCCATGTGTTGGGAAACTCCCATTGTAATGCCTCACATGTAACCTACTTAAATCCCCCCCCCCCATTTCTTTGAGTGTTAGGTTAACCCAGTCCCTCATTAATACACAACCTGTAAAATGGGTCCTAGAATAATGCACAGGAACAATAATACAAAATAAAACATTTATTTCGTATGAATATGGTCCATCTGATATTCCAAATGTTGTGTCTTTTGGCGTATCATAAAGTCTATGCGTTTCTCTAAGTGGAAGAGTGGCACAGTTATGTAACTTGTGCCTTAGAGTGGATTGAAGCAAGATGTGGGGGATGGGACAGACAGACCTGATCCATTGCATCTTTTTTTCCCTGTGCTCTCCCTCGTCGAGCAGAATCGCAGTGGGCAAGCCGACGTGTTGAAACGTGACATTTCTGTGTTTGCGCTTAGTTGCAGTGCAGTGGTGTTGACCCTATTTCTGTAAAGCCTCAAGGTTGTGCTAGAGAGGAGATGGGCAGATGGTGTGATCTTGAAAATGCCTGCCATGGTCTATGCTTAAACAAGGCCAGTGTTATTTTCTGCAAGGTCATTGAGGAATGCCGTTGGTGTAAATGTTGTGTAGTTATGCAGTAGAGCTATGCTTGATACAGTATTACTACTGTAATTGATCATAAATACAAACTGGTGTTATGTAAACTGGATATTTGATTATAAACTGTGATGATAATCTTGTTTGATCGGTAGTCTTGATTAGTAGTTGGCCACACACTGTGATTGCAACAGAAATGTAGGGCAACTAGTAAACAAACTCAAACGAAAGATACTTTGGTTCAATTTTGGCTTTATCTCATTTGGTTCTATAAACACTTGTACTCAATTAAAAATGAAACATGTTGAGAGACTTGCATGTGCACCACTGTGTTGCTGCTTCAGTCAGTAAACTTAAGCATGTCCATAATTAAATGTTTTTGTTTAAAAATAGGTAGATTTTTCTACATTACTGCCTCTCAACCACACTGGAACACCGTTTTCTTCGACCGAAAATGGAAGCATTTCAAAAAACGCCTTTCATTACCACACACTTTGGAAAACAATGACGTTGGGAAAGTGAAAACTCAGTTTTCAAAAGAAAATGGATTAGTGCAATATAGCCATAGAAATACAGATGGAGTTCGAGTCAAAAATGATTTGTGTTAAAAGGTCTGTTTCTTTTACAATTTGTGAAATATATGGTTTGCAACCTGCTATGAGGTGTGTCAGTCGTGTATTGTTGTAGTCAGACTGATCTCATAGTGAAATCGGAAACAGTAGGTTGACTTTTCTTTAGCTAAAATCAGTCTGCGCTTACTGTAACGTGAAACACTGCCCCCAGTGGTCAAAGGGGTAAGTGTTGTTGGGCGTATTGATGTGAGCTCCATTTTCCGGTTGTATTGTCCACAAAGGGGCGCCAAAACAGAGTTTTGAAGCTGTACAGGCTATAATACAGTGAGGAGTATTGCATATTTTATAGACTGTACCCTCCAACCCAAACATCTAATGTAAACGTAACCATCAGTGGAGTAAAAATTTAATCTTGGAGGGAAAAATGCAACTTCTAAATCAGGCTCGTCACTGATCATGTGAACAAAATTACTTACTGGTTTCAACGCGGTATCTGAACCTGGGTATCCCACGCTGTTCAAGCAACGCACTTCCACTCGCGCCACAGGGGGAGGTAAGCAAAAAATATCTGATAGGAGATGCTGCTTGTCGGTGAGTCGGCATATTGTGTTCGATCCTAGGGTACGGAACTCTTGCAAACAACATGCCGACTTCATGTGAGATCATGTAGTGCAGACTACTGCATCAGTATACAGTATACTGTAGTAAACAAACCTTTTGAGTTAGTGTACTGTACACATGGGAACATATAAGCAAGTGAGCTCTGGTGGGATATTGCCAATTTTAAATAATATAGATTACTCATCCAAGTATGTAGATAATTGCGTTAACTGATTGTACATTCAATTGTAGCTTGAGTAGTGTGCCATTTCAAACACTTGGGGTCTTAAGCTATTTTCAGACTGTCAGTCCAAATCTGGACAAATGGAGTCTTCCTGGATGCAATTTGAAGTTCGAATGCCACATCATTTAATCAAAGGTGGCTATGATGACACGAGTTCACCAGTCACTGCTAGTCTGTCTGGACCACACATTGCTTTGAACTATGATACCTGTGGAAACGGCAGCATGAAATAAAGCGGCGCATGCCAGCCTCTTCTAAACATTGCCATAATAAGCTAAAATCTCTATTCCATTCCCCTCCATCTTTTATTTATTTATTTATTTATTTTTTTGCATACTGATGCAGCATCATTGCTATAGCAAACAATGCAGAGATGCCAGAATATAAAGATAGCCATGGGATGCACAAATCAGATCTGTTCAGTTGCTATACACAGTGTGGACAGTCAATCATGAAGATCGGATTCCGATCAGATACACAAAAAATCAGATTTGGAATGACATAGCTTTAGTTATGAAGCACAAGCAGGACGAAATTCTGTGTGGTGACCATAAGAATGGTGTTACGAACAATTTACACACAAATTTGTTCTGCTTTGAAGCTTAATGATTTCACAGTTGGATCATTCTTTGTTTTTATTGGACATTTTTTTTCCTAGCTGTTATTTTGGGGTTAATAAACAGAGGGAATTTTAATGAAAATATCTAAATTTTACAGTGGACAGAAAAGATTTATCTGTATCATTATATATTACTTATTTGAAAACAGCTAGCTTGTAATTTCACAAGTTTCTCTACCTTGTTAAAAACTAGAGAATAATTTAGACAAAAACATGAGAGGCATCGACATTGAAACTCAAACACTCGCACCCTGTGTACATCGGGCACGTCTGATAGAGTTGTGACTTACAGTATTCGAACTGCTACTGCAAGCTGTTGTATGAACGGGACATTTCAAGACTTTAACCTGCAAGTAAATACGGTTGTCAGTTCCAAACACTGACTGTATGAATGTATCCAATGTTGCTTTGTTGAGCTGGTTAGGATGCTCAAACAAACAGTGCCATATTTTTATAGCATCACAGCTTTTCGAGTTTCTGGGGGAATCACCATACGAATGGCTTTCTTATAATTGTCTCTGAATATTAAGCTGGACTTTCTGGTTTTCCTGGTGTATAGCACAGTGTGATGGGGAAAAAATTCAAAATAAGCGTAAAATAAGCTAATTAATGATATATGTATTTAATTTTGAATGTCCTTTGGTGAACTAGATTGCATATTGGAAATTAAGTGTAGATTTATTTTGTTTGAAAAAAATGGTAAATGTCAGTTAAGCTTGTAAACTTTTAGGGTTCCTTTAAAATTGTCATCACTGACTAGCACAAATATGAGGCAGTAAATCCCTCGCCTACTTTAGATGTAGGGAGTGGTTTTATTGAGCTCGATTATGATCCAAAGTAATGAATCTTGTCATTATCTTATCTGACCTCTGGCTGTTTACTTTTGTCTATGTTGACTCAGGTTCTGTGAAACAGATGTAACAGTAAGAGGAAGCATATATTTGGAAAAGTGGCTTTCCCTTTTCCTTGTAAATGATCAGTCTTGATTTGGATGGTGTGGTACAGAGGACATTAGGATGTATGTATGATGATAGGGGTGGATGATATACCGGTAGACACGATAAACTGGTAGAAATTTGACAACCAGTAGGAGTGTCACGATTATTAAATTTGTCTGACGATTAATTGTCAAACAAATAATTGCGATTATGACAATTGTCTTTTTTAGGGCTTTCACGCTTAACTTTCATATAAATCATCTTATTTAAAATTTTACTTAAAAGCTATAAATCAAATAATAAAATAGGGGTATTTTATTTCATTTAAGGCTTTTAAAAACGTGTGAATACCATGAAAAATAATGTTTTAAATATTAAAATATTTCTAAATACTTAAAATATGTCTCTATTTTTGGTCAACTTTAGTTTTGGTCAGTTTTACATTTACACTGTTTTTTTGAAACTTCTGTATTTTATATTATATATTTTATTTTATTAAAAATAAAATATAATTTTATATATACAGTTGAAGTCAGAAGTTTACATACACCTTAGCCAAATACATTTTTCACAATTGCTGACATTTAATCGTACAAAGCATTCCCTGTCTTAGGTCAGTTAGGATCACTATTTTAAGAATGTGAATAATAATCAGTATATATCAGAATAATAGGAGAGAGAATTATTTATTTCAGCTTTTATTTCTTTCATCACATTCCCAGTGGGTCAGAAGTTTACATACATTTTGTTAGTATTTGGTAGCATTGCCTTTAAATTGTTTAACTTGGGTCAAACATTTTGGGTAGCCTTCTACAAGTTTATCACAATAAGTTGTTGGAATTTTGGCCCATTCCTTCAGACAGAACTGGTGTAACTGAGTCAGGTTTGTAAGCCTCCTTGCTTGCACACCCTTTTTCAGTTGTGCCCAAAAATATCCTATCGGATTGATGTCAGGACTTTGTGATGGTCACTCCAATACCTTTGTTGTCTTTAAGCCATTTTGCTACAACTTTGGAGGTATGCTTGGGGTCATTGTCCATTCGGAAGACCCATTTGTGACCAAGCCGTAACTTCCTGGCTGATGTCTTGAGATGTTGCTTCAATATATCCACATAATTTTCCTTCCTCATGATGCCATGTATTTTGTGAAGTGCACCAGTCCCTCCTGCAGCAAAGCACCCCCACAGCATGATGCTGCCACCCCCATGCGTCATGGTTGGGATGGTAATCTTCGGCTTGCAAGCCTCACCCTTTTTTCCTTCAAACATACAATGATCATAATGGCCAATTTTTTCAATTTTTGTTTCATCAGACCAGAGGATATTTCTCCAGAAAGTAAGATCTTTGTCCCCATGTGCACCTGCAAACTGTAGTCTGGCCTTTTTATGGTGGTTTTGGAGCAGTGGCTTCTTCCTTGCTGAGCAGCCTTTCAGGTTATGTTGTTATAGGACTCGTTTTACTGTGGATATAGATACTTGTCTTCCTGTTTCCTCCAGCATCTTCACAAGGTGCTTTGCTGTTGTTCTGGGATTGATTTGCACTTTTCGCACCAAACTATGTTTATCTCTAGGAGACAGAATGCATCTGCTTCCTGAGCGGTATGATGCTGCGTGGTCCCATGGTGTTTAAACTTGCATACTATTATTTGTACAGATGAACGTGGTACCTTCAGGCGTTTGGAAATTGCTCCCAAGGATGAACCAGACTTGTTCTTGGAGTTCTTGGCTGATTGTGTATACTTCTATATGTTCAACCTAAGTGTATGTAAACCTCTGATATTTTTAATTGTTATATCATATGCAATAGTAAAATATCCTATTTCTTCCCTTTCACATGTTATTTTAGTGCTCTTTGATGAAACCTACGAACCCTTATTTCTCATGAAGCAAAACCTTTGAGATTTCGCTTCATAATTTTATCGCTCCACAGAAAAAGTGTGCGTCTCCTCCTTTGTGTCATTAACACTGCCTGTATGAACTCACTATGACCAGGTACATTTGCAATTACATGATCGTTTAAAGTGAAACTGGAGCGCTTTCTTTTCACGATCAAAGTTTGTTTGGGGGAGTTTGGCGCAGCCTTTGCTGACTGAATCAGAGGGCTTTAGAAGCACTTCATGCGTTCTTCCTGACCAGTGCTGATGGTTGACATCCGCAGTACGTCTCAGTGATGCTCGGAGATTAACTGAATGACACACAAACGTGCCATTGACTACATTTGACATACTGTATATATTTGCTCAAATGTTCCTTATTTGGGAATTAAAATGTGATTGGAATTTGAAGTGCCAAATATCCGCCGTTATCTCAAATAACCGTGATCAGACTATTATTTAATAACCGTGACAGGCCTGACAACCAATATATATTTTGGATTATCATCTCTATCTCGGTTATAAAAAATTGCCTCATTCTATTCACATTACACGTTTGCGGTACATATTCTGTCGGAGAAATGGAGCAAGAAGGCTAAGCGGCTTCACGTATGACTTGAAAAAGACAACTGAAGAAACATGGACAGGGTTTTTTAGGCCCTGACAATTTTTCGACCGCTGCCCAAGCGAAATTTCAGGCCACTGAAGCAAATTCTATGATATTCATCTCTCGTTCTAAATAGACTTCTCATGACATGCACGTCTGTGATTTTTCTGGAGTGTGCTTGTGCACGTGAGTCCAGTAGGGTTCCTGTTTTTGCTCCAGAGTCAGGAGAGTGCAGAGTGGGATCACACACGCTACTCAATCTGGTGCACAAACCACAAAATTTATGTGAGCCCTTTGAATTCTGAGTTTTTTAACTAAAAGCGCAAGAGGAAGACAAACATCTCAAACAGCTAGACAGCCCAACATTCTAACCACCACTGATCAGTAAAATGTCTAAAACAGTGTGCCATGTGCCAGCAATTATGTGTAATGTGTTTTTTTTTTTTTTTTTTTTTTAACTACACATCATCACCCTTAATAAAATTGTTTGAATGATGTTAGATATTTGGAAACAAACCTGCCATGTTTGCCTTCAGATATTCAAGTATTCTCTATAGAGATGACTCTAAGAGTTTAATGAAGTGTTTATTTCCTTTGATTTTTTTTTTTATTACTTATGTATTATTTCCTTTGTTGCATTGCTTTGAGATGATGTCGAGTGTCTTGAGGAAAGTTTGTAATAATAATAATACTAGTAATAATTCAACAACATCACGTTGAAATGTGGCAATTTCTTGCTGAATGAAGAGAAAATGAATTGGCCTGACATTCAAGGCAGAATCTTTTTGGAGGAACAAACAAAAAGAGGATTTCTGACCAATCAGTGGTGTGAGTTTGGGGCAGGACTAATTTAATCTACATAGTTCCAGTGATAGTTATATCAGACCATGTGTTTAGAAGACAGATGTCTTGTTTTTGTTTCCCAGAATGAACGTTATACAAGAACGAAGAGAAGACATGTGAAGACTGTTTTAATGGGATTTGCTGCTTCATTTCATCAGCTGTGGTAGTAGTGATTGGGGGATGGGTGGACTGAAAGCTAGTTTTACTCCTGACCCATGCTTTAGCTGTTCATTTGTCTTCTCCTGCTCTCCGACTGACTAATGAAAGCTCTGTAGCGAACCTCCCCCACCCAGAGGCGGTTGCATACTTCTGTTGTGTGTGACCTGAAGGTCAGGTTCAACATGTAAATTTGCAGCAGTCCTAAGTATAGAGGGCACATGTGCTGCATCTCAATGTGCACACTATCCACCCTAAATAGTATATGAGATAAGGATTAGTATGTGTCAAATAGTAGTATGTTTAGAAAAAGGGTTCCAAAGTAGCCCGGATGGTCTACTATTTCCGGTAGATTTGTGAAGTGTGGATCCGTGCATGCTTTTTTTGGCTAATATTGCCCACAATCCTTTGCTCGACAGAAGAGGAGTTTGATGGCTCGCTTCAGAACTACAACAGTGAAACGTGAAAAACTACAAACATGGCGGTGACATGGCACTTCATCAGTTCTTAAATGTTTTCACATCTAAAGCGTCATGTAAGGTTAATGGTAAAAAAAAAACATACGGTTCGGGAAGCGGTGGCACGCGGTTCACCAAGTTTAGGTTTTGCGTAGAAAATATGCAGCATCAAATTGACACACAGTTACAAGCTACGCTAATGCATCTGAATGGATCTGTAGATGTCTGTGTTTCATGTGGGTCAACTTGTTGACATCACTGTTCTGCAAGCATTGTGTTAGTTGAAAATAGTAAGTGGAGAAAACGAACCGCTGATAGAGAAGCCCCCTGCGTTATTCAGGTCTCCTGTCTGGAAACATTTTCTTTTTGCCGTCAATTACAACAGCGATGGTCAAAAAACTTTTACAAAACAGGCAGACATCACACGTTGCGAGTGCTCTATACTGGTAATTACACCAAAATCACCGGGGAAAGATAGCGAGTGGCACGCACAGAGCCGCAGGTGAGCCGAAACTGCACACACTCCCATTTGTTTTTAAGCAGGCACTCAGTGCTAATTCAGACAGGCATTAACAATTACTAAAGTAATTGGTGTGTTCATTGCCAATGATATGTTTCCCTACTCCGTTGACGAAGATTTGTGATTTCCGTGTATGATTAAAACATTTTAGCCACATCACAACATATCTCGTATCTATTTTAATAGCAAAGTTCCTTCTATAGTGATGTAAAGCTTTCGAATATTGAATATATGTGCAGTAGGGTTTGAAATGCATTTTATCTCGTTACATGTAGCGTAATAGTAATTAGAGAAAAGGAATTTTTTAGTTAAAGACCCTAAAGAAAATTAACCATGGTTTTACTATAGTAATATTGTAGTAACCATGATTGCTGTCACCATGGTTTTCTTTGCAGAAATCATGGTTTTGATACAATTTTGTTAAAATGTATTGATTTTACAACAGTAATACTGTAGTTTCCATATAGCAACCATAATTATACTGTATATGTTATAATATATACATTGTAATGCTTATGGATGCACATTGTGTTTTTAAGAGCTTTCTTTCTTGAAAATAATCGTTAAGTAAAAGTGTCAGCACTGTGGATTAGAAATGGAAAAATCTTAAACAGAAACATTAATCAAATTAACACAATTGTGTGTTCTCATTTTATTTTTGCCATATCATTAGTTTTCATTTAGTGAAAAACAGGGTGGAAAACATTAACTAGATTTGTATGGTATTCTTGCATTTAAACATTTTTAATCTACTTGGCTACAATGGCTGTTTGGTTTTGATTATGGTTCCTCTGGAAATAAAAACAAACAAAAAAAACACCTTTAAGCCATTGCTTAGCAAATGCATCAATATGAGACAAACATTGAGCTTTTTAGCTTCTTGTAGAATGCTTTTACTTGTTGAAAAAGGTAGATTTCTCAATCTTATAGGTGAACAAATTTTGCTCAACTCTTACAAACAAACAATGTTTACCACCTTTCCTTCTCAAACCCATCACACACACACTTTTGAGCTGAGTTTTCTATTAATTCATTAATGAATGTGGAAGTTAGGCAGTCAACAGTACATTTCTATTTTTAGAATGGGAATTACTGGGATCGGACGGTGTGTGTTCATGCCTGCATTCAAATAATAATATTTAAGTGCCTCAAGTGTACTCTGCTGTGCAGTCTGAGTTGATACTTGGATTAGCTCTTAGAAACTTATAAACATTTTTGGCACCTAAATGCTACAGTAAGTTTTTTTTTTTTTTTTTTTACATTTTTCTTCTAGTCTTGATTGCTGTGCTCTGCAAGATTAAATATTTTGCTGATGCTGCATCACGACTTCACAAACTCTTTGAAAACTGCCATTTGCTTATAAACTTTTAAGGATGGCATCCAGGGAATGAATATGCTGTTAAGTTCAAGTTTGTAACTCTGCCAGTGAGCTGCAAATCAAAAGTGGCATTCTTGTTAAATGAGATTGCATCCCAGCACAAGCTAATAGAACTGTAATATAATACCCTGAAAAGAAGCACCATCCACCATTTTGGGGAGGAGATGCTTGGAAGTGTCTTCCTGTACCTTAACTCATTCCCATGAGTCATATAAATTCTTGAAGGACTCACAATGGATCTCATTCACTAACCGTGTGTATGCACCCATTTGTATGTCAGCGTACAAATAATTAAACCTGTGTGAATGTTACGTTATCTCACAGAAATGAATCAAGACACTGTCCACATTAATCAGGATGAATTTGAAAATGCATACTTTTTTCTACATTTGGCTTTCCGTCCAAAATGAGATTGCAATTTTATCTAGCGAAAACTGAGTTTTTCAAAAATGCTTTCCCATTTAGATACATTTTAAAATGGTTTATTTGTGTTGTAGTGTGGACTGGGAAAACTGAGATATTTGAAAACAATCATGTATTTGTTGTCATGTGATGCGGTCATGTGATCCATTCAACCCAAAACAATCAAGATTGTGGCCCATGTTGTAGCGGCATTGTTCTGCCTGCTATCCACATTGATAGCATTGTTAAAGATCAATGTTACTTTGTACAACCTTCATTCATTGCATTCCTTCAAAGTTGACGGGAAGTTGCCTTTTTCACATTGATAATCGTAACATTTTCCAGATGGTTATCAAACTATATCGGCATTTAAAAAAAATATAATAAATAGGGCTACTCATTGCACAATACTCTGTCTCTTCATACATGTTTCTCAAAAGTGTTAGTAAAGTGTGAGCGTCTGGCTCCGGTTCAATTTCCCTGTAACATGTTTCGGAAGAAGGGACTCTCCACCATGTTAAGCGGCTGCATATCACCCAATATAAACTTAGTAATTTGTTTGTTTCTCGGCCTGTGGCGAATCAATAGATAATTTTTTTTTTCCTAGGGTTGAAAGTATCTGCAATTGTAGGTTGTACCTGTGCATTGAAAGGAAACAAACATATCTGCCATTTACAGTAATATCTTTTTATATGGGATATTGGCCATATAAAAAGCTCCATCAACTCAGAATTTGAAATGACTCATTCACTTCTTTTGCCCTTTTCCCTAAGCATAACATTATCCACAACAAAACACTATGCTAAACACCAGCTGCACAAATGTAGGGGTAACAGAGGTGACGATAACTTAGTATTAAGTACAGTAAATTTTATATCACCCCCTTGTGGTCTCCCAAAGCTATTATGCCAGACTACATTAAATGGAAGGCCAACTGCCTGTGAATGGGAAAGCACAAAAATGAGGCTTCTAATTTAAATGTCAGTTAATGTTAATATAGCAGTGCCTCAAAAATGTATCAAGAAAACAATGTGCTGATCAGTAATCAATGTATCGATATTTTATGGCATTTTTAATGTGGATGTAGTCTAAGTTTGCTTTATTAAAGGGCTGCAACAACTAATCGATAATTATCAATAATGAAAATCATTAAAAACAGGGCTCCAGACTGCGACTAAAATGGTCGCAAATGCGACCAAAAACAATTTAATGCAACTACAATTTAAAATCTAGTCACCATTGGCAACAGTCGGGTTGTGTGTGTACATATGCGGTTTCACCAGATATAATCTTGTGAGTTATTGAATACACCTTTAGAGCACCAGTGTGTCTCGCGCCGCTTTTCCCCCGTTCTATTGTGATGATGAGCTCGCTGCGACAACAAATTTAGCACGAGAGAGTCGTGACCAAATGACTGGATCTTTTTCATGAATCACCCGAAAGGAACTAAGGGTTTAAACTCAGTAGCTCAGGTTAGCAGGTTGAATCAGATTCACTTTCTCAGCGAATCAGCCGTCAGTGAGCTCACAACTGGGAGTGCAGACGTTTCTGCATGTGTATTTCGGGCTTCTTTATAATTAAAAGTCTCGTATTGTGTACCACTTTTTCTCCTGGTAATTATTGATTGGGATTGGAGTAGCACAATAAACTGCATCTGGGATTTCATTCAATTTGCACTCTTGTAGTCTCTGTCTCTGGGCCATCTGGTAACAGTAAAAGACTAATGCAATATTGTGAAACAATTTATATACTGTGTACATATATCTCAAGCTTTTGACACTTAGGACAATTGAGGGACTTGTTCACAACTATTACACAAGGTGCACACATTCATTGCTCAAGATGACGAACTACTATATGCATACTGTACTTTATTATCTGTAATGTAGATTGTGAAGAGCAGTATTAAAAAAAACTTCTCTTAAATTTGTATAAATATGAAAGGGGTGTGAACATTTATGAGACAAAAGGTAATGCAAACTGATATACTGTATACTGTTTTTTTTTTAAACCTCAGATTAATGGGTTATCAGCTGTCTTCCTTTTCTTCTGCTTTCGATCTCGTTTTTCTGAACAGCAATCTAAATCAAGCAATTCTGTGATTTGGCGACTAAAAACAGCCATTTGGCTCTTTAATGTTTCAGTTTAGGAGCCGATGGCTCATTTAGTCATTTTTTTAGTCTGGAGCCCTGAACAACGAATTGCATTATTCATTAGTTGGATATATACCGTGAGCACGGAGAAGCTCCGTCAGTGATGTCACTTTACAGCCCAGTGAAAAATATGTTGCATGATAACACGTTTGAAAAACAGTGGAGACAAGTTAAAGCTGAAAAATCATGACCCAAGATGTTGAGCATTATAAACACTTCAAAGAAGATCATAAGCATGCAGTTTAATAAGGAGCGGTTGCTGCATCAAGTGTGTTGACAGAGTGATTTTGCTGTTTGATGAGCTTAAGAGTGGTTTCTCTCCAGTGCATCACTTACATTTTACTGTTATTTTCTATGTTTTATAATGTATATATTTTATGAATTCAAAACCAGGTGTGTATTTCGCAAAACTGGCTGTCTTTACCATATGCGAGTCTCCGTTAAACTTCACGGAGCGATCGCAATGGAGGAAGATGCACAATCATTTTGATTAAACTGTGCTTTGCCATTTAGTAATCATACAACAAAACATTGATTTCAGAAATTAATTGTGCATGGATATCTCGATGTCTCAGTGGTCAAAGTGTGCGGTTTTAAGTGTTTTGACTCCTCATGTCAATGCATGTAAAACAATGAATATGACTTTTCTGTGCAAGAGTGGATTTGCACTGCATTTACAGATGATTGTACTATATTAAACTGTATATAATGCTGAATATAATGTATAATAATGCTAAGGGTCCTGATATTTGATAGTCCTCCTGATAATGCCAAATGTAATGTCTGATTTCTCTAGTAAATTTATACTATGACAAACATTATTTTACTGGATAAGCAAGCATACACTACCATTAAAAACGTATTTTTGAAAAGAATAATTTAGAAACATGTAATCAGTGACAACATTTTAAAACTTACAATATTGATTTACAATACTTAAAATGTTTGTAATCCGTGTCAGTGTACAAGCATATGTATCTAACATAATTATGTATTTTTCAGCTGGGCAGAATGATTCATATTTCTATTTTGGTGTCACCATTGCCCTCTGCTGGGTTGTTTTTTGTCCCACTCCATTCGAGGTGGATCATTTTACTCCTTAATTAACAATAATTTATGCTAAGTTTTACAAGTAAATGAACTGTTTTGCATATGTCCTGAAAGTAATAATAATAATACAAAATTCAAACTTAACTTTTCATGATTCAGGCTTTGTTCAAAGTTTTGTGAGTATAGAATCGTGAATTCATTACTGTAAATCGAACCAGATACTTGCGTTTTACAAATCACATTTTAATGAAATAAAGGAAATAACACTTTGTTTATCCGATTAATCGAAGATTAATCGATTATCAAAATAATCGTTAGTTGCAGCCCTACTATATTATAATGTACAGCTGCGCGTTGCCTGTAAGGCTGGAATGGTGCTTCGTTGGTTGAGCAGTTCCTTAATACTGTGGTGGGATTAATTGCATTCATATTTTAGTTATATTTTTTAATATAATCATAAAAAATGTAAAACATAAAATCGTAAACATAATATTTATTAATATAAATATAATAATTAATATGAATCATGCATTAAGCCTAAATTGATAGCGTTGGATGCTGGTGGATGCATCGCATCATGGCAAAAGTTGACGGACATTCCACTTCTGACATAGGGCCCTATGAAATTTTTATTTATTTCAAAATTCCATTTTATTTTCTCTGAATTCTGGGAATTTAAATTTAATTACATTTTATTATATATAAAAAGCAGTCTAATCAAATGAATTCAAATTTTAATCAAATGAAAACAGAATCACTTTTCAACATACCATTGCATTATTTTAATCAAATAAAAAGCTTCTATACTGATCCTCACAGCGCAATCCAAAACCCCAAGTTGGAGTTTTTTTATTCATTTATTTTTTGGTCAAATACAGTGCTGTACAGTAGAGCATCACAGTATTAATGAAAGCAGTGATAAAACTCTTGTGAGATATTGCTTAAATATAATGTGATTTAATTCGTGACATTCTGTGTTTTTATATTTCATTCCGTTTTTATGAAGGTATTCTGCGATTCCGTCCTTGTTTTCAGCAACGCTGAAATCATAGGGCCCTACTGACATGTAGTAGGACTATTCTAGCTATATTAGGTTCTACATAAAATGCAGCCAATCATGTGGTGTCTAGACCTTTATAGAAAAGTATTTGTTTTCAGCTTTTATTAGAATTGGTACACTTGGCTTTACTCGAAGATCGTGCTGCACATGCTCTCAGGTGAGAACGCATTTTAAAGAGCATAAGAACATAAGTTTTTAGTGAAAGCCCTAACATGGACACTTGCTTCATTCTGAAAAATCTGTGTTTTTCAACTTTAGAACAAAGGTAAGAACAAATGTATCTGCATACTCGCCTGTTGTGAATCCGGCAGAATTTTTTCAGTGCACATACTATAAGTACACAACTTTGCAATTATTAATGCAGTTATTGCAATTATTAATGATCCAGTGCACCTTGTTGTCTTGGCAAGACCATGAGAATGGTAAAGGATCATTAGCTGTTATCTTTTTTTTTTTTAATACATTCACCTCTTCTGTGCTTTTGACTGCACAGAGGATTTTCTAATGCATTTTGTCAGAGAACAATTTGATCATGGTGGTTAATCTCCCTAGTTCAGTGTTGGAGTTATCGATGCGTTTTTTTTAAATTCTCATGAGAAGCATGGATTAGAAGATAGGAGACAGGGAAAAGCAATCACTGAGTGGACCTTACAAAATAGTAGATGAGGAAAGTGTTAAAAGTCAAACCAGTCTACACTGTAAAAAAAGATACTCAAGGCTCCATTTGGGGTTCCTTAACTGCCACACTGGTGGAACCCCATGAAGGTCCTCCAGACAACATTTTAGTTCTCCTGAGAACCTTACTCAATAGCTCTTTCCCGCCTAAACTTAACTCTTTTGCATTTGCACAAAATAACCATGTGATGACATAATGTAGTGTTGACCATTTTTCTTCTAATGTTCTTTGCACATGAGATAAAATAGCACAACGAAAAACAAAAAAAACAATACAGATGGAGGATGCCAGGATCAGAGATATGCTTTTGTTATGGCTGTTTTACACAAACTGCATCTGCAGGTTATAATGGGTGCATGAGCTGAGCAGTGCTGGGTCCTTGAAGCCGCAGTGAGAGGAGAGATGAGGCGCTCAGCCTATTTTAACCACATAGCACACGCTGAACTCAGCGGAAAACATGTTGAAAATGCATTATAAACATATTTATCAACCCAACTCTTATGACTCTCAACATAAAATACTGTACTAAACTACTCACCCATTGACTGAAAAAAGACATCTTGATGCAAGGAAAACACAGTAATACATTTTCACTGGAAATGCTCAATGTAATCATACAGAAATCACTTTATTTTCTGTATAGTGCTCCAACTGTCACATAGATGCGATGAAAACTCAAAGTGTGTCACCTGTTGAAGTCACACCACAGCACTGCTCACCCCTCGCACACACAGTATGTGAAACAGACAATACACTAGGGCTGTCATTAGGGTTGGGCAATATGTAAAAAGTATTGCGATGTCCGATTACATCGTCAACTCCCCTGCTGAGGGTCGGTGAATATTTTTGCTTTTTTGATTTTGCTTTATTTATTTACTTAGTTTTTCTCCCCTAATTTGGAATGCCCAATTCCCAATGTGCTCTAAGTCCTCATGGTGGTGTAGTGACTCACCTCAGTCCGGTTGGCGGAGGACGAATTTCAGTTGCCTCTGTGTCTGAGACCGTCAGTCCGCGTATCTTATCACGTGGCTTGTTGAGCGCGTTACCGCGGAGACAGCACGTGTGGAGGCTTCACGCTATTCACCACAAATCACTGAATACCACTGCTATCTGTGAATATTGCAACTCTACATACAACTGTACTGAATAGAAAACAATGTGGTATTTCGCTGTTATTATGAAGCTTGAGTCTGGTATAGTAGGAATCAGTGCAAGTGTAACACCGTGTGAACTGTCTATTGAAGCGTTTTCCCCTTCATTTTACTTTTGACTTAACATTTGAGAATATGGACTGACTAAAACTTTTTATTTATTTTATGCACATTAGTTGAAAATTAAATATTCTTTTTTTTTTTTTTTAACAGCCAGAATAGGAACGTTCTATGCAATAATATAAGAGTGTTGAATGGTTTGTGTATTTATTGCGCCCTCTTGTGGAATAAGGAAACAACGTCAATTTAAAAATCAGCTTACTTTAAAATTTTAATATTAGTTCATATATATTAATATTTACAATACATTTCATGGTTTAGTCAGTACTATTTATTTTTGTAATAAAGTTCAGCACTATTTTACTTTGAGTGTATATCAGTTGTCTGACGGTAGTTTTTGATTTTATGCCACCTTTCTCAGGCTTTAGAGGTGTTAAACTTGTGGGGATATGTATTTATCAACCTGTTACATGTCACACAGGCATTTTGAATGAAGCAGGGCTCCAGACTAAAAAAATAATTTAGGAGACATTGGCTCCTAAACTGAAACATTAAGGAGCCAAATGACTGTTTTTGGTAGCCGAATCACAGATTTTCTCTATTTAGATTGCTGTTCAGAAACAAGATAGAAAGCCAAAGAAAAGGAAGTCAGCTGATAACCCATTCATCGAAGGTTTAATAAACAGTATATAGAGTTGAGAAGATAACTTTGCATTCCCTTTTGTCTCATAAATGTTCACACCACTTTCATAATTTAGAGATATAATAGATATGAGATATTATATACATATGTATGTATGTGTGTGTGTGTGTGTGTGTGTGTGTGTGTGTGTGTGTGTGTGTGTGTGTGTGTATATATATATATATATATATATATATATACATACATACATACATACATACACACACAGTAGGGATGTGCGCTACGACTAATTTGACTGTCGTTTAAACGGAAGTTTTATAACCGACTAGTCTAAAGAGAAACCAACCTTCAGAAAACAGTAAAAAAAAAATAATAATAATTTATGCGACCCATTTAAAATACTTAATCTATTCCAAATCCGATGCTAAATTCCACTGAAAAGGGGCATTTATCTGCGACGTGCTCACCTTGAATTATGATCATTGTACATTAAATATAGAACATGACATGCATTCACTGAATCAACATTAGCGAATATTTAACAGACATATTTATTGAAAACAATTAATGAATAGTGCAGGATCAATGGAACAACCATTAAAAGCCTGTTCTAAACAGAAATAACCAAGTAAAAGTTACTTAACATATTAAAACAGTCAGGACATTGTTGAAAATAATTAACAGGTAGACTAAGCCAAATCTATGGGAGAGAAAGTAGTGCGCTGAAAAGTTGCGCATATTTCACAACGTGCAGTCGTGCGTTAGCCATTGATCTAATATGACAGCTGTTTGGTAAAGAACGTTAACCACTAACAGTTAAGATGTAAAAAAAAAAAAAAGTAGCTATAGGATAGAAAAAATATGCCTGTGATGTATCCTACAATAAACCTAATGTATTCTAAACATGACGTGCACACAGAATAAAAGAGAGTTTAACCTGTTAAGCAGTCGGCACCTCGTTGAAAATAGCCTGCTTAATCAGCAGATTAAAAAAAATGCATACTTAGTCTAAAACAGTTATTTTCTAAGCTACTTACTCAAAAGCATAATTTTTTTGATGAGTAAAATTAACACGTCGACATGATCCAGTGAAAGACGGGACTTAACTCACCTAAGGTGGCTGTCCTGCACTTGAAAAAGCCTGCTCAGTGGAAAATGCACAGATGTAAAGAAGACTCAAATGTGAAACATCCATAGGGACTTTCAAACGTTTGGAAAGCCGATTCCCGCACCGCCAAAGTGATTTCATAACTACTTTGCTGAGTTTGCTTATCTAGCGAGAGGACATTTTCCTGCGCGCCGCGGGTGAGAGAGGGAAGCACGCTCAGCCTTTGGTGAAATTAAACTCTGTATCTGCTCCAGATATCCTCTTTTTTTTAAATAATATTTGTATTATTAATTCTATTTAAAATATGTAACATTAATATGACAGTAATTTAAGTGCAGCCTCTGTAAAAATATAAAGCCGAACGTAAATGTGTAAAAATTATTATCAGTTTAATGGGGAGAAATATTAACTGACTAGTAATTCCAGTGCCGACTAGCAGCATCAGAACCGTTTAGCCGACTAGCCTCGCACATCCCTAATATACAGTAGTGGCCAGAAATATTGGCACCCATGGTAAATATGAGCAAAGAAGGCTGTGAAAAAAAAAATCTGCATTGTTTGTTTATCCTTTTGATCTTTTCATTCAAAAAATTTACAAAAATCTAACCTTTAATTGAAGTAAAACAATTGAAACGGGGGAAATATCTCATTATTAAATATTTTTCTCCAAAACACAATGGCCATAATTATTGGCACCCTTTTATTCAGTACTTTTTGCAGCCTCCCTTTGTCAAAATAACAGCTCTGAGTCTTCTCTTATAATGCCTAATGAGGTTGGAGAACACCTGGCAAGGGATCTGAGACCATTCCTCTATACAGAATCTCTACAGATCCTTCAAATTCAGTGGTCCATGTTGGTGGTCTCTCCTCTTCAGTTCACCCCACGGATGTTCTATGGGGTTCAGGTCAGGGTACTGGTATGGCCATGGCAGAACCTTGATTTTGTGGTTAGTGAACCATTTTTGTGTTGATTTTGAAGTTTGTTTTGGATCATTGTCCTGCTGGAGGATCCAACCAGGGCCCATCTGGCAGAGGCAGCCAGGTTTTGATTTTTTATCTGTTGGTATTTGATAGAGTCCGTGATGCCATGGATCCGAACAAGATGTCCAGGACCGCTGGTAGAAAAACAGCCCCATAGAATTAAAGATCCAGCACCACATTTAACCGTGGGCATTGGGTACTACTTAATCTCTGTGTGAGACAAACCCATCTCTGGTGTCTGCTGCCAAAAAGCTCTTTTTGTTTTGTTTCATCTGATCATAGAACCTGGTCGCATTTGAAGTTCCAGTAGTGTCTGGCAAACTGAAGATGCTTGAGTTTGTTGTTGGATGAGAGCAGAGGCTTTTTTTCTTGAAACCCTCCCAAACAACTTGTGGTGATGTAGGTGATGTCTGATATTATTTTATTTTTATTTTTTTAGACTTTCTGACCCCAAGACCCAACTAATTTCTGCAATTCTCCGGTTGTATTCCTTGGAGATTCTTTGGCCATTTGAACCATCCTCCTCACTGTGTGTGGAGACAATATAGACACACATCCTTTTCCAGGCTGATTTTTAAGATCTCCAGTTGATTGGAACTTGTTAATTATTGCGCTGATGGTGGAAATGGGCATTTTCAATGCTTTGGCTATTTTCTTATAGCCACTTCGCATTTTGTGAAGCTCAACAACCTTTTGCCGCACATCAAACTATATTCTTTAGTATAACCCACTGTGATTGTTGATTTAAGGGAATTCATATTTATGACCCCTGTGAAACAGGAAGTCATGGCTGAACAATTTCATGTTCCTAGTCACCCAGGTGCACTAAAAAATGTAAAATATGAAGGGGAAAATACTTCAGATATATTTTACTCATAAGAATTTCTAGGGGTGCCAATAATTGTGACTGTGTTTTGGAGAAAAATATTTATTTAATAATGAGATATTTCCCCTCTTTTAGTTGTTCTACTTCAATTAAAGGTTAGATTTTTGTAAATTTTTTGAATGAAAGATCAAAAGAATAAACAATGCAGATTTTTTTTTCACAGCCTTCTTTGCTCATATTTACCATGGGTGCCTATATATATAAATCTCAATGGACTGTCAATGGTTTCTTAAGTAACCCCATCAAAAGGGAAGTTCTTTGAGTACATATAGGATATTTGAGGCTCCTTTAAAGGGTGCCTGGTGGATCTCCAGATGTGTTCTGCCAGTGTGGTGGCTGAGGAACCAAAAATAGTGCCTTGAGTATATTTTTAATTTTTACAATGTAGGTTTGACATGTGCCATCATAGAAAAAATACTTGATGTTACTTCATTAACAAAACATGCTCCAAGAGAGGGAATCATTTGTGGGTTGAAGGCTCAACATTTTGTTAGAGGCTTTGAAAAGTGGTGCTTCAGTCCAGTAAAAGGCAATAGGCTAATCTAAGGCAACACATAAAAGGCTCTGTAATTAGTCGACATCCCGTAATGTGCAGCCTAAGCTTTGCCTCTGAGATTTTATCCAGTACAAGCACTGCCGATGTGGGATTGGCAATTTTTTTTGTTGCAAATTCTCATGCAAGGATTTATCAGTTAACACTATAGAGGGATATTATTCTCTCATATACACACACACACACACACACACATACACACACACACAGTGTAGACAGACAGATATGGTGTAATGTCTGTCTGCTTCCTTTATTAAGTGAGACTTTTGTATTATTTCCTATTGCCGTTGTTCCTTTCAGTAGGTCACACATGTTGGCTAGACCATTTTCTCTTGGATGGCCATGTTGTCTAGACCAGTATCTCTTGGACTTGCAGATAATATGCATTTACCAATTGCAAAGAAGGACCCCTTTCACTTATGGGGCTTTTCCACTGCACGGTACAGCTCGACTCGAATCTGCTCGCTTTTTAGGGGTTTTCCACTGTGGATAGTTCCTGGTACTTTTTTTAGTACCACCTCGGTCGAGGTTCCAAGCGAGCCGAGCTGATACTAAATGTGATGTCAAAACCCTGCAAATCACTGATTGGTCAGAGAGAATCGTCACTAACAGTGTCACTGGATTTGCGACATGGAACATCAACCCGTATATATATACAATATCAAGTTAGCAACAGCGATAGCAATATCATTTGTTCACATGACTTTCGAATTGTAAAAAGAAATGGCTGTGCGCAAAACCACGCCGTGGTCAATAAACGAGGTGCAGACGTTCTTCTCGTTAGCAACGAACGAAACGACGCGAAACGAAAAAGTTTTTCAGGAGGTGTCTCAGCTGTTGGCCCGTACACGGCTACCACCGGACCTACCAACAGTGTAGGGAAAAGTTAAAAAAAACTTAAAAGTGAGTACAGAACCATCAGGGACCACAACAGCCGGAGTGGTTCAAACAGAAGAAAGTGGAAGTGGTTCGACCAAATGGACGCTATCTATGGCAATAGACCGGCGAGCAATGGGAGGGAGAGTGCCCTGTTGATGGTACGTTAACTCTATATTATGCTTGAAAGCTTCACTTTATTTAGTTGACCAGCTACTGGAAAGCTTGCTTCTAAAACAACCAGGCCAATTTAACTGTTACACTTGTGTAAAATCACCATGCAACAACTGCTTTATGCAGCACAATGAGCTAGTATCTAACAGCTAGCAGTCGTGTTATCGTTTATGGTCAGTAATGTTTGTCGTGTTTAAGATGTCACGGCAGTAGAGGCGGTGCAACTATGACAATCAGCCTATAATCCCACCCACATTGAGGCGGCACTAAACTGCAGTTGAAAAGCAAGCTCTGAAAAGTAAAGTGAGCAGAGTCGAGTCGAACGGTAACGTGCAGTGGAAAAGTGCCATTAGCCTGCCTACTTATGTCCATTAGACCAACACTTGGACAAAGAAGGCCAGGCTATATAATAGGGTATTTGCACTCAATTTAGGGAATGGGAAACCTTGTCTTGTTAAGCTGTGATAGATGGAGATCACTGTATCAGTCCTGTGAAAGCAAAGACCAAGCTTCAGTAAATGCACATTGGTCATGTGGCATCAGGATTCAGATATTATAATTTAGCCAAACACTTGCGTGGGTGGTGCCAGCTCTAAAAATTTTTAGCATGATTTAAAGATTCAAGACCTAGTTTTTGAAATAATTGTTGGTATGTTGGTGGTTGGTCAGGAGGCTATGATTTGGTCAGTGAATCACATGTGTTTGTGAGCTGGGTGATTAAACAATATAAAAAATTGAATATACATGAGCCCTGCTGTTGTGGAAACCAGTTATGAGCTAGCAGCTAGCTATCCGGCTAATATGATAGTGTTGTGTATCGAACAAGACCGCACTGACAATGCAATACAGCTATCGACTGACCGCAGCAACAACTCCGACTTCATCACTATTGCTGTTTATTTTTGTACTATTTAGTTAAATGTTTCTTCAGTATCCATATCGCTTTCAGGCATATTTTCTTTCAGGCAAGAAGGTATTTCTTCTTGTGATGTTTATTAGCAGTTGGCAATCTGGATGCATTACTGCCACCTATTGGGCTGTAGTGTGGAGCGTCACAAAGACTTTCAGTGGAGTCAAACGTCTGCTGAAGATGATAAAATTAGTGAAATTTAATTGAAAGAGGTCACCCTATGTAGAATTAAATCCTAAACCATGCTACAGAGTAGTGGGGGAAACTTTATGGGTTTAATAAAATGACTGTACATTAGGGCTGAAATGATTAGTCGACATTATTGACAATGTTGACAATAAAAAAAATTGTCTACAAAAATTTTCGTTGTCGAATAGTCGTTTGATGCCATTTAACGTAACATGAGATCACATTAAACTCTAATAATGATGCCCGAGAGCAGCACTGCAGTTCGCTTCTGACTGAGGAGAGGAAGAAAACGGCTCACAGTCCAGATGCACTCTAAACTTTCCAAACAGCTTCAGATGATGTAGATCGCAAAGTATGAGGGAATTATACAAAATTACCAAATAAGTAAATACAGAAGCACTCTCGTTGTGGAATAAGCGGAGCCGGAACTCTTTAAAGGAAACACCTCGGCATTACATCTTAAATGCAGTTATATTTAATGCATTATAGCTTTATTAAAGTTCAAATAATACGGAAGCAGATCATTTAAATAACTACAAACTCTGAAACTGGCATTTCTCTGTGCGTTCAGCACCGCTTCTATGAGTTCTATGAGTGCGAATGTCCCGATCTAAGGGGGAGAGATTGAAACTGCACCTGGTTGAGGCACACTCTGTCGCAGGGATGCTCGTCCCTCGAGCATGCACACTTAATGCAGCTAGATTATAATGTGATGGCTCGTGACTTATTGAATCATAATATATGTACTGTGCATTTCTTATTGTGAAGAAAATTGGCAATACGCAGCTTAACTAATAAGAGAGTTTGTTTTTTGAGAGTTAAATATGGATTGAAGTGAACAGAAAGGTGAGAGAGGGTAGTCTTCACCCCCTATACACTGCAACAAAATACGTTATTGATTTGTTTTTGTTTTGTTTTTTTCAATATAAATATCTAAAACTTCTTTAAAACAACGTACATTTTCTTTAGCGGCTATACTGCCGAAGAAATTTTTTTTATCTGAGAATGTTGAATGTAATATTAAAAATACAAATATTTTTAAATATCTAAAAATCCTTTAAAAAAATAAATAAAAATTCATTCACCTGGGAAGCAGCATACAAGATATTTAGACTTGCTTTTAGAGAATACATCTTTAATATAAGTATATTTTGTCTTTACTGCACTGGCAGAAGTATGGACAAGTGAAAATACACTTATGTACAAAATACATTCTCTGAAAGCAATTCTTAACATCTTATGTTGCTTCTCAAGTAAATGTATCTTGTTTTAAGGGTTTTTAGACAATTTTAAATGGAAAACAAGACAAAAACACTTGATAACAATAGGATTCTTTTGCAGTGAATTAAACAAAGTATTTTTTCCCTTTAATTCAGTGAATGTCATTTAGAGGTATTTTTAAAAGATGATTTTGTCCTCTTTATTGTTAGTAAGCACGTTTAATACAACCTTTTAAGTCGGGCAACAAGCTGAATATTTGACTAATGATTAAAAAAAAGACTAATGATTAAGCGTTGCAATAATCACCGAATAGTTGAAAAATCTTTCTAATAATCTAGATTAATCGATTATCAAAATAATCATTAGTTGCAGCCCTACTGTCCATCAACGTGTATAAGCAGATGTGTATGTTTTTGTGAAAACCCCTATTTAAATCAAAGATATACTGTGTTTGTCACAATTCCACTAACAACAGCAATAACAGTTTAGCTAGGGATGGACAAACAGCCCTCTACATAGTGCGAAATCATATGAGACCAAATTTCGCGCTGTTCGACTAAAATATGTGTTTTATTGGCCACTGGCAAGTAAATATTCAGATTTTACTCACCAGAGATTGAGTTGTGTAGTGATGAAGAAGAACTTGAGCGCCGCGATCCTTTTACTGAATAAGAAGCTGGCGGTAAGAAGCTGTATTCAGCCTCGTCTTTTACAGTGTGTTGTGTCTCGTGAGTGCGCCTGCAGGAAATTGAACTTATTTGGCTGCTGTGGGTCCATATCTGTCATTATCTCGCTATCACCATTGCTTCAGTTCAGCCGTGAAATGGCATTGACATTGCATTTAATGACGTCAACTTTGTCTTTGATTAAACTTTTCCCCGGACTGTGTTCACAACATTCTCCGTTTTAAAGCATGGTCCAGTAACACACCTGTTGGGCGTCTATTAGAAGGTAAAAGTGTTGCAAAACGTCTGTTACATACGTAACCTTGATTCCCTGAGGGAATGAGATGCTGCGTATGATTGCTATGGGACACCGTTTGAGTGTCACGTTGTCTGAAGCCCTTATACAATCATGCCACTTTATTGTCTGATGGCGCTTAAGCGACGCCTCTTAGGGAGCTACGTCACGGGCTCCATAAAGGCACTCGCTTTCGCACTATTGAGTCAGATTTTCTGCAAAATGCACAAGCCTATACAACTGCTAGAAAGTATGGCCAGCTACACAGCGTCTCGTTTCCCCTCAGGGAACCAAGGTTACGTATGTAACCGAGAATAAGTTTATAAGCGCTCGGAATTGCATTAATAAGCCAATGAGACAGTCTTTGCTTGGACACCGAAATACCTCTGTTGCGGCCACCAATGCACACAAACAACTGTTCTGACTTACACCATTGGCTAGTACGGTCAAAATAAATAATAAACTGGGCAAAGCATATGTAACCTTTCATGCTCCTCCAACTCAAATGGGGGAGGAGAGAAAGCCTGATAATTAATGGTCTGCAAGTGTTATGACATAGAAATAACCTTGGGCAAATAGCCCAAATGAGGTCTTAACTTAATCCTTGATTGACAGGGGATGCAAATCACAGACTCTTTTAAACAATGCCAAAACCACTAGAAGGGCCATTTTTAGAGTCAAAAACTTAGCAATAACTGTGGTCAAGGGCTCGAATGGGGCACCCGAGAGCACCTCTAACACAAGAGATAAATCCCATAAAGGGACGTGGGCGGGACGAAAAGGTCTAAGCCTGAGTATCGTGCGCATAAAACGAGAGACGAGAATGTCTACCAATAGAGACTCCACTGATAAGCACACATTCAGCTGCTATAGCGGCAACATAGATTTTAAGCATTGCCGGGGTAACCCCAGCCCCGAAACGCTCCTGCAAAAAATTCCATCACTGCGCTGACAGGGCAGTGAACTGGATTTTCACTTCGTGCTGTACACCAAGAAGTGAAAATACACCACTTAAACATATATAGCCTCCTTGTTGATGGAGCTCTAGCATTTAGAACGGTATCAACCACAGCAGGGGATAAACCATCATTCAAAAGTTCGCCCCGTTCACCCATAACTTTCATAAAGGCGCATCAATGCCCAGCGGTGACAAGGGCGAGAGAGTAAACCAGAGGGGACAGTGCGACATCTCACTTGAAACAAACAGGTCCACTTCTGCTCTTCCGAACTTGCTCCAGATTTGTTCCACAATCTGAGGATGTGATGTCCATTCTCCAGGTAACATCCACCCCTAAATTCAACTGTCCTGGGACATGTACGGCTCGTAGAAACAGTAGAGACTGATACAACTTCAAGGGTTCGAAGCGTGAAGAATGGCAAACTTGACTCGATAGTGAACTTCGCTTCATCAATAAATACTCTAGCGGGCTTTGGCTGGTCCGAAGACATGTGATCCTCTGAATAGCGGCGATACGAATCCCAAGCGCTCGTCTGTGAGACGCGATACATGTGGGTATGGGGGGAGCGTTTGCTAACCTCTATTCGTAAAAAGAGACATAAATTCTGTTGTCTATCACCCTAACAAACAAAAGCATTGCCTTGACCAACTCGTTCCCCAGCGCGAGCCATGGGGGGAAATCGAGGGAAACTCCAAATGGAGCTGGTGAACTCAAAAATGCATTTCTTAACTCGATGCACTTGGTTGGACTGCAGAACCTGTCTGAAAAGAGTGACATCCATACGCTATTGAAAAATCAAGCAGAGATAGCAGTGCACGTCTCTTCTCTCGCCAGAACGCCCGCATGATCCGTTTCTATATCAAAAGCAGAGAATAATCCGATGATTACAAAGGAATTTAAGTTGTTAAAATACTTATTTTATGTGAAGCATCTGCATTCCGTATCCTTTATTTGGATTTCATGGGCACCATGTTAAATAATGTAAAAAACAATAATAAAAATAATAAAACCAACTTCTTTACCATTGTGAAGCATCACAAGACTTACACCCGATTACTGCACCACAATTTTATGGCAGGTTGACAGCCATTGCTTTAACATGGTTATGGTCTTTGTTAAGCTTTATAGGTGGAATAGCTCTATAGACATAGCATATCGTTATCTTGAAATTATATATAGGGCAGCTTTATTTTTCCCACTTTCCTGCACCCAACAGATATCAAACAATGATACTCTGTGAGATGATTCCATAAACTGATTTGACTTATCTCTTTCCAAGTTCTTTTAGCTTCATCAGATTAATCCAGCTCAGTTAAACCAGATATTAATTGTTGTGATTTGTTTTATTTAGGGTATCTGATTGTGATCGACCATGGTTTGGTATTTTCAGCAACAAATGATAATCGCAAGCATGTGCCTTTTTAAATTGAGTCTAAATACAGACTGTACAGAGAAACAGCTTCAGTAGCAAGGCACCAAACCCGGTTTCCGTTCAGGTGTTCACATGTTGGCAGAACATAGAAAATCAATCTTTAATCAGTGGGCTGACAATTTGCCAGCCTCTACTTCTGGAACGTCGTAAATAAGAGGTTTACAAATCAGTCAGATGTCTTTTAAAGGTGAAGTGTGTTATTTTTACACTACTCATGCCACCAAAAGTCCTGTCCCAAATGGCACCCTACGCCCTTGAGGTCCTGCTCCGAGTCCAGACTTTGGTGATGTAAGCGAGTGCAGACTGACAGCGCGCTAGTCAGCAAGGCCATGAGGGTGCATGAGTTATAAAAGTGTGGATTTGGGACAGAGTTCAAGACTTCAATCAGATGATACATTTTTATACATTTGTTTTTTTAAAATACATTCATTTTATTGAAAAAGTCACAACTTTGAGCGTAAAGGAACACTCTTGAATATTTGTATTTATGAAATAATTCCAAGCAAGACACTGACAATAAAGCATTACAAGATTGAATTAAGAACCTCTGAAATACAAAGCACATATAAAAAATAAAAAAAAACATCTTTTTTTAATATTTAGACAACAAATAAACATGACTCAGACACCTGGATGGTTGCTTGCAGGTGCTTAGAACAGTCAAATGTAAAGAAAGAGAACATACATCTCACCTTCGTAGATCGCAAAAATCATGTTTATATGCACAGCCACACTTCTTCAGGTATTTTCAGTAACTGAGCACTTTATTGGGAACACTATACTAATACTGGGTAGGGCCTCCCTTTGCTCTCAGTTGTTCATGGAATGGATTCCACAAGATGTTGGAAACATTCCTTTGAGATTGTGGTCCATGTTGACATGATTGCATCACACAATTTCTGCAGATTTGTCAGCTGCGTATTCATGCTGCGAATCTCCCATTCTACCACATCCCAAATGTGTTCTATTTGATTCAGATCCGGTGACTGGGAAGGCCACTGGAGAACAGTGAACTCATTGTCATGTTCATGAAAACAGTTTGGGATGACACTTGCTTTGTGCCATGGTGCATTATCATGCTGGAAGTAGCCATTAAAAGATGGGTGAATTGTGGCCGTGAAGGAACGCACATGGTCAGCAACAATACTGACCATATGCATTCACTGAGGTCAAATTTTTTCCCATTCTTATGGTTGATGTGAAAATTAACTGAAGCTCCTGACCCGTATCTGTGTGATTTTATGCATTGCACTGCTGTCACATGATTGGCTTATTAGATTATAAGAAGGTGTACAGGTGTTCCTAATAAAGTGGTCACTGATTGGATATCGCCGGTAGACTGAACGTTGCTATTTAGATAAATATAATGAATCCTGCAATCTACAGCTATGTGTAGGAACCCACTCCCTCATGTCTTAATGTTTTAGAGACTCACAATAATACTAAAATTGTCTTTGAATCAAAATTGCAAAAAAATGAATTACTTTATGAACACTAAACTTCCCCTATTAAAAGTATTGAATAGAAACAGATTATGAATGATTGCATCTGTGGTAAACAGAATAAATGTTTTTTTAAACCAATTATACACATCAGACTAAAAGGTAATAGTTTATACCAAAGAAAAGCAAGAGAGCCATCATTGACATTCGGAGAAAACAACTACTGAAATTAACATTAAATCAGCACTTGACATCGCCTTGTCCCCTTTTAGTTTTCCTCCAGCACGGAAACTCCGGTCTGCTGTGATTAGATATGAGAATTAACAGCGGGGACTGTTGAGAAGTAGACCACTGGTGAACTTGCACTGATACAGGCTCAGCCGAAAGACACAAAGGGGGCGCTCGTGAGCACCCTTCTGAGCACAAAAATGTCAAATGGGAGACCCTACGGTCTCGTGAAATTCGCATGAACTTGCAAGTTAAAGCCACGAGACTGCAAGTCCACATCAGGTGTGCCATTTGGGACAGGGCCCAAGAGAATTGCAAAAATAATGATTGTTTCCCAAACTCTTCCCCCATCTGCTATTTTTCAATAGCATTGATAGCCCCATGCCTCCCTCATGCCAATGTCTGAGCCAATGTTGCTATATCAGACAGGTTGGGAGGCTCGGAAACAGCAATGTTTTGAAAGCCCACAGTGTTTGCACTAAGGAAATCAACCTATACAATTAATCAATGGCTTACTTGTAGTTTTCTCTGCATATTAAACTGGGAATGATCTTTTTATTATTATTATTTTTTTTACATTTTTAATGATGGAAAAAAATGACACTTCACCCCTAAAAATATTAACACCACACCAGAGAATGCATACAATTTCAGACCAATGCAAGCTAAACCTGTAGCTGTTTCATTTACAGTTTTTCATCGCATCATGCTGTGATTCATAATTGTACTCGTTGTGTTTAATTAGCTGCTGTAATAATGTCCTCAGCTCTCTTTTGTGGCCCTATGTTCTAGTGCCCGACCGATATATCGGTCGCCTGATATTAGCCTTTCACCAATATATCGGTTTCGGGGTATATTTTACCGATATGCGCCAATATGAAAACTTTTTTCAGAACAAATAATGCAGAAAACAATGCTTTAGAATTTGTCATTACGTAGTTTTTCCAGCAGAGCGTGCTCCGACTCCATTGTTTACAGAGCTGAACTGATGGTGGCTCTACAGACAGGGCGGAGTTGAACTGTGTGTCGGTAAGTTGCTAACTAGTTTGTTTATTAACTTTACAATATGCATTTCACAATGACCCCATAATTTTCCTTTTTCAATATTACTAATATAATGATAACCCTGTCCCTGACAACCATGTCACTCATGTCTGTTTGCTGTTAGCCAGCTATAGTTTGTCAGTGCAGTCAGTAATGTAGCAGATTGAAAGGTAAACATCAGAGCATCTTTTTGCAGCTCAGCAGACAACAGTGCGGTGGTGGATTGTGTCTGCTGAGTGTTGATTTCACGCTACGCTGTTACCTAGTTGGTTAGACACAATGCTGGAAAGTAAAATAAACAACATCCGTCTTTTACTCTCCGTGACAACGAGCTTATAGCTAACTAGCTAATCACGTAGCTACTTTCATTGTTGTCAGCTGAGTGGAAGCTAATGAGTAAACATGTATTCACCAAACTGTTTTGTTTAGGATTCACAGTTTGGTACCCCCTTCAACCGAACAATTCCAGTCATTGCATTTATAAAATGTAATACTTAAGTCTGGTTTTCCACCGTTAAAAGTTTCCCCTGAACTTGTATAGCAGAATACAGTGTAACACCGCTGCAGCTGTTTGTCTAGTCTTGGCAGTATTAATATAGTCAGCATTTGACTAATATTAAACAGTAATACTGATGTTTATTTAGCTATTTAATTTTTATTTATTCTTTATTTAAATGGTCAGCAATTGACTGATACTAAACATGCAGTACTGATGTTTATTAAGCTCTTTATTGTATTTTTATTTATTCTTTATTTTAATGGTCAGCCATTGACTGATATTAACCAGTACTGAAGATTATTTAGCTATTTATTTTATTTTTATTTATTCATTTTAATGGTCAGAAATTGACTTGTACAGTACTGATGTTTATTAAGCTATTTATTGTATTTTTATTTATTCTTTATTTTAATGGTCAGCCATTGACTGATATTAACCAGTTCTGATGTTTATTTAGCTATTTATTGTATTTTTATTTATTCTTTATTTTAATGGTCAGCCATTGACTGATATTAACCAGTACTGATGTTTATTTAGCAATTTATTTTATTTTTATTTATTTATTTTAATTGTCAGCAATTGACTTATACTAAACATACAGTACTGATGTTTATTAAGCTCTTTATTGTATTTTTATTTATTCTTTATTTTCTCAGTGTTTGTTTCTAGAATTTGTTGACAATGTATAATAATAATGTCAAATATTCTTTGATAAAAATATTTAAGAAATCAGCCTTCTGAGTACCTTTGCATAGTCATATCGGTGCAAAACTGGTGAAAAATCCACATAGAAAAGGTCTGTTTTCATTCTAGCTCAAAAATTAACTATATCAGCCACTATATCGGTAATCTGTTAATTTTCCCTCTCTAAAATCGGTATCAGTCTCAAAAATCCCATATCAGTCGGGCTCTACTATGTTCAGTTCTGTCCGGTCTCGACCAGTGCCTCCTCAGCTCTTTTTCCGCTGATAAGCAGTTTTAAATGCATGCAACCTTGTCGTGATTTGCTTCTGTTGACCTTCATCAGTCCCACACATCTCTTCTGCAGGTCTCAGATAACCCAATTAAACTTTCTCTCATTCTGCACCATCGCACTTACCGGACTCAACTCTGGGCCGCTAAAAGGCTGAAAGTCAAGGTTCAAGAAAGGACATCTCCATGGTGAAATGCTGCTGTGAAAGAAAAATATGCCATAATGATAGTCTAGCCAGAAAGTGAGATGCTTTCTTATTCATAACCCTATCCTTTCTAAATGGGCAGGAGGAGCAGGTTTCAGAAGAATCATTTTAGATGTTTTTCAGCAATCCAGATACCAGAGGATTAGGATGAGAGTGAGAGAACACATTATCTAATGTTACCAAGACTTTTGTTTGTTTTGTAGAAAATGTGTCCTAACGTTAAAGGTGGTGATGTGTTATTTCTGCACTACTAGCACCACCACACATATTTACAAAAATAATAAAACATCCTGGCACAAACACATGCCATTGATTGAACCAATGACACTACATTGGGCTGGTCGGGATAGCAATGTTTTGATAGCGCCACAGTGTTTACACTTTTCACACTTTTTGCGTTTTTCAATTGACTGGTGGGACTGAATTGTAATAAAAGCAGTGCTTTTGACAGTGCAATTGCTCAAAAGTGTGTAAACGGATGAACATTTTTACAAAGAAATGTGCTTGTGGTACAGACCTTCCAATGCAAAAATAAAATAACTATTAGAGCAGCTGTTGCTATGGTTACGGACGGTGTCTGCTTGTTGCTTGGCCAGGTGTCGCAGACTGAAAGTGAACTTTCAATTCAAGTGACACTGAGGCAACACACATACTCCGAAACATAACAGAGGAATTAGATCTACCAGACTCGTATCCACCAAAAAGTGACTTAAGTCGGCTGTGTGGGAGCATTTGAATGAAGACCACTGGTAATTCTTTCACAGTTTTTTAACTCGGTCATAGTCTTTTGATGAAAATGTCCTTTAAAATTAGTCACTATTTTGTCAGGTCATTTTCATTAATTTAATTCTGATGAAAATGACAATTTCATTCAACGAAAATTATATCTTTTAGTTGATGATGTGCAAAATGTGCAAAAAGTGTGTCAAACTCTAACATGCCAAGCTTTAATCAAATATTCAAGCATTTAGAAAAAAATATATATAAACATTTTCTAATGTAAACATGTATTAAACATAAAAATATACATACTGCCCTTGTTGTGAAAAAACCTGAGCTCCTAAAATAATTAATATAATGAATAGAAGTATTAGCTACTTTTTTCGAAGTAAGCCTACTGTATTCTGAATTCTTAATGCTTTAGAGACTTATTAATTTTCTTTGAAAGGATATAACATTGCCTGTTGTGTGTTTCTTATGGAAACAGCGTATTCACAACGCAAGTAACGCAAAGCAAATTACGCATGTTCTGACTAGCGCATCGTTTAGTTGAAGTTCACCTGTTCATTCACTTAACTGTGTAGATGTAAGTTCATATATTACATATACAGTATGTTGTGGATATAGTGATTAAACATGCATAAATAGGATGTGTTTGAACGTGTTCAGCACGATCAACTCATGAAGATCAAGCGGAGAAATCCTTAACATACTGCATTAATGTAATAGATGAATCCATGACTAATATCATCTTCTATACACAGATTCTCAAGATGCTTTTTCTTCTGTTTATATCTTGCACTGTTAATATCTTGCAGTAGCATTTTATCTCGTCATATTTTCATAAACAGAATGCTTAAAGTCGTTTAATTATCGTCATGATGCGCCTTTTTCGTCGTCTTCGTTTTTATTGACGAAATCAAAAAACCCTTCAGCAACGAACGTTTTCGTCAGTGATTTCGTTGATGAGATTTCCCCTACTGAAGCGGACGGATGGAAAACGTGCAGACAGAAGTCATAAAGTTACACATCCTACAAATGGGACTGGATGTTCTACTATTCAGCCAACAACCAACTAGTGAGTTTAATATTTTTAACATTAGTGCTTTTAAAAGGATGAATTGAGAGATGCAATTTTTTGTTAAGAGTGCTGACAGCGTGCAGTACATTTGCGTGTAGATACTGTTGCGCCTTAAATCAACCTCATTATTTAAAGTATTGCTTGATTACAGATTCACCGCATTCAACAATAAATTTTAGTCTAATAGCCTGCTTTAAGCAATATTTCCCGTAATCATGCATAGTACACAGGTTTATTTCTGAGGTGTTTTGGACAGATTAAAGGACTTTATTTTAATGGAGTCTGTTGCTGATTCTTTATGGTGGGGTTTCTGATTGAAAGTGCATTGGTTTAAGAATCTGTTGCAGAAGAAAAAAGCTGTTGCAATGTTTTTTTTTTTTTTTTTTTTATCCCCTTATCCCCTTTTTCTCCCAATTTGGAATGCCCAGTTCCCACTACTTAGTAGGTCCTTGTGGTGGTGCGGTTACCTCAATCTGGGTGGTGGAGGACAAGTCTCAGTTGCCTCCGATTCTGAGACAATCCACACATCTTATCACGTGGCTCGTTGTGCATGACACCGCGGAGACTCCGCATGGGGAGGCTCATGCTATTCACTGCGATCCACGCACAACTTGCCACGCGCCCCATTGAGAGCGAGAACCCCTAATCGCGACCACGAGGAGGTTACCCCATGTGACCCTAACCTCCCTAGCAACTGGGCCAATTTGGTTGCTCAGGAGACCTGGCTGGATTCACACAGCACAACTTGGATTCGAACTAGTGACTCCAGGGGTGGTTGTCAGCATCAATACTCGCTGAGCTACCCAGGCCCCCAAGCTGTTGCAGTGTTATGCACCCACAATAATCTTAGTTATGCACTCTAAGAACTCTGGTTACATTGAAGCGCATCATTATGTTCTCGATGCAGATAAGCAGTATTGTGCCCTACATTAGAGCATTTCTTATTAAATACCTTCTGCTTATTTATTGTGTATTTATCAGTTTACCTATTGTATGGCTGTTGTTTAGAGTCCATATATCCCTAAAAACTCATCCACTTACATGTTAAATTGTGGAATTATATGCCTTTTTTGCCTCAGTGCTGTTGCAAACTAAGAACAATTGCAAATAATCGTAAAACCGGTTAACCACTATTTTTTTTTTTTTCAGACGGTTATCTAACCATCAAAATCTCACACCGCTCAGTGTTTCCCCTAGGATTTTTTCAGCAGCGGTGCTGCTGTGCCCACGTCCATGAGCCTGCAAGGCTGGACCCATATTTATGCATGTCGGTGGAGTAATAGCTTAAAAATGACCTTAGAATCATTGTAGATGGGATATTCAGAGATTCGGCATTGATTATTTGCTCAACCTCTATGAAAGCCCATAATGTGTTGATGATTAAACTAGTTTAAAATCTTATTAATGACCCCAATATTCTAAACGGCATTGAAAAGTAATAAAGGAGAAATCTGTACCAAGAACAGATAGAAACTGTAAGGCTTTCAATCCACAAATCACAGATATAAAAAAAAATATTTACAAAGAATTTATTAATATAGCCTATAAATATATCGATGTAGTGAAGGAATACAATTTAATTTCGGGATGTGTTTTTCTTATGAAAAATGGCATACTTTTTTTATTTTTTTATGGGTACTGTCCATGTAATCATGGTTTTAGTTACTATGATATTATTGCAAATACCACAGTTACAACTCTGGATACAACGTAACTTTCCTTCTGTGTAAAATCTTTTCTAATGCTCTCTGATTGTAGAAATTTTTTTTGTCTTCAGATGACTGTATTTTAATCAGCAAGATCCTGATGAAACAAAAATGTGAAAGAAAACTAATTCCCACTGTCACACCATGCCCTAACCAGACACGACGTGATGCTGCGACATGCAATAAAAGGTATCTTTTCCATGTTAATCACATTTTTTGTGATAACCAGCTGCAACAGGGCATTCTATTTTTGGAATGGTTTCTATTTTCTGCGATGTTGCGCCGGGAAGCCCATGAAAATAGGTCTAAAATCCTTCTCATAACAGTATATTTAAGCCAGGGTGACACTAGCCGGTTCAAAACAACTTTATTTTCACTGAGGATGTCACTACGGAATGTTGTGTTTGAGGTCTCATTCTCTTCAGTCGGATCTCTGTCATAAACACACACACCGGCGGCTAATTTTGACTTTCTCTCAGCTTCCCTGTGACATGGAGCTCGACTAAATAACAACAGAGTAAGGTGTGAGTACGTGAACATTAAAAATTGTAATAGATTGAATTTTGATGTGATTCGTAAAGTAACTTTGCCCTGGTTTGTCGTAGAAAGTGTATGTCCATATGCAGCTTCAGTGAGAAAATTACAAACAGACTCTTCCATCTGACTGTTGTAACATCTGCTTTTATTGTCATTTATAATAGTTTTAGTGTATTAAATGCTGAATTTATTTAGTGAATATTGCGGTTTGAATATTGGTCATTTGTGTTCAGCAGATGAAAGAAAGTCATACACATCTGGGAGGGCATAAGAGTGAGTAAATGATGAGAGAATTGTCATTTTTGGGTGAACTATTCCTTAACAAAGTGCAGATTTGTTAAAATAATGTTCACAGAGCATCATGAGCTTGGCTTGCAACACTGTCACACTTGAGACTGCTTGAGCAGTCAGAGATTCTCAGCCGCATGCAAATAAACTAACAAATTATCAGCAAAAATATCTAAGGTGATTCCACTGTCGGAGCGATTAGTAATATTTAGATTTTCCTGATTTTTGGCCAATAATATGTTGGTCGGTGATGCACCCCTACTAAAAAAATTTTTTTATCTGCAGTGACACTTGTTTTGGCCTGACAACATCTCAGCATAAGTCATAAATATACTACACATTTCCTTTTAAGTAGAGGCAAGCCAATTTTTTTTTAGTTGGTTTAAAGCTAGCCAAGTGTGTTTTTGGTTAGGCCTAAGACCTCAAACCCCCATTTATTAGGCTACCTAGGGCTTTGTAATTTAGTCCTACCATGTCTCATGAGTCTAGATTTCAGACTGTTGCAGTAAAGTTCGGTGTGTATTGTAGCTTATTCTGCCCAAGATGATCAATATTTGGTGTTTTATGGTGTTGAATGGCGCATACACTGGAGGATATTTCATAAAGCAAGCAATGTTATATGAAATATTTATTTTTAGGGACCAACCACTGAAGGTGCTAGGCACCCTATAGTGTTTGTTAGTTTTCTCATTATATTTATTATTACTTTTGAACATGTATTTGACACTTTTATTGATTTCAGGATAGCAGAGACTTGATATCTACATGCCACCAAATAATGGTCATCTTTTCTGTGTTTCTCTTTTATGCCCAGACTGTAGACTCTTGCTAAAGGTTCACATTAGAGCAAGACTGGATCACATGGTAAGCCAACAAAAGCTTTTCATTCCTAAACTGCAACTATTTGTTTTGGTCAACTTCAAGGCACAATTAGCCATACACACACAAGTCTTTAGTATGTCTTTAGTGCCATGGACAAGTACAGTGGTAATTTAATCATTCAGTGCCTGAGAATGCAGTCAGGGTTAAGCATGGCAGTAGCTTATTTAATGTATTTTTTTATGTCAATATGATCCAAATGTCTTCTGCACAAACAATGCTGACAGCAGGCTGAAGCAAATAATGTACAAATACTGTACTTTAGGCAGACACATTGTATCAAGAGCTTGTATACGATTGCATTAAAGCACTCGGTTCACAGTAATTCACAGTAAATGTTCACTTTTAAGAATCGTCTGTTTCATGCACAATGTACACCAGTTGTGCTTCATCAGCTACCAACGTGTGAGGACAGCAGAAATGGCTTTCCTTTACCATAAACATTTACCATAAATGTTGGACCATAAATGGTTTTAAGCAAAAACTCACACTACCCTCCCATTACCCTGATTTCGCTCGGCATGTGAACCCCTTACCAGCGTTTTTACTGGCTTATCCAATGTGTGCAAGAGTTGTGCACATGCCTTTTTATGTTTTGATGTCAAAAGCAATGAATAAACCAATGATTTTAAATCTCATATAAATGCAGGTTTCTTCCATTTTGTTTTTGTATTTTTTAATAAGCTGATTTACATTTTTTGCTTTGCTTGTAAATGTGCTTAATATTTACATTTGTGATGTAAAAGAAACCTCAAAATCAACAATATGGGTATCTCCATTTTAATTATGTATGGATAATTAATTCCTAGAAAACGGCTTTAGTTCGTGTAAAACGAGTCCTTAATTACCATATTTTACCGTAACCAAAAATGCACCAAATTAGTACGTTCTTGTTTTACACCAGGTAGCTAGGTAGTCAGGTAGCCAAATGAGCTTGCTTTTTTGTTGTTGTTGTTGAAAAAATTTACTACTGTATTTTTCAGAAATAAAGTCGCACCTGGTCAAAATCAGGTTGTTGAGAGAGAAAAAAACGCGCACAGATAAGTCTGTACAAGTCACACTGGCAGAGATTGCATGCGGCAGGCACTAGTACCCAAGAGGAGCCGCCTGACTTCCATTCAGAAGCTTAAATGTCAGACGCGCTCCGTGAAGAAGATTACCTCAGGAAATATGCATCTATATGCTTTGTAACTCTATTCTGCATCAAAATAAACAGCTATTAGTCTGTGAGTAAAATAGGATGCCTGTTGTATTATATTCATTCATTAACTTTAGCGACTGTCTATCTGTGGATATTTCTGATATATTAGCTTCTATGCTGTGCAATAATTATCCGGTTCACTGACTGAAGGTTTTACTACGAGTGTAATGAAACGTCATTTTGTGGGCATGTGAGGAGTTGCGTTTGAAAGCGGTCTAGAGTTTGTAGAACAGTAATGTTATGATGGGACAGAAAATTTAAACTGGTTACATAAAGTACTTTGTAAAGGCAAAATATTCTAAATTGGCCACTTCAAAACACTTCCATCTCTATGACTGATGTTTTCATCTGTTTGAGCATAAGCATACGTGTTTTGGTGTGCGTGCATTTGAACGGCTGACATTATGTATAAATTATGTGTAGAAGTCACAGGACATTGTAGATGATGAAAATCCTGTGACATATTCTGGAAAGTACAGTACTTTCATGGTGTTTTCATTACAAAGCAAGGTTGGAGCTTGGCATATGTATTTGGAGAGCAAATCATGAAAACGAATAAATGTGTTCTTTAGGCTTGCCACGGTATACGGTGTTACCGGTTATACTCGGTACATAAAATGATACCGGTGCTAAATTTTATACCGGTAAAATAGGTAAACATTATGAAAGAAACTTACTTAATGACAACAGTTCCTATATCAATAGCCAAACGAATAGAATTGCCCAGATAAAGTTGTTTGAGTTTGTGACTCATAAATAAACCTAAATGAACGCATTGAAAGCCAGAAGTTTTTTATTGACAAAATTACTGTGTACGCACACTTACAGCAGACGTTACATTTAATTGACAGCAATAACTGTGCGAGGTGGGATGCGGTTTGCCCCATATTTTGGCGACTCGCACCCAAACTGCGCTCGAACGCGTCGCCAATTTAAAGAAATTAACATGAAACACAGACACCTTCAGCATGAGTTGGAGATGCATCCAGCTGCAGACTCGCATCAGGTTCAACGATTGGCGAGTTGTGCGTTATAACACGGACGCTACATGACCAAAGCGGCTGCGGTGGAAAGATAAAGTAACACTGTGTTCACACATCATCCGTGAGCAGGGCGTGAGTTTTTTTTATTGAGTTTACTTGCCTGCAAACAAATAAAATGTAGTGTACTATAGGTTCCGTTGGAATAATTTGTATTTGTTTTTGTGTCTTTTCTATAATCTCCTGATTATTTTAGTGTTGTACTACACCCAGAGCCGCTGAGCTCAGCATGAGCCACGTGACAAAAATAGGCTCAACTACGAAACTATCCGCTCACTGCCGCATCTGGGATAATTTCTGCGTTGAGCCTATTTTTGCTGCGCGGCTCACGCTGAGCTCAGCGGCTCTGGGTGCAGTACATCACTAAAATAATCAGGAGATTATAGAAGAGACACAAAAATGTAGTACACTATAATTTATGTCTGCATGCAAGTAAACTCAATAAAATAACTTAAAGGAAAGAATTAATAAACTGCCAGACCTTTTGCCATTCTGTGTATATAGGTGTACAGTTTAGACACAAACCAGTCGCAACCAAGTGTGCTGATAAAGATGAAGTACACATGACTGCCCGCTGTTGTCCTTGAAGCAGCAATAACCTCAGCTTATTATGAACTTATTGAAGAAAAAATTTGGCATAGAACCCCATCTAAACATTAACATGTGCAAAGACTGTGGCCCTAAAAGCCCAAATTTATTTTTAGTGATACTATTTTAGCACGTTAGCCAAATAAACGGATGAGCCCAATTTTAAACGGAGAGCGCTTTTCCTTGAGCTTTAAAAATGGAAAAGGCATAATAATTACCGGGAAGAAAACCCTTGGAAAAAATACTGGTTCCACTGATTCGTTCTTTTGGGTTAGTGTTTATTAGGAGGACACGTGGATAGATTTTTTTTTTCTTTCTCGCTGGTCGTAACCTTTTTTATTATAAGTGTTGGGGTTGTTCGCAACGAATGTGTATTTGGACATTTGGACAGGAGTATGAATTATCGACATGTTGAAGTCCTTCGCAGCTGCATGACAAATCTTAAAGTGTGACTAAACAGTGCTAGTCAGCAGAAGCGCGCAGCCAGGACAAACCCTTCACATGACCACCACTCATCACGAGCCACTCAATGAGCGACACACATCATGTTTAGCAGCGCTGCAGTGGAGGGTCATGTGAGTAAACGCAGGTGGATCTCATGAAAAATCGTACATAATTTACGAGTTGGCTATTTCATATGGTCTCGCACGATATTGTTATCATAAACTTGTACGACTTCATGTGCAAATTCCCGGATGTCTAATGTGGAAGCGCGAGTTCCACGCACGAGGCGTTAAGGACATACTTATTAATATTATGCCCTTACGAATGCTGACTATTTCGCCATGAGAGTGTGTTGGTAAACGCATCTGCTTTGCGTTGGTCGCGCTGTGTGGTTGAGCAGATGACAGCCTGCTTTCAGAACAATAGCGTACTTGCCTGGTGTAAATAAATAGTTACCGCTAAGATTATCAAGCTGGCATACACGGTCCTTAACATTCCACACACACACTGTCAAATCAACATAATTAAAGGTACACTCAGTCATTGATTTCCTCATTACAAATGTTTACTCCATGAAATCAACAATAATTAAAATATATGTATAAAATGCATCACTCACATGAGATGAAGACTCCATTTTAGTAACCTTATAAAAGTTGTTTTATTCTGCATGGATAGAGTCTGTCTCTTTTTCTGTTTGTCTCTCTGACTGTCTATCTATCTGTCTGTCTGTTTTGTTTTTTTTTCTTCTTTTTGGAGGAGGTTTGGCATAGGGATTTAAGGGGAATTTAAAAATGTCACTTCATGTCAAAAATGTTGCAGACACCTGCTGTACATCCCTGCTGAAAAGACCAGCTAAAACCAGCTTAAGCTGGCTGGCTGGTTTTAGCTGGTCACCCAGCCTAGCCAGGCTGGTCAGTTAGCTGGTTTCAGAGGGGGTTTGAACACTTTTTAGCTGGTCAGGCTGGGAGACCAGCTAAGACCACCCTGACCAGCTAAAAAAAGGGTTCAAAACCCCTGTAAAACCAGCCTGACCGACCAGCTAATGCTGGTTTTAGCTGGTCTTTTCAGCAGGGCTGCATTTAATGATTATTTCAATGGCTTTGTAATGTAAACATCATGAAGTATACCAGGGTTTTTCCTGGCTCGAAATGAGGCAGAGGTGGTACCATCCTGATCATGTGCACACATGCTCTTGTACCATGCCTTCCACTGGCTGAAGCAAACACTTACTAGCAACATATTTTAGGTGTTCTAATAATTAGATGATTGAAGAAAATGACAATTATCAACTTATAGCATATTTAAATTAATTTTAATTAAATACAACATAACTGCTAATGTGTTCATTTATAGTTAACAAACAGCAAACTTGATTAACCTCTTAAACCAATAATAAGATCATATTTGATCTCAGGTATGTGGGTGGGTATGGTGGGAAGGGACGATGTGTAAAGACCAATCGGCCACAGTTTTACAGTTTGAATTGGACTGATCACTTAGATTGACAGGTCTTGATTTACCATGTGCACAACTGAAACAGTGCTGGATCTTATTACTTGTTACTTATTCTATGTAAATATGTTTCTGGTTTATTGTGGCATTTACTAATGTAAGTAGTTCTTAGGTTCAGTAAAACCCTCAGATCACTTGTTTGGAGAGTTTTTTGGACTTTTGATAAAAAAAGGCTACCTTGATTCCAAATGCCATAACTTCCCTTGAGATAACATTAAAAATGTTTGCCCAGATACAGTTGACATGATTGTAGTCATCATGTCAAGCATGAATAACTAACAAAATGAATAAATAAACTGCATCACTTTCTCAGCAGTGTTGTTACATATGAGCCTCCAAACATGAGATGTACATGTTTGCATTTTTGAGAAAATCAGGATTATGCATGGTTAATAATTTTTAAGTTACTGAAATAAGGCCATGAAACGGACACAATAGATTTTGTAGACTCCAGTTTTCGCTCACAAAATTAACTTTTGTGGGACACTTTTGTGTTAGAAAGGCCGTATCGGATCACGCTCTTCTTCCGAGGTAGATTCACAGCGTGTCTTCTTCCAAAAATGATAATGAGCTAAAACGGGAAAGACTGTACCTCTCGTTGGTTTCATACGGATTACACAATCAGAGAATAAATGTTTTCAATTTAAATTGGTTCATTTAAAAGTAGGGCTGCCCCCTGATAGTCGACCAAAGGTTAGTCGATGAGAAGAGTCTTGGTCGACCAAGTTTTGATTGGTCGGTTGGTTGCAGAAAAATCTCCACACAAAAACGATGAACACCGGTATTAGCGCTGGTTGGACGCTAGGTGGTACTATGGGATAATTTTCGTTAAGCAGGGTTAGGGTTAAGCCTACACAATAAAGCAAGACACCTTGATTTCAAACTTAGAATTTTATTTATTTTAACATAGAATTCAAATGAAACTGGAAAAAAAAATAAGTGCAATTAAAATGTGTGTTGTTCAGCTTTTTGAAAGATGGCTTTACAACAGTTATCAACATCTCTCTGGCAAAGAACCTACTTCATCTGTGCATTCTCTACCGGTCGGGTATTTTGTTGTCCAGGAAAATACATCATGTGTGTGAATAAATTCGTTTTGTTCCCTCCTTCACGATATATATATATATATATATATATATATATATATATTGCAATACCCAATTATATTGGCAAGCCCTGGGCTGAGGGATCGGTGAATATTCTTGCTTTTAGCATCAGCTATTGCCGATCCCTCTGACCATCGTCGATCCCCGAGATCATCGTCTGTCGGCACAACCCTAATGTGCATTTCTCCCTATAAATTAACAAAATGTTCAGACAGTCTCCTTGTTGGTTTTTCTGACACATTCAGGATCATTACTGCTTTTGCTGGAGTCACTGCGGCTCGCTTTGTGCTTGCGCATGTAAAATGTATATTTTAAAGGCTCATTATTACGGTTTAGTATTTCTCTGTAATGTAGAACAGTGTTAGCAATGTTACTTATAACATTCATTCTCAGCCCTGGAACTCAAACCATTTTCTGATTGCCCACCCCCCCAAAAATATATATATTCAAGTAATTAAATTAATATAATAAATGTACGACTTGTTGACTAATGGCTTAAATTAACTCCTACTAGTCCACTAGGAAAATCTTTGGTCAGGGGCAGCCCTATTTAAAAGTAGACAATTCAAGCTTCTCATGTCTGCGAGGCAAGTATACGCTGAGTTTCGGTTCATTTCATGATGCGCTCCAGACAGAAGTTCACAGATACCAAGACGGCATCCTGTATGATTTCTTTATTTTACAAAACCACAACGTTTTGCTGTTATTGTGAGTGAACACAAATAAAAGTAAACCCTTTATAGTTTTGAGTATTTCTTTCTGCTGTTATCAGGGAAAAAGTCAGGTGATCACGCCTCCGGTGACCACAGAGGATTGACTATGTTATGTTATCAATATTAAAAAAACAACTCAAACAGGAGCAATTCAAATATTGAATTCTGGGGGCATTTCCGACCCTGCACGACGCTATTTTGAGCCAACACCTGATTAGCTTGCTTGTTGTTAAGCTTAATGGAGGGCTATTGCCTAAGCTCTGCTGGCTCTATGGAGATTTTTTTTAGTGGTTTAATTTCACAGCAGTGGCAAACAGTGTTGAAGTTTAGGGCAAACATTATCCTTACCTGGCTGACACAAAGGAAGGCTGGTCAGGTAGACTTCGATGTTGTGTGGAGGCTGTGACAAAGAATGTCAAAGAGGGGGAGGGGCAGGGGCAGGGGCTTGTGTGGTCTCACAGAATTACAACTTAAATGTAGATGTCGGGCACACGTTTAATTGAGAATTGATGCCAAGGGCCAAATTTAAATAAAAACTAAAATATACATTAAAAAATAAGAAATTACTTGCAAAAAGGGCACTTATCTAGTGAAAGAGTGCGGGTGCTTGAGCACCACTTGGGGTCTATCTGTGCACATGTCTGCCTGCCTGAGTTTCGTTGACAGTTGGAGGCGGCATGAAATTTGGAGGCAGCCCCTCATAATTCTCTATGCAGGATAAACCCTGTAAACATACAATAATATGGTACCGTAGCACCATCCACGTTTTTATAGGCATAAAACGCATCACTCAGTTTTATACAATATTTAACGGGGGTCCCGGCTCAGTCTTTCTACTCACCAAGGGGTCCTTGGCCTGAAAATGGTTGAAGACCCCTGGGTTTGGCCATAAACTGGCAGAGAATGGAAGAAAATAGAGGCCTAATAAAGCTCTTAACTCCTGTATTTATTACAAACTTTTAACAACATTATGGACCTACAAAAACATGTGGGTTGGGTGGTGTGGATGAGTGAGTTGGGACATTAATATTTCTCAGATTTAAGAGTCATTTTTGAAGATATTCCTTATTACTAGTCCAGTGAAACTGGTTTATTTAAATTCTACTTAAATTTACTGAAAGCCTAATTTTAGCTGTTTTGCTTCCAAAGCAAAAGTACTCATCTGTTCTGAATTGTAAATGTGCAGTGGAGAATTAGAGCCAGAGGAGTTTGCCTTGGTTTTTATATCTATTGTGTAAACCATGTTCTTAATACTAGGGATGGGCACGAGTACTCGGACGTGGCAGCAATGATCGATCATGAAAACGATGATCGATGGTGATCATGCATGATGTGCCTCCTCACTTAATCCGAAATTTAATGACAGTTACCTGACAACTAAACACAAACGTGTAAAAGTGGGAGCTTTAAATTTTTAAGATTGATTACGTTGTGATTTTGAGGGGTACATTGATTGTCAGAGACGTCTCATAGCAATCAAACTGATAAATGATGCTGCAATGCTATCGTTACGATCATCAAAAGAGAGTGTAATTAACCGTGTTTTGAACACCTGTCTCTGCAAAACATTTGCTAAACACATTTTATCATCATTTAATGTAAGAACTTTGACTCGTTAATGGATATTATTTAATAAAAGTCAGTGTTTGTCACTGACTGTAAACCTCCCTGCCCTGGGTGCTGAAATATTTGCGTGAAGTAACACAAACCTGCATCTTGACGAAATGGGAGTTGAAGATTTCTGCACGAGTTTCCAAGTTAGAAGTCCAACAAGTGTCATTTCGTTGCACTTTTCTAGTTGAAAAGGTAGAAATTCAGACTCTCCTAGTTGGATGGAACGCTTCACGAATCAACACAGCAACAACAATACGGAGCATCGCAGCTTTCTCCACAGGAGTGAACAGTTGGGGAGACACACACACATACACCAGGCACGTGTGGCAGTGGACTCAATGCGCTGCGAGTGTTTCAAACAGCTAGACAGAGCACAGCAAAATAGAGCTGAATGCAGCGTCTTCAAAACTGAACTTCAACTTAATGTTTATGGCGTCTCCTGTTAAGCCAACTGCGATTTGAAAATAGACGGTTCAGACAGTCACTAAAAAAACTGGTGTGCACTTACTAAGATTACTTCGGTAACCTGAAGGAAGAACAGACAGACGCGTGTTGTGCACATTCTTTCATTGAGTTGGGCAGCGAATCTTCACATAATGACCAAATATGATGTATTTATTTTGATTATGCAAACTTTTGTACATTTTGTAACAGATTATTTTATAACACCCTATAATAATGAATAGACGATACATTGGAACAACAAGACGCAATGCAGCAGCCAAAATTGTTTGTCAGACATGTTATTATATATACAGTTATGTACATGTCATTGCCCCGTGAGTACTTGACAAGTACTCAAGTAGACAAAATGACCAAAATGCCCATCCCTACTCAATACCAGGACCTAAGTTGTACACTAGTATTGAATTTCCATGTTTTGGCTTTGGGCAAAAGAGTAACGTGCATGGACACTGCACTAGATTTCGACAACAAAGCCAGGCTTATCTGTGTCTGAGTTGTTTTTACAAGATCAATCTTTTAGAGATTTGACCATGAAAAGGTCACATATGTCAATGCGTTAAGCCCTGCTGCCTTGAAATAACACCATATCACTCGGTTCAATTTATTTTTCAGTTACTATTACACTTAAAATTAGGCCTGGGTAATATGGCTGAAAATTGTATCTTGATTTTCTTTGCTATTTCAGTGTTTTGATCATTTTAAATTAATCTCTATATTTCCATCTATTTATGCATTTGCTCTGAAATGGCTTTAAAGGGTGTCCCCCCCCCCAATCAGTGCAAGCATCATTTCGAACATTGTAGATAGTTGATACAAAATTCATACAAAACTTTTACTATGTCATGAAAAATGCTACATGATAATTGCTGTTAACATTTTTGGGTGATGCAAATAAATTGTTGAAAGAAGGCACTTCTCCTCAGTCTACTGGCACTATTCAGTGAAACCTCAATGAATCAATGAGCACATTTACATGCATGTTCTTTGAACTATTATGCTTACTAAGCCGACAAAGTGTGTGGCCATGTACTGTAAACGCAATAAACAGCATTCTTTCATCAATGCAATGTCATAATTGTCGTAAGAATAAACTGATAGACACGAGTAGATTTTTGCCCATTACACAGATTTTGCATGCCATGTAAACACCTTAACCAGCGTTCTTACCGGCTCATCCAATTTGCACACGTGTTGAGCGCATGACGTCAAAAGCAGAGAATAACAGGATTATTTCAAATGCCATGTAAAAGCAGATTTCTAGCTTTGTCCGATTGTTAGAGCTCATTTTAGAGCTTAATCAGCGTATTGGTGTGCATGTAAACGTGCTCATTGTCGATTCAAGTACTGTTTTCAGAAAGGTTTTATTAGACTGTAAATTTGTCTGGATGTACCCCCCCCCCCCCCCCATAACCTTTTGCTTGCCTCAAATGAACTTCGTAGATGCTGCCAGCTTCCCTGATTATTAAACATTAATGTCAAGGCAACCGCCATTTAGTGATGAATATGCAAACTGCAACCTTTGTGCCTCAGCTGTAATCACATGATTATGGTCTATTTTATCTGTCGGCTTCTTGTCTGGTGTAAGATACTCTAAACAATAGTGAAGTTGTTTGGCTTATCACACAGGTGCATCAACAGTTGTTAATGAACAACCCCCTTGTTACCCTACTGCTTGTGATGGGGAGGGGAAGCTCCTGTCTTGAGGCTCCATCTTTCCTTATGAGTCACTTTTGAGCACACAGTTGTGTGTAGGTGGAAGACTAACTGCTCTTTGAAAGGAAACTGTGACATCTGTTTCCTTTAAGCTAAATAGCATTGCGAAGATTGCCATGTTTTGTGAGATTGAGTGTGCAGAGTTGTAATTTCGGTGGGGGACTTTCAGGACACCAGACTGTGACTAAAATGGTCGCAAATGAAACAAAAAAAAAATTATTGCAACAATAATTTACAATCTAGCCACCATTGGCGATATACAGCAGGTGAGTGTTTCAAACAGGTAGACAGAGCACAGCTAAATGGAACAGAATGCTGCATCTTCAAAAATGAACTTCAACTTAACACGCATATTAAAAACACGATGCTTATGCTTATGCTCCTGTTAAACCAACCATGATTTGAAAATAGATGGTTCAGACAGTCACTAAAAAACTGGTGTGCACTTACTAAGATTACTATGGTAACCTGAAGGAAGAACAGACAGACGCACGTGCACATACTTTCATTGAGTTGGGCAGCGAATCTTCACGTAATGACAAAATATGATGCATTATACTTTGATTATGCAAACTTTTGAACATTTTGTTACAAATTATTTTATAACAGCCTATAATAATGAATAGTTGATACACTGGAACAACAAGACGCAATGCAACAGCCAAAGACATGTTTGTCAGACATGTTATTATATATACAGTTATGTACCGTAGTGTGCAAAAGTCTTAGGCACATAAGATGCTTCACAAAAACATTTGTCTTAAGATGGTTATTTATATTTTTGGCTTTAGTGTGTCAATAGAAAATATACATTTTAGACTCCCAAACATTTCTTTTGCAAATAGAATAGAAGAACAGGGAGCCCTGCAACAGATGGCATGGTCCCCACAGAGCCCCCCACAGAATATTGAGTCCGTCTGGGATTACAAGAAGAGACAGAAGCAATTGAGACAGCCGTAATAGATTGAAAAACTGTGGCAAATTCTCCAAGAAGCTTGGAATATCCTATCTGCCAACAACCAAGAAAAAGTGTATCCAGTTGTACCTAGGAGAATTGGTGCTGTTTTAAAGGCAATTTGATCACACCAAATATTGATTTAGCTTTTTTTTTGTTTACTGGACTTTGTATGACGTTAATTGATAAATGAAAACTATTTATGGCATTATTTTTGGAGGCATCCTCACTATGCAAAATTTTTCCCAAGTGCCTAAAACTTTTGCACAGTACTGTACATGTCATTGCCCCTCGAGTACTCGAGTAATTATTCAGAGTACTCGAGAAGACAAAATGCCCATCCCTAGTATCTAATAATATTATTTATGTATAATGGTACACTTATTAAAACTGACTGTTTCACGTGGCAGAGAAAATAGCTCAGATGCATACATCAGATGGAGCTTTAGAGAGATGAGAGGTGTAACAGGTCTTAAGGATGATGCATATGTCCGATTTAAGTGTTTCTCTTCACTCTACATATGGTAGCACAACACGTTTTTGCAGTTTCTGCCATTCTTGCTGTATTATAAGGGAGTGCCATGATGTAAAGTATCGCTCCAAATTTGCGTGCTTGCGATGAAGACATCTTTGTTTGTAAACAGGAGCGATAGTTTTATTGCATCGCTCACTTACAGAGACACGGTACAACACTATTCGCATGTCCAGTTAACAGGTTTATACCCGTTGATATATGTAACATCTAATGTTCACTAAAAATGCACTTTCCCACTGCGTGCGCTCACAAGCTGCTGAACGCTGCACGAGTGAAGGTGAAAGGGAGAGAGAGCGACACGCATTTTGAAAGTGAAACATGCGGGAGTTATTAAAATTGTTCTCAATCCCGTGCTATTGAGCTAATTTTTGTTATTGAGGTTTTAATCAGGCAACTTGTCTGGTCAGCAAGTAAAATTCTCTTTAACTTGCCCGTTCAAAATTCCACTTACAAGTGTTAATGTCGAACACTGCTTCAGTTATTGAAATAAATAATACAGAAGTGATCATCAGTTGTTTGATGACAGGTCGTTGCCTTGTGGGATGAGATAAACACTACAGTGACAATTTGTCATCTCTACAACAGTCAAGCAAGTCTTTCAATAAAAAATACTTGCATACCCACAACTTATTTTTGACAGGAGAGTATGTGCTATACATGTTTTTTTCTTGGCTACATCTTTCACTGTTGTATCGAAAAGTTATTTTACAGTTTACTGGGATAAATGTCAGTAAGGGTGTTGATGTTCAGATGTGAAAAGTCTTGTTATTGATGTTGGTGCAGGGCAGGTGTTTTCTCTTTTCCTCGTCAGCGCTGTTCAGAATGTCGGGGTTGTCCAGCTGTTTGACTTTGTTCAATTGCTCCATAACGCTTTAAAAAAGAAATTCTCATGTACAATTCAAATGGTTGCATGTGCCCCATATCAAGGGAAGCCCGATGTGATCGTGCGTGTGAGCCATTCTGCACTATCCTGTCACCAGAGCTTGCAGCCCTGTTGACGGACGCGCACAGATAGACCAGAGTGCAACTTGAGGCTTCAATCACTCCGTGCACATCTGTGTCCCATATAAGAAGCATATTTAGCACTCATAAAACTAGATGAATATCATAAGGTTGCTGCATCGCATGACGGAAATGTGTATGGACATGGCTGGCATTAGAGTGTTAAAATAAAGGTGAGTCTAGGGCTGGGCGAAATGGCAAAAATAATAAAATAATAAATAAAGTCACACTGTGTACAATCGTACTGGGAATATTACTGGTTTCTTTTATATCAGTCTCCATGTTGTTAACCTGTTACGTTTCATCTGGAGCGCACACACGTGTAGCTGATTAGATCGGGAGAATCATTAAGCTAAATGCTGTGATTTATGTTTCTCTTCCTTATTCAGCCTTTGGTGGCTTGACCACACATATCTAACCATAGTGTTTGCTAATATTGTTATGTAATACCTTGATTCTTCAATTAAAAAAAAAAAAATCATGTCAAAACGTTAATTCGAATTAATCGGAAAAAACGTCTAGCCTATTTCTTAAAAAAATATTCATCGATGTTTACATATTGAATACCTGTTACAAAGTCAGGGGTGTCCGCTTGAGCCCGTAAGGCTGACAGCACGCTGCACGAGTGTTTGTAGCCTGCTTAGCATTGCTTATTCTCATACGTTTGTCTTTTTATCCTTTGTCATTTTACTGTGTGTTTTGGGTTTTTCCGCTTTTCTACTGTTTCACCTATGTATTTTACCTGTTGCTGCTGGCGCCTAGCTCGAGTCTGTGTTTGTAGCCTGCTAACTTTTTTAGCATTGCTTATCTGTCTGTTTTCAGCCTTTAATCATTAACATCTGCCATTTTTCAACACGCATCGGGTTTTCCCCAGCATTCGATTCAACTGCGTGCATTTTCCACGTGCATCCGCTTTCTATTTTTATTGCGATTAAACTGCGTGCATTTTACAGTGCGCACCCATTTTTCTCCTCTGTGTTACACGGATTAATGCATCGATCTCAAAGCACCGCTTATCAAGAACAACCAACAACAACAAACAATTGCATGAAGGATTCACATCGATCTCAAACCCTCATCGTTCAGGAACAACCAACAACAACAAACAACTGCGGTAAGTCATGGCATCTGCTCATGTTATTTCTTCCTGCATTGCATGTCACATGTTTACAATAGCCTCTTCCATCAGCAGTGAGGGATTCACATGTGATAAATGGAAGGAATTAGTCAGGCTGATGGAGAAGGTTAATGAGTTAGAGACACGCATCCAAACGCTATTGGAGGTCAGTGAGAAAGAGAAGCTGGTAGATACCGTTTCGGATGCGGGCAGTACAGAGAGCAACACACACACTTTGGTTCTGGCTGTAGAGCCCCCACAGCAGGGCATTTGGGTGACGTCGTCTTTTACCCTTGATACAGTATGTAGGTCACCTGGGCCTTATTCCGATTTCCTTGGTGAATGTGCAGATTGTTTTTATCAGATCTTAGTTACTGTAGATAGAGCTTTAATTGTTGGTGACTTCAACATTCACATAGATAATGAAAATGACACATTGGGATTAGCATTTATCGATATTCTCAACTTTCTTGGAGTCAGACAAAACGTAACAGGACCAACTCATCGCCATAATCATATGCTAGATTTAATTCTGTCTTATGGAGTTGATATTGATAATATAGAAATTCTGCCGCAGAGCGATGACATCTCGGATCATTACCTCATCTCTTGTATGCTGCGATCAGCTAATGTTACTCAATCTACACCACGCTATCATTTAGGTAGAACTATTCTTTCGACCACTAAAGATAGCTTCACTAATAATCTTCCATATCTATCTCATACACTCATTAAGCCCCAAAGACTAGAAGAACTTGATGAAATAACAGAAAATATAAATACATCTTTAGCACTCTTGATAGTGTTGCTCCCCTTCGATTAAAGAAAAAAGCCCTGCACCATGGTACAATGATCACACTTATGCTCTCAAGAGAGCAGCTCGGAAAATGGAGCGCAAGTGGAATAATACAAAATTAGAGGTATTTCACGGTGCATGGAAGGATAGTGTCTGTAGCTACAGAAGGCACTAAAAGCTGCCAGGTCAGCATATTTTAGCAAACTCATAGAAAATAACCACAACGATCCGAGGTGTTTATTCAGTACTGTGGCTAAATTGGTTAGTAATAAAGCATCGACTGAACCAGATATTCTGTCACAGCACAATAGTAATTGAAAAAATCAGAAATAAAATTGGAATTATGCAATCATCTGTCATATCACCTCAGAAAACAGTGTCATAATTTTCCTCATGTGCAACTTCATTCCTTCGCTGTCATAGGTCATGAAGAGCTAACAAAACTTATCGAAACATCAAAAGCCACAACATGTTTGTTAGATCCAGTACCAACCAAGCTCTTAAAAGGGGTATTCCCTGTAATCTCAGAACCTCTTCTTTAACCTCCAACTTTATATTTCTTTAAAACCTGATGAGATTTCACAATTCTCCAAATTAGTAGAGTGTATGGCCAGAAATTTCCTCCTCCTCAATTCCGACAAAACAGAGGTACTACTTATTGGACCAAAAACCTCTAAAAATAAGCCGCTAAAATATAATTTTACTCTTGATGGATGTACTGTTACATCATCTTCAACAGCGAAGAACTTGGGTGTTATATTTGATACAAATCTGTCCTTTGAAAATCAAATAACCAATGTTTGTAGAACAGGATTCTTCCACCTAAGAAATATTGCTAAATTACGACACATGCTCTCTGTTGCTGATGCCGAAAAACTGTTTCATGCGTTCATGACCTCAAGACTAGATTATTGTAATGCATTACTGGGAGGATGTCCAGCAAGTTCAGTAAATACACTTAAATTGGTTCAAAATGCAGCAGCCAGAGTGCTGGCGAGAACCAAGAAATATGATCATATTAGCCCCATTTTATCATCGTTACATTGGCTACCTGTTAAATTTCATATTAATTTTAAAATTCTGTTAACTACGTACAAAGCTTTGAATGGTCTAGCTCCGCAGTACTTAAATGACCTTCTACCATGCTATATTCCATCACGTTCATTACGATCGCAAAATTCTGGCCTGTTAATAGTTCCTAGAATATCAAAATCCACAAATGGAGGTAGATCCTTTTCATATTTGGCTCCTAAACCATGGAATAGTCTCCCTAACTCTGTTCGAGATGCAGACACACTCACTCAGTTTAAGTCTAGACTAAAAACTCATCTATTTAACCAGGTATACACCTAATTTATCCTTCAGCTCACAATTAGGCTGCTTTAGTTAGGTCTGCCGGCACCAGAAACAGTGATCATGATCTGTAACTTTGAAATAGATTGAATGGCATCTATGCTAATATTATTTTATTTGTTTCCCTGTCTCAACCTCGGGACTCCTATCCTGAGGTCACCAGAACCAGCTGGATCCAGCTCCATTCCTGCTTTGTGTTGGACTCCACTGCTACATGTCGCTGTGTGATGATGACTAATAGCAGCTGGTGCCAGCCAAACATCACTTCAGTCTATTACGATGGACTTCAGAGGATGAACTGATGCCAACTCCAACCATAAGACATGGGATACTTCATATGCCATTGCCTGAACCTTGGATTTAGGATAAGCCTCACCGAAAGTACCGACCAGGTTGAACTGCGATGCACCTAACTGATCTCTGCCTGCATCACCTCGGTCTAATGATGGACTACACTCTTTAAATGGAATACATAGACTATCAAGTAATTGCTAACAAAACCCTTCATCAGCCAACTAACAAGGACAATTGCATCTATGTGAACTTCTGCAGTTAATCCAGGATGGACTTCAAAGACATAAATCATTACTCTTACAATTCATTCAAAATCTTTGTTTTAAACACTGACCCTTAACACTTACTTAGTTTAATAATTTTAAACCATGACTTGCATTATACATAAGTAATATTGGCATTATATTCATGATGTTAGCCAGAGGGAAACTGGCCCCGCATTGAGTCTGGTTTCTCCCAAGGTTATTTTTCTCCATTAACCAACATCTTATGGAGTTTTGTGTTTCTTGCCACAGTCGCCTTTGGCTTGCTCACTGGGGTTATAAATACAATTATTATTTAATAACTTAGTTTTAAACACAATTCACAATTGTGTTTTATCAAACTACACATTGATGACTCTAAGACATTATAGATATTACAGTTTTATCTTCTGTTAATGCCTGATCTTCTGTAAAGCTGCTTTGAAACAATATGTGTTGTGAAAGGCGCTATACAAATAAAAATGACTTGACATTTTATTGATGACATTGTATCGTTGGTTGTTTGATAGATGCATTGATGGATCGTTACACATTATATATATATATATATATATATAATACTGTATGTATGTATTATACTGTATATATATATATATATATATATATATACACTGGCGGCAAAAAGTTTGGAATAATGTACATATTTTCCTCTTATGGAAAGAAATTGTTACTTTAATTCACCGAAGTGGCATTCAACTGATCACGATGTATAGTCAGGACATTAATAATGTGAAAAATTACTATTACAATTTGAAAAAAAAAATTCCAGAACTTCTTAAACTACTTCAAAGAGTTCTCATCAAAAAATCCTCCATGTTGCAGCAATGAAAGCTTTGCAGATCCTTGGCATTCCAGCAGTCAGTTTGTCCAGATACTCGGGTGACTTCTTGTCGGGCACTTCTCATGCACCTTACACTCTAGCTAATCCCACAAAAGCTCAATGGGGTTAAGATCCATAACACTCTTTTCCAATTATCTGTTGTCCAATGTCTGTGTTTCTTTGCCCACTCTAACCATTTCTTTTTGTTTTTCTGTTTCAAAAGTGGCTTTTTCTTTGCATTTTTCTCATAAGGCCTGCAATCCTGAGTCTTCTCTTTACTGTTGTACATGAAACTGGTGTTGAGTGGGTAGAATTCAATGAAGCTGTCAGCTGAGGACATGTGAGGCATCTGTTTCTCAAACTGGTGGAGACTCTGATATACTATCCTCTTGTTTAGTTGTACATCTGGCCTTCCGCATCTCTTTCTGTCCTTGTTAGAGCCAGTTGTTCTTTGTCTTTGAAGACTGTAGTGTACACGTTTGTATGAAATCTTCAGTTTTTTGACAGTTTCAAGCATTGTATAGCCTTCATTCCTCAAAGCCACGATTGACTGACAAATTTCTAGAGAAAGCTCTTTCTTTTTTGCCATTTGTGACCTAATATTGACCTTAAGACTTACCAGTCTATTGCATACTGTGGCAACTCAAAAACAAACACAAAGACAATGTTAAGCTTCATTTAACAAACCAAATAGCTTTCAACTGTGTTTGATATAATGGCAAGTGAATTTCTAGTACCAAATTAGCAATTTAGCGTGATTAATCAAGGATAAGGTATTTGAGTGATGGCTGCTGGAAATAGGGCCTGTCTAGATTTGATCAAAAATGATTTCAAATAGTGATGGTGCTGTTTTCTACATCAGTAATATCCTGACTATACTTTGTGATCATTTGAATGCCACTTTGGTCAATTAAAGTACCAATTTCCTTCCAAAACAGCAAAATCTGTACATTATTCCAAACTTGTAGCTGCCAGTGTATACAGGTGCATCTCAATAAATTAGAATGTCGTGGAAAAGTTCATTTATTTCAGAAATTCAACTCAAATTGTGAAACTCGTGTATTAAATAAATTCAGTGCACACAGACTGAAGTAGTTTAAGTCTTTGGTTCTTTTAATTGTGATGATTTTGGCTCACATTTAACAAAAACCCACCAATTCACTTGACACCACCAAATACAGTTGTCGAGTTTCACAATTTGAGTTGAATTACTGAAATAAATGAACTTTTCCACGACATTCTAATTTATTGAGATGCACCTGTATATTATGGGTGTAATGGTTCGAATTTCTCACAGTTCGGTTTGTATTATTGTTTTAGGGTCACGGTTTCGGTACAGTTCGGTATTTTCTTTGTTCAGAAAAAAATAATATATTATTGCCAAATCCAAAGAATAATCTAGTTGGTAAACACTTCAACAGGTTTGCCCTTAAATAACAATCATAGTTTTACAACAGTAACCATAGTTTAACCATGGCATTTGTAGTCAAATTTACTGTCATGGTTACAGTATATAGTAAAATCATGGTTACTATATAGAAACTAAAGTATTACTGTTACAAAACCATGATTTCTGTTCAGAAAACCATGGTGACAGCAGTCATGGTTACTACAATATTACTATAGTAAAACCATGGTTAATTTTCGTCAAGGTCCTTAATAAAAAAAATTAAAAACTTTTCTCGAATTACTAAATCAACATTTTAATTTAATACCTGCACTAATACGCTAAATGCATCAACATAAAGTGCCCTTAAAATTAATCTAAAAATATATTCAATATTCGGAAGCTGTACATCACTATAAAAGGAATAACCTTGCTATTAAAATGCATACGAGAAGGGATGTTGTGATAATGCTGCTCAAGTATTTTAATCATATGTGGAAATCCCACATGAACACCCCAAATGCTTTAGTTATTGTTTCATGTCTGTCCGAATTTGCACTGGAAGGGAGTGTGTGCCGTTTCGGCTCACCTGTGGCTCTTTCCCTGGGTGATGTCGGCATAAAAGATTAATCATGTATCAGTGTATTACTATAATGGCATCTTAATGCCATTAATCAAAGCGCATTATTGATGCTCGCGATAGATTACAGCCACGTGCACTCGTATCGAGTGATGTCTGCAAACAGTGGCTGTTTTGTAAACATCTTTTCACCATCGCTGTTGTAATTGACTGCAAAAAGAATTTTCCCATAAAGGAGAAACGCAGGGGGCTTCTCTATCAGCAGCTCGTTTTCTCCGCTTGCCATTTTCAACTACTCACAATGCTTGCAGAACAGTGATGTCATCAAATTGACCCACGTGAAACACAGGCAGAGCGTATCCATCTACAAATCCATTCAGGTGCATTAGTGGAGGTTGTAACTGTACCTGTCTGTTTGACGCTTTGTTTTCTTGACCAAAACTTGTGCTCCAGATGCGTCATTAAACTTGAATTGAACCGACAGCGGTGCCAATGCTTCATGAACCAGAGAACCATTACACTCCTAGTGTGTGTGTGTGTGTGTGTGTGTGTGTGTGTGTGTGTGTGTGTGTATAATTTATTTATTTATTAGGGGTGTAACGGTTCTCGTAAAAAAAAAAAACACGAACCGTACGGTTCACCACCCACGGTTCGGTAAGCACTGGCACCACGGTTCACCTCAGGTTTATTGACGTATCTGGAGCACAAGGTTTTGCGAAGAAAATAAAGCATCAAATAGACAGGTACAGTTACAACCTCTGCTAATGCACCTGAATGGATTTGTAGATGGATATGCTCCACCTGTGTTTCACGTGGGTCAGATTGATGACATCACTGTTCTGCTGAGCAGTCTTTCAGGTTGTCAATATAGGACTCGTTTTAATGTGGATATAGATAATTGTCAAGCTGTTTCCTCCAGCATCTTCACAAGGTCTTTTGCTGTTGTTCTGGGATTAATTTGCACTTTTCGCACCAAACTGTGTTCATCTCTAGGAGATAGAATGCGTCTCCTTCCTGAGCGGTATGATGGCTACATGGTCCCATGGTGTTTATACTGGTGGACTGTTGTTTGTACATTTGAACGTGGTACTTTCAGGCATTTGGAAATTGCTCCCAAGGATGAACCAGACTTGTGGAGGTCCACAATTTTTTTTTCTGAGGTCTTGGCTGAATTCTTTTGATTTTCCCATGATGTCAAGCAAAGAGGCACTGAGTTTGAAAATAGGTCTTAAAATACATCCACAGATACACCTCCAATTCAGTACACTTCCTATCAGAAGCTAATTGGCTAACTGTCTAAAGGCTTGATATCATTTTCTGGAATTTTCTGCTTAAAGGCTCAGTTAACTTAGTATATGTAAACTTCTGACCCACTGGAATTGTGATATAGTAAATTAAAAGTGAAACAATCTGTCTGTAAACAGTTGTTGGAAAAATTACTCATGTCGTGCACAAAATAGATATTCTAAATGACTTACCAAAACTAACTAGTTGAGTGGTTAAAAAAATTAGTTTTAATGACTTCAACCTAAGTGTATGTAAACTTCTGACTTCAGCTGTATATTGTAAACATGTATAACAATCATTATTTAAATAACAATCATTATTTTACAACAGTTGCCATAGTTTAACCATGGCATTTGTTGTAAAATAATGATTATTTAAGGGCAGACCTGTTGAAGTGTTTAACAAATAGATTATTCTTTGGATTTGGCAGTAATATTTTTTGCAGTGGGCCTACCATCTGTGTACCTTAGCAGAAGTATATATTCATCAGACCAGACTATGTTTTTCCCATCTTTAACTGTCCAGTTTTAGTAACTCTGTGCCCACTGCAGCCTCAGCTTTCTGTTCTTGGCTGACAGAATTGGAACCCGATGTGGTCTTCTACTGTTGTAGCCCATCCGCCTCAAGGTCCGACGTGTTGTGCATTCTGAGATGCTATTCTGCTCACTACAATTGTACAGAGCGGTTATCTGAGTTACCATAGGCTTTCTGTCAGCTCGAACCATTCTGGCCATTCTCCATTGAGCTCTCTCATCAACAAGGCGTTTCCATATGCAGAACTGCCACTCACTGAATGGTTTTTGTTTTTGGTACCATTCTGAGTAAACTCTAGAGACTGTTGTGCCTGAAAATCCCAGGAGATCAGCAGTTACAGAAATACTCAAACCAGCCCGTCTGGCACCAAAAATCATGCCATGGTTGAAATCACTATCACATTTTTTCCCCATTCTGATAGTTGATGGGAATATTAACTGAAGCTCCTGACCCGCATATGCATGAGTTTATGCATTGCACTGCTGCCACATGACTAGCTGATTAGATAATGGCATGAATATATAGGTGTACAGGTGTACCGAATAAAGTGGTCACTGATTGTAATTTGGGCTTGATATAAAGTAAAAAAGACATGTCAGAGTAAAAAAGTTACTTGTCTGGAAAGAAAACAGGACTAAATAAAGCCTCCACTGCCGTCATTTACAGCCAGTAGGGATCACATTAAGATCATAGTGCAGAAAGATGGTTTAACCTTGTTAATATAGGCCCATTATGCCCTATGCTTGGCAACATGTAACAGGGCAAAGTAGTTAGCTTGCTGCCACATTGATGAGGTTAGCTACAGTGAACGTCTTATTCCTATCTCAATCGTCAGCCTACACAACTCAAAATAATGGGATAGTAACTTGTCAGCCAAGCTGGGATGCATTGACAGACATTGCAGAACATCACTTTGTCTTCCTCCTCATACTGCTCCCAGTCAATTTCATCCTTCCAGGTAGGGATGAATTTCCTCTCCCTTTTAGATTTGTAACCTGCTGTGTTCGATTCAGTGGTTCTCTTTTGTGGTTTTGCCATATTACAAGGTACTTGGCTGGGCTGCGGAGGCTTGAGAAACATTGCTGCCTATTACTAGATTGATAGTAAATTAGAAAAGGTAATGTCAAATAGAATTCTGATTGATCAAGTAAGATGTTGTTCCTAAGCTACTGCTAATTTTGACAAGCGTGTTCGGAAGACACTTGGCTTCCACTCTATGTGGCAGCCTACAGGCTCTAGACTATTTTCAACAGCAGATTAAGAATGTGAATTTTGTAATAACTTGCACAGGCCTTGGCTATATTACAAATATAGGCATTTTTACCCATTTTTACATTTTAATCAGGCTTCTTGACCGGTTTGCATGTAAAATTTTACCTGCCCCTTCAAAAGTTCACTTGTCCTGGACAAGCGTTAATGCTGATCCCTGATAATTGCTCACCTGAACTAAACCCGCTCTTGTCTTAACAGCACATATCTGGTAAACAATGCAGGCTGCCATGGTGATCCGCTCTAGAGTCAAAAGTGCAACACAGATGTTTCAGTGTTAATTCCGTAGTTAGCATGATAACCTACCATAATCATTTCTCTTCCTCTCTCTTATAGTAACTTAGCCTGATGTGGTTGCCATTATTTGTATATTAAGTCTCCATGTAGAGCAATTCGGAAATCTTTTAGAATAGTAATTATAGGTGAAATGTGTAATATTTTTAAATGTTACAATACTTTCTCAATCTCAATTTATTGTGTAAAGACAACTATACAAGTAAGCTATACATAGGTTAACTTCCCAAAAAGTGTAAACATTATGGCTCTGTGGTGCTTTCAAAACAAAAAAGTTTGCTCTGTGTGTTTGAGTGGTCATGCAATGGTGTTGAGTTTATGGTAGGACTACCAGTTTGTTTGAACAGTGGTTGATTGGGGCAGAGGCAGTAGGAGTATTTGGGATACCTGTTTGGAAACATAATTTTTGCAGTTCTGTTTGCTGCTAGAAAGTTAAAATAAAATTCAAAATTCACAAATGCTATTGCGAAAAAGTTGGCACAGTATGGAAAATGCTAATAAAAGTAAATGATTTTCACCCTGTGCTATAATGAGAGCACTACAACACATTATTTGATGTTTTACCTTGTGAATTTAATTGTTTCTTTGAAAATATACACTCATTTCAAACTGAAAATGAGTGCTTATAGGTCACGAGTTAAAAGCACAAATGGTAGTTAGTTAATTTACCGAACATTTAATTTAGAATGAGTTATGTAAATGTCTTCAATGGATTGTCCCTCCCCCAATGTATATGAATTGCCAGTCTACATGAAAAAACACCCGCCAACTGCCATTCAAACTCATTCAAAACTGAATTGATTCCCAAGTTGATTTTTAACAAATCTTGGCCGCCTCCTTGCTCATAGATAATGTGTTTTTTGGCCCAGCATCGTAATGACACCTGTGACTTCTTTTAAGCAAATGCAGGCCAATAATCTGAGCTAATGGGAACATGCACTGCTCTGAAACACAGAGAGACACAGCAGGTGCAATAGCACAAAGAAGTCTCAGAGACCCGGGAGAGATGTACTGCGAGCTGACTACATGAAAGATGTAGTTTCCACCCTTTCAAAGTATCTCTGCTCAAGCTTAACCTTTGTAGACAATAGACCACTGAAACCTGCCAATAGCTGTAACTTAGCCCTGTTAGGCCTTATATGTGTGTTTCAGGTCACGTCTTTGGAAACTAACACATGCTTCCTTCAGAATGTTACTACACTTTTAGTGAGCTAAAGATGATGATTCATTTATGCAGAAATTAGTTCCAGACCTAGGCTTAATCTGCGCCTGAGAAAACTGCCCTACATGATTTGTTGTTTTAACTTCTAGGCTTGATTTAGCTGCTGGTATGTGGCAGGGCAAGGTTTCAACTGATGGCCATGTTTCAGACACCATGTTTTGGTGATGTGACAGTGCGTTTTCTTTGACACTAGGGCTGGGCGATATAACAATATATATATTGTAGTGATGATATAAAGTGTTGATCGACAGAGATTTTGCTATATCGTGTATATCGCGATATGTAAAAATCCATGTGCACAGTGTGACCGTATCTATTAGTGGGCACGCTTCACATGAAACTGAAACCAGGCTTGAGCGGGGAATTCATTTGCAAGTTATTAGCCCGCGCTGGTTTAATGCAGATTCACTAAAGGAATTATGCAGATCAGGCAATGGCGCAAACACGCCTACAAGCTCGTGGCTGATTCTTTGCTATTCTGATTTTGCGGGCCGGTTCTGAGCGCTTTACAGCGAAGGATGCAGAAGTGCACTGTGATCTGACTGACACACTCTGCCGGGACAACGTCACTGTGATCCAGACACCTGGATCATCTCTTTAACATGCTGAGGTGTGCTTGACTACACCGCACATCTGTACGTCTCCTTCATTTGATTGATTTTTACTGACGTGATGAAAAGAAAAGTTAAGAAAATGAAGGGGAGCTTGTTATTAAAGCAGGTGCGACATCCGGTTCACAAAAACTGACACAGATTTGAAACATTTAATCTGCGAACTGTCGCATGACAATAATCACAAAATCTGTTTTAACACTTTAAAACAAAGCATGCTAAAGAATATTATGAAAGCCAAAAGATGTGCTCCACATTAATTCCTTCATTTTTAATATTTTTTTGTTTTGTTTATAAATATATTTCACATTTATTTTCTGCAAGACGTGTTATTTTAGTTGTGTATTTTTTACTATAATTATGTCATTTTCTTTGTTACTTTGCTTTGAAAAGATCTTCAGTTTCTTGAGGAAAGTTTATAATAATATTGGTCAACAGCATATCAGACTGAAATGTAGCATAAAGTGAAATTGAGTAAGGTTGATTTAAAACTGAGTGTTTATTTTTAACTTTGTCAAGTTCTAAATAAATATAAAATTAAATAAAGGAAGTAGTTTTCATTTTAGAAGTAGTTATTTCACTGACTAGATTTTCTCAAAATAGGCATTACAATATTTGTATTTATTATGTTAACCGATTTTTATTTTCTGGTTTTTCAGAAAGAAATTGCTATATCGCGATATATATCGTTATTGTGATATAAAATGACTTCTATCGTGATGTAAGATTTTGGTCATATTGCCCACCCCTAGATGAGAGGGACTTTTTGTATAAATGTATAGTTTGTTTCTCAATACAAGGTGAAACATTCATCAAGGCAATGAATGCTGTTTCATTTAAACTAAGTTATGTTGGATTTCATATGTTCTCTTTAATGACTGTGAATGCGATCTTCATAACTTTTGATGCCAAAATTTTAATTATTCATCATCAACACAGCTAATTAGTTTTTAACTTAAAAAACAAAAAAACAAGGTTATTATTGTATTTGCAATGTCATACATTTAAATTATTCATTTGAAATTCTGTTGGTCCATTTGAAAATAAATAAAATAAACCTAAAATGTGTGCAAATAAAAAGCAATAAACGCTGTAGGATGAAACAATGCAAACAGGCTTTTACTCCATTTTATCTGGCAGTTATGAAACCTGTTGCACCTCTATTTAAGTTGCAGGGGTGTAGGTGTGCCCTGATCCTGTAATTGCAAAATGTGTGACCACTATACAGACATTAGCGAAATCCACCTATTGTAGCATAATATTTAACAGTTAAGCTTTTAACCTTCCTCTAAACACCTTATGAACAAGGCAGCATGTGCAGAGGGTTTCAAGCAAAACTATCTTTCTAGTATTTTGTCAAGAAAATTGTAAGTGGTGTAGAGGTACAGGATAAACAAAGGTGCAAGACTGTACTTATTCTGTGTACTTATTCTACATAAGAAACTACTCTTCCTCTGAAGCATTGTGAATGACTTAATCAAATCAAAAGGATGGTACAATATAAAACTATTGACTTAAGTATTAACATATTTTTAAAGCTGCACTAATGGACTTCGGGCTCTCTAGCGACGTGTGGTTTAAACCTAAAATTGCAAGCAATTTGCAGAGGAACATTTTACATGAATTGTTATTTGGCACTGCTTTTCTGGCAGTTGAATCTCATGGTTTGAGGTTACCTGGACATTGCTTGTGATCACTCAGAGTCTCTGAGATATTCACCAGCAGAGCCGGAGTCGTAACGTGCTATTGATATTAGGGATGTGCGAGACTAGTCGACTAAACAGTTCTGATGCTGCAAGTCGACACTGGAATTACTAGTCTGTTAATATTTTCCTCCATTAAACTGTTCAACATTTGGCTTTATATTTTTTACAAAGGCTACACTAAAATTACTGTCATCTTAATGTTACACATTTTAAATATAATTAATAATACAAATATTATTAAAAAAAAAGAGGATTTCTGGAGCAGATTCATAGTTTCATTTTACCTCAGGCTTCACATTCTTCCCCCTCTCACTCACTACGCGCACAGGAAAATGTCCCCTCACTAGACAAGCAAACTCAGCAAATTAGCCATGAAATCACTTCGGTGGTGGTGCGGGAAGGGGATTTCTGAAACTTTGGCTTGAAAGTCACTATGGATGTTTTCACATTTGAGTCTTCCTTAAATCTGTGCCTGCTTGTAAGTTGAGCAGGCTTTTTCAAGTGCAGGATAATCACCTCAGTTGAGTCAAGTCCCGTCTTTCACCAGACAATGTATGCTTTTAAGTAGCCTAGAAAATTACTGTATTAGTCTAGGTATGCCATTTTTTTTTAATCTGCTGATTAAGAAGGCTATTTTCAACGAGGTGCCGACTGCTTAACGTGTTAAACTATCTTTTATTCTGTGTGCACGTCATGTTTATAAAACATTAGGTTTATTGTACGTTTATTGAGTTTTTTTTTCTACATCGCAACTGTTATTGGTTAACGTTCTTTACCGAACAGCTGTCATAAATAGATCAATAACTTTTCAGCACATTTTTTCTCTCTCATAGATTTGGCTCACCTATTCATTATATTCAACAATGTCCTGACTGTTTTAATATGTCAAGTAACTTTTACTTGGTGAATTCCATATAGAACAGTCTATTAGGGTTGCTCTATTGGTCTTGCACTATTCATTCAATTTCTTTCAGTAAACATGCCTGTATTTGTAATGTTGATTCAGTGAGTGCGTGTCATTTTCTATATTCAATTTAGAACGATCGTAATGCAAGGCAAGCACGTTGCAGATAAATGCCTCTTTTCAATGGAATTTAGCGTTGGATTTGGAATTAGTGCTGTCAATTGGGCAGAGAAACTAAATTAGAATTTTTACCTTAAAAATGGTCTAAATAGGATTGAATACATATAACCATACAGTACCGTGTTTTCTTATTGCAAAGAACATTCCTGGCTGTTAAAAAACATTCAATTTTAAACTAAAGTGCATAAAATAAAAATAAAGTTTTAGTCGGTTCATATTCTATAATTTTAAGTCAAAAGTAAAGTGAGGGGGGAAATGCTTCAATAGACAGTTCTGTGTTAACATGGTTTTACACTTGCACTGGTGCCACAGTATATACTACCACAGACTCAAACTTCAAAATAACAGCGATATACAACAATGTTTTTCATTAATTAAAGCAGTATGTAGGGTAGAATTATTCCCAGATAACAGTGGTATTTGGCTGAACTCGGTGGTAAAGCGGCTCGTGATCCCTGGTCAGGGGCTGTTCAAACAGACGGAACACAACAGAATGAAACAGAACGCGAGGATCTTGAGACACACATTTCCAACTTGAACTCCTTTACAGACAAACCCATTGCTTAATCTGAGAAATGCTGATAAGAGAGCAAGACGCAATGGCCAAAGACCTCCACCTACTGTAAGGGGCTGTTCACACCGAACGCTTTTGCAACCATCCAGTTTACCATTTGTTTTTCTTTGTGATTTAACATTTTTATTGATTCATACAATAAACAAATAAAAGCAAAACATATATACATAGAATCAACATTTAATCCCCACCACTACTCCTCCCAATCCTGACCCCACCCTGACCCCCAACAAACAATCCTGTGGTCACACAAGTATATGCAAAAAAAAAAAAAAAAAATGCACGTGTGATTTATTATATAATAATCACACACATTTATAACTATACCTCTCTCTCTAAAAAGACTTGTCTGGTGATCAACACTGGTTAGAACCCAATTTTTTATGTGTTTATTCCCAATATTGATGACCGCTCCATCGCCTAAATACAGAGTCTGGGGCAAAATGAAATTTGAATGCCCAATATGCCACACAAAAGTCTGAACCTTCAACCAAAATTCTTGGATCTTAACACACCACCAAAAAACATGGTTTGTGTCACCATCTTCTGATTGGCATCGCCAGAAGGTGGGTGTCTTTAAGACCAAACCTATACAATCTAGAGGGGGTCCAATAGAATCAATGTAAAATCTTGAATTGCATAAGGTGCACCATTGCATCTCTAGATACAGACTTTTTTTAGAATCCTAGACCACACTCCTTCCTCCAATACCAAGTTTAAATCTTTCTCCCATAATCTCTTGAGAGAAGTTGAAGCTGCAGATGCTTTCCATTCTTTATCGATTCTGTATAAACTTCTAACAAAAGTGGAGCAAATTCTGTAGCATAAGATCTAAAAAACTCAGCGGCAAAACCATCTGGCCCCGGAGCCTTGCCTGTAGGCAAGGCCTTAATTACCTCGCCAAGCTCCTCCAAGGTTATCTCATATGTGACGTGGAACTATAGAGATCAAGATAGAATTGTTTAAAAGCATTATTAATATCAATGGCTGAGGTATATATTTCACCACCAGCAGATTTCACAGAGGGAAAAAGACTCTCTGTTTTATATATCTAGCCAGAAGTTTTCCTGCCTTGTCCCCCGACTCAAAGTATGACTGTCTTGCCCTGAATAGCCAAAACTCCATCTTCCGTAACAAAATGGTATTATATCTGTATTTCAATCGGGTCAATTCTTTGAGGCCATCAGACAACATTCGGCGCTTCAGCTCGGTCTCGGCACTTTTAATATTCCCTTTCAACTCCATGAGTTCTCGTGCTTTGGATTTTTTGGTGAATGAGGCATACTGTATGATCCGGCCCCTAAGAACTGCCTAAATTGCCTCCCAAGCCACGGCCACAGAGGATACAGAGGACCAGTTGGTCTCCATATAAACACTGATTTCAGCCTTTAACATTTGTTGGAATTCAGGATTTTGTAAAAGGGATACATTAAGGTGCCAACTATATGATTTCCTTTTCTCCATATGTGGCAACACATCTAAACTCACCAGGGTGTGATCTGAGACTAAAATGTTTCCAACTGAGCAATCAACAACAGATGAAATGAGGGACTTAGATTAAAAAAACATTTTTTTTAAATAATCTATTTTAGAGTAAATCTTATGGACTGATGACATTTTTTTATAGTCCCTACCAGATGGGTTCAGAAGTCTCCAAATATCTGTAAGACCAAGATTTTTACACATCCTGTGAAGCGTCAATGTTGCTCTAGGGGGCTTACACACTTTTGCTTCACTGTGATCAAGGACTGAGTCCATCAAAAGATTAAAGTCTCCTCCCAATATCATATCATGAGGGGTGCCAGCAGCATGCAACATCCCTTCAAGATCTATAAAAAAGCCCTGCTCATCAACATTAGGTGCGTAAATATTAGCCAAAATAAGACTTTGCCCATGAATTTCTGCTAAAACAATGACTCTTCCTAATTTATCTTTAATCTGTTTGAGACATTTGAATTGTAGATGCTTTCTTATCAGTGTAATGACTCCCCTGCTCTTACTTGAGCCAACACTAAAGAAAACATGTCCACCCCATATCTTCCCAAATTTTTCAGCTTCCTGTGGGGAAAGATGCGTTTCCTGAAGAAACACTATATCATATTTCTTATGCTTAAGAAGGGAAATAGCCTTCCTTCTTTTTATGGGGTGCCTCAACCCATTCACATTCCGCGACAACTTTGCCGTCGGATTGCTCAAGTCCAGTGTTTCTATACAAATTTTGTGAGACAGTTACATAACAGATAATCTATAAAAGAAACTCCAGCCAATAGGCGGAATAAACACAAAGAACATGTAGATTAATCCACATAACTGTCCCAAAGGTGTTATTATTCCACTAAACAAATTCCAGCCGCTAGGCAGAACCAGCACCAAAAAAAAAACCCACAAAAGGGGCACTCAGTTTCCTCGGACAATCAAACTAATGTTCAGTGAGCCGGCCCATTCGGCTGCAACATGAGTGCAACAAATGACCTAATCACTCCAATGTCTTCAAGAAATACTCCACGAAACAAACTCCAGCCAATAGGAGGCATAAGCACAAAGAACGTGCATATTCATCCACTCAACAGTCCTGAAGGAGTGTTACTTCACAAAACAAATTCCAGCCAGAACCAGCACAAAAAGAAACAAAAACGTCTCTCAGTTCCTCGAACAGTCAAGTGAATGTTCAGTGAGTTGGTCCATTCGGCTACAACGTGAGTACCACAAAATAACTTACTCAGACCATTGACTTCATGAAGGACATCGCTTACTGGGGACATGTAAATGATTGGCGGCCATCCTTAGCATCTATTCTCAATTTGGCCGGGAACATCAGTGCAAAAACAAACTTCCGTTGATGTAAAAGTTTCTTGCATTCCTTGAATCGATCATGTTTCTCTCTTTTGTCGAATTCGCAAAGTCTGGGAACAAGAAAATGCTGTGGTTCTTCCGAAAAAGCCTTCCTTTACTCCTCGCCTCGCTCAACACGAGATCTTTATCGGATGATCTCGGAAATTTGGCCAGAATTGATCGGGGCCTGTCTCCCTCAGTGGATCGCCGAGCCAGAACCCTATGAGCTCACTTGATTTCCAGCTTATGGCCTGTTATGTCAAGCAGATTCGAAAAAAGCCCGTCCAGGAATTTCACCATATTCTGACCCTCTTCGGCTTCAGGAATTCTGATGATTTGGACATTATTCTGGCAGTAACGGTTCTCAAAGTCCTCCAATTTCTCTCAGATGCGCTCCAAATCCACCTTGGTCGCTAGTGGATTAGCAGCTAGTTCACTCTCCGATAACTCCAGATAATTGATCCATTTATCGACATCCCCACTCCTGTGACCACCTCAGTGAATTTCGTCTCCATGGCAGTGATCGATCAATGTATTACAGCAAGATCTTCCAAGTCAACTACGACCTTCGTCAGCATTGCTGACATGTTCAACAATTCTCGCCGAATTTCCCTCACTTCTCTGGCCAAATCGGCTCCCTGGCTTGAGGTCTGGTCAGGGGAGTCAGCTTGAGCACGCAAGTGTCTTCGAATGTCTCCAGAGCCTGAGGTTTTTGAATTCGACAAATATTTGAATTTCAAAATTTAATTTGACAGCCCTGTTTGGAATAGACTTAATATTTTAGATGGGTCGCATAAACCATTTTTTTTTTTAACTTTTCTGAAGGTTTCTTTCTTTATAGACTAGTCGACTCCATTTTCATTTAAACGTTAGTGAAATTAGTTGTTATGCACATCCCTAATTTATATTGTTATTTGTTTAAACATTTATAACCAAGATGTTACTTGCTTTGAGGAAGATATACAACTCACTTATTTCCATATTTTAATATAATTATTCAAGTATTTTATCCACTACACATTGAATGTTTGTATTACTATACATATCAATTTAAGAAGTGAAACTCGTGAAATGGGTCATGTAAGTTCAGTTGAAGACAATTATTTGTATATTACAACCTCAGCCTAAGTGGACAGTGGAAGTGAACCATAATACTACAATAGTAGATCTATGCAATGCAAACAATAAGACTGTAATTTAAAAACACAAAATGAAGATTCAGTAATTATGGGGATAAAATCTACTTTATTAAACATGAAAATGATATTCAGAGATATGCAATTACAATTACAATAATTAACAGTTTCTTTAATCGTTTCTTTGGCATTCAAATTATATTAGAGAGATGGTTACACGCTAAACAAATTAATGTCCATTACTGTGCTATGAAATTGGTACATTATAAACAACTTCAGATGAGGACACTTTCATGGGGAACCAACTTGTACCTATAGTGGCTTTTAGATGCAATTTTAAATGGTCAACTCTATTTAAACAGACTATCTGATAAAAGGTGAATGGAAAGTGACAACAACTTGTGCATTTCTGTGACTGGGGTAAAAGAAATAAGAAAACAGTGGCGCATATACTTAGGGACACACACTTAGGGAATCTTGAAACTGCAGCACATTTATAAAATACTCAGAAGTCATGAATATTAGTAAACCTGTTACAGTAACTTCACTAGAAAAAAAAGACACTTATAAAAACATTGTGATTGTTAAACACTGGTGTAACGGTTCAAATTTCTCATGGTTCGGTTTGTATCACGGTTTTAGGGTCACTGTTTCAGTACGGTTCGGTATTTGCCATGTTAAAAAATAATTAAAAATAAAAATATTACTGCCAAATCCAAAGTAAGAATACTCTATTGTTAACAAACACTTCAACAGGTTTGCCCAGGTTTGTCGTTGTTTTACAGTAGTTTAACTATGGTATTTGTAGTAAAAACATAGTAACCACAAAATCAACATGGTTACTGTCATGTTTACAATATACAGTGTAATTAATCATGGTTACTGTATGGAAACTACAGTATTACTGTTGTAAAAACATGGTTAATTGTATCAAAACCATGATTTACCAACCATGGTGACAGCAGTCATGGTTACTACAATATTACTATAGTAAAACCATGGTCAATTTTCGTTAGGGTCTTTAACTAAAAAAAACCTTTTCTCTAATTACTAAATCAACATTTTAACTTAATACCTGCACTATTACGCTACATGCATAGAAATAAAATGCATTTCAAACTCTATATATTCAATATTCGGAAGCTGTACATCACTATAGAAGGAACTTTGCTGTTAAAATGGATACGAGGGATGTTGTGATGCGGCTCAAATGTTTTAATCATACGTGGAAATCTTCATCAGCGGAGTAGAGAAACATAGCATTGGCAATGAACACCTCAATTGCTTTAGTTATTGTTTTATGCCTGTCCAAATTAGCACTGAGTGCCTGCTTAAAAACGAAAGGGAGTGTGTGCAGTGTCATCTGCGGTTCTATGATTTCGGCGTAATTACCAGTATACAGCACTCTCGTTGAGTGATGTCTGCAAACTGCTTGTTTTGTAAATGTTTTTTTGACCATTGTTGTTGTAGTTGACTGCAAAAAGAAAATGTTTCCAGACAGGAGACCTGAATAACACAGGGGGCTTCTCTATCAGCGGCTTGTTTTCTCCACTTGCAATTTTCAACTACATACAACACTTGCAGAACAGTGATGCCATCAAGTTGACTCACGTGAAACACAGGCAGAGCGTATCCATCTACAGATCCATTCAGGTGCATTAGCGGAGGTTGTAACTGTGTGTCTATTTGCCACTTTATTTTCTTTGCAAAACCTTGTGCTCCAGATGCGTCAATAAACTTGTGGTGAACCACGGTGCCAATTCTTACCGAACCGTGGATGGCAAACCGTACGGTTCGTTTTTTTCTGAGAACTGTTACACCCCTACTAAACACATGAGTAATGTTCAATTCATTAAAGCGTGACAACCAATTCAAGCTTCAACAGCCCTATACCAGAAAACTTATCCAAGCATTTTAGCAAGAAAACAACTTTGCCACACATCCATTAGGAGACTGATGTCCTGCCGCTGCTGTCCTGAACTGCGAGTGAATGAACCACCATAGCTTCCGACACTCATTCTTTCAGTCATTTTTCTGAGCCAGTCATTCTTTCTGAGCTTACAGTCATAACGTAAACTCGCAAGGACGACTGACGTAATCTGATTTCGCCCCAAATCCGACCCAACAGCTCTAAATACAAATCATTATTGTAGGCTTACCATAGTGAATCAAGGTAAGACAATGACTGGGTTTTGAACATGAATTTTTTTTTATGTACTCAATGAACTTTTGTTTATTGTAAAACAAAACAAAAATCTTATCAGTTGGTTTAATTTGGGTGTGCATTGCAGGTGACTTTCAACAAGTCCAGGTGCTTGACAATTTCTGCTTCATTCATCCCTTTTTTATGTTCTTGCAGGTGCTGAGACACTTTGGTTGGATTCTTGAAAAGCGTTTGCCTTGCGGAAATAGAGCTGATAGTGTGGTGAGTATAAATGCATGTTGGTACTAAGATGGCTTTTTTTCCTCTTAAGGAAAATGGTAAATCTATTTTAGCAGGGCTCTGTGATTTTGACATGGAAATTTCACAGCTTTTTCGGAGACTGTTTGAAACAAATATGCCGGACGGAGTGTTCTCTGCTGTATATACACAGAATGTTTACAGCAGTTCTAGGTTGTTGTTTTTCTTTACACCTTGTAATGAAATCCCCTTTAACACATAAATAAATTAATGAAATAATGGCTTATGAGTATGTTGAAGTATTAGATCCTTAGTCATTTTCTTGTCAATTCTTCATGCTGGAGACGTATTACATTTTTGTTGTTTTTAGAGACTTTAGGATTTTGCGCTACATAACGCATTGTTACGGTGCCGGCCTATATGCAACACGAGTTAGGTGATCACTGGTGAATGAAATACCAACATTTACCAGCCAGTTGACAAATATTTAAATTTTAGTTTCATAACTCGAAATTTGGAAATACGATTTCCTCACATTGTAGTGGAGGATTGCGCATAGAGTAAAAGATCGATCTTGGGATTTAAGAATTGATTTTGTGATCGTACAAATAAATATTACAATGCATCGGCAAATTTTAAAACCAATGCAATTTTTTTTATTATCGTATTTTGTGATATTTTACAAAGGGTTTATTTTGTATTCCATGTTCAATAACGTAGTTTTTAAAAAATGTTTGATCCACAATAAACACATAATTTGAATGCAACCACAGAAAATGTATGTGCAATGTAGTTTGGCCATGCAAGCCTGTCACCTCATAAACTGGCTGAATTAGTTTTGTTTTTACTGGCAAGCTTTTGAAGCTGCTTTTCATCAACTGTACAAACAGTAAACATTTATGATAAAAACAATTATTCAAGAATCCTGTATGTTTCTGGATTAGATACGCCCCAACTTGGAAATCAGGAATCAAAGGAATTGATGTGCTGTTAATATACTCATCTTGTAAGTACAATCATTCTGACGTGATTTGAAGGCAGCAAAAATCTTCTGCACAAGACCATCATCAGAACACAAGTGGATGATGCCTGCCATGTAAATAGTAAATTCAACAGTCTGCTTTTTATAATGGGCCAAAGTTCACTATTTTATCTTGAGTTGCCTTTATCGGTCACTGTTGCGATTTAGAACAAACAAAAGCTGCTTATTATAATCACTAACACTAATGCACTCAGATCAGAATAATGAATGAGCTGTGGTTCTATCCATAGTAACTGATTTTGGCAGGTGGTGATATGATGTAACCCTGCTGAACAGCTTGAGCGAGATCATCTTCCAGTAGACCTTTAGGCAATTTCTGTCCCACAGAGCCCATTCTAGAGTCTACATATGTAAAAAAAAAAAAATTTGGTGCAACTCTTTCCAACAAGAGAATCAGGCCAAAGTGGATATATCTATAGTTGTGTAGTTCTTCTATCACTGTAGATAACAATCTGCCCATTTTTAACTGGGTCTCAACAGACTTTGGATATGTTACTCATTAGTAATTTCTCTTCTCTGTTGCGTTATGATGAATTCCTGGAAATGCTCTCAGTGCACTCGGTTCACCTACCGTTAAGAACTCTCGTATGTGCAATAAGAGCTGACTGGGGGTGGTTAAACTAATTTGGTATTGATTATAGGCTTGCTCCAAGCTCCAGCAGGCAGGATATTTACAGCGTTCCCGCGGATTCTTAAAAAGTCTTAATGTCTTAAATTCAGTTTTTCAAAATGTAAGGTCATAAAAAGTCTTAAATATCTTAAGTGATACAACAAAAGTCTTAATTTTTATTTAAAGAGGTCTTAAATTTGGGGGCGGGGAAAGACAGGAATCGTGTTATGACCTAATGTGATTATCAAACTTCGAAAGAATATGATTTAATTAAATAAATGCATGCGCTGCATCCTTCAAAGTGAAAACGTGACTTGTATTTTCTCCAAGCACGCGGGGGCTTGTGAGTATTTCCAGCTGTTGCAGAGCAGTTTGCAATCATTAAGCCATATTGAACATTTTATGAAAAAAAAAAACTAAAGATCAGCTGTTGATGATGATGATATAGTGTTGATAAAATGTGACAATGTTTACTTTTAATTGTTTATATTGTAATACATTGTAGATTATTGTAGGAGTGCACATTTTATATCTCTTATCTATTTGAATGAGCAGCTGGAAGTAGTGAAGCGCAAGCATTTCAAAATAAGAGTCCCTGGTGTATTTCAAAGTTAATGTGCCTTTAAAAATAAAAGTTCCCCAGTATGAATCAAATCTCTTGTAGCCTCTGTCTGACCCTCCCCATCACAGGAAGAAAAGACTAAAGGCTACCAATTAAAAAAAAAAAAACTATTAGCAGATTAACTGGCTTATTTTCAACACATTATTGAATCGGCACAATCCAATATCAGTCAACCTCTAATTTGTATCTATTTATATAATGATACTTAAACCAATTTTAATGCAAAATAAATGTAGAAAACATATCTTGAGTATTTTAAACTTGCATATAGCCTACCCTGTTTTACTGATAAGCAATGTCAAGACCATGTTGAATGTGTGCCCCCTGCCTGTTTAAGTAAGAGTCTGTGATACATGATTTATGTTGAGATTGTGTTGGTTTGTTTTGGTATTGGGATACGATATTCATTTTATTTGTTCGGGTCTTAAAAAAGGTCTTAAAAAGCCTTAAATTTGGTTTTAAAAACTCTGCAGCAACCCTGGGTTATTTTATTTGCCTGGCCAGTTATCACTCACTCTCCAATTTTGTCATGCTGGTTTATCTGGATATCTGAGCTTTCTGGTGGTGTTTTACAATTTATATTTAGGTAGGCCAAAAAAAAAAGAAAAAAAAAAAGAAAGAAAAAAGCACAGGGGTTATTGTCAAACTGTTTTCTCCCTGCTCATAATCTTTTAATCATTTTAATTTTAAAAATAAAAGAGATCATTCAGATTTTCATGACAGCTTAGCATACAGAAATCTGTAATGCATCCAGATGTTTTACTTTTTATTTCTCCATTATTCTTAATGATTCTTGTTGGTGTATTACAGGAATTGTATACGGTTTATTGCCTAATTAAATTAGCATAAATTAACAAGTAAAAGTACAACAAATGCTATGATTTTAAATTAAATAATATGTAAATAATATAGTTTTTTTCTGCATTAAAATACTGTAATAGGAATTACGTTGTAATGAAAATTAGGGGAGGGTGTTTTTAATGTCATGATAATAATGCAAAACTCACAATGCAAAACATCTAATTTGTCCTAAAATTAAGCTTTATTTTCTTTTAAGCTAAATATAATTTTGAGGGGGGTACTTTGTGACCCAGAAATGTGCTTGACGGGTTTTGTGAGATCCACTCCTTACTTATTGCACATTGGATTCCTCTGTTCAATTAGCTCACAATGTTTTGTCCATTGTTATAAACATAAGCACATTTGGTCCAATCTGGATTTGAATTTAGTGATTCATACTATAAATACGCTGTGTAGATATGGAGGGTGGTCTTCAACTGGCTTGCTCACCGTTTATCTCTGTAGTTGCAGGCAATCAGACCACATTTAGTGTCACTCCTTAACAGAGGTAAATGAGTTCATTAAACATCCCCAGCACGACTGTCTCTTTAACACAAAACCAGCCCTCTGGTTTATTCACTCTAAAGGACAGTAAAACCATGACCTGTTCTTCAAATAGATGCAAAACAAGATGCAGAAGACTTTATTTATTTTGGTGACTGTGGAGTTACAGTAATTAAGAGTCACAGAGTGCATATGTCTAGAAAGATCATTTTTCCAACTCTTACTGGTTCTTGAAAAGCTAGTATATTTAAAATTTTATTTTCAAATGACATTTGCTTATTTCAGTGACAAATCACTCGCTTAACAGCTTCCCAGTTAAATAAAAATACAAATATTGCCCAAACTCAGTGGTCCTCCAGGAATCCAGGCAGTTTAGGGCTTGTCCTCATGTTACCTCCCAATAACCCCCCCAAACCAGTGTGGAGCAATGCGATGGCTCTTCCCCCAAGCTTTCTCCCACCTGTGCACCAAATATAAAATCGTTGATGTGTGTGTGAAAGAGCGGGAGTCAACGTTTGATTTCAGAAATGCTCTGATAAGCTACCTCAGACAGAAAAGTGACAGCCATGCTCACCCACAAACAATGCCACTTGTGCATATAACCTTATTTGTCTTAGTAATTTCATCCTGTTACATCACTCATTAACTTTTTTGTTATGTGTTTTAAATAGTAAAGCCAAAGTTTGCCTGTGGTGTGTTCTTTAACAAAAGTTGACCCCTAGATTTAATGTTTTATTGTCATTCCTCCAAACATAGTCCTAATAACGTTTAGATACATAACATTTTCAAGGATTGCTGATATTTCAAACCATGCTTGACCACTTATGTAGAAAATGCAGGTGGCTTTAAACCTCACTGTGTCCCGACTCAAGGTTTGTCCTTTTAAAGAACTTGCAGAATGACTTTGTTGAAAGTATATACAGTGTGTGTGTTTGTGTTTGTGTGTGTGTGTGTGTGTGTGTGTGTATGTGTGTGTGTGTATATATATATATATATATATATATATATATATATATATATATATATATATATATATATATATATATATATATATATATACACATATATACAATATATACTATAAATAATAATTCAGCAATTCATTGTTCATGGCTTTAACGTGAACTAAATTGGCTATTGATAAAACTGACAAGCCCAGTCCAACTTTGTTTTTATAGGAAATTTTGGGGAAAAATATGGTCGAACGGTCAATCACTGAGATCAAATTTTTTCCCCCATTCTGATGGTTGAACATTAACTGAAGCTCCTGACCCTCATCTGCAAGATTTTATGCACTGCACTGCTGCCACATGATTGGCTGATTAGATAATCACATGAATATGAAGGTCAAAAGGTGTTCCTAATAAAATGCTCAGTGAGTGTATAATCTTTAGGGATGTGCGAGGCTAGTCGACTAGTCGACTAAACGGTTCTGATGCTGCTAGTCGGCACTGGAATTACTAGTCGGTTTATATTTCCCCCCATTAAACTGATAATAATTTTTACACATTTACGTTCGGCTTTATGTTTTTACAGAGGCTGCACTTAAATTACTGTCATATTAATGTTACATATTTTAAATAGAATTAATAATACAAATATTATTTTAAAAAAAGAGGATATCTGGAGCAGATACAGAGTTTAATTTCACCAAAGGCTGAGCGTGCTTCCCTCTCTCACCCGCGGCGTGCGCAGGAAAATGTCCTCTCGCTAGACAAGCAAACTCAGCAAAAAGTAATGAAATCACTTCGGTGGTGCGGGAATCAGCTATCCAAATGTTTGAAAGTGTGATGTTTTCACATTTGAGTCTTCTTTAAATCTGTGCTTGCTTGTATGTTATTTTTCCGCTGATCGGGCTTTTCACCAGACCATGTTGACGGGTTAATTTTGCTCATCAAATAAATTATGCTTTTGAGTAAGTAACCTAGAAAATAACTGTTTTAGGCTAGGTATGCCATTTTTTAATCTGCTGATTAAGAAGGCTATTTTCAACGAGGTGCCGACTGCTTAACGGGTTAAACTCTCTTTTATTCTGTGTGCACGTCATGTTTAGAATACATTAGGTTTATTGTAGGCAACATCACAGGCCTATTTTTTCTATCCTATAGCTATTTTTATTTTATTTTTTTACTAACTGTAACTGTTGGATGACGTTCTTTAATGAACAGCTGTCTATCTGTTAATTATTTTCAACAATGTCCTGACTGTTTTAATATGTTAAGTAACTTTTACTTGGTTATTTCTGTTTAGAACAGGCTTTTAATGGTTGTTCCATTGATCCTGCACTATTCGTTCAATTGTTTTCAATAAATATGTCTGTTAAATATTCGCTAATGTTGTGAATGCATGTCATGTTCTATATTTAATGTACAATGATCATAATTCAAGGCGAGCACGTCGCAGATAAATGCCCCTTTTCAGTGGAATTTAGCATCGGATTTGGAATAGGTTAAGTATTTTAAATGGGTCGAATAAACACTTTTTTCTTTCTTTTTTTTTTTACTGTTTTCTGAAGGTTGGTTTCTCTTTAGACTAGTCGACTAGTCGGTTACAAAACTTCCATTTAAACGACAGTCAGATTAGTCGTAGCGCACATCCCTAATAATCTTCCTGTGAAAATAAATGACAAAAATAATCCTATAAAAAGTCCTATAAAACAGTGGTCGGCTGATATATTGTTTAGGCAGATAAATCAGCCAATATTCAGAATTTTTTAATTATCGGCATCAGTCAATACATTTTCCGCATTGTGAAGCGACTGAGGCATGTAAACGACCAGTCACAGTTCATTTTGTTCTTACGTGCCATCTTGTTACTACAATAATAGACCGGTGTGCAACACAGTGTCATTTAAACGGTCTGCATATCAGAGCCACGTCAGACGTTTTGAGCTCACAATGTTAAAGTGCTCATCTGCTTCATTCTCCCTCTCTCTCCTAAACAGTTCCCTATTTCTTTTTTTTAATTATTATTATTATTTTTTAATCCCCTTTTTCTCCCAATCTGGAATGCCCAATTCCTACTACTTAGTAGGTCCTCGTGAAGGTGTGGTTACTCACCTCAATCCGGGTGGCGGATGACAAGTCTCAGTTGCCTCCGCTTCTGAGACAGTCAATCCGCTCATCTTATCACATGGCTCGTTGTGCATGACACCGCGGAGACTCTGCATGTGGAGGCTCATGCTGCTCTCTGCGATCCACACAAAACTTACCACATGCCCCATTGAGTGAGAGAACCACTAATCGCTACCACGTGGAGGTTACTCCATGTGACTCTACCCTCCCTAGCAACCAGGCCAATTTGTTTGCTTAGGAGACCTGGCTGGAGTCACTCAGCACACTCTGGATTCGAACTTGCGACTCCAGGGGTGGTAGTCCGCTTCAGTACTCACTGAGCTACCCAGGCCCAGTTCCCTATTACTTTTAACTGTCTTGTCTCATGATAAAAGACAAATATCAATAAAACAAATATCATATACCGTCTGCAAATATACGCACATCTCGTTTAAACAGATGCAATAATACAGCCTCACACAACTTCAGCAGACCCAGCATCCTGTGGAATGCTCATAAATCTTCCTCTGAAGCACATATTCTAACAATCTCTCCTCAGCAGTTCCCTGTAACTTTTCTAATGATAAAAGGCAAACATCAATAAAACTTGTATTATATACCATTTGCAAATATGCAGATATCTAGTTTAAAATGATGTAATTCACAAACCTCACGAAAATCCAGCATTTTCTTCCTGTTGAGCACTCATCTAATATCTTCCTCTGAAGCGCATATTCTATCAGCAGAATCAAAAACTTCAGGATCCGGATCAAAAGTTGATCTGATTCAGAAATCATGATGGTCAGTCCGTGACAATCCAAGCCGTTTAAACTGTCAGGAGATTGCTACTCGCGCTGGATCCGCACGAGTGCGTGAATGCAACGTCAGAGTTAAAGCATTCACGAGTGCTAAAAGTAAATGTCTTATTCACTATGCACTGTATGTGTAATTGGTTTGATTCTGTATTTTTTGAGTAAATGCGATTGCTAATGTGGACATGCCATCCGTGGTTGCTGGACTACTGTGTGTACTGTTGTTTCCTTCTTCCTAATATATTAACAGTTTCTTCATGTGCAAATAAATTGCTAAAATTTGATGACTAAACAAAAATCAGAAGAAAATGCTAACATTTAAAATACAGTATACATTTTTAGATTCTTTTTTACAAAGTTAAAGTTTAGTGTGAAATTGAGTTAATGTAGTGCTAAATAAGAGTTTATTCATTTTTTTAGCAATTTTATGTTTATGTTATTTACTATATTAAATTGTGTTATATATCAGCATTGCATCGGCCTATCGGCCACCCTGCTCTCTGGATATCAGCATCGGCATCGGCCATTCAAAAACCCCATATCGGTCGATCACTACTATAAAATGTTCTCTAGAAGTAGAACCCCCTCTCCTCCTAAATTATAAATAATTCTATCTGCCTCCAAATAGTAATAGCAAGTAGAAAAACATGGTCCATGGTTGTGACGTACCTGAAGTTTATTGGCTATTTTAAAAAGCACAAGCACCTCAATATGTCTGGGGAGTATGTCAACAATGGAAGAAAAAAAATTCACACATCAAGCCATTTCATGTGGCCTACAAAAGAAGGATTGGCAATGTTTTGTATATAGGAATATGGCCGTTACCATTTTTAAAAGGCATCGCAATTGTGATTTTGACAGATCTACAATGACAGACTGGAGGAATCTGCAGGCTACAATTAAAAGGTTCTATATAAAAACACACTACTACAAGGCCTAAGGGGGATGCATACTTGTTTGACTACAGGCAATGGAATCTGTTGACCTGCTTGTAGAACATTTCACACACCACAAAAGAGGAAGAGCATGGAGAGCCATTTATGCCCCTGAAGTGTTTTGTTGGATCCCGATCCCAAAGTAGGTCAGGTGAGGTGACGTGTTAATCTCGCCGGTCCTATTTGATTTTATTTTTTTTGCCCTTCGGAGAGTGGGTTGCATCACAAGCAGTTTAGGCCAGCATCTGTCTTAATCGCTTGTGACAGTGTTCGCTAGCATGTGGCATCTAATAAGCAATGGTCATTGTTCCTGCCGGATTGATTGGGCTGCTTTGCCTTTGAACTCGACCTGATTGTTAGATGCTGATGGAGGGATGTGAGCCATATGCTTATTTCTCCACGATCGCCTGGTGGAAATGGTGTTGACATAATTGTCTTGAAAAGAGACAGAAAAATAGCACTATTGTCTGGTTTTGGGGTGGCTGGAGCACATCTGCTTTGGAGCTGTTCTGTGATGTTATTTTGTAACATTGTGTGTACTAGCTAAGTGTTTATACTGTGAAAGACTGTAGACTTTAGAGTACATGCCATATTTGAGAATATCAGAAACAGAACTCTGAGTGGTAGAACTTCAATCTATAAAATATGTTACTGTTATACTGTACCAGGGTGGACATGGCTCAGCCAACGAAAACTTAGATTTGCAAGACATTTTGACATACTTCATCCCTCGCTGCCTTTATCAAATTAAATATGCTGTCCCTTGGGCCAACTTGAGAAGAAATGTTTTTGTGTTAATCGTACGTAAAACCATTCATGTGCAAAGTGACACTTTCAGTTCAATGGGACAATTTGTAAATGAATGGTTTCACAAATGATTTACACAAAAAATTTGTTCTGCTTGTGTTTCTTGGATGAGGCCCATTATGTGTATGTTATGGGTAAAAATGTGCATTCTGTTTAGTAGTTAAATTTGCACCAAGTCGTTTATACTGTTGCCTGAAATGCAAGTCAAACTTGAGAGTGATTTTTAACGCTTATGCATTTGTGACACTTTTTCTTGTACGTAATTGGTCAAAGAGGAACCCTGCCTGTGAAAAATGTCTTTGCGCCCAACAGTCAGTGTTACACATGTACACAAGCTCTCTGGCTTCTCATCTTTCTCTGAGGCCCTCTGAGGCTTGAGAGGATCAAGTTCACTGTTGTCAAGGGATTCGTGTGAAAAGCTCTGAGTACGAATGCCAAATACATCGGTCTATGGCTGTCACAATTTTGAAATTTGGCTAATGATTAATTGTCAAACAAATAACTGCGATTATGACTGTTGTCTGTTTTAGGGCTGTGAAGATTATTTGTCATATATTTTTAAGGTATGCTTTTTTGTCATTTTTACACATTTCAATAAATATATATAATATATATATATTGCCCCCACAGTGCCCCCCACTGTACATTGAGTCAGTCTGGGAGACAGAAGCAATTGAGACAGCCTAAATAGATAGAAGAACTGTGGTGAATTCTCCAAGAAGCTTGGTACATCCTATCTGCCAACAACCAAGAACTGTGTCTAGGTGTACCTAGGAGAATTGGGGCTTTTTTAAAGGCAAAGGCAGCCACACCAAATATTGATTTAGCTTTTTATGTTTACTGGACTTTGTATGATGTTAATTGATAAATGAAAACTATTTATGGCATTATTTTTTGAAGACATCCCCACTATGCAAAATGTTTCACAAGTGCCTAAAACTTTTGCACAGTACTGTATATACATACACACCAATCAGCCACAACATTAAAACCACCTGCCTATTGTGTAGGACCCACTCGTGCTGCCAAAATTGCGCCAACGTGCATCTCAGATCAGTTTGAACCAGTCTGGCCATTCTCTGTTGGCCTCTCTCATCAACAAGGTGTTTCCATCCGCAGAACTGCCGCTCACTGGATGTTTTTTGTTTTTGGCACCATTCTGATTAAATTTTAGAGATCAGCAGTTACAGAAATACTCAAACCAGCCCATCTGGCACCAACAAACACGCCACTTTCCAAATCACTGAGATCAAATTTCTTCCCATGATTTTATGCACTGCACTGCTGCCACACGATTGGCTGATTTAATCCCATGGATGATTGTTGGTGCCAGACGGGCTGGTTAGATAACCGCTCTGTACAATTGTGGTGAGAAGAATACTACTAATGTGGTACTACTACCTGATGAAACTTCAGCACACAACTTTTGCCATTTAAACTACAGACTTATTGATAGGGATATCCCGATACCAGTTTTTTTCAATGAGTACCTTTTTGGTACTCTGCGATACCGGGTCTGATACCTGTGGGGTTTTTTTTCTTTTTTTTTTTTTTTTCTGAATTGAATGTCAACAGTTTATTTCAATTTTATAATCAAAATGATGTTTAAATAAATAAATAAATAAATACAATTTTAATCAAATGAAAATATACAAATACATTTTCAACATAATATTGTATTTTTATCAAGTGCTTTTAAACAGAACCTCACAGCACAATCCACAGTACAACACTGGAGTTATTTTTGTGAAATAAAGTGATTCATAACAGAGCATCACAGATGGGACATATTTCTTAAATATAATGCAATTACTATTGCTGTATTAGTAGTAGTAGTAGTAGTAGTATTACAGTGAATATTACATATGTAACTATAAAGTAGTGATCTTTTTCTGTCGTACTTTTTCCATTTAAATTGAGCTTTTATTTTGGCTGAGCTTTTACAGTGTTGTGAAAGTATTTGCCCCTTCCTGATTTCTTTATTTGTGTGTATTTTTCATACTAAATTGTTTGAGAACTTCAAGCTAGATATAACATAAAACAAAGGCAGCCTTAGTAAACACAAAATACAGTTTTCAAATATATACAGTTGTGCTCAAAAGTTTGCATACCCTTGGAGAATTTGTAATATATGTACCATTTTTTAAGAAAACATGAGTGAGCAGGCAAAACACATTTCTTTTATTTCTTATGGGATTCATATTCAACTGTAGGTTATAACAGAATGGCACAATCATAAAACAAAACATGGCAACAAAGAAAAAAATGAAATTACCCCTGTTCAAAAGTCTGTATACCCTTAGTTCTTAATACTGTGTATTGCCCCCTTTAGCATCAATTACAGCGTGCAGTCTTTTGTAATAGTTGTCTATGAGGCTCCAAATTCTTGCAGGTGGTATAGCTGCCCATTCGTCTTGGCAAAATGCCTCCAGGTCATGCAAAGTCTTTGGTCGTCTTGCATGAACCGCACGTTTGAGATCTTCCCAGAGTGGCTTGATGATATTAAGGTCAGGAGACTGTGATGGCCACTGCAGAACCTTCACCTTTTTCTGCTGTAACCACTGGAGGGTCAACTTGGCCTTGTGCTTAGGGTCATTGTTGTGCTGGAAAGTCCAAAAAGAAGAATGCAAATTGTCTGCCAGTATTTTCTTATAACATGCTGCATTCATCTTGCCATCAGTTGTCACAACATTCCCCGTGCCTTTAGAGCTCACATCCCCCCCAAAACATCAGTGAGCCACCACCATGCTTCACAGTGGGAATGGTATTCTTTTCACTATAGGCCTTGTTGACCCCTCTCCAAACATAGCACTTATGGTTGTGACCATAAAGCTCTATTTTGGTCTCGTCACTCCAAATTACAGTGTGCCAGAAGCTGTGAGGCTTGTCAAGGTGTTGTTGAGCATATTGTAACTGGGCTTTTTGTGGCATTGGCGCAGTAAAGGCTTCTTTCTGGTAACGCCACAATGCAGCTCATTTTTGTTCAAGTATCGTCGTATTGTGCTCCTTGAAACAACCACACCGTCTTTTTCCAGAGCAGCCTGTATTTCTCATGGGGTCACCTGTGGGTTTTTCTTTGTATCCCGAACACTTCTTCTGGCAGTTGTGGCTGTAATCTTTCTTGGTCTAACTGACCTTGGCTTAGTATCAAGAGATCCCTGAATTTTCCACTTCTTAATAAGTGATTGAACAGTACTGACTGGCATTTTCAAGGCTTTGGATATCTTTTTATATCCTTTTCCATCTTTATAAAGTTCCAATACCTTGTTACGCAGGTCTTTTGACAGTTATTTTCTGCTCCCCATGGCTCAGTATCTAGCCTGCTCAGTGCATCCACGTGAGAGCTAATAAACTCATTGACTATTTATACACAGACACTAATTGCAATTTAAAAAACCTTTAATTACCATTTAAACCTGTGTGTGTCATCTTGTGTTTCTGTAACAAAGCCAAACATTGAAGTGTATGTAAACTTTTGATCAGGGACATTTGGGTGATTTCTGTTATCATTATGATTTAAAAAGGAGCCAAATAACTATGTGATGATAACCTGGCTTCATATGATCACTGTCCTTAAATAAAAGACATATTATTTTTTTATTTTATTTATTATTTTTTTTGCATGATCAGTCATATTTTCAAAATCAATGCCAAAATTTCACAATTTCTGCCAGGGTATGCAAACTTTTGAGCACAGCTGTATACTGAAGCAGGAAAGTTATTCAACACCTGTATCACCAATGTGAAAAACTAACTTCCCCCTTAAACTTAATAGCTGGTTGTGCCTCCTTTAGCAGCAACAACTGCAACCAAACACTTCCAATAACTGGAGATCAGTCTTTCACAATGCTGTGATGGAATTTTGGCCCACTTTTCTTTGCAGAACTGCTTTAGTTAAGCCACATTGGGTTTTCGAGCATGTACTTCCCATTTATGGTCCTACCATAGCATCTCAATTGACTTTGACTAGGCCACTCCAAACTTTAATTTAGCTTCTTTTGAGCCATTCAGAGGTGGACATTATGCACACTTATGCTTTGGATCATTGTCTTGCTGCATAATCAAGTTGTGCTTCAACTCACGGACTGATGACCGGACATTCTCCTTTAGGATTTTCTGGTAGAGAGCAGAATTCATGTTTCCCTCAATTATTGCAAGTCGCCCTGGCCCTGAAGCAGTAAAGCATCCCCAGACCATCACACTACCACCACCATGCTTGACCGTAGGTGTTATGTTCTTTTAGTAGAACTCTTTGTTTGATTTATGCCAGATCCAATGGGCCCCTGTCTTCCAAACAGTTCCACTTTCGATCAGTCCACAGACTATTCTCCCAAAAGCTTTGAAGATCATCAGGTTGTGTTTTGGCAAAATTCAGACGCGCCTTAATGTTCTTTTGGGTTAGCAGTGGTTTTTGCCTCGCAACTCTTCCGTGGATGGCATTTTTTGCCCAGTGTCTTTCTGATAGTGGAGTCATGAACAGTGAACTTTACTGATGTGAGGGAGGCCTGCAGTTCCTTGGATGTTGTCCATGGCTTTTTTGTGACTTCCTGGATGAGTCGTCGCTGTGCACTTTTTTTGGGATCAGTAAATAAAAAATTATGGAAGGTTGGCCACTTCTGGAAGGTTCCCTACTGTGCCAAGTTTTCTCCATTTGGAGATAATGGCTCTCACTGTGGTTCTTTGGAGTCCCAGAGCCTTTGAATTAGCTTTGTAACCCATCCCAGACTGATGTATTTCAATCACCTTTTTCCTCATCATTTCTGGAATTTCTTTCGACCTTGGCATTGTGTGCTGCTGGGTGAGACCTTTTAACCAACTTCATGCTGCTGAAAAAGTTCTATTTAGGTGTTGATTTGATTGAACAGGGCTGGCAGTAATCAGGCCTGGGTGTGTCTAGTCCAGCTGAACCCCATTATGAATGCAGTTTCATAGATTTGGGGATTTAGTAACTAAGGGGGCAAATCAATTTCACATAGGCCCAGTTGGTATTGGATAACTTTATCATTTAAAAACTGTATTTTGTGTTTACTCAGATTGCCTTTGTTTTATGCTAGATTTTGTTTGAAGTTTTGAAACAATTTAGTATAAGATATACATTAAAAAACAGAAAAATCAGAATACTTTTTCACTGCACTGTATTTTGAAATGTTTCTGTTATGACACTAGCTTCTCAATCCAGAAAAGCCAGTCTATATGTGACTCAGAGCGATTATTAAACAGCAAAAGGCTGCTATTTAAATAAACTGATATGTAGTCTGTATGTGCGTCGCGCTACAAAGTGATTTAGCGCTCTGCTCGCTGTCTTGTGCTACAAATGGTGCACGCGATGCTCATGATGGTGTTTTCTGTATATACGTCAAGGATCTCTAAAAGGTATGAACACTTTGTTTCTTTATGCACAACTTCTGCACAACACCGGCTCAACACATTCACAAGCACTCACATTTGAAGTGTGCAGCACATGCAAACTGCATATTCATCTCATTAAATAGCCTTTTCAGTTAAATAATCACACTAGGACATAACGTGATATGAATTTGTGTGTTGAATGTTTACAGAATGCCATTTGTACGCCAGATGGTATCGGTTTTTGGTAGCATAGCATTTTTATGAGCATGAGTACAAGTACATGAGCACGGTATCGGAACCGATTCCAATACCAGTACTGGTATCGGGACATCCCTTCTTATTGAGCAGACCTGTGGTATGACTATAGCTTCTGTCTAGTAGTGCACTAGTTATTTTTGCAATTCCATTTGGTGCCACTATTGGTGCATAAATTACACACTTCAACTTTAAAGTGTGCAGACAGATGTAATTTTAGTTTGTCTCCTGGTCTATAGATCACTGATAATTTCAGCTCAGGTGTTTATTACAACTAGTACACAGACACCTCATTTTTGTAGACTCCACTCTGTGTGGCCTTTTAATCAAATATATTTCCTAATGTGAAATTTGCATCTATTTGCTTGGACATGGCCTAACTGCTTTGAAGTTGCTTGTTATCATTCTGTAACCTAATAGACATCTGTTACACCTTTCACCAAAACCAGTTAAATAGCGCTTCCTCTTAGACTTCCCACTCAGCCTTAAATAATAAAGTTTAAACTCCCTCACCCTGAGTGCATCTGTTCCACTATTACGCAACCCACGCCGCCTTGGATTACACAATGAAGATTACACTACACACTAAGCATCTCCAACACACCAAAATGTCGTCCAAGGCAGAGGACGTATTATGATATTTGCATTCCTGAGGACGATTTACGAGACGCAGGTGGCCATATATCTCTCGGCGGTCCCTGTTTGCCATGACCCGTTTTGTCAAAAGCTCTTTCTGTGTCAAATCTAGAAGTGAATTTCCCCACCCATGGTTTTCTTTACTTTAACTAATGTTGCTGACTGTAAATGCCTGGAGTTCCCTACTCTCTTTTACAGGCTAGGTGGTCCTAAAGAGCATGGGTAATTTATTGGAAGGTAGCAGTCCTCCTAGGTATTGATTTGGCCACTCGATACACTATAGATGAGCGCTCTGCACTGTTGCAGGGATTTAATTTGGCTATGCTGTGAGATAAAATGCATCGATTCGGTGGCACCGTTCTGCCTGATTTGATTGGATGCTGCAGTATCTTTGTTATCTGATTGGCCTTGACACTGTGCCATTTTATAATTTTCCTATTTGCATACTTTTGCATATTTTATGAATGCAACGTCAGACAAAGGACTCTCATGTTTTAGAAATTTAGGCAGCTAATTGAGCATTCATCGGTAGGCTAAATGATAGTCATAATGAGCTGTTGTCAGTTAAAGGTGCACTCAATTCATTTTTTCTAATTAAAAACTTTTACATCTAAATAAATGAATGTTACAGGAAATTTGTATAAAATCATGCACACCTTCTTGAGATAAGACTCCAGTTATTTTAGTACCCTAATAAAAGCTGATTTATAAGGAGCTGGGCTGCCTTGTGGAGGTAGCCATGTTGAGATACATTGACCAGCCAAATACTGCAAATTTTATTTCAGTCTCTGCTATTATCGGACACTTTCAACCACAGAATAGATGACTGCAAATAACGTGTCTACAATAGATCTTTTCACACGAGCTAAGCCATATATCCAGTTGTGTTTCAGGGATTTTCCTGGGTCAAAAATGGTCTTCGGTGGTTGCTGACATACATGGTCATCCACATGCGTAAAGTTGGTTTATTACATAATTCAAATTAATTAATATTAAGCATAATTATGTAGTTCCATATTATGTATACATTGAATATACAAGTTATAAAGACTATATAAGAACTTTGAATGACCTTTTATTTTTTTTTACTTCAGTGGAAAAATAGGAAATCAAACTAGTCTAATCTAATTTAATTCCTTATTTCTATAGGGATAAATATAATATTCTGACTGTAAATTAATATAACACCTTTATGAGGTGAGACTGTGAAAATGTGTGTTCGTACTCCTTAACAGATATTCATTCTTTTCATCTGGATCTTAATGATTCAAGTCGTCTATGAATATCAGAAGGCAGACATGTTCAGTTTGTTTCCCAATATTAAAACCCATTACTTATATTACATAGATCAGAACATATAATTCTTAGAGGTCCAGACTTTAAAGCCCTTTATTTCACATTTATTTGCCTTACCATATTTCTTATGACATTTGAAATTTACTACATGATATGTAGTAAACACTTTATTTTGGTGCATGGAAAAGTGTTGTGGCTGTTTTCTTGTCAGTGGTTTTTATAATGTCGGAGTTGTCTAGCCGTTTGAGATGTTTAACGTTTTCCATAGTGCTTTTAAAAAAAATAAAGAAAAAAAAACAAAGAAAAAAACTGAAATAATTAGAATTCAATAGGTCACAAGTCTTGTGGTCTGCGATATCTAGTGAAGCCCTATTCATGTGAGTAATCCGTTCTGTGCTCTCCCGTCTCTGGAGCACTGGTAGACTCGCGCACACCTATATGTGCTCCAGAGACCACAGATAGAACAGATCGTTGGCGCTAGTGATTCTGCTGTGGCTCACTTGACATTCACAGAAAGGCTTATATAGCGCCCTGTGGAAACATGTTTCAGATTAGAAGCGCCAGTACCGAGTAGCGGCACTGGGTTATTTTAGACCTCCTGCATGAAAGTAACTTTCACTTTCACGCTTGCTGTGTTCTATGTTCTCATTCTCACACTTCTGTGAGTGAAGCTTGCCTTCAACTACACTCGTGTATCAGCTCCTATTTCTTACCTCAACTGGCGTGGTGGCAGTGTTTTATGAAGCTGCAAAAGCAAGATGAATATCATTGAATTTGCTTCGGTGGCCCTAAACTAGAGATCGACCAATAGTGGATTTTACCGATACCAATAACTAAGTTGGGCAGTACCTGCCAATAACCGATTAATCAACCGATAGTTTTTAAAGTTTATACTAAATGAAAAAATAACACACAAAGTAAAATAGTGCTGAACTTTATTACAAAAATAAACAGTACTGACTGAACCACGTAAATGTATTGTACTTTTTTTTTTTTTATTAAATAAATATTAATATATATATGAACTAATATTCGAATTTTAAAGTCAGCTGATTTTTAAATTGATGTTGTTTCCTTAATCCACAAGAGGGGGCAATAATTTAAGGATAGTGATCATATGAAGCCATTTATCATCATAGTTATTTGGCTCCTTTTTTAAATCATAATGATGACAGAAATCACCCAAATGGCCCTGATCAAAAATGTACATACCCTTGAATGTTTGGCCTTGTTGCAGACACACAAGGTGACACACACTTTTTTTATTCAAATGCAAAAATACAACACAATGGCACATGCAGCCGCTTTCAAATAACATTACAACATGACAGGGTCATACACCAAAAAAAAATGTTAATTTATAAAGAAATACATGTATAATTTATAAAATGTGTAAATTTATAATGATTGTACAGAATAAAAAAATTCTGAAATGCTTTCATGTCCTTAGTGTTTTGTATAATCTCCATGTATGCTTTAAGCCCAACTTTAAATTGAATTAAAAGACTCTTTCCATCCCAGAGTTTGATTATTTGGGAACCACTGTTTTAAATGTCTAGCGTTGAATTACACCCTCCCAATTTGAGTGGAATGATTGGGTTAAAGCTCTGATATACACATGGAGAAGTTCCTCTACAGGGCTCAAAGCTAAGGATTTTTTCTACTGGCCCGGTTGGGCCAGTGCTTCAGATTTTTACTGGCCCTGCCAAAATTTTCACTGGCCCCAACACAAAAATAATAAATAGCAGTTTTTACCATCATGGCTTTAAAAATGTGTCCAAAGATAATAATTTTTTACATATATTATGTTTTTAATACAATGTCCCCCCCAAACTGAATCACATTTATAATTTGCAAGATATGATTTATGCCTTATGTAATCCCATATAAGCGCTTTACAGATATAAATTCATAAATACATCATATTAACCTCAGCCGTCCTGCCATTTACGCATGAGTTTTAAGTGTAGAGTTCTATTGTGCAGATGATGGGTTTTCAGTCACCCGTTTAGTCATGCTGTCATGCAACTTCTGGCCATGTGTAGTGTATTCACACACAGGATCAAAGATTGAATCACTGAGTTAAAGATGTGATTATTGGCTGAATGTAATAAACATATGAATCCCTGAGAAGAGACTTGCTACCAAATTGGTTGTGACATGTAATATACATTAGGGAGATATTAGGCCTAATCTGTGAATTAAGAATGTGTATATAACATGAAATCAGACAACCCAAACAAGACCAACCCTGACTGATATACAAAGAACAAAAACAAAAATACCTGTATGGTCCAGAAATGAGAAATGTAACTGGTGTTTCATGAGGATGATATGAAGTAGACAGTTTTGAATATTCGTCTTCACCCTGCAGCTAAACAGCTCTGATAATAATAGCCTAATAGCCATAGTGATCTTGCTTCTTTTCATATCAAACGCCATTATAATGTCTAATTAATGATTACATTTTTAAACTAAACTAATTAAATCTATACTTACATTTTGGATATTGAGCAGCTCGTGATTTCCAGGCACGTGTATAAGTGGGGTTTAACAAAGTTTATTTCGTTTCATTTGACGCTTCATCTCTAAAGGCAAATTAATGAGAGAAAATGTGCTTTTTTTTAACAGTGGGAATAAAACTGACCTTTACGAGAGCGCATGCACGTTAACCATAATAGGTGCTCTTTAATGTGTGAATGGCTTTCAACTGCATGAGTGAAGCAGCATATCAAACAACTGCGTGAATGAGCACTTAAGAGTATTTGAGTAGATTTGTTTACTTTTGTAGACTAATTAACCATAAAACATACATGCAACATGGTGTTGGAAAATGCCTCTACACGATCGATCTTACAAATGTAGGTAAGTTTGCACCAGCTTGGTACTTCTGCACACCAGTACGTTCATGTTGATCAATCTTAACAAATTGAAGAACGTAACTGGAATTAGTTGTCCGCCTCATAGTAGGTCGAGCACTGTGTCACACCCACCGATGATGTTTACCAATGGCAGTATGAGGGTGTTTAGCAGCCAGTTTGAAGTTTTCTTGAGAGATTGCAGTTTTGAAACCACCAAAATGGATTCAGAAAACTTTTTTTGTTTTTTTTTGGGGGGGTGGGGGGCTGGCTAGATGTTGTTTGAAATTGTCACATTTGTTTGCTCTCTGATATTGCTTGAAGTATAGACCTAATTCACAGTAGCAGTCACAGTTTTTATTTTTTATTTTATTAATTTATTTTTTTAATTAATTTTATGAATCTCTTTAATGGCATGCACGGTGTAAAGCTAAATAAAGCTCCTAGATCACATCTGATTTTCCACAACTCATGTTGTTTGGACTTTTTTGTCTATTTTTTTCAATGCTTTGTCCTCGAAACAATCCAAAAACACTTTAAACTGCAGTAGAGCCCTTTGAAGAGACCGTACATCTATCCCTCAGAGCCTTGTTGATTGGTGATTTACGTTGATTGATGTTGCAGTGTATAAGGTCTATTGGGGCCTTTAGTGTTCACCGGTGACAAATGTTTACTACAAGATGAATTACAGACGTGGGTTTGAATTTGGGGGTCCTCATCTTATGTCGCTATTTGTTAATGGAAGATGAAACACAGTAAAGTGCCACGTCAAGCTAAATAAACAGTCATGCAACTGCCATGTCAGCCAGCACAACATAAACAAAAATTATTAAGTGTACCTTTAAGTAGTGAGGTTAGGAGAAGGGCTGGGTATTGATACAGATTTCCTGATTCGATTACGTTTCACAAGCTTTCGATTTCGATTCGATTCAATATCGATTCACATGGGTTTATTTCAGTTATAATGTCCCTTTTGCTTACATATAAAAGAAATTATCTCCCAGCTAATGCTGTTAATTATACAGGGGACCTTTTAACTAGGTACATTAGGAAAGTATTAATTTTACTAATTATATTTTATATATTTTTTTTGGGTCATTTTGGCTTTTTAAAAATGAACAAATGTATTAAATCAATAAATATTATATTTCATATATTATTTTTGCTATATATTTATTGTTAAATTGCATAATTTGTACTATTTACAAGTATTTACATTGATTTGTTGAACGTGCTAAAACTAGTATTGTCTCGTAACAAAAAACGGCATTGCTGTAAACCGCACCTTTAAATGAGCGCATGTTAACGAGAGGACTCAAATGGCTTTACCTGGTCTGTGTGATGCATGATTAGAATTAAATGTTTTTTGTTTTTTTTTGTAGTTGTTTTTGATCAACAACTGACTGTAAAGAACAGAAAGGGTATTAGAAGAGACATTATTCAATGACTAATGGGTCGCGTGGATCTCGTCTTGGACACACATTAACACACATTAACTTTTACTCTCAACACGCTGTGAAAGGATCTCACTGCTGAACACTGCACGACTAAACTACACAATTACTGGCGAGTGAAATGTAAACATTTACCAGCTAGTTGCCAAATATATTCACTTCAGTCACATAGCGTGAAATTTGGTTGCAAATGCGAGTGATTTACTCTCATTGTAGTAGAGGGTTGCACACTGAGTGAAAGATCGATCTTGGGATTTAAGAATCGAGAGCGTTCAAATGAAGTTCGCGATTATTCGGAAAAACAATATTTTTAGTAAATATTCCTCATCTCCCAGTAAGGAGATAGATAGGTTACGTCACTACAACAGCACCCTCTAGAAATAGAACAAAACCTCATTGCTCAAAAACGACAATGAAACAGAAGTGAATATCTCTGGCGGTCTGAGCAAGAATACAAGGAGGACTTGAAAACCATCCTTCTTGCAAACAAACCACATCCTGCAACTGCAAGCGGCAAGCACTTTTATTCTGCAATGGGGGAACATTTTCCAGCTCACTTCACTGTATGAATGAGGATGTGATCTGGAATGGTTGAAACCAAAGCTGTTTACAGCTGCTAGGGTCACTTTTCAGAATGAGCCAGATAGTGGTTACGCAGTGTTTTGATGTGGATCTGAAATTATATTTCTGCTCTGTGATGCTCTTGTCTGCAGAAAAAGCATCTGTGAAATATTACTAAAAAAATAAAACTTAAAATGAAAGCGAGCAAATATGTCCAGATGTCACTGAACTAAATGCATTGTATAGTATGGATCACAATACTGTGTTAGAGGGAAATATAGCACGCCTTTGTAAACAGTTTAACCTTGCAATAATCTGGGGCAGCAAACAAGAATTGCAAACTGTCAAATCCAGGTAAGTTTGAAATACTTTTTAAATATTTTTTTGATAATAAATTAACACATCTGTAAGTGTAAACTGACATTTTGGCAGATCCATAAAACCAGTCATAATAAATCTGATAGTCAGACATAGTACACAGAAATATTTTGTAGTATCCCTTGTGAAAACATTTTCAGTGGCAGATGCATGTGCCTGCTCTGAAGTTTTGATGCAACAGCGCCACCACAGGGTAATGGGCACTTTGCATACTGCAACTTGTTATTCAGCTATGCAGGGCAGTGAGGTCCTTAGTAACCTCTGGCAGCAGAATACACACTTTGGTTTCTGCACTGTAAAAGAGGCATTTTATACACCAGATGACTCTCAAAGTCCCTTGAGTGGATGCCAGAAAGCCTTGCATTATCCGTTGCTCTTCCATTGTCATTTTCAAGCATCATTCTGTGAGACCACTTTCTGATATTATTATTTTCTTAGGCTTGTGTCCTGTGTGCTGACCTCATGGTGTAAGCAAGTGTGAAGATGAGTATTAGCAGCGATGAGGTCAACTTCCTGGTGTATAGATACCTGCAGGAGTCAGGTAGGTGCTTCTCACCTAAAAAGGCCTCAAGTCAACTTTCCAAACAGCTACTTAAAGGAACAGTTAAACAAAAAATTAGAATTCTGTTATCATTTATTCACCCTCATGATGTTCCAAACTTGATGACTTGTGTTGAGCATTAAAAGGAGATTTCAGGCAGAATGTTAGGGACTTGCATCCGCAGTAACTGTTTACTTTCATTGCATGGAAAAAAGAATGAAAGTGAGAGCGAGGCCCGAACATTCTGCCTAATACATGTTCGGAGCATGAGTAAAAGATGACAGAATTAAAATTTTTGGGTGAACTATCCCTTTAAACTACACAATTGCAGAACATACCACAGTCTTGTCCATATCTTTTACAGTCTTAATTTGTGGTTTTTGAGCTGTAATCCGTACCCCGGCATTACAATCATTCACACTCAGGGCGTTGTTTAAGGGAGCACACATGAAACCCTCTCCGTAGCCGTGAGCTAGAGAGAAAGTTGATCCCAGCAAGTGTCACACTTAGGTGTTTATCATTCCCTCTGGCAGGGTTTTCCCACTCGGCTTTCACATTCGGCATCGAGAGCCACATCAGCCAGTCCAACATCAACGGTGCCCTAGTGCCCCCTGCTGCCCTGATCTCTATTATCCAGAAGGGCCTGCAGTACGTGGAGGCTGAAGTCAGCATCAATGAGGTGAGAGCAACCTGTATTGATTCATGTGCATCTAAAAAGCTTTGATAATTAACAACAAAATTAGCATATTTAATTATTATTTAGAGTCAAGATTATAGGGCTACAACTGTCTTTTTTGACAGGGGTTTTCAAACTGGGGGCCATAAGGGGGTGCTAGGGGGTCTTTTGTAAATTGATTTTACAATATGTATTTTTAGGGCTGTAAAAGTTAACGTTAAAGGTTCACTCAGTAATTGTTTTCCTCATTTAAAAAGTTTTACTTCTAAAGAAATTAATAGTACATTTTAAACATATGTAAATGGAAATCATGACCACTTATGTGAGATGAAGAGTTCAGTCCTATCAGTAACCTTATAAAAGCTCTTATTCTACATGGAGCAGGGTTGCCTCATGGGGGCAGCCATGTTAGCATCACATGACCAGCTAAATACTACTTGCTTAATCTCAGTAACTGCCCTGTTATTGGACAATTTAATTAATGGATTAAATTAATCATTTCTTACTGTGCATCATGAATTTCTACATTGTCATTGGTAACTGAAAACTATTGTGTTTGAATGATGCAGCATCCTGGCCACTAGATGGCAGTGTAAGCCAATGTAAGCCACTTCGACATACTTCAAAAAAAATGACAGAGTACACCTTTAACTTATCTTATTATCTAGGTTTAACACAGTACAAAAAACACATTTGCTGAATTTGATATTATAATAGTTCCATTATGCTTTTTAAAGACTGGTTGGACATCAGTAGGTAAAAAAAATATGGCTGTCAAAATTATTTTATTAAAGAAAAAAACAGATCATTATATAGTTTTGTGGAAAGTGTTTGTTTTGGTTTAAGTACAGTGACAGTGCACTCAAAAAATATCTGAAGAATTACGCATTTTAATTTGATTTAAAAAATCCATTCAATTGAATAGAGTAATCTTTAAAAAAAAAAAAAAAAAAAACTTTTTTTTATTTCTTTTTTTTAATCCCCTTTTCTCCCTAATTTTGGAATGCCCAGTTCCCACTACTTACTAGGTCCTCATGGTGGCGCAGTTACCTCAATCCGTGTGGTGGAGGACAAGTCTCAGTTGCCTCCACTTCTGAGACCGTCAATCCGCGCATCTAATCACGTGACTTGCTGTGCATGACACCACGGAGACTCACAGCATGTGGAGGCTCATGCTGTTCTCCGCGATCCACGCACAACTTACCACGCGCCCCATTGAGAGCGAGAACCACTTAATCGCTACCACGAGGTGATTACCCCATGTGACTCTACCCTCCCTAGCAACTGGGCCAATTTGGTTGCTTAGGAGACCTGGCTGGATTCACTCAGCACACCCTGGATTTGAACTCGTGACTCCAGGGGTGGTAGTCAGTAGAGCCTGACCGATATGGGATTTTTGAGGCCGATACCGGTTTTAGAGAGGGAAAATTCACAGATTACTGATATGGTGGCCGATATAGTTAATTTTTGAATTGGAATGAAAAAGACCTTTTCTATGTGGATTTTTCACTGATTTTGCACCGATATGACAATGCAGAGGTACTCAGAAGGCTGCTTTCTTAAACAAATATTTTTATCAAAGAATATTTGACATTATTATTATACATTGTCAACAAATTCTAGAAATGAACACTGAGAAAATAAAGAATAAATAAAAATACAATAAATAGCTTAATAAACATCAGTACTGTATATTCAGTATCAGTCAGTTGCTGACCATTTAAATAAAGAATGAATAAAAAATAAATAAATAGCTAAATAAACATCAGTATTACTGTTTAGTATCAGTCAAATGCTGACTATATTAATACTGCCGAGTCAAGATAAACAGCAGCAGTGGTGTTACACCGTATTCTGCTATACAAGTTCAGGGGAAACTTTCAATGGTGGAAAACCAGACTTTTAAATATTGGATGGAATTGTTTGGTTGAAGGGGGTACCAAACTGTGAATCCTGAACAAAACAGTTTGGTGAATACATGTTTACACATTAGCTTCTACTCAGCTGACAACAATGAAAGTAGCTACGTGATTAGCTAGTTAGCTATAAGCTCGTTGTCACGGAGAGTAAAAGACGTATGTTGTTTATTTTACTTAACAGCATTGTGTCTCACCAACTAGGTAATAACATAGTGTGAAATCAACACTAAACAGACACAATCCACCACCGCACTGTTGTCTGCTGAGCTGCGAAAAGATGCTCTGATGTTTACCTTTCAATCTGCTACATTATTGACTGCACTGACAAACTATAGCTGGCTAACAGCAAACAGACATGAGTGACATGGTTGTCAGGGACAGGGTTAACATTATATTACTAATATCGAAAAGGGAAAATGATGGGGTCATTGTTTATTAACTTTCCAGTATTTATTTCACAAACTAGTTAGCAACTTATCATGAAAAGGCACAGCTCAACTCCGCCATGTCTGCAGAGCCACCATCAGTTCAGAGTCAGCTCTGTAAATAATGGAGTCGGAGTGCACTCTGCTGGACAAATTATGCTATGACACCAATTCTAAAGCATTGTTTTCTGCAATATATGTTCTGAAACAAAGTTTTCATATCGGCGCATATCGGTAAACATATACGCCGATACCGATATATCGGTGAAAGACTAATACCGATATATCGGTCGCCCACTGGTAGTCAGCATCAATACTCGCTGAGCTACCCAGGCCCTCAAAAACTAAATACTTTGTTTTACTTTAATTTTGTTGAAAACTACACTATTACACAAATTTGATGGAATTTTGTTGTAAAATTGAAGTGCGTGAATCTTAAAAATAGGCTAAAATCAAAACATTTTGAGTGTATAGAAGCCAATTTTTTGCTTTGAAAACACTTTCGAAACATGTTTTATTTTTAATATCAAACTTACTATTTTTCTTCAACAGTATAAATGGGTCTTTATACATTATTTATAACTGCCTTTATATTTAAGGAAGGGGTTCCCTCGCAAGGGGATCAGATTTGAGGGTCCTTGGCATCAAACAGTTTGAAAATTCCTACTTTATGAAACAAGAAATGTAGATACTGCAGTTACATTTTAGTGCTACCTAAAATCTGGCAGTATTTCTAGAAAGTTTCGGTTTAAATCAGTATTAGTGGGTCGCGACCTGAAAATCGATCTCAGGTCTATTCTTAAAAGGTTGTGGACAGCAGTGGAAAAACAGTGCAATATCCAGATAAATGTTCATCGTTAGAATAGGAAAATAAATAGGCTTATCAACATTCTGTAACTTGGTAGAAGCTTGCAAAATTAGGCAGATGGCAAGTTGGGCAAGTTTGAATGACTTACTCATCCTTGACAACCCAGAGCAAAACTGTGCAGGTTAAAAGAAAATCTGACCCAGATTGCATTAATTTGAGATTGAGTTCACTTGCAAATAGGATAAACATGGTTTGTGTCAACCACAATGTGTGTAATTTGGCTGCAGAGAGCATGAAACCATCTAAACGAGACATAAGTTAATAATTATGCATATTTTCTGGCATACTCATTTCAATATTTGCTTTTAAGGACATTGTTTTATTGTTTTTTTACTTTTGTACAATACTGTGTTGGGTTGCCATGGCTGACACATTGGCTCCTGTCTACAGGACGGCACGCTGTTCGATGGGCGGCCAATTGAGTCTCTGTCGTTGATCGACGCAGTGATGCCCGATGTTGTACAGACCCGGCAACAGGCGTACAGAGACAAACTGGCCCAGCAACAGGCCGCTGCAGCGCCCTCGACAACCAACACCAACATGCAGGCTAACGCCAAAAACGGAGAGAACACCGCAAACGGAGAAGAGAACGGTGCTCACGCCTTACCTAGTGAGTCTAGATTTTCATGTCGTACCTAACGAGCCTAGAACTCTTTGTTTTTCTGCGTTTATCACATTTGTTTTGTTAGCGCCACCTAAAAATGTTAACTTTTAGTGTATATTTAAGTGTTTAAATTCACATTGTAGACAACATTAAGTTTAGAATCAAGAATAAGTGCTTCGATTTTTCAGTATGATAATGAAGCTCACGGCAGCTCTACCGAAACTGTGGCTTTAAATCAAGAGCCATAGCATGTCTAAGTGTGTATTTGAGTGTTAAGACTCAAGATTAGGTTTGGATTCAAGATAAGTGCTCTGATTTTCCAGCACGATTTTGAGGCTCATAGCAGCTCTTCTGAAATTTTGGCTTTAAATCAAAAAGCCGTTGCATCCAGCCTCTCAATGATGATGTCATGTGCTGTCTCCCTGGTATGTGTTCTCACGGCTCTATCTGTGCAGATAACCATGCAGACATGATGGAGGTGGATGTGGATGTGGAGATCCCTCAGAATAAAGCCATGGTGTTGAGAGGTCACGAGTCAGAGGTCTTCATCTGCGCCTGGAACCCTGTCAGTGACCTGCTTGCCTCTGGGTCAGTTATTTACTGTCCACTCACTCCTCTGGCTCTTCTCTTTTTCAGTCACAGAATCCGTTCAGCCTTGCATCCATGTTGAGTGATGAAGACGTTAGGGAAATCAATGGATGCAGTGTTATTTAATTCTTTCTGTCTGGCTCTCTGCAGGTCTGGGGACTCGACAGCACGGATCTGGAATCTGAGTGAGAACAGCAGTAGTAGCTCCACACAGCTTGTCCTGAGGCACTGCATACGGGAAGGTGGCCAAGACGTACCCAGCAACAAAGACGTCACATCGTTAGACTGGAACGTGAGTTGTGCTCCGGCAACAGTCATCCTGTTCTACATAATCCATCTCTGGATTATGCGAGATTGATATTCCCTGTTTGTCTTGCTCATTTGTTGTATTTTAGAGTGAAGGTACACTATTAGCCACAGGCTCTTACGATGGCTTTGCAAGAATATGGACTAAAGATGGTAAGTAAACAAGTTGTTACCTTCTGAAACATGCGTTTCACACTTTGTCAGTTCAGCAGTGTGATAATCTTGTTTCTTCACAGGTAATCTGGCCAGTACTCTGGGTCAACATAAAGGTCCAATATTTGCATTAAAATGGAACAAAAAAGGAAACTTTATCCTCAGCGCGGGTGTTGATAAGGTGAGGGACTGAAGCCATGTTCTTAAAGTGTGCATTGTTTTTAATCCCCCAAAATTCCCAGCACTTGGCTTAATGCTGCTTCCGATCTGATCAGCTGCACATGTGTGCGTGCTCCAAATGAACATAACAGGTAAACAACATGGAGACTAATATAAAAAACACCAGTAATATTCCCAGTATGATTGTAAACAGTGTGATTGTAGCTGAACTTCGTCCATCATGCATGTACAGGTGCATCTCGATAAATTAGAATGTCGTGGAAAAGTTCATTTATTTCAGTAATTCAACTCAAATTGTGAAACTCGTGTATTAAATAAATTCATTGCACACAGACTGAAGTAGTTTAAGTCTTTGGTTCTTTTAATTGTGATGATTTTGGCTCACATTTAACAAAAACCCACCAATTCACTATCTCAAAAAATTAGAATATGGTGACATGCCAATCAGCTAATCAACTCAAAACACTTGCAAAGGTTTCCTGAGCCTTCAAAATGGTCTCTCAGTTTGGTTCACTAGGCTACACAATCATGGGGAAGACTGCTGATCTGACAGTTGTCCAGAAGACAATCATTGACACCCTTCACAAGGAGGGTAAGCCACAAACATTCATTGCCAAAGAAGCTGGCTGTTCACAGAGTGCTGTATCCAAGCATGTTAACAGAAAGTTGAGTGGAAGGAAAAAGTGTGGAAGAAAAAGATGCACAACCAACCGAGAGAACCGCAGCCTTATGATTGTCAAGCAAAATCGATTCAAGAATTTGGGTGAACTTCACAAGGAATGGACTGAGGCTGGGGTCAAGGCATCAAGAGCCACCACACACAGACAACGTCAAAGGCGTCTTACCTGGGCTAAGGAGAAGAAGAACTGGACTGTTGCCCAGTGTTCCAAAGTCCTCTTTTCAGATGAGAGCAAGTTTTGTATTTCATTTGGAAACCAAGGTCCTAGAGTCTGGAGGAAGGGTGGAGAAGCTCATAGCCCAAGTTGCTTGAAGTCCAGTGTTAAGTGTCCACAGTCTATGATGATTTGGGGTGCAATGTCATCTGCTGGTGTTGGTCCATTGTGTTTTTTGAAAACCAAAGTCACTGCACCCGTTTATCAAGAAATTTTGGAGCACTTCATGCTTTCTTCTGCTGACCAGCTTTTTAAAGATGCTGATTTCATTTTCCAGCAGGATTTGGCACCTGCCCACACTGCCAAAAGCACCAAAAGTTGGTTAAATGACCATGGTGTTGGTGTGCTTGACTGGCCAGTAAACTCACCAGACCTGAACCCCATAGAGAATCTATGGGGTATTGTCAAGAGGAAAATGAGAAACAAGAGACCAAAAAATGCAGATGAGCTGAAGGCCACTGTCAAAGAAACCTGGGCTTCCATACCACCTCAGCAGTGCCACAAACTGATCACCTCCATGCCACGCTGAATTGAGGCAGTAATTAAAGCAAAAGGAGCCCCTACCAAGTATTGAGTACATATACAGTAAATGAACATACTTTCCAGAAGGCCAACAATTCACTAAAAATGTTTTTTTTATTGGTCTTATGATGTATTCTAATTTTTTGAGATAGTGAATTGGTGGGTTTTTGTTAAATGTGAGCCAAAATCATCACAATTAAAAGAACCAAAGACTTAAACTACTTCAGTCTGTGTGCATTGAATTTATTTAATACACGAGTTTCACAATTTGAGTTGAATTACTGAAATAAATGAACTTTTCCACGACATTCTAATTTATTGAGATGCACCTGTATACACGGGCTTAAAACCATAACTGGCCTCGGTGTGCTGATGTTGATGAGCGGTCTCCTTTCTTTTTACCCATAATAAAGCATTAGTTACGTGACAGTTACGGGCGCTTCATATCAAATCTTATGGATAGGCTCAATATAGGAGAATCAGTCATCCACCTCTCTATTTACCATGATGATTCAGATAGGTTGCTAATTATTACTTTGTTCTGTGATGTTTCTCAAGTGTACTGCATCTATGTGGCAAGCAATAATTTGCTTAATTATACATTTTTACATTATTACATATTGCTGCATTGCTTAGCGTGTACCGCTAGAGGGTGCACCTCTGTCTGCAGGAATTACTTATTATACATACAAATTGTTTGATATACAGTTAGTTCTTTCTAGATAAACTTGATAATTTATAGATATTGATTTCTAGATAACAGTCTAGATAGACTTGGTTTAGATAAAATGAATATCTATATTGCAATTTTCTTATTTTATTATATTGTTTCTGAACATCTAGGTTTATTTGATTTTAATTTATTGTACATTTACACCATGTTGTCAACTTCCTGTGTTTTGCACTTTTGTTGTGCATTTTTATTGCACATCTTTATTTCCTTTAATGAAAAGAACTTTGATTTCTCTAACCAGGTTGCTTTGCATTCTAATAAATAACATGTAATTTGAACCATGTTGGAGTACACTTAAAAGTAAAAATAAAAAAAGCAGCTTAAAAATCGAAACTTAAATCTTCCATAAGTTTGAAAATAAAAATTATAATAATTTTTTTTTGCCATATCACCCAGCCCTACAGTGAATATTACATGTGGTGATATATTTCAGTCCTACTTTTTTCCATTTAAATTTAGCTTGGTTTTGGCAGAAGCTTTTATTTTGGAGTGAAGCCCTTTCCGTTTGTGTGTTTTTGATGGTAGCTTCTCACTTCCATAAAAGCAGCTGCGTGACCCAATATGATTATTAAATGGCAAAAGGCTGCTATTTAATTAAATATGTTGTCTGTATGTGCCTCATGCTACAAAGTGTATTAGTGCTCTGCCTGCTCTCATCTGCTACAAAAGAGCTACAAAAGACACGACAATGCCCATGATGGTGTTTTACGTCTATGATCCAAGGAGCTTTACAAGTTATGAGTTGCTGGTGTTGTGCTGAAATCTGACTGCCCGCCAGATTTGAAATCCCAGCTATCTGATTGGCCCTTATACCTAAAGCCCACCCCCTACACCCAACCTTAACCCTATTGGTCCCAACCCCTAAAGCCCATCCCTACACCTACCCATAAACACAAGGATACTTGGGAGTCAAAATTCAGTTTTCACACTTTAGATTTATACATTTCTGTTTACCTTGTTACATATTCCTTCTCTTGTACAGACAACAATCATTTGGGATGCTCACACAGGAGAAGCCAAACAGCAGTTCCCGTTTCATTCAGGTTCACACACATTCCACTTCATTCTTCTGACATTACACTAATATTGTGACCAATTCACTATTGTGAAAATCTGTAGTAGTAATTCTGCATTGCATGCGACATATGAGTAAATCTTGTTTCTCTCTTTCACTACAGCACCTGCTCTGGACGTGGACTGGCAGAGCAACAACACGTTTGCTTCCTGTAGCACAGACATGTGCATCCATGTGTGCAAACTAGGCCAGGACCGACCCATTAAGACATTCCAAGGACACACAGTAAGAACTGTCTGCTCGTCCCACTCTACCAGCTGTTTCCTCCAACTCAAGTCTGCCAAAGGGATGTACTTCTAAACTTCTTTCTTTCTGTATTTCCTGTCTTTAGAATGAAGTTAATGCAATCAAATGGGATCCGACAGGCAACCTGCTGGCATCGTGTTCTGATGATATGACTTTAAAGGTAAATCAACGTGTTATCTGTCAGTGGGTTGCATCATGCTGGCTACACAGTATACAAGTAAAAAAGTTCGTTTTGCAGTACTGAGAGCAAAGTTAGCCCATGAGGCACATTTTGGCATGCGAAAATGCTAAAATACTGTTGCAGTGGTCTAAACTATTGTTTCTTCAAATGTTCTAGATCTGGAGTATGAAACAGGACACTTGTGTTCATGATTTGCAAGCTCACAGCAAAGAAATCTACACTATCAAATGGAGCCCCACAGGTCCAGGAACCAACAACCCCAATGCCAATCTAATGCTGGCCAGGTAGAGTACCGTCCTTGAACACCATGCAATCCATGTCATTATCAACAAGTGCTTTAAGTGCTTGCATAAAACATTGTTTTGAAAACAGGCTTGTTTTTGTTAGTTGCTTGTATGAATGTTGAAGGACAGCTACTAATGACTTCACTTTTGTGACTCAAATAGACTGATATGTATGGCAGGGTGAACAATCAGCCAATATTTGACCATTTTGAGGTTATCGGCGGATGTCCACTTGTCATAATAACAGAAGTGTTAGCACTCCCCCTTGTGTCAATTCCGAAAGCTACCAACAGCCATCTCAATGGATAATTTAAGTGATGTTATGCATATAACACTTATGTAATATAGTATTTATAGTAGGGATATCCCAATACCATTTTTTGAGAATGAGTACTACGATACTACCTTTTCAGTGTGCGCCAATATTGATACTGATATCTGTTTTTTTCTCTCCCTGAATTCCATATCAATGGTTTATATAATTAGATCATCAAAATTGTGTCTAAATAAATTAATTCATTAAAACTTTAATCAAGTGAAAATAGAACAATTAATTTTCAACAAAATATTGTATTATTTTTATTAAATGAAGAACTTTTTTACAGAACCTCACAGCACAATCCACAATACAACATTAAGAGTTATTCTTGCAAATAAATTGCTGCATAACAGAGCATCACAGATATGAGACATTGTTTAAATATAATACAATTACTATAGATTTGTATTATTAGGAGTAGTAGTAGTTATATTACAGTGAATATTACATAACTATACAGTAGGGATATATTTCTATTTTACTTTTTTCCATCTAAATTGAGCTTTTATTTTTGGCGGAACTTTTATTTTCAAGTGTTTTTGTGTTGTGATGACGGTAGCTTTTCAAAAGCCGGTCGCTACATGACTTAAAAGTGATTATTAAACCGCATAAATAAATATGTAGTCTGTATGTGCCAACAATATATTTATCTTATTAAATCGCACCCTTTGTGGTTAAATAATCACACTAGGACATAACGTGATTTGAATTTGTGCACTGAATGTTTACGGAATGATGTTAATATGGTATCGGTGTTTGGTATTGGAGCAGTTTTATGAGCACGACAACAGTACACGGGCATGGTACTGGACCTGGTTCCGATATCAGGACATCCCATTTATAACATGTTTTCAAATACAAGATAAAGCCATTTCAGTTGTCAGTAATTGTATTCTTTAATTTAATAAATGGGCATACTTTTAAATAAAACCACAAGCTACAAAATCTGATCTTGTACTTCTACACCTCTAGTGCTTCCTTTGACTCCACTGTTCGGTTATGGGACGTAGATCGAGGCATCTGCATCCACACACTAACCAAACACCAGGAGCCCGTGTACAGTGTGGCCTTCAGTCCTGACGGACGGCATCTAGCCAGCGGCTCTTTCGACAAGTGTGTCCATATCTGGAACACACAGGTAAGACTGGTCTGCCACATTACATACAGTACAATATCAATGGAAATGCTTTACTTTTTGGACCAGTGGCGCAGCACCTGTTATTAAGATCACATCACTTGCTTGCTCTCTTCTCTATATTTTCTTGTCTCTTTCCACTGAATCAATCTATCTAATATGGAGGCAAAAGCCCCTAAACCATTTTTTAATCTTAAATGTGAAACCACTAAACTCTTATGTTGATGTCATTTCCACAGACTGGTGCTTTAGTCCATAGCTACAGGGGAACAGGGGGCATTTTTGAAGTTTGCTGGAACGCAGCTGGAGACAAAGTAGGAGCAAGTGCGTCAGACGGCTCTGTAAGTTTGCAGATTTATGTAGCCCGAGTGGACATAAACATATGTGTCAGTGTTCATAAGTGTTAAGAATCATTCATATATATATATATATATATATATATATATATATATATATATATATATATATATATATATATATAATTATTAGTATTATTATGTTTATTATTTTTTATTTTTTTTAGGTTTGTGTATTAGATCTGCGGAAATAGCACTGATTGCTGGAAGCCATGGACCGACTATGAATGTGTACATAGCCAAAATGACTGTCCCTGACCCTCAAACTGCTACAGTCCCTAGTGAACCATGGCCAGCCACTACAGACAAACAAACAAAAACAAGCACCCTGACGCACCACACCGAGCGGAGAGGATGTGATTCCAACCAGAGACATTCAAATGACTTTTGTAAGTGACAAAGGTGGGAAAAAATAATATAACGGAGGAAGAAGACAAAAGGACTGGTATATGTACCAAATTTGGAAGATATTTTACTATTTGTTCTTCAAAATAAATGAACGAAAGGATTTTAATCTTTGTTGGTATTTCCGTTTCAGTGTGCAGACATATCAACTTTTTCTTTTTCTCCCTGCCTCTCTTTCTTTCACTCTCACTCTCACCCCCCCCCCCCCCCCCCACCCCACACACACACACACATTTTCACTGTTTTATTTGAAGTCACAGCTGCATGATTCCAGGAGTCTTTTGTTTTCATCCATTTTACACAAAAACAGTTATTTACAGTTTTTTGGTTCTGGACGTTTGGTGATTTCAAACAGTGTGGGGACATAAAATAAATAAAGTTTTATATTTTTCTTGTTCTTCAGTTTTTGATGCTATGGTGTAAATGTTATCTAACTAGTCATTTGAGCCCGATCCTGTTGTACACTAAAAGAGAGGTACATTGTACGGAATTAACCAGAAACTGAACACAGGCGCACACATTTAAAGGAAATTAATCTGTTCACTCATACGACTGTATCTAATTGTTAGATGTTTCCTAGATCAGTTCAAATTCAATGTTAAATGGTAAACAGTTCTACAATCTAGTTCTCAGATCAAGATTGTGACCCAGGAACATGTATGACATGCATGCAGATACATGCATGTAGAAGCAGGTTCACAATATTTTTAAACAAACCATCAGGTGATTGGCCTTTCACACATTTTCATTCTTTATCCTGTTGGACTACAGCAGTGGGTTTCTCTTTTGTTGTATCGGTTATATTTGTGTGCAAATCAAGAATGATACTTTTTAAATATTTGGCATTTTTACTCACAGGTTGTTATAAGTGGTTTTGTTTCTGCTTCTGTAACTAGTTTGCTTTTTGTCCATCACCTCTGTCAAAAACCAAAACTCACTTCTCCATTACACAGGATGGTTTTCGTTTTTTTTGGATGATCTTTGAACTTTATTGGAAAGCCCAAAGCTTAAACAAGTCTGTGTTATTCAGGACATTCAACAAACAGCTAAATTACTCAAAACGCCAGTGACAAGAATGATTTCCTATGCTGAGTTTTCGTCAATCTTAAAACTGTTAAAAATGTAATTCTGGATTCTTTGCACATTATGTGATGTAACATTCAGTCATATGATCGTTCTATCACGTAATGAGACATGCGTTCGTTTACGGGTATCGCATGCATCAGGACAGCAGTACACGAAACGGCACCTTTTAAAATCTCTTTGACATCTACAGCTGTCCAATTTCTGATTTGGAGTCTTTTGTCCATATTAATGTGCATTTGGTTTTCTCAAAGTCGACATCAATGAAGCTTTTTGGTGCCTCAGCCAATGAGGAATCAGAATAAGTCAAAGGCTCCAAGAGTGTACAAATGATAGAGGCTTGTTTGCTCAGTTTTTAAATTACTTTCCTCAAGTTATTTGTAGGACATCATGTGACATTTATCCTTGCATTTTGTATACAACTGACTACTTTTAAGTAGATAAAAAAAACTAAAAAAACATCTGAACACTATTTATTACAGTCTGACAACAGAAGGGTGTTTCAGTCCCCCTCTGTCCTCTGTGTGTATTCGCCCCAGTGTCTGCCTGCCCGCAACTATATTTCATCACGGTGTCATTTCTAATCATTATTCTTACTGCGTCTGTATCCCCTGGACTTTTTGTACTCTTTTAAAACTTTTGTAATTCTTATTTCTTTGTAACTATATAAAAAAATAAAATAAAAAAAAAGAGTAAAGAAATAAGCAAAAAAGAAAACCCAAACAAACTATTGGAGGTCGGTTGGAGTGTGTACAGCTAAGACCTCAGTTTGCTCACTCTGAGTCCAATGTGTTCTCGGATGTCCCCACACTTGATCTTTATTTCCCCAGTCAAACGTTTTTGGTAGCAAAATTTCCCCCTTGCATTGCATTGATCTGTTGTCATTTGAATCAGATCTGGAGTCCAAAATAAAGTATATTTTGATATTACTGCTGTTTTTTATTCTCTTGATTTGTGAATAGGTCTCTATAATTGTGATGCTTCATTAAAGTCAGCATGAAACATCATTCACAACCCATTTTACTTCTGTACTGTGGCATTTCAGAGTGAAACTGAATATTCCAGGAAAAAATGTAGGATGGGATTTTATACAATTGATTGGATTGTGAAAAGTGGTTGTTCCATACCAGAATGGAGTCAGACCTGTCCTGAATGCTAGGGTGCAGTTGATTGTGGAGGACTACTGCACTCCTTTTCAGATCTGACTTTTTGCTATTTTTGCCATAACCTTTATTAGATTAATGTTAACTGATGTTAAATTAATGTTTTAACTAGTAGCAAGAGTTTAGAAAGGCTGTTACCTGCAACAGTAGCCTAAAACAATGCATGAATAGCTGTTTGGCTATAATTGGTTAACATTACTTGCTTAAGTGACGCCAGCCAAAAAAGAAAGTTGTTTCACAGGTGGAGCGAGATAATATATTTTTTTCTTTTTTCGAATAACGTGCAGTTATGAATCGTGAACAATAAAATCAGGAATATGTATTAAAAATAAATATGTCAGAAATAACTAATATCAGAAGTAAATGCTTTTGCAAAGATGGCATTAATATTTTATTTCATTATTTCAATAAGTACAATTTTAAAAGAGTTGCATGTGCATATTTTTTTTTTAAAAGAGTCGCATGTGCATATATACAATTTTAAAAGAGTCGCATGTGCATATATACAATTTTAAAAGAGTCGCATGTGCATATTTTTTTTTTTTAAAAGAGTCGCATGTGCATATATACAATTTTAAAAGAGTCGCATGTGCATATATACAATTTTAGAAGAGTCGCATTTGCATATTTTTTTTTGAGTCGCATGTGCATAAATACAATTTTAAAGAGTCGCATGTGCATAAATACAATTTTAAAAGAGTCGCATGTGCATAAATACAATTTTAAAGAGTCGCATGTGCATAAATACAATTTTAAAAGAGTCGCATGTGCATAAATACAATTTTAAAGAGTCGCATGTGCATAAATACAATTTGAAAAGAGTCGCATGTGCATAAATACAATTTTAAGAGTCACATGTGCATAAATACAATTTTAAAAGAGTCACATGTGAAGCACAAATTATTTACTGGACTGCAATAATAGCCCATGATTTCTTCAAAAATACAAGGTAGCAGCACTTCTGAAAACATCGCTATAGTTTGATGGTGCAGCTTCACATGTAATTATTGTGAATTGTTCGTGCAATCAAAATAACGATCAAAGTACACGCTGAGAGCACAGGTAATTTACTGGATTTAAATAACAGAGATTATATGAAATACTCTCAGCATGCGTGAAAGAGGGACCATTTTGGCTGAAGAACATCTAATCTCATGTGCAGAGTGCCAACAGCAAAATAACCACAATAGAGCACTCTGCTCAAATTCCACAACTGGTGCAGTATGTTTTTGTAATTGAGTTTTGGTGGCAGGATTGCCTCAGGCTCAATCTGTGATAATGCCTGATATAGATGTGCTATCCTCTGGATTTGTGGAGACCTTAGCTGTGTTCTGTGTGTTTGCCTTGGGTCAGTGGCACAGTGTGTGGTAATAACTGTCCGTTCCTGAGGGATCTCAGCAGCATTTGTTGCCCCACCTGATATCCAGTCAGAAAGGTCTTTGTTAGTCTTTCTCTTCTGCAGTTCTCACAGGAGAGAAGAATTGGCATGGAGGATGTGAGAGATGTTCTCTGTGATCTCCAGAAGACTCTGGAGAATGTCATAAGTCACAGCGAACAGGAAGTAGATGGGCAGCAGCCAGTTGAGCCTGAATAGTCTCACACTCACCGCCAAAGACACTGTCAGATGTATGTAAATAGTTAGGAGTGGTGAAACAAGGGGATAGACATACAAACGTTCACATAGGCCATATACACACTGCACAGTAACAATTGACAACTGCATTACAACCCCTAGCAAAAAATATGGAATCGCCACACTTAGAAGATGTTCACCCAGCTTTTTTTACTTTGTAGCAAATAAACAAATCACAGATATGACACAAATTATATATATATATATATATATATATATATATATATATATATATATATATATATATATATATATATATATTTTTAATAGCTGAACATTTTGGCTTCGTGAAACATCCCTCAAACAAATTAAATGACATTATTTTAATTAATGGCATTTTTTTTCCCCAGATCAAGTACAGGAAAAAATGATGGAATCACTCAATGTTGAGGAAAAAATTATAGAATCACCTTGTAATTTGCATTTCTAAAACAAATACCGGCACAAGTCTAAAAATGCAAATTAGTCTGAAGTTAAAAGAGAGTGCTTACAGACCTTAACAAGCTGTTGGACTTAGCTAATTGAAAGGAAACATGGCCCCAACAAGAGAGTTGTCAACTGAAACAATGGAAAGGATTATAAAACTCCTTCAAGAAGGAAATCCAACATGGAGTGTGGCAAAAGAAGTTGGTTGTTCCCAGTCAGCTGTGTCTACAGGTAGACCAAGGAAGACGTCAAAGCATCAGGATAGAAAACTATGGCAATATGCCTTGAAAATAGAAAATGCATAACAAAACAAATGGGTGGAAACATGAGTCAATGTTTGTGACAGAACTGTAAGAAATCGGCTGAATGAATGGGATTTAGTGATAGAAAAGCCAAACGGACCAGCACTAACACCTAAACAGAAGAAAACAAGGCTACAGTAGGCTAAAGAGAAGCAATCATGGAGTGTGGATGATTGGATGAAAGTGATATTCAGTGATGAATCACGAATCTACATTGGCCAAGGCGATGATGCTGGAATTTTTGTCCGGTGCCATTCTAATGAAACATAAAGATGACTGCCTGAAGAAAACAATTACATTTCCCCAGTCATTTATGATATGGTGTCAGGACGCATGTCAGGTAAAGGACCAGGGGAGATGGCAGTCATTACCTCAACAGTCAATACGCAGGTGTACATTGAAATTTTGGACACTTTTCTGATTCCATCGATAGAAAATAGGTTAGGTGATGAAGTAAATTAAGGATGATAATGCATCTTTCCACAGAGCAGAGTGTTAAAGCTTTTCTTCAGGAAAGGCATATTAACTTAATGACATGGCCAGCAAACAGTCCGGATCTCAATCCGACTGAAAATTTATGGTGGAAATTGAAAAATTGGTCCATGACAAGGCTCCATCTTGCAAAGCCGATCTGTCAACCGCTATTCGAGAAAGCTGGAACCAGCTTGATGGAGAATATTGGTTTTCATTAGTTAAGTCCATGCCTCAAAGAATTCAGGCCATCATAAAAGCTAGAGGGGGAGCAACAAAATAGTAATTGTGATTTTTATTTATTTATTTATTTATTTTATTTTTTTTTTGACGATTCCATAATTTTTTCCTCAACTTGATCTGGAAACAAAAATATGCCATTAATTAAAATAATGTCATTTAATTTGTTTGAGGGATGTTTCACGAAGCCAGAATGTTCAGCTATTAAACAAAAATTGTTTTGTCGTATCTGTGATTTGTTTATTTGCTACAACGTAAAAAAGCTGGGTTAAAAAAAAACATCCTCTTAGTGTGGTGATTCCATAATTTTTGCCAGGGGTTGTAGAATGCGGGAATTAATCCCTAAAGTATCGTTCTGTGTGTTTGAGGAATACAGAAGTCACTTCAGAATTGATTCACTAAAGTTTACTTTTCTTACTGCATTAAACAAAAAAACAAACAAACAAAAAAAAATCTTCTCTTTTTTTAAGTCTAACCAAATTTAACTAGTTTCATGCATAAAGCATGAAAAAAAAATCTGATATATGTGTGTGTGTGTGTGTATGTGTATATAATGTTCTCTTAATCCAATACTTACTATCTTACACAATTTTGCTTCTTAATTTTATAGTGTTATTTTAAGTAAATAATATTAACTTGGCCAGTTAGTTCATACATTTCTTATTGTATGTGAATGTTTTTTTTTTTTTTTGTAAATCAGTGGAGTCAATGATTAAATTACTCATAACATAAAAGATGATAATCTCTCACCACCTACTGGCATAAATATGCAATCGGCAGAAATTGTCACTGTGGCAGGGCGGAGGGCGGGGCGGGCCGTGATTCTGCACATCCGGCCTCTAATCAGGCTGATCAAGACGGAGAGGGATAAAGGTGACCGGAGACGGCAGTTCGAAAGAGAGAGAGTTACGGGCAGCTGCCCGGCATGTGTTTGTCTTTTTGTTTAAGTTAATCATTAAGGTATTATTTATATTGTCAAGCCGGTTCTCGCCACCTCCTTTCCATTGAACTTTGTTACAGTCACTGAACAAATCAGTGAATTAAATCAAAATTAATGAATTAAACTCTCCAAAAACCACGAACCGGTGTGATAAAAAATTGTGAAGCATCCCAGTGGTGTAGGACTGTATATGAGCACTCTTGGAACATATAAGTAGATTTATGTTGTTTTAAGGATGTTTAGATGTATTTGTAGAAAATGTTGCTGTTTGATTTGCTTGCACCACTCTAGTAAAATGCAAAATGTCAGTGGCATCACTGCGTTAATGACTAGTTGTTCAGTTGGTTCTGTACACACTACACAGAATCGATACGTTTGGTTATCTCTACTTGAATTTTAGTGTTGGGTAAGCTACATTGAAACTGTAGTTTGACAAGCCCTAAGCTTCTCATAATTTAAAGTAGTTAAGCTCCAGTCAAACTACCCTTTTGAAAAAGTAGTTAGCTACACTACAAGCTAATTTCAAAAAGTATGTACACTAATAATATGTATTAATCAATAAATGTATTAAATACAATAAATATATCTGTTTAATACATTGAATGAATAGAAACATTAATGCATTTTATAATGGCCATTAAATATAACAAAATAAAACCAGAAAAGATCATTAAAAATGACATAAAATGTAATTTAAAACAAATGTTTTTATTCTACAGGTATTCCTCACACTTTCCGGTCCTGCTGCCCATGTGTAGCCTACTTCCCTAAAGATCAAATTTTTGTGACAAATCAGAGATTATTTAGCAGAGATGGGCCACTTCTATTAAAATGAATGGGAGAAATCAGAACGCTCAGCCAAGGAGCTCTGAGCGCCCAGTGTCGAAACGAAGTCCCGCTATACAGTTAAAAGAACCAGTAACCTTTTAGATAGAGACATTACCTGTCAATCAACTTTAGAACCCATATGCGCATTAGCTATCCACCTTTTTCCTACGTCCCATGATGCTTAGCGCGAAATGTGGCCATTTACAATTATATTTAGCGCTGACCATTTGTGATCGGACCATCCGAAACGCGTCTTATTACCAGCTGTAAAAAACAGGATTTAAAATTGTGCCGTTTTTGTGTTAGTCTACCTTAATGCTATTAGAGGTCGCTGTGGGGCAGTGTTTGTTGATGTACCTTGTTTTCTTGTGAAGTAGTACCCAGTCTGTGTGTGATGCGTTCTGTACCTGCAACCTAAGAATAGTTAAAACTATAAAGTATAAACTGCAGATATAACAAAAATTATTACAGCCAGAGCTAGGAATGCTATAGAACGGCTTCCGGCGGAAGTCCCACCCACATTCTTTTTCCCAGTAAGACCCCCAGGAAAAAAGTGGATACGAGCTGGAAAAATTGCGTTTTTAGTGTAATATGAGGTAAAGAATCACAGTTAATTCTAGTATTGTCAGATTTTATTGCTGATTTGAAATATGTATGATCGTAATCTTGACCAACCGTTTTTGAGATTTTGGTCTTTCTCCATTCAAGTAGACAGAAGCTGCACTGGCATGACTGGAAATAGCCTCCCGAGAGTGTTCCAAAGATGGCCGACAGTGGACTGACTTGCTAGAAAGACTCTCCTTGGCCTGACATTTTGTCACATAGTATTTAGTATGGATAATATACAAATAGAAACTCGTGGCTTGTTTCTGCCCTCACCTGTGTTCATATTTTTGGATTTATTTATTTTTTTATTTTTGTTTTTTTGCCATTGACACGCAAGTGCCAGCTTTACAGGTCACATACAGAGGATGCGCTACAAATATCTGACGGACTAAGTTGTAAAATTTTCATCATGGTTTATTTTCATCTGTCATATAAGTTTAAATGTCCCTGATACGTAGCAAAGGCTATTTGATGTCTCAATTTAGTCAACATTTTCGGTTAAAAGTGACTGCGTAGTAAGCGTGAGTCTGATAAAAACAGGTGTTCTGTTTAATAATTCGAGTTGGGGAATGCACTTTTAAAAGTGTACTTATGTTACTGATGTTTCTTGCTGAGAGCAGCAGAGCACGTCTGGCGATCTCTTTCCCGCGCACACACCATGTGCGGAGAGAACGAGCGGGCGAACACAAGAGAGGACGTGTAAATAGCCAGAATAATCCCATAAGGACACATGTACGCGTGAACAATTATGCGCAGTATCAAATACGCAGAATGTATGATAGTCCTAATTGTAGAGAGCACATCAATGGCCAAATCCGGTACATTTAGAAATAGAAATAGAGAACATGTGTTATCAAATAGTTATGTATGATAGGAATTATTTCTCTGGCTACTCCTAATAACGCACAGCTAATGAGAAACTAAATAAACATATTCAGAACAGAAAATGAATACCTCAAAAGGCAATAACTTGCTGAATTAGTTTATTTAAAAAAGTAAAGCTGTTGTGTTGTCTATATTAAAAACAAAATGTTTGGAACATTCTTTGTTTCTTAGAATAGTATGGTGTCCTTTCATCATTTTCAGATTTACCCGCCCCTGTACATAAAAGTAAACAAACTGTGGATTGGTTATATAACCATCAGACTCTTCTTATCCAAGTGAGCCATAATAAACTGCCAGTAGATGGCGGTAATGCATTATTTTAGTTTGTGATCTGTCGATACAAAAAAGAAGACATTTTTTTCAGATATGTATTTTAATTGTATTATTATTTATTTATTTATTTATTTTTAATAAAGAACTTTATTGAACAATAAATAAATTAACAAATATAAATGGCCTGGTACAATCTTGAATATTTCCAGTATCCTTTTTTCCCTTAGACAAGTGTTTATAGGTTTAAGAATAAGTTTAAACAAACAGTGATCTGTTAGAGGTGCTACAGAAACTATAGACTCTGACTCCAGATTAGGCCTATTTTCAGACACTAACCAAAAATCTGTTCTGTATTTGATTGAACCATCAGGTTTAAACCAGGTGAAAATTTGGGTACCAGGGATTTTACTGCGCCATGCATCTATCAATTTAAACACAACAAAAATCAAGCAATACAGGATTGCAATGATGTCTCTGACATTTTGAGGGAGTTCAATCAAACCATTCATCCATCACCATATTGAAATCACCTCCAAATAAAAAGTCTTCAATAGGATACCTTTGACATAGATCCTTTACTGCCTGTGTAATTTCGGTAATCAAAGCATTGTTTTGGTTAGGGTTGTTATACTCGTATATATTTCCTAGGATCAGTAAATTATAATTTACTTCAAAGACAAATTATACGATGACCATCAGTATCCTTGTTAGTTGTTAAAATTTTCCCAGGGAAATTGTTTAAAAGTATCGCAACGCCTGCTGACCTATTCGTACCATGACAAAAACGTATTCCGTCTCCCCACTGGTTTGACCAGAATTTTTCATTAGAATGAGTTTCTTGTAGAAGAAAACACTGTGCTTTTTAATTTTTACAAAAAAGGAAGATTTATTTTCTTTTAACAGAATTTCTTAGACCCCTAGTGTTAAGTGAAGCATAAGAGAATGCATGGTTAGAAGAAGACTTAGAAGAAGCAATATAAACTAAAAGTTAAAGGGTTTTAGTTTTTTTTAGTTTTTTTTTATTAATTAAACGCTGTTACAGAGCCCCTATCCGGTACTATTGAATACAGTCAAATTAACTATGAAGCAAACATTCTTGTCCTCATATTAAAGAGTGTATCTAAAGTGAACATACTCTTTTATAGCTTAGTTACATCTTGTTCTTCCTGTTAGATGTGTAAAAAAACTGAAATTCAGGGAGAGCTGACTTTTAGGGTGTTCTCACACTTGGCAGGTTTGGTTCGATTAAAACAAACTCGGGTGCGGTTCATTTGAACAAGTGTGAACGCTGCCATCCGAACCTTGGTGCGCATCAAACAAGTGGACCGAGACCCCCTGAATAGTGAGTCTCGGCCCACTTCCAAACGAACTCTGGTGCGGTTCGACTGATATATGAACGCAGCATGGACCAAAGACGTCTAAGCAGACCAATAACAGGATGTGATGTCACAAGATGCGACCCTAAAAATCACATAATTTGATAGCATAGAAAGTGTACGCAAAACTAAATGAGCAGAGGGCAAACATGGAGCAATGAGGAGGTAAAGTTCCTTATTAACATTTGGTCCGACGAGCATATTTCCAGTATACTGGAAAAAAACGCACAAAAATGCTCGTGTTCAAAATGTTCAGTGATAGGTTAAGGGAAAGTGGGTCCAATGAGCGCATTTAGCTCAGCAGCCAGCATTGATTTGGATGTTCAGCAAGTTCCGTCGCAAAATATACGTCATAAAAGCTGTCCAATCAGGTTGTGACCTTATCCTTATGCCTTTTGTTTTGTATCTTTAGGTTCTGTGTTAAAAATGCCAGTGTTCACGAAGCGAACCAGGACTAAATGTATCATTTTCTTTTTTGGTCCGGACCAAGACAACCGAACTACAAGTGTGAACACAGGCATCCAAAACAATGCTGGCTGCTTGGCGAAATGCACTCGTTAGATTTATATATGTATACATGGTGGTATTTTTACCAGCCTAGAACAAACGAAGAGCTAATAAAATGTGTAAAGGAGTCAAAACAGCACAAGGAATTCCTCCATTGCACACACAAATGAAGATGTGCTGCAAGGATGGCTGACGGTGGTTCCGACACCTGTATTGAACTGTAATGGGCAACATAGCTCCTATGATGAGAAGAACCAGGTATGCTTGAGGTCAGTATTAGGCAAATCACTTCCTGTTTTTGGTCCGTTTAGACATCTTTGGTCAATGTTGCATTCATATATCAATCGAACCGCACCAGAGTTCGTTTGGAAGCGGACCGAGACCCACTATTCAGGCGGTCTCGGTCCGCTTGTTTGGTGCGCACCAAGGTTCGGGTGGCAGCGTTCACACTTGTTCAAATGAACCGCACTAACAGAGCAATCGCACCAGAGTTCGATTTAATCTAATCAAACCTGCCAAGTGTGAACACACAAAACTTAATGCTGGGTGCTTCTCATTTCTGAAATTGTGCATCCTCATTTCCTTTCCTTTCAGGTTTGCCAAGCCTGTGCTTTTCCTGCGGAACTGGGCTACTTTCAAACAGTTTTTGCAGGTTGATTTTTTGGTTCCGCGTGTTGGATGTTTGACAATGACATGTTGAAATGAAGGTTCCGGCTCTGTACTGGCTTATGTAATTGTTAAAATGGTCTGAAACCATGCAACATGCAAAAGTCTAGAACTGTGTAGAGCTGCTATTGTGCTAGCAAATAGAGCACATACTGAACAGAGCCCATGCAGACACAGACTCACTCGAGTGCACTTTCCCCTCTTGCGAGCAGCGCTGGGCAGTTTGCGGATCATTCAACAATGGTTGATTCATTCAGATGTTTCAGAACTATTCACAGCCACGGACATCACAGCGTTACAAGAGGGAGGGCATTGGAGAGTTCGCTTCTTGTCTCTGACTTTGCCAATGTTTTTTGATTGCTGTCTGTTCACTATGCACGCACATGCTTGCCAACCAAATGAAAGGAACCTGATCATTTTGATCAAACAAAAGAAGAGTTATCTCTTTTAGCCATCTGAATTCTGTAACATCATACCTAACAACACTGCTCAGCACCAGATGTGTGTGTGTGTGCATGCATTGGCAATGAATGGACATGATAAAGAGAAAATGTGAATAACTCAAGGGTAGTGGAATTAATAAAAGCTCTGTTTTACATAAAAATGACTATTATAGTTATAGTATCTGTGTTAAATTAAGTATGTTTAAAGTTTCATTATCGCTTACCCAATTAAATTACATTTAATAAAAAACAGCTATTTTGATGTTATGATATCTTGGTGATCATTAGTGTCCTGTATTTTATGTTATTAATAGTGAAGTTATTGGAAATATAAAATATGCAACAGGTGAGTATCAAAAAGAAAGTATCTGTATTCATAATCATTCTCTTAAAATGCTATCTGTGCATCTCTAGTATGAATTATATTTGAATTAAATGTTTGAATACAATTTTCATACAAAATTCTGTATATCCAGTTGAAATCACATGACACCTACAGAAACATTTTCCATTGATGATCAACCTCAGAGTTTATTGTTTAGAAATATATATTAGATTTACATTGGCCAATTCATCACACGAAAAATGTCTCAAATTGGTGTATTCTGGAATTCTTATGCGTTGAATTTGCGCTCTCAACTAGGCCTACAAATGAAGAGAAATCATCAGAAAGTGGACAATAGGGACTTTAAAAATATTTATTAGGTTTGGGAGTGGCATATTTTGAGTTTTGACATTGGGCTAGTTTTATAGGTTATTGGGCTAGTTTTGGGCTAGTTTTGATTGGCTATTGGGCTGATTTTGTAACAGAGACCTGGCAACCTGCCTTGCATCCTTTCCTCACTTCCTTACTCCACCCTCTTAGGAAACGAGGACAGAGAATGCTTCTCATTTCTGTTATTGTGCATCCTCATTTCCTTTTTTTTTTGCTTGCTTTCCTCGCTTCCTAACTACAATGTTTTGCATGACGTGTTTGTAAAATGAAATATCCTTGCTCACTGGCATGTCACTTCAGAGTGCGTTTTTGCGCAGCTGCAGTACCTCGGCGTGCATGCCTTTATGTTATTGAAGCTTTATTTATTAATATATTCATAATAAATTCAAATAATTCAAGATGTACTGTTGAAGTATGTGACAATTATGGTTTATTTAAACCGCAAAGGTGAAAAATGTATTAAAACTTTTGTATGAGCTGTGAAGGGGGAGGGGAATTTATGCGTGCTTCAGGTGCTTCGACCAAAAAGTATTCTGCATAGGATGCTCCGGTGTTTCCTCGCTCAAGCGTCCTCGATAAGCTTCCTCCATCCAATGATGCCGGACTTCAATTGGTTTCCGGGTCATGGGCTCGAGGATGGAGGAGTGAGGAAATGAGGATTCACAATTTAGGAAATTAGAAGCACCCGCTGTCTGATTGTGAGCAGCAGCCAGAATATGCTTCAAGTTTGTCAGACATTTTTCCAGTGTAAGTTTGGATTCTATGCAATAAAGAAGGCTATTAGTTATAATCTGACCAAAACATGATGTAGTGTTTGGTCGCGCTACACCACTACTTGTGGGAAAAAGTAGTTCTGAAAAATATAGTTAAGGTAGTAGCGTCGCTAATTGTAGTTAGCTAGTCACCAACACTGGAATTTTAATAGTGGATGATTTCAGTTATAGAATGCAGTTGTCACTCCTGTAAATAACTGTGTACAAAAGGGAATTAAGCACTGGAATTAAGAGTGAGAACTGTATTTTTCACTCACTTGAAGCATTCTGATCTGGAGGTCCTGTGCATGAGAAAGATGAAAAAGCCCACTTCAGTGTTTAAGGAGAAGGAAACCACTTTGTCAAGAATTACAACAAATCCCTTAAATGACCTTAAATCATGTCAGTGCAAAGATAACTAAGAATGGTTGAATTAAGGGAATCGATGCATTTTTTCCCAACATAATATCTAGTGGCTGCTTGTAGGGCTGCATGATTAATCGAAATAAAATTGATATTGCGATGTGGCCCAGTGTGATTATTAAACCGGGAAGGGCTGTGATTTAATTAAATAATTAATAGTCTGCATGTCTTCAAATAGTCAAAGTGAATGAGCAGCGCTCTTTCCAAACACATAGTCCAAACACAAGCGGTGCTTCATGATACAGTGACTATGGTTACATGGACACCAGAAAGCGGCTTATTGCGAGAAAACAGCGTTCCTGATTACATGCACTGTATTAGCAGCATACTTTTTACTCCCATATACTGTACATGCAGCTCGTTCAGTAAGCAGCTTTCTCCACAGCAATGTAATTTTCCCGCGACGCTTGTGTCAGTAACACACATGGCATCCGAGGAAGACTTCTCTATTTTACTCTCTGTTGAATTGCTTTATTTCCAGATATTCCACAGTTGTTGCTGTGTTTGTTTCCTTTCCTTACTATCGCAACCTGCAGCTGAATTGCGATGCAGTATTGGAGGTTTCCCTCTTACATAAAACTCTGGGATTCCCCCAATGTGAAAGCGCATATATGTGGATGTTAGGGACAGTCGATATTTTACATTCGTGTGTATAAATGGGTATAGTTTATAATATATGTGATTTCCCACTGTACTCACAAAATGTTGAATTCTTGAATTTTTTTGAATGTTCAAAGTGTTGACGTTACTGGGCTCCGGTCCGTGTTGCATTCATTCATTTGTCGTTTCGAAATTAAAAACTAAAAAAACTCAATTATGCTTTTAATTCTGGTTTTCCATTTTTTTTGTATTTTTATTATTTGTTTTGTTTAAAAAGTAAAAAAGCAAGAAAATAGCTCATTTATCATGTTTATTGCTCGTAGGAATTAAAATGAATATACAGCTTGAATATATGATTTGCACATGTGGGTGGGTCTGAAACGCGATTGGTCAACCTGCACTGTCATCTGTCCTGACTCAAACCCATCAGAATAAAAGTTCAACATGATACAGCTCTACAGATGGATTAATCTCATTTTTAATTCAGAACATAAAAATTCATATTTATTACAACACTGCTCTCACGCATAAAGCCGCCAAACAATGGATTTATCTGACAGCCCACCATGACACCAACTGAACGCAGCAACACATACTGTATAATGATGTAGCTTGAATATGTTGTGCTGCAAATTATGAAAAAGTTGTCTAAATGTATAATACAGGTGAAGTGGGACACGTAGGTTTTTGTACATGATATTTCTTCATTTTCTTCTCTATAAAATTCTGAAGATTATAGATTATAAAAGTTGCATAGAATGTAATACACACACAATAAACTTGAATTTATCTCACCCATGTTTATCGTGCTCTGCTGTTGCATTACTGTTCTGACAAAGTATAGGCTACTTATAGCTAACAATTGTGTAGTGTATTGCTGATTTGGCTCAATATCGCTTGCTATATTGTGTTAGAAGCAAATCCATTTGCCATCATATTTTACAATTTCAGCTGCTTTTCAGTGACCAGAAAACAACTGAGCGAGTGCACAAAGTTTAAAAACAGCATTAACAAGTAGGCTATTAACTCACTAATGGAGATGTAGTTATTTATAATGTATAGAAATGTGTGAATTTGTGGTTATGTTTGGTAATTTGCATCTCAACATTTTTATAATAATCTATACCCTGCCTTTTATAACTGGAGCTATGGCATCATAGCGAGTTATTGCCTCATAAGTTGGTAAGTTGCTGGATAAATCCATTGTCTGGTTGCTTAACAAGTGACAGCAGAGTTATAATAAATATACAGCTGTCAAACATTTGGAAGAATGTTAATGTTCAGAATTAAAAATGAGATTAATCCATCTGTAGAGCTGTATCATGTTGAACTTTTATTCTGATGGGTTTGATTGAGTCAGGACAGATGACAGTGCAGGTTGACCAGTCGCATTTCAGATCCACCCACATGTGCAAATCAATATGGATTTATTAATAGGCCTGTATGGTATGTAATTCATAGAAGAATGTTTTTCTTTCAGATGAGTCAATTTTACTGAGATTCTGTTTTACTGGGATAATGATTTGTCTGTCATTATTTGTGTGTGTCCTTCTTCAACTTAATTGTGAAAATACATGTACATAATTACATGGAAAATTTGGTTTAGTTTAGAATAATATCAAATACATTTTATATATATATATTTTTTTTTAATCAGATGACAGCTGGGACAAGTTACCTTCTTCTTGCCCTATAGGTTGGGGGTCATCTTATAGAACATGCTAAACTTAAGTCTAATTGTTACAATTTAAAAGTAAATGCACATTGTTCTTTATGGGGGAAACAAACACAACTTCCTTTTACACAAATTGTTACTCTGATAATATAATTTGTAATGAAAACCTTTGCATTTAAATTATAAAAGAGTTTAAAATTCTTCACTGTGGCATGATGAAGCATTTTCACAAGTGAGTTCCACTGTATAATTTCTTAACATATTGCATAATGAACTTCAAATATTTTTGAACAAGTACACTCGCTAAACAGAGATGGAATGTGTCAAATGGATCACAGAAAAACTGCATCGAAGAATATGATAAATAGTATGGATTGACAAACAAGCATTTTTTTTTTTTCCTTTTTGGAATCGAAGGTGCTTAAACGCCATAAGGAAATCAGTGTTCTTGTTTATATGATATTTCAGAACACTGCTTTCTGCTAAAACCCTGGAATAAACTGTTTTCATAAGTGCATGTAAACGGGGTCAGTGTTTCAGCAGTCACACAATACATGCGCATCACACAAATTCATGTAATTCCGGAAATTTTGGCTACTACAATGTACTATACAACTCTAATGTAATGTGACGACATCTGGGTTTTTTGGACAGAGATTTACAGCATAAAATTATTGTAAAATACACATAGAGGGCCCTATTTTAAGAGTGCTAGCGCTATGCTTTAAGTCATAAGTGCAAAGTCAAGGGGCATGGCCATGAAGTTTTGGTATTTTCGTGCAAGCATTTGCTAAATCTAGGTGCAATTGGTTTTGGTGAAATTGCGTGTGCAACGCGCTAATGGACTGGGTCAAGTGCAATTTAAATCTGAGGTTCTCCTCCGGTTATTGCATCATCAGCATCCTATTATATAGTCCATTCCCTGTCAAGCACCAGCGATATAAACAGAGAAGTTGGTAGTGATAATGGACTGTTTGCAATTAATTAGAAGAATAGAAATATTTCTACGAAAGTGACACGCTCCTTTAAATGCATAGAAAATGTGATTCTCATCAGAATTTGAATGTACTTTCCCTTAAATCATAGAAAATGTAAGTATTATTAATCATTTTCATCTACTGACACACAAATCATGGCTAGTATTAACAGTGATTGTATCACTATGGAAAGATTTTAATTTGGAAAAATTAAATTAATTTATTGAAACGCGAAAATATTAAACCAACAATATTTCTCAATTCAAATGACCCTTCAAACTAAATGAAAATATGATTAAAATAACAAAGTGGTCAAAAAAATCATACCAAATTCAAACATTTTTCCCTCTCCAACTTCTTTCACCAGCTCCTTTTGCAGTAACTTAAAAATCACTCAGTGACAACAGGTGGAAATATACCAATACAAATTAGATCATTAATACAATTGTAAACAATAATAATAATAATAATAATGTAAAAATAAACTATGACCTATAGATAGTTTAACACAAATTTCATAAATTTTTTTAATAAAACGGCTACAACAGTGATTGTCAGGGATATAATTTGATGTTCCACTATATTTTCAGAGTCTGGACATTAACATTATCACCACCTGCTGGTGGAATCTCCAAACTGCAAATGTAGGAACTGAATTTAGACTTTGCACTAAAAACAGACCTGCTTTTGTAACATTCAAGTGCAATGACCTATTTCTCAGGAAAAAATACAATTGCGCTTTGCGCCACTTCATTTACATTCAATACACCCACAGATAGCACAAATACTCCCACCCACGGCCACTTGTACTTTACACTGGCACGAAAATTACACTAAAAATTAGTGCTCTTACAGAGATGTGATGAGACATAGCGCGTGGTGGTTGCGCTTAGCACTACGCTTTGCACACACATAAATAGAGCCCAGAAATTCTAAGGTCTTCTTTCAGTTTTATGCCAAAATAAAGGCATGAGGGTTAAAAATTATTACTATTATATATATATATAAAAAAACCCTTCTAATATCCAGTATAATAATAACACACAGTATAACACTGAATAGTATTTATATTACTAATAGTTATTTATATTATTACTACTATATAAATAATATAATATTTCATGCTTTAAATTCTTTGTCTTGATAACTAAGCAGCAGCATTATGTGATGTTAAATGTTTCGCAGTTCAAATCCCAATCGCAATATTTGACAAAATAATCACAATATGATATTTTGGCCAAATCGTGCAGCCCTACAGTTAGCTCCTTGCCAGTTTTTTATTGTTAGGTTAATCTTTATGCCTCCTAACTTTTACTACAATTTATCTCATTTTCAAACCAAAGGCTAAAGATATGGTTCAAACCCACTAAACATGGTTCATTACACATGATAAAAAATGTCCACTAATATCTTTTTTTTTTAAATCACCGACCTTAGGATCAAAAGACAAAACGAAAAACATGAGACCAAAAGCCAGGAAGGACATAAACCACCAAAGAATCTGGAAAAGGGGAAAGCAGAGAGATTTCTGAACCTGGAAAATCGAGAAATCATTGTGATTCATCAAAGCCGGTGCTTTAATGCACCAAAAGCCTTTTCTATTAGCAGTGTAAAGGAATATGCTGGCTGTGTGAGCAGTGACGGGCAGTAAAAGCTTAAAGAAATGGTCTGTGAAATGATTTGCCAGGGCTGAATCCAGTGTTTACCGTCTACAGTGCTGTGAACTCTGGCCTAATGTCCTCCACTGTGAGCTATGGGGCAATACCCTCATGCTAATTTTTGCCATCCATTCTGCATTCTTCGCCCAGTGTGTGCTGACAAGGTCATAGACTGAAACAAAAGACGACGTTGGGTCTTGAAATTTGCATTGCTGTTTTCTGATGGCTACAAGCAAGGAGCAGAAAATGATGCAACACTCAAGTTACATTTCCCTCCAGAGGGTGACATTAAGGCGCTTACACACTAGAGAGAGCTCTGACAGAGGGTTTGATGGAAAAGAATGCATAACACTGTAATAACCAGACGTGATGCAACAAGTTTCCAGTGACAAGCAATTTGTCAGTCCACACAGAACGTGAAACTGTTGTGCAACATGACAAAATCACAGCCTATTTGAAATTATTTGGTGTTTAATGTTTAGTTATGAGGAGTAGGATTTTGGACCAATACGATTTTACAGTGGGTGGGGCTACCCAGCATGACGCTGCAGACATAGTAACCAAGCCATCGACAAATGTCCTTTCTCTTGTTTCTTGTTGTGGCCGTGGCTGGTTTGGACAAAAACTCGGATTTACATGGAAGAGAACTTTTATCTTATAATGCTTTATTGCATAGAACCAGACTAATCTCACTGTGAATTCGGCGACAGTAGGTCAAAAGATTTGATCAAATTCAAAGCACTGCCTCCAGTGGCCGAAGCGGGAAGTTGTTGTTGAATGTATGGGCACAAGTGAGCCAATTTTCAGGGTGAAACTTATTTCGCACACATGCTTTAACTCACATGAAAACGGACGAGTTAGAGACTTCACACCGTGCGTGATTTTACGTCCGGTTTTGCGTGCGTCCGTCAAACGTCTTTGATCATTGTGCCATGTCTGCATGTTTTTTCAGCGTCTCGTACAGGAAAGCAGCATTTTAGACACTGTCAAGTTAAAAAGAAGTTTAAAAAATGCATCTGTGTTCTTTCATTTGTTGCGCTGCATCAAGCTTTTTTTACCGCAGGTCTCACAAAAATCAACATTCTAAAGAAGTTCATGACTGTTACACATCATACCAGATTGTCTTGCATCAAGCAAAGTTTTGGTGCATGATAAACGGTAAACCATTGTTTTTTTTTTTTTTTCCCTTCTTCCTTGCCTTGTTAAAACTGTGTATGTTTGCTGTTACTCTACTGTTACGAATGTTGTCTACGATACTTACATAAATTACAGCCTATTGCTACAAATTTACTTGCTTGGAGAAGAAATTATAACTAAAGTAAGCGATTTCGAGTTCAGGCTTAAAATCTGATTGTCCGTGTCAGGTTTGTGCTTAAAATCTGATGGTAACGGTCGTGTTGGATCACACAATCTCGGAAACGGCTCAAGTTTGGGCTTCATTTTAAGGTCCGTGCAGACCTCTAACCCAAACCCCAACCCTAATCCTAAAGGTCAGTGGAGTAAAAATGTAATCTTAGAGGGAAAATGCAACCTCTGAATCATGCTCACCATTAATTGATTACTTCTAGGTCTCCATGCGGGACAAGAACCCATATCTCTGAGGATACTGACGCAATGCGTTATCAGTAGCACCACAGGAAAAGGTAAACACATTTGAATTGATGTAAAGATAGGTTGGTGTCAGATTTCTAGAACATTCGATAGCAAAATGGCGACTTCTCATGTGATCATGTTGGTCGAACGTGGTTTGGACACAGCGTTTGAAATCAGGCGGAAATACAGCAAATTGGATTTCTGAAAACACAACTCGACCCATCACTTTGAAATTCTCATTGGTCAATAGATACTGTGTGTCAAACTGTGTTGACGAAGTGTCATTTTCACCAACTCTTTTTCTTCTACGTCCTTGCAGGGCACCATCTCAATCGAAATCATTGATATACATTTTTGCACATGGATTGCATTCTCTGTAACAGTGTAAACTCTAGTGTGTATACGTCAAAATAATTTCAAATAGATTTCAGTTCAGTTTTGCAAGAACATCGTTTTTTAAAAAGATTATTTCAAGACAAGTTCCAGACTTAATCAACAGCAGTTGTGGTCTAATTTCGATTTGTCCCTCCTTTTATAGTGAGGCAATTCACAATGGAAGTGAATGGGGCCAATTTTTGGAGGGTTTTAAGGCAGAAATGTGAAGCGTATCATTTTATAAAAGAACATACTTTAATTGTAAAATTTTATATAACTTTATACAGAAAATGTTAAGCGATTTTATCACACTAAAATTATGTTAACATACTAAAATCATGTTTATGTCTTGGCTATACTTTTGAAACATTGAGTATTTCAACATTTACAGATTGGCCCCATTCACTTCCATTGCAAATGCCTCAATGCAACCCAGATTTTTGACAGGTCAAAATAATTTTTTGTGATAATCAACATAATCAAGACATTCCAGGTGTAAATTAGCATGTGGCAACTCTTTCTTTCTTTAACCTTCATCTCACGTTAAGAATAATTACAAAAGTCTTTCAAATGAACACTCTGCAGCATCATGGCTACATCTTAAAGTCTCTTTCTGCAACGCAGTCCTATTGCACACTGGCAACTATTATCCAGTTGCGAGATTGCACTCACTAAAAATTAACAGATGGAATATGTCACATGCAACTCACTGTGATGTGTTACAAAGGCTATTTGAATTCATGCTGTAAGCCATGGGATGTACATAATTCACACTGACACCCACTGCTGAGAGCTTTGCTGGACTGGGCCCAGGTACAGGCTTCAGACCCTCTGACAGATGCAGCAGGCAGTCAAAAGAGCCAAGAGCAGTCTGGGTAAGGACTGGAGACAGATGACCTCTAATGGGAGCCTGGGGCTCATGTAGGACACACTGACAGTGTTTTAAGAATATTCCCACTGGGCTGCATAATATAAATCTGTATTTATAGGAATTTAAGGAAGCATAAATGTTTTGTTGTTATTTTTTAACCTTTTAAGAGCTGATTTTTATTTGTTGCATTTAAGTGAGGTGTGTAATTTTTTCTGTTTAAAATAGATTGAGTATTTGGGACAGGAAAAGCTGTTTGAAAACCGTTTGGTGACACAAGTGATGCAAAAAAGACACAATTTACCTTTTAGAGTTAACATGGAATCAAAATGGACCCTTTTTGCTTTCTTAATACATCTTCCTGGTCTCATTTTGCAGAATTCATAAGGGCAAGTTTGTTTGAAAAAAATAAATAAAAAATATGTATGACGTTGAAATCTTTCTGCCACTGAAATGACTTGCTCCATTCTGGTTTATAACACTCACTTTACACAACCCAATAAAATCCTGATGGAGAAGAAGCAAGTCCCGTCCTACATTTTTTCTCTCACTGAATATCCTGCTTCACTCAAATACATCACATTATGAAAGTTTAATTGTGGGCATGCGACACATGCATGACAAAAATCAAAAGCATCATAAAATGACAAACACACTTGTGTGCTTCATGGCAGTGCCCATCATGTGGAAGCTGACAGTTATACTGATGGTGATGAAGATCCGGATCAGCTTTGCCACCCAGGAGAACCGGCTGTACGTTATAATCTGTGTAACAACATGCACTCATCATTTCATATGTCAGATTTCAACTCACAAGGATCTGCATAGGTAAAGAAAAGCCTTAGTTTAGGGGCCTGGGTAGCTCAGCGAGTAAAGACACTGACTACTACCCCTGGAGTTGCAAGTTCGAATCTAGGGCATGCTGAGTGACTCCAGCCAGGTCTCCTAAGCAACCAAATTGGCCTGTTTGCTAGGGAGGGTAGAGTCATGTTGGGTTAACCTCCTCGCGGTCGCTATAATGTAATTATTGCTCTCAGTGGGGCGCGTGGTGAGTTGTGCGTGGATGCCACGGAGAATAGCATGGGCCTCCACACGTGCTACGTCTCCGCAGTAACGTGCTCAACAAGCCACGTGATAAGCTGCTCGGATTGACAGTCTCAGACATGGAGGCAACTGAGATTCATCCTCTGCCACTCGGATTGAGGTGAGTCACTACGCCACCACGAGGACTTAGAGTGCATTGGGAATTGGGCATTCCAAATCGAAAAAAATAAATAAAAATAAAAGCCTTAGTTCAAATTGTAAGGCTATAGTCACTAAGGGTTTTCTTAGGAGGTTTCTTGCATCTGGGCCCTGATCTACAGATATCAGCTGTGGAATTATATCTTAAACTGAGAAATTGGAAAAGTGTATTTAATGACAACTGATCACCAGATTTTAAAAGTATTTTGTAAAAAAAATAAAAAATAAAATACATAACTTTTTCAATATATTTGTTGCATATAAAGACAGCATATAATCAACACTATTTACTTTCTTAATACACGTTCCTGGCCTTATTGTGCACATTATTACAAAGAAGAAAAATGGTTTCTTTGTAATCTTTCATTAAAATGTAATGTAATGTAAAGCTTCATTCTGGTATGGAACACCCACTTTTCATGATCCAATCAATTCCTGGTGAATGAAATCAAGTCCCGCCCTGTATTTATTTCTCATTGAATATTTTGTTTCCTCAAAGTGGAGTCAGGGCACTCAAATACCTACGTAAAAAAAAAAAAAAAAAAAAAAAAAAAAAAAAGATAGAAAGTAAGAAAAAAAGAACAGAGATAGAATTTACTTGGAGAGACTCACATTTCCTAGCCCACACACAGCTAGGACGTTAAGTGGTTAAAATCGTTAAGTGGAGTTAAATCTTGTTATATTGACAGAAAACTACTTTTCTAATCAAACTACACAAAAGAAGAACGAAATGTTGCTCTTGAAAGCAGGGCAGACGGGCAGGCAAACAGCTCTGCACAAATACATTGTAAAGCTGTAATACCACCTGGTCAACACTAGATGTCACTATTTGTCTTTTTGTGCACAACTGTACTAATGAAGTTTGTTCAGCACATTCTGCACATACCTGCTAGCAGAAATAATAATAACAAAAATAAATCGTACAAATGAAATGCACAAAGGGGCCTCATTCAAGAAAAATCAGAACTTTCTGTTTAAATTGTTCGGTAAACCATTCATAATTACATTACGCAATTTGATTTAATGCAAAAATGTACATAAATAGTTCAAACCAAAATGAAAATGTTGACATCATTTAGTCACTGTCATGTTATGTTCCAAACTCATATGACTTGTTAGTCTCAGTCACCATTCATTCATTGCATATGTTTTCCATACAATTAAAGTAAATGGTGACTCATTCTGCCTGACATCATCTTTAGTGATCTAAAGAAGAAAGAAAGTTATATAGGTTTGGAACAACATGAGGGTGACAGAATTTTCATTTGTGGGTGAACTATCCCTTTAAGAATGGTTTTTATAAACAATTTACACAAATTTGTTTAACTTGTATTCATGAATAAGGCACATTGTGTCCACCATTCCACAATCCCACAAAAACAACCAAAGCCAAGACCTGTTCCAGAGCAACCTTTTGACATTAAAAGACCCCCATTCTCTCCTCACCATTCCAGAAGTGTAAGTTCAGAGTAGCTGCTGCTAGCATACTTGGGGTCACATGTACTGTTGACGTGAAGTTTTAAAGGTCAGCACTGCATTCATGAGAATAATATTCTGCCATTTTGAGCTACCAAACAAAAACTTAGTTTTTAGCAAGAGAAAAAGCTAAACTTCATGCTCAAAAGTGCTTTGTGCTCCAGGCAAAGGCATTGCACAGTTGCTGAAAGTACTTTGATTCAAAAAAGTCCTTTTTTTCCATCAATATAAAAGAATTTAACTCAAACGTCTGTGTGTGGGCTTGAAATTTCAGGTCCCTCCAAGTATAGCCTTTCTCTATTCTATTCTCATTGGTGTGTGTTGAGTGCCCCGATCACTTTGTGGTTGGTGGTTCTGACTCATATCTGACATTTCAATTTTTGAGCCCTGTCTCTGAAATCTCAGCCCGGCAAACCATCCCAGGGCTCTTTCATGTGCTTCTATCTCTCTCTCACTCCTGCTTGCTTGGTAATATTTTAATATATTTGCTCTGATATTCTGGCTATTCTTGCTTGCAAATTTCTTGCTAACCTTTATATTAAAAGAAAATTTAGTAAATGGCAAATATAAGATTTGTTGTGGTACCATGGTACATTGATGGTATTAGGTGGCAATATAATGGTGCTCTTATTTGTACCATAATACTGAATGATGGCCATTTTCATATTCCATGATACTCAAATGCATTTTGAAGAATACCATGGTCCATGTACAAAAAACTATGGTAATTATTGGTACTCTTTTGTTAATGAATCACCAACTGTAAAGCAAGTCACAATCATGAACTTTTTATTTGAAACACAATTCTGCTCCCCCTGGGCCAGAATATAAACCTACATTCACTGAAAGACAATGAATGCATTTACATGCACATGTAGGGCTTTACTGGTTGTTTAGATCAGTGTTACTATCAGAAATAATTAATAATTATTTCTTTAGTTATTAATTAATATTTAAATTAATTAATTGAATCTAACTCATTAAAACCTCATATGGGGCTCCAATAAATGTAGTGTGCTATGTTTAGGAGCAAGTTTGATTATTAGCAATAATTAATAATTATCAAAGATAATTATTAATTATTAAAATCAATAGAACATTGATGAGAATCAACGTTAGTTTTTTTAAATCCTTTAAATCAGCAATTATCAATGATAATTATTAATTGTTAACATTGATGAAACATTAATTAAAATTAACACTAGCTTATTGATCATTCAAATTCAACAATCATCAAAGATAATTATCAATTATCAAAAATCAACATTGACGGGGCACCACCCTGGAATCAGGGACTAATAACCAGATAGTAAAACAGTCTCATTATTAGATTGTTTTCTTAGGAAAATCGACATCCGAAGAATATCGATTTTCGGGAAAAAAACAATGAATGAAGGTTTGAATCCGAGCACTGACATCCCATCAGCATGACACAGGTGTATGCAAAACAAACCAAAACACTTCTCTTTGTAATATAAACAAAGTTTATTTATGCAGTAATATCAATTAATAATTAATACAATGCAGTCAATAAACTTCAGACTTACAACTACAAACTAAACAGTGATATGATTAGATATGGAAATAAAAATAATCCCATAACACATAAGGTGTGTGTGTGAGACAGTGTGTGTGTAAGGAGGGATGCGCACAAAATGGCGGACGTGACTCTCGTGGAGAGTATGTCATGTGAGACTTCCGGCCAGGGAATATGACCGCGAATGGGGGCGGAGAGAAACCAGTCAATGGCGTCTACCAGTTACCGCATGTATTCGCTTGTACAATAGCTTAGGGACAAAGCTGGGCTTTAGCATTAAGCTATCTAGGAGCCAAAAATGTGTGCCCGAATGTTTGTGAGGGGTCACGTGCGTGTATGTGTGTGTGTGTGTGTGTGTGTGGTTAGTACGAGAGAGAGAGAAATGACGGCCCTAAAGCCGATTTCGCGATCGTGGGAGAGAAAGCAGCTGTTAGTTCATCGCTCAGAGACGCGGTGGTTGGCTCGTAAACAGTCCTGCGTACTTTGACTCTTTAATGGATGAACTCAGTTTACCTGTCTCACCCGCGATGGCGAAATTGCACAACAGTCCAATTTGGTTGGACCACAATACAGCAAAACAAATTCATGATAATTAATACCCTGAGTATTAATAATGAGCGGACATGGTGGTCCGTAAACTGTACAAGCAAAAACCTTGAAACACAAGAATAACACACTATAATATTCTATCTCTGCCCAGACGTAAACCTCTTACTTGAATCGCATGAGGACACAGGTAGAATGTGTTTTTCTCCGTCCTTTAACTCTGACCCGGTTCCTTGAGGCTTGGGTGATGACGGGAGGCCGTTTCCTCGCTCTGTCAGCGGGCGGTACGGCTGTTGATTCTCTGCGAGCTGGCGGAGAACTCAGAAATGTCGACTTGATTGAAGAGGGAAGAGAAATCTTTAATCTCTTCTCTTCTGTAGGCAAACGGATGAAGATGCGAATTGCTCGGCGGTCTCCTTCGGATCCGTTAGAGTGTTCGGTGGAACACAGAGTAATCTCAACTCCTCCAGCGAGATGGAGATTGTATGGCCACAGTTTCAAGTTGGACGTTACTTCCTTGTGCCACGAGGTTGCACCTGAGAGCAGCGATGAGCTGCGTCTTCACACTGCAAATAAAGTTGCTGGAAGCAAATCCTGGAAGCATTTCAGAGGTATTTCAACTCCTGATGATGTCATGTTTGAGGGACGTTCTGTTGTGTGCCTCATCCAATAGGAGTTGAGAGTTCGATCCTTTAGTGAGCGAGGCTTCATGGGATTTGTAGTCTGTTTTGGACTCCCTTTGTTTGATTTTGGCGCGATTTTTATCAGTATAATTTACGACTTGGAATGTGGGGGCTTAAGTTAGGTTTTTACAACTGTGTTAGGCCTGCCTTTGTCTTCTATCTGAATACATGAGGCCCAACACACACCAACACTCTGTTTACTCTAAAATCAGCTTATTTAAAAAGTCTGACAAAGACAAAGACATTTGTAATAATCGCGTTATTCTCTGCTTTTGACATCAAACCGTAAAGAGGCATGCACTCAACAGGTGTGCACATTGGATGAGCCGGTAAGAATGCCGGTTAAGATGTTTACATGCCACACGAAATCTATGTAATGAGCAAAAAACTACCAGTGGCAATCAGGTTATTCACGGTTTATGACCTTACACCAATAAAGGAACACCGTTTATTGCGTTTTCATGACCACACGTGTTGACGGCTTATTAAGCATGTAACAGTTCTAGTAAACTGTTCCATTTTTTTGCAAAAGCTGCTATGTTATTCCTGACCTTGAGGGTGTGCTAAGGAATTACTCTGGCAGGAAGGAGTTCCCTTCTTAAAGCAGAGAGCAAGACTGGTTAGAGAGGTGTGTCAGTGTCTGGCAGTGGCTATGAGTGTTTGCTCAACTATAGCTTTACACCAAAACCCTATGTTGAGGAACATCTTGTGTTCTACAGCCCAATAGGGATTTTTGTGCTTTGATTGTTCATCTAATGCTGAGGATATTTCAAATGGATTACACTTTGGACTTTGACTGTATTCATCTATTGATGTCACCCCCTTGGACTATTGCCTTGTTATGCTTTGGATTATCATTCATGCTGAATTATATCTTTGCTACAACTGAACTTAAGTATTGCTGAAAATCCTACCTCTTATCTAAAGATCCATGGTTTGGTGAGATATTGACCATCTGTTTATTTACATCTGGACTCAAAACTCTTGAACGCTTGAACTGAAATGCAACATACACCTTAAAAAGCAACATCAGGAATTATCCTTTTCTTTATGGATGTTTTCTTTTGAAGTTGAAGTGATCAATGCTTTTGTATACATGTACAGTATATATGTCTGGCTTGATTATTAGAGAATCACAATTTTGTAAATATACTTGATCTTCACTCTTGGATGAATGGATTCCCCTCATTTATATGTGACCAATTTGAAGTGTTACAAGTATAACTGGTATAAGAACATGCATGTAAATGTGCTCATTGGCTCTATTCAAGGCATCATATTTATGTTGTCTTTTAAGATACCTTATAAGGTAGTACTGCATGTATTATTTGTAGGGGGAAAAAAAAACATCTGGCAGATGAAGCCAAATAAATCTTGAAAATAAAATACATTACCAAAAATAAAACAATTATCTAATTAAAAAATGACTACCCAAAATTTGTGTGTGATTTGTATTTTTATGCTTATTAGAGTTTGACTTTGTTAGCGTTGCAACACCAAACTCTATTGAAATCAATTGCATTTCTCCTGTGTGCTTTCTGTAGAAAGCATGGAGTTGCTGCCTATGCAGGGTGCCCAATTTCAGTTAGGATGCTTGCTTAGAAGCTCCACTGCCCTGGGCCAGTCACTCTGGAAAAGTTTTGAGGGCTCAGTCAGCCTAAAACAAAGAGCAATGGTATAGTGTAGGGAGCCAAAAGTCCGCAGAGAGGAGACTCAACGCTTCACTGCCTCTAAATTAGATCACAAATTATCGCTCACAGCACTGTCTCACCACTGGCCCCTCAGGCAAAAGACTGCATATTATTGTTTAGTACTTGCCCTCTGTTCTGCTGCCACCAAATACTTTCACACACAATAATTAAAGCACATTTCAGTGGAATGATAGAGCTGAATGTTAAAAAATCCTGAAAAAAAAAAAATAAAAAAAAAAACCCTGAAAGTTAACTTACATTTTAGCATGTGTACCTGTCTGCTATTAAAGTGAGGTTGTACTTCACCCAAAATAATTTACCTTATATCATTCCAAACTGATCCGATTTTCTCACACATGGAGATGTCCTTAGAATAAAGTCTAAACAGCTTTGAATAGGCATGAGCACAGGATTCTAAGCTATGGGGAACATTTTCAGTGAATAATGACTCTTATTCTGACTGTTTCTCATATAAAGCTATCAAAAGTCTTCAGAAGAGGGGCCTGGGTAGCTTAGCCAGTATTGACGCTGACTACCACCCCTGGAGTCACGAATTCGAATCCAGGGTGTGCTGAGTAACTCCAGCCAGGTCTCCTAAGCAACCAAATTGGCCCGGTTGCTAGGGAGGGTAGAGTCACATGGGGTAACCACCTTGTGGTCGCGATTAGTGATTCTCGCTCTCAATGGGGCGCGTGGTAATTTGTGCGTGGATTGTGGAGAATAACATGAGCCTCCAAATGCTGTGAGTCTCCGTGGTGTCATGCACAGCAAGCCACGTGATAAGAAGATCCGCCACCCGGATTGAGGTGAGTAACCGTGCCACCTTGAGGACCTTGTAAGTAGTGGGAACTGGGCATGCCAAATTGGGGAGAAAAGGGGATAAAATAAAATAAAATAAAAAGTCTTCAGAAGATTTGGAATACTGTGCATAAGTTGTATGGATTGCTTTAATGGTATGTTCATGGTGATTTTTGGAGCTTGACAGATGTGGTCACTTTATACTTTGATGTATTGTAAAGATTTGCTTGGACATTCTACTACAAATTCTGCTAATTTTGTGTTTCATGGAAGAAAGAAATTCATAAGGGTTTGGAATGACATAAATAACTGATTAAACAGGTAAAGAAGATAAGATTTTACATTTTAAGTGAAATAATAATTTGACTTTACACAGAAACCTGCAAACCATGGATGATTTGCTAGTGCTGTTATCTATGAATCAGCTCTCATAATTCAATGTGACTATGATAATCCAGTGTGCCAGAAACCTGTCCGAAACATCTGTAAATAAAACATAATCTCACAACTGAGATGCAGTCAATTTGTAAGCTTATCTTGTTTAGGAAATATTTGAACTGCATGAAAGAAATAACATCACTGCATCATAAATTTCCATGCAAATTAGCATTCTAAAGTTTCTCATCATCTTGCCCCTGAGAGAAGGAGAGACTTTATTTATATCCACGATGCGGTGCATATGAAATTGTCAGTTTGATACACAGTCTCAGACAAGCCATGAAAAGTGGTTGTCTACATATAAATAGAAACAAGCATTCAGATACACTATACAATCCGAGCCACAGATTTCCTCAAAGTGAGATCGCAACTTTTCAGTGTTCTCTGTAAACTTTGCTGTAGTTACTTTGTAAGTTTAGAAACCACAGAGCCGTCTTTCATCATGACTAAACCATCGGGCTTCAAGGAAAACATTGCCTATATACTGTGAGGATTTCATATATTTTTAATGTGTGTGTCCTTTCATAAATAATCTCATGTCTTTAGCCTTTAGCTCAAACCCTCTATCAAACATCCTCCCATAAATCTTTGAACTGTACTTCTGCCGTTACTTCCTAACACCACTCAAACTAGCAGTTGCTGCTGATAGTTCAGCGATGGTCATTAAGAGCCCATGGAATCGCTTCCATTTAAAACCATAGTTTTGGATATTAAGAGGGCTTTGTCCCTCTCTTTTAAATAGACAATATGCTTTAGTTAGGTCACAGCCATGGACCATGATTTGCTATTTGCACACATTATGATTCAAGTGATCATTAATTGGGCAAAAATCTGTTTAGTGCAAGATGAGTCATCAATCTTTGGTCCATTCCCAGAAGAGATAGACTGTAAATTTTGAATACATATAGTATGTTCTGAAGGTTAATTTTGTAAATTTGTAGGAGTACATTAGCATACAGATGGCTTCCAATCTAACCTACAGTACATAAAAGCCACAAAACTACAATTTTGATATTGTGGGGTCTTAAAGTAAAAGTGTGTTACTTTTTCAGTGTTAAAATACTTTCTCCTGTCCAAGCCTAATATGCAGAGACAACTTTAAGTAAGCCATTGGTAGGATAGTTGTCATGAAACTTTAAACACTGTATCTGTGTGGCACTATACACATTTCTGTTTGTTCTGAGCGGCCATCCAGCCTGACACAACAACATTTGCTGCTTCCGAAAATCCATTCTTATAGTATACTATATAGTATGCCACAAACAGTATGTCAGTGGAGTAGTATATCAGAATCCTCAGTTTTCATAAAACAGTAAGCAAGAAATACCAGATGACCTACTATTTCTTTTGAGATTCTGAAGTGCGGATCGACTGGACATTTTAAAATCCCATTATCCCTAAGGAGCTGAGGAGACATCACATTCAAAATGCTGGATTTTAAAGAACGGTGGTGAACCATGAGTCGGACGGCTCTTTCAACTATGAGTGATCTATTTACCAAGAAAGTTGTTCCTTGTGCTTAAATGGTACTTGTTTAACAAAACTAGAGTAGATTTTTTTCCCCGTGGTTGTTGTTACTACATCATATATTCGGGTCATGGGTCAATACTCACATCCCAGGAAGAAGTATGTCCAAAATCGCAGGCATTGACTCAACTATTGGTGTGAGTTGGGGACGGGACGAGCTCTTAGTTTAACCAATGGCAGATGGAGGGTGTAGTTTTAAAGATGATTGAAAACAATTACTATTTTTGCGATTCCGTTCGGTGGAACTAGTGGTGCAGAAATTACACGTTTCATTTTTAAAACTAATGGATGACCTGGAGTGAAGAAGAATGGCCCTCAACTCATTTAACGCTTTATTTTATTTTATTTTTATTTTTTGCATTATATTACTTTTTCTTTAATTCAAGGAACGTTTCTAATTTGGGACCTGTGAAGTTTCATAAGAGCCTCATAGGCAAAAGAACACATCAATAGATCTGTGACAAATGTAAATAATAGACCTAAAATGTATCAGTGACATAACACAATACATTTTTATTGTTCCAGCACAGATCTTTGGATTACTGAGAACTGTAACTTTTTTGATCTCTACATGACTCAAAGTAAATGCCACCCTGCTGAGCTTTGGTAGACAAAAATTTTGCCAGCAGCTGCAGAACTTGACTTTTTCGTTAACAAGCATGAGATGACATTTCGATTAAGAAAGCACGTCCTGTTGACAGAAACCTTTATCATCAATCACACCGTTTGAAATTTCCATTAAAGATTCGTCATTTTATATGCCAGGCATTCTTATCGCTTCTGTTTAAACACATTAAAAAACATCTTAAAGGTTCTAGTTCAGAGCCAAAGCAAAGGTCAGCACCAAGCTTGCTTTTGAAGAGGAGTTTTGATTGATGGCACTTTTGAGGTCAGATCCAACTCATCGTTATGCTAATAATCTCTAAGACAAAAGATCCTCGACATTGATCCTCTTTACAAACACAGCGGTGGACACTGATTGGAAAAATTTACACTTAAAACATGAATGTTTAATTAAGAGGTGTGCAGGTATAACAGCTTTTTTCAGTAGAGACAATCTCAAATTGAGACAATCTCATTTGCATCAGGCTGCTATGAATTAGGTAATGATTTTTATATGAACCATCTTGGAAACTGCCAAGAAAGACGAGACTCGCATCCGAGTTCGATTCAGCCCCCCTTCCTCACCTCTAGTAGTTCTCCTTTTACATTGTACCTTTAAGTTCAAATAGGGTTGCCAACTGTCCCGTATAAGCCGAGATATCCCGTACTTCGGCCGTAAAAAGCATGCCCTGTATGCGATGCATATTGGCTTGTATTTTAGCTGTGAAACGCTCGAGGGGAACCCCTGTCCCATATTGGAGCACTCAAAATGCTGAAGCATCCCATATTTGCATTTCAAAAGTTGTCAACCCTAGGTCCGAACCATGGTACTTTTGCGTCATTGACGTATCACCGTAAGAACTAGTGGAAGCTGTTTACCACTGTAGCTAGGCTAGCTCCACTGTCTCTTTGGATTTATCAACTAAATTTGACATGGATAGACAGAACGCTGTTTTTCTGCTGTGGATCCATTGCAAAAATGTGTAGAATATAAGCTGCTTTCAAAACTGAGTTTATTCAGAGACCAGCAGTTATGAAAAATGCATACTACTATACTATAATAAGTAATCCTATAATAAGTGTGACTGGGAGCATGCAAAGATACAAATTATACGTCATCACATGAACCGTAACCCAGACCACTATTTCAAGCAGACTCCACTCGTTGATGCACACAAGATTTTGAAAAACTGCTTTCAAATCAAACTCAGACTTCAAAAGGACTTGGGTCTGCATCAAAAGCTCTACAATGAAAGCACCCTAAAACATTAGAACCACAAATATTCTAGCAACATTTGGGATAAATCTGGCTGCTATTTGAAACATTGAAACAATTCAGTTTAATATAATCAAGGTTCAGTTAGGACTACTTCCATCAAATTAATACTAACTTGAACACTTGAATGAATACTTTACTGATTGTACACAATTAAGCATCTGTTAGTGTTGGCGGTATGGTTCTGTTCTGGACAAACTCTTCACACATCCATGCAGCTGTGCATGGATGGAGCAGGGAGAGCAGCCTCAGCGGACATGCGATCCTGTCAGAGCTTCTCCAGCAAGTGCAGGGGAACAATAGATCATTTCCATCATTGCTCAGGAGAAAGCATCCCACCGAGAGAACCTGGGATCTCAGAGTCACAGCGCAATGCTAAACAGCCCTGTGTGTCCCAAACGCCTGCAGTAGAGCCTGAATAATTGATGAAATGCTGAGACTGTCAAGACCCAGGGAAATCTCTTTACTTGTTTCGTGATCAATGAGAGAGACCATATTTCTTGACACCCAACTAATCAGGTTTACATAAAGAGTCTCAACTACAGCTAATGCTATTTGATGCTGCTTAGTAAAACCATCTGTTTTAATGGGTGCCCCTGAATTAAGATGCTTTAGTTGGGTTGGGAATGTAAAGTGGTCAGTGTAAACCATTCATTTATATTCTCCCTAGAATGCAGAATGAATGACCCTATTGCAGGCTACATTACCTGTCAATGCAAGCAAAAAAAAAAAAAAAAAAAAAAAAACTGTATTATACAGTGTTGGTGGCACGGGTGATACACCCATGGGATCTATTAGACAATTTCATTTTGTTAGCTGTTGTTGGCATGACAACGAGGCTGTGAGGGATAGACTTACCATCTCTTCAATGGCACGAATGGTATAAAGCTGCATAAAGCTCCTAGATCACATCTGATTTTCTACAACTCATGTTGTCTGGAGTTCTTTGTATACTGAATGTTCTTGGTCATATATTTTATCAGTGTTTTGTCCGTGGAACGATCCAAAAACACTTTAAACTGCATTACAGCACATTGAAGAGACTGTAAGTCTATCCCTCACAGCCTCATTGTCATTACCATTAAAAATCAAAGATGCGCTAGTGTTAGAAAGGTCTGTAGGCTTTGTATGAGACTAGTCAGCTATATCCACAACATAGATATAATATTATAACTTACATCTGCACATTCAATGAAACAAACACACAGGTAAACTTCAAATAAGCTACTTGCCGGTCAGAATGGGTATCTCAGGTTGTGAATAAGCCATTGCCATAACAATGCACTATAACAGAGTAAGTCAAGACAGGGCAAGTCAGTCCACTCAGCAGTCATCTTGGGAACATTTCCAGGCAGCTATTAATTAATTATTATTTTTTAAAATTATTATTATTTTATTTTTTTACATTAATGCATTTGGCAGATGCTTTTATACAACGCGACTTACAGTGCATTCAAGGTACACATTGCATCAGATTGTGTTTCCTGGGAATCGAAACCCATGATCTTGGTGTTGCTAGTGCCATGCGCTACCAATTTACCATGGATACATGCAGCATGAAAGTACAGCTCCTCCTATCTACTTGCAGTTCGCCTACAAATGATGACGAAATGCAGTGAAGTTTTTGTTCTGCCAATGTGTTCGTTCGGTGATATTTCTCCTCTTCACACACATCTCTGAAATGATTGACCTAGCAGAACTCGGGTGGTCAAAAAGCGTTGGTGATTGGTTAAAACTAATCGTGGGTGGGGATTGGACAAGACGTTTTTTATTTACAATCGTGCGTCCCAGCTGAGGAGTTGTTACCTAGGTTACTGCTGCTAAAATGGATAACTTTGAAGCCTGTCTCTCAGAGATTGTGCAAAGTATACTTTTTTTTTGTATGATTCACAACACAAACTCCGCAAAGACACCGTGGCCACGATACATAATGTTGTGTTTATGAGAAAGAAATTTGAGAGAGACATTTTGTGACATTTAAAGAGATTTATGTGTTTAGTAGACGTTTACCCCAACACGTCTACTTACGCAAACTTTGATTATAGTCCTAATAAGAAAAAATTTATAATGCAGCCAACAACAGATTATAAGAAACAAATGATTAGTTCACCTCTGGATTGAATCTTCTGGTCTGAGTCGTTCGTTCTTTTGTCACTTGACAGCCGTATGTGCATAGCGTATACGGATGTCCCGTGACAAATGAACGAACGACTCGGACCAGAAGACTCGAGAGGTGAACTAATCATTTCTGTTTTCTGTGTGTGCAATGCATTGTGTATATGGCTGTCATGTGACAAAAGAACGAACGACTGGGACCAAAAGACTCCAGAGGTTAACCTTTTTTTATTTTTTTTTATTGAACAGTGATTACAGGGGATATCCTGTATATCACAAAAAACAAAAAAACAAAAACAAAAACAAAAAAAAAAACACTTAAGAAAACAGGAAACTCGAGGTAGAGCAAGACAATAAATTATATTTTCAAACAAGATACAGTAAACAGAGATAGTCTACTAAAAAGTAATTCACAAAACATCTAAAGCAATATAAATTAAACATACAATAAATGAATAAAAATAAATAGAAATAAATAACATAAAACTTAAAAAAAATAAAATAAAATTGTCACCTTCAGGAAATCAGGAGGTAACTCTTATAATGAAACCATAATTTTTTTAATCAACAGAGCAGTTTTAGCGGCTTTCTTGTTAAATGATGAACAAAGAGAGTCATAGAATAATTTTAGATCGACACAGAATAGCCTAAAATTGGGTTTAGAATCAGTGGCTTTACATTTATGGAGATGAAACTGGCCACAGAGAGTTATCAGTTTTAACCTGTCATCCATCTCCTTTGACCCTGAGTCTCAAATCAAAAACAGTACATTCATTATTTCAAAAATAAAAAGTTTGTTGTAAGCAAAGAAAATAAGCCAGGCTACTTCTGAGAGGTGAACTAATTATTTACTAACCACCACAAAATGAACAAATCACTCTCTGAATCTACTCGTTCTTCTGAGTCACATAAAAGATTCGTTCAAAATGAACAAATCATTCATGAACGACTCATCACTACAATTGACTTGAAGTTTCGGAAAGCTTCGTTTCTGCCATCACTAACTAAAGGCACCAATTCATGGAGAGAAAGGCCTGCATTACTGGCATTATTCCCATGGCTGGAACAGTTTGTTAAACACAGTAATGTCACTCGCAACTAACTAATTTTAAAACGACGCAGCGTGTAGTTTAAACACCGGCTTCGTTCACCTCGGGTACTTCAGGTCAGTGGTCTCCAACCTTTTTTGCACCATGGACCGGTTTCGTTTTGAAAAATATAATATGAAAATATAGAGTTTGGCGGAGATTAGAACAATCATTAATTTAACAATTTATTTAACATTAAATGTACATGAAATCGTCAACTTAAGCCTCCATGTCATCTGCACACAATGAATAAAAATAAAACATTACAACTCACCAATAACACAGCTGAGAATGAGAAAAAAGTTTGGCTTCTTCCATAGTATAAATCAGGCTTAACTCACACACCTCTATGTTATGATATCGAAACACTTTTACTCTTAAAAACTTAGGTTAGGGAGGAACGTTGTACTAATTAACACCACCATCTAATATTCAACTTAAAAACCTCATCTGTTCACGACACCACTTCACTTGCTTTTGGGGCACGCCATCCATGGACTTTTCTCTGGGAAACTGCAGCCAGGCTTTAGTTTTTCAAGAATGTTGCCACTTCATGTAATTTTCATGAGATCAGACTGAATTAATTACAAATGCAATCAATAGATAATTTAATTGCAAAAGTAATTGAAACACAAATGTAGCATATATAACATATTTGTAAGGCATTGCAAGTCATTGGGATAAAATTCCACAGATTATACATAATATCAAGAAATGTAATATTTAATAGTTTTCGAAGAACAGCTACATGAGATTAATTTTTGAATTTCCAAGCTGGTAGGAACATGTTTAATTTCACAACATATTGTAATGATCTATGTCATAAAATGATAGAACACAGTGAGGATAAGGAACCTCTGCTGGTGTGTATTTGCAGAATATATTACAAGATATTCTAGAGGGAAATTCAGGCTTGTCAGCTTGTAGTGCCCAGCTTTGTCAACACCCTTTACAAACATGTTCATCTGTTTGCCTTGTCAGACGTTTTTTGAAGAATGTAAAATGAGTTACAGCTCACCTTTCTTTTCTAATGCCATCATGTTTTGCTCACTATTTGTTTTCTGTCAGTTTCTCCTCCACCTGTCTTGCTTTAACTATGCTGCCATCATTTCCTCTTCCGATGCCGTCAGCTCTAGGGATTCACTGCCTCACCATTGTCATCTGCATAATCCTTACCCATATTGTGTTGCTCAAGACAGACGAGCTCCCCAAATAACATTAATCTCGAAGCTGCCCAACACAGACTCATGCACATTACCTTACCTGTTATTAGCCTATGAGAGGCTGTCTGTTAACTGGCATGCAAATGAGCACATCACAGTTTGTCCAACACGTCTGGTCCTCAAGAACAGGGTTACGGGCTGGTTGACCTGCTGTCTCATTTATAACATTCCTTGTAACATTCCATTGAGAGGGATCTAATATATTCCTTATGATGAAGGCTAGCCTACTGAACCAAATAATGCTGAGTCACCACCTGCAAAAAAAAAAAAAAAAAAAAAAAAAAAAAAAGGCTGATGCTCCATAGATTCATGTTTGAATAAGGAATCAAAGTTCACTTTTGAGGTGAGTACTTCAAAGTCGTCTGGTCCACGCTTTAAAGCAGGGACTAGAAATGGTTCAAGGAACGAAAACGAATTTAAAATTGATTTTCAATTGTTCTGGAGTGAAAATATTATTTTTAAATACTGATAACCGGTTATAACCGGTTAATATCGTTCAGATAACTGTTTCATGAAATCAAAGACCAAAGGGTTTATCACAGTAAATGTTTGGAACTACACAACTTCATATTGCCTGAAAAAATGAAAATTGCTTTGATCCTGTAGGAAACTGCTGCATCACACATTTCTTTGCCTAATTGCCCATTGCCCATGGATGCAGCATTCTGTGAATGACGCCCTTTTTAACAGCTTTGTATAACTACTAGTTTCCAAGTCTTCATTGAATTATTGTTAGTCATGTTACATTCATAAAGATCTGTAATTAAAATAATACTTAGCCTGACTGTTAATTAACTGTTTGCTTGTTATGATTTCTATGCTGATAAATCCGCCACACAAGAAAAAAACTTAACTGCTTATTTTAGCTTATTTTGGTGAGGCATGTGTCTAATTTTGGGCTTTTTTTCCAGACCATGTTGCTTGTTTCTCTTGCAAGATCTGGCAACACTGCAATTGGTATTTTCACCCACCCCTTAGTGCAGAGTACTGTCATTAAAAAAAAAAACATTATTAACCATCCTTTCATTTTGTTCTAACCATAACCATTCAGAAGGGAGGCTGCAGAACTTCAGAACTGGAGCGAAAAAATACTGTTTTTTGCTCAGAACGAACCGAAATTAAATCATTTCATGTTTAGTCCCTGCTTTAAAATATTCTTAAAGGGATAGTTCACCCAAAAACTTAAATTCTGTCATTATTTAATCATTCACTTTCATTTTATTTCAAGCCAGTATGATGTTCTTTATTCGGAGGAATACCAAAAGAGAATTTAGCAGAATATCCGAGCTGTTCTTTTCCATACAATGAAAGTGGATGGGCCAAGGGGCTGTCAAGCTCCAAAAAGAACACAAAACCATAAAAGTAGTCCATACGACTGGTGTACTACATTTAAAGTCCTCTGAGGTCATACAGTACCTTTGTGTGAGGAACAGTCCGAAATTTAAGTAGTTATTCTTGTCTTGAAAATCATGCTTGAGAGAAGTGGTCACCAGTTACTTTCATTGCATAGTAAAGAGCAGCTTTGGCATTCTGCTATAATCTTTTTGTGCTCCAAAGAAAAAAATTAATACAGGTTTTAAATGAAAGAGTAAATGATGGCAGCATTTTCATTTTTGAGTGAATTATTCCATTAAGTTTGAGGATGTGGGAGTATCTGAAAGGTTGATGACGTGGTACCCATTGAAAAGTTTCTAAAAAAATGTGAGAAAATTTCATTAAAAGTAACACATCTCAGAGCTTGGAAAAAATTTGTGCAAAGTGGTATAAAGAGTCCATGATCCAAACTCTAGAATATAATGGTGGATGAAGCTAATTCAGAAGTGAGGATTTCATTCAACTTACACTTCAAATGTCTTTTTAGAAATTATAGCAGATGATGCACATTTTTTTATGGAGTTTTGTTATAGCAAACTTGGTACAAAATATTGGTTTCAAAAATTGGAGCACAAAGATAATCCATAATCTTTGCAATGTCATAAGCAGAGAATATAGACTCCACAGTCAATTACACACAGTGTCAAAGTGTTTTACTGAAGTCTTAGAAGCGAATCTGTGCAGTAACCATTTTATATCCCAAACCAATAGAAAACATCATAAATACTGGAAAGATAATTGTGAAAATGGATTCTCCGCTCTTTTTTCCCCCTACTGCAGTGAGAATAGTCTCATCTTCACTCTCAATTCTAATATGATTTACCTTCTTCCAATGCTGTTGGATTTAGACTTTTTTCTACTCAGATCAATATCACCATCGGTTCATTCTTCCTCTTATACTGTACATCCTCCTGAAATGATCACCTTTTCTTTGCTCGTACAGTGATGAGCTCTTTGCCTTTTCTGACTCAGAATCTGTCTTGGGTGCACTGGTGTCGTATCGATATCTGGTCCCATTCAGAGCTGTCTTCTAATATTTCATCTCTACCCATGTCTATTCATATTTTCCCTACCTGTCACCTTAAACCCAATAATAAAGCAGGCAGGTCAGCTCTCTCACATCCATCTCAAATAACATCTCCCCACTGACTTCCCCTGGACTCGATGCTACCTCTGAATAATGAAGGGATCTCTGCTGTTTTAAGATGTGCTCAAATGGTTCTGACAAATATTGACCCTGAGTAATACAGAGGGAATTCTTAATACATTCTGATTGGCAGTCTTGTGCCCTCCATCACAGTCAAGTCTCCATCGGTTGACTTATAGCATCAGATGAAACGGATGAGGAAAATAACTGTTGCCGGGTCATTTAATAATCTCAGTGTCCGTGAATTATGCACTAGAAAGATAAATAAAAATGTGGGAAGCTTTATAAATGAATGTTCTGAATGTTCTTTGGGTGGAGGTATTTGGATACATTGAAGGCTTCACTAGTATAAGGCTTTTTGGAATAGTTGACTGTTGACTTTTTTTTGTCAGATTCAGTGAGCAATTAGAGCTCAAGATGCTTAACTAAATATTCTGGGTTCAATACAAGTTAAACTCAATTGACAGGATTTGTGGCATAATATTGATTACCACAAAAAGTAATTTTGACTAGTCCCTCCTTTTCTTTAAAAAAAAGAAAAAGCAAAAATCAAGGTTACAGTGTGGCACTTACAATGAATGTGAATGTGGCCAATTAGGAGGGTTTAAAAGACAGAAATGTGAAGCTACTAATCTTATAAAAGCACAAACATGAATTCTTCTGTTAAAACTCATGTATTATTTGAGCTGTAAAATTGTTTAAATTGTAATTTTTACAGTAATTTTAGGGTATGTTGACATTACATCGTCATGGCAATGAAGTTGTAAAATTGGCAAAAAATGTACATAGAGATTAGCAAATGATTTTAAAACTCGTAAGTGACTAAAATGTTTACAGGCATATTGTTTGTCTTGTGGCTATACTTTAAAAAAAGTAAGTATTTTAACATTCCAAAATTGGCCCCCCATTCACTTCCCTTGTAAGTGCTTCACTTTGTGGTAATCAATATTTTGCCACAAATGCTGTCGATTGAGCTTTGTCATGCACGAGGTTGGTTGAACCCAAAAGCTGAGCACAGATGTGGAGAGTGAGTGAGTTCAATTAAATAGTTTTAGTTATTACAGACTGGAAATTTGATGAATGATGAACAGACAGATGGTTGAGGCTGAGGGCTGGGCAGGCAGGAGGCAATGGTAGAGCAGAGCAGTGAGCAGGATGGTTTGGCATGGCAGGCTTGATGGAGAGTGAATCTGGAGGTGACTGAAGAGGTAAGTGGTTGAGTGCAGGTTGGCTGGTTGGATAATGGATCTGAAACACAGGAAAACACAAATAAGAGCAAGAACAAACACTGAATGAGATAGAGTAACTAGAATCTAATTGGCCTTAGTGTTAGTACCACACTAGTAGACTGAACAATCTGGTGACGAATGACTGAGAACTCCAGGTTTAAGTAGAGCAGACTGGTGATGAGATGAAGAGCAGGTGAGATGTAATCAGTGGGAAAATGAGCATACTCAATCCAAGCAAGGTGGGCTCTCCAGGACAAGGGATTACAGGCTGTTTCATATCATAATGCTGCCTCTAACTCCTGATTGACTCTCCACTTGCCCATTGGATTGAGGGTGGAAGTCAGAAGATAAACTCACCGATGCTCAAAGAGCCCAGCAGAAGGCTTTCCAGACCTGAGAGGTGAACTGCAGTCCACGATTGGAGACAATGTCCAAGGGGATGCCATGGAGATGGAAGACACGTAGGATGATGCAAAGCCTTCCCACGAGCACATACAGAACAGGCAGTGATGAAGGCTCGAGTATCTGCGTCCATAGTGGGCCACCAGAAGTGTCTTTTAAGAAAGTCTAGGGTGTGACTAGAACTGGGGTGACAGGAGAATGGGGAGGAATGTCCCCACTGGAGAACAAACAGCATCAGGAACATATAAGCATCCAAGGGGTCCATTACCAGGATTGGGTTGAGTGCACTGAGCTTCCTTGACTACTGACTCGATCTCCCAAGTATCAGCTCCCACCACACAGGGAGGAATGATGGTTTCAGGGCTCGAATGGTTCTCCTCTGGAACAAGCTGACGGGAGAGGGCATTGGGCTTACCATTCTCGGAGCCAGGGCGGTAAGTGAGAGTGAAATTGGAATGCTCAAAAAATAAAGCCCAGCAGAGTTGCCGTGAATTAAATAATTTGGCAGTCTGTATGTATGCTAGGTTTTTGTGGTAAGTCCATACCAGAAAAGGTTGATTGGATCCCTCAAGCCAGTGCCTCCACTCCTCCAGAGCTAACTTGACTACCAGTAATTCACAGTTCCATAGTTACGTTCAGCACTGGTCAGGCGGCGGGAAGAGACACAAGGATGGAGTTTCCCCATTAGGAGCGGAACTTTGGGACAGAATTGCTCCCACACCAGAGTCGGAAGCATCCACCTCCACAATGAATTAATGAGACAGAAGTCAATGCACGGGTGGAGGGTGCCGTCTTTCGTGGCCACAAAAAAAAAAAAAAAAAAAAAAAAACCTGTGCCAAGGGTTGAAGAGCAGATTATGCCAGCAGATAGAGAATCATGTATATACAGTATATCTCTCCATGGCCTCCCGTTCAGGTCGGGAGGGTTTATACAATCGACTGGTGGGCAAAGGGGCTCCAGGCAGAAGATCTGTCGAGCAGTCTTAAGGGTGATGAGGTGGCAAAGAGAGGGCCTGATCCTTTCTGAAGTCATCACCCAAGTCATGATACTCTGAAGGAATAATGAACAGATCCAAGGATTCCTGAGCTGGTGGCGCAACAGCGACCTCTGGAGGTAGAGCAGACAGCAGACAGGAGGAGTGGCAGGATATACTCCAGTTAATTAACTTTCCTGAGGTTCAGTCGATGTGTGGGTTATGAATTTGTAGCCAGGTATGTCCTAAGACCAGAAATGTTGGTGAGGATTTTATATAAAACTGAAAATACTCAATGATTTCCAGAGAGAACCAGGAGTAGTGGAATGGTGTGCCGAGTGATAGACTAAAAATATTCCGTCCAAGGCATTCACAGTGATAGGAGTGTCCAGTGGTTCAGTCAGAATGCCGGCCTGGGAAGCGAGCTTAACATCTAGAAAGCTATCATCTGCAACTGAATCCACCAGAGCTAACAGAGGAAAGGACTGCTGATTAAAACACAGTGTGGCTTGTAATTGCAGGCAGTGAGAAGACACTGAGGGTGGAGTTTGGCTCACCAGTAATCCCCCTTCTACTGGTGAGCACCCCCTTTTGGCTGAAGGGGACAAGTGGCTAGGAAATGACCCATCTGACTGCAATATCTACACTCACCCACCCTCAATCTCTGGAGTCATTCAGCTGGGGTAAGATGCGCACGACCCACTTGCATGGACTCATCAGATGGCGAAGAGTAGGTTGAGACACGGGGATCAGTAAGTAATTCAGTGACCTCCTTTCCATTCAACTGGGAAAAGATACGAGAAGAGGGTGAGGGGAGAGAGACTGGATTTTTCCCTACGGCATTCTCACAGGCGGTTATCTAAAATGATAGAGAGACACACACAAGTGAGTTAAGAGTCAGACATATCCTTATCGGCCAGTTCATTCTTTATACAGTCATCGAGTCCATTCCGAAACACTGCCTGAAGAGCACCATCATTCCAGCCTGATTCGGCAGCTAAGATGTGGGACTCCACCGAATATTCAGCCACACTTCGAGAGCCCTGATGGAGCGAGAGGAGGAGCTTCTCAGCTTCAGCTCCATGAACAGGGTGTCAAAAAACGTTCCTAAGTTCAGCAGTAAGAGGCAACAGAGTTAAACAAGGCAGTTTGACTGCTCCAGACCGCTGTGGCCCATGCTAAGGCATTTCCCTGAAGGAGCCCAATGACATAAGAGAGTTTCGCCTCATCTTTGGAATATTTATGTGGCCGCTTGCCAAAAACTAGAGAACACTGAAGAAGAAAGGACTTACATCTTCCTAAATCTCCAGAGTAAAGTTCAGGATCCGGGACATGAGCCTCACATAGAGGATGAATGATCCGAGAAGGTGACGGGGTGCTCTGGGAGCAGGCTGATTGGAAGTCGGACTCGTAGAACACGGAGCGAGTAGAACAGAAATTTCATTTAATTTCACAAATTTGTGAGATCTGACCTGTCATGGCTTGGTTACTGTCCATGAGATCCCATAGCGGTCTTTCATGCTGTCCCAGAAGTACTCCTTGCCTAGAGAGCTTTATGAACAGAATCTATGTCAGCTGGGTCCATAGTGGCCAGATTGTTCTGTTATGCCTGAGGATGGGTGAACCCAAAAGCTGTACACATTTTTACAGACTGGAAATTTGATGAATGATGAACAGACAGATGGTTGAGGCTGAGGGGTGGGCAGGCAGGAGGTAATGGCAGAGTAGGGCGGTGAGCAGGATGGTTTGGCGTGGCAGGCTTGATAGAGAGCGAATCTGGAGGTGACTGAAGAGGTAAGTGGTTGAGTGAAGGTTGGCTGGTTGCATCTGAAGCACAGGAAAACACAAATAAGAGCAAGAACAAATACTGAATGAGATAGCAGAGTAACTAGAATCTAATTGACCTTAGCGTTAGTACCACACATGTAGACTGAACAATCTGGCAACAAATGACTGAGAACTCCGGGTTTAAGTAGAGCAGACTGGTGATGAGAAGATGAAGAGCAGGTGAGATGTAATCAGCGGGGAGAGCTGCCACGCCACTGGAACAGTGCAACTCACATACACACAGGGGGAGACACAGACAGACAGAAAAACACAGATGGCAAAGGCCAACATCTTAACAAGCTTAACTTGTATTGAACCCGGAATATTCCTTTAAACCACTTTCCTTCTTAAGCACGACTTCAATAATTAACTTATTTCTGAACACCTGTTTTTCAGGACAAAAACAACTGGAACTGAAAAGAAGGCATCACTAATCATTATTGACATAGTCTTCATGTTGCACAGGATATAGAGTAAGCTGCAAACCAAAATCAGTTTAGGAAATAATAAAATGATCACAAGCCGTAACATTATTGACAAAACACACAGATTTTTTTTTTTTGTTTTTTTTTTGTTAAGTAACCGAAAAATGTGTCTCTTGTGGTAACATCCAGAGGTGGGTAGAGTAGCCAAAAACTGTACTTAAGTAAAAGTACTAAGTCTTTTAAAAATGAATTACTCAAGTAGAAGTAAAAGTACTATTGTTAATAATTACTTGAGTAAGAGTAAAAAAGTATCGAAATAAAAGAATACTCAAATAGCGAGTAACTAGTTCCTTCCGATCGGATTATTATTATTATCACCGTGGTGCATGAATCATGTGCCTATGTGATCCTATATACCCTCTGTTACAGTGATAGTTTAAAAATGAAAATTATTATATAATTTATTCACTCGCATGTTCTAAACCAGTTTGACTTGGACACAATGAACACAATTAAGGAGATGATAGACAGAATTTTAACCACAGTTACCTTTTACTTCCATTTGTTTGTCATTTTTGAAAGTGAATGGTGAATGAGGATGTCAGTCCCTAACATTCTGCCTAACACCTTATTTTTGGTTCCAGAAAAGATGAAGACACAAAAGTTTGGAACAACGAGAGTGAGTCTAAATGATGACAGAATATTATCATTTGTCATACCTAAAATAATTTCTGCAGAGCTACATTCCCACCAGAAGCCTGCAGTCGGCTAATGAGCGGCGCCTTGGTGTACCAACACAAAGAGGCACTAAAACACTTTACTGGGCTTTCGGTTTCACTGTACCTCATTGGTGGAATGACCTTCCCAACTCCATCCATGAAGCAGACTTACTCTCTGTCTTCAAAAAACAGCTAAAACACATCTTTTCCATGAGCACTTAACCATGCACTCATTAAAAAATCTTATTGCACTCTAATCTGTCTTGGATACTACTATTCTAATGCCAGTGAAACTTTGTAATACAGCAATTTTTGTACTGCTGTTTCCTTAAGATGAATCGCTTATGTTGTATTATTTCTCTTTTGTAAGTCACTTTGGATAAAAGCGTCTGCCAAATGAATAAATGTAAAATGAATAAATGTAATTTATGGGTGAACTCTCACTTTAAGGATGCTTGACAAATCGGGTCTGAAAATTAGAAGAAAAGTTTGGAAATGTTCCAAGCAATTATTACAGAAATAAATTAAACAATGTCTCACAGGCACAATTATATTATTATGTATTATATTGTATATTTTTAGTTATGAATCAAAGCAAGATTGTGCATTATTAATGTCTAATGTCACTATTTCACAAAGTTAAATTTCTGCATGCATTCTTAGTTCAGTATATTCTGTGGCTTACAGTATATACACTGACAAAAAAATTTAGATCATTAGTGCACAATGAAAAGTGAAGTTGCAGATTATCTCTGAGGCATGTTTAGGCTTATTTTAGTTCAGAGCTTGTTTCTGTTGTCCCTAAAGTTGAAATACTGGCTTCTCCGAAAACAGTGCTACAGCCAGTATATTCTATTTTGAAATGTCCGTTCCGGGCTGGAATTTCTGTTTGTGTTTTGGACTGTGTGATCCCGCCCACTGCCCATTTCCCAACAGTATTTTGACACCCCCGGTTGCCAGATTTAAAACAAGTTAGTGGGCAAACACAGCGCGTTGCAGCCATGGAAGCCAGCAATACATCTAGCTAACATTGACAGAGTTATAAAAAATCCACATGAGCTGGTTTATAATTTGCAAACAATAAAAACATTGCAAACATATACATTATCTGATCAACTTACAGTGTAAGGCTCATTGCTTGCCATTGTCAGTTTGCTCGTTCCTGTTGCGTGTCCTGTTGATGTCAATGTTACATATTGCTCCCTTAAGAAAAACGGAACGCACGTGCAAGCACGTGATCAGCAGAACAAAATAACGCTCTGTCTACATCAGATGCAAGCAGAGTGGCTCTATGAGAAAAAAACAAATCGCTCGCGTCCAATGTAGAAAGTTTGTAACATGGATTTATAAGCACTGATGTATTGCAGCACTGATATAAGAAAATGTATAATTAAAAACTGAAGTAAATAGAGCCCGTAGTTACAGAAACACACTGACACTGACCATTACCACAGCAAACAACCCAGCGTTATCATCATCACCGCAACTTACCGCAACGTGTTTTCTTAAGTTAAATCTGTAATTCTGTATGCTGACATTTCCACTTGTTTTGGTGTTGCATGAAGGCATCGCATAAACGTAACTCTTCATTTTCACTGTGTGGAGTGAAATAAAGTGCCTGTTTTGAGCCCTGGCTGCTGGTCTGCTGCTGTTGCTGCAGTGATGAACTTGAGTCGAGTGACAGCACCGCTATAAAGTTCCGGTGCCATAAAAGTCCCAATCATAAATATCTCAGTAAATTACGCATTTATTAACACTTGTTAAATTAAAACCAGTAATGTAACGACAGTAACGTCCTCCATTGTAACGAGGTAAAATAAATTTTTTTTCATCAAAATTTCACTTGAGTAAGAGTAAAATCAGTAAACCTACTCTTTAAAGTACATTTTCTCCAAAAAGTTACTCAAGTAAATGTAACGGAGTAAATTTAGCACGTTACTATCCACCTCTGGTAACATCTAAACTAACTGGTTTTAAGTAGAAACTCAGTCAACCAGACAAATAATGTTACACCAACAAAGTTATTATTATAATTTTTTTATGAGATTGATCACATAAAAATAGATCTTTGAGATAACAGTTACATTTTTTTTGTGCAGTTAGATATGCAATTGATAAAAAATTGTGCGAATAGCTGTTTAAAAGTGGCACAGCATCATACAGCCAAACATAAAGGCAATTCCTCTTGTTAAAATGAGAAAAAAAAAAGATATTTAATTTGGAATTAAACTAATCACATCTGTCCATTACTATACAACGGACTGATTAATCAGACTAGTTTATGACCTAGTGAATTCATGTTTATTAAATAGAAATAAATAAAAAGTGTGTCATTTTTTTACCAGCTTATTTGCTCTTGAATGGTGTTCTGACCAGGGATGCAATGGGTGAAAGTCATCAGTTCTGATTCATTTCACCGTTCATGCATACATAATGTGCAACACGATTAAAAGTGAGAAAAATAGTCTGAATATCTGTGTTGCATTTCAGGCAACCACCTACATAACCACCTCCTCAAAACATTTTCTGCCATTAGCTGCAGTGAAAATGCTGTACAAATGTCCAAGTTAAGGCCATTCTTCACATACAGTAAAAATAAAAATAAATAAATGGTATTATCCTGCTATAGACTTAAACTGTTAAATATCTTGTAGACTGTATTTAAAAGAAAATATTGACAATATTTTCAAACATGACTTATGTTTGTGAGAGATATAAGAGATGAAAGAGATATTGTACAATCAGCTGGTCATTTTCACCAAGTAAACCCAACTCAAAGCAGAGGGGAATTGTTTCACCATGAAGTGTATTATTTTGCAATAATGACCAGGTGACTATACATTAATCGCACTCATTACACTACTACTTACCAAATAAATAAATATGTAGCACAGACATGTAGGAAATCAGTTGCCTGGGACAATGGTCAATAATGGTTAAATGACTGTTATGCAAAAATATTTGACCACAGAATTCTGCAACTAACCAATCAGAATCAAGTATTTCAGAGAGCCGTGTCATAATGATTAATATTTAAGTATTGTACAGTAATGCTGTAACTGAAATAGAGGACACACTTTCCAGTAAAATTTAGGGCTGTCATTTTTAATATGTAAATTTAGTGCCATTAATTATATAAAAAAATGTGTTAAAACATTTACGCAATTAATCATGTCTCCTGACCTATACGGAAATTTCGTAATAAGAGTATTTTCCTAACATTATGCTTGAAGTACATGTAACTTTGTGTTTTCATGTGCCGTGTCAGCAGAAATAAACGCGCCTGAACAAATCTCACAAGCAGTGCAGCCACAGAACGAGAGCCAGGATGCGTTCTTTACAGCTGGACGAAGCACAACAGAATGCATCTCGAGACATGATTTTCAAAGTTTCAACTATTTTAACTTCACACAATGCCCAGTGAGACGCACCAGGAGTCCCTGACTGACGCATATGTATAGACAACAATATAATCAATAATAGTGTAAGCGGAAAGTAAGAAGACATCCCTTGAGAACAGGTCAGATTGATGAACTCAATTGCTGTTGACTGTAGGTTTATGTTCACTGATATGGGAATAATACAAACTATACTGTATATTAACTTCTAAAGACACTTTTGAATGTTCTAATTAATGCTTTACCCGACTACCACAATAATGCAATATAGTATTTCAATCTGAATATCTAAATATATATCTCAGTATCTCAGTAGGAAATATAAATTTTAGATTTCAACATTCCCTTTGTTAAATGAATTGAAGAAGAAAAAGGAGCCACACAGGAGCCTAAAACTTTTGCACAGTTCTGTATATACAGGATATAAAGAATAAAGAATTAAATTAGATTCAAATCAAATTCAAATAGATTAATTGTGATTAATTTGATTTAGTCAGCATGTCATGTAATTAATTTTATTACAAATTTTAATCGATTGACAGACCTAGTATACTACTACAAATAAACAATAATATTACCAATGACACTGTATAGGTCATAAGAAATATTTTATGGGCCTTTCTGTAAATGACATTTTTTCATTTTTTATTATTGTAATTCATTATCTGTATTAAATTTCAATGTATAACATGGCCACTGTAATGAAAAGTGTACATGTAACTGCTGTCTAAAGGAAAAAATGCTGTCAAATTCATTCAACGACAGTACTGGGGCTGCTGAAGGTAATTTGCAGGTAAGCAACCATATCCCTTTTTTCTGGTTGGGGAGGGGATGAACAACTGTCAGTCACGCCACTAATAGTGAGTATACAGTGCATCCGGAAAGTATTCACAGAGCTTCACTTTTTCCACATTTTGTTATGTTACAGCCTTATTCCAAAATGGATTAAATTTATTATTTTCATCAAAATTCTACAAACAATACCCCATAATGATAATGTGAAAGAAGTTTGTTTGAAATCTTTGCAAATGTATTAAAAATAATAAACGAAAAAAATCACATGTACATGAGTATTCACAGCCTTTGCTCAATACTTTGTTGAAGCACCTTTGGCACCAATTACAGCCTCAAGTCTTTGTATGATGAGTATGATGCTACAAGCTTGGCACACCTATTTTTGGGCAGTTTCTCCCATTCTTCTTTGCAGGACCTCTCAAGCTCCATCAGGTTGGATGGGGAGCATCGGTGCACAGCCATTTTCAAATCTCTCCAGAGATGTTCAATCGGGTTCAAGTCTGGGCTCTGGCTGGGCCACTCAAGGACATTCACAGAGTTGTCCCGTTGCCACTCCTTTGTTATCTTGGCTGTGTGCTTAGGGTCGTTGTCCTGTTGGAAGATGAACCTTCGCCCCAGTCTGAGGTCCAGAGCACTCTGGAGCAGGTTTTCATCAAGGATGTCTCTGTACATTGCTGCATTCATCTTTCCCTTGATCCTGACTAGTCTCCCAGTTCCTGCCGCTGAAAAACGTCCCCACAGCATGATGCTGCCACCACCATGCTTCACTGTAGGGATGGTATTGGCCAGGTGATGAGCGGTGCTTGTTTTCCTCCAGACTTGACGCTTGCCATTCAGGCCAAAGAGTTCAATCTTTATTTCTCATGGTCTGAGAGTCCTTCAGGTGCCTTTTGGCAAACTCCAGGCAGGCTTTTACTGAGGAGTGGCTTCCGTCTGGCCACTCTACCTTACAGGCCTGATTGGTGGAGTGCTGCAGAGATGGTTGTTCTTCTGGAAGTTTCTCCTCTCTCCACAGAGAAACACTGGAGCTCTGTCAGAGTGACCATCGGGTTCTTGGTCACCTCCCTGACTAAGGCCCGTCTCCCCCGATCGCTCAGTTCTTAGCTCTAGGAAGAGTCCTGGTGGTTCCAAACTTCTTCCATTTATGGATGATGGAGGCCACTGTGCTCATTGGGACCTTCAATGCTGCAGAAATGTTTCTGTACCCTTCCCCAGATCTGTGCCTCGATACAATCCTGTCTCGGAGGTCTACAGACAATTCCTTGGACTTCATGGCTTGGTTTGTGCTCTGACATGCACTGTTAACTGTGGGACCTTATATAGACAGGTGTGTGCCTTTCCAAATCATGTCCAATCAACTGAATTTACCACAGGTGGACTCCAATCAAGTTGTAGAAACATCTCAAGGATGATCAGTGGAAACAGGATGCACCTGCGCTCAATTTTGAGTGTCAAGGCAAAGGCTGTGAATACTAATGTACATGTGATTTTTTTTCGTTTTTTATTTTTAATAAATTTGTAAAGATTTCAAACAAACTTCTTTCACGTTGTCATTATGGGGTATTGTTTGTAGAATTTTGAGGAAAATAATGAATTTAATCCATTTTGGAATAAGGCTGTAACATAACAAAATGTGGAAAAAGTGAAGCGCTGTGAATACTTTCCGGATGCACTGTAGACCTTTTTCACAGACTGTGATGACGTGTTTATGCCTTATTTATCAGCGTAAATCTTGCAATTTTTTTATATTATATATTTTAAAAATATCGAGTGTAAATTTATAACATTATGCTTTGTGTTATATTACCCTGGAATTACTTTAAAAAAATTAATTACCACAGCTGCGAGGGGGTTTCTATTACAGCTGCTGAGAGAGTGACAGTAAATTTGGCATCTTCTCCCATTTTACTGTCTTAATCCACCGCTCTCTATTTTTTCTCTTTTGGAAAGTCATTCAAATGTAATAATGGATTTTTTTCTTTTCTTCTTGGAGCAAATGGGTAAGTTAAAATAATATTTGCTGTGGTCTCCCATTCACTCCCATTCACCACTGCTGAAGTTTACCCTGCAAACGTTTACTTCTGCGTTCCAAAACCCGGAGTGTGAAAAAGGTCTATAGTGACAGACTCCCAGTCTGCACAGTAGGGAAGTTTCTGTAGCAGTGAGCACATGCAAACACTCTGTGGTGTATAATAAATATGCTGCATGCTAGGGATTAGAGGCAGGCTAATTATAGACTAGCACACTAACGCTACTCTGGTACAGTAGGCCTGTCACAGAGGGAGCATCTCACACTGGGTATGTCAATCACTCGTTTAGAACATGCACTGCTTCAAACCTGCTCTCTTTACCCTTCTCTCACCTGACTGGGTGACAATTAAACTGTTGTAGAGAGATCACACTGTAAAAAAATGGCAACATGCAAATGTGAGAAAGATCTGCAGTATTTCTACCTGATCTAACTTTTAAACATTACTTTTGTTACACTTAGGTAACAAAAAAATGTAATTAAGACTCGACTTAGACTTGAAGGCAACTGACTTGAAACTAGATTTAGAGTAAAAAAAGGACTTACATTTTGATCTGTTTCTCACCCACACCTATTATATCGCTTCTGACGATATGGATTTAACCACTGGAGTCTTATGGATTACTTCCATGTTTCCTTTATGTGATTTTTCAAGCTACAAACATCTGATCACCATTCACTTGCATTGTGAAGTCCAACAGAGCAGAAATATTCTTCTAAAAATCTTTGTTTGTGTTCTGCTGAAGAAAGAAAGTCATACACATCTGGGATGACATGAGGGTGAGTAAATGATGAGAGAATTTTTATTTTTGGGTGAACTATCCCTTTAATTGTCTTGCAAGAGGGTGCATAAAACTAACCTGCAGCATATAGAAAACGTGACTTGGACTCTATATGTCAGCAACTTGTGAACATGTCAGGATGTTACCAGACTGAAGAACATTTTTTAGACTATCTAAAATCCCAAGTAATACATATTGCTCCCACAGACAGATGTCTCTCTGCCTGCATAATAAAGTACCTAAAAACACAATTCTTTCTATTTATGCGAATAAAACAGAAGTTGCTTTAAAGGTGATATCCAGAACATGAACAGCCAGCCACTAGATCTTGTAAATTTTCATAACAAGCAGAGTTGGAGTATTTCCTCACAAAGGCTTCTTATAATACAGCACATCACTGTTAGGCGAAGCATGAAGGTTGCGCTCTGTGCATTGCAAATGTCACAGGGAAAGCGAGGACATCAGAGCTTGAAAAACTCTTCAAATGAGCATGTGTTCTGCCAACCCAAATGTGACAGCATAAAAAGAGCAATGTTTACTAACTAGGGTAATGAACCCCCTGTCGAGCCACCTCCCTCTTCAAGCAGGGCGCCACAGTGCTGCCTACGGCAGCAGCTGACGAAAAATATATTCCTCTTTCTGTCTCATTTATTTCATTTTTAACAGACTGTTTCGAGATTGAATGATACCAATGAGGTAACCATAAGAGTAAACAAACTCCAAATAGGAAAGACTGAGTTGGATAGCAGCCAGTGTACTTTGGATGCAAAGCTACAACATTGCAAAAAGTAGAAATGTGATAACTCCGCAAACAAACATTGAGTTGACGTACAGCACAAGAGAAATTGAGAGTGAATACACTGGGGCCAAAGACTCAATTCACTAGATGGTCAACTCACTACAATTTTTGCTTTAGCTTTAATATTTTGTACAGTGGAGCTTTAAATGGGATGAATTTAGAGACAGCCTCTCAGAGAGGGTGTTAGTGTGCTGGCAGCTCTTTGTTCTTTAGCATTTTAGTAAGTCTGCATGGTAAACTCTCTCTGAGAAGTGGTGTCTCTAAATTCATATAATTACGTCAGACTTTAAATTGCCTACCCTGAGGAATGTTCCTGTTATTATGGATAATCCGAAGGTCTCCATTTTCTTGGTGAATATTATGATAGTTTTGTGTAACAAAAATGTAAAATGTTGGTACAGAGGCAGACGGATGTCTTTGGCCATTGCGTCACATCTAGTGCTGTTTTTACAGAGTCTCGCGCCAACTTTTAAAAATACGACTAAAGACTGGATGTGCCAGCAGTTCCATTCTGTTCCATCTAGCAGTAGAGTGTGGTGGACGCTAAATCAAATTAATTATAGAAGGCTTCCTTAACACCAGCGAGTCAGTCAGGCAACCCACTGACTAGTCGATTAGGAAAATATGTAGATTTGCACATCCCTACCAGAGACACTGAGCAAAACGATTGGCTAAACTCCACAGTTGCTATGACGATGCACATTACCTATTTCCCCCAATGGGAAGCCTTTGAGAGATCCTCTTGAGTTGAGACTGGGATCTTTGCATGCTAACAGATTGGAATGGAAATATTTAGCTTCATTACAAGGTTGGTAAGACTCAAGCAAACCAAGAGGAGCACCCAGATACAAGAGTGCACTTGAAAATATTTAGTCATGCATTATTCATTATTGTGATTCACATTCTCTCTGCCTCTAAGCTCATTTCCAGAGCACCGGCCATAGGCACGAGACAGAGAAGAATAATTTTTCACACTCGAGTTGCCACATTACTGCAAAACACTGTTCACTCAAGAGAGGTTTCTCCTAAAGGCAAAGGTCTCATCTTATTAGTCAGCCGCATTATTTAAAAGCATGTTTGCTGTCTTTGATCTCATGTTATGCTTTCAGGATGTGGTCTTTTTAATCATATATGAATGTTATGTTTTGCAATTTTATAAAAAATTGCTTTAGGTTTGTTGTCATGTTTTAAATGCTTTACATGTAGATATAAAAATAAACAATCTCAAAATACCCTGAAGCAGTAATCTTTTGAAGTGATGGAATGATCATGAAGAAAGTCTGAGAAAAACAACTTTATATTCCTTTAAATAAAGAATAGTTCACGTAGAAATGAAAATTCTGCAATTATTTACTCACCCTCATAGAGTTCCAATCCTGAAGCTGTTATTTTTCTGTAAGCAAAATGTAAGGAGAATAATTTTAAAGAATGTTCACACAGCCGTTTGCCATAAAATGCTCCAAAGTGAAGTAGCCAATACGACTCAGCCTATACGTGTGCTTCTTTATTACAAGCTATTCTACAGATTTATGTGATGACAGGGTTACTGCACATTTTTTTATTTAAATTTAAGACTTTTAAAGACCTTTTTTCAAGACCTGAACAAATAAAATTAATACTGAATGTCCGTAACTGGACAAACCCACACACTCTCAAAATAAATCATGCACCACAGATTCTATTACTTAAAATGGGCTGTTTACAAGGTCTTAGAACTTGTAACACTGTGTATCAACAAAACAGGCTATCTGCCAGATTAAAATGCCAATGTATACTGTATAACATATTAAAATTGTTTATGAACCAATGTATCAATGCATACAAATTAGAGGTAGACCGATACTGGATTTTGCTGATATGATGATAAGGTGTTGGAAGAAAGCAGATAAGTGATTGATAAGCTGATAAGTATTTAAAATTGAAACACTGAATGTGTTGAAAATGACGTTGAAAATGACAAATGTGTTGAAAATGATGGGGCGGCCCAGAGAAAGGCTAGAAGAGTACAAATCAAATTAAATCTCAGATACAGTTTAGGTCGCACAAGGTTAAAGTGATATGGACTACATTTATGGTGCTTTAATAGTGCTTTTTTAGTCTTTTTTGGAGCTTGACAGGTGTGGTCACTATAAATTGTTGTTGTACGGAAAAAGGCTTGGAATTTTATTTTTATTTTTTTATTTCTCCTTTTATTTTCCATGGAAAAATCACACAGGTTTGGAATGGCATGAGGGTGAGAAAATACTGACAGAATTCATATTTTGGGGTAAACTATTCCTTTAACAAGTTATGATGTCAACAGCAATCAGACAGTAGTGATGATCTGTGAATATACAAGTTTATCACAGGCGTGTGAAGAACTGATTGGAGCATCTCATGCATGTAGTAGCCTCTTTAACTTCCTTGCAAAACACTTAAACTTTAAAAGTCAAAAAGCACTTCACAGCACATTATAGAAGAAAATCCCAAACACATAAATATCTAAATTCAGGAGCAGCATCTTAGTGTTTACTCATTCTTGTCCTGCCATATATGCAAAGCACTACAGACATTTCCATAACCAGCCCAAGGCTCTCACAGAATTACTTGATATGGAATTTTGGATTTGAGAGACACTTGACACTTTGAGTGGTACATGATGGCATTTACCTTGGTTAGAGGTATTGTTACTATCTCCCCTGCCTTTTTTGACCTGAAAAGAAAAAGAATTGATAAATATTACATTTTACTGCCCCGGTGACGATATATGGTAACTTCAAATTAACATACAGTACTAGCAAAGGGGTTCCCAACCTTTTCAGTCAGTATAACCCATATGATTTAAAATATTTACCTGTTCACCCATGATTTCAAGTAATGTTATAACTTTTCAAAAAACATCATGAATTTTTGAACAACACCTTTGCACAGTGATGGACTGGCCATCTGGAGCACCGGGACTTTTCCCGGTGGGTTGGTTGTGTATTAAAATGGTCAACCCCCCCCCACTCTTATTTATTAAGCGCTTCCATTTACTTCTGTGCATGGAAACACCAAATACTCCAAAAGTATGACGAAACACAGCTACCCGATTAAACTGCGCAATGGAAAAGCAGAGCGGGACCGGCCCTCCCACGCAGCGCTGACGAACCTGCTCTGCGCACGCATCACACAGTCCAGTGGTAAACACAGCGCAAAATATGAAAACCTTAAAGGCTCTGTGCAAAGCTCTTTTAAACCAGATAAAACAGCCCTGACATTCTAAACAGCAGTGATGAGGTAAACAGGAAAACACTGTGTCATTCACAATGGTAAATACATTCTTTTCAATTCACACATCACCATTCTTACTGCATTGCAGTTAGTAACACTAACAGTAGAAACTATGGTGTTTTGGCTGAAATATTGTATATATTTGAAGTATATGTCACTATAATTAAATATTGTATATTAGGGGAATATACGTCACTTTTATGGCAGTTGTTTTTTATAGTCTCTACATGGATATTGTTTTTCAGAATTTTCAAGTCCATAGTTTGTTTTTTAGAAACCAGAATTACATCTAGTAATAAGGAGCATGGTTTTACCTGTGATCACATGTTCTTACTAATACCATAGTTAAAGTCTGAATACTATGCAAGAACTGTGGTACATAATCATAAGGGCAAGTACAAAAGAGAGTTTAATAAGAGATTTAAAGCCTGGACCCCCGTCAATTAAGGATGAAGCTGTGAGTTTTTCCTCGTCTGTAAATACATTCAGTTCTAATGAACTTTAATGGATGAAAGAGAAAGAGAAATATTAGTTAACAAGTCATACTGTCATAGCCTTAGATTACTTAGATTTGATAGAAAATAGATTACTGTTTACAGATTTTATAGTTGTTAATATCAGTAAATTCACATCTGCCTCCCAACTGAACACTTTACAGTTAAATGTATGTGTTCTATGTGACAGTAAATATGCAGTATTAATATCGATAACTGCATGGGCCGTTTGGGCTGAATAGTTCCAGGGCTGATTTTTTGTCTCAGTCCAGCCCTGCATGTTCACTATTTTTTCTTATTACATGTTAATATAACTTTTTTACATTTTTATTTTTTTAATTATACATTTTTATTTAATTTAATTCAGAATTGGCATTAATATCACAATATGAGTTATAAGATTGGTAAACCCTAGTGTACTGCATTGTTCCTTGTTTATGTGTGTGTGTTTCGATTAGGCATCATCGGAAATAGTTGACCTATTATATGACTTATTTAAGAGTAGTAATGTGTGTTTTACTGTCATAATGACAGCTGCTTGACTCTATGACACTGAATTCCAGTTCTTTTATTACACCAGTCACACTGAAGAACATTCTAGTTAAGCGGTCAAAAGCCTATAGGCAAGGCCAAAAGGTAATTGCATGTGGAGCATGGAGTGAATCTGTTACAAGCCTCCATACATACAACTTTTCTAGCTAGGTTTGATCTACAGGGTAAAATGTACAGTTCCCCTCTGGGAATGTGTGGACTGATTCTCCATTCCATTTTCATCCACTGTTGTGTCTTATAAAGTCCTTGCTTTTGGTTCAGTCTTTGAAATTCATATATTTTTTTTTTCTTCTTTTTTTCTTTGTGGCTTTGTAGCTAGAGGGCTGTATTTCAGAGGTATTAATCTACTTTTTGGGGAGAGGAAGCCTGCAGTAACACTTGATGTCTGGCCAGTTTCAAATCATTTGGGAGGTTATTTGTGAAAGCAAATCAACGAAAAAAGAGATTTGACCAGATACAAATTAAAAATTGCAGAACAACTCAAATATACATTGTTTGTTCCTCGTTGGCACGCTGTGAAAATCATTTGGCAAGCATTTTGCTTTGTGAAACAACTCTGACTCTCATTTAGCAATGTGAAACAGCTCTGACTTACTGCTGTCACATTATCTTGGTCCTGTTTCAACTTAGTTGATACAAGTTAACTAATGCAGCAACTTACAGTTCTGTCCCTCCGTATGGTCCACCCACACTTTCCCCTTAAAAGGTGTGGATAGTTCACCAAAAATATACTCTACAGGTATTTAATACAACTTCATTGCTTTCAAATACTTTATCTTCTGTTTTTAAAGGCGACATCCTACTAGCCTTCTCAAAGCCATTCGGTTTTGGTCAGGGATGTCATACCTACCGAATATTTTGCTCAAATCTCACCATATTATGTCGAAGGTCTGTCACATTCATGGAAAGGGGTGACAGACCAAACAACTGCTTCTCACATTTCTAAATAGTAGACAATTAACAATTATAATTAATCATTTAATAACACTATGTAACACAATTTTTGTTCCTGGGTAGTAAGTGTTATTTCCTAATTGCTTATGCCTCAGAAGTATAGAAAATTGCTATTATTCCCCAAAAACTTTGCTTTTGTGACCAGGACAGTGATATTTTAAAATGTACCTATTTCCAATGAGAAAACGGGTGAATTTGTTTCTTTTCATTCACAAAGTCAGAAAAAAAACAACATATGAATCCAAATTAACATATATTTATACTAAAGTAATACAAAAATAACTACAAAAGATTTAGAAGTGAGTAGTTTTTCGAGATTTATGATTATACTGTAAATCACTTTCATGATGTCATGTGTATTTTGTTGATTCATGTCTTTTATTTTGAAATGTTTAGTTCCTGTTTCCCTTGTCATGTGATTCCTGTTTTCCCTCCATGTTCATGTGTCATGTTTTCATTGGTTTATTGTTTAATTAGCTTGTTATGAGTTCTGTTTGTTCATTGGTTTATGTTCCCCCATGTCCATGTATTTAACCCTCATGTTCACCATTGTTGTTTGTCAAGTATTGAATGAATGTGGATGTTACTTTGTTGTTTTGCCAAGCCAAGCCAAGCCGTCAAGTCTAGTCATGTTACGTAAAGTCTATAGACAAGTTATGTCAAGTCTAGTCTAGTTTTAGTCAAGTTCATGTTTATGTTTTGATCACGTTGTAGTTAGGGTTTTTTGGATTATCACATTTGTAAATAAACTGTCTGAATAAAGTCTGACGTTTGGAAGGGTCCACCAAGTAGCAGTTGCTTGAGTGGTCAGCGGGTTCCCGCAAAATTCTTGGGATAGCAAACTTCATGGCTCTCTTTTCCCCTCTGTACCATCCTACAAAAATACATTTATTTCACCCATGACTAATGTGTAAAAGATTTTCGCAACATTTTTCATATATGATATATTTTTTCAATAACACTGAAAATTGTAAAACATTTTAAAATTAAGAACTTTTACAATTTTAAAAATTAACAAGCAACAATTGTCCATCTTACTTTCCAGAGATTTTTTGCAGTGCTTGCAGCTGAAATGAGGTGCCCAGGGTTTGTCTTGATCCCCGACAGGCATGCCGAAATATGCCTTTTAGGCCTCACACATCTTAGCATATGCTTCCACAGAGTACTTTTTCGCTCTTATCTTGATAAAGTGGCCACAGACATAGCAAAATGGGTCTGCCGGATGCTTGCAGCCTCTTGATGCCATCTCAGAAAAATGCAGATATGTATGGTGGGCTTAAGGTCCCTGTATTTATACTACTATTTATATTACTGGAAAGTTTGGATTAGTTTTGGAACAGGTCAATGGCCGCCCCACCGACCGACTGCTAGCTATAATTTCAAACAGGTCGGAAGAAGGGCACACTGTAAAAAATAAATGTATTTTTACAGAGAATATACAGTTTAATTTAACATTCATTCCCCATTTTTCATTAAATGTGTGAAATTCCCCTAAAATACATTTATTCACACTAAATTAAAATTTTCCCTGTTACTTACTTAATATGTGCTACTGACTAAAACAGGCATTCTCCTCTAAATGAAGGTAAACGTCATGTTTTTCACATTTGAAAATAAAATTTTAACCTGAGATGTCTGTAAAAATATGTCCGTAAAAAAGATTTCTTCCAGTGTAAAAAAATATATTTTTACAGTGAAAATACAGTATAACTGAACATTAATTTCAAATTTTTTAATAAAAGTGTTAAATTCCCATAAAAATACTATTATTCACAACAAATTTACATTTTCAGCAAATATTGCTCATGCTTTTTTACTTATAAAGTTGTTTTGTAATTTATTTATTGCTACATTTGCAACACAAGATATTAAGTTTATGCTGTATTCATAATATTGAAGAAACTCAACAAATAATTGAAAGTGTCAAAATTAATCTGTAAACTCCCAAAGTAAAATAATATTTTGTTGCTTGTTCAGTTTACATCATTAAAATGAAAGAAAAAAAAAAAAAGAAAAAAAAAGAAAAAAGAAAGAAAAAGAAATTCACTTAGTGAAAAACACTTACTGTAGAAATTTAGTATACAAGTTTACTTAAACCATTTATGTTGGGATTTCTATAACTGTAAAACATTTCTGTAATTTAACAGAAAAAGAATGCAAAAATGCTACTGTAATTTTTATTTTAATTGGTTAACAGGTAGTAACCTTAACATATACAGTATACATTATTATAATTATAATATATTTAATAAGACAATACATGTAATTTTACAGTAAAATATTGTAAAACAAATATATATATATTTTACCAAATAATTCATGGTAAAAATGTATATTATGTCTAACAAGAGACTACATGTACTTTTACAGTAAACTTTTATTAAAATCACGGTGAAAAACAATAATTGGGCATTCCCAGAATTCCCTGCATGAACATTTCATTGTATTTTATGGAAAAAGATAAGTTTCTTCTTATTTTTTATATCAGTTATGTACAATGGGGTGTTCAATGCTATATTTTATGCAGTTTAGTTAATGTTAATTACATAATTTTAGTGTCACATGTGTTACCAGGATGGTGTTTTGTGTTTGTGTGAGTAACACTGTGCCCTGTCAATACATGTGTATTAATTTAATTATTGTTCCTGGAAAGGTCACTTTTGATGAACTTTAAGCCAACATGTGGCCTTTATTAGTTACAGTGTTTAACATTATAGATGAAAAATAAATAAAATAGAATAAAAAGCAGATAAAGTGAAAAACAGATATGTGTAGTTCCAGAAGGCTCATATTTGAAGTTTTTAACATTTAATAATATAAACGGTAGTGAACTGTAAATTTATGGTATTTTACTGTGGATTTTTTCCCCAGCATGCTTTGCATGAGATTTATGGGGAGAGTAAATGTTAAAATTAAGAGCGATTTTATATGTTTTTGTGCAAGATGAATAAAGGGGGAGATTTATAAGTATTTAATGTTCTGTTAGGTTGAGATTTAGAAGAGTTTCTGTAATGTTGGAGTTTTGGGGGTTACCACTGTGGTTTAGAGTCAAGCTTGAGCTTAAAAGGTCTTGAAATGAAAAGTTCATAAGTCTAAGTCTAAATAAGTTTAAAATGCATGGTGGAGTAAACCTGCGTTAACTCCTAGAGTTAAAAAACTGAACATAAATTTGTTGGCGAGGCACAGTAATTATTGTGAATATATGATGTTGTTGTTTTTTTAATCAGTGGTCTAACAATGTTATTTCTATTTACAGTCAAAACATGTTTTTTTTTTTTTAATTAATGGTCTGCAAATGTTTATTTTTCTAAATGAACAGTCAAAACAAATAATTTCATTTTACCTGTGGGTTTTTCTTTGTATCCTGAACAATTCTTCTGTTCAGTTGTGGCTGAAATCTTTCTTGGTCTAACTGACCTTGGCTTGTTATCAAGAGATCCCCAGATTTTCCACTTCTTAATAAGTGATTGAACAGTACTGACGGGCATTTTCAAGGCTTTGGATATCTTTTTATATCCTTTTCCATCTTTTTAAAGTTCCATTACCTTGTTATGCAGGTCTTTTGACAGTTATTTTCTGCTCCCCATGGCTCAGTATCTAGCCTGCTCAATGCATCCACGTGAGAGCTAACAAACTCATTGACTATATATACACAGACACTAATTGCAATTTAAAAAGCCACAGGTGTGGAAATTAACCTTTAATTGACATTTAAACCTGCGTGTGTCACCTTGTGTGTCTGTATCAAGGCCAAACATTCACAGGTATGTAAAATTTTGATCAGGGCCATTTGGGTGATTTCTGTTATCATTATGATATGAAAAGGAGCCAAACAACAATGTGATAATAAATGGCTTCATATGATCAATATCGTTAAATAAAAGACAGTGTTTTTGCATGATCAGTCATATTTTCAAAGTCAATGCCAAAATGTCACAATTTCTGCCAGGGTATGCAAACTTTTGAGCACAACTGTATATATATCTATATCTATATCTATATATATATATATATAGGCCAATAACAATACCGATATTTAGCCACTTACCTTATTTTACCTTATTACTTTTACAGCATAATGATCTGATGCGCTGTTTTAGCTACTTTGGGATAATGCTATACAAATTTACAAAAAGGTGCAAAAGCTTTTTTTATTGTTCTAACAATAAATAATGTCCACTGAACATGGATTGGATCTGTTGAACAAATGAGAGTTCAACATTTTTATACAGAGCCACTGTGAAAGATAAATAGAAGATGAAAAGATAAAAAAAGCACAAACATTAACTAAATATAATAACATGAATATTGATATATAAACCAATTTTTTATACTTCTAAAACATTTTTGCACTTCTGTTCTTGCAATGTATGTGCTGTATATATGATAGAACACTACAAATTCATATTAGCTATGCATATGTTGGCCAATTCCACGGAAATGTCAACCACGTAATGGAAAAATAATAGTGATACTGTTTGCACATCTAATTAAATACTAACAGTATAGGGGCATCATTACAGCATCTTTATTGTGTTTATTTGGAGTCCCACAGACACCCCACACCAACCTCTAAACCTAACCCTATAACTTTCCCTTACGAAAATTAACCAAGGTTTTACTACAGTAAACATAGTACCACCATGGTATTTTGTAGTAAAATCATAGTAACCACAAAATTAAACATGGTTATTATATTAACACGAGGGTTTGAAATACACCCGCCAAACCGCCAAATGTTGATAAAAAGCCGCACAGCTGAAGCAAATGTAATGGTGTTCATGCCTCTCATACCTTACAGTTACACCACGCGCATCTGTGACCACCGCAGCGCACATCATCCTGTGCTCCAGATATAGCATAGCCAGAGCACTGGGACAATGCAGAGTAAAACTTGCGTGATTCACTTGGGCTTCACTCGACGTCGCGTCGGCCGGCGGAGAGCACAAAACTTACAGTATGTGACCCATCTGAATTCTGCTGAGAACATTATAGTATAAATCTCTATATGGAGAAAGTCAAACCTCTCAACCAGATAGGCAGCACCTACATTATCAACAGCATTGATGAAGTAAAGAGGAGTCAAATACACATCATCAGTTTTTAAAGTACACATCATCAGCCATACCATTTATTATTTTTATTATTATTATTATTTATTTTTTTACTGCAGTAATACTAACTGTTAACTTGTACAGATTCATATTTGCTAAATCTAACAGGGCGAAACTATTAGAATTTATTTTTATTACAACTGTGAATGTTTTAGTTAAAGGTTTCTAAATGTGTTTCAGCTATTAGTATTTTGTAAAAAATAAATAAAAATAATACTATAGTTTATTTTGTAGAAAAGACTATCAAGATTAAACAAACCACAGAAATGTGAAGCCATCCATGATTTTATCTGTGTAAATGGCCCTATCATTACTAATGCCACTGTTAAACAATATAGAACAATGGTAAATTTATTGAAATTTATTAAATCTTCCATGAATTATGGACAAATTACTGACCTGTTCTATCCTACTCCTGTTCTAACTGGTCGTGTTTGCCTATCCTAAAGGTGATTTAAATCATTAGGCCTGTGCCCTGCTAAACTCATATCATTCTCATTTAAATAAAATGTCCAAACAAATGCATGCAGTTACAGTCTCCAGTTACCTTTATCACTTTTAGCAAGGTAGGGGAATTTGGCTAGTGAAAATGCTGAGTAGCTAGTCACCTTGGAAACTACTAGCCATAGTGGCCGGTTAGCCAAAAAGTTAATTTCAAACCCTGATTAACACCATATTACTGTAGGAACACCTTGGTTAATTGAATAACTATGGCTTCCACCAAAAAAAAAGGTTACTACAATATTACTATAGTAAAAACATGGTTAATTTGACACAAATCAAACCTTTCTCTCAATACCCCAACCTCCACAGTTACCAAATAACTGCAAGGAAATCAACCTTTATATACATTTTTAATTTATTATTATAAGTAGGATTGAAACAAATATTAAGATTGGAGACAGGAAACAGGATAGGAAAAACTTGGGCAAAAGGGGGAACCCAACCTGGGTCGTCTGTATGATAAAAAACATCAACAGCATCTTTACACACCAAGCCATTGAAACAACACTTGGGGGTGCAGTTTGTCTTTCATTTTAATGTTTCCACCAGACTATTTGAGTGAAAACCTGTGTGGCAGGTGCTATTTGCACCTACTGTAGTGCAAATAGTCACTCTGAAAATAAAAAAAAAAGTTTTAACCAAATGATTATTCTGTATTATTCTGTATAAATTAAATTTTGTATTACAGTGGTATAATGGATAATGCTGTCCAGACTGCTAAAAGATGCCCCTTGCTCACACAGCACCGACTGAAGCGCTGAGTGAAACGCTAAATGCAGATGAAGGGCTATTTCCGTGCCAGCGCAAGAGGCCATAGGTGAGTGTTTGCGCAATCTGTGGGTGTATTGTGTGTTAACGAAGTGGCGCAAAGCACAATTTGCTATTTTCCTGAGAAATAGGTAATTGCGAGAAGAAGTTTCAAAACCACGTCTTATCTAAGCTCAAAGTCTAAATTCAATTCCTATATTTGCAGTTAGGGTTAGGGTTCTTTGTATACTGAATGTTCTTGGACAGATATTTAATTAATGTTTTGTCCACGGAATGATCCAAAAACACTTCAAACTGCGGTACAGCCCATTGAAGAGATGGTAAGTCTATCCCTCACAGCCTCGTTGTCATTCCCATAAAAAATCAAAGATGGTGCTATGAATAAGGTCTATAGGTCATGGTTTATTATTCAATTATTATGTTTATATTTATAATTGTATTGAATATCTGATTTATATTGATATTTTTTTCACCTGTTGTCATAGAGTGATTTTTAGGCCAGTGAAAAAAGTTGGAGAGGGTAAAATGTTTTTGGATTTGGTATGTTTTTTTTTTTTTTATCACTTAATTATTTTTATTATATTTTTGATTTAGTTTTAAAGTGTAATTTGAATTTAGAAATACATTTGGTTAAATTTTTTCGTGTTTCAATAAATGAATAAAAATTTTCAAAATCAAAATTGACCGGTAGAATCCGTAAAGTGCATACTTATACAATCACTATTAATACTAGCCATGATTTGTGTCTCAGTAATCGTAGATTAAAATGATTAATAATACTTACATTCTCTATAATTTAATGGAGCGTACATCCAAATCCTGACAAGAATTCAAAATGCTGACGCATATTTTCCGTGCATAAAAAAGGAGCGTGTCATTGTCATAGAAATATACCTGACATTCATCAAGGATGCTGTTAATGTACAAAAGAACATAATATTCAATTCTTCTAATTCATTGCATACAGTCGATTTACACTACCAACTTCTTGTGAATGAGCTGTCTTGGTTTATATCACTGGTGCTTGACAGGGAATGGACAATATAATAGGATGCAGATGGTGGAATAACCAGAGTAGAACCTCAGAATTAAATTGCGCTTGACCCATCCCTTTTGCGCATTGCGTGGGCGATTTAGCCAAACCCATTTGCACGTAGACTTGGCGTATGCTTGCACGAAAATACCATCATTTCATGGTCATGCCCACTGACTTCGCTAGCACTCTTAAAATAGAGCCCTACATTTTAAAATGCAGCCTTTTAAGGTTTAGTAATCGTGCAAGGCCATATTGCGATTTCAATCTTAATTCAGTCATTCATGCAGCATTAATTGTTATCATACCGATGTCTCAGAAGTCAAAGTCTGCTGGTTTCAAAGCATTTTGGACGGTTTCCCTTATCATGTAGCCTATAGGTAAGCGGCACTTTCACAAATGTCATGTCCGTTTATTTATTACATTAATGTGAGAAGGAAAAAGAATAAAAAATTAGGATAAATATTACATGATCGTAGGAGTGCCAACCCTCCTACATATTGTGGCTATTATTATTTCTAGATTGTGCATTTGAAATAACAGAGTTTTTACAAAGTGTGTTACTTATCAATTATCTGCTTTTTTAAAAGCTTATAACTGATAGGCTGATGGTTTTAATTTGATCAATAACTGTCCGATATATATCGGCAACCTGTGCAACGGTGCATCCCTAGTCAGAAGTTGTCTTTGAGTTGGCAGGGCCATTAGCTCAGTAGGACGTTAAATCACTGGTGCTGTTAACACCCACGCATACGCTATGACTCCCTCTGACTCTCCAATGACTATGCAAATGAAGCTTACTCCTGAAAAATAAAATAAAATCAGCTAGTGGGACACTGTGTTAAATAAACTAGCACATGTGCATATACCAACCAGTGTAAGGAAAGCAAATCAATACAATCCCACACGCACGCTATGACTCCCTCTGACTCTCCAATGACTATGCAAATGAAGCTTACTCCTGAAAAATAAAATAAAATCAGCTAGTGGGACACTGCATTAAATAAACTGGCACATGTGCATATACCAACCAGTGTAAGGAAAGCAAATCAATACAAAAAATGCCATTATCGAATGTGGTCCACTACAAATAATTATACAAAATACCTCTGCTCCTGTTGTAAAAATATCTTAATGACTGTAGACATATCAATCGTATGGCTGACAATATAATTGTCTGCGCTGAAGAAATATTGAGTAACTGCACTATAGTGCTTTAATTGAATTGAAAAACAAATATCTGAGTCAGTGGAATCCATCAGCTGTATATATATATATATATATATATATATTAGTCAATTAATTCAAAGGTTATCAAACAGTAGGCCTTTTAAAGTCAATATCCAAAGCAGGCTGACCCTCTGTCTGTGGGTTAATGCCTCTGCCTTGAGTATATTTCTGTCTCAATAATGGAGCCAGCCAGATGAGAGCCAGTCAGGCCTTTAAAATATTTAACTCAGGCTTTTGTAAAGGAGACACATAATGTAGTGGAAATGACATTCTCCATGACTCCCAGTGACTCTGGTGCTAATTAATTTCTCTGGGCTTTAATTATTTCTTTCTTCCGACTCCCCTGGAGTCCTCCTCTCTGTAGCCAAAGGATCGTGCGAAGTGTCCTATGTCTGACCTCCATTTTTCAAGTTTTATACACATTTGCTAGGAAACTGAATGGCCCACATTATCTATCAAATCCCCTGTGTCCTCACACCCAGGTGTGGGCCATGTTATCCCCAGGATCTATGTAAAATTTCTGTGGTGCAGGCAAAAACCAAGAGAAAAGTGTGCACATTTGAATAAGGCAAACATCAGTCTACAAACCAAACCAGAGACATGATAAGGGGAGGTGAATCTTGTACAGTATAATGAATGGGAGAAATCATAACTCTAATATGATGGCTGTAGTCCTGCCTTTCAGACTGGATTCCGGGGAGAAATGGATACGCAGGGTGATGCAAACAACTCCCCCACCCCCAAACTACCAAGTGGGAGCCACCCAAAAGGTGAAAACAAGGGGGGGCCAACAGGTGCCTTGCACTGGGGCCCTTAAGATCCATGCCACTGTGTCTGTGGTATTAGTGAGCTAGAAATCAGAAATGATCAGCCAGGTAAAATTGCAAATTGTGGTTTATTTTTTTTATAATAGGCTGCATCTACAGATGACCAAATCACAAGCTCTTTTGAAGTCCATTTGTCCATTTTCACCACAACTAACCCTTAACGCTGTCTTCAGAAATTTACCACTGACCAATCACTGTTTCAATCTGAAATACTTAGACGCAGAAATTTTTGAGTATTGTTTGTTATGTAAGTGGGCTGCTTTGATCTGTAGTGTATTACATATACTCGGAACACACATGAGGCTCATGACACGATCCACAAAAAACAAAAGTTCTCAAATGACAGAATAATCATGATTAATAATTATACTTAAAATAAAAAATGTATAATTTTAACCATTATCGTGCAACCCTACGTTGCTGAATTAACATTGCGCTGTTATCACATGTGGAAAAAAGGTTGTAAAGAGAATTTTCAGTTAAGTTTCAATTGATAGCAACAGTAATTCATCAAATGATAATAAAATGATGGACAGGAGCGTTATAACTGGACATAACCCAAATGCGCATTTTCTGCATTTTAAAGAGACAATTCATGTGTCTGGATCGCAGTGGTGGTGCAGTGCTCTACAGTCTCAATAAAGTATGCCAGATTGCAATAGTCTGCTGCAGCCTCCACAACCTTGCACTTAGAATTCAGCAAATTGTACACAGCACAACATTTTGCCCATGTCTATGCTGTTACCTGATTTGTGTATATATATATATATATATATATATATATATATATATATATATATATATATATATATATATATATATATATATATTTTTTTTTTTTTTAGAACCAGGCGCTAAAACAATGCAGACAGCATGCACACATAAATCACACTGTCAGCTGGTGCCATTCATTCTTAGTAAATTCCTCCTAGATATTCTGCGTGAATTAATAGATAGTAAAATGCTTTTCTATGATGCTATCTGTGACTAAAATAGAGGTGAAATCATTGTATGATTGTGTTGATAGGTGCATTGAAGTGGTTTCATGAGTCACGTGAAAGGGCCTGAAGTTAGAAAACCACAACAAACAGCTTGAATCAAAACTGAATAGGAAAATGAAACCACCCTAAATGTGAGGCAAATTTTGGGAAGAGAGGTTCAACACAATCTCACTACACATGGCTGCCCTGAGGGGTGACTTTTACTCATTAGTGAGTCATAGGCCTGGTGCTGTGTGTGTGTGTGTGTGTGTGTGTGAGAGAGAGAGAGAGAGAGAGAGAGAGAGATTTGACCATAGTGAAGAAAGATGCTCTATGGTAAATGGAGCAGTTAACACTGAGATAAACTCATAAACAAGCATCTATTGATTTATGTGTAATTACAAGACCTTGATATGCATCCATTCACATTCACATCTTAAACTACCAACAAAATACAACATAACAATATACTTTCACACTAGCAATACTATATTACCGTAGTCACATTTTCTGGGAGAGTGAGTGGATTTTATTTTTATTGTAGTTAGACACCTTATGATAAAGTCTAACCAGATCAGGCTCATGAAATAATCTTGCAGTATCTCTTATAAGCTCCAGAGGGCACTGTTGCTCTGCAGATCTCTCACTCAGAGAGTCCAGTAAAGCTCCATCCTATACTACCAACAACACCTGTCCTCATTAAGAAAACATTCACATATTCAAAAAGCAGGGGTGTGCAGACAGCTAAATTAAATAACTGTCAAAATACTGACATGAAAATATGTTCCACTGCAAATATAAAGGAAATATTTGATGTGAAAAAATCAAGTGGCGTGCATGTTTAAGAGCAAGCCTTAAATTTTCCTCTTGATATTGTGGTTTCTTAATTACAACTGATACATCACCTTTGTGGATGGTGTTTGAATGCACAGAATAGTATTAATCTTTAGCAAATTATTATTTTAATAGTGTCAAAAATGGCTTCAAGTAAATTATGGAGTAATAAGATTTAGGAATACCACAGTTAAACTGCAGTCTAGTGAAGGTTTATGAGATGAGAAAAAAAAAAAAAATCTAGATATTTGAATTGATTAATGTGGCTTAATGAGTTATGTCTGAATCAAAAACCATGACATATCTCAGAGTGGCCAAAATACCCCCAAACACAATCATTTCATTGTATTTTAAAATAAAATTTTCCTAAATCCATCTTTCCACTAGTTTGGTGCTGGATTATTCCAAAACCCAAGCTCAAAAAAACAAACAAACAAACAAACAAACAAAAAACGCAGAGGGGAGGGGATGCAGAAACCAGAACACGGGCGATCTCCAAGTGGCAGAATCCATCTGCAGAGAGCTCGAGAAATGAGGGAGGGGCTTTAAAAGAGATCACTTCTGTGGGAAATAGCTTATTTACAAGGTGCTCACCAGTGGTGTAGTCGGGGCCATACACACGTATACGCCGTATGCTTACTTTTTCCCAGGGCTATTTGCGAATAATGACTTCTAAGGATAAATATTTAAGTATATCCTCGGTATACCCACTTGTTTTGCTGCTTCAAAAGTCCATAATCTACTGTCACTAGTTTGCCTTTAACTTTATTGGATGCTGTTTTGTGAAACTGGAGATTCTTTGTTGTATTTGGTGCATTATCACTTGAATTCTACCATTCCTGCCCCGACAACCATTGTCACTGCCATCATCGACTGAGGGAATTTATGACAGTGAGTGGAGACAGAGAGAGTCACCCAGTCACACTGACACAGTATCAGGTAAAATTAATTAAAATATGCCAAACGTCCTGTAAAATAAGGAATCGTCTCGTAATTAATGGAAAAAATTGCGTTCCGTATGAAATCCAAATGCGATGCCGTTTGTCCTGTATTTTAGCATCACACATCCAAACTGCTGAGAATGTTTCACAAATAGAGAGAAATTGACCTGAAACACACACCTTTCACATGAGTTGTGTGAGATATCGGCTGTTGCTTTACACGGACGCTAAACTTGACAGAAACAGCTGGGGGAAATATCAAAGACAATCAGCGCATGTCTTCTTTTGTGTTTTCTGTCATAAGCAAGATAATTTTGTCAAAATCATATTGAGTGCATGTTAATTGTTTCCCACCTCTGGGATTTTAAAACACCAGTAAATGCACCTATTCATGACATGCTATTACATTTTATTGCATATGTCAGAGCTCGTGCTGGAAGAGAGAGAGAGAGGTAAGAAAAACTGCATTACTGCATTAATTCAAAATAAAAGTACAGTAGTTCAGGTTTAATTAAAACATTTAACATGATTTTCTTATGATAAACACTATTTACTGCCAAAACAATTACATTAATCCAAGGAGAAATACACTATTTTCCTGTTAAGCCTTTTCTCTTCCTTTCTCTCTTCTTTCTGATCGTTGTATTAAAGCGTTTTTCATTTTAAGTTTAGTAGGGGACGTTTGCACTGATCACGTTATTGTGTCCGTCTCACACAGGAACGCCTGTAAATATGGGTCATTCCTACAATTCTGTGACATTTTAAGTCCCCATTACAAGTGTGTGTGGAATTTATATAGTTTAATTTCACCCGATTACAATTTTGAAAGGCTTGTTAAAAAGAATAAAGACTTTTTATGATATTATACACTTCTGTGGGCTTGAAAGCTAAATTGTAAATACATGAAATAATTTTCTATTGCACTGTGTTATTTCCTCATGTTCAAAAATAAATGCTAAATCATTGGATTTCTATTTTCCCCCCACATACAGGTAAGAGTTTAGTATTCTTTCACAAACATGTATTAATTTGTGGTAAATGTGTCATTTTAAAACTGATTGTGGAGGTTTTCTGTGTGTCCCTTGATTTATTGCCCACCCTGTTATGTCATGATACCATGACCTTTCATTGAAGATATATGATATGAAATGACATCACACACACTGTTTGTGGACATCAGCCATTCTGCAAAATTACTTTGAAAATTGAAGTTTATAACTCTATTGTTTTATTTATGTTTTCCTTTATTTTGTTATTAGTGGTCGACTACTACTGGTTGACAAATGTATGTCGATGAGGCCGATAAATCGGCCGATATTCTGACTTTTTTAATTATCGGCATCGGCCAATATATTTTCCCGTTTCTACAGTTTTTTTCTTGAGGGAGCTGAAAATTGCCTGCTTGCACATGAAGCAACTGAGACATGTAAACAACCAGTCATGGTTCATTTTGTTGTTACGTGCCATCGTGTTACTGCAATAATAGTCCGGTGTGCAACACAGTCTCATTTAAACGGTCTGCATATTAGTCTTGTCTAATGACAAAAAGGCAAATATCAATAAAACTAATATCGTATACTGTCTGCAAATATGCGCATACCTTGTTTATAAACAAACCTCACAAAACTTGAGCAGATCCATTATCCTATGGAGCGCTCATTTATTTACCTCTAAAGCACGTATTCTATCAGCCTCTCCTCAGCAGTTCCATCACTTTTAACTTTCTTTTCTAATGATAAAAGGCAAATATCAATAAAACTTCTATTATGAACCGTTTGCAGTATAATATTATGCAGATATATCGTTTAAACAGATGTAATTCACAAACCTCACAAAAATCCAGCGTTTTTTTCCCGTCGAGCGTTCATCTAATATCTTTCTCTGAAGTGCGTATTCTATCAGCCAGAATCAAAACCTCAGGATCAGAATCAAAAGTTCCTCTGATTCACAAATCAGGACGGTCAGTCCGTGACAATCCAAACAGGTGATCCAGACCATTTAAACTGTCGGGAGATTGCTGCTCGTGTTGGATCTACATGAGCGTGTGAGTGTATCATCAAAGTACTGCTATCTACCATTTAAAATACAATATAATTTTTTTTACAAAGTTAAAGTTTTGTGTGAAATTGAGTAAATATAGTGCTAAATAAGAGTTTATATATATATATAGCAATTTCATGTTTGTTTTTACTATATTAAATTATCTGATGTATTGGCGTTGTATTGGCCTATTGGCCACCCTGCTCTCTGGATATCGGCTTCGGCCATTACAAAACCCATATCGGTCGACCACTAATGTCCACCCTGTTATGGGAAGATATATGGGATATTAATATAATTGTAAAATTTCAATATACAGTTTTAATGTTATCAGAAATAAAATCATAAATATTAGTTTACAAATATGTTTCCTAGATATCAATCACAGACCATGTAGTGGCTAATTTATCCACTAATTTATTCACCATATTATTGTCCACCCTGATGCTGGCCATTTAACTGGATGTACATCTGAAATTTTTAGTAATTTAGCTAGCTTTGATATGTCCCTGTGATACTCCCCCACCACAGGTGCTCACCTGCTTAAGTGCTGCTTAGTCGATCATATGAGCTCGATGCATCACTCGTGGTGTGTGTGCTGGGGTGAAAATGTGGAAATGGGTGGGTGACTGCATGAGGAACCTTCTGGAAACTAAACAGTCTCGCACCTCCTCGCTGACTGACATGTCTAATCATGCTACTCTAACCGCCTTCATACAAACAACTCTGAATCATTAGGGTCAAAAATCTATCTGGTTGTATTACTCATAATGCCGAATGGGGCTCATTTAAATATTAATACAAGACTCATACATAAACAAGTATTGTAATGTATGAATCCCTAAAAAAGACAGAGAATGTTTTTCCATTCACATTCAAATTAATTGTGTTGTCATTCAATGTGCAACTTGTTTTATTGAGCAGTAATTCTTCATGACTGGTACCGAACGTGCTCTGATTCGTTATCTGCCATCTTGCATTACAGGGAAAGGATGTGCTTTTAAATGTAGATGTATAACTGCAGAATCCAACACTTCAGTGAACACCCACAAAAACTAAAGTGGCACAGAAAACTACTGATGTTTTTTGAGTGGTTCTCTCGAAAATCGAGAAACAAGAACAGGCATTCGTAAAAAAGGGGACTGGAGAAAGACTTTAGGCCATGAGAAACAGTATTATGGCAGTATTTTGCCTCCTGAGACATTTGTCTAAGTCTATGTGCAAGGAAGTAGACATGTTTGTACTGTACAATAACCTTGATTACATTTATGCATTAAGCAGACGCTTTTATCCAAAGTGACTTACAGTACAATTATTACAGGGACAACCCCCCCTGGAGCAACCTGGAATTGAGTGCCTTGCGCAAGGACACAATGGCGGTGACTGTGGGGATTGAACCAGCAACCTTCTGTTACCACCTATGTGCTTTAACCCACTACGCCACCACCACAGCTTGATGCATGCGTTTAAGAATGTTCACATATTTGTGTGCTCATGTGCATGTATACACTCACCTCTAGGGAGATGTTGGAGCTGACAAATCTGTGTACAGGCTGAGTCGTCTCTGTTAGTGCTGCACTGCTATTTAATAGTCTCTCCTCCAGCACTGACTCCACTGCCATCTGCCATCTATATATATACTGTATACACACACAAACACATAGCCTTCAAATTTCTATTATCAATAAGAAAGCAGCATGTTCCCTTAAAAACTACATTCATACATTTAGCATGTTTTGGACCACAAATACTATATACGTGGGAGAAGAGCAATAACAATTTCATTCATCATACACCAAAGAACACATCTCTAGAGCCAATTTTGCTCATTGAAACAGTAATTACAACATATTTTACCTTAATACTTTGAGAATTAATGTTGTTTTGAGAGCATTTTTCACTTGAGTCAGAAAACTCTCTGTGCTTTAAACATGTTTTCTTGCTTTACAATGTCACAATTGGTGATAGACAAATGTATTATACAATATTTGAGGATTATCTGCAATAACATTTTCTGTTTTCAATATATTGGGGGGCAATTTTGAGTGCGTATTAAGTTAAATTCATTGATTCATTTCAGCAATTTTTATCTTTTTCCCCATCATCAGATTGAATTATTTATAATATAGAAAACTAATAAAGTATCATCCATTGGCCACAGTAGATAATTACATCAACTATCAAAAAAAAAAAAAAAAAAAAAACTTAGTGGTTGACCATTAGTCACAATCTAAATATAATTAACAGTCACTCTGGACACTCTGTGAAGATTAATGTCTTGAATCAACTTTACATATGCACCCAGTTCCCATGCGCTATTTATGTTTTATCACGGTTTCCTGATATTGGCAAATTTCATGCAGGCCACGTTTACGGTTGGGAGAATCAGTTTAAATGTGTGATGACTTTGGATTTTGCCTCCATCAGTTTTGGAGTACGGACAAGTATTCCTGAACTCTTGTTGCTCTCATAATCAAAGGGTGCGGTGAACAAAAAGGAAGTCATTATCGCAGGATATGGGTGCTTATGTTTTCAGGCAGAATCTGCCAGACAGCTCTCTTTACCCCCTATACCTGGGTGTTCTACGCAAAGCTGATTATGTGCAGGTCTGCGTCTCTCTCACACCATGAACCTTGTGGTGATATTTCAGCGAGAAAATGGGTCAATGTCAAGCATCAGCAGGCTGCTGTTGCATATTAATGATGAAGCTTGCCTGTGACAGATGAGATCACCCCACAAGGGTTCTCTCTTTTTTTGACACACATGTGCACGCTCACTGTATTTCATTACCTGTCTTTCTGTGGCTGTCTAAAATGTTAAACAGCTGCCTTGCTGGCGAAGCCGTCATGACTAAACAGGCAGCGTTTTGTGTATGATGGCACCTCCTAAAGAAAACTGGTTTCTAAAGCACACTAATGTCATGTCTAATGATCTTATACAAGTTCAAGTGAGTTTTTCTTATTTTTCGGCAATAAATTTGTTAGTTGAGATGTTGAAAAAATTTGATGAAATACCACATTCTTGCTACCAACTACTGAATTGCATGCACAGGACTGGGAGAAATAATAGGCAGTGAAGGACAACCTTGCTTTATATTTAAAACCAGTCAGACCAGACTAGGAGACCAGTTAAGATCAGCAAACCAGCTAGGGCAGGTTAAAGATATTCAGCAGGGACATCTAACTGCCATCAAAAACTGACTAAGGCATTTTAATAAACAGGGTGTAACACAAACATTGTATTTGGACATGCCTGGCTGCCTTCCCATCTTTGAATACTGCCAGCAAAGGAAGCAGTTTTAGCCTTTGGACAGCCAGTCTCGTCTTTTCTATGGTTGTATTCTGTCCCTTTATTTTTCTCTCCTTATCCCAGAATTCACTTTCTTATCGTCTGGTTCTCTTTTTGTCTCATTGTCTATTTGTGTTACCTGTTACTCACACTTTTTCACTCTATTTCTCTTTTGCTCTCGCTCTGTTTCCCAGTCTCAGGAGAATAAACATAAGACAGACTCTGCTGGCAGAATGTACAGACAGAAGCTTTTGGTGGAAGTTCAGAGGAGACCTTGCAGTGACTGAGAAGAATGATGGCACACAGTATAATGCCGTGGTAGCCGATACGGTTTTCCAGGATTTCAATTGGTTTGGCTTTACAGGACTATCTGCCTCTGTGCAGAGTTCAAGGATGGGGTCAGGGCATGAATCAATATCACCACACCATCAGATAAACTAAACCTTGGGTCTGTTCCAAAACCTAGTGAGTGTCCTCCGAAGGCAGCATTTTAAGACATCATAGGCGCATTCCAGATGTGAAGGCTGTTCCAAAATGTAGGTATCTTAATTATGCTGCCTCTTAAGATATCTCGTTTTGGCCAAATTCTAAGGTAGCATCGTATGTATCCTTCCCCGGGTAGACGATCCCAGAATGCACCGTGGTGAGCTTGGCGGAATAATAAATCCAAGATGGCAGAGGAAGCGAGAGAAATTTAGATTATAAATATACTTATAATCCATTCAATACTGTAAAGTATCAATAAATAACAGTTTAATATGACACAAAACTGACTATTTTACCCAAAGTACTTGTGTGCTGTATGTATTTAAGCTCATTAGAGGATCGGGTCATTTCTCTTGCATCACCTGTATTGAAACAGTTGTGAGTTGACGCTGCTGTGCACTGTGCTTGCGGAGCACTATTTGAATTATGCATGTAGCTGCCGCCTATGTAGAGCATTCCAAATTGCTCTCTTGAGGCATCATTTCAGTAAAGATGCTGCCATAGAAGACAGCTGCATATGTAGGCAGGAGACAGCGAGGCAGCTCACTAAGTTTTGGAACAGAACGTCCTGGTTACTTGCGTAACCTCCGTTCCCTGATGGAGGGAACGAGACATTGTGTCGATGTAGTGACACTAGGGGTCACTCTTGGGAGCCCGAAACACCTCTGGTCTTTGATAAAAGGCCAGTGAAAATTGGCGAGTGGTATTTGCATACCACTCCCCTGGACATACGGGTATAAAAGGAGCTGGAATGCAACCACTCATTCGGGTTTTGTGCTGAGGAGCCGAGACAAGGTCCCGGCCATTTCAGCGGATAGTTCAGCCTTTTGGCAGGAGGGACACAACGTCTCATTCCCTCCATCAGGGAACGGAGATTATGCAAGTAACCAGGACGTTCCCTATCTGTCACTCACTCGATGTTGTGTCAATGTAGTGACACTAAGAGTCCCTATATGAAATGCTGCAACTGGCTGAACTGTGTTACGTGAACTGGTGGTGTGTAACAGCAGACCACTGTGTGCCTCATAGCCAGCGCACCAGGCCGACACGTAACCTCCCCCAACACTGTTATGAGTGTCGACTACCCAAAAGATTGAGACGGGCTAGCCCAGTCATGGCCTCTTATCCCCTTTTTTTTCCTCTCCCCCAAAAAAAGGAATTAACCGACTGGGGCCACCAGGTCTACTCGGGGGTGTGTCACTCCCAAGGGGAAGACACCGCAGAGACCAGTACCCAGGGTAGGTGCTCCGCACGTGTACTGAGCCAGCAGCGAGTTTCTCCGCAAACTCATCTGCCACAGGGCTCAGAGGAAATCAGCCAGGGAACACAGTTTGTGAACACTACTGGGAGTCAACGGCACACGTTTTCAGCTCAGGGGAGGTGAAAGGCGCTATGCGCAAGTGATACACCTGGCCAGCTGTCCCGGACTTACCTGTGTACCACTACACGGGAGGAAACCAGTTCCACCCGGAGATTGTAGAACCTCGCAAATGTGTTGGGTGTTGCCCAGCCCGCTGCTCTGCAAATGTCTGGCCAGGACCCAGGAGGCTGCTACACCCCTGGTAGAATGGGCTCGTAGCCCTACCAGGAGCAGCACGTCCTGGGCATGATATGCCATAGTTATGGCGTCAGTGAGCCAGTGGGTGATCCTCTGCTTGGAGACAGCACTTCCTTTCCACTGTCCACCAAAGCAGACAAAGAGCTGCTCAGAGACTCTAAAGCTCTGCGTGCAATCCAAATAGATGCGTAAAGCACGCACCGGACACAGCAATGTCAGGGCTGGGTCTGCCTCCTCCTGGGGCAGCGCTTGCAGGTTCACCACCTGGTCCCGGTCGGGGTCTCAGGATCACGTGAGAGTAGCCCGGACCGAACTCCAGGCACATTTCGCTGACAGAGAATGCTTGCAGGTCTCCTACCCTCTTAATGGAAGTGAGCGCAGTCAGGAGGGCAGTCTTCAAAGAGAGTGCCTTAAGCTCAGCTGACTGCAAGGGCTCAAAGGGGGCTCTCTGTAGACCCTGAAGTACTACAGAGAGTTCCCATGAGGGAATGAGGCACGGTCTGAAGGGATTCAACCTCCTGGCGCCTCTCAGGAACCTGATGATCAGGTCGTGCTTCCTTAAGGACCTACCGTCCACTGTGTCATGGTGTGCCGCTATAGCGGCTATATACACCTTCAAGGTGGAAGGGGACAGCCACCCTTCCAACCTCTCCTGCAGGAAGGAAAGCACTGATCTGACTGCGCATCTCTGGGGGTCTTCGTGTCAGGAAGAACACCACTTAGCGTATGCAGACGCCACTTAAAGGCATACAGGCGACCCGTAGAGGGGGCCCTAGTCTGAGTGATCATGAGTGATAGACTGCTAAAGTCTTCCATGTCCCATCCAGGGGCCAGGCATGGAGATTCCAGAGGTCTGGTCGTGGGTGCCAGATGGTGCCCCGTCCCTGAGAAAGAAGGTCCTTCCTCAGGGGAATTTGCCGAGGTGGGGCTGTCACGAGGAGCGTGAGGTCCGAGAACCATGTCTGGGTGGGCCAGTAGGGTGCTACCAGGATGACCTGCTCCTCGTCCTCCCTGACCTTGCACAGGGTCTGTTTAAGTAGGCTCACTGGGGGAAACGCATATTTGCGAAGTCCAGGGGGCCAGCTGTGTGCCAGCGCGTCTATACCGAGAGGTGCCTCAGTCAGGGCGTAGCAGAGAGGGCAGTGGGAGGATTCTTGGGAGGCGAATATGTCTACCTGTGCCTGCCCGAATCGACTCCAAATGAGTTGGACCACCTGAGGGTGGAGTCTCCACTCTCCCCTAAGGGTAACCTGCCATGACAGCGTGTCCGCTGCAGTGTTGAGGTCGCCTGGGATGTGAGTGGCTCGCAGCGACTTGAGGTGCTGCTGACTCCAGAGGAGGAGATGGTGGGCGAGTTGTGACATACAACAGGAGCGCAGACTGCCTTGACGGTTGACATACGCTACCGTTGCCATGTTGTCTGTCCGAACTAACACATGCTTGCCCTGGATCAACGGCCGAAACCTCCGCAGGGTGAGCAGATTTGCCAGCAACTTGAGGCAGTTAATGTGCCAATGCAGTCGTGGGCCCGTCCATAAGCCAGCGGCTGCGTGCCCGTTGCATACAGTGCCCCAGCCCATTTTGGAGGCATCTGTTATAACCACAACACGCCTGGAGACCTGCTCTAGGGGAATGCCTGCCCATAGAAATGTGTGGTCGGTCCAAGGGCTCAAGAGGTGGTGACAGATCGGCGTGATGGTCACGCGATGTGTCACGCGGTGCCATGCCCATCTCGGGACTCGAGTCTGAAGCCAGTGCTGAAGCGATCTCATATGCATCAACCCGAGTGGAGTGGCCACCGCTGAGGATGCCATATGCCCCTGGAGCCTCTGAAAGAGTTTCAGTGGAACCGCTTTTTTCTGTTTGAACGCCTTCAAACAGGTCAGCATCAACTGTGCACACTTGTTCGTAAGGCACACCGTCAACGAGACTGAGTCCAACTCCAAACCGAGAAAAGAGTTGCTCTGTCGTCCCTGGGTCACCCATCTCAGGGGCGCTTCGAAGCCTTTCATGGGTTCTTGGCAGCTGGCCGTGAGATGGGTGGCATCTGCTTCCTGCGGTGGGCTCCACGCCGGGGCCGGGCCAAAGGGGCGGGCCGACGGCGGAGCAAGATGTGCCAGATAGCCTCCGTCTGCTGCTTCACCGTTGAGAACTGCTGGGCAAAGTCCTCGATGGTGTCGCCGAATAGGCCAATCTGGGAAATGGGGGCAGCAAGGAACCATGCCTTGTCGACCTCTGCAGGCATAGGTGCACCGCGAGTGCCTTATCCACTGGGGGAATCGCCGAATAGCCCCTGGCCGCCCCACCATCGAGGGTAGTGAGGGCGGGGGAGCTGATAGATCGGGACTGGGCAGTAAAAGGTGTCTCCCACGACCTTGTCAGTTCCTCGTGCACTTCCGGGAAGAAAGGAACTGGACGTGGCTGCTTTGAGCGGTGCCGCGAGCCCAGGAACGAATCATCAAGCCTCGAGGGTTCAGGGGAGAGCAGAGGGTTCCACTCTAGCCCGATGCCCGCGGCTGCCCGGGAAAGCATGTCTGACATTTCCATGTCAGCCTGTGACTGGGTGACTGTACCTGAGGGGAGGAGCCCAGCTGAGGCTTCCGCGTCCGACTGGAAGAGCCCGCTCTCCAATGCTGTGCTCGAGAGCTCATCAGCTTCGCGGGCTCCGAACAAGAGGTCGAACTCACCGTGAGACGAGCCGGAGGACTCATCCGGAAGCCCGATCGGGGCAGACGAGCGTGCTGGGGAATGGGAGGTCCGTGGGGGGCTTACCCGGTGGAGGTGGTCCCACTGGGGTCCCCAAATTGCCCCCAGTGCTAGCCGTGCTGGCCTCATACCTGTAGGTAGAAGGACCGAGGCGGGGAGCCGCTGGGGTGGCTTGCTTTCCTATGAAAGCAAGCCGTGACCACAACGTTGTCATGGTCATGTTCTCGCAATGAGTACATGATCCATCCACGAAGGCTGTCTCCGTGTGTGTCGCGCCCAGACACGAAAGACAGCGATCCTGACTGTCAGAAGTTGAGAGATAACGACCGCAACCAGGAAAAACACACAAACGGAAAGGCATCTTTAAAAAGATGCGTCTTTAAAAAGACGTTCCATGTGTGCCGCTCTTTTAGGGAAATATACTCTTTTAGAAAAATATACTCTCTTATTTCTGCCGAAGCACCCAGGGGCATTCTCTGCAGTGAACCAGTGCACAAGAGGGAGAAGCCACTGAAATGCACCGTCAGATCCAGCAGAGGTGAATGAACAGTCAGCTCAGTAAACATCGACCGTTCGGCTCCGAAGAGAAAATCTGAATGAGTGGTTGCATACCAGCTCCTTTTATACCCGTATGTCCGGGGAGTGGTATACAAATACCACTCGCCAATTTTCATTGGCCTTTTATCAAAGACGAGAGGTGTCTCGGGCTCCCAAGAGTGACCCCTAGTGTCACTAAATTGACACAACATCGAGTGAGTGACAGATAGGGAACACTTGTGTGCTTCAGTCAAGACCTGCGATGAATAAAAACGGCTTAATACGGTTCAGATTTGAAAAACATACTATAAGACACCATACTTCTTTCACTGTATTAGGAACAGGGCTCCCTGCTTTTATAAAGTTAATTGTTAATTGTTCTTTCAAAGCTGGTGTGTTTCTAGTTGTAAGTTGATTTAGCTTGGAATAAATGTCCACAGACAATTTTCAGACTGATTGCACTATTAATTTGCTGACAGTAGATCGAAGTTCCGCTGCTTTCGAAATTCCAACCACTGCCCCCAGTGTTCAAAATAGAAAGTGTTGTTGAATGCATGGGCACGTGTGAGCTCTAGTGTCTGGGTGAAATGTCCACAGAGTGGAAACAAAAGCGAATTTTATTTTTACTTGTATATGATTTAATACAGTCAACAGGAATGCATATTTTATCACCTCTGACCCCCAACCCTAAACCTAACCATCAGTGGAGTAAAACATTTATTTTAGTGTGAAATTCAACCCCCCATTCGCGCTCACCATTGATTATGTGAATGCGATTACTGCCTGGTTCCCTTAAGACCAAAACCAGTCTCAAAGTTTGCTCCCACAACACGCTGTCAGTGGCACCACTGGGAATGGTAAACACGTTTGAACTGATTACTTGTCGGTAATTCGGCAGAATGGGGTAGATTTTAGGGTTCATAAACATACGGAAGCAATCCTGTGCGATCATGCTGAGAAATCGGCCTAGAGTGAGGAAGAAAGAACTCTTTTGTTAGGAAGCAAAACAAAAGGGTGGTAAAACTTGGCTGAAAAGACCAGCATTTACAGTGTTTTACATGCTTGTCCCCAGCATAGAATACTGGTTTGATGGTGTAACTGTCTTTACCAGCGAGCCTCCCTTAGTCAACCAACCTCATTAGAAAGACCATGCTGGTTGAAATGTTTTTTTTTTTTTTTTTTGGCTGTTGTCCAACATGACTATGCTGGTCCATCAGCTAGACCAGCAACAAACCAGTATAAACAAGCTTGGAAGACCAACATTGAAATTCATTCTGGTGTAGACTGGTCTTTTAAGCAGATTTGTAATTTCAACATTTAAGAAGTTCTTAGACCAGTTTGGAAATTATTAAATTTAAGAGCTGTAAAGTTGTTTAAATTGTCATTTGTACAGTCATTTTAGGGTTTTAGGGTTTGTTGACATTACTGTACATCGTCATGATAACGAAGTTGTAAAATTGGCTATAACTTTACACAGAAAATGTTAGTAAGTGATTTATCACACTAAAAAGATGTTAACATGGATATTGTATGTCTTGTGGCTAAACTTTTAGTGAGTATTTTAACGTATAAAAAAAAAAAAAGCCCCCATTCACTTCCATTGTAAGTGCCTTACTGTCACCTCAATTATTGCTTTTTGTTTTTTTTTTTTTTAAAGAAAAGGAAGGACAGGTCAAATTTTTTTTTTTTTTTTTTTTTTTTTTTGTGGTAATCAATATTATGCCACAAATGCTGTCAATAAAGCTTAATTTGCATTGAACCTGGAATACTCCTTTAACTAGTTTTAGATGAGCAATGTTGGCCTGTTAATGGCACAAGCTGGTTAAGCAGGTTCTTCTTTCAGGTAGACTAGCTTTAACAGCAAAGCCACAATATGCAACCAGCAAAACTAGCATAAAATTGCCCAAAAATAATATTTTAACTGGTCATTTAAACTGGTCAACATTTGAACCAGCTAAGAAATTCAAGGCTTGTATCTACAGCAGGGTAGTGATTGATGTGCATTGGTAAAATAGAAACAAAGTGGAAAAAAATAAATAAAATAAAAAATCACAAATCCCACACTTAAAGTAAAAAAAACCTTCTGAAATAAAGAAATTAACAAAGAAATAGAAAAATGTAGCAGGTCTCCAAGAGCAAAGCAGAACAATCTGGTGCTCTTTGACAAACTGTAATGAGCAGGTTTGTGATAACACAGAGTGAGATCTGGGAAAATCTGTCAGAGTATCTCAACTGCTTCCAATAGAGAGAGACACAGTGAGAAAAAGAGTTACCTTATAGTGAAGTATTCCGTCAAACATGGAGTCTAGATTTCTAACACAGCCACTCAAGGTTAATGACACTCCATGAGTTTTGGATGATTTAAAAAGTCCTTATACTTCACACGACCAGAAACGATTACCAGCCGTGGATTTCTCTAACGAGCGTTAATAACAACGGCAGCGCCATTCATCACACTCGTACTTCCATCAGGATTATGCAGTCATTTACAAGACAACGCATTCATATCAATCGCAGTGTCGCGTTTCAAACATCACCCGATTTATGGCACTCCTTGGACGTGATGTTGCACAGCTTGGTGGTTTTGATTTTGTTTGGAAGACTCAATCATTTGACAAACAGGCTGTATTGACGTTCCTGATGTTCTGCAACACAGGAGTCAGGGGCAAGGGGGTCTCATTTTGGTGACAAATCTAGCATGGCGGGATCCACCAGCAATCAGTCATCAGTCATAGTCATCATAGCCCAGGCTGCACTGGCTGCAGGGTTCATTAATGCTGTGCCCGCAGGCCAGCTCCAGTCCGACCGCTCAGTCACTGATGACTCAATTACGACAGGACGACATCCACCCAAAGCAAACTAAATCAGGAGCAGGAGGAGTTAGCAGCACTGTTCCTCAGAGAGATGACAAAAGAGTTGTTATATGTCAGAATGGTGATATGTAACGCAAAGGCTGACAACAGCGTCGCTGTGGTGGTGTGATATATTGTTATTAAGGCCTATTGTAGTGGATGAGATCAGCAGGTTGACTCATACAACTGTTTTAGTGCAGATATCTGCTCTGAGGTGTAGAAGGGACTTAGAACTGGGGGGTAAAGCCATTGATTCTGTAGATATTTTAAATGAGCATATTTAATCATATGCCCTAAAGGGTACTGGGATAATTAAAGGAATATTCTGGGTTCAATACAAGTTAAGCTCAATCGATAGTATTTGTGCAATAATGTTGATTACTGCAAAAAATAATTAGACTTGTCCCTCCTTTAAAAAAAAAGCTACATTGAATTACTTATAATAGAAGTGAATGGAGCCAATTTTTGGAGGGTTTAAAGGCAGAAATGTGAAGCTTATAATTTTATAAAAGCACTTTCATTAATTCTTCTGTTAAAACTTGTGTATTATTTGAGCTGTAAAGTTGTTTAAATTGTAATTTTACTGTAATTTTAGGTTTTATCTTGTTATGACAATGCAGTTGTATAATTGGATATACTGTAACTTTACACAGCAAAGGTTAGGAAGCAGGTTTATCAGACTAAAATTATGTAAACACATATTGTTTTCATTTTGTGACTATACTTTTGAAACAGTGATTCTTGTAACATTTACAGATTGGCTCCATTTTACTTCCATTGTAAGTGCCTCACTGTAAGCCAGATTGTATTTTATTTCTTTTAAGAAATGGGGAGACAAGTTGAAATAAATATTGTAGTAATCAACATTATGCCACAAATGCTGTCAATTGAGCTTAACTTGTAATGAAATATTACTTTAATACACACTTAAAATTTATGAATTTCAAAGCACTATATTATATATTGTAATATCAAAGCAAGTGGAATCTGCAAACATACAGTTGTGCTCAAAAGTTTGCATACCCTGGCAGAAATTGTGAAATTTTGGCATTGATTTTGAAAATATGACTGATCATGCAAAAAAAAACAACCTGTCTTTTATTTAAGGATAGTGATCATATGAAGCCATTTATCATCACATAGTTGTTTGGCTATTTTGTCCTTTTTAAATCATAATGATAACAGAAATCACCCAAATGGCCCTGATCAAAAGTTTACATACCCTTGAATGTTTGGCCTTGTTACAGACACACAAGGTGACACACATAGATTTAAATGGCAATTAAAGTTTAATTTCCCACACCTGTGGTTTCTTAAATTGCAATTAATGCCTGTGTATAAATAGTCAATGAGTTTGTTAGCTCTCACATGGATGCACTGAGCAGGCTAGATACTGAGCCATGGGTGGCAGAAAAGAACTGTAAAAAGACCTGCATAACAAGGTAATGGAACTTTTTAAAGATGGAAAAGGATATAAAAAGATATCCAAAGCCTTGAAAATGCCAGTCAGTACTGTTCAATCACTTATTAAGAAGTGATAAATACAGGGATCTCTTGATACCAAGCCAAGGTCAGGTAGACCAAGAAAGATTTCAGCCACAACTGCCAGAAGAATTGTTCAGGATACAAAGAAAAACCCACAGGTAACCTAAGGAGAAATACAGGCTGCTCTGGAAAAAGACAGTGTGGTTGTTTCAAGGAGCACAATACGACGATACTTGAACAAAAATGAGCTGCATGGTCGAGTTGCCAGAAAGAAGCCTTTACTGCGCCAATGCCACAAAAAAGCCCAGTTACAATATGCCCGACAACACCTTGACATGCCTCACAGCTTCTGGCACACTGTAATTTGGAGAGACGCGACCAAAATAGAGCTTTATGGTCACAACCATAAGCACTATGTTTGGAGAAGTGTCAACAAGTCCTATAGTGAAAAGAATACCATCCCCACTGTGAAGCATGGTGGTGGCTCACTGATGTTTTGGGGGTGTGTGAGCTCTAAAGGCACGGGGAATCTTGTGAAAACTGATGGCAAGGTGAATGCAGCATGTTATCAGAAAATACTGGCAGACAATTTGCATTCTTCTTCACGAAAGCTGCGCATGGGACGCTCTTGGACTTTCCAGCACGACAATGACCCTAAGCACAAGGCCAAGTTAACCCTCCAGTGGTTACAGCAGAAAAAGGAGAAGGTTCTGGAGTGGCCATCACAGTCTCCTGACCTTAATATCATCGAGCCACTCTGGGGAGATCTCAAACATGCGGTTCATGCAAGACGACCAAAGACTTTGCATGACCTGGAGGCATTTTGCCAAGACAAATGGGCAGCTATACCACCTGCAAGAATTTGGGGCCTCATAGACAACTATTACAAAAGACTGCACGCTGTCATTGATGCTAAAGGGGCAATACATAGTATTAAGAACTAAGGGTATGCAGACTTTTGAACAGGGGTCATTTCATTTTTTTCTTTGTTGCCATGTTTTGTTTTATGATTGTGCCATTCTGTTATAACCTACAGTTGAATATGAATCCCATAAGAAATAAAAGAAATGTGTTTTGCCTGCTTACTCATGTTTTCTTTAAAAATGGTACATATATTACCAATTCTCCAAGGGTATGAAACTTTTGAACACAACTGTATGTATTTAGACCTTTTTCCTCATCTAACCAATTTTGTAATTACATTTAATCGGATCAGAAGGTCATTTTAGTGGCTGTATGAAGTCAGTTTCCCTCAAGTTCACAGAGGTGTCCTAGCAGAGTAACCACTGTTATAGTTCATCACATGAACTATGGACATGTTCCATAGTTGACAACCAGAAGGAGTCCAAACACTTTTTTGTCTTAATTTTATAATCTGAAACCTAACAAACTTCTTTTTGTGAAAGGTGTGCTTGTGCTTGCGTAAATACAGCATTCTGCCTTTAGGGCAGTACAACATTATAAGTCAAGTACAACAAAGCAGATGTTGTGACAGTAGCTTTAAATATAAAATTGAGCATCCTGAAACACAGACTTCAAAAAGCGTTTACAAAAATCAAAGGAACATAGTCTACTTCAAAAGGCAGTAGACAACTTCATAAAACTACTTGTTTTCCTCTCTCTTCAGTAACCGCCAGAGATTTATCTGCTAATCTGTACAGGCTATGCTTCAGAAGATCTCAATGCAAAATCACTGCAGCTCTCCTTCCCTGTTTTCTCTCTCTCTCTCTCTAAAGAGCAGGCAAAATAGAATTATGATCAGTATGATAATTAAATATTGAAATTATGAGCTGATAAAAAAAAAGAAAGAAAAGAAAATCGCTCGGCAGTTGACAGGTGAGGTTATGCAAAATGCTATTCAAGGCACATTAAATATAGCATATTTCACTAACAAAGAATGTTTGGGAATTTAACAAAGTTCTTTGGGATATCTGCATCATGTGTGATTTGATATTTAAGCTAATTATGACTGAACACTCATTTATCATTTTGTCACCACGCTATCCTGTTTTAAGAATCAGATAAGATCACAAATCGTTTTATGAATCTTTGTGCTTGCTTTACAGTTAAAGGTTTACAGGCACAGGTAAAGGTTGAGGATTGAGTATGCCAAACATGGTCAAAAGGACCAATGCATATTCATTGCATTATACCAGTGGTTCTCAACTTATTTTGCTTCATGACCTACATTTTTACATTGGACATCAAGTGGCGATGCCACCATCATGTATCATCCTTAAAACTTATGAAATTCATCATTAACTGGATATGGACAACAGCATGCAATTTTTTTTTATTATAATTTTTTTATCATGAAATATGCATAAATAGGAATATTAACAATTTTGTATTTGCATATGTAATGGTAGCCAGCTGGTACACGATAGCTGTGCAGTGTGTAAACCTCAGTCTCCTGGCCTTAAGAGATGCACTAGCGACCGAGGCTAAAGGCCATGGCTTTTCTAGCCTCCTTGCTAGTGCGTCCATCTCCCATGCTGGGAATTGCCAGTTCAAATCCCACTCTGGGTGGGTTGAGTAGGACCGTTGACACTGGTGTCATGACCCGGATGGGAGTGAGGTTTAGAGGGGTGAGTGTAATGGTAGCCAGCTGGTACGAGATAGCTGTGCAGTGTGTAAACCTCACTCTACTGGTCTTAAGAGACGCACAAGTGACCGAGGCTACAGGCCATGGCTTTTCTAGCCTCCTTGTTAGAGCGTCCGACTCCCATGCCAGGGATCATGGGTTCGAAGCCGGTCAAGTAGGACCGGTGACACATACATTTTGTAAATAGTTTTTATAATTAATTGCACAAAACATGTTTATCCTCGTTGCAAGTGAACCAATATTTGTATTATGGGTTGTATGCAATAATTTATGCAGTGTATATATTGCATTAAACTATGTGACTGAAACAACACTGAATTGCATTAATTCTGTGGTTAATCTGACATTTTGATCAGCACTTGTTTAGTCAAATAAACATGGCTAATGGCAGGATGAGATGTGTGGTATCTGTAGCAACTGTCTATCTAAAAAAGATGATTCCCATTTTAGCCACATAAAGACGAAGGGCTGGCTCAGTCAGGTATAGAAGTAAGTGGATGCAGGATGCTGGAACAAAGGCCTTAAGCATGTCTTGCCAGAAATGATGACATGAGAGTTCATTCGGTTAAATTGGGTGATACAGGCTGCAGTTAAATCAAACAGGCATGTTGGCTGAGGTAAGAGTAAATATGTTTGGATTAGATTCAGCAAATCAAATAAAGCTGCAGAAAAGAAGGAGCTCATGTAACCGGGGCACAGAATGCTGAATCAAATGCTCTGTTACTGTGGATTCTATTATGTCAGAATTGGGCCAGATGAAATATACGAGAGAAAACACAGGCTAATAATTTCTTCTCAGATGTATAAAAACAGACGCCAGACTTAATGTCAACAAGGGCTAAAATATCACAGATTCTTTAAGTGGACTGTACTGACACAATCTGATAAAAATAAAACAAGCATTCAAAGCTGCTGTCGGTTAATTAAAATGCGATAGAGGAACTTTGGCCTCTGTAGGACTTGTTTATTCAATAACGTTGTGTCAATTGTAATAAGACTTTCTGGTGTTATTGAAGTTACCAGCTTTAATGTTCAATTTAATCACTGTCCCTATGTTTACAGCCATTATTCACATTAATTTTTACCAAATTTCCAATTCCAAGCACTGTTCATTTGCATGTGTTGTCTGGTTTAGCAACCAATTCACTATAGGAATTATACAAATCAGGCAACGGTGCAAATGTTCCCACAAAATCTGTGCTGAACGCAATTTGCAAGGCGTAAATCCGATCTTGCAGGCTGGTTCTGAGTGCTATGTACACTGCTGGGACTGTATAATATCACTCCACTACTGAGATCTAGACACCTAAATCATCTCTTTAACAAGCTGGAAGTGTGCTTGACTACACCGCACATCTGGATATATACTAGGTAACCATTCTGTTCATCATTTGATCATTATTTGATGAATTACTGCTCTCATGATCAAAATTCAAATGTGCACAATTAACTTGTTTTAATAAACTTTCATAGAAAAGAAAGCAAACTTGTGCAAAGATGAATATCTTAATAAAATACTCAAGTTGCAGCACTATTTTAGCACTGATTATGCCTGCTAAAACTATTTTGCTGGTGGTTAGTGAATAAGACAGGTTTTTGTCCTGAAATAACTGTTTAATGAATCTTGCATGAACACAGCTCTTCAGAAAACAATCGATTCTGCTGAAATAGAGAGCAGAGATGCTGATGCGTGTGTGTTGTCAAACACAAGTTGAAACATTATCCACTGTCTGTGAAGGAGGCTAAACCGCAGACTGACATGCTTGGTGTGAGAGAGAGACAGTCTTCTGCTACATTGGCAGGACCGCAGCAATGCATTCTGGGGCTCCACAGAGGCTGACATGAGATCTCATCTCCTGAAGCTTTCTCCTTTCATCTCATCTGCTCCAGCATAATTGCTTTAGGTCTCTTGAGTAACATAGTGCTGATTGGTAACTCAATAACTTCTTTACAGATGATTAGATGGAAAGGCAGTGTGTTGGAGAGTTATTATCAGGGTGTGCTAAAATCAGAGAGACCTCAGCGACAGAGGACAAGCGGACAGCTCAGGAGGGAGATGGGACGCAGACGTCTCTCTGTACTTGAAATGAAAGCTGTTCGGTTCAGCTCTTTCTGGGTCAGTTTAAAAAGGGTAAGTGCTTTTGCCATGACAAATGAACAGTGAGGGCTTTGTATTGTCAACTTTGAACTTGACAATAGTCTGATATTTAAATTAAACTGAAGGACACATCACCTTTCAAAGGAAGTATTCCCACCCAAAAATGAAAATGATGACATTATTTACTCACCCTCAAGTCGTTCCAAACCTGTAATGACATCACAATGTCCAAGCTGCTTTTCTTCCCCATGCAATGAAAGTGAATGGTGAACATGCCTCTCCATGGTCCCAATCCACTTTCATTGTATGGAAAAAAGCAGACTGGACAGTGCTCAACACAGCTTGTTCCAAGCAAGAAAGATAGTCATACAGGTTTGTAACATCATAAATGTGTGCAAATAATGACAGAATATTAAATTTTTGGGTGCACTACCCCTTTAACCTGGCTTCACAATGACTCTATATGGTTGATGGTGCTTAAAGAGATTGTTCACCCCATTCAATTTCTATTTGGATTTAAATGGATACATTTTTTTAAAAATAATGTACGGTGACTGAGGCTCTCAGTCCCTAACAATCTGCCTAACATCTCCTTTTGTGTTCCATGAAAAAAGTAATATGGGTTTGGAGCAACAAAAGGATTGGTTATTGATGACAGAATTTCATTTTTGGTAAACTATCCCTTTAATCGCAGAAAAGCAATGGGAAAATGGGATCAACGTAACACTGATAACTGAAGTGGATTATAAAAAAGCCATGAAGTCTACACTTACCGTAATATATTTAAGATTGTGCATGTAGCAAGTCCTCAGAGTACGGCTCTCCTGAACCATAAGACCTGTCCAAAATATTTTTGTTAAAATGCAGAATTCTCTGGACAGCTTTTTAATGCAAAAAAGGGATTAATATTACCTGTGTTTTGACGTAGGAGATTTATGAAAATAAGAATGGCATGACGTTGACTATCCCACCTGGAAGAAACAAATATCAGTCAGGAAAATATTGCTAAGAGGCATTGATAAACAGCTGTCAAATTGATAAATGGCAATCAAAAGCTTAAAAATGTCTGCAAAGTCTTATTATGCAGTCAATAGTTCAGATTCTGATTGGACAAGCTGCATTTGAAACCATTGCACAATGTCGATAAACTCAAAACGTAAATTACAGTGATTTTACCATAAGTAATAGTTACTCTTAGGCACAACAGAAAGTGGAGTTCCTAAAACCCCCTTAACTGTGGTAAAATCACTGCAACACACTCTTCTGGGTTATTTCTTTGCCCAGTTCAGTAATGAATAAAAAAAATGGTTGAATGAAAATGAAATATTGCATTGGGGATTTAATACTAAGTCCAAGTCCAAAACTGTGACTAAGCTTCCAGAAACAACTCTTTAAAGCCTACTTTTAGTTTCAGTAATTGTTAATAAAATTAGAGAATTGAGAGCAGCCCTATAAATGTTCTCTTAAAAGTGCTGACAGTCACAACTGTTTTCTCTAGCACCAAATGAAAATCATCAGTAAGATAAATAAGAACGAGGAGCAGGGGACAAAACCCAGTGCTTTACAGCAGATGGCGCACAGGGAAAGGTAAGAGCCCTTGTAATTGCAGATGCTCCCAAGAGCCCACTGCCTGGATTTCAGAAAAATAAACAAAACTGCGGGGCCTTATGAGACTGCTCCACTTTTTGTACCTATTCTATAGAATATGCATGAAACAAGCAGTTACTAACAACCTTGTAACCGCTACCCAGTATGCTGATACCCTTTCTTCTTTTCAGCTGGATTGGAAACAGATAGAATCCCCCTTCTATCACTGTAAACAAAGCCTGGCCCTGTGACTTCTTAAAAGCAGGTGCCTATTAGGTGCCTGGAGGTGCCACAGGGGCGCATACTCAGCCCTTTAAAAAAGCTGTCAATCAAGCAGCTGTCTATTCAAAGGTGTCACAAAGGCCCTGGCTGTAAATGAGAGTAAGGCAATGTGTGAGACTCTCACGGGTGGATTTTGTTTGTTCTGTTGACAGAAGCCTCCTGTGGGCCACTGTGGGTTGACTGCTCCAGGACCTAACAGAGCTTTGAGTGTGGCAGCCAATTAACAGGATTAGAGAGAGGGACTGAGAGAGAAAGAGAGAGAATTCCCTGGACTCTTGGCTAACATCTACATTGCCACAGTGATAAGGTTCGAGAGTTACTTTCATTAACTGCTCATAGTTCAACACATAGATCTCCACTCCAGTGGCAAATGGTGGGTTGTGACCCAATAATAGGTTGCAGGTGTGTTCTGATTGGGTCTCGGTCAGGATGGAAAAAACAATGCTAAATGCAAATAATAAAATATTATAGTAAGGATAGCTAAATAAATAGGCTTATAGTGGACAAAATGCTATCCCCCCCTTTATTTTGCTTCCCAAATTGACTAAATCAAGTGTTCTTCTAAGAGTATTTTAATCCATATCTTCAGAAGTGATATGATAGGTGTGGGTGAGAAACAGATCAATATTTACATCCTTTTTTGCTAGAAATGTATCTCCCTGCCCAGTAGGGGGTGATATTGAAGAATAAAAATTTGAAAGTGAAAGTTAAGGTGGAGATTGACTGACCAAGGAGGAGAATTTATGGTAAAAAAAAGGACTTCAATATTGATCTGTTTCCCACCCACACCTATCAACTCGCTTCAGAAGACATTGATTTAACCACTGGAATCTTATGAATTCATATATGCCGACTTGTGTGATTTTTGGAGCCTCAAAATTTTGGCACCCATTCTCTTGCATTGTATAGACCAAAAGAGCTGAGACTTCTTCTAAAAATCTTCATTTGAGTTCATCAGAAGAAAGAAAGTCATACACATCTGGGATGTCATAACGGCAAGTAAATGATGAGAGAATTTTCATTTTTGGGTGAACTATCCCTTTAACAATCTTATTTTTGTGTTCCATGGAAAAAATAAAGTATAGTAGGTTTGGGACAAAATGAGGGTGAGTAAATGATGACAGCATTTTCATTTTTGGGTGCACTGTTCCTTTAATTCAAACACTGACACACTCATACACACCACACACTACACACTCTTAGAAAAAAGGTTCTTTAGGGTTCTATATAGAACCCTTGGGTTCTTATGCCAAAAAGGTTCTATTTACAAAAAAGAAACCCTTTTTTTGCACAAAAGGGTTCTTAAGGCTGACAATTACATATGGTTGCAAGGTCTCACGGCCCATCAACTTTGAAAACAAATGTTTGCATATACTTAAATATATGGGCCCCACAGCTCAACATGGCCCTGAAACTTGAGGGTCCCCAGCCCTCTTATAGGACCCTTTTGCCTTCCTGTAATTTACCTTGTAAATTGATTTCCAAATAGCTACCTTCATATTTTGATGCACTTATCTTTTTTTATGTGAAATCTCTGCTGATTTTGATAAGTAAAATTAACAATAACGTTTATATTGTTACTGATATTTCAAAATTAGTATTTATTGAATTCAAGCAACATGTGCTTTAAATTAATCATTTAACAGAAAAATAGGCTTAAACAGGTTTAAAATAATATAATTTTCTGACTACTATTTCATATGTCAGGCTTTATAGGGTTAAGCTTTATTCTTTATATAAAAGGGCTGTCGAACAAAAACATTTATTATACTATTCATTGCTACAACTGCATGTTTGCCCTACATTACAAACAATAACTTGGCTTAGGTGGTTGGGAAAAAGAAAATATTTATATTTTACTTTGTGTGGTTCAAAAGTACTGATTAAACTAGATACATAAAGTTTGATGAGACAGACTATAATGTTGGCTTGTCAAAACCTTGCATGAGAATTTTAAATGCTTGAAGTTAGACATTTTTATAGGTTGTGGCAAGCAGGAGGACGGGGCCAGGGGCGGAGGAGACCCCTACCAAATCGGCCCCGGGGTCCTTGCTAGTCATAATCCGCCCCTGGTCTATAGTGCAGTCTATTCTTGACTAATAATTCAACAACAGATGCATAAAATTGTGTTTATCATAAACAGCAAACAACTTCAACCTGTAGCACTGTTTTTTCCCTCCTATCTACATAGCGCATTTAGCCGAGTGCTCGCAGACACGCATCTTGAGTGAGTGATCAGAATGTGCCAGCATCCTATTTCAAATTTAAATGTCACGGAAAGTTGGTTGAGCTGAAAGCCTGAGGGCGTGGAGGTACCCTGGTCGCTTAGCAGTATTTAGGGGCACAGTCGGTGTTCAGGTTGATACAACTGGTAATGTATCACAACAGAGATATTCTTTTGGGGGGTCCCCAAATATTTGCATTTTAGTAAAGATTATGCCTTATGGGGGTCCCGCATACATTTTTTTTCTTTTTTTTTCTTTTGCATGTCTAATACATTTTCTCTTACTTTTAGGGATCAGCACATCCATCCTCAACCTGATCTTTCATTTTGTGTCAGCAGTGCTGGGCAGATTACTTGTGAATTGTAATCAGGTACTGATTACAAATTACATGACAAAAAATGCAATCAGTAATGTAATCTCATAGATTACATTTTTGGGGTAACCTAATCTGATTACTTTTGGATTACTTTCAAACGGATTCAAGCATGGTTTAATCGTTTGAGTTGTGCTCAAAATTCAGATAAATTATTGCAAATGTAAAAAGATGAAGGTATATTTCATATTTTTATGTTTTTCCCTGTGATGCTGATAGAGTCAAGTTAACACAAATGTGGTCATGCAATTTCTCCATTTTACAAACGCCATCCACATGTGGTTAGAGATCAAACCAGTTATATTTGTGAATCGGCATCACAAAAACTACTCAAAGTTATCGATACACCAAAAGTGATTTGCGATGTAAAGTAAAAGAAAATAATTCTTCTTTAGATTTGAAGTAAAATCCTACGCAGTTAGTTGGATATTAACTTTTGGAAGGCATAGTTTACATTGCACAGTGATGTTTTTGCCCCGTGTCTCCTTAAAAATGAAATAATCTTTATAGATCCAGTGGTTAAATGCTGAGGTAGACCGCTCCATATTCACCTGGATGGCTAGTAGCGAGTATCAGTTCTGAGTGCAACATACATAACCCTCCCCATCTCTTCCGAAAACACTCGAAGATTTACCGAACGTATATCTGCGGTGTGCTGATTTGTAATGAAAAATGTAAAAATGAAAAAAAGAGAATGATTAGGATGATCAATAAATTATGAACAATTTACTGCCGTTGCCTTATATGTAATCATGTAATCCATAAAATGTAACTAATCCAATTACAAGTATTTTAAAATGTAATTTAATCCAATTACAAGTACTTGATTTTTGTAATCTGATTACATAATCCATTACAACACAGCACTGGGTGTTAAGACCCCTCAGTGCAAAGAATCGACATCAAACTGATGACATGGATATGGCTGAAGTTATGTGAAGTTTTGTTTAATTTGTTGTTTCCAAAAGACCACACTCAGTGTGTTTCATTAAAACCATGATGCTGAAAGACCCCCCAGTGGCAACAAAAATATTCTGTATTCTGTAACAGATTTTCGTAGGTCATTTGTTTTATTTATTTATTTTTAATTAATTTTGAACTTATTAATGTTGCTTATGGTTATTAACTTATGTTTAATGTTAAATGATTTCATGTTATTGATTTTATATGAATAATATTGCTACTATTTAGACATTTAGCTTATTATTACAATCCTGTGGATTTATTAAGTCAATTCTTATAACTATTGCATTATGAATTGTGTTATTGTTTATGTTGTTGTACATACAAACTATTAAAAATGCTTACTGAATAATACTTAAATGTGATTTATATGGTTATTTCACTTTCTTAGTGATATAGTATCTATATGAACTATTTAATTCACATATCTATAAATGTTATTCTGGTAACAAAACTAAAACTTAATGTAAAAAAAATAAAATAAAAAATAAAATGTTACGATTCCATGTTGGGAACCCTTAAAAATGTTCTATATAGAACCTTTTCACCAAAGAACCCTTTAGTGTGTGGAAATGCCTCAGGAAGCCGTGTCGAAAAAGTGTTTTACCACAAATTGATAGCTTTTAATGTCACGACCACTGAAACTGAGAAAGAGATGGGATACAACACGTGAGAGATGGGAGAGAGAGAGTTTGTGCAAGGGAGAAGGACAATAGTCCTTGACCTGGATATTTGTGGTGCCTGTTTGTCTCACAGCTGAGATAATATTTACATGCACTACCCGATAAACCCGCTGCATCATTGGGATAATTTATTATTAGATAAATAATTTGAGGCTCCACACAGCCATTTCAGTGTAACTTTTAATCCAGTACAACTAAACTGTCCAAAAAGCTTGATTGGGAATGACACACATTAAAATAATTCTGCTCACAAGTGATATTTACATTAATTTTCTTTTTCTTTGTGTATCACATGTCTCATATTTCATCTCAAGCATGCTCTTCAATGACACTTTTGTCTCCTTGCTAACCAAATACACTAACTTAAGATAACACTTTACAATTAGTGGTTGTTAATTGTAATTTGTTTAGAAATTGATACAAATAATTTTCACACAATACATTTAAAATAATTGTTTATTTATTTCTCTCTGTTTATTAATTGTTATAATATTATGATATAATTTAATATTTTAAGATTGAAAGTCTGGGTCTGGGGCACGTTTATAACAATAAAATCTATAAATAAAAGGCATTTGAAAGAAGCACAAATAAAGACAGTTTTAATGTGACCTTCATAGTGTATAACAAAAAGGATAAAATTGAATTATCATCATTTTATTAAAATCAGGGGCATAAAAGTCCCAATAGTTGAAGAAAAACCAACATAAACAACCTGCAACATATCTATTACAGATTGCTCCAATTTAAATACAGATTGTTTCATAATTCATAATTGTTTCTTGATTGTGAAGCACTTTGGTCAACAAAGTTGTTTTTAATTGTGCTATATAAAATAAATTTAATTGAAATTGAATTGAATAATGCTTCAAGAGAACATATGCAAGCATGTCTGTTTCGAGTGATGCGGAAACAGAGATTCATATCATATTTGTCATTTTATTATTATTGTGTTCCAGGAAGTTGCAGGACCTTCCTGTTGTGTTAACTCCAATTCTCACACTGGACAGACTGCCGAAATACATGACCACTCACGAGAGGATGGTGGTACAGAGCAGAAGGGTTGCTCTTCTATGGGGAGATGACAGTCCACCTGTGCGACCAGACACTGTGTGCGGCTGTATCAGAGCTGTGAGATTGTTAATGGAATTTTGCAGCCCTATGTGCCTGTGATAGAGCAATGAGATTCTCCACAGAAACCCTTTCCTACATCTCACTGCCCACACACGCAGGGCCAGCAAATTACTCCCAATGAAAGCGGACAACTCACTCTCTCTCTAGAAAAGAGAAAGAGTGACAATTCTGCTTAGATAGACAGACAAGTAATTAGATAGATAGATATATAGATAGATAGATAGATAGCCAATACGTGAATTTAATCAATTCATTAATATAAATTCTCAATATTGAGATTGAGATTTTATTACCACTAAGAATTAAATCAACATCAACTCATATTTTATGGGATAATATGTATAACTATGACTGTAACAGAAATTTTAAAGAAATATATCAGATATTACATATATTATTTTAGATAGATACATAAAACCCAGAAGAGTTAATCAAGATGACATTTTCTTGCCTACTCGTTTTAACTTTTGGCCATTTTTGACATTTTTGGTGGCATTTTGGCCCAGAGCTCGCTTTAATTTCTGACCCTGCTGTAGAGCTTTTATGGCCACCTACTGTATACTGGAGTGCCAATCACATTTATTTATGGGAGTGAACTCCCTTAATCATCATTCTGATAACAGTAGCAACGTTTTAGCAACGTTGGAGTGGCTGTAAACAAGAAACATGGATGGTAACCGTTTAACCCATTTGGTGTTATCTATTTTTGCCCATTCTAACGTTACGGCAATTGTTGGTAAATCACCGTCGACAGATGTGCTTGCTAAGCTGTTGCTGTTAAACAGCATGCTTTGTCTGCACAGTGATACAGTATATGCATTACCTCTAGATCGCAGGGCTGATGGGAGCAATTATGGTGCGGTGAAACACTGGCATCAAAACTGAACTACTTTTCAGTTTGGTTCTGTTCACACAACACTAATTTAATGAAGATTCGGTTGTCACTAGCTGAATTCCTATGGAGTGAATTTGGTTGTAGAATGCGATTGTCACTTCCCTAAATAAATTAACTCTGTGTACAGAACATGGCTAAGCACTCAAAAGAGGAGTAACTGCAGATTTTAAAGCAGCTGCAGTGTGCATGTGGCCATTGATTTTCTGAGTATAACTATTATTTTCAGTAATATGCACTGTATAGAAGCATGGTTTAGCTATGTCTTTTTTTCTGTGTAATTGTAATTCAGAGAGTTTTTGTGGTAGCAGAAGAGGAGAGGCTGGTGGATAGAGTTACAATTGTCTGCTAAGTAAACATCTCACTTTTAAGGACCACAGGAGAGTGACCTGGCTTACTGAGAATTCCATTAGTTGCACACATGTAGCTTTAGAGTTTAATACATTCTGTCTTTTAAAAGGCCTGGATTGTGGAGGGAGACCAGGCAAAGACTGTGATTAGCCTGCTAATTCCAGCTTGACATTTTCAAAAATCTAGAGCGAGCTCTAAGAAACGATGTTTAAAAACATATATTACCAAACAGAGGCGGTTCGCTCAGATCTCATGTCTTTGTCTGAGAGTGCCCATCTACCCAGCTCTCAACATCTCTCCTCTCTCTTTTTCCCCTCTGCCTCCATTTCTGTTGTTTTGTGCATGGCTGGAGCTGAGGCCATGGAGAGGAAAGGACAGTGATGAAGCAGTGCCCCCTTCCCGTCAGGATTAAACCCTCGCAGCAGATGGTTATGCATTAGTGGAGGAGAAGAATGCAATTTCCTTCACTATCTGACATAGTAACCACAAATACACACACAGGGACACACATTGTCTCTTGCACTGTGATAATAAACACACAGTACACAAACTGATACAGTCAACAAAACACAAATGCACCAACCAAACACCTTTAGCACAATCTAAGTAAAGCAAATCCTCTCAAAATGCATGGAGGCCACTCCAGCGGCTCCAATCTTCTAATGCAGACAGGAGACCAGATGATAGACTGAGTGAATCCATTTCACGGAGGATCAGAGTGGTGGGAGGGGGACAGGTGGAGGATGCTGGCCGCTGGACAGATAGCGGGGTTTTCAAACCCCCTTGCTATGAAGGGCAGTATGATGATTCTCTCTCCCCCTTTTGTCTGCGCTCTTTTGTTTGAGAGGAAAAACATGACACTGAATTTTGCTTTTGCTCTTCAGACAGCCATAATACACTCCCTGACAGAGCAGACCAACAGACGGGTCTTGTTTTTCATCTTGTGAGTCAAATTACGGTAAGTACACTTACCAAGATCACCATGTCTTTCCTGTAATAATGGCTAGATACATGCTGCTGTGAAGATATAACCTTCACTTAAACAGCCTAGACAACTAAAACGTTTGATCCATGTACTGTATCTCAATAAATCCATGGCTCTAGTTGTGTATTTTACAATCAAGTACCAAGTAATAAGAACACAACTTAGAAGAAAGATTAACTTATAAAATTCCACCTTAAAAAAAGAAGAAAATAAATAGTTTTGGCTCTGAAATCTAATTGGATGACCCAAGTCCGAAGTTGTTGAAAAAAAGCAGATAAACACACGTCACCACACATCAGTTGAATTCTATATTAAAGGATTAGTGAAAAATATTGTCATCATTTGCTTACCCTCATGTTGTTCCAACCCTGTATTATGTTCTTTCGTTAAATAAAAAAGGGGATGTTATGTACAGTATATCCAATCTGCTCTTTTTCATAACAATGAAAGTAGAAAGTAATTTATACAGCTATGCTCCCAAAATGACAAGAAAGCACTGAAAATCATGGAAGTAGTCTGTTGTATTCAGGGCCATACCTAAAGAATTCTGCGCCTCCTGAAAGTATATTGATGTGGGCCCCCACCACCCATATCCTATACCCATGAAGAGTGCTATGTAACTTTCCTACATATATAACTATAATTTTATATATAATTAAATATAAATATTGTATATAAATATTGATTCAAATAATGAAAATATCAGTTCAAAAATTAATATAGCCTATATTAAATATAAACAGAAATATAAAAAAAAAAGTCTTTCTTGATCAGTGAAAATTGCTCTAAAAATGCAAAATAATCATGGCATTATTATGACATAAAAAAGACAAAAAGTTGAGCCCTTGAGCACAATAAATTTACACCCCACTTTTGTAGCAACTATCTACTGTTGGATATTTTTTAAGTGAACATTGCTATTTTTTCTAATTGTTAAATAGCAAAAACTATAAAACAAATTATCAATGCAAATATTTCACATTAATTTACATCCATATTAAGGCTACCTCACTGCACATGAGCTGAACCAAAATCCAAACGCTGGACCTTTTTGCTGACAAAGTCAATTATAATGTCTTTGATGTCCAGCTGTACTACTAAATCAGTCTTTTTGAACAAATTTTTTAAGTGAATGAATCACTCATTCACTTCCATACACTGACTCATATTTCTCATTCACTGATGCCACTCCCTTTCGTAGCCAATAAGCTGTTCTGCTTTTCATGCCTGTAAAGACTGACTATAGAATGAGCCAATAGCATTCGAGTGTGGGCTGTGAAGGAGCATATCATTGGTTCGACCCGCTTAACATATACACCCCTTCGCTGAACTAATACTAGTTGGTAGGGGTGTAACAGTACATGAATTCATCTGAACCGTCACGGTACTGACGTCACGGTTCGGTGCATGCAGTCAGACGAAGAATACATCTGACACAGGCGATCCACACTCCAGTCCAGAAGGGGTGCGTGCGGTAATGCAACACTGTTTGCTAACCGCCACAACAGGAAAAAGAGCAGAAGAAGAAAAAACCATCTATGCACCAACCCAAAACAAGAATGGCTTCTCCTAATGCACAAGTTTTATTTTTAATTATTCTATTTATTTTGTACTTTTATAACACAAGAGATGCTTTTCAGTTTTGTAGCTGATTGTGACCAAATACCTTTTGTTTTTTATCAACACTACAAAAAAATATGGCCTATGCAAGAGTGCATTCTGTTTACTGCTTAGTGCTTAATACACTACCTCATGGGGGACTAAATGCCGCTAGGTGGAACAAGCTGTAATTTGCACTACTGTCTGTTCAAAATAAATGAAAATAAACCTAGCATTTGGGTTTTGTTGCTTTTTCGTGTTGTACCGAACATGTATTGAACCATGACCCCAAAACCGAGGACGTACCGAACAGTGACTTCTGTGTACCGTTACACCTCTACTAGTTGGTCATTTGAGTCTGAACGAGATGAGACGTCGTTAATGAATTAACTGAATGTACTAGTAAAGTCGTTCATGAACGAAATGAATGACTCACTCAGCCATCTGGTTCGTGAATGAGTATCTGTTGAACGACTGAACGAGAGGAGGCATGACATTCGCTCAGTTTGTCATGAGTCAGTCGCATTCAACAAGGAGTGAAAGGGGTGAAATTCATCAAGACATACTTAGTTTATAGGTATGCACAAAACATAATCCCCAATTTATGAATGTGTAAAAATGACTAAATACCATACAGTATAGTTAAAAGGACATGAATTACGGATGAAAATGTTGTGCATTCATGCAGAGTGTAAGATATTATAAGGCACTTCTTAAACTTTTTCTATGTCTTGGTAAAGGTTAATACCAGCATTTGACAAAATATAGGAACAATAAGACCTTCTGTTTGTTGTGAAAACGGTAATTGTGAATGTGTTTAACCTCATGAATGAGGATCAGCTGAACGAGAGGAGGAGCTGCACGTCGTTCGTTCAGTTTACCAATCTCGTTCAACAAGAAACAAAGCTGGATGAATTATCAATAAAAGTGAGAGATGACCACATATTACAATGACATGCAAACGTTTTTGAAACTCATTAATATTTTGTTAGTAGGCTAGTATTGTATATCTTGATAAATAGTCATGCTCAGCAGTTCACAGCATGATAGATATGATTTTGTTGTTATTTGTGGGGAAATGCTTAAACACTCTGAAGTGCTGAAGTCTCTTAGTAAAATTGTAGACATGTAAATTTTAATTAAGCATAATTAGACTTGTTCTGGTTGTGAATGGCTGCTTTTGGTTCCATGCAGTTAATTAAAACACGCTGAAGGCGTAATTTGCAAATATGGTCAATGAACGAATCAATGAACGAATTTGAACAAATCTTTTTGGTGAGCGGAATCTAAAGAATCGAGTTGAAATGAATCAAAATAACCACTAATCATCATCCACTTTTGTATGGAAAAGAGCAACCAGGACATGTCTTGACAGGTCAAAACATAAGTGAGTAAATGATGATAAAATTTTCATTTTGGGTTGGTAGTTCTTTAATGCACCAAGTTACTACAGTATGCAACTCTAAACAGCCTACAGATAGACCGATGAACCATATTATTTTAGTCATTATGCCTAAGAACAGCCCTTATCTGTGGTAAAATCACTGTAATGCATGGCCTCTTGTTGCTTATTGCTTTTTTCATCAGTGTAAGTAAACAATCTCCTCAAATCTCTGACAAATATCACTAACAGGCTGAGTCAAAGCTATCTGCAGGTGGGGCACTTTAATTAATCCACAACATCATGACTGATTACATCCCTAAAACATAAAAATGTGCTCATGGGCATTCATTGGATGACCATAAATCACTCATTTTAGGTCAATTAAAATATTATACATTTATAACCAGATGTCTTTTTGTTTTTTTTGGAGAAATGTAAATTGCCCAGGTTGTAGATGTAATGAGAGTGAAGTTACTTGGATTAATGATTGAAATTTGTGAGTATTTAAGACATGTCTAACAATAACTGTGTGGCAGCGGGGTGTGGTCAAGCATCTCTCCGGAGAGAGAAAGTGGTAAGGGCGCTTACACCTGAGCTAAATTATGTCTAACACCTGTCTCTAATTTCAGTGAGCACGGGGAGAGCGGCATAAATAGAGCCAGACCGCAAGTAGACGAGAGAGAGAGCCTGGGCACCAGAGACCCTATTGTGAAGTCAGGAGTTTATCATAGCACAGCTGAGAGTTTATTTTTGTAAAATACGTTGTTTACTTTGAGAGTGAATTAATGAACATTAGGAAAGCCCTGAAAGAGTGTAATTGCTGCAGTAAGGAGAATAAAACACTTACCTGAACCAGGAAAGCTGCTTCTCGCCTCCTCTTTACAAACTGTAATTTCTTACTCAGTCACAGTTAAAATAAGTATTTTTTTCCCCTCTTGATTTATTACTTTGGTAGGCAAAGCTATATTCTATGGTGAAAACCCGTTTCTACTGGAAAGTGAGTGCTGAGTTTTTGGTTCAAATTGCCACATCAGGTCACCTTTAGTTACCGTTAGCTTTAAGTTTGGGACATTTTGAAATTGTCAGCAATGTAGGTATTATAGGCTAAGATATTATTCTGAGGTGTTTTGGTTTGTGTATTTTGTGATTGAAATTGTTCATATATTCCATTTCTTTGTAGAAATGAACATTGTTTGGAGGACACTACCTTTTCTAGTATTTTCGACATAAATGGTAGATTTGAATTCGGTCTGTAACTAGTCAGTTCTCTAGGATCAAACTGTGGCTTCTTAATAAGCGGTTTGATAACTGCCATTTTAAAGTTTCTTGGGATATGTCCTAAGGATTGCGAGGAGGTTAAGAAGAGGTTCTGAGATTACAGGGAATACCTCTTTTAAGAGCTTAGTTGGTATTGGATCTAACATACATGTTGTGGCTTTTGATTTTTTTTTATACGTTTTGTTAGGTCTTCATGACCTATGACAGCGAAGGATTGAAGTTACTCGTGAGCAAAATTATGAAATGCTGTTTTTTGAGGTGCTGTGACAGTTGATTGCATAGTTCCAATTTTATTTCTGATTATTTTAATTTGATCAGTAAATAAATTCATGAAGTCACTCTATCAAGAGTGCTAGAAAAGACTGTAGTTATATTTTCTGTTATTTCATCAAGTTCTTCTAGACTTTTTGGCTTACTGAGTATATGAGACAGTTCTGGAAGATTATTAGTGAAGCTATCTTTAGATGAGGCTCATGTTTATAACAATAACCTGGGGGAATAGATTCATTTAAACTAATATATTCAGCTTGTTTAAGCCAGGTTTCAGTCAAACAGAGCGCATCCAAACTATGATCTGTAATAATTTCATATACAATTAGTGCTTTGGTAGAAAGAGATCTACTGTTTAGTAGCCCTAGCTTTATATGATGTTTATCTTAATTTTTTTTATTTTTTTTTTTTTTTCCAAGTTTGACCTTAATCAATTTTTTTTTCTAAATGATTTAGTGAGAGTTTTGTGTTTGGTAGTTTGGGGAACAGACACAGTCTCTACATGATATCTAGGTGATACAGTCTCTATGTGTTGTAGTTTATGTGACATGTGTGATGTCTCAAGGCAGCTAGCAGACGTTCGGATTAACCAGTTTATCTGCTTCCTGACCTGGGCCCCAGTTAGTCAAATACTATCATTATTAAGACTATGAGCCAAATTACTAGAGAAGAGAGCGGCACCTTCCCTGGAGGGATGGAGTCCGTCTCTCTTTAGCAGGTCAGGTCTACCCCAAAAACATTCAGCCGTTCAGTGACACTAATCTACTATAAACCTCATCACCAGGATGAGTAGGGTATATATTACAGTGCATGGCATCATTTTTGCAAGTTCACACACCTCTTTAACATTATCTAGTGATCTCCAACTGGCGAAGCCAGACATCATTAGCGCCAACATGAATAACAAAAGCCAGCACTTGTAAATTTAATCTGATGTCAGACGCCCGAATCCCTGAAATGCATTTAACAATGTTGGCTGGAGTTTCTATTTCTACGTTCCTTACAATAGAATCACCAATTATTAGGGCATGATTCTCAGTGGGTGCATCACTGAGTGGGAGAATCGATTGGAAACCATAACAGGAACGGGAGAGTGGTGTCACTTTGCTGAGCGAGTATGCCACCGAGATGTCACTCAAATGTCCTGCTGCGGGGGGCTCTAGAGCCAGAACCAAAGTGTGTTGCTCGCTGTTCTACCCGCATCTGAAACAGTATATACCGGCCTCTCTTTCTCACTGACCTCCACTAGTGTTCGGATGCGTGCCTCTAGCTTATTAACCTTCTTTGTCAGTCAGACTAATTCCTTACATTTATCACATGTGATTCCCTCACTGCTGATGAAAGAAGCTATAGTAAACATGTGGCATGTAATGAAGGAAGCAATAACATGAGTTGATGCCATGACTTACCGTGATGGTTTTTTGTTGTTGTTATGGTTGCTGTGGACTTGCACAGATTGTGATATATCAGTAGGAAGTAGATACCAGTTACTGAAACACTTCAAGTTAATCCATGGGCATTATGGGCACAACTATAAGTATCCATGTACATTTACAGACTACCTATGTACTTTCACAACTTTCATCTTAACCCACCCCTGTTTGACAGAGCAAGGATCCTCCTCAGGCCATTGGGGATGGAAAAACCGTCTTAAAATGAAGATGGCAAACTATCGCACTAAGCTTGTTCAACTTGGATGTCCAGAGGTCCTCGTCAATTCCCAGAAAAACAAGAAATATGGCAAAGGCAAGCCTGCTGCAAATATTAAAAAACCTAGGAGGGCAGAGGTAAATTATATTCCCTGCCACCCAAAGGGAATTACCAAGGAAAGTCTTGGAAGTGGACAGGGTTTCAATGCTGAATGACATGACAAAGAAAAACAATGAGGCAGTGATAAGGCAAAAAATGGAGTGCACATTCTCTTACAGAAGGGAAGAGGTGGTCCAAGAGCCAACAATAGCAGATTTCCAAAGAAGATGGCCAGCCCTGTTCCAGGTTAATGAAGTAAGTACCATACAGAGGTAAATATGGTATATTAGACATCTGCCTGTCTCTCTGTCTTGAACTGTATTGTATGTCTTTGTATATCTTTACAGATAAATGCAGAATTCATCAGGATAACAACAGTTCCACTTCAGTTAACATTCTTTGCGCAACTCGACCAGCATTCTGACAGCCTCAGCAAAGTCTTCCGCAGTGCCAAAGGAGTCATTGGAAGAAAGATACACAACATTTTGGCTGTGTTGGACGAGGTATGTTGTGTTTGAGCCTAGATTAAATATATGTAAAAATGCAAGATGCATGTCCAATTTCTAGGGATGTCCTTTCACATTTTTTTATCCTTGTGCCTGACCATAGGAGTGACTGACCCAGAAATCACACCAAATATCTGATTGGAGTCCTTGATTATTGAGTATTTTATTATTGTATTATTGTAAAATATTTGCTTATTTAGGACTGTAAGAGGGTGTATGATGGTCTCCATGTAATAAGATGAATACTATGGGTGTGTGGTCAGGCACAATGAAACACCAGAAGTATCCAACCCAATCCAATTGTGGTTTACTGTAGTGTTTGTGCAAGGGAATGGCAGGTTATAGGGTGATATAGACAGGTGGTAGCTGGTCTAGGCAGTGGAGGCTGACAACAAACAATACTGGTTTTTATCTAAACAGAGAATATATACCATGTGTTATCACTGTACATTAAATTCAATACATAGGCAGCAAATATATATGGCTATCATGTAACTGATAAGAATTAACACAATGCACAACAACTATAATCATTCTAACTTAACATAACTATTTCAAGCATTAAGATACTGCGAACATAAATGTACTAAGAACAAAGGAACTCACATTTTCACTCAAACAGGGTTCTGCTGCAGGTAAGTGAAAGGGCTCACATATGAACTCAATGCTACCGTATATATCAGTTTTGATCAAGTCAGGCTCCTCCTTCCTGCTCCTCCTCAGACAGCTCCTCCTCCAGACCTGCTCTTCACAACAATTATTATTCAGAAGTTTTTTGAGGGGCAGGTAAATACTGTCAAATACGTAAAGCTTAGCATTTCATTCAAAATTTTCATCTTTTATAGAACATACATCAACAGCTATTTCATACCTCTTGTGTACTTTTTCTAATATTAAATATTAGATATATTGAATAACAACATATTAAAGTTGGTCTGTAGAAATAAAAAGAATCCTCTGTAGTTACTTATCCTTTCAGCAAGAAAGAATTTGCAAAAGTTCTGCTTGTTTAAATAAAAAATAGTTAGATTTAACTGTATCATACTTTTCATACATTTCAAAATAGTCAGCTCCTTCATTCTTATTTACCCCTTCTTTCTTTCAATTTGACCCTCTTTAATCTTTGTCCTCTTTAATTCATTCTTTGTGATTCTTTTCTCCTTACACCCTTTCTGTCCTCCTTCCAGTCTTTATTAATGCTCTGTCAGTGATCTCCTCTTTCCTCTTATACCCTGCCTTCATGCCCTCTTACATACTTGTCTTCCCTTCTTTCCCCTTCTCTTCTATTTCTTTTGTCCTTCCTTTTCCCTTCTTCTGGTTTTCTCTCCATTATTTCCTCCTTAACTTTCATTCTCCTGGTTGCCCCTTTTTCCACAACTCTTCCCTCACTTCTCTTCTTTGTTTGCACTTCTATTTCCTCTTTTCATCCCTGAATTACTTTTTTCTTATAAATACTTACACTTATGAACATTTTTTTTCGTTCTTTATTTTTAATAAATTTGCAAAGATTTCAAACAAACTTCTTTCACGTTGTCATTATGGGGTACTGTTTGTAGAATTTTGAGGAAAATAATGAATTTAATCCATTTTGGAATAAGGCTGTAACATAACAAAATGTGGAAAAAGTGAAGCTCTGTGAATACTTTACGGATGCACTGTATATGCTCTAGAGCAGGAGGCAAAACCTTTTTTTTTTTTTTTTTTTTTTTTTAGTGCAACAGCATTGACCTAAAGAGAGAAATGGTGATTAAAGGCCTGTGTGAATATCTCAAGGAGGACTATAGGGCCTTTATCAAGGAGTGCTTGGTAAGATATGTGAATATTTTGTTTCTGTTTGGACAGTGGGTGATAGTGAGTGTGTTGTATAGCAATGGTGTCACTCCTTTCTATTAAAACTGAAATTTACTGAATTTCATGGGAAAGTTTTTTATTTATTTATTTATTTTTAAATACCATTCAGTCAAATGTTTTCATCCATGAGGAGGCATTGATGCATGTTTGAGACTGGGATGTATATGACTGTGAGTCAGTTGCCTTCACAAAGTTTTTTGTTTGTATTGTAATACCTATTCTGAACTTTTTAAATCTTGCCCCTGACAAATACCCCCTAACTCTGCCCCAGCCCTCAGTGATTCTATGTTTGTAATGCAACATGTTTAGTGGATGTTTTTTTTTGTTGTTGTTGTTGTTCTTTTGACAATTACACGCACACACACAATGTTTTTTGTGCTCTGTGACTTCAAGGAATGTGACCAGGCTGAGAAAGCGAAAGAGGAGATGGTACTGGGGATCTGTGTGGTCCATGCAGACATGGTGCACAACATCCACCAAAAGAAGTGTCAATTGTGATTGAAGGAGTAGAGGTCCTTGGGAACATTCAGACTTTGCCCTGTGCCTGTGCTTTGCTTATGGGCCTAATTTATGCTCTGGATTTGAGCTACCCATCCAGCCTGCAGCATACCTTCGATGTCTTTCAAAAACTGTTTCTGAATCTGGATGGCAAAGGCTGTCAGACAGAGTCCAAAAGCTGAAGCTAAAGATGTTTGAGTACTTTCTTTACATGGAGAAAGTTATATCTTGTCTACATTTCTGTTATAACATTTATTGTTACTTATGGCTGACATATACGCTGATAGTGGTATATCTGCATTACGTTTATATCAGCTGATATATTGTTCAATTACAGATAGGTGTTAGAAACCTAAAATGAAATATGATTCACAAAATGTGGGCTTGTGTTATGAGGCAACAACAACAACATGGAGAATTTTTATGTGTATTTGTTATTCAGTTGTAAACGTGAGCAAAGTGTTCCTGTCACTGGAGTGCACCTCAGTTCTATACAATGTACCAGCACTTTCGAGTTTATACTGTGTGTTCCATACTTTTATACATTTTATCATTCTGTGCAAGATCAAAATGTTTTACTGAATTTGCCATTGTAAAAGTTGTTCTCAAGTTGTGATGGTAGTGTGCTGAGGGGCGAGTGGTGCTAGTGTCTTGTTAAGAGCCCAGCGTAACTGTGCTGCTATGCATCACTGTTCTGTGAACATTTACAAATGGTCTGTCTTATAAAAAAATATTTTTGTAACCATTAACACCTAACACCCTTGCGCCAAGCCATGTGTGGCCTTGACAAGAGGACAGCACAGCAAGTTAAAAGGTGTTATTTGGATTTGTGCTGGTTCATACAAACCACTCTTTTGCCTGCAAGACCAGTTTTTATTCTGCTGTGTAGACCAGTTTTTTATTCTACAATGACATGGCTAACAGAGCTCTGCTAGCTTTTAATGTGACACAGCAGCAGCACTAATGTTTACTGTTTAATATGTACATTGTCATTTGTACAATTGTTTTTTTTAGCCATTGTGCAGTTATTAAATGTATGAAGTTAATAAACACAAATGCTGTTTGATTTGTTTGCTTTTTGGTGTACATAATGTAACTGCATATTTGTAAAGGTATGTTAATGTATGCAACGATGTGATTGCTTTTGTCTGTGTTAGTGTAATACAGACAAAAGAAAAATGCATTTGAGCTATGTAATTTTGGTATATTTTACTCAAGGAAAAATACATTAGATTAATGTGACAGTTCTGTTAGACCTACTGGAAAATTACATTGGGTCAGTGAAATATAAATTTTAATATTTTAAGAATATTTTAAGAATCACATTCATAGTTACATTTTACTTGGGAAAAATCACATTAAGTCAATGTAATATAGCTAAGTTTGACTTTGAGGGAAAACACATTGGTTTAATATAATATAGCTAAGTTTGATTTTAAGGAAAATGTAATTGGGCCAGTGTAATATAAATATTTTAAAATTTTAAGAAATCACATTCTATCAACGTACTATAGTTACATTTTACTTTGGAAAAATTACATTAGGTCAATGTAATATGGCTAAGTTTGACTCTTGGGGAAAACACATTGGTTTAATGTAATATAGCTAAGTTTGATTTTAAGGAAAATGACATTAGGTCAGTGTAATCTAGCCAAGTTTGGGTCTGAGGAAAATCACATAGGTTCAATGTAATTGTGATAATTCTGATAGAAACAGTTTGAGTACATCCAATAAATATGATTAGATACAGCTATATTAATGTAATAATTTTATGTGGAAATTTGCCACATGATTAAAATACATTCAACTGATGAGGTATTTTTTTTTTTCTTTTTTTGAGAGTAGTTAAAAAAGCCAAGAAATGGAGAAAATGCTTAATCTGTTCCCAAAAGTGAATAAAAGTGTGGTAAAATGAATGTGGCTGCTGGTGGAGGCACTGATGCAGAGTAAATGGCCTATTTATCGCAAGCTCTCCAAGGGTGAGGTATAAATACTCTCTTGACCATCTTGCAAAATGGGACACAGACCTCAGGTAAGACGAAAAGATTGGATGTTATTTTAAGTTTTTGAGAGTGGAAATATCAAAGCACGCTGCTCTCAGACAAAGAGGTCATTTCCAGGCCTTTCTCACAATAAAATGAGCAATCAAAAGTGTAGTAAACTATTCAGGTATCCATTCTGAAGGACAGCTGTTCAGCTGGTGCACACCATAGGTGTTTTGATGTTTTATTAATAGAGCTGCACATAAAGTGTCAAACACTAGGGGTGTAGATGTACTATGCTAGGGGATGTGGGCAGAGCCAGACAGCTGAGAGCACAGCAGTGAGCCTGGTCTCCTGACATTGATCTGTTTGGTTAGTGCAGCCCTCTCAGCAGGACCGGTATCACAGGAGGCTTTGGTACCAGCTCCTATACCAGCACAATCAATGAAAGCAGCATGCTTTGTTGTTTGTGCTAAATATTTATTTAAAGTTGGACTTGTTATTTAGTTAAGGATAAGATTTTATGTTTTTAAACGTTACAAAAAACATTAATGTTTTACTACTTATTAAATATTATAAATCAATAAGGCCATCTAGTTTGATTTATTAGCTGGGTTTTCATCCTGGGTTTTCATCCAAATGTTTCACAATTTGTAAGCGAATTCCTAAAAATCCAACTAAAGAAAATGCAAATCATTGCGTGTTTCCAACCACTACGTCATGTGCATTGTTTTACGAAACCACACTGCTCGGATAACACCGTGTCCTAATCAGATGTAACGTGATGGTGCGACACGCGATAAAAGGTATCTTTTCCATGTCCAGAGTTTTTGTCCTTACCAGCCGCGACACACGACGAGCGACAGGGCTTTCTTTCTTTGAAATGTTTTCTATTTCTGTGACGTCGTGCAGGCCAGCGCAGTCAACAAATGGGTCAAAAATTATTGTCATTACAGTATATTAAAGCCAGCATCACACTAGCCGGTTCACAACAACTTGATTTTGGCCGAGGGTGTAACACACCTACCGAATGTTGTGCTTGAGGTCTCACTCTCTTCAGCTGGAGCTCTGTCACACACATGCACTGGTTCAGAATGGCAGTGGGGAGACATACCGGCTCATCCCCACTTCCCTGTCACGTGGAGATCGGCGAAATAACAGGAGTACTATGTGAACATAAACAATCGTAACAGACTGATTAATGATGCGATTCATGAAGTAACTTTGCCCTGGGGACTGGGTAGCTCAGCAAGTAAAGATGCTGACTACCACACCTGGAGTCGCAAGTTCGAATCCAGGGCATGCTGAGTAACTCCAGTCAGGCTTCCTAAGCAACCAATTGGCACAGTTACTAGGGTGGGTAGAGTCACGTTGGGTTAACTTCCTCGTGGTCGCTATATTGTGGTTCTCACTCTCGGTGGGGCATGTGGTGAGTTGTGTGTGGATGCTGCGGAAAATAGCATGAGCCTCCACACGCGCTAGGTCTCCGCGGTAATGCGCTCAACAAGCCACGTGATAAGATGGGTTGATTGACTGTCTCAGACGCAGTGGCATCTGAGATTCGTCCTCTGCCACCCAGATTGAGGCGAGTCACTACGCCACCATGAGGAGTTAGAGCGCATTGGGAATTGGGCATGCCAAATTGGGGAGAAAAAAAAGTTACTTTGCCCTATGTATGTGTGTGTATTTCGGGGCTTGCCATAGAAAGCGTATGCACATATGGAGCTTCAATGAGAAAATGAGTTGCATTCAATAAACAGACTGTTTTGTCTGTGATTGCTCTGTTTTCCACATTTTATTGTCAGTTCTCCTAATTTTAGAGTATTAATATCGCTGTGTCGCGTGGTGCCTGGTGTGGACAGACAGATTGCTTGTCGCTGGAATCTTATCGCTTCGCGTCTGGTTAGGACAAGGTGATGCAAGTGCATAGTTGTGTAAGCAGAGAGTGTGGGTGCTAGATAGGCCCGCTAGCAGTCCTGACTTGTCTCCATTTGAGAATGTGTGGCACATTAAAAAGCAGAAAATATGGCAATGAAGGCCCTGTACAACTGCACAACAGAAGACCTGCATAATGGATGAATGGGGGAAAATTACACTTCTAAACTTAACAAACTTGTGTCTTCAGTGCCCAAATGCTTGTGCTGTTAAAAGAAATTGTGATGTTACACAGTGGTAAACGCTCGACTGTCCCAACTTGCAATCATCCAATTTGAAATGAGTGTATATTTTCCAAAAACAAATAAATAAATTAATAAGGTAAAACATTATATAATGTGTTGTATTAGCTAGTTCATTATATCACAGGTTAAATAAAATTAACAAATCACTCTTTTTGTTTTTATTACTATACTGTCCCCACTTTTCAGAGTTATACTTGGGAGCATCAACGCTCGATTGGGTGTTGTGGCAATGTGTTTTGCTGTCCTCTTCTGGACATCACGGCACCATTTCACGGCCCCCTTCATCATATCGCAGCCCAATTTAGCATATGGCCGGCCCACCCGGTTCTCCCAATGACCAGTCCGCCGCTGCTTTCAGGCCTCCATCTCTCCGTGGGCCCCAGTGCAGCTGCACACCCTGCACTGCCTGTAGTTACACCACTGTTACTGACTCATGTATCACCTCTTTCTCTTTAGCATTGCTTAGCATGCAATGTTTGGAGACAGTAACTGAAAAGATATTGAAGTTCGCTGCTGAGAAACCGAAAATCACGTGTAACCAGTGGTGCAAGAGATGGTTGACACTACTTACTGCAGAATCTGTAGAAAATATCTTAGTATCTTAAAATATCTGATCCCTTTTGTTAATAAACAGTCAAAACTAACAGTTTAAAAAGAGAGGTCATATCACTGATGTCTTCAAAGCTTAAAGGTCTCACACTGTATCTGAAAAACTCTTTAATGTGTTTAATGAAACAAAATGGAAAAAGTACAACTAATATCCTTGAAAAGAATAGCGTCTTTCTTAGTATTGCAGACTTTGAAATAGTAAGGGCATAATTAATGTGAGCTGCACAGGTTAGTCAGAGGAAAGAGCCCCACTCTCCTTATTCGACTCTAACTTGCTGTCCTTAAAAATCACCTAAAAATGAATAGGATCAATTTCAAATTGTCTTATCCAAGAGGTCAATTCATTTAGAGGACACTTGTGTAAAAATGAGTAGCGTTGGGATCGTACAGTCCTCAGAGAGATCCATCCCTACTTCAGTGTACAGTCTTATTGTTTCTATTCTTATTTTTGTCTGCAGCATGTAGGACACAGCTGGGGCAGACAGAGTATACTATTTGGAGGAAACAGCAGATTGCATACAGTTATCCATTGGCTAAGACAGGCAGTAGCCGAGCTTAATTGCCATATCCAGCAACTGGGCTGTGAGTCGACTGGGTGACATTTACATGCTTTGAAAGGCCTTTTTATATTGTGGTTTTATTAATTACATGATTAGAGGAGATTTCACCAGCTATTCTAAGATGCACTCCTAGCAGATTGCACTGATTAGCTAGACAGTGCTCCCCAAAAAGTCAGGCCTCATGCTAGCTGCGACATTTAGGAGAAGTGATTTACCAGCCTGGCAGTGAATTGTTATGATGAGGTTACAACCTTATGGATTCCTGGAGTGTGTTTGTGATGGAGTAGTGAAGCTCTTCAGCAGAGACAATAAATAAATCTTCATGGGGGGGGAAATTGATTTTTTTCCCCTCTCTCTTTCTCTCTGTCTTTCCCTGACATGTTGTGAAATGAAAAAAAATCGTTTGGAACTTTGAGGTGGAAAGAAGCACAAATAATCACCATCTCAGGCATGAGACAAACTTGATTAACCCTGCTTCATGATGCCTTTAACTACACAGAATGAGCAATCAAAGACTATGCAGACTCTGATACAAATCAACTGATTTTCAGCATTATAAAATAAAGTATCTCTAAAAAAACCCTTATAAACCTTTATAAACAGACCTAAGGTGAGCACCAAGGTTGTTATTTGACAGTATTTGCTGCTGTTGAATCCATTAGTCAATGCTATTTCAACTTAATTTGATAAAAATCATGTCTAATAGTAGAATTCCTGATGATGAAATACACTACCTGTTAATGCTAAGAGAAAGATCCACCAATCAGAGAATCGAGGCAAACAGAGAGTGCCAAATGAATGCCTCAGTGAACACTGCATGCAATTCCACGGTGCACTGTGAATAACATAATCGTGTCTCACAAACACTCTATAATTACTACTCTTTAAATATTTTGTAATATATAATATTTAAATATATTGATTTGATACTTATTTATCCAAGTGGATTAATTTCATGAAATTTAACTAGACATAAATTGGACGTGGCCCCTTTAAGAACCGGAGTTTTGCGACACTTGTTTTCCGGCACTCTCTCGAGTTGCGCTTGTGTGCTGGTTAGAAATGTTACACAAAATGCTTATAAATTGCATTAAATATGTGTTCAGAAGAGTTGGACTCCAGGTGCATGAGAAAAATCTAGAGATTTTCTTGAATCAGAGCTAAATGCATGCACAGTGTTTCAACTGGAGTTCATATGTAAATTTTTTCTAGTATGGAGCTGAAGCTATTAGTGAAGTCTTGTGCGTAAACATGGTGGAAATACACATTGAGTTGTGAAACATCACGTACACATACCGCATTTAGTGTAAGGCATGAGAGCTATTGGTGAATGTGGAAATGTGGCTACAGGCCTGAAAGGTTTAATGCAGACAGAAACATGACCACGCCCCCCCCATGCCACACTCTGTTTGTATTTTCATTCAACATTAGCCTCTACCTTATTTTATTTTTGTATGCTGTATATATATGGCCCCATCAACTGCTGTTTTTTTTATTTGTTTTTTTTTTTTTTTTTAGTTTTTTTTTTTTCATTTTTGTTTAAACAGCTGTCAAATTAAAGCCCCTCAAAATAGTTTTATATCCTGTGTGACATTTTTCTTATAATAAAACAACTTCAAATCAACTTTAAAACAATACTTTTTTTATTTTCCATCATTTTTTATTTGATTTCACCAATCTCAGTGTTTCATGGGATTGTTGTTCATTCCCTCTTTAAAGATTTTAAGTACACAGTCTATTATTACCTTTGTCTTTTCGTCTGATTTTCAAATACATTTTTGCTTCGAATCAAAGTTTATACTGTTGTGATTCACCTTGGAGATGACTGGTTAGGTTAATGTCTTTTATGAAGGATTTTTGTAAAATCCCCAAGAAAAAAAATGAAAAGGAAAAATACTTCCGGAACCAAGATGACAAAAAAAAAAAAAAAAAAAAAAAGTGGGTGGGTGCGTGGGCACAGTTGTGCTCTATAATAATTGTACATTTATATAAACCATGGTATATATCGAAACCTATTATACTGTATTATCTGTGATATATTTGACTGTATGTTCAAATTCATCTTCGTCCTTCTTCTTTTTTCAAAATTCACATTGTTGTCAGTGAAAGAATAAGCTTTAAGTCCCTGGCATACTTCATACTGTATTGAAGTACGAATGGGTATGATGTAATTTAGAACAAAATCTGTCCAAAACTACAGTATGTTTGAGCTTATTTTGGTGGTTTGTAACACAAAATCCTTCTTTTGTTATTGGTCCACATCACTGGTTATTAGTGAGTTGGTCTAAACTTACCTATCTGTACGTTCATTCACATAGAGACATTTTTGAGTTTAATTAGTCTGCAAAAGGAATCAAACCTATTCAAATACTCTAAGTACCTATTCACTCTGTTGTTTGATATGCTGCTTCACCTATGTATGTGTATCTGCAGCCAAAAGCCATTCACACCTCTGCCCAAAGTAAAATGTGCCTCTCTTATCATCAGTCTTTTGTCTGTATTCTGACCATAAACACCCATCTTTGCAGTAGTATCAGTCTCATTATAATAATATATTATGGCCACATATAGCATGTTAGCACATTAGCGCCATGAATGCAGAATGTAAACACGACAAGTTACACATTATCTACTGCATATATTACTTTGAATCATCACTGAGTGGTTAAAACAGTGTCTTTTACAGATCTTGTGTGAATTCTACTCACAGAATGTGACATGAAGTCATTGTAACACATTTTATTGTCACATTAACCAAGGTTTTACATGTAGTCTTGTGTGTCCTCATATTTAAATGCCCATCTAAACGCCTCCCACAGTGGCATGACCGGTGTCGGAATGTTCGCAAACAGTATACTGTCGCTCAGCTGTTTTGAACTTTTTGGCTCTGAGCGAAGAACGAGAAGAACTTTTCTGTGAGTTTTTCTGGGCCTTTAATGTGATTTTAAGAGCCTTATAAGCATCGAATGAGTGGTTTTCTTGAAGCTGCCAAGTTTGAATAAATATGTCATTATATGGCACTGGCCAATTAGTCTCTCTTAGTTCCATCTACGAAACTCATCTCGTAATTATTTTAACTAAGCTGTACCACAACAATCTAGACAAGGTCACTTATTTGAATTCAACTACAGGAAAACAATCAATACATACACAATAGACATTACAATACATAGACACTTTCTGACATGTTTTATTCAACAGCAGCAGCAAAATGACAACTGCAGTTTCCATCTGTAAGAGATGGGCTAGGCAGAGATGAGGAGACACTGTACTAAAATATGATGTTTGTGAGTGTGTGTCTGACAGGCCTAAAGGAATCTTAGCCAAACAGCTATTAGAGAGAGTGAAGGCATTAATAAATCGTGAGCTGGTGGGGTGTGATATGATACTGCTTGTAGTTTTGTTTCCTAATGCCCTTGAAACAAACACTGACACAAAGTACAATGACCCGCAAAGCCAAAACTTTCACATATACACAAACACACATGCAAACATTGAGCTCCTGTGTAAAATCCACTATGCCTTTGCACCTTCTTGGCATACCTTGTGTAGGAGGCCCCATTACAGAGGCAAACTGATTAGAGGGAACAGCTATATCCCTTTAACCAACACAAGCGGGCACAACACCATTTCGGGAGCACCACAGAGGCCTGGCCTACAAACCAGAGGCAACATCCAACCGGCAAAATAAATACCTTCTTCAAAGAGATGTGCCTGCTCAAAAAAACCCAGCTAATCCAGCCTAAGCCAGGTCAGTTAGCTAGTAAAGAAACTGGGGCACTTTTCAGCTGGTCAGGCTGGGAGACCAGCTAAGACCAGCAAACCAGCTGGTTTAAGGTGAAAAGTTTTCATCAAGGATAGCTAGAACAAACCTACCATCGCAGAATCCCTCTCCAACTAAAATATGTAATGATGTTCTTAGTACAATACTGATTCGAAACTAAAGCTACAGTATGAATCATTTTAACAACAATTGTTCGTTCACCAGCCAGGCATTGTCTTCCACATGAAATATTTCATGGTCCATCTGAAAGGCGTGCCATATGCATTCTTAATGAATCTATATTTCAAGTTATGATTCTCTCTCAGGAGTTAAAGGAGGTTGGTCCAACATTAACAATAAATCCACAGCTAGCGGCAATTAGGGAACCAGCTTCTGACATTCTCCTGTGCAATGCCCACAATCCCATTGTACATACACACACAACACCTGTTAATAATTACTGCCAGCCTGCTTTGTAATTTTTATCTATATTCCATTAGAAGCTTGGCACACACTTTCTAAAACTATTTAATATGGCTGCTGTTCCACACAGAATGGAACCATGGGAAATATTGAAGGCCAAGACCAGAGGTCAAAGTTTGGCTGGTAAACTTCAGCAGTTAGCCTTTGCTGATAGATGCCGTAACCAATGTTCCCTCTATGCTGCACGTACGTGGCCATGCTCTTCTGATGTTGCTCCCACGCAGACGGAAAAAAATATTCTCGCAGATGGTGGATTCAGGTGTGTGGGGAAAAACCTAGAGATTTTCTTGAATCAGAACTAAATGCATGCACAATGTTTCTGGAGTCCATATGTTAATTTTTTCTAGTATGGAGCTGAAGCTATTAGTGAAATCTTGGGTGTAAACATAGTGGAAATACACATTATTGAGTTGTGAAACATCACATACACATACCGCATTTAGCATAAGGCACGAGAGCTATTGGTGAATGTGGAAATGCGGCTGTGCCCCTGAACGGTTTAATGCTTCATGGTCAATGCTCATCCTGCAAATGATTAACATTAACAGTTGCTTGCGTGAATGCAAACAGGTGCAAAAAATCAGCTATGTGTCAAAACATCAGACTTTGTAGTGTAAACACACTTATGCAGCCTAATAGATCTGCCACTGTCTATAATGTAGGCAACATGCCATTGTTTTCATTTAATGTTTATATTTATATAAATATTTAATTTGTGCAATAGCATAATAGCATATTCTCCATTTTTACTGTGGTATTGAATTTAAAATACCAAGAATTGTGAAATTCCACTGGTAATGATACCAACTAAAATGTTTATATTGTGTGTATATATATATATATATATATATGGGTGGCCAGTGTTCTGACCAGTAGAAATAGGATTTGCTCATCAAGAACAACAGTTACAGGGAATACTGGCCATAGCTACTCCATTGTGTGGGCAAAAAGCATGTTTCTCCATTGACAATGCAAAAGTAGTATATATATATATATATATATATATATATATATATATATATATATATATATATATACATACACACACACACACACACACACACACATATTAAGGAATATTTAAATTGCAAAAATGTAATTATATTATACACTGTAAAAATATTTTCATCATTATGTTAAAACAACATCTTTGTTTCCATCCATTATGTTATCAGAGTTTCAACTTTTTTTCAATGTTTTCTTTAAATAGTAATTCAATTCAAAGTGGCTAAAAGTGCAATGAACTCATCACTGCAACAATTAAATAAATAGTTCACCCAAAAATTCTGTCATTATTTACTCACCGTAATGTCACTCCAAACCAATATGACTTTCTTCCATGGAACACAAAAGGGAAATTTTCAGAGGGAATTCTTCACAGGGTTTATTAACAGTGTCAACTGACTTACATGTTTCCTTGTCTGCGCAAGTGTACTAATATTGAGTGACGTCTCAGGTGATTGGTGGTCTCTGGAATTGAGTGACCATAAAGAAAACATGACATCATCCAGGTTGTATATTTCTAGGAGTGTTTGCGCCAACTGAGCAACTACTAATTAATTGAATGAGGATGCTATCTCTCTCCATGTATTTTAGACCTCCTTGGCCAAGACATGATGAAGCCACAACTGATGCTGTCATGATAGACCAGAGCTGTACCAACTGGACACTTATTCATGTCTGTCATCAAACATCACTGGGCAGTGGCATTTTCCAGCAATGCCCCATAATTAGCACATAATTAAGCCCCCCCCCCAACCCCACACACCCAATGCAAGACATGATTGTTCTGGCCTCATTTGAGCAGAAGAATAGCAATTATCTGCCACTAAATTACACCCACTTTAACTAGCGATTTGGTGGAGGGCATTTCATGGATCACTGTTGCATTGGGGGTGTCATGAAAATATGTTGCCCGCTGCTAAACGGAAGAGCAGGTCACAGATGATATCTCATCAGAGGCTGGCGGAGGGCTCTTCTGTGGCGTCTATTTGGCATGATTCATGGCGTGACGCAGAAGGCGCCGTCCACGCACCATAAAACCCTAACTCATAAATGATAACCGCCCTAATTATAGATAAGCATGGACACTCGGAACAGGGATAATTCATCACAGCTTGTGATTGATGGGCTGGAATTTGACCACTGATGAGACAGGGTTGAGAATTACTGTCAGTCAGCTCAGTTTGATTTAATGGCCTGCTGTGATTACACAAAGCATCGCAGTAGAACGGCAGCCTGGCAGCAAAACTTCTGAGCCACAAGTAAATGAGTGAAAGAAGTTTGAGGTTAAATTAAAAGGAAAAGGTCAGAGAGCAACAAACCACTGTCTTAATCGGATGGAATTGTCACAGTCCATTCACTGGCCATCTGATGCATTCTGCACACACACACACACACACACACACACACACACAAAATAAAAAAATATATATATGCAATATGAAAATATGCAGTTTCTAATCTGATTGACTGGCATTATGTATTTTCATAACAATTTTCAACAGCAGTTGGAATGCAGTCTGAACTAATCCCTGGTTTTGCCAAAGTTTGCCAATGATTCAAAATTACTGAAAGATATTGAAAAAAAAAAAAAAAAACATTCTCTAAACACATTACCGCTAAATTCTTCTGATCAGCTTTTTCCATGCCAGTCTATTACTACAGTATGAACTATTTCAGTTAAACTCGCCCCTTAACGGCACTTAAAAACAAAATGACCAGTGGTTGTTAGCCTTTCAAGTCAGTTAAATAAAGTGGGCGGTTCTTGCCTAAGTGGGGGGTTCTTGGCTAGAATAAGATGCAATGTGGATCAGACATTATGCCACCCGAAGTGTAAGAGCAGCTACTAGTTTGCACCAACTTTTACTTTATCACTGCTGAAATGTGTTAATTGTCAAGAGAGAACTGAGATAGCTCTTCACTTTAGCAAAAAAGGCTCAAAGGAGTGGAACACTTTCTGCTGTCCCATGAGGTTGGTGTAAGGTCACCATCTCACCGCATACAGCACTAAGCCCTCTTCCTAAAGGACAATACATCCTTCGGGGAGGAATCTTAAGACATTTCATTAAGAAATGTCAATTTAACCAACTCAATATTAAAAAGTCCTGTGAAATCGTTTGATGAGACCAGTTATCTTTCCTGTGTTGATTTCCTTTTGAAACAGGGCATTTGGGACAAAAACATGAACCATGCATTTGCCACTTGCAAGGTGGTATTTGGGGGCGGGACATTCTCATTCAAGAGAGCATTTGATTGGACACAAATCTGTGTAATCTGAGCAAAATATGTAATTAATATTTTTGGTCAGTTTTCCAGAAGGAGAAAGTGTAAGGTTTATGTGCTAAAATTTAATTTAGTCAACTTTTAGATGCACAACAGCATATAAACTCAGCAAAAAAAAGAAACGTCCTCTCAATTTCAACTGCTTTTTTTTTCAGCAAACTTAAAATGTGTAAATATTTGTATGAACTTAAAAAGATTCAGCAACTAAGACATAAACTGAACAAGTTTCACAGACATGTGACTAACACAGATGGAATAATGTGTCCCTGGGGGGGTCAAAATCAAAAGTAACAGTCAGTATCTGGTGTAGCCACCAGCTGCATTAAGTACTGCAGTGCATCTCTTCCTCATGGACTGCACCAGATTTGCCAGTTCTTGCTGTGAGATCCTACCCCACTCTTCCAACAAGGCACTTGCAAGTTCTCGGACATTTCTGGGGGGAATGGCGCTAGCCCTCACCCTCCGATCCAACAGGTCCCAGACGTGCTCAGTGGGATTGAGATCCGGGCTCTTCGCTGGCCATGGCAGAACACTGACATTCCTGTCTTGCAGGAAATCATGCACAGAACGAGCAGTATGGCTGGTGGCATTGTTATGTTGGAGGGTCATGTTAGGATGAGCCTGCAGGAAGGGTACCACATGAGGGAGGAGGATGTCATCCCTGTAACGCACAGCGTTGAGATTGCCTGCAATGACAACAAGCTCAGTCTGATGATGCTGTGACACACTGCCCAAGACCATGATGGACCCTCCACCTCCAAATCGATCTCACTCCAGAGTACAGGTCTCAGTGTAACGCTTATTCCTTCGACAATAAACACGAGTCTGACTATCACCCCTGGTGAGACAAAACTGCGACTCATCAGTCAAGAGCACTTTTTGCCAGTCCTGTCTGGTCCAGCGAAGGTGGGTTTGTGCCCATAGGCGACATTGTTGCTGGCGATGTCTGGTAAGGACCTGCCTTACAACAGGCCTACAAGCCCTCAGTCCAGCCTCTCTCAGCCTATTGCGGACAGTCTGAGCACTGATGGGGGGACTGTGCATTCCTGGTGTAACTCGGGCAGTTGTTGTTGCCATCCTGTACCTGTCCCGCAGGTGTGATATTCGTATGCACCGATCCTGTGCAGGTGTTGTTACATGTGGTCTGCCACTGCGAGGATGATCAGCTGTCCTTCCTGTCTCCCTGTAGTGCTGTCTTAAGCATCTCACAGTACAGACATTGCAATTTATTGCACTGGCCACATCTGCATGCAGCCCGCCTAAGGCATGTTCACGCAGATGAGCAGGGACCCTAGGCATCTTTCTTTTGGTGTTTTTCAGAGTCAGTAGAAAGGTCTCTTTAGTGTCCTAAATTTTTATAACTGTGACCTTAAATGCCTACTGTCTGTAAGATGTTAGTGTCTTAATGACCGTTCCACAGGTGCATGTTCATTAAATGTTTATGGTTCATTGAACAAGCATGGAAAACATTATTTAAACCCTTTACAATAAAGATCTGTAAAGTTATTTGGATTTTTTCAAAATTATCTTTAAAATACAGTGTCCTAAAAAAGGAACATTTCTTTTTTTTTGCTGAGTTTAGTTGGCCTCAAAGCTTCTGTAACAGACATAAAACTTCTTGGTTACTGTCGTAACCTCCGTTCCCTGATGGAGGGAACCAGACGTTGTGTCGATGTAGTGACACTAGGGGTCACTCTTGAGAGCACCGAACACCTAAGATCTTTGAGAAAAGGCCAATGAGAATTGGCGAGTGGAATTTGCATGCCACTCCCCCGGACATACGGGTATAAAAGGAGCTGGCATCTCTGAGGGTCTTCAGCTTGGGAAGAACACCAATTCGCAAACCGACGCCACTTCAGGGTATAAAGCTGCCTCGTGGAGGGAGCTCTGGCCTGAATGATCGTGTCTACCACTGCTGGTGGTAGGCCACATAGGTCTTCTGCATCCCGTCCAAGGGCCAGATGTGGAGGTTCCAGAGGTCTGGGTGCGGGTGACAGATGGTGCCCTGTCCCTGAGAAAGAAGGTCCTTCCTCAGGGGAATTCACCAGGGAGGGACTGTCGTGAGGAGCATGAGGTCTGAGAACCAAGCCTGGGTGGGCCAATACGGGGCCACGAGGGTGACCTTCTCCTCATCCTCCCTGACCTTGCACAGGGTCTGTACAAGTAGGCTCACTGGGGGGAACGCATACTTGCGCAGCCCCGGGGCCAGCTGTGTGTCAGCGCATCTGGGGTGAGAGGGGCCCCCGTCGGAGAATACAAGAGCGGGCAGTGGGAGGTTTCTCGGGAGGCAAATAGGTCTACTTGTGCTTTGCCGAAATGACTCCAAATCAGCTGGACCACCTGGGGGTGGAGTCTCCACTCTCCCCTGAGTGTCACCTGCCGTGATGGCGTGTCCGCTGTGGCGTTGAGGTTGCCCGGGATGTGAGTGGCCCGCAGCGACCTCAGTCACCGCTGACTCCATAGGAGGAGACGGCGGGCGAGTTGCGACATGCGACGTGAACGTAAGCCGCCTTGGCAATTTATATAGGCTACTGTCGCTGTGTTGTCCGTCTGAACCAACACATGCTTGGCCCGGATCAACAGCAAAAGCCTTCGCAGGGCGAGCAATACTGCCAGCAACTCAAGGCAGTTGATGTGCCAAGACAGTCGCGGTCCTGTCCAGGAGCCAGCGGCTGCATGCCCATTGCACACGGCACCCCAGCCTCGCTTAGAGGCATCTGTCGTAATGATGACGCTCTTGGACACATGCTGTAGGGGAACTCCTGCCCGTAGAAATGCAAGGTCTGTCCAAGGGCTGAACAAGTGGCGGCAGATCGGTGTGATGGCCATGCGATACTCGAGTCTGAATCCAGTGCTGAAGCGGTTTCATATGCATCAACCTTTGTGGCGTGACCGGCGCCGAGGATGCCATATGCCCCATGAGCCTCTGAAAGTGTTCCAGTGGAACCGCTGTTCACTGCTTGAACGATTTCAGGCAGTTCAGCACCGACCGCGCGTGCTCGCTTGTGAGGTGCGCTATCATCGAGACTGAGTCTAACTCCATGCCGAGAAAAGAGATGCTCTGAACCGGGGAGAGCTTGCTCTTTTCCCAGTTGACCCGAAGCCCTAGCCGGCTGAGGTGCCTGAGCACGAGGTCCCTGTGCGCACATAGCAACTCTCGAGAGTGAGCTAGAATCAGCCAGTTGTTGAGGTAGTTGAGTATGCGGACACCCACTTCCCTTAACGGGGCAAGAGCTGCCTCTGCGACTTTCGTGAAGACGCGAGGGGACAGGGACAGGCCGAAAGGAAGGACCTTGTACTGATGCACCCGGCCGTCGAAAGCAAACTGTAGGAAGTGTCTGTGTTGAGGTAGAACTGAGATGTGAAAGTACGCATCCTTCAGTCTACCACCGCGAACCAATACTGATGCCAGACAAACGCCAAAATGTGCTTTAGCATCAGCATCTTGAACGGGAGTCTGTGCAAGGTCTGGTTCAGAACTCGCAGGTCCAAGATTGGCCGCAACCCACCGCCTTTCTTCGGTATGATGAAGTAAGGGCTGTAAAACCCTTTCTTCATCTCGGCTGGAGGGACAGGCTCTATCGCGCCCTTGCGCAGAAGGGTTGTGATCTCCGCACACAAGGTGGCGGCATTCTCGCCCCTCACCGAAGTGAAGCGGACGCCACTAAACCGGGGCGGGTGCCTGGTGAACTGAATCACGAAGCCGAGTCGGATGGTCCTGGTCAACCACCGTGACGGGTTGGAAAGCGCTAGCCATGCATCCAAGCTCCGGGTGAGGGGCACTAAGGGGACGATCGCGTTTAACATACCTGTGGGTGGGGCCTCAAGGTGGGAGGGAGCAGGGGATGCCATGTTGAGGAGCTTTGCTTCGTCTCGAACTCGTGGCTGCGCTGAGGGGACCCTCGAAGCACTTACCTTGCTCCATGTACCCGGCGTCGAGGGGGCCGCAACGGGGGAGGAGGGACTTTTTGACCGTCCTCGTAGTCCGTCACAACCACCTTGCCGTGGGTGTGAGTGTGGTGCGACCGGATGCGTCGCAGGTGCTCAGTACCGGTTGCTGTGATAACAGCAGTTGTAAACACTGGCTATGTGATCCAGGGAGTGAGGAAACTGCTCTTTTGAGAATGTGGGTACCGCAGCCCGTTCGGGGTGCGGCAAACATAAAAGAAAATGAAACCAAGGATTTATTTCCCGGCCCTCGACCGGGGGATGGAGTGGTCTTGATACCAGCTCTGGGTTTGCAGCAGACATCTCGCTTCCTGGGTCGTCCATCTCAGGGGTGCTTGGGAGCCTTCAGGGTCCTCGTGCCGGCCCGTGAGGCGGGGGGCGTCAGCTTCCTGAGGGGCTGTGAGCGGCACCCCGAACCCATAAACCAATCATCTAGCCACGAGGGCACAAGGGAGGGTGGAAGGTTCCACTCCAACCCGACACACATGGTGGCCCGGGCAAGCATGGCAGTCATCTCACCTTCAGCCTCAGACTGGGCGGGCCGACCCGAAGGTGGCAGCCCAGTCGAGTCCTCGGCATCTGACATCACCAGTATGCTCTCCGATGCAGCGATCGAGCACCCATCCCACTCCGGAGCTCTGAAAGGGACACTAAGCTGGCCCTGGTGTGAGCTGGTCTCCCCTCGGAACTCGGCGGGGGCAAATGAGCATGCTGGGGAATGGAAGGTCTGCGGGGATTTACCCGGCGGAGCTGCGCCCACTGAGGCCACCAAATCGCCTCCAGCACCAGCCGGGCCGGCCTCGTACTCGGAGGTAAAAGGCGAGGCAGGGGGGGCGGCTAGAGTGGCTTTCCCTCGGAAGAAGGAAAGCCGTGACCGCAACGTTGCCATGGTCATATTCTCGTAATGAGAACATGAACCATCCACGAACGCTGCCTCAGTGTGATTGCTGCCCAGACACGTGAGGCAGCGCCCGTGGCCGTCGGAAGCGGAGAGATAGCAACCGCTCCAAGAATCACACAAAGACGGAAGGGCATCTTTATAAAGACGAGTCTTTAAAAAGACGTTCAACGTCAATGTGTGTGCTCTAATAGAGAAAATATACTCTTTAGCAGGAATATACACTCTTTTAGCGCTGTCGAAACGCCCAGGGGCAAAATCTGCACTCGTCGTGCAGAAGGAGAGAAAGCCACTGGAAATGCGCCATATATCCAACAGCATACGCTTCTTAAGAGGTGAATGGAACAGCAGTAGTATTCAGCTCACTGATAGTACAACTGCTCGGCTCCGAAGAAAAAATCTGAATGAGTGGTTGCGAGCCAGCTCATTTTATACCCGTATGTCTGGGGGAGTGGCATGCAAATTCCACTCGCCAATTCTCATTGGCCTTTTCTCAAAGATCTGAGGTGTTTCGGGGCTCTCAAGAGCGACCCCTAGTGTCACTACATCAACACAACGTTGAGTGAGTGACAGAAGGGGAACTCCAATTTTGTTTTCAAAGAGTTTTTAAAACGATTTAGCATCTTATATGTATTACTAAACATGTTTTTCTCTGTGTTTTAAAAATCCATCTATACCTTTTATCCAAGACACTTTAATCCACCTTTCTTTAATTAAAGTTCTGCATTTGCTCCTGGAATGTGAGGTGTCACTCATAGATCAGAGACTGTTCATTAGAGGTGACGCTATCCTCTGGCCTTATCGGTAGAGCGAAGGAATGTAATGTCTTTCTCACACACACGCACACACGCACGCACATTGGTGTAGCTATCCTTATGAGGACTCTAAATAGACATAATGATTTTTATACTGTACAAACTATAGATTCTATCCCTTAACACTAAACCTAAACCTAACCCTCACAAAAAACTTTCTGCATTTTTACATTTTCAAAAAAAAAAAAAAAAACATTGTTTAGTATGTTTTTTAAGCGATTTGAATTATGGGGACACTAGAAATGTCCTCATAAACCACATTTATAGCATAATACCCTTGTAATTACCAGTTTGTAACCTAAAAAAATGTCCTCGTAAACCACCCAAACCCGCCCACACTCATACACGCACGCACGTACGCACGCACGTACGCACACACACGTTGGTGTGGCTATCCTTATGAGGACTCTCCATAGACATAATGGTTTTTATACTGTACAAACTTTATATTCTATCCTCTAAACCTAACCCTCACAGAAAGCTTTCTGCATTTTTACATTTTCAAAAAACATAATTTAGTATGATTTATAAGCTGTTTTTCTCATGGGGACTGACTGATTGTCCCCACAGTGTCGAAAATGTCAGGTTTTACTATCCTTGTTGGGACATTTGGTCCCCACAATGTAAGGAATACCTGGACACACACACACACACACACACACACACACACACACACACACATGTTGGTGCAGCTATCATTATGAGGACTCTCCATAGACATAATGATTTTTATACTGTACTGTGGCAGCGGGGTCGTGGTCAAGCGTCCGTCCCGAGAGAGAGAAAGCAGTAAGGGTGCTTGCACCTGAGCTATAGATACAAACTATAGATTCTATCTCCCAACCCAACCCCTAAACCTAACCCTCACAAAAAACTTTCTGCATTTTTACATTTTCAATAAAACATCATTTAGTATGATTATTAAGCGATTTGAATTATGGGGACACTAGAAATCTCCTCATAAACTACATTTATAGCATAATACCCTTGTAATTACCAGTTTGTAACCTAAAAAAAAAAGTCCTTGTAAACTCATCAGAAACCATTATTATTGCAAATTATTTACAGTACCACATCTTCCCAGATTCTTCTCATTTTAATAATTCCCATCCTTTATGGCTCCTTCACAGATTAATATGGCAATCATTTTGTGGGCATAATTGGCAATATAAATAACACAAAGACATCAAAACATTTGAAACTGGAATAGTGTGTAAAATATAAGAATATTAAATGGATCCAAGCTGTTGCATTAGAAAAACAAAAATCACATATTGACTTTGAACTGGGTATATGCATGATACAGATACAGTATGTGCAACATGGTTGGGCAAAATTCTAAATTTAAGAATTGGCTCAATTTCAATTCATGAGATGGAATTTAAATTTCAATTGGAATCACAGAAAGAGGAAAATACTTACAAAGAAATTCATTCAAAAGAGGGCTTTCAATAGTCCAACACAACAATATGGGCAAGAACAGATTACTTCTTAGCAGTGGCATAGTCCACCCAAATTAGACCCAGGCCCACCCAGAATATTAGAGATTATTGTATGACTTCAAATATATATTTATAAAATCATTTAAAACATGCTAAATATCTGATTTCTGAAAGTGTGAAAGAATCGTTTTAATGTGCCACCTCTCTGTTGTTAAGGACAGTTTGGTTAAAAAAAATTGGGTGAAAATTTGGCACATTCATTTTTATTGAGGCCCACCAAAAAGTAATTTCCTGGCTATGCCCTTGCTTATTAGGTGTTCCGTTTAAGGTTTTCCATCTTGTAAGCCTGCTGATTATTAATATCAAATTATGTTTTTGCAAACACCCAATGTGTTGTGTGTATGATAAGATGTTAAATCGATAGTTCACCCAAAAATACAAACTATCTTATAATTTAATCACCCTCATGCCATTCCAGTTGTGTATGATTTTTTTTCTTCAACAGAACACAAACAAAGATTTTAAGAAAAATATCTCAGCTATGCTGGTCCTTACAATGCAAGTAAATGGAGATCAGACATTTGTAACTCCAAAAATCACATATAAAAGTAATCCACATGACTCCAGTGTTTAAATACATATCTTCAGAAGCGATATAATAGATGATGTATGAATAAATTATGAGAGAATATTCATTTTTGGGTGAACTATCCCTTTAAGGTGTAATTCATTCTGACAAATTAAAGCCATTATTTAAAACACTTCCCACAGTTATAAGATTTTTTTTTTCATTCCACTTTATTCTACTTCCTTAAATGAAATAAAAAAATAAATAAAATAAAATAAAAATAATAATAATAATAATTCTGAGTCCCGTTTGCCAACTCAATTCAAATTTAGGAACTGAATTAGAATCTAAAAAGCATTCTCAGATCAGTTCTAAATGGCACACAACCCTGATGTGCACAGATTTGAGAAAATGAATATCAGTGGATGGTGAAGAAAAGCTTTTTGAAACTTTAACTACTTAGGAGCTCTCTAATCCATGTATCTTCCGTACTTTCTATTTCCGTTTTGAAATAAAAAAAACGGATAATGAAATAGTTTTACGTACTTGTGTAGCAAGTTAACCGCAATATATATATATATATATTCAACAGTTAGTTCCGGTCCTTGAATCTGATTGGATGAGAGACATTCCATGAGCACTGATGGTCTTACACCATCAGCACTCGGACGCTTCACTGTGTGTGTATCACTCCGCTTGTGTTCATGCCGTTCTAAACTAAAGTGTAAGAGCAGTGCAGATGTGTTAAGAGCTAGGGTTTGTCTTTTTTTTTATACATTACATATGTTAGCCAGCAGGTGGTGGCAAAAGATAATTTTTATGTGTAACATGAGCCAGTTTGGTGACGTGAAGTGAATCCGCGTCAGCCAGTGTTTACATACAGCACTATATGATCGCTTGTATTACTACTACTAAAGCTAGGAAATAGCTTTAATCGGCTTTAAACTAACAACTTCAGCATTACGGCTCATCACAGCTGAGAGACACAACAGACTGATTAATTACACAAACTGAAGGCGCTTAGCTCTTATCAGACTTTCCACATTGGAGTGGACACACTGTTTAAAATGGAGGACATTTGGGGACTTCAATGGGAGCACCTCCGCCGGGTAACCCCCCACGGACCTCCCTTTCCTCAGCACGCTCGCTTGCCCTGATCGGGCTCTCGGATGAGACTGCCGGCTCATCTCAGGGCGAGTTCGACCTCTTATTCGGAGCCCGGGAAGATGATGAGCTCTCGATCGTAGCATCGGAGAGGGGGTTTGTCCAGTCTGACGCAAAGGCTTCGGCTGGGCTTCCTCCTTCGGGTATAGTCGCCTAGTCTCAGGCCGACGCGGAGCTGACGGACATGCTTTCCCGGGCGGCCGTGAGCGTCGGGCTAGAGTGGAACCCTCCACTCTCCCCTGAACCCTCGTGGCTCGATGATTGGTTCCTGGGCCCAGAGTGCCGCTCATGGCCGCGCCCCACCCCGGTCCCTTTCTTTCCGGAGGTGCATGAGGAGCTGACGAGATCGTGGGGGGGCACCTTTTACTACCCGATCCTGGTCTTTCAGCTCCCCCGCTCTCACTACTCTTGATGGTGGGTCGACCAGGGGGTATTTGGTGATCCCCCAGGTGGATAAGGCACTCGCGGTACACTTGTGCCCGCAGAGCGCTGCCACCTGGTGCGGGCGCCCGAAGCGCCCATCCAGGGCCTGTAGGTTTACGTCATCTCTAATGACTAAGGTCTACGGTGTCACTGGACAAGCCGCCTCCGCCCTCGTGAGTCATTGACACCATCGTGATGGCATATCACGCTCAGGACGTGCCGCCCACTCTACTAGGAGTGCGGCAGCCTCCTGGGCCCTGACCAATGGTGCCTCTTTGGCAGACATCTGCAGAGCAGTGAGCTGGGCAACACCCGACACCTTTGCGAGGTTCTACAATCTCCGAGTTGAGCTGGTCTTGTCCTCTGTATTGTCAGGTACGAGCAGGTAAGTTCCGGGACAACTGGCTGGGTGTACCGCTTGCGCATATTGCCTTTCCCCTTCCCTGAGGTGAAGACGTGCCCTTTTGACTCCCAGTCGTGTTCACAAGTTGTGATCCTCCAGGCGGGGTGTGGTCTCCGTGGTGTCCCCCCTTGGGAGTGACACCCCCCCGACGTAGACACTTATGGCCCCCAGCCGGTCAACAAAATTCCACTCTTTTTGGGGAGAAAAAAGAGGAAAAAAGCTGGGTTAGCCTGTCCCTATTTGTTGGGCAAGTCGACGCTCATAAGAACGTTGGGGAAGGTTACATGCCTGCCTGGTGCACTGGCTACGAGGCACACAGCGGTCTGCCCGTCTTGCACCACCAGTCCACATAACACAGTTCAGCTTATTGTGGCGTTTTGTATAGGGACCCCTAGTGTCACTACATCGACACAATGTCGAGTGAGTAACAGATAGGGAACAACCTGGTTACTTTCGTAACCTCCATTCCCTGATGGAGGGAACGAGACTTTGTGTCCCTCTTGCCACAATACTGAACTACCTGCTGAAATGGCCGGGACCTTGTCTCAGCTCCTCAGCATAATACCTGACTGAGTGGTTGCGAGCCAGCTCCTTTTATACCCATATGTCCGGGGGAGTGGCATGCAAATTCCACTCGCCAATTCCCATTGGCCTTTTTTCAAAATCAGAGGTGTTTGGGCTCCCAAGAGTGACCCCTAGTGTCACTACATTGACACAACGTCTCGTTCCCTCCATCAGGGAACGGAGGTTATGAAAGTAACCAGGACATTATCAAAACAGATCTATTTGCATTGCACAAGCAAGGAAAATACTGCTAAATAAAATCCATCCATTATCTGTGACTTACCGTAATGACCATCAGGATTCCTTTGAGTGTCAGCAGAGACAGGATTGGCTGAATGATAACCTGGGCCATGCAAATGCCCAATGAGAGCATCCATGTAAACAAAGGGATCACGTAGACATGACTGAAAAAGCTAAATCAGACAAACAGTCATCTTGTCCCCCATTGTTTTCAATTACAGCTTCAGTAACACCAAATAATACAAAACACCACTTCTCTAAATTACAGACTGCAGCGAGAGGAGATGACAACAGCACATTACAATTTTAAGACAAGTATTCTTTACAATTTCTCCTCAAAACCTAGACTTATTCTTACTAAATCACATCCTAAATGAGGAGAGGTCTATTTCTCCTCTCTAGAGGAAACAACAGGGGGCAGTTAATTGTTTTGAAGTGTCTTTATTTATCTGATGAGAACAATGTCAAATTCAGTGACATATGACAATCATACAGTGACAATAAGCAAAAGCTTTGACTGCTTGTATTGCAAAAATATTTTTAGAAGACTTACACCATCAAGATACATATGCATGATCACATATGATCTCAAGGGTATGGTACAGGGACACGTGTAGTTGACATGAAATGTTTTTGGAATGTATAGTGTGACATGCTAAATGCCATATACAACTATTTTAAAAAGCATATTTCTAATTCTTTTTAATTATATTGCATGCACCTTTTATGACCTCTTTTGTGCAACAACATATTTGTACTTATAAATTCATTTTTCACACCACAGAATCATTAAAAAAGATGTAGTAGTAGAGGCAAAAGTTGTGAGAAAGCTGTGAAAATATTTTGAAAAAGAAATGGTGACCAGTTGTAGGACCTAAAATATGCATTGTCCCTCATACATTCATATACATTTTAAAGCTGAAGTGTGCAATTTCTTCCCCACTAGCTTTTCCAAACTGAATTGCAAAAATAATTACTGTTTTCAAACAGGTTTCCCGAACATGCCTCTGTCTGCCACTGATTAGCAAGCAGATAGTGCTGCCCCAAAATACTCATTGGTTGAGCCAACATTGGTATGTTGGACTGGTCAGGATGCTAAAACAAACAGAGCAATGTTTTGATTATGTGACAGAGCCAGACATCAACCAACAAATGGCTTATTTTCAGTATAGTCTACGCATATTAAGTTGTGATATGAGAAAAAATTTTAACATTTAAAACATTACAAACTTCAGCTTTAACATGAAATAAGTTATTAAAAAAAAAAAAGAAAAAAAAAAAGGCCATTGACATGTCAGTCATCAACTGCCCACACACGCAAATACACACAGATTAAGATGACCTTTTGAGTGAATTACACAGGTGAAAAAATTATCACATTGGTACAAGTATCTATTTAATAATATTCTTATCTATATTTATGGACAGAGGTCAGATTCTACTGTCCCAAAGCAAACCTATTTATTTCTCGATTTAGCAAGACCACCATATCCCACCGATAAATATGGGATATATAATGGATTAAGAGAATGGTGAAGGGCTGAAATAATCTATTGATTTGTGCTTGCAGGATCACTTTACATTCTGTCTCTCTCTCTCCCCTCTCTTGGTCTGCTTTCTGAACAGGCATCTGCCTATGTTGTGTTCTAATGAAGCATTCAGCCGTTGATGTGGTGCAGGTCGCCTTGAGTGGATACTTTTCAGGTTAAGTATTTACTGGGGTGATGCAAAATAAATTACCTTTGTGGCGGTAAGTGCAATTACAAAGATATTCTGCAGAGAACAGTAGATGCAAGTTCAAATTCTCTGCTGATCAAAATCTGTTCTTATACTATCTTATAAAATATTTTAATTTTATGGGAAATCTATAAAGGTGAGAGGAACTTTAATTATGTTGTTTAAGAATGACTAGACCAGAAAAGCACACATTGGTAAAATTAGAAAAGTCTTGTATTTTAAAGAGAATGCCTTATTCCCACTGATAGCAAGGTATATCTACTCACGCTGCCTGCATTGTTTTAGCACCTGATTCACTAAACAAATTAGGCAAATTACAGTGAGTTTTGTGAATAAGGAAAAAAATCTATAATAAGATCAATTTACTTAGAAATGATGTGTGCTCATGCCGAAAAGAATGACAAGTGAAAATACACTTGTTTTTTGCGCTGAATTAAAGTACATTTGCAAACTGATCTCACGGTGAATTCGGCGACAGTAGGTTGAAAGTTCTTCAGGTAAATTCGGTCTGTTCTTACCAAAATTCGAATCACTGTCCCCAGTGGTCAAAGCGGGAAGTGTTGTTGAATGTATGGGCACATGTGAGCTCCAGTTTGCGAGTGAAATGTCCTCAGAGGGATGCTAAAAGTGAGTTGTTTATAGTTGTAAATTATGTAATACATTGATAGTAATGCACGTTATTAACTCTACCCCCAAACCCCAACACTAAACCTTACGCTCATCACTGTAAAGCAATTACTTCCTGGTTACAAAGCAGGACAAGAACACATTTCTCTCAGGCTGCTGATGCAATGCGCTATCAGTCACACCATGGAACATTTGGCAACAACATGTTGATTTCTTGTGTGATTATGTTGGAATTCACCCCTGACCTTTACTGTATATTATGCACAGATTTGGTGAACTGGCATTCCTAGATTAAGAATTTCAATGATGTTTCTCTGTTTGAGGTAAACACCATATTCCCTCAGAATTCTCAGTGAATCAAACGCAATCTGAGAAACAAATCAGTCAGAACTTCCCTTTTATTGATGAGTCGAAGCCTTAAGTTAGCCTTGCAGGTTAAATAAGGGCTACAAAGGAACCCACCTCAGAAAAAAATGTATCAATAAATATACAACTCTTTATAAATTTATAATAATTCTGTCATATAGATTCTGCCATGTGATATTTAAGAATCAAGCATCTACCTTCACTGGCTGACCAAACCAATTTCAACACCTTTGCAGGCCTATGGTTCTCTGAAAAGAAGACCAAATGACTAATCGATACACCTCATCTCTATGTTCTCTGATGTTTTTAGAACTTCATAACCACGTTTACTTGGGTGGATTTGGCATTGATGTGCCCCTCATGGATTGTGGAAATGGATTTGCCTTACAGTGTGAGTCTATAAGCTGCTAATGGGAGAGAGAATGTATGTGAGAGAGAGAGTGAGCGCAGGAATGAAATAGATGGAGTGACAGTATCCTCTCCCAGATGGGAGGGCTGACAGCAAACATTTGTCTGTGATACCCCACTCCCACTCCCACTCCCTGCATGCTGAGACACCCACCTCACCATTCCGACATCATGAGCTGAGACATGAACCATGACTCCATTTGAAGCTCTAAAATAAAGCTGCTCCATCTCCCCAAAGAAAACCATGAGAGCAATATGGTCCATAATTATTACTTTTTTAAAAAAATAAAAATTAATTTTAATCATTATAGGTCAATTTTAAATAGAGGTGAAATCCTATATGCTCCAAAAGGAACAGTTCACCCAAAAACTAAAATTCTGTCATCAATCACCCTCACATTGTTCCAAACCTGTATGACTTACTGTAGTAGGTGGAACACAAGGAGAAATGCAAAACAAATTCACCATAAAGTTGTGCATTCAACTTGAGTACTATATTCCAAGTCAAATCATTTTTGAGGCCTTATTACGATACTGTGGCTCTCAAATCAAATAAAGCACTGATGATTTCTATAACGTTTGGTCATGAGACACGAGAACCAATGGTGTCAACATACCATTTTTGTAGTCCATTTCAGAGCTTCGGCAGAAAGTTAGAGGGGTTTGGCGAGTCATGAGGTTGACTAAATGATTCATTTTCATTTTTGGGTGAACTACACTAGAGATGTGCACGGATACCTATTTTAACATTCGGTTAAAATCAAGGTTTTTCATCAGGACTCGGGATGCGGGAATAAAGACTATTTCGATGAAATTTTCTCAAACACTTCTCAAAATAGCAGCAAATTAAGTGCACAGTGAGCTATGAGCTTAAATAGCACAATACATAGATCTTCAAATAATAAAATCTCACATTAAAGTCAAACACAAACTTTTCTCGGTGAAAAACAACCTGAAATTATGTTAAAAGGTGAAACAGTCACACGAAGTCCTCTTTGCAACCTGATCTTCTTAAGAGCACAGCACAAACAATGAAACAACGCAAGTGTTTCGTGATGAGTTTATAAAAAAGTATTTTTAACTTTACTTGGTGTCTAAAAATGTGGTGATCTTGCGCGAGAAAGACCCATCCAGCGCAAGTTAACAGTATATAGAAAAACAGCACAGACGCACACACAAGCATGCTTAAATAGCCCCTAACTCACCCTATACTTGAAAAACTCACCCAAACCTGGCCAGAAAACTAGATGGTTTGTTGGAACTCGTTGAGTTCGGGTCAGGTTGAAGACCTCTATTGCACATGTAGAATAACCAAAAAGTGATTTTGGTATTCTAATAGTGCCATGTTGAATGGTTAACCGAATGTTGACTATCCGTGCACATCCCTAAACTACACTACTTTGGTACTTTGAGCATTCATTAACTTATGAAGACTTACGAAACTGAGCTTATCTTCATGTATTTGCCAATATAAACTCTGTTCCCATGACTCCTTTAAAAAGTTCATCTCAAGCATGATCACGGTAAAGGCTAAACTTTTATCCGGATGATAATCTTTCTCAAAGCGCCAGTAGGTTATTAAATTTTAAATATGGTGATTCTTTATTTATGTCTGGGGGTACTGAAAGTACTCTGTTTAGAAATATACAACATAAATTGATTTCCTTCTTCACATAAAGCACTGAATGATAATCCTTTTTCCTACTGAATTTGTCTCAAGTGGGTGTTTTTGAAGGAGCGTAGTGCGTTTTAATTAAAATAAAAAACAGTCAGGTCAAGAGGTTCAAGTAGCTCAAGGGCAAAGCATACACTACTGTCTGGATACAAGGATCATATCTGTACAGCAAAATGGATATGCTTTGGAGAGATGGTGATCTGTGTCCCATAAATAATCGTTAACAGCACCATTTTAAGTGATTAATAGTATTGTTATAAAAACAAAATAAAAATGTTACTACCTAAACTACCTAAATAGGAAAACAGCAAACCTCGAGCAGGCTGCAATTATAGCCATTCCTTAATTGAATTATGACACCGTCTGCTGTGTTTGGAGAGGTCCCAATGTCTGCTTATTCATTTTTTCATGCTTATTTCCTGTTCTTTATGGAATACTAATGAACACATGAGGTTTCTCAGACCTTTTCAGGTACTAAGTGAATATGACACCTGTTTTAATGCTTCAATAACAAAACAACAGAAAGAGTTTCATGCACTGTGTATTTACTTATTTTTTTCTAAATTTAAATAATTTCTCCTATCCCAGCTTAATATGAAGAGTCAACTAAAGTATAAACAAGCCAACTATTACTATTCATAGATTTATTCCCCCGAAAAGTGTAAACACTGTGTGGTGTTTTCAGAACATGCACTTTTTGATTGAGCATCCCAACCAACTCAACATAGCATCATTGGCTTAACCAATGGTGTGAATTTAGGGTGGGACTATCTGTTTGTCCAACCAAAGGTAATTTAAAAATAATTACAATTGTAATTGTAAAACATCATTACAATATTACACATATAGAACAGGCAATCTGAGATCAATGAACAGATCACTCTATCAAGCATCATTAGGGTAGGGGCATAGAAAGGCAGAAACAGGGAACGAAAAGAGAAACAAACTATGCAACTACTAATGACAGGTTATGTAGAGCAGTCCGGGTGTAAAACTCAAAACTCACCTAAAAGTTACATTACACATGCCAAATAGTTTTGATTCGTTAAAGCTTGATGTAGCCTAATCATGGGAAGTAGATACAAAACCATGTTATTTGAAATAATACAGTCCTGTATAATATGCTTTATCACTCACTAATCACATTTGTAATATGCCATCTAAAAGCAAACATAACACAGAGATCTAAATTCAAATACAATGCACAGATAATTGTAATTACTTGTAAACTCCGACATCGTATCTATCTTAATGCATCATAACTAAGTCATTCTGTGAAGACTTGAAAACAACTGAGAATTTCACATTTTAACTCTATTTTTCCATGCATCTGTCCATGTTGTCATTATTATCATGATTTAAGAAAAAGTTAATTTATCAGTGTCACTCACATCCTGTTTCCAATGAAAAACGCGGGTATACCCGAGACCGAGAGTGCTGAAAGCTGCAGAGGGGTGGGTGTGTTGTAGAGGTCTGCATGGGACTGTTTTTTTTTTCCATCCCGCTCCTGCCCGCTCCCACGAGTTTCTTTCCCACACTCAAATGCTCCACCTGAATTTTACTCCATGTTCATCTGTTCTCCGATTTTCTTCCCGACCGCTCTCATTCCAGCAACCCCGCATTTGTTTTCCACATAGAGCAAAAGCCATACAAATAGACAGCAAGTGTACACAAAGAACATTTTATTTTTCTAGTATTGCTATTATCAGATTACGCGTGAAAATGACGTCAATTTAACTTTCCTGAAGTTGGTTTCTTAACACTAAATTCATCATTTTCTAGTCCGAGTTTCACATTCTTTGATGACAGTGTGCGCTTTGCTCTACCATTCTTCTAAAGCCCATTTGTCTACTTGCCTGCTCTGAATATTGGATAATTTAATGCACAAGCTGTGCACATTTATTTTACGCTATAAAAAACAACAATGAGATGTACTGTCCGCTCCAGCCTTCAACACAGAAATTTAATCCCGCGCCGTAAGAAATCTAGTCAGGTCCTGCGGGAGTTCCGCAGGAATGCAGACCTCTAGTGTGTTGGAAGCCCCCAAAATGTGACTGTAACAGCAGTGTAAACAGCAATCCATGAGTGCCCATATTTATAAGCAACTTCATGAAAAACAAGCCCAAAGCTGAAGTAATGAGCGAACCTGGGAACTATGGCTGTCAGATGCAGAATCACTGTGCAAGCGCTGCAGCTGTCAAGCATGCAACTGGCCACAGCTGAAATCAATAATGCGATTGGTCGCGATAATCAAGAATCGCTGTATTCATTAATGCGTTACGTAAGCGTTGAAACAGTTTGACATAAATAAACTTTTAAATAACATCAGCATCAACTGTAATATACTTACATTTTTATTTTAGATATTGGGACATCAAATGCTTGGGTGTCAGATGGGGTGGCAATGCTTTTTCTTAGGGTACAGCTGCCACTCCGGTAGATCTGCCCGTCAACTAGAGTAGTGGTTCAACAGCAATGCATATGCTTTTGACACTATAGAGCTGTAGTGCTAAAGTAGATTACACCGTATCCAGTCTGTACAGCATTGTGTCTCGATCTATCCCCAGTATCTTTCTGTAAAAGCTTGAAGAATCTAAAACTTTCACCAGGCAAAACAAGGCAAAACTGTGCCAAAAGCTGTCGTTATCCAACAACTTTCCAGATATCAAAAGTTGTTCTGTTTTGTCCTCTCACAATATATCACAGAGAAAAAAATGTGCCTGTGTTTTTGCAGAGAGAAACGTTAGGAGATCAAACACCCCACGGGCACAATCTAATGAGCGCATTTCCAGCTCCAATTGCATTTATGAGCATTCCTCATGATTTGACAGACAAGCAGCGAGTACAAGCTCTGGGTTTAAAATTGCACATCTAGAGAATAAACAAAGTGATTGACTGGTTGTCTTTATTTAAGATAACTGAAGCAGTAAGACATACTGCTAAAAGCTCTATAGCTTTAAATTAACATATAATATATATATATATATATATATATATATATATAATAAAACACATTTCACTTCTCTAATGTAATGTTTTTTTTAGGGAAACATAATTTCCCTATCTGTCACTCACTCGACGTTATGTCGATGTAGTGACACCAGGGGTCACTCTTGAGAGCCCCATACACCTCTGCTTTTTTGAAAAAAGGCCAATGAGAATTGGCGAGTGGAATTTGCATGCCACTCCCCCGGACATACGGGTATAAAAGGAGCTGGTATTCAACCACTCATTCAGATTTTCTCTTCGGAGTCGAGTGGTTCTATTCATTGAAGCTGAATTCATCCACGAATTCATTCACCTCATCTGCTGGATTTTATGGCACATTTCAGCGGCTTCTCCCCCTCTGCACCCGTGGACTACAGAGAACGCCCCTGGGCGCTTCGGCAGAACAACAAAAGAGTATATTCTAAAAAAGAGTATATTTTTCTAAAAGAGCGGCACACACGGAAAGTCTTTTTAAAGATGCCTTTCCATTTGTGTGTTATTCCTGGTTGCGGTCGTTATCTCTCCGCTTCTGATGGCCACGATCACTGTCTTACATGTCTGGACGCTGCCCACGAGGAGACATCGTTCGTGGATGGGTCTTGTCCTCATTGCGAGTACATGACCATGGCAACGTTGCGGTCGCGGCTTGCATTCGTAAGAAAGCTCGTGAAGATCAGGGTGTCTTGCTTTCTTACGGCTTGCATTCGTAAGAAAGCAAGACACCCCAGCGGCTCCCCACCTCGGTCCTTCTATCTACGGGTATGAGGCCGTGCCGGTTAGCACTGGGGGTGATTTGGGGACATCAATGGGACCACCTCTGCCAGGTATCCCCCCACGGACCTCCCATTCCCCAGCACGCTCGCTTGCCCCAGTCGGGTGCTCGGACAAGACCGCCGGCTCGTGTCAGGGCGAGTTCGACCTCTTGTTCGGAGCCCGGGAAGACGACGAGGTATCGAGCGCAGCATTGGAGAGCGGGCTCGTCCAGTCGGACGCAGAGGCTTCGACTGGGCTTCCTCCTTCGGAAATGGTCGCCCAGTCCCAGGCAGATGCGGAACATGCTTTCCCAGGCGGCCGCGAGCGTCGGGCTAGAGTGGAACCCTCCACTTTCCCCTGAACCCTCGCAGCTCAAAAATTGGTTCCTGGGATTCCGTTCCTTTCTTCCGGGAAGTGCATGAGGTAAAAGTGCTCTCACTACCCTTGATGGTGGAGCGGCCAGGAGGTATTCGGTGATTCCCCCAGGTGGATAAGGCGCTCGCAGTGCACTTGTGTCCACAGAACGCCGCCACCTGGTGTGGGCACTTGAAGCTCCCGTCCAGGGCCTGTATGTTTACGTCGTCCCTGACAGCTAAGGCCTTAGGTGCCCTCCGCCCTGCATGCCATGGCTCTCCTGCAATAACACCAAGCCAAGGTGCTATAATAACTTCATGAGGGTAGTTCTGACCTGGGATTGATGCAGGAACTGTGCTCAGTGACCGACCTCACTCTCCGGGCGACAAAGGTCATGGCATGGTCTCTTGGGCAGGCGATGTCCACCCTGGTGGTCCAGGAGCGCCACCTTTGGCTCAACTTGGTTGAGATGCGAGAGGCTGACAAGGCACGGTTCCTTGACGCCCCCATCTCCCAGGTTGGCCTATTCGGCGACACCGTTGAGGACTTTTCCCAGCAGTTCTCAGTGGTGAAGAAGCAGACGGAGGCCATACAACACATCCTGCCCCAGCATGGCTCAAGACCCTGCACCCCGTCTGCTCGTCGCCAAGGAGTTGTTGCCTCCTGCAGCAACAACACCGGCTCCCCCGCAGCCCACCCCCATGGCCCAGACCTGGCGTGGAGCCCAATGCAGGAAGCAGACGCCACCCATCTCACGGCCGGCTGCTAAGAATCCGAGGAAGGCTTCGAAGCGCCCCTGAGATGGGCAACCCAGGGGTGAGGAGACCTGCTTCTTTGGAGCTGGTGAGCAGACCACTCCATCCCCTGATGGAGGGTTGGGAGGAGAATCTTTTGTTTCATTTTTTTGCCGCATGCCCAAGAGGCTGCGGTACCCAAACGTTCAACAAAAGAGTGGTTTTCTCGTTTCCTGGGTCACATGATCTGGGTCCTGGTGCGCACAACCGTCGTCACGACCACCGTCCACCTTCCCATTTTTGCAGTATGGTGCTCCAGCGGCGGACCCCCCACCCCTGTGCACCCAGCTGTGGCAGAAACACGCCCACACGGGATTGGTTCCGGTGGACTACAGGGACGAGACTCCTCCTCCACCCTCCTCGGCGGGCGTGGGCGGCAGGAGCCAGGTAAGTGCTTTGATGTCCCTGGACTCAGCACGGCCACGGGGCTCGAATCCCCTCGACATGGCACCTCGAGCTCCGCCCCGCTGCGAGGCCCCACCCGCCTATATGTCCAGCTTGATCATTCTCTTGGTCCCCCTCGCCCGGAGTTTGGGCGCGTGGCTCGCACTTTCCAACCCGTCGTGATGGCTGACCCGGACTGTCCGACTCAGCTACGTGAATCAGTTCACCAGGTGCCCGCCCAGGTTCAGAGGTGTCTGCTTCACCTCGGTGAAGGGCGAGAATGCCGCTACCTTGCGTAGACAGTAGACCTGAAAGATGTGTACTTCCACGTCTCAGTCTTACCTCGACACAGACCCTTCCTGCGGTTTGCCTTCAAAGGCCATGCGTACCAGTACAAGGTCCTTCCCTTTGACCTGCCCTTGTCCCCATGTGTCTTCACGAAGGTCACAGAGGCAGCCCTTGCCCCGCTAAGGGAAGTGGGCATCCGCATCCTCAACTATCTCGATGACTGGCTAATCCTAGCTCACTCTCGAGAGTTGCTGTGCGCACACAGGGACCTCGTGCTCTTGCACCTCAGCCGACTGGGGCTTCGGGTCAACTGGGAAAAGAGCAAGCTCTCCTGGTTCAGAGCATCTCTTTTCTCGGTTTGGAGTTGGACTCAGTCTCGATGACAGCACGCCTCACAAACGAGCGTGCGCAGTCGGTGCTGAACTGTCTGAAGGCATTCAGACAGAGGACAGCGGTTCCATTGAAACTTTTTCAGAGCCTCAGCGGCAGCCACACCGCTCGGGTTGATGCATATGAGACCGCTTCAGCACTGGCTTCAGACTCGAGTCCCGAGATGGGCATGGTGCCGCGGGACACATCGCGTGGCCATCACACCGATCTGTTGCCGCCTCTTCAGTCCTTGGACTGACCTGGCAATTCTACGGGCAGGGGTTCCCATAGAGCAGGTCTCCAGACACGTCGTGGTTACAACAGATGCCTCAAAGACGGGCTGCGGTGCCGTGTGCAATGGGTACACAGCCGCCAGCTCCTGGACTAGCCCACGGCTGCGTTGGCACATCAACTGCCTAGAGTTGTTGGCAGTACTGCTCACCCTGCGGAGGTTCCGGCCGTTGATCCAGGGCAAGCACGTGTTGGTCCGGACAGACAACACAGCGACAGTAGTTTACATCGACCATCAAGGCGGTCTGCGCTCCCGTTGCATGTCACAACTTGCCCAGCATCTCCTCCTCTGGAGTCAGCAGCGCCTCAAGTCGCTACGAGCTACTCACATCTCGGGCAACCTCAACACTGCAGCGGATGCGCTGTCACACCACGTTACCCTCAGGGGAGATTGGAGACTCCACCCTCAGGTGGTCCAGCTGATTTGGAGTCCATTCGGTCGAGCACAGGTAGACCTGTTTGCTTCCCGGGAATCCTCCCACTGCCCGCTTTGGTATGCCCTAACCGAGGCACCCCTCGGTATAGATGCGCTGGCACACAGCTGGCCCCCTGGACTACGCATATACGCATTTCCCCCAGTGAGCTTACTTGCACAGACCCTGTGCAAGGTCAGGGAGGACAAGGAGCAGATCATCTTAGTAGCACCATACTGGCCCACCCAGACGTGACAGCCCCTCCCCCGGGCAATTTCCCCTGAGGAAGGACCTTCTTTCTCAGGGACGGGGCACCGTCTGGCACCTGCGACCAGACCTCTGGAATCTCCACGTCTGGCTCCTGGATGGGACGTGGAAGACCTAAGTGGCCTACCACCCGCGGTGGTAGACATGATCACTCAGGCTAGGGTGCCCTCTACGAGGCGCCTGTATGCCTTGAAGTGGCATCTGTTAGCTAAGTGGTGTTCTTCCTGACGTGAAGATCCCCAGAGATGCGCAGTCGGATCGGTGCTTTCCTTCCTGCAGGAGAGGCTGGAGGGGCGGCTGTCCCCCTCCACTTTGAAGTTGTATGTAGCCGCTATTTTGGCTCATCATGATGCAGTAGATGGTAAGTACTTGGGGAAGCATGACTTGATCATCAGGTTCCTGAGAGGTGCTAGGAGGTTGAATCCCTCCAGACCGCACCCCATCCCCTCGTGGGACCTCTCTGTAGTCCTTCGGGGTCTACAGGGAGCTCCCTTTGAGCCCTTGGAGTCAGCTGAGCTTAAGGCACTCTCTTTAAAGACTGCCCTTCTGACTGTGCTCACTTCCATCAATACGGTAGGGGACCTGCAGGCATTCTCCATCAGCGAATCGTGCCTGTAGTTTGGTCTGGGTTACTCTCACGTGATCCTGAGACCCCGACCGGGCTATGTGCCCAAGGTTCCCACAACCCCTTTTAGGAATCAGGTGGTGAACCTGCAAGTGCTGCCTCAGGGTGTACTGCCTGCACATAGCGCCTTTCCCCTCCCTTGAGGTGAAGACGTACACTCTTGACTACCAGTTGTGTTCACAGACTGTGATCCCTGGATGACTTTCCTCCTTAGCCCTCTGGCAGTTGAGTTTGTGGAGAAACTCGCTGCCGGCTCAGTACGTGTGCTAATGAGACCCTGTACTGAGGTAGGTGCTCCACATGTGCTGGTTCCCTGAAGGCGACCCCATGTGATATCTTCCGCAAAATTGTTTCCCTGTCAGTAAACTGCGTCTTCCTTGGGCAGAGGCCCCTCTGCTCCTGGTCGCCATGCTTTGTAGAAACTCCTCCCCCTTTGGGTAGGACCTACCATAGGACCTCTCCACATCACATATTTTCGACAAGACTCGGTAAGACCATGTGACATATTCCACTCAAAATACCCCCCCCCCCCTTTTGGGCAGGGTGTGGTCTCCACGGTGTCTTCCCCTTGGGAGGGACACCCCCTGACACAGACACTTATGGCTCCCAGTCGGTTAACAAATTCCACGGTTTTTGGGGAGAAAAGAGAGGAAAAGAGGCCTCAGCTGGGCTAGCCTGTCCCTATCGTTGGGCAGTCGACTTATTCCTGAAGGACCATTCACCGCTCATAAGAGCGTTGGGGGAGGCTACGTGATGGCCTGGTGCACTGGCTAGGAGGCACACAGTGGTCTGCCCATCACACACCGCCAGTTCACGTAACACAGTTCAGATAGTTGTGGTGTTTTGTATAGGGACCACTAGTGTCACTACATCGACACAACTTCGAGTGAGTGACAGATAGGGAATGTCATGGTTACTTTCATAACCTCCGTACCCTTGCATGAGCCTTATTTTCCCCAGTAATTCTGGACCTATACATTTAGCTTTGAGATATCATGCATAGAGAACACAGGTGTACCAAATAAAATGCCAACAGGGGCAGAAATTTTCTTTTTTGCTTGAAAATCCATTAAAAAAAAGAAAAGTTTAAAGCCTTTGAAGAGTACTATACAAAACTATAGGGCAAAAGTAATACTGGAAGATTATTTCGTAACATCAGCTAATTAATAACACCCATTTTCAAGATGAACAGATAGTACATAATCCAGTTGACCATTATTCTGCACCATTATTCCATAGGTTAAATGGTAATACTGTTGTTCAGTAGCAATACTGACATCTCACACACAAATAACACTTTGAATCATGACAGTCTCAGTCTAGAGATCACAGCAGGGATTAAAAACCTACTTAATGTTTAGATCCAGCGAGAGTGTTTGTGCCAATCCCTCCTCAGCGGAGAGAGCAGAGCCATGCTCTAAACAGCATTCTCAGTCCCAAAGATGTTTTTGTTTATCAAAAACTAAACAATCCACCCTCCGTAGTCTAATAGGAGGGGTCCAGTGACATTTTAGAGGAGCTCCATTATGACATGTTTATGAGAGTGTTCTGAATAGAATCTGCTTGATAGCGAACCCTGCAATAAAAACCTCTACCTGAGAATGGCTCTGGCTTATAGTTTATCCGGGGACCAAGCAGAAAAACCTGCACAATTGCACCAGAATTGGGCTGCATTACTGTGTTTTTGTTTGTTGTTTTCAAGCAGTATAGCGTTCGGTCTTTAACAGAAATATCTATCATGGCCTCTGATAAGAAATATTAATAGACAAAGAAACAGGAAGGCAATGAGAAAGACATATTAAAAAACTTCAATACTTTGTAATAACATCTTTTTTGCCAGTGCTGAGAACAAACAATGTTTCATGTTATTTTAGTAAGACATGTTGTTCCCTGCTGTCATGTATTCCCTGTTTCTGTGCTTAGACTTTTATTTTGAAATTCTTGTTTAGTTCCCCATTCCTGTTTCCTGTTAGTTTTATAGTCCTTTGTAGTTTTCTTTCATGACTGGTTTCCCCTGATTGTTTTCCCCAGGTGTTCCTCATTCCCTTGTTTGTCCTTGTGTATTTAAGCCCTTGTTTTGCCTGGTTTCTTTGTCAGTCTTTGCATGTATTGTTTGATGCTTGGTGCCCTGTGTTTGTTTCCTTATGTTATTAAAGCTGTGTTTAGATCCTCATTCTTCACTTGCCTGTCACACCTGCATTTGAATGAATAAACAACTAATTTACATTTGATAACAGGTGATTACCTTTTTTTCTTTCTGTCTGTACATTCAAATTTACTTTAACCATTGTCATTTTTTATGAATCCTCCCTTTTTCATGTTACACACACACACACACACACATATCAAGTAACCATGTGAACTTAAATTAACTGAGATATGTAAATGTTTTTAACCTTTACTCAATCTTTATATTTTGTTTGGTTCACTGTAACTGGGCAGTGGATTTCTAATTCCCAGCATGCTTTGCATGACACTCAATACAGAGATTTTTTTTTTTTTTTTTTAGTGTTATATAATGTGTCTTTACAATTTCCTCTTCACATTCATCTTTCAGTGTTTTGTGTTAAGACTTTGAGTTTCTATTATATTGTAGTTTTAAGGGTTACCATCATGGTGAGGACAGGTATTGTACCTGTTGACAATATTCTATATTATTTAGAGCAAATGTTATGCTATGCATGTTGATATTTCCTGTACTAGTTAAGTAATCATTGAAGAATTTAGGTTGATATTACATGTTAGTTTTAAGAAAACTTGTTTTAAAAGCATGGAACCACTGTCCATGATTGAAACAAGTTTAGCCAAAGTTTTTTTTTTTTTTTTTTTTTGGAAATATTTTGGATAAGATTATGTATCCATCATCCACTTCTTGCTACTGGTTTAATTTACAGTAACTAGTTTGCAAGCTTACAAACCCACACCAACCATTCATCGATCCATCTTGTAGAGTAATTTTATGATGGTATACAGTGACCCCTAAAATATTTAGACACTTATAAATGTATGAATTTCATTGCATTAGAAACCAAATATTAAACCGAGTGGCATCTGCAAACAGTGTATGTGTGCAGACAGTTCCCTTAAAGTTCACACAGGTTTCCTAGCAGAATAACCACTGGTAGTTAATTATATTAACTGTTAAAATGTTCCACAAACTTTGAAAAAACAGAAAGTGTCCAATACATTTTGTCTTCATTTTGAAGAATATATCAGTTGTTTTATCAGTTTGTTTGAAAGGTGTATTTGTGCTATCTGCCTTTAAGAAGAAAGCCACTTGTTGTGGCATATGTGTCCAAATATTTTTTAGGGCCACTAGGTGTCTTTGCATTTATTTATTTGCAGTTATAAATAAATGTACTGTACTGTGTGTATATATGTATATACAAAAGTTTTAGGCACTTGTGAAAAACTTTCAAAGTCAGGATTTCTTAAAAAAAAATAATGACATAAATAGTTCCCTATCTGTCACTCACTCGACGTTGTGTCGATGTAGTGACACTAGGGGTTACTCTTGGGAGCCCGAGACACCTCTGGTCTTTGATAAAAGGCCAATGTCTCGGTCAAGAGTGACCCCTAGTGTCACTACATCGACACAATGTCTCGTTCCCTCCATCAGGGAACGGAGGTTACACAAGTAACCGTGACGTTTTCATTAATCAATTAACGTCATACAAAGTCCAGTAAAAAGAAAAAGAGCTAAATCAATATTTGGTGTGAACACTTTTGCCTTCAAAACAGCACCAATTCTCCTACTTACACCTGGACACAGTTTTTCTTGGTTGTTGGCAGACAGGATGTTCCAAGCTTCTTGGAGAATTCACACATTTCTTTTATTTATTTAGGCTGTCTCAATTACTTCTGTCTCTTCATGTAATTCCAGACTGACCTGATGTTCAGTGGGGGGCTCTGTGAGGGCCATGCCATCTGAATCAGGGCTCCCTGTTCTTCTGTTCTATTCTATTCTATTTGCAAAAGGAATGTTTGGGAGTATAAAATGTATATTTCCAATTGACACTAAAGTAGCAGATATAAATAACTAAAAGTAATAAATATAAAAATGTTGTGCAACATCTTATGTGCCAAAGACTTTTGCACAGTACTGTATATTTATTATTTTACATATTTTTTTTTTTTTTTTAAACGAACAGAATATACATATGACACATGATTAAACAAGACTCTTCCCTTTTACTAACAGAGAGCCAAGAATATGAATTGAAAAATACATGCTGTTGCTTTTTCTCAAGCACCATCTTTATAATTAATGATCATGTCTGTTTACCTCAGGGCACAAAAAGAGCTTTTGTCTCTGAGCCAGTTCACCATTAATGTAAGCTCACAAGGCCAACATCGAAATGGAACAAAATCTCCAGTGAGAAGCCATACAATAATTACAGTAATTCGGTGAATTACAACCCTCAGCATCAAAGCTCTTATAATAAATTTATGAATGCTACCTAGTGTTTAAAGGCTATAAGTTGTGTAGAGTCAATTTACAGTGCTCCTATACAACTGGATGGTGTCTAACATTGCATGCCTCATTTACATCACATCCCTGAGAGCGATCTGGGAATAATTCTGAAAGGTGAATAATTAAATGAGTGTGATTAGTGTTTATACCCAAAATGGCTGCAAGGGACAACACATTTTAGTTTTTAAATGGATGCTTCACCTAAAATTTTTTATTCTGTCTTCATTTACCGATCACCATGTTTTCCCAAAACAGTCTGATTTTCTTTCTTTCTTGGAACACAAAATGAGTAATTAGGCAGAATGTTAGCCTCAGTCACCATTCATTTTCATTGTATAGAAAAAAGATGCTGTGAAAGTGAATGGTGACTGAGGCTAACATTCTGCCTAATATATTCTTCCATGTTCCACAGAATAAATTAAGTCATATGGCTTTGGAACAACATAATAGTAAGTGAATGATGACATATTGTTCAGTGAACTATCCTTGTAAATTTAGTTAGTTTTGTTTTATTTTATTTTTCCCAATAAAAACTCCTTCTTGATGATAAATTGTATACCTTAATTGCAATGCAAGTTGCTTTATAGAAAAGCATCTGTCAATTGCATGGGTAAAAATGCAATGCATGAACTTCCATGCTTGTCTAGGTTGGTTTGTTGCTTGACTAGCATGACCTTTCTGTCAAAATTGGTTGACCAAGGAAGTCATGTTGGTTAAGCTTGTTAAGCAGCCTGGTGGGGACACCAGTACACCAAAATGCTGTTCCAGGGATTAATTTTCTGGTCTTTTGCAGGGCTTTTAAATAACGGTGCTGAATGAGAGAGACTCATAACTGAAAGAGGAGAACAAAGTTGAAGGCATGGCTGGTGTGCTTGTCCAGCAACAGAACTCCCAGCATGTGCAGATTTGGCTGGAGCTCCTCCACTTGCCTCCTCGCTGTGGCGTCCCTCTTGCAGAAGACCAGTATCTACAGAGAGAAACACAGAGGGACACGTTTTAGCATTGCACATCCCTGAGCCAGAACGGATGGGCTTTTGTCAGACCTCGTGTCTGCAACAGATGAGCATAACCATCCTTCAACCCCCCTAAGGTGCCACACATCACTCCCCGATGCAAAGTTCTGTTGTCACACCACCACACAATGCTACCATATGACTTTCATGTGATAATGAATTGGAGGAGAAATAAATGTGAGAAACCGAGTGAAGACAGAGGAGACAGATGAACATGGACAGATATAAGAGAAGAGTGCAGCAGTGAAGCAAATCAGAACAGCAGGAATAATTCATATGCCTCCACTCCCCATCAGTCCACAATATAGCAGGCTGCTGGAACATACGCATTTCGAGCCATAACCTTCAACATCACTCAAACAGAGTAGTTATCATATATCACTGCCTCTGTAAGGTGTTTTTTTTTTCTTTTTTCTGTATGTTTGTTGGTATACAGCAGTATGGTTGGTTTACAGTCTCAATGCTGTCTAGAACAATAAGAGCAGCTTACATCAAGTACAAGAGGAAATCACTGAGAGGTTGAGAGATACAGAGAGGTGGAAAGAACGAGGGAGTGGAGTGCAATGTTTACAGGGGAGACCTGGGCTAGTTGTCACACTTTTTACTACCGTGAATATTTTTCAGGGTTGGTTTACTTTTGAAAATCAATTTCTTAGGCACCAACCATAGTCTTGGCTACAAAAAAGCTACTGGACATTTCTACCATTATTGCTCAGGGAAAGAGATGTTCCTTCTATAGTGGCTCACTATTTTGTGAGTGTGCTAGGCACAGCACAACTCGTAATGACCGTGCAGTACATCTTGTTCAGCACAAAGTGTAAGTGGGCATGGGTGTGAGTGATTACGCTATCTGTGGGTGTATGTGCGCAAACTGTGGGTGCACTGAATGTTAATTAAGTGACGAAAAGCACAATTTGCTATTTTCCTGAGAAATAGGTAATTACGCTAAAATGTTTGAGAAGCACATCTAACCTCAGTGTAAAGTGTAAAATCAGTTCCTGCATTTACAGTTTGGGGATTCCAAACTGGAGAAGAACCTCCGAAATAAATTGCACTTCACCCAGCCTATTAGCGCTCTGCATGCAACATTTCACCAACACACTTGCACGTAGATTCAGCGCATACGAATATACCAAAACTTCCAAAAATGCCCACTGACTTTGCACGTATGATGTATTGCTTAGCCCTGCCCTTAAATGAATATTCTGGGTTCAATACAAGTCAAACTCAATCAACAGCATTTGTGGCATAATATTGATTACCACAAAAATTTTAATTGACCCTTCTTGTCTTTAAAAAAAAAAATCACAAATCTGGGTTACAGTGGGGCACATACAATGGAAATGAATGGGGGCCAAAAAAAAAAAAAAAAAAAGTTACGTTAAATGTTAAAGAACTCACTTTTTCAGAAATATCCACAAGACATTAACTATATGCATGTAAACATGATTTTAGTGTGATAAAATCACTTGCTAACCTTTTCTGTGTAAAGTTAGACAATTTTACAACTTCATTGCCATGGCAATGTAATGTCAACAAACTCTAAAACCCTAAAATGACTGTAAAAATGTCAATTTAATAAACTTTACAGCTCAAATAATACATGAGTTTTAACAGAAGAATTAATGTGTTTTTATAAAATTATAAGCTTCACATTTCTATCTTTAAAAAACACCCTTGGCCCTGAACAGTTTAACCTTTCAGTTCAAATCTACCCTCTTTTTATAGCTGACCCTTGCCTTAATGTATCCCAGTGTGGTTTAATTGTGTTTAAAGTGTCATGAAACCCCCAAACACAATATTTGCAATCTTTTATTTTTATTTTTTTAGATTTTAACAGATATACAGGATGTACATCTTTTTTTTAAAGTCTGAAATGTGAAGAATTGTTGACCCAAGAGATAGGCCAATTATATATATATATATATATATATATATATATATATATATGTAAGGGGGTTCAGTGGAAAGGAGGCGGCGAGAACAGGCTTGACAACTTAAATAATAATTTAATGAACAACTTAAACAAAAACACACAACCATAAACACACAGTACAGCTGCCTGTAATTCTCTCTCTCTCGAACTGTCATCCCCGGCCGCCTTTATCCCTCACGCGCACCATCAGGCTGATTGGGGACCGGGCGTGCGTCATTCCAGCCCGGCCCCGCCCTCCTCGGCTCTACAATATATATATATATATATATATATATATATATATATAAAATATGATGCTATTGAAATTTTAGTTTAAACGACAGAATGAATTCACACAAACACACAAAATAAAATCCCAATTTATGCTAGAAAGCAACACACAAACCACTACAGAACTAGACACTCAAACAGTTATAATAATTGCCTTATATTTAATATATTGTGACAATCCAAAATGACCACTTCAGATTAAATCAGAGAAAACTGATTGAAATTTAACAGGAAAAAGACAAACTATTTTTCTAAAAATAACAAATGGCACTGCTTTCAGTATTATGTTCAGTATTATCTCCCAGAGGAAAAATAAACACAAACCCATAACAGATGTTACATATAATTCTGTTGACACAAGCACTCAATACAATAGATTTACTCAGAAATAGATGTGAATTAAATACACACACACACACACACACACACACACACACACACACACACACACACACACAGTATGTATGTGTGTGTGTGTGTGTGTGTGTGTGTGTGTGTATATATATATACAGGTGCATCTCAATAAATTAGAATGTCGTGGAAAAGTTCATTTATTTCAATAATTCAACTCAAATTGTGAAACTTGTGTATTAAATAAATTCAATGCACACAGACTGAAGTAGTTTAAGTCTTTGGTTCTTTTAATTGTGACGATTTTGGCTCACGTTTAACAAAAACCCACCAATTCACTATCTCAAAACATTAGAATACATCATAAGACCAATAAAAAAAACATTTTTAGTGAATTGTTGGCCTTCTGGAAAGTATGTTCATTTACTGTATATGTACTCAATACTTGGTAGGGGCTCCTTTTGCTTTAATTACTGCCTCAATTTGGCATGGCATGGAGGTGATCAGTTTGTGGCACTGCTGAGGTGGTATGGAAGCCCAGGTTTCTTTGACAGTGGCCTTCAGCTCATCTGCATTTTTTGGTCTCTTGTTTCTCATTTTCCTCTTGACAATACCCCATAGATTCTCTATGGGGTTCAGTTCTGGTGAGTTTGCTGGCCAGTCAAACACACCAACACCATGGTCATTTAACCAACTTTTGGTGCTTTTGGCAGTGTGGGCAGGTGCCAAATCCTGCTGGAAAATGAAATCAGCATCTTTAAAAAGCTGGTCAGCAAAAGGAAGCATGAAGTGCTCCAAAATTTCTTGGTAAACGGGTGCAGTGACTTTGGTTTTCAAAAAACACAATGGACCAACACCAGCAGATGACATTGCACCCCAAATCATCACAGACTGTGGAAACTTAACACTGGACTTCAAGCAACTTGGGCTATGAGCTTCTCCACCCTTCCTCCAGACTCTAGGACCTTGGTTTCCAAATGAAATACAAAACTTGCTCTCATCTGAAAAGAGGACTTTGGAACACTGGGCAACAGTCCAGTTCTTCTTCTCCTTAGCCCAGGTAAGACGCCTCTGACGTTGTCTGTGGTTCAGGAGTGGCTTAACAAGAGGAATACAACAACTGTAGCCAAATTCCTTGACACGTCTGTGTATGGTGGCTCTTGATGCCTTGACCCCAGCCTCAGTCCATTCCTTGTGAAATTCACCCAAATTCTTGAATCGATTTTGCTTGACAATCCTCATAAGGCTGCGGTTCTCTCGGTTGGTTGTGCATCTTTTTCTTCCACACTTTTTCCTTCCACTCAACTTTCTGTTAACATGCTTGGATACAGCACTCTGTGAACAGCCAGCTTCTTTGGCAATGAATGTTTGTGGCTTACCCTCCTTGTGAAGGGTGTCAATGATTGTCTTCTGGACAACTGTCAGATCAGCAGTCTTCCCCATGATTGTGTAGCCTAGTGAACCAAACTGAGAGACCATTTTGAAGGCTCAGGAAACCTTTGCAGGTGTTTTGAGTTGATTAGCTGATTGGCATGTCACCATATTCTAATTTTTTGAGATAGTGAATTGGTGGGTTTTTGTTAAATGTGAGCCAAAATCATCACAATTAAAAGAACCAAAGACTTAAACTACTTCAGTCTGTGTGCATTGAATTTATTTAATACACGAGTTTCACAATTTGAGTTGAATTACTGAAATAAATGAACTTTTCCACGACATTCTAATTTATTGAGATGCACCTGTATATATATATATATATATATATATATATATATATATATATATATATGATACAGAAAACTGGATATATATATGATACAGAAAACTAATCTGGATGTTTTTTTTAAACTTCATGTGAAAAAAAAAAAAAAAAAGCTTTGGCCAATTCCTAATGCCACTCTAGTTTCAACTTCTTATTAGAGTGACGAATCACTTTCCAAATCGCTTATGTCAGTCAGCCACCAATCTCGCTAATGATGCTTTGGCATGGCAATCTGATTGGATTTTTTACATTGAGTTAAGACTACTGTACCTGTGCACCACAAATGACAGGAGAATGGGCTGTGGAGAGAAGCAGGCTAGAACATTAATTTCTGAGAAGGCCCCATCTGCTTGCAGAAAGGGACTGCCAAGTAATTAGGATCAAGTGCTGCTGAATCTCAACACCTGCCATAGATACGTCGAGGCTCTGAGTGCAAGTGTGAGTGTGACTGCAAGAGAGGAACACAGCACTATGTCAGCATGGTCAGGTGTCCACCTACTGTTTATAACAATTAGAGTAGCACAGCACTCAGTCAACCTGCATTGTTCTGGATACTCATTATTATGCTGGTTCTCAAAGCAACTGTGTCCTTTGGTCATTTGCTTTTGGGACATTTTTTTGAGTCATTGTATCCAGTTTTCTTTTGCTTTTCTTTATTTCTATTATTAATTATTATCAGCTAGGTGGTGTTGTTTTCTTTTGATGATTTGTCCTTTAATTGTTTATATATATATATATATATATATATATATATATATATATATATATATATATATATATATATATATATACAGGGTTGGGAAGGTTACTTTTAAAAACTATTCTGCAACAGATTACAGAATGCATGCTGTAAAATGTAATTTGTAACATATTCCGTTGGATTACTCAAGGTCAGTAACTTAATCTAAATATCTAAATACGTGGATTACTTCTTCAGCACTGGCAGATTTTTTCACTACTTTTGACTATAAACAAGTAAATAAAGTAAGAAAATACACTTCACTGTAAAAATACATTCTCTGAAAAAAGCCTAAATATCTGATGCAGTTTTGCTTCTCAAGTAAATGTATCTCGTTTTAAGGATTTTATTATTTTTTTTAAATATTTTTACAGGAAAACAACATTTAAATTTGCATTAAGAATAAGATCTTTGCCCTTATATCAAATGTCTTACTAGAGAAAAAAAGTTATGCTCCAATGTGCATTTTCGTCACAGAATTCATTATAAAATATAATCGCGCCTGATAACAGATGTATGTACAGATGTATGTAAACGCAAGAAATAGCATTTTAGCTTAGCATAAAGCTAAATGTTCACATGACAATTTACACAAGGTTAACTATATTTGCTGCTCCAAAGTTCAAAACCCCACAGAGTGTTCACAACCACATCTTTTTCTGATTGTATGTGGATTCTGTTCATAGAATGAGGCAGAAAATATATTATTTGTAGCTTTCTATATGATAATAAAGACTACATTGGTTAGCATTTCTTGTAAAAATACCCTAACCGCATAAAAAACATTGACAAGGCATGTAATCGTGTATTTATTGGATTTATGTTTCATCTGTCAAAGCGTTTCTAACTGTATTTTGATAAGCTGTAGAAACAAGATCTAGCTACTCTGTTAAGTTTGTATGAATGAAACAAATCATAAGACAGTGATTCACTGCTGTTCAAAGGCTCCTCCTATATGAATAGACTCCTGAATAGACGAAATATTAAATGAAACAATTGACAAAAAAATGCAAAGCAATTTCTTCAGTAATCAAAATACATTTTGAATGTAACTGTATTCTGATTACCAACGATTTAAATTTAAATTGTAGTGGAATACAGTTACTTATATTTAGTAGTTGAAATACATAATCCCGTTACATATATTCTGTTACTCCACAACCCTGTATATATATATATATATATATATATATATATATATATATATATATATATATATAAATACAGTTACAGTAAGGCATTTACAATGGAAGTGAATGGGGCCAGTCAGTAAGCATTGAAATACACTTGGTTTCAAAAGTATGACCACAAGACATAAAAATTATGTGTTAGCATAATTGTGAGTGATACAATTGTTTACTAACAATTTGATGTAAGGTCTTATCTAATATTACAACTTCGTTGTCATGACAACATAACACCATTTGTTGTTTATGGACTGACCCCATTAATTTCCATTGCAAACACCTAACTAATTTTAGTTTTATTTGTTTTTTAAGAAACAAGTGACCAGTCCAAATTACTTTGTGGTAATCAATATTATGCCAAATAATGTCAACTGAACTTAAATTATATAACAAATCAAATATGCCATGTACCTGTAGGCTACTTGGGGAAAAATTTTGTTGCAGGGCTTGAGCACAATATTCTGAACGTATTTTAGGGATTAAATATGTTGGGTCTCATGTACTCAGATAAGAAACAAAGGCAGGCCTACTAAAGAAAACTACAGGCCTCATAAAGCCTGACTGCAGCCTGTAGGAACACTAGAAGCCTCACAGCTACAATAATGGTGCCAAAATCAAACAAAGGGTGTCCAAAACAGACTACAGATCCCATGAAGCCTTGCTAACTTTACACCTATGTGTGAAATTCTGAAGGATCTAAAACTCTTATACTCCGTTGCTTCCAGCGACAATATTCGCCACGTCTAGTTGCAGCCCTGCTGCTCCCAGGTGTAGCCCCTTTGCCCAAGGAAGTAACGTACGTACCTGAACACACTAACAGATCCAAAGGAGACCGCTGAGCAATCCGCGTCTCACCCATTTGCCTGCAGAAGTTAAGAAAGAAGATTTCTCTTCCCTCGTCAACCGAGTTGACTTAGCTGATTTTTCCGCCTGCCCGCCGGGAATCATCCACCGTAACGCCTGCCGACAGAGCAAAGAAACGGCAGACTCCATAAAGTTAATTTTCTCTGTACTGATCATTTATTTCACATTCTGTCACTACTCACCAACCTGTTTCATGTTGTATGTGTTAGATTAGTTTTATGTTTAGAATAGCAATAAAGTTTGTCTGTATTCAAAGATAATTTGACTGTGATATATTATGATAAATAATCCCATCCCTGTTTTCAAAAGATTTCGCTTCAAAGCTATACCTAAATATGAGTAATATTGTTTTCAATAAGCCATGAGAATAATATTACTCCAATAAGTGAATTAATCACAATTCCCTTATTAAAGCAAATTCCTTACAATAGAAATTGTGAGCGGATACAACGAGATGTTGTATTACGATTTTAATGGTGGAGAATTTTATTCAGACAAATAATCTAGTTATTTGTTATTTATCGAATTTATAATGATTTTCGAACGCAACTAATTCCATTATACATTTCCTTACATAATCATGTAGGATAAGGACAGTTTAATTTAATTCCTATCACACATACTAATTTTCCTTACATATAATGGTGGGGGTACGTGGGCATTTTAACCTATCCCGTGTACATTTATACTACCAAAATTCCTACACCAGTATCTCCACCCATGGCCACATTCTCTGGCCGGAAACCTCATGTGAGGTACTCTCCACGAGAGCCACGTCCACCATTTTGTGCCCTCCTTCTCTCCTTACACACATACACTCCTCTCATGTATTATAGGCTTATTTGTTGCCATATCAGTTTGTAGTTGGAAGTCGGAAGTTTATCGACTGCATTGTATTGATTATTAATTGATATTACTGTATCAATACACTTTGTTATACTTTAAAGAGAAGTGTTTTGGTATTGTTCTGCATGCACCTGTGTCAAGGGCTGGCAGGGGATGTCAGTGCTCGGATTCAAGCCTTCATTGTTTACCTTTTGAATGTCGATGTTCTCTGGACGTCGACTTTACTAAGAGAACAATCCTATATTGAGACTGCTATACTGTCTGGTTATTAGTCCCTGATTCCAGGGTGGTGCCCCAGTGATATTAATCCTTATTAATATTCTATTGATTTTGATAAATTATAATTATCTTTGATGATTGTTGATTTGAAGGATTAATAAGCTAATATTAATTCAAAACAAGGTTCTATTGATTTTAATAATTAATATTCTATTGATTTTGATAATTGATAATTATCTTTGATAATTAGAGGATAGAGCTGTAACACCAGCATTCTGAGGGGGTAGAATGCTGCTGACACTAATATTATTAGTGAAAATCAATAGATAAGCTGACTATGCCACCCTGTAATTAACAGGAAATTACTAATCCAATCACAAATAGAAAAGGGCACACAGGTTCATTGTTTCAAAACAAAAGGGTAAGAGATGTGGATACCAAAGTACAAAAGTATTTTATTTATTTTAACATTAGATGAGTCAGATGGGCACTGCACACTCATTCCATCATTTAAAAGTGTATTAAAATTATAATGAGCACAGCAATCAGCTGCGTGGTTCGTAATAGGCTTCACACACTCACACACACACACACACACACACACACACACTTGCTGAACACAGAGGGCTGAGGTTTACCAGGAGCAGGTAGGCTAGCTGAACGCAGCGATCCCCAGATAAAAATACACTTTACCCACAAGTTACACTCTCACTCACACAAGCACACAGGTGAATCAGCATGTAACAGGGGCACTACTACCATTTAGCAGGAAAGGGATAGACCCCTACACTGGGCCCTCAGCTCCTGAGAACTCAGAAGAGAAAATTAACAAAATAATCAAATTATAAACCAACACAACAAAGGAACCTCCAAGGGTTTTAACACACAAAACAAAATATTTTAGTGTGAAGGGCAGGGGAGAGCTGATGACAAATCACCCTGCTAAGATCAACTTCATACAAACAATAACAAAATAAAATGGTTTCAATCGAAACAAAATTACACTATTTCCAAACTCTAATGATGATCTCGTTGGCTCAAGACATACACATACAGAGATAATGATCATACTTCTCTCTGTGAGTCCCAAAACAGCACTTCTGGAGCCAGAGACAGAGTTGTAATTGTAAACATGCCAAAAACCACAATGTAAAACAAAACAAAAACAAACAGAACAAAAACAAAACAAAGAAAAACTAAATAGTAAAACAAAACTGTGCAACAAAACAGCAGCGTCAGTGTTCAGCCCTGCAGCTTCAATGCAGTCAGACACATTCTGGTGAGCAGTTTACTTCACCAAGTGTTGGAGCTACAGCCATAATTACAGCCGCGAATACACAGGCGGTATACAGTATGGAACAGGCAGACTGGAGGAATGCAACAGTCGGCCAGCAGAGCTCAAACCTCGCACAAACAAACTCTTTGGAGCGGAAGTGTCCGATACCGGAAAGGGGGTGGTCATTAGACCGTGACGTGCGTATAGGCGGCACGTAGCCACCCTAATATACCCCACAAATGCACACTGATAGGCTATCAAAACCCACCTAATACTGAGGGGTGTGATACAATAAATCAGACAGATGCTCTGTTCTTATACACACTGCATAATGCAAGTCGCATTAAAGTTAAAATATATTATGCATAAAAGGGAAAGTCACCATTATACACAAATGATAAAATGAGGGAAAATACTACAAGACAGTAGTCTGTCTCACTACAAATCAGTGCAAAGATATCCACCTACAAAAGTGAAGCAATGTCCTTCTGAAAATGTAACAATATTTTTCTTCTCAGAAACCTACTTATAAATGATGGAACTAGTAACATGCAAGTCGCACCAAAAAGAAACATGAATATTTCAAAACAGCTGTCGTCATGTCGATCCCTGAAAATGTAGGATGACAGCTAGTCTTGAGGGAGAATCTGTGTGTGTGTGTGTGTGTGTGTGTGTGCGTGTGTGAGAGAGAGAGAGAGAGAGAGAGAGAAAGGGAAAGTAAGAAAAGATTGCCTGGCTAAAAACAACTTTGTAACCTTATATACACTCTATTTCAGAGTTGTTAATTCCTCCTGTGGGATAAAACACTGTGTGACAAATCTTTGAACAACAACAAATCAACAAATCTATCCTTGTCTAGGTGTCTTTCAATCAAAATTTCCATACAGTGATTCATAGGAAGTGCTTTTTCTAGTCCTTTGATCAAGATAATATGGCCATATTACATTCCTATATGATTTTAATAATTTTAAGAATCTTAACACAGCTCTTTTCCACACATCTGTCAAGCTCCAAAAAGGACAAAAAAAAAAGAGAAAAAAACACATTAAAGTAGTTCATATGACTCATGCACTATCTTCCAAGTCTTCTGAAGTCATAAGATAGCTTTGTGTGAAGAACAGACTAAAATGTAAGCTGTTATTCACTGAAAGTATTCTCCACCGTAGCTCAAGTCAAATATGGTGCCCAGGTTGGATGAAAATGACGTGAAACATTGGTTCTTGCGTGTCTCATGACCAAATATTATCGACATCATACCTGGCATGTCACATTTAATGCCACCATATTTGATTTGAGAGCTGCAACAGATTTTCAGTGAATAACGACTTACATTTCAGTCTGTTCATCACACACACAGCGGTCGTAAGGCAACAGAATATGACAAACAAGTCATGTGGATATTTTTATGGTATTTTTTGTCCCTTTTGGAGCTTGACAGACGTGGTCACTATGAACTGTTGTAGTATGAAAAAGAGCTCTGTAAATTTGTATTTATTTTAACTCTCCTTTTGTGTTCCAAAGGAACGATATGATAGGATTTTTTTTTTTTTTGTTGTTGTTTTTTTGGTGAACTACTGTAGTCCTTTATCTGTCATCTATCAGAAAAATTTAACTAATTATCTTGTGGACATAAAGTTTTCTCACTTTAAATCCTTGTCCACTCTTGGCTTGAAGTACATTGAAAATTAGCTGTGTAATGGCTGATGTGGAATGAATAAAATGAAGAGTCCCCATGGAGTGCTCAAGCAAATGGCACATTTGTCACCACATTATCTTTTGGAAATTGATTGTTTGTAAGCCTACAAGTGTATGCCAGGCCCTAAAAAGTCTTTGCAGGGCACTACTTTAAAACCACACTACAGTATGTATTCTCCATGATCCACTTTTGCTTAGAATCCATCATATTTGTTTGGCCATTTATTGATACAGGGCAAGGTCAATCTTGAAACCAAACCATGGTAACCACAGTGTACAGTTTCCTTAAAAGGTCTGATGAAAACCATTTACAACTGTGGTAAAGAAACAAAAAAATTGTAAAACATCAAGATAGAATGTCCAAATGGAAACTTCTTGGAGATTTAGATCATTGAACAAAGAAGCTTGACAAAACAATGCTGTAGAAACCAGCCAGTGAGTACAAGTAATGTGGCAATTGTCAAACAAGCAGTGTTTTTCTGAAGAAAAATGTAAGAATTCTATTGAGATAACCTACTGAAATTAATGATAGTTCAGATTACTGTCAGTAAACTAATTAAACTGTCTAAACAAATAACGGATCTTGAGATATATTTGCCCATAAATGTAAGGTGCATCCAGAAAGTATTCACAGCGCTTCACTTTTTCCACATTTTGTTATGTTACAGCCTTATTCCAAAATGGATTAAATTCAATATTTTCCTCAAAATTCTACAAACAATACCCCATAATGACAACGTGAAAGAAGTTTGTTTGAAATCTTTGCAAATTTATTAAAAATAAAAAAACGAAGAAAAAAAAATAAATCACATGTACATAAGTATTCACAGCCTTTGCTCAATACTTTGTTGAAGCACCTTTGGCTCCAATTACAGCCTCAAGCCTTTTTGAGTATGATGCTACAAGCTTGGCACACCTATTTTGGGCAGTTTCTCCCATTCTTCTTTGCAGGACCTCTCAAGCTCCATCAGGTTGGATGGGGAGTGTCGGTGCACAGCCATTTTCAGATCTCTCCAGAGATGTTCAATCGGGTTCAAGTCTGGGCTCTGGCTGGGCCACTCAAGGACATTCACAGAGTTGTCCCGTTGCCACTCCTTTGTTATCTTGGCTGTGTGCTTAGGGTCGTTGTCCTGTTGGAAGATGAACCTTCGCCCCAGTCTGAGGTCCAGAGTGCTCTGGAGCAGGTTTTCATCAAGGATGTCTCTGTACATTGCTGCATTCATCTTTCCCTCGATCCTGACTAGTCTCCCAGTTCCTGCCACTGAAAAACATCCCCACAGCATGATGCTGCCACCACCATGCTTCACTGTAGGGATGGTATTGGCCAGGTGATGAGTGGTGCCTGGTTTCCTCCAGACATGACGCTTGCCATTCAGGCCAAAGAGTTCAATCTTTGTTTCTCATGGTCTGAGAGTCCTTCAGGTGCCTTTTGGCAAACTCCAGGTGGGCTGTCATGTGCCTTTTACTGAGGAGTGGCTTCCGTCTGGCCACTCTACCATACAGGCCTGAGTGGTGGAGTGCTGCAGAGATGGTTGTTCTTCTGGAAGGTTCTCCTCTCTCCACAGAGAAATGCTGGAGCTCTGTCAGAGTGACCATCGGGTTCTTGGTCACCTCCCTGACTAAGGCCCTTCTCGCCCGATTGCTCAGTTTGGCCAGGCAGCCAGCTCTAGGAAGAGTCCTGGTGGTTCCAAACTTCCTCCATTTACAGATGATGGAGGCCACTGTGCTCATTGGGACCTTCAACGCTGCAGACATTTTTCTGTACCCTTCCCCAGATCTGCACCTCGATACAATCCTGTCTCGGAGGTCTACAGACAATTCCTTGGACTTCATGGCTTGGTTTGTGCTCTGACATGCACTGTTAACTGTGGGACCTTATATAGACAGGTGTGTGCCTTTCCCAATCATGTCCAATCAACTGAATTTACCACAGGTGGGCTCCAATCAAGTTGTAGAAACATCTCAAGGATGATCAGTGGAAACAAGATGCACCTGAGCTCAATTTTGAGTGTCATGGCAAAGGCTGTGAAATCTTATGTACATGTGATTTGTTTCATTTTTTATTTTTAATAAATTTGCAAAGATTTCATACAAACTTCTTTCACATTATCATTATGGGGTATTGTTTGTAGAATTTTGAGGAAAATAATGAATTTAATCCATTTTGGAATAAGACTGTAACATAACAAAATGTGGAAAAAGTGAAGCGCTGTGAATACTTTCCGGATGCAATGTATTTCTATAATTCCTTCTAAAAATCATACAGCTCACTTGCAATGTTTTAAGTAATTGTTTTCTTTTGCAAAATGCAAATATTTAACAAACAGACCCATTTCATAGACTGTGATGATGCATTTCTGCCTTATTTTAGGAGGGCAAATCTTGCAAACATCTTTTTTATTAAAAAATTAATAATAATAATAATAAAGCAATTTTTATAATTTTATGTACATTTATATCATTATACTTTGTATTACATTACCCTGACACTATATATATCTTTCCATTTATTTCCACTTTTGGAAAGTCGTGTAAATGCAATATTGGATTTATTTATTCATTTATTTAACAAATTTTTACTTCCATGTTCCAAACCAGGAAATGTGAAAAGGGCCCGTGTCGTGAGTAAGATGTCAATATTACTTACACTAGTATAGGAAGACTAAAATACAAACTAACTTGAAAGTTTTGAGATTAAATTGTGTTGTGAGAGGAGTAGGCTATAGAGTATAGCATGCACTAGCATCATATTGTTTTAACTTATAAATCTCAATTATTGCTGTGAGCTGCATTCACCTCGTTTACACTATTGAAAGATCAATGAAATCTACAAAAAAAGAAAGTCAAACTCACAACTGATTACACCAATCTAACCTTGTGTGTCTGGCAGGGCAAGAAAATGTTCTGCTAAATTGTCTTTATGATGAATGCATATCGACTCTCTATCATGTTTTCTGAAACGCAGTCTCCTATTCAGCACTAAGCAGACAGCGGTGTGGAATCATTTTTTTTTTACAGTGTATTTCTATGCTCAGAGACATCTATCTTTTTAATGGGCTTCTTATCAAATGCCAGCGAACCAACCGTGCAGCCCAGGCATGAAAGCCTAATTGAATCATAGAATGCTAGGCCATTGCAAAACTGATGACACTGTCAACCTGGCACATAAATTAAACAGGGCATGAACAGAAAATAGTGCTCTGCATACTCAGCCTGCAGTAATAAAGCGAATCTTTAGCATTAATGCTTTATTTAAAAGTGCATTAACACAGATAGGTTATTAATTTCAAGCATTTTATGAGTATAATAGCATAGATGGGCATAAAAGGCACCTTGATCATGTGTTAAAAGAATATACTGCGGGGCTTAGACTGGGTCTGCGGGGGATTTGCTGGGATATGAGCGATTCACAGACAGAATTAAAAAATCTCTTTATCTTATCAGACTTCAGACCTGTTCATCTGACAATGTGACAACAAACGTGTGATGAACGAATACCTATCACAGCAGTGCATCTTGGGTTATTGGTTAAACAATGTTGATAGTGTTTCACTTTAACTTTAAACTCTAACAAATTGAATATACTCAAAGAATTAGTTTATTATGAAGTTAACTAAAGTTTCTATACTATAAGTAAATCAAAGGGTTAACTAGTTAAGTAGACGTACTATAAAATAGAATAATATAGCTTTCACTTAATTTCAATTGTATTGGCTAAAAACAGCTAAATCTAAGCATTACTGAGCTGTAGGATGTTCAGATCTCAGCATGCTTTGCATAAAACTGGATAGGAATAGTTTATGTTAGAAAATTAACTGTGTTTCCCTATCTGTCACTCACTCGATGTTGTGTTGATGTAGTGACACTAGGGGTCACTCTTGGGAGCCCGAAACACCTCTGATCTTTTGAAAAAAAGCCAATGAGAATTGGCGAGTGGAATTTGCATGCCACTCCCCCAGACATACGGGTATAAATGGAGCTGGTATGCAACCACTCATTCAGATTTTCTCTTTGGAGCCGAGCGGTTCTATTCATTGAGCTGAATTAATCCGCAAATTCATTCACCTCTCTCTGCTGGATCGTACGGCGCATTTCAGCGGCTTCTCCCCCTCTGCATCTGTGGTTTGCAGAGAACACCCCTGGGCGCTTCGGCAGAACATTTAAAAGAGTATATTCTAAAAGAGTATATTTTCTTTCTGAAAGAGCGGCACACATGGAATGTCTTTTTAAAGACGTCTTTCTGTTTGTGTGTTATTCCTGGTTGTGGTCGTTATCTCTCTGCTTCTGATGGCCACGATCGCTGTCTTACGTGTCTGGGCGCTGCCCATGCAGAGACATCGTTCGTGGATGGATCATGTCCTCATTGTGAGAACATGACCATGGCAACGTTGCGGTCGCAGCTTGCATTCGGAAGAAAGCAAGCCGCCCCAGCGGCTCCCCGCCTCAGTCCTTCTACCTACGGGTATGAGGCCGTGCCGGTTAGCACTGGGGGCGATTTGGGGATCTCATTGGGACAACCTCCCGCGGGTATCCCCCCACGGTCCTCCCATTCCCCAGCACGCCCGCTGTAGGTTTACGTCGTCTCTGACGGCTAAGGCCTACGGTGCCGCTGGACAAGCCGCCTCCGCCAAGTACACCAAGCCAAGGCACTAAAAGAACTGCACGTGGGTAGTTCTGACCCAGGATTGATGCAGGAACTGCGCTCGGTGACCGACCTCACTCCCTGGGCGATGAAGGTCACAGCGCGGTCTCTCAGGCAGGCGATGTCCACTCTCGTGGTCCAGGAGCGCCACCTCTGGCTCAACTTGGTAGAGATGCGAGAGGCTGACAAGGCATGGTTCCTTGATGCACTCATCTCCCAGGTTGGCCTGTTTGGCGACACCGTCGAGGACTTTGCCCAGCAGTTCTCGATGGTGAAGAAGCAGACGGAGGCTTTAAAGCACATCCTGCCCCGGCGCAGCTCAAGATCCCGCACTCTGTCTGCTTATCGCCAAGGGCGTCTCCCTGCAGCAACATCTCCAGCTCCGCTGCAGCCCGCCCCCGTGGCCTGGCCCCGGCGTGCAGCCCATCGCAGGAAGCAGACGCCCCCGTCTCACAGCCGGCCACCAAGAACCCGAGGAAGGCTTCGAAGTGCCCCTGAGATGGGCAACCCAGGGGCAAGGAGACCCATCTCTCTGGAGCTGGTGCACAGACCACTCCATCCCCCAGTGGAGGGCCGGGAGGAGAATCTTTTGTTTCTTTTTTTTGCCGCATGCCCCAGAGGCTGCGGTACCCAAAGGTTCAGCAAAAGAGCAGTTTCCTTGTTTCCTGGGTCACATGTCCGGTGTGCACGGCTGTCATCACGACCGTCATCCACCGTTCCTTTTTGGCAGGGTTGGCGCTCCAGCGGCAGGCCCCCCGCCCCTGGGCTCCCAGCTGTGGCACGAATACACCCACATGGGATTAGTGCCGATGGACCTCAGGGACGAGTCTCCTCCTCCCCCCTCCTCTGCCAATCTCATGGTGGGTGACAGGAGCCAGGTAAGTGCTTCAATGTCCCTCGACTCAGCACGGCCACGGGGCTCGAGTCCCCTCGACGTGGCACCTCGAGATCGAGGCCCCACCCGCTGGTATGTCCGACACAATTATCCCCTTGGTCCCCCTCGCAAGGAGTCTGGATGCGTGGCTCACGCTTTCCAACGCGTCGCGATGGCTGACCCGGACCGTCCGACTCGGCTACGCAATTCAGTTCACCAGGCGCCCGCCCAGGTACCTTGTGTGCGGAGATCGTGACCCTCCTGAGCAAGGGCGCGATAGACCCTGTCCCTCCAGCTGAGAGGAGGAAAGCGTTCTACAGCCCTTACTTCATCGTACCAAAGAAAAGCGGTGGGTTGCGACCAATCTTGGACCTATGAGTAATGATCGGGGCATTTCACAGACTCCCATTCAAGATGCTGATGCAAAAATGCATTCTAGCGAGCGTCCGACATCTAGATTGGTTCACGGCGGTAGACCTGAAGGACGCGTACTTCCACGTCTCGGTCCTACCTCGACATAGACCCTTCCTGAGGTTTGCCTTCGAGTGCCAGATGTACCAGTACAAGGTCCTCCCCTTCGGCCTGTCCTCATCCCCTCACGTCTTCACAAAGGTCACGGAGGCAGCCCTTGCCCCGCTAAGGGAAGTGGGCATCCGCATTCTCAACTATCTCGATGACTGGCTGATCTTAGCTCACTCTCGAGAGTTGCTATGCGCACACAGAGACCTCATGCTTCAACACCTCAGCCGACTGGGGCTTCGGGTCAACTGGGAAAAGAGCAAGCTCTCCCTGGTTCAGAGCATCTCTTTTCTCGGTCTGGAGTTGGACTCGGTCTCGATGACAGCGTGTCTCACAAACAAATGCACTCAGTCGGTGCTGAACTATCTGAAGGCATTCAGACGAAGGAAAGCGGTTCCACTGAAACTTTTTCAGAGGCTCCTGGGGCATATGGCATCCTCAGCGATGGCCACACCGCTCGGGTTGATGCATATGAGACCGCTTCAGCACTGGCTTCAGACTCGAGTCCCGAGATGGGCATGGCACCATGGGACACATCACATGGCCATCACGCTGATTTGTCGCCACCTCTTCAGCCTTTGTACCGACCTGGCAATTCTACGGGCAGGGGTTCCCATAGAGCAGGTCTCCAGACACGTCGTAGTTACAACAGATGCCTCCAAGACAGGCCGGAGCACTGTATGCAATGGGCACACAGCCACCGGTTCTTGGACTGGCCCGTGGCTGCGTTGGCACACCAACTGCCTCAAGTTGTTGGCAGTACTGCTCGCCTTGTGGAGGTTTCAGCCGTTGATCCAGGGCAAGCATATGTTGGTCTGGACGGACAACACAGCGACGGTTGATTACATCAACCGCCAAGGCGGTCTACGCTCCCATCGCATGTCACAACTTGCCCGCTGTCTCCTTCTCTGGAGTCAGCAGCGCCTCAAGTTGCTACGAGCCATTCACATGCTGGGCGACCTCAGCGCCGCAGCGGACGCACTGTCAAGTCAGGTTACCCTCAGGGGAGAGTGGAGACTCTACCCTCAGGTGGTCCAACTGATTTGGAGTCGATTCGGTTGAGCACAGGTAGACCTGTTTGCTTCCCAGGAATCCTACCACTGCCCGCTTTGGTATGCCCTGACTGAGGCACCTCTCGGTATAGATGCGTTGGCACACAGCTGGCCCCCTGGACTATGCAAGTATGTGTTTCCCCCAGTGAGCCTACTTGCACAGACCCTGTGCAAGGTCAGGGAAGATGGGGAGCAAGTCATCCTAGTAGCAACCTACTGGCCCACCCAGACAAGGTTCTCGGATCTCACGCTCCTTGTGACAGCCCTCCCCCCCGGTGAATTCCCCTGATGAAGGACCTTCTTTCTCAGGGACGGAGCACCATCTGGCACCCGCAACCAGACCTCTGGAATCTCCACATCTGGCCCTTGGATGGGACGTGGAGGACTTAAGTAGCCTACCGCCCACAGTGGTAGACACGATCACTCAGGCTAGAGCTCCCTCTACGAGGCGCCTGTATGTCTTGAAGTGGCATCTGTTCGCTAAGTGGTGTTCTTCCCGACGGGAAGACCCCCAGAGATGCGCAGTCAGATCGATGCTTTCCTTCCTGCAGGAGAGGTTGGTGGCTGTCCCCCTCCACCTTGAAGTTGTATGTAGCCACTATTTCGGCTCATCACGAGGCAGTAGATGTAAGTACTTGGGGAAGCATGACTTGATCATCAGGTTCCTGAGAGGCGCTAGGAGGTTGAACCCCTCTAGACCACGCCTCGTTCCCCCGTGCAACCTCTCTGTAGTCCTTCAGGGTCTACGGGGAGCTCCCTTTGAGCCTTTGGAGTCAGCTGAGCTTAAGGCACTCTCTTTCAAGACTGCCCTCCTGACTGCGCTCACTTCCATCAAGAGGGTAGGGGACCTGCAAGCGTTCTCTGTCAGCGAATCGTGCCTGGAAATCGATCCGGGTTACTCTCACGTGATCCTGAGACCACGACCGGGCTATGTGCCCAAGGTTCCTACAACCCCTTTTAGGGATCAGGTGGTGAACCTACAAGCGCTGCCCCAGGAGGAGGCAGACCCAGCCTTGGCGTTGCTGTGTCCGGTGCGAGCTTTACGCATCTATTTGGATCGCACACAGAGCTTTAGAAGTTCCGAGCAGCTCTTTGTCTGCTTTGGTGGACAGTGGAAAGGAAGCACTGTCTCCAAACAGAGAATCGCCCACTGGGTCATTGATGCCATCGCTATGGCATATCAAGCTCAAGACATGCCACCCCCTGCGGGGTTATGAGCTCACTCTACCAGGAGTGTGGCAGCCTCCTGGGCCCTGGCCAGGAGTGCCTCTTTGGCAGACATTTGGAGAGCAGCGGGTTGGGCAACACCCAACACCTTTGCGATGTTCTACAATCTCCGGGTTGAGACAGTTTCATCATGTGTAGTGGCAGGCACAATCAGGTAAGTTCCGGGACAGCTGGCTGGGTGTACCACTTGTGCATAGTGCCTTTTCCCTCCCTTGAGGGGAAGACGTGCGCTTTTGACTCCCAGTAGTGTTCACAGACTGTGATCCCTGGATGACTTCTTTCTTAGCCCTGTGGCATTCGAGATTGCAGAGAAACTTGCTGCCAGCTCAGTAAGTACGCTGGTAAGGCCCTGTACTGAGGTAGGTGCTCTGCATGCGGTGGTTCCGCATAGGTAACCCCATGTGTTATATCTTCCGTAAAATCGTTTCCCTCTTGGTAAACTACATCTTCCTTAAGCAGGAGCCCTCTGCTCCGGTCGCCATGCTTGTAGAAACTCCTCCCCCTTTGGGTAGGACCTACCATGCGACTCTCCACATGACATACTTCTGACAAGACTCGGTAAGACCATGTGATGTATTTCCACTTGAAGTACCCCCCCCCCCTTTGGGTGGGGTGTGGTCTCCCATTCCATTAACAAAATTCCACTCTTTTTGGGGAGAAAAAATGAGGGAAAAGAGGCTTCGTCTGGCCTAGCCTGTCCCTATAGTTGGGCAGTCAACTTTTTCCTGATGGACCGTTCGATGCTCAAGAGGGGGAGGTTACGTGACGGCCTGGTGCACTGGCTACGAGGCACACAGCAGTCTTCCCGTCACTCACCGCCAGTTCATGCAACACAGTTCAGCTAGTTGTGGCATTTTGTATAGGGACCCCTAGTGTCACTACATCGACACAACGTCGAGTGAGTGACAGATAGGGAACATCATGGTTACTTTTGTAACCTCCATTCCCTGATGGAGGGAACGAGACGTTGTGTCCCTCTTGCCACAACGCTGAACTACCCTGCTGAAATGGCCGGGACCTTGTCTCGGCTCCTCAGCACAAAACCTGAATGAGTGGTTGCATACCAGCTACTTTTATACCCGTATGTCCGGGGGGGTGGCATGAAAATTCCACTCGCCAATTCTCATTGGCCTTTTATCTAAAGATCACTGACCCCTAGTGTCACTACATCGACATAACGTCTCGTTCCCTCCATCAGGGAACAGAAGTTATGAAAGTAACCATGACGTTTTAACTATAAACTGTATTTTTATTTTTTTATTTTTAGGCTGATCTCAAAGTGATTTCAGAAATAGTAGCTTGTATTTTCCTGTGCTAAACCCAGACTGGCTTACCAAAATTTAAAGCATTACCCCCTGTGGTTGAAGCGGGAAGTATTTTTAAACATGAGGGCATGTGTAAGCTCAAGTTTCTGGATGAAATGCCCAGATAGGGGTGCAAAAATCATGTTGTAAAAAAAGCATGAGTTGTTTTTAGCTGTAAAGGATGTAATACAGTGAAGAGGAAAGCATTTTTATTAATTGTACCTCCAAACCCCAACACTAAACCTAACCGTCAGTAGAGTACAAATGTAATCTTAGATGGAAAATGGAACCCCCAAATTGCCCTCGTCCACTGACGTGCACAGAACAGGGCCCCTGCCCCTTCATTCACAAATCTAAAGGTGCCCTTTTGGTAGCCCAGAAAAAGGGGAGAATTTTAATAATTAAATTAAAATAGTTAAATAAATCTAAATTAAAATCTAATCATGATCTCAAAATAATAATGTGTTATTATGAGATTTCTTTGTAAATTGCGGGCATATTGAAGCAAATTAAGCAGAGGTGCCTTTAAGAGTGTGCGCTACAGCAGATCGGGGGCAGATTCCAATCGCAAGTGATCCTCCCTATGCCCTATACTCAATCCAAACTGCAGAGCCCTTGAAGTAGGTACTCTGAAGGAAACATGGCATTACTGTATGAATGTACCCTTCGCTAACAGTTATGTGGAAGGGACCTCCGAGAAAAGATTCATTTTCTCACTTTCGTTTTGAATGAGTTTTTGAGTAGAATCCCCTCCCACAGGAGTGCCCTTCGAGGAAGCAAAACATGCAGTTTTGAATTCGCCCCGGAACATCGAAGTGCTGTTACCTCAGATGAGTAACAGGCCAGATAAAAACTCCACTCCATGTATTGTGTTGTAAGTTCATCAAAAGAATAATACTTGATTGCTACCGCATTTCCGACATCACATGCCACTAATGTAGACAGATTTATTAATTATAATGGGAGCGGTCACGTCGCTTTCAGTAATATCAATTAAATTAGTCTTTTATAGAATATTGACATAAACTGAATGAGCTGTCAGGTTCAGCCAAAGCCAGTTTGGTTTTGTTGAAACTAATAAGCCATTAGACTAATCACATTCAGAAAAATACCATTAGGCTACCACAGTACCGCAGCTCCCTATACGCATATTACGCAGCCCTTTTTTATCCTTCCGCCCCTGTCCCTGCTAAGGTCTGTGCACGTCACTGCCCTTGTCACTGATTATGCGAATGCGATTACTTCCTGGTTTCAACACGGAGAACCAGAGTCTCCCATGCTACTCACGCAAAGCACCTCCGGTCACGCCACAGGATAAGGTAAACATGTGAGCTGATACAAAAATGTCTGATGGGAGATGGTGCTTGTCAGTAACTCAACATAATGGGGCTGATGTCAGCGTACTGGAACATTCGAAGCAACATAACGACTTCCTGTGTGATTATGTTGGTTTTCGGGGGGAATGGGTGGGGGATATGTAAGAGGGATCTCTGTTAGTGTATAATGCGACTGTTACACTACATGGGGAATTAAAAGGGGGTTATCATGGTGTTGGTGAATGAAGTCTATGATCCAAAATACTGTACAGTACTTGCTGTGATATTCTCGACTTCAAACTAAAAACTACTACAAAAGAATATCAACAATGCTAAATAGAGATGATACCTTTATTGATAATAAATAACATATATTTATAAGTATCTAATGCTTTAGATAGTAACAAAGTGAGTAGGTCAGATTCAGTCAGAATTAACCAGTGAAATGTATGAGAAACAGAGTTCTTTTAAAACTTGTCTTGTTTGTTAGAATCACAAAAATAAGTACATTTGGATTTTCAAACCACAAAGTACAAAATACTGGTCTACAATAAGAATAAAAAGAATTTCAGTATAATGATCATAAAAAACAAAAAAGCAAAAAAGAAACAAACAATGGACATAAATCTATAGTCTGAGATCAAGATGCAAGCAATGTTTCTGTTGATTCAGCTGCACTCTGAAAAGTGCAAACCAAATTGCTAGTCACACTGACTTACGTAAAATGCTTATGATTTCAAAATGACTTCCTTGATGAAATGCTGACTGCCTAACATTTGAAGTAATTTATTAAGCATAGAGAGAAATATGCTAAGTAGCAAACTCTTTTCAATGACATTCCTCCAGTTCATTTTTGTACACTGCTTCCAAGTTCAAACTGTATTTAACTGCTGATTTGAAAGCTGTTCAGCACAAACAAATGAAGTGCTATAATCAAGGTCCACTTTTCTTCAAAGAAAATCAAAACAACTCAACTTTCATCACCTCCAAGAAAGTAGATGCTTTGGGAATAGAATGGAAAAAGTATTAAGATTTAACTGAAAGTACAAAAAAAAAAAAAAAAAAAAAAAACGTTTGTACAGTTTGACATTTAAACTTGGAACAAAAAGAAAGCTTTCCCAAAAAGACAAACATTTCCATCTCTAATTTCAGGCCTACAAGATCCAAAGATTAGGTTTGGTAATAAACTGTTAGCCAAGTTAAGCTGTCAAATGCAATGCAAATGCTGTATTGCAACTTTACAGACAATGTTTACAATGTCCTAATTTGGCATTGGAGCAGCGTACCTCAGAGTATCCAGACAGATTGTGGTTTGATGTATGGGAATCATGTATTCAGCGAGTGCTTTGTATTCAATGTCCGCACATACAGTCATACTTAAATATGTACTGCCAGCCAGAGAATGAGGCTGCAGGCTATCAAACTGTCAGACTAATTTAGGGAGGTGGACGGAAATAATGACTTCGTATTGTAATAGGAGCATGTTAATGCTGTGTTTTCCTGCAACTGAGATTGAAATTCAATTATGTTCAAAATCATTTAATAGAAACTGAATGATGAAATCTAATAGTTGACATGATAAGATGAACCAACATGATCACACAGGAAATCGACATGTTGCTTCCTAAAGTTCACATACCCTGAAATCGGCGACACACTGCAGAATTACTGGCAAGCGCCATCCCCCATCAGACATGTTTGAATTATTTCAACTTTGGCCACCTTTCTTTGTAGCACTACTGATAGCAACCCCCAACACTGTCCTATGGGAACCAGGATGTAATCGTGTTCACAAAAACAAGGGCAATTAAATTCAACTTCAGTGACTGTTAGGTTTAGTACTGTGGGTTGTGTTAGGTTGTAAAATTGATAAAATATGCATTAATGTTGACAACTTAAATACCCCTCACGTTTGGTGCTTCTCTGTGGACATTTCATCTGGGAACTGGAGCTCACGCATGTCTACAGTGTGTCTGTGTCAGATGGCTCTGATTCCCACTGACGTTCACAGGAAGCCCTCTCTTCTCACCCATCATCTTCACTGACAGGGCGGCCCTCTCTCTTTGCCTCATTCATCTTCATTAGCTGTCTATTCCCTCCATCTCATGTCAGAAATACTTAATGGCTTTCTAGCGTGGGCCAAGAAGAGCCCTGATTAGTTAGCGCTAATATCAGTGCATTTCAGCATAGCCTCTGTGTTCCTACCCGGCTCTGTTAACAGTCCCTGTGGTCCTTTTAGCAAACAAACAATATCGCTGCCATCTGTTTTCCTGCTACATTTCCTACTGTTTTACATGGCCCACCACCTCCTGCCTAACCAGTTAAACAGCGGGGAAAACAGCAAGATGGAAGGCAAGTACAAATATGTGCCAAAGATGCATTTACCACAGTGCCTTGGACTCTAAACAACAATGGTAAAGTAATACATATGGAGATTAAATATTTTATCCATGTCATACAATTTCAGGGATCAAGTCAAAGATCTATTTTAGTAGTTATTTAGCAGACTCGCGTGCATCAGATGTGTAGTATATTGCATTGACAGAACGTATTCTAAAGTTAATTCTCTTAAGTTATTACCACCTGATTCGATATATTCTATTGATTCGGTCCATTTCAGTTGTTTTTGTCACCCCGCACACAACTACACACTTTGTAGAAGCACAATCAGTGTTGGGTGTAACCTGTTATGAAGTAATTAGTTAAAGTAATCTAATTACTTTTAAGTAAAAAAAGTAGTGTAATGCATTGCATTTTGAATTATTGTAATCAGATTACTGTGACTGACTATCAATTAAGTAGGGCTGCCCCCTGATAGTCGACCAAAGGTTAGTCGATGAGAAGAGTTTGGTCGACCAAGTTTTTATTGGTCGGTTGGTCTCAGAAAAAATTCCACATAAAAACGACGAACTGCTTTACCGCTGGTTGGACGCTATGTGGTACTATGGGGTAATTTTCGTTAAGCAGGGTTAGGGTTAAGCCTACACAATAAAGCAAGACACCTTGATTTCAAACTTAGAACTTTATTTTTTATTTATTTTAAGTAAAAATTCAAATGAAACTGGAAAAAAAATAAGTGCAATTAAAATGTGTGTTGTTCAACTTTTTGAAAGATGGCTTTACAACAGTTGTCAACATCTCTCTGGCAAAGAACCTACTTCATTTGTGCATTCTCTACCGGTCGGGTATTTCGTTATCTGGGAAAATACATCATGTGTGCGAAAAAATTTGTTTTGTTCCATCTTTCACGACATATATACAGGTGCATCTCAATAAATTAGAAAGTTGTGGAAAAGTTCATTTATTTCAGTAATTCAACTCAAATTGTGAAACTCGTGTATTAAATAAATTCAATGCACACAGACTGAAGTAGTTTAAGTCTTTGGTTCTTTTAATTGTGATGATTTTGGCTCACATTTAACAAAAACCCACCAATTCACTATCTCAAAAAATTAGAATATGGTGACATGCCAATCAGCTAATCATCTCAAAACACCTGCAAAGGTTTCCTGAACCTTCAAAATGGTCTCTCAGTTTGGTTCACTAGGCTACACAATCATGGGGAAGACTGCTGATCTGACAGTTGTCCAGAAGACAATCATTGACACCCTTCACAAGGAGGGTAAGCCACAAACATTCATTGCCAAAGAAGCTGGCTGTTCACAGAGTGCTGTATCCAAGCATGTTAACAGAAAGTTGAGTGGAAGGAAAAAGTGTGAAAGAAAAAGATGCACAACCAACCGCGAGAACCGCAGCCTTACGATTGTCAAGCAAAATCGATTCAAGAATTTGGGTGAACTTCACAAGGAATGGACTGAGGCTGGGGTCAAGGCATCAAGAGCCACCACACACAGACGTGTCAAGGAATTTGGCTACAGTTGTCGTATTCCTCTTGTTAAGCCACTCCTGAACCACAGACAACATCAGAGGCATCTTACCTGGGCTAAGGAGAAGAAGAGCTGGACTGTTGCCCAGTGGTCCAAAGTCCTCTTTTCAGATGAGAGCAAGTTTTGTATTTCATTTGGAAACCAAGGTTCTAGAGTATGGAGGAAGGGTGGAGAAGCTCATAGCCCAAGTTGCTTGAAGTCCAGTGTTAAGTTTCCACAGCCTGTGATGATTTGGGGTGCAATGTCATCTGCTGGTGTTGGTCCATTGTGTCTTTTGAAAACCAAAGTCACTGCACCCGTTTACCAAGAAATTTTGGAGCACTTCATGCTTCCTTCTGCTGACCAGCTTTTTAAAGATGCTGATTTCATTTTCCAGCAGGATTTGGCACCTGCCCACACTGCCAAAAGCACCAAAAGTTGGTTAAATGACCATGGTGTTGGTGTGCTTGACTGGCCAGCAAACTCACCAGACCTGAACCCCATAGAGAATCTATGGGGTATTGTCAAGAGGAAAATGAGAAACAAGAGACCAGAAAATGCAGATGAGCTGAAGGCCACTGTCAAAGAAACCTGGGCTTCCATACCACCTCGGCAGTGCCACAAACTGATCACCTCCATGCCACGCCGAATTGAGGCAGTAATTAAAGCAAAAGGAGCCCCTACCAAGTATTATATACATATACAGTAAATGAACATACTTTCCAGAAGGCCAACAATTCACTAAAAATGTTTTTTTTTTATTGGTCTTATGATGTATTCTAATTTTTTGAGATAGTGAATTGGTGAGTTTTTGTTAAATGTGAGCCAAAATCATCACAATTAAAAGAACCAAAGACTTAAACTACTTCAGTCTGTGTGCACTGAATTTATTTAATACACGAGTTTCACAATTTGAGTTGAATTACTGAAATAAATGAACTTTTCCACGACATTCTAATTTATTGAGATGCACCTGTATATATATATATATATATATATATATATATATATATATATATATATATATATATATATCGCAATATCCAATTACATCGGCAACCCCTGGGCTGAGGGATCGGTGAATATTCTTGCTTTAGTGATTTTGCATTGAAAATTAAATTTATTTAAAAAACGAAAAACTTAAATCAAATACATTTCTAAATTCAAACTGCACTCCAAACAAAACGAAAGAGCAATTAAAATAATGAAGTGATAAAAGAATAATATATATATATATATATATATATATATATATATATATATATATATATATACACACACCTTTCCATTTACCGTCAGACAAGAATCCCTCTAAACATCATGGCAGAAAATTACTTACACAAACAAAGACTTAAAAACAATTATAAATGTAAAAATAATAATTATAATGATGATAATAATCACTGAAATATAAATCATGGTTGGAGGTGAATGTGTTTTTGTATTATTTTATGTTTTAATCACAGATGAAGGCTATAGGCTGCAGAGTTGGTCACAATGAACTGCTCTGTGGAAATAAAGTGAACTGAACTCAAAGCACCTCAAAGATGTCTGAGGTCATTTGCAGCACTCATAGACGATACTGTTCTTGCAACAAAAAAAAAAAAAAAAGAATCGGAAGACAGAAACAAAGAGTGAGAACCTTTTAAATGCACGTGTTCCACAAGACCGCACGCCTCCGTACAAACATACATGCGCATAAATGGCTTTTCTGTCATCTGTTCTTAATAATATAATAAAGTGTGTTTCTTCAAGCGTGTGTCTGTGTGTCTACGGGCAAATTATTTGTAATATTAATTTGATAATAATAGCCTAATAATAATAGTAATAATAATTTAATACATGGGAAAACAAGCCAAATATCGTCTTGACATCGTCAAAGGCATCAGCTATTGGCAATCACTCTGACCATCGTCGATCCCCGAGATCATCGTCTGTCGGCACAACCCTAATGTGCATTTCTCTCTATAAATTAACAAAATGTTCAGACAGTCTCCTTGCTGGTTTTTCCGACACATTCAGGATCATTACCACTTTTGCCGGTGTCACTGCGGCTCGCTTCGTGCGTGCGCTTTATATTTTAAAGGCTCATTATTATGGTTTAGTATTTCTCTGTAATGTAGAACAGTGTTAACAATGTTACTTATAACATTCTTTCTCAGCCCTGGAACTCAAACCATTTTCTGATGCCTCCCAAAAAATATATATTTAAGTAATTAAATTAATATCATAAACATGCGACTAGTTGACTAATGGCTTAAATTAACTCCTACTAGTCGACTAAGAAAATCTTTGGTCGGGGGAAGCCCTACAATTAAGTTAATTATTTTTAATTACACTTGGGTTACACATATTTCTACAAAATATTAATATAATGTAAAACATTTAAAACATAAATTATGTTAATATGTATGTCTGTTGAACAGCTGATGGGTGTGTGCCTCCTGTCATTGTAAGGGAGAAACGGGTTTATGGCTTTCATGCCACTATGAACAAGCAGGAAATATGACCATTAATTTTAATTTGTTGAGCAGAAAAATTATATATATATATATATATATATATATACAGTACTGTGCATAGTTTATACACCTGTGAAAAATGTTGCATAGTGAGGATGTCTTCAAAAATAATGACATAAATAGTTTTCATTTATTACTAAATGTCACACAAAGTCCAGTAAACATAAAAAAGCTAAATCAATATTTGGTGTGACCAACTTTGCCTTTAAAACATCACCAATTCTCCTAGGTACACCTGGACAGTTTTTCTTGGTTGTTGGCAGAACTGTTTGCCACAGTTCTTCTGTCTATTAGGTTGCCTCAATTGCTTCTGTCTCTTTATGTAATCTCAGACTGGCACGATGTTCAGTGGGGGGCTTTGTGGGGGCCATGACATATGTTGCAGGGCTCCCTGTTCTTCTATTCTAATCTTTTCTATTTGCAAATGTAATTGGGAGTCTAACATTTATATCCTCCATTAAGATTCTTTCCGTCTCCTAGTCTGCCGCAGAACACCAGAATCATTTAATTATCCTCAGCAACTCAACAGTATTCAATTGTATTGACATATTAATTATACTAGAAAAGTTTAACCATTGCAAATTTAAGTACTGGCCTTGTTTGTGATTAAAATCTCATTTTTAAACTTGTGCATGAAGACTTAAATGTTAAAACATGCATTTACAAAGCTTACACATTTATATGATGCCAGTTAGAGCCCGACCGATATGGGATTTTTTAGACCGATACCGATTTTAGAGGGGGGGAAATTCACCGATTACCAATTTGGTGGCCGATATAGTTAATTTTTGAGCTGTAATGAAAACAGACCTATTCTATGTGGATTGTTCAACGATTTTGCACTGATATGACTATGCAAAGGTACTCAGAAGGCTGCTAATTCTTAAACAAATATTTTTATCAAAGAATATTTGACACTATTATTATACATAGTCAAAAAATTCTAGAAATGAACACTGAGAAAATAAAGAATAAATATAAATATCATAAATAGCTTAAAAACATCAGTACTGTATGTTCAGTATCAGTCAGTTGCTGACCATTTAAATAAAGAATAAATTCAAATAAAATAAATAGCTAAATAAACATCAGTACAGTATGTTTAGTATCAGTCAGTTACTGACCTTTAAAATAAAGAATACATTCAAATAAAATAAATAGCTAAATAAACATCAGTACAGTATGTTTAGTATCAGTCAGTTGCTGACCATTAAAATAAAGAATAAATTCAAATAAAATAAATAGCTCAATAAACATCAGTACCGTTTAGTATCAGTCAGTTGCTGACCATTAAAATAAATAATAAACTCAAATAAAATAAATAGCTAAATAAAAATCAGTACTGTTTAGTATCAGTCAAATGCTGACTATTTTAATACTGCCAGTCAGTTATTGGCAGGTTGTAAAACAAGAAGCATTTACACCTGTCGAGTCAAGAGATATACAGTGGCAGCGGTGTTACACCGTATTCTGCTATACAAGTTCAGGGGATACTTTCAACGGTGGAAAGCCAGACTTTTAAATATTACATTTTATAAATGCAAGGACTGGAATTGTTCAGTTGAAGGGGGTACCAAACTGTGAATCCTGAACAAAACAGTTTGGTGAATACATGTTTGCACATTAGCTTCCACTCAGCTGACAAGCAATGAAAGTAGCTACGTGGTTAGCTAGTTAGCTATAAGCTCATTGTCACGGAGAGTAAAAGATGGACCAGCATTGCGTCTCACCAACTAGGTAACAACGTAGCATGAAATCAACACTCAACAGACACAATCCACCACCACACTGTTGTCTGCTGAGCTGCAAAAATATGCTCTGTTGCTTACCTTTCAATCTGCTACATTACTGACTGCACTGACAAACTATAGCTGGCTAATAGCAAACAGACATGAGTGACATGTTTGTCAGGGACAGAGTTAGTGTTATATTAGTTATATTGAAAATGGAAAATGATGGGGTCATTGTTTAATAACTTTCCGGTATGTATTTCACAAACTAGTTAGCAGCTTACCGAGAAGAGACTGCTCAACTCCGCACCCCCAAACTCCGCCCTGTCTGCAGAGCCACCGTCAGTTCAAGAGTCAGCTCTGTAAACAGTGGAGTCGGAGCACGCTCTGCTGGACAAACTATGTAATGACACCACTTCTAAAGCATTGTTTTCTGCATTATATGTTCTGAAAAAAAGTTTTCATATCTGCGCATATCGGTAAAACATTTGCCAATACTGATATATCGGTGAAAGGCTAATATCGGCAGACCGATATATCAGTCGGACACTAATGCCAATACAATCCATATCCATTTATAATAGCTGATTGTCAGCTAAAGTTTTCTATTACCATCACTGCCTCCAGTTGGGCTAAACAACACCTCTGCAGCAGATCTACAAACAGGTATATGAGCAGAGCCTAAAAACAGGAGAATTAATTAATATTATTTACTACACAGAGATATATACAGAGTTTAGTTCAGAATTGAGCTCATTCAATGAGAGCAACTGAACTATCACTGCATATTCAGGGTTCTCTTTCATGGAACTCGAGCTGCGTATGATCACATTGGGACACCGTCCGAGTGTCTCGTGGTCTGAAGCCCTTTTACAATAATAGCAATTTATTGGCTGATAGCGCTTAAGCAATGCCCCTTAGGGAGCTATGTCACAGGCTCCATAAAGATGCTCGCTTTCATGCCATCGAGATTTTCTGTTCTTTAGTGCAAAATCTTGTCTGGCCCATGTTGTACTAGCGACTCACATTGAAGCGAGGATTATTATTTTTCCTTTTGAGAGGCAACACAGGATGGATTTTAAGAAGTGCTTACCGCCGTGTACACGGTTCATCATCAGTGAGGATTCCCATGACATGTGTGTTTCCTGCCTGGGGTTTCACAATGCGGAGGACACGTTGGAGGGTTCAGATTGCCTACAGTGTACTTAATGAATGTCAGGATGCTCCACAAAAGGCTTGCCTCCTTTGGAAGGGATTCAGTCAAGCCACATAGCGCCGCATGGCCGTGTGACTCATGGGAGGCTGGCGCGGATGCTGAGGAGATGGGAGCTGAGCAGCAGGCAGACTTTCGGTTCTCTCGTTTGGTTTTGGGGATCAAAACCAACCCTGAATTGGTGTGCTTCTTATTGGACAGGTAAGCTTACATAACTGCAAAGCATGTGAAATATAGTGCCATAAGGATTGATCTGTGTAATTTTAGCAAACTTGATCTTGCCTGCTAACGCTGACGAATTGCAAGCTACCTTGCTTTGTACCTTTCAAATATTTTCAACAATCTTCTCTTTATACTACAAGTCAGGTATACAGGATAAATTTAAGCGAATATGTTGGTTTCTTGATCGTAGTACAACATATTACATACAAAACATACAATAGTGCAACATAACAGTGCAACAGTAAATTGTCTGGTATAGTTCGGTAGTATGTAGCTGTATATGTGTATCAGTATGCTATGCTAGCTGATAAGTAGTTTTAGTTTAGTCTCAAAGTTTGTAGTAAAACAATCATAACTGTGTAATTTTAATTATGCTACCGCATCTGTCAGCATGATGCCAGTGAATCACATTCAGTCTCTTTGTACGTTACATCATTGTTTTGGATGCTTGCTCGCTCGCGTCCCTATGGACTGTGTGCACGAGCGCGAGCACGAGCAACAGATAGCTGGCTGCAGTTCACTTAACGGCCACAGGTGTCATTAATAACAAGGGTTTTTGAATCTTACATACTGCACCTTTAAGGAAATGAACAAGACATGTATTTGCCGGTACATTTGTAACAGAGAACATCGAGACGAATCCACCGATGTTCTCTCTAGTTTTCACTCGACCACAATCACATTCCCGCTTAGCCAGACGGGATTCAGTAGATACATTTCTTTTTTTTTTTTTTTTGGCTTACTCAGAGTTTGTGTAGGAGTCGGTGTTGTGCTGGGAGCCAGATGTTTGCTGGATTCCATCTCAAAGATAATGTTACCTAGTGTTGCAGAATGTCTATTGACGTGGAAGAGAAGCTATTACTGAGGCAAGACTCTCGGGAGCATGCATAAACATCACATACTTTGGATTTTCCTGGCAAAGGCGACCCGCTCCCTTCGCATGAAAATCAGTCTACAGGCTTTAATAGGCAATCTAGGAAGTCCGGGAAAGGCTCATTTTTTAAGTTGCACTAAAAGCCGTTCACACATTGGCAAAAAAAGGCAAATATTACATGAAAATTGTTACATATTGCACCTTTAACATAATACACAACAAATACAAGAATCAACCATAACAAAATATATAAATCATTAAACATAAAACCAATGAACAAATACTTACATGAAGGGGACAGGGACAATATTAAACAATATACACGAGCAGTGGTACAAACATGTCTGTGTTAACTGGTGTTATTTTGTGCAAAACAGATGATGTATGTTCACAGTCTGGTGTCAAAATAAGAGTCCTTTCATAATAAAAGTCTTTAGTCACAGGGTCTCACTGTGACATTCTCCCATGGAGTTTACATGCAAGCATTTGCATCCTCACCCAGAGGCCCGCACAGCAATGTACTTTGGTGCTGAGGACAAAGACACCATGCCTACGACAGTGTTGGATTCCAAGGATTTCGCCGGCGGCCAGGCTGAGGCCTTGCCTCCTGGTGGACGGATTTCCAGGCCCTCGGTAACTTCCACGGAGTTGCTGGAGGTCATTAGATGTGCAGTGGAGAAGCTGCATCTGGACTGGCCAGATGAAAAGCAGTCAGAGGATCGTAAATCCATCTTGGATGACAACTCGTATGCCACTCCCATTTTCCCCGGATCTCCATTGGAAATTTCGAAGTCCTGGGATGAACCTTACTCAGCCAGGATATCAAACCAATCGGCCTCAGATTTTTCAAATGTGTGCCGAGCTTCCGACCACGGATATAGTTCGGTCCTGGCAATGGAAGAGATGCTGGCAGCCCATCTCTCTCCTTCTTCAGCGGCCACGTGGATGTCAAGGCCTACTCATCCCTCGAAGCCATGCAGGATGACTTCGTCCTTGTTAAACAAGGCCTACCTGGCTTCGGGTCAAGCGGTTTCAGCTTTGCACAGGCTGGCAGTTTTGCAAGTGTACCAAGCCCATTTTATGTGGGATTAGATGAGGGAGCTGGACTGGATGATGAGACCATCATGGAACTACACCGGGCCTCTGATTTGGCACTGAGAGCTAACAAAATATTGCTTGTGCTGTTGGTTGGAATATGGCGGGCCCTGTAGCAGCAGAATGCCATCTGTGGCTTATGCTCATGGATATTTGTGACAAGGACAAGGACTTCCTAATGAATGCCCCTGTGTCACAATCTGGGCTGTTTAGTGATGCAGTCCAGTCTGCATTTGGATGTTGGCCCGGCCCCTTTTAAACAGCCGGCAGGGCATTAGAAGCGAGCCTGACGGACTTGTGGTGAAACAAAGGGTGATCCCCCATTCAGTGAACGAAACTGGACTTGACAAACATATCCATTTCTCTCCTGTTTGCCCTTCGGAGAGTATCGGGATGAGTTCGCCGATGTACATGCCTTGAATGCCCGACAACCAGAATATGGTTCAGTTTCCCCCACAACCTTAAAAAAACGCTTACCAAATTCAGCCTCTGTCTCCATGACCAAGGGTCTTGAGACACGCATAATAGAATTCGATGTTCATCAAGTACAAATGTACACAAAACACACAGTGAACGTAAGCACCACACGTTGTCCCTACACAAAGAATGCTGGGGCTGTTGTGGCGAACCAGCTTTCTCAAATAAGGATTCCCCCCAATGTTCACACACTCTTGCCCATTCCAGTGAAGACCAGTGAAAAGGTTTATTCTGTTAGCGTCCCTGCTGTAAATGCATTTCAGGGCGCTCATGTTTTATGCCTGAATACAGTAAAGGCAGAAATATTATTAAATCCCATTCAACCAGCTACAGTAATAGAGGCGTTGTGGGCTCCGCTGTGCCGGTGGTTGTGGGGCAGTCGGCAAAAGTAACCAAAAGCACCTCTACAGCTCTGATGCCCTTGAGGCTTCAAGGCATCTGCATTTTGAATTATCTCGATGATTGGTTGGTGTTAGCTCACTCAGAGACTTTGGCTGCCCAACATTGAGATGTCATTCTCAGCCATTTGAGCAATCTAGGGCTGCATGTCAACCTAGACAAGAGTGTCCTGTTGCCAGGGCAACAGACTCTGTTTCTAAGTGTGGAGCTGGACTCGCAGGCAATGCAAATGTGCCTGTCTCCAGCTCACGTTCTGACATTATGCCAGTGTCTAGCAATGTTCAGAGTGGGACATGTTCTCCCTGCGTGAACATTTCACAGGCTTTTAGGGCTCATGATCGTGGCGTCCCGTGTCATTCCCCTGGGCATGTTGCATGCGAGACCTTTTCAGTGCTGGATGAACTCCACAAAGGGACTTTGACTCATGCGCTTCGTCCCTTCAGAGTGATGCGTGGGTGCTATCAAACTCTGCTGCCATGGAAACGGACCTGCTTTCTGATTTTGGGTATTCCGTTGGGACAGGTTTGTTGCCGCAATGTGATAACGACAGACGCCTCTTTCATGGGTTGGGGTGCTGTACATGAAGGTTGTCCAGCCTATGGAGTCTGGACGGGCCAGCTGCAATGTTGGCACATAAACTGGCTGGAGATGCTCACAGTGCTGCTGGCGTTAAGGTTTTTCCTTCTGGAGATTCAGGACAGTGAGGTGTCCTACATCAATCACCAGGGAGGGGTGAGCTCTTGTGCCATGCTAAGGCTGGCACATCACATTCTTCTGTGGGCATGGGACAATGTACTATCTTGTAGGACTTTGATGCAGAAGATAACTATGAGAAATCCAACAGTTCTATACAGAATGATTTAAATACAGAATCTACACTGACTTTCTCCTGAGCTATAAAGAGATTCAGACTGGCATCAGCAAGTCTGGGTGACATGCATCTGGCAAATCTTAACTGCTGTAAAAAAAGTGGGTTATCTTGGGAAAGGCACAGTGAAGCTCATCTGTCTTTGTTGTTAATCAGATAAACCCCCAAACTAACTCGTCACATGATTGGCCATTTGCTAAGGGACTACTCATTTTATGACTGCCAGGGAAACCCATGGAAACCCATTGTTCTTCAATATAACCAACTCTCTACACTTAAAATTATTATACTAATCATGAGGCATGTTTCCAGCTCACCAGCTTGATTGTCTCTTAAATTCCAGAATAATTAAGTATTTTCAGGTTATTTGCAGTTTGTGGCAGCGGGGGCATAGTCAAGCATCCGTCCGGAGAGAAAGAAAGCGGTAAGGGTGCTTGCACCTGAGCTAGATTATGTTTAACACCTGTCTCTAATTCCAGTGAGCATGGGGGGAGCAGCATATAAGCAGCCACGCCACCAGCAGAGAAGAGAGAGAGTCTGGCACAAGGAAGGTCATGGTGCTCCTGAAGCTGAAGCCGTTATGTTTAATCTGTTATGTTTGTGAAGCTGATGTGTTTAAGTTACTATGTGCTAGTGAAGCTGATGTGTTTAAGTGACTATGTGCCTGTGAATCTGATGAGTTTGTGAAGTTGTAAAGCATTGAAGTGGCCAATTAAAAGTCCTACCTGAGCCTGGAAAAACCTGCTTCCCTGTGTTCTCCTTCCCTTCTGCTGTGAAGCTGTTCTACACAGTTATAGTTTTCTTAAGAAATGAATGATTACAATGTTCACTTTTTGAGCGGGAAACTGACAAACCTTAGAACAAAGGCCATAAATTCATTATCTTGAAGGGAGGACACTTTGACCACGGGCCCTCTAAAAACCCGCCTCTTTTGGCTTAGAGCCTCTTTGGAGTGTGAACAAACCAAATGGGTTAAAAGACCATCCTGGACAACCCCCTCTAGTTCTTCTCTGCTCGACGGCCTTCACACACTTTGATCTCGGTCCCGGGAAGTCCTGAGTTCTCCCTGACCGGATTCCTTGCCTCCGGGCTCTGCCTGGTCATTTCCATTACGCATCCATTGAACCAAACAAATGCCTCCTGGAACTGAACCAAGCCAAAAGACTTCAAAGAACTCCACATGCCAAACAACGCACGCAACGCAAGTATAGACTTCCAGACTTTTGCTGAAATCTGGTGCTTTCTTTAATATAATTTGAGTAACGCAATCTCAGTTAAATTCTCAGGATTTGTTCAAGGCAAGGTCTATAGACTACATAAAGTTTCTGTTACACATAATTTTCCATTCATTTTTGTCAAAGCTCACTTACCAACCTGTGTTTATGTTGGTTTGTCTATGTGTTAGTTTAGTTGTTTGTTAGTCAGTTTTAGGTTTAGATTAGCAATAAAGTCTTGTTTGTATTCAAAGAGGAATTGACTGTGGTATATTTTGATAAATAATCTTATCACTTGATTTTTCAAAGATCTTGCTCCAAAGCATAGAACTATATCTAAAATATTTTTGATATTATTTTCAATAAGAATGATATTACTCCAATATGTGAATTAATCATAATTCCCTTATTAAAGCTAATTCCTTACAATAGAAATTGTGAGTGGATACAACGAGACATATTACGATTTTAATGGTGGAGAATTTTATTCAGACAAATAATTTAATTATTTGTCATTTATCCTTATAATGGTTGTCGAATGTGACTAATTCCATTATAAATCTCCCTACATAATGTTGTAGACATGCAGACAGTTTAATTGAATTCCTAACACACATACTGTTCCCTACATAATGATGGAGGTACGTGGGCACTTTAACCCATACCATGTACATTTATACTACCAAATTTCCTACAATCTCTACGGGTTGTACATGTTCCGGGCTGGTTGAACTTGGGGGATCTTCTGTCCAGACAGGGTCTGACACCGGAGAATGGACATTACATCCTCAGATTATGGAACAAATCTGGAGGAGGTTCAGCAGAGTGGAAGTAGACCTGTTTGCCTCGAGTGAGACATTGCACTGTCCCTTCTGGTTTTCTCCCTCGCCCCTGGCACACTGGGCATCGATGCCCTGGCGCATCAGTGGCTGAAAGCGCGTCTTTACGCATTTCAACCAATCAGTCTGCTGCATGCAGTTCTGCAAAGGGTTTGGGAGGATCGGGTTCAGCTTCTGTTAGAGGTGCCATATTGGCTATCTCAAGTATTGTTTTCGACTCTGGTCTCTCTCCTGGAAAAGACACCTTGGGTGATTCCAGTCAGAGCAAACATGTTGTCTCAGGCACAGGGCAGTATTTAGCACCCCCGGTTGGACTTGTGGAAGTTATGGGTGTGGCCCCTCAATGGGGAGCTCTTTTGAATGATGGGTTATCCCCCTCTGTGGCTGATACCATTCTAAATGCTAGAGCTCCATCATCGAGGAGGCTATATACTTTTAAGTGGTGCATTTTTGCTTCTTGGTGTACAGCACAAAGTGAAAATCCAGTTCACTGCCCTGTCGGTACAGTGCTGGAATTTTTGCAGGAGCATTTCGGGCCCAGGGTTGCCCTGACAATGCTTAAGTCTTTATTGCCACTATAGCGGCTGAGCATGCGCTTATCAATGGAGTCTCTGTTGGTAGACATTCTCTTGTCTCTCGTTGTATGCATGGTGTACACAGGCTTAGACCTTTTCGTTCCTATCTGCGTTCCTTTATGGGATTTATCTGTTATTTTAGAGGTGCTCTTGACAACAGTTACTGATACGTTTTTGACTCTCAAAACGGCACTGCTAGTGGCATTGGCATCATTTAAGAGAGTCTGTGATTTGCATGCCCTGTTGGTCAATCCCTTGTGTATGGATTTTGCACCAGGGTGTTCAAAAGTTGTGTTAACACCTCATTTGGGCTATTTGCCCAAGGTTATTCCTATGTCATTTTGCATGCAGACCATTATTTTTCAGACTTTCTCAATGAAAGGTTACATATGTTTTGCCCAATTCGGGCGCTGCGAGTTTATGTTGACCATACTAGCCAGTGATGTAATTCAGAGCAGTTGTTTGTTTCGATGTCCAAGCAAAGACTGTCTCATAGGATCATTGATGCAATTTCGAGTGCTTATGAGGTGCGTGGTTTACCTTCACCTTTGGGTATTCAAGACCATTCTACAAAGAGCATGACATCCTTCATGGGCTTTGGCTAGAGGTGCATCTTTGGAGGACATTTATAGGGTGGCAGAGTGGTCCTCTCCGCATAAATTTGTTAGATTTTATAATCTGGACAAGGGTTTGACTCCTGCTTCCCAGGGTCTCTCTGTTGGAAAAGGAGTAAATTCAGAATTACTTTTATTCAGATGCTTTAGCTTGCTTGTGCGCCACTATATGCTTGCCACACAGGCTTAGACAGTTGGCAGCTACTGTTCGTATGGCATGAATTTATTTAGTCCCCGTAGTGATCATATGCAGCTTGAGTTCCACGAAAGGGAACATCCCAGTTACGTACGTAACTGCCAGACACATCATTGGAGGTGAGCTTCCCTCCCTCCAGGAAATATATACAAGGCGGTGTGTGAAAAAAGCTCGGAGGATCATCAGAGACTCCAGCCACCCAAGCCATGGGCTGTTCTCACTGCTACCATCAGGCAGGCGGTATCGCAGCATCAGGACCAGTACCAGCCGACTTCATGATAGCTTCTTCCCCCAAGCAATCAGACTTCTGAACTCTTGATCTCCCACGATCAAATATATCAGCACTGCACTTTATTACCCTTACTCTTATATCACACTGGACTGTCATAAATTATATTATTATTATATTATATTTTCTCTTAATAACTGACTATCAACTGACAGCTGAATGTCAATACAGTACAATACTGTACATTCTATATATACTATATATACTTTTATATATTTTATTTTTTATTTTTATTGAATAATGTGTATCTATATAGTGCGTATTGTATACTGTACAGTGTATGTTATTATTTGTATATTGTTGAGTGTAATTATGTGTATATCAGATGTTTAAATTGTGTTGTGTTAATTTGGTGTTATTGTAAATTGGTACTGTCTCATCACTGTCACGACTGCTATGTTGATCGGAACTGCACCCAAGAATTTCACACACCATTGCACTTGTGTATATGGCTGTGTGACAATAAAGTGATTTGATTTGATTTGATTTGAACCTTGGTTCCCTGAGGGGAACGAGACGCTGCGTAGCTGGTCATACTCTCTAGCAGCTGCATAGGCTTGTGCATTTTTCAGGAAATCTGACTTTATGGCATGAAAGCGAGCGCCTTTATCGAGCCCGTGAGGTAGCTCCCTAGGAAGCGTCACTTAAGCTCCATCAGCCAATAAATTGGCATGATTGTATAAGTGCTTCAGACCAAGTGACACTCGGGCGGTGTCCCATAGTGATAATACGCAGCGTCTCGTTCTCCTCAGGGAACCAATAGTACCTATGTAACAGAGATGTTTTTCCTGCATTGAAAATATTTCCGCAGCCGCCCACGTGAAATTTTAGGCAGCTAAAGCTAATTTAATTATACATCTCATGTTCTGCACATTTATATAAGCATAGACCACAAAACCTTTTAATTGCACAGAGAATATTTTACTTCACGTTAAGCCTGTCGCGATTATTAAATAACCGCCTGATCACGATTACTTGATCTAACCACGGTTATTTGAGATAACTGCGATTATTGGGCATTCTAATTCCAAACACATTTTAATGCCCAAAAAGGGGAATTTTAAGCAAATATGTTGCATAAATGCCATTAACAGCATGTTTGTGTTGAGTCTGAGCATCACTGAGTAGCTACTGTCCAGAAGAGCACGAAACGCTCTGATGCATGCGCTGTCAGCAGAGGTTCACACCAAACTCCCGCGGAAATATAAACGAACAAGTATAAACTGTGATAGTGAATGCAAAGCGCTCTGGTTTCACTTTAAACAATTGCGTAATGGCAAATGTTCCTGGTTCATACTTGCAGTGTTAATGACATGCAGTGACACAGAGGAAGAGACACACGCTTACTCTTTTTCTGTGGAGTGATGAAATTATGAAACAAAATCTCAAAGGTTTTGTTTCATGACAAATAAGGGCTTGTGGGTTTAATAAGAGCATTAAGCATTTTTTTAGCATGCAAAAGTGAAGAAATTAGGACATAAATATTTTACAATTGCATAATATAATAAAATATTATATAATATATAATAAATTCTATATAAAAATTATATTTTATTTAAAAATATATCATATAAAATATATGAGTTCAAAAAACAACAATGTAAATGTAAAATTTACAAAAATTAAAGTTGACTAAAAAGAAAGATTTAAGTATTTAGAAGTATTTTTATATTTAGAACATTAATTTTCATGTCATTCATAAGTTTTTAAAGCCTTAATATATCTCTATTATATCCCTATTTTATATATACCTATCTCATATATCCCTATTTTCTATTTATTTATATATTTCAAGTTCTTAAGGTGTATGAAGCACACATGCAGAAAATTACAATTTATATGACAATTAATCGTGAAAGTCCTTAAAGAGACAATTAATCATCATAGCCCTAAAACAGAAAATTAATTGTCATAATTGCAATTATTTGTGTTTCACACATTATGTCAAACATCACAAATGGCTAGACAACCCTGGCATTCTAAACAGCACTGAAGAGAAAACAGGAAAAAACATTGCACAGACACAAACATTAATTTAAGCTTTTAAGCTTAAGATAACGTAAGTTACTGTCAAATATCTTTTGATCCACGAAAAATCCTGATATTCTGATGATAAACTTTACCTAATTTTACCAATTTTATTCAATCTCAACTATTTGTGCTGAAACTGAAGCTGTGATTTCAGGTGGGTAAAAGATGAGCTATAAATAAGACATTAAGAAGATTCAAAGCAGTTTGCAGCTTTGAAAGAGGAACTGTGTTTGAAAAGACTCAATGACAGCATTAGGAAGATCTGTTTTAAGGACCAAGAAAAAAGCACTCTAATATAGACTAGGACTGTCGACTGTAAATTCAATTCAAATAAGTATATAAAAATAACACATTAAAACATTTTTACACAGTAAATCATGTCCCCGGACCATAATGAGGAATATTCCTACCCTTGGAGCAATTCAAACTTAAAGTAGCATCTGTTTTCAGCAGGGGGCAGTAAGCAAAACTCCAGCTGGACAGATTGATGTATTCAACTGCAAAATGCATAGCTGTAGACAGTAGGCCAAAGATAGCCTTAATAATATTAAAATAAAAATATACTGCCTTCTAAATCCACTTTTTGTATTGTCTTATCAATGCTTTACTTATAGTAATGCATGTAATGTATGTTAATTATCAAAATTATTTATAATATTTATATTATTTTGACAATTATTTCATCATTATTTATTGAATTATTGTTATTTGAGGGCCTTTCTCAGCAAATATTTATATATGCGATTAATTGCGATTAATTCAATTAGTAAATCTGCATTTCGTGTAATTAATTGACAGACATAAATCAGACATATTTTACAATAAGTCTCCCTAAATGTCAAACAAGGCAAATGCCACTTGCAATATCATGTTATTGTCAAAAAGCTAAATCTGCTTTAGAGCTTTAGATAGTCTGAAGTCAAAACCAACTCAATCAAATGCAAGAAAATGTTTCAACAAAAGAGAAAGATGAAAATATGAAAAAAAAAAAAAAAAAAAAAAAAAAAGGAGCCACTGTATAGTTACCAAAATAAACAAAGCTGTTTTGAAAAACCTTGACACTTTTGAAATGTTAAGCCTATTACCACACAGTTGTGAAAAAAAAAAACAACAACAAAGTTTTCACAAAACATCAGACAATGTCAGACTATCAAACTAATAAATATGGAAAACACACTATGGGCTGCATTATTCAAACAATATACATTTTTCTTACCTGTATAAAAAAACCTGTAAGAAAGGAGATTAGAAAAGGCACCAGACCTGCACGAGCAATCGTTATCAGGAGTCCTGCAAAATTATGCCAGAAAGAGTTGACATATTATCTGATGATTTTATCACTGCAGAATCTTCTGAAATTGAAATACATTTGCAAGGCGTTTTAATAAAGTAAACATATTCAACCATTTGAGGCTTTTAACCAGAAGACAGAATCAATTGATGGTGCTAATTTTACTATGGCTAGATGAACACCTTAAAATTATTTAAATTAGATAGGAGAAGATGAAAAGAGAAGTGTCACTATTAAATCTCAGTCAAAGCAGAACAGTTAAATTCAATACACCATGTAATTGCAGTGTCTAATAAAGATATTTGCTTCTCTTCAGACCATAAAGCCTTGATATATTCTATATATATATATATACACACACACTACCGGTCAAAAGTTTTGAAACACTCTTTATTATAATAATTTTTCTTCACATTTTAGAATAAAAGTCATCAAAACTATGGAATAACATAAATGGAACTATGGGAATTATGTTGTGACTAAACAAAATCCAAAATAAATAAAAACTGTTATATTTTAGCATCTTCAAAGTAGTCACCCTTTGCCTAGAATTTGCAGACATGTACTCTTGACATTTTCTCAACCAACTTCTTGAGGTATCACCCTGGGATGCTTTTTAAACAGTATTGAAGGAGGTCCCATGTAATGTTGTTGGCTGCTGACAATGATGACAATGAAGAAGATGACGTGAAGATGAAGAACCCAAGTGCAGTTTATTAAATAAACGTGAAATCCAAAGTGAGAACCAATAACCCTGACTACAAAACAAAACATGAACATGGACTAGACTAGACTAGACTTGACTTGACTACAGCGTACCAAACACATACCATCATCCATGTTCATGTTTTGTTTTGTAGTCAGGGTTATTGGTTCTCACTTTGGATTTCACGTTTATTTAATAAACTGCACTTGGGTTGGGGTTGGGGGTTGGGGGTTGGGGGTTGGGGGTTGGGGGTCGGGGGTCGGGGGTCGTCGGGGTCGTCCAACAACGTTACAGAATACTTGACCACTAGACAATGAAAACATGAGGGCTTAAATACAAGACATGGGAGAACATAAACCAATGAACAAACAGAACTCATAACAAGCTAATTAAACAATAAACCAATGAAAACATGACACATGAACATGGAGGGAAAACAGAAATCACATGACAAGGGAAACAGGAACACATGACATGAAACAGGAACTAGAATTTCAAAATAAAAGACATGAATCAACAAAATACACCTGACATCCCATCTATGTTGGGCACTTATTGGCTGCTTTTCTTTATTATTTGGTCCAAGTCATCAATTTCAAAAACTTTTTTTTTATTTTTATAAAATTTTAGTTTTATAAAGAAATAAATTAATATGGTGGCACAATTACATTTTTATATACAAAACTAATTTCAAACATTTAAGCATACACCTTCAGATCAAAAGATTTTTAAGATCATGAGAAATATTTCAGTCAAGAGTTTCAAAAGCGTTGACCGGTAGTGTATATATATATATATATATATATATATATATATATATATATATATATATATATATATATATATATACATATACACACAGTGTTGGGGAGTAACGAAATACATGTAACGGGAATACGTATTTAAAATACAAAATATAAGTAACTGTATTCCACTACAGTTACAACTTAAATAATTGGTAATTAGAATACAGTTACATTCAAAAAGTATTTTGATTACTGTAGAGATTACTTTGCATTTTATTGTCATTTGTTTAATTTAATATATAGTCCTTTCAGATAGAAAACATTTATACATATAAATGATATGATCCAAAGTGCATTTGAACAGCGGTGAAACATGTTTCATTCATACGAGCAGACAGAGAAGTAAGTTTGGAGCAGAAGAAATCGAAATAAACCTTGTGTAAATTGTCAGCTTTACACTAAGCTAAAATGGTATTTCTAGCCATTTTACACGCGTAAGTTCAAACTTAGCCTAGTTGTGGCGTAAATGGGCACCAAGTCACAATTTATGCACTACTAAATATTTGAGCATTGCACTTTTAATCTTAGGTAGAACGTAACCCTACATATAAACTAAATATTTATGGAAGCCTCCGACCAGGCATAACGGATGGAATAAAAAAGCAGACTGATATCTTATGACATCAGTGAGCTCATGTTTTGCGTGACAGGCATCAATCATTTCGACATACATTATGATGTTGACATTTACGAGAGAGAGAGAAAAACTTACTTTTAAGCGGCTCTTCAGCATGAAACCGATCTAACGGTGCAGTTTTCAGGGTGTCACCTGGTGTCAAGTTTCAAGACATTCAAAATATATATAGGATATTAAAATGACTAAATGTCTGTTTTTCCAGCCTATTGTATTAGTATTTATTTATCACCCCTCATTTATTTTAGATACATTTCCTATAATATTGTTATTTACACAGGGCAAATATACTATTTATCAAATCTACTTTTATTACGTAATGGGGATATAATTTATTACAGCTAACAGTTACGTGAGCAAACAAGGTTTGAACATCAACCATAACAAGATCAAATTGAAGTTCACGGCTTTTTAACACTTCTGTGTATAAATTTGAAGGCTACTTTTTGGATAAATACAGGTAAACGTCATAATATACGACTACGCATGACTTTATAGAGAGCATACGACCTACTAGCTAAGTGCAGGTGGTGCAACCAAATTAAGCACGACTTAGTTACAAACTAACTAGTAGTTACTAAGCCCTTAGTGTGAACTTTATGTCCCAACTTAACGTGAGAACTTACGCACAGCTGGTGCAACCCTACCCAGCAGGCACTGTAATGCTTTTCCCCGGAGATAAATGGTTTAGTCCGACACATCCCAGAGCCAAACAGCAAAAGTCTGTATTCCACACATTTAATGGCAGATACACAGGCTGCACGCTTTTCTCATACATGAGAAAATTAACAAACCATTAGCGTCACAAAACATAAAAGTATAATAAAGGTCAGGGAGAGCAGATCGGTCATCATCCTCTTGCACTTGCACACAGACTGAGCAGTAAATCTCTAATCACACAGCACATGCATATGCAAATGAGATGGTCAGCATCTTAAAGGTACCCTGTGTAAACCTCACTCTACTGACCTCAAGAGGTGCACTAGCGACTGACACTAGAGCATTTATCCTCCTTGTTAGCGCACGCGCCTCCCATGCTGGAGACACCAGTTCGAATCCCGTTCAGAACAGGCAACCAGGGCCACACCTGCATAGTAATAGAATGCATGTAAATACATTGTCTTAATCGTTACAGAACGATCATGTTTTTTTATCAAGAAAATTCATGTTGGATGATAATTTTATTTTTTTTTTTTCTAGTAAGACCTATGATATTAGGGCAAAAAATCATATTCTTAATAACTTTTGTATTGTTTTCCTGTAAAAATATCTAAAAATCCTTAAAATAAGATCAGTTTGATTTATCTTGTTTTAGAAACAACACTGCATAAGATATTTATGTTTTTCAGAGAATGTAGTTTTAACGTGTTTTTTGTCTTACTGTACTGGCAGAGTTTTTACAGTCAAAACAATCTACCAGTGCTGAAGAAGTAATCCAAAGTATTAAGTAAACTCCATAAAGTTCAGTTTCAATGTACAGATCATATCATTCACCTTCTGTTACAATTTACTCACCAACCTGTTTGTCATGTTTGTCTATGTGTTTAGATTAGCATTAAAGCCTTGTTTGTATTCAAAGATAATTTGACTGTGGGATATTTTGATAAATAATCTCGTCACTTGATTTTTCAAAGAGCTGTGCTCCAAAGCTCAAACCATATTTAAAATATTTGTGATATTATTATCAGTAAGCCATGATAATAGAATTACTCTATTAAATTAATTAATCATAATTCCCTTATTAAAGATAATATAAATTGTGAGCGGATGCAACGAGCTGTTTTATTACAATTTTAATGGTGGATAATTTTATTCAAACAAATAATCTAATTATTTGTCATTTATCCTTCTTATAATGGTGGTCGAACATTTTATAATAGATAATTCCATTATAAATTCTTTATATATATATATAATGGTGAAGGTACACAGAAACTTTAATCCATACAGTGTGCAATTGTACTACCAAAAATCATACATATTTGTCATGTTTAGATTCTGAATTCAGGGTGCTATTGAGATAAAAACACGCTATATGTGGCCATAATATGCGCTGATTACACTGTTATTGTAATTTACGATGATACTGCAAATTGGGTGTATAGAAGAGTGTTAAAGGGGTAAAACAGACAAAAGAATAATGTTAAGAGTGCATTATGTTACTCTGGGCAGATGTGTGAATGGCTTTCACTGTAGTTGACACATGAGTGAATGGGCACTTGAGAGTATTTGAGTAGATTTGATTCCTTTTGTAGACTAAATAATCCAAAAACTAATTGCATGACATGTTCTTGTAAAATGTCTCTACGTGAACGATTGTACAGATGTAGGTAAATTTGCACCAACTCGCTAATAACTCTGTATGCCGATGAGTTCGTGTTGACTGATTTTGACTGACTGAAGAACGTAAGCAGAATTAGCTGTCAGTCTCAAGGTAGGTGGATCTCTTGGTCACACCTACCGATGACGTGTATCAATGACAGTAATAAGGGGTTTAGCAGCCAGTCAGAAGCTTTCCTAAAAGTTCGCACCAGCGAACTGTTAAGAACCACTGAAAAAAACTCAAAAACATCTTAGGTGTGTTCCACTTGAATTGCATCTCAATTTGCTGATCGGTGAGATTTGCCAGTTGCAGTCTGGGGAGTTGAAAAGAGAGCCATCAAGCCGGACACTTTGCGCTTCCAGTTGCATGCTAAACCCACACCAGTCACGGAAAATCGCGTGATGTTTGCTTTCTTTATTGCAGACATGGAATTCAAATAGACAGATATTTTTATTTGACATAAAATAACCAGACAATAACCAAACATTGCTCATTTGAAAAGTTTATGTGCTGCTTAATACAGTGACTGTTGTGTGTACAAGAAGAAAGTCCAATAAAATCCTGTATTATTTTAAAACCAATAAATAATTTTTTTATGAATAAACATGATATTACTATGACAAACATAATATAGCATGATATAAACATGATGTACTGTTATAAAAACACGTTGTAAGAGTTTTCGCCGAACTGGAGGTGTCAGAATAAACACTATGGTAATGGCATAATACCACGTACACTACTCTTATTTCTGCCATAGACTGACATAGCAGAAGTAGTAAGAGTAGTATGTGAAGTATGCAATAGCAAAAGCAGCCCTTGAAACGTGTAACCGTTGTCACGTTGTGAGTCTGGCCAATCGTGAGTAAGCTGTGTCATCATCAGAGCTTGTGCAGCTCCTCTGGAGCAACTGCAGCAGCTGCACCAGCTGGCTGCTCTTGAATTGCTCCTGCAGTACTTTGATGGCATACGCAACGACGCGGCGGTGGTGCCAGTTCAAGTCAGACAAAATTTCTGACTGACATGCACTGCTTCAAGTCCAGCGCCGATCGGTCTGCGCCGTGCTGCATGAAGTTGAACACACCTCTTCCTTTAGGCCAGAATTTATTCTAAATGACATCACACCCATTAGTTCTTCGATTTCATATGAAGTACATCGAGGTCTTAAGATGCTGGTTTTTGTGCTGAAAACTGCACGCAAAAGTGCTGCACCTGTTTAATTAAGATCTACCCACAGTGTTTACACTTTTCAGGAGAATCAGTTGGTTTACTCAAAACTGTTTCTACATATTAAACTGCAATTTTCTAGAATCAGAATCAGAATGAGATTTATTGCCAAGTGTTCTCACGTACACAAGGGATTTTTTTTTTTTTTGGGTGATAGGAGAAACAAGTGCACACAGAACATTACAGTGAAACACAAAATATAAAACAAGGTAAGAGTATAAATAGACATACAAATAATAGGATATATAACAGAATGGCATATGTACATGTGCAAGTGGTAATGTATGTGCAAGGTAGGGGTATGTACAGTTATTTAATTAAATATGTGAATTCAATTTCCCCTGGAGTACCAGTGCTAATAGTGAGGGTCCCGGATGTGAGTTTCCCCAGTCTTACTAGCTGCTGCCTATCTGTCAGAAATCTGGTGATCCACTGACAGATTGGGGTGGGCGCGGAGAGCTGGTTCAGTTTGGTAGAGAGAAGATCAGGCATGATGGTATTGAAGGCTGAACTGAAGTCCACAAATAGGATCCTTGCATAAGTCCCAGGTCTGTCGAGGTGTTGCAGGATATAATGCATTCCATATTGACAGCATCATCCACAGACCCGTTTACTCGGTAAGCAAACTGAAGGGGGTCCAGTGATGTCCTTCAGGTTGGCCAAAACCAGTCTCTCAAACGACTTCATGACCACAGACATGAGAGCGACAGGTCTGTAGTCATTAAGTCCTGTGATTTTGGGTTTTTGGGCAGCAGGGAAATTCATACTGCTCCAGCGATCTATTGAAGATCTGTGTGAAGATGGGGCCAATTGGTCAGCGCAGACATTCAGACAGGTAGGTGAAACACCATCTGGGCCTGAAGCTTTCCTAGTCTTTTGTTTCTGAAAGACCTGGCACACATCCTCCTCACAGATCATAAGTGCAGATTGAGTAGCAGGAGGGGCGAGGAGGGGTGTTCCAGGAGGTGTTGGTGTGTGTGTGTGTGTGAAGTGAAGGTCAGAGCGGGGGAGGTGTGAGAGACTGGGCTTTTCAAACCTGCAGTAAAAGAGATTCAGTTCATCAGCCATTAGTTGACTCTCTACAGAGCGATGGGAGGTGTCTTGTACTTGGTGATGCTTTTCAGGACTTCCACACAAATGCAGGATCGTTGGCAGGATCGTTCAGCTTTTCAGAGTAGCTTTTTTAGTCACTCTGATTTCCTTATTAAGTGTGTTCCTGGCGTGGTTGTACAATATTTTATCCCCACTTCGGTAAGCATCCTCTTTAGCATGACAAAGCTGTCTGAGTTTTCCTGTAAACCATGGTTTATTGTTATTAAATGATAAAAATGTCCTAGTAGGGATGCACATATCCTCACAGAAACTGATATATAATGTCACAGTATCTGTGAGCTCATCCAGGTCTGTGGCTGCAGCTTCAAAAACACTCCAATCAGTGCAGTCAAAGCAGGCTTGTAGTTCCAGCTCTGCTTCATTAGTCCAATACTTTACAGTCCTTACTACAGGCTTAGCAGATTTTAGTTTCTGCTTGTAGGTCGGGAGAAGATGAACCAGACAGTGATTAGAGAGTCCTAAAGTTGCACGTGGGACAGAGCGATATGCATCCTTTACAGTGGTGTAGCAGTGGTCCAGTATATTTCATTCTCTGGTGGGGCATGTGATGTGTTGTTTGTATTTTGGCAGTTCACGGGTGAGGTTAGCTTTATTAAAATCTCCCAGAATAATAATAATTGAGTCTGGGTGTTGTTGCTCCATGTCTATGATGTGACGTTGACGTTCACGCACGCTTGTGGCGGGATGTACACACTCACCAGAATGAACGAGGAAAACTCCCACGGTGAGTAGAAAGGCTTACAGTTGATGAAGAGCACTTCTAAATTAGGACAGCACATCTTCTTCAACACTGTTACATCTGTACACCATCTTTCGTTGATGTAAAAGCATGTTCCACCGCTTCTCATTTTTCCCGATGATTCTGCAACACGATGCGCTCTGAACAGCTGGAAGCCCGTCAGATGAAACACGCTGTCAGGGATGGCTTCATTCAGCCAGGTTTTCTGTGAAACACAGATCAGCGGAGTTAGAAAAGTCCTTATTTGTTTGAGCGAGCAGAAGCAGTTTGTCTGTTTTGTTGGCGAGGGAGCGGAAATTCGGTAGATGAATACTCGGCAGTGGAGTCCTAAAGCCACGTTGGCAAAGCTTCACAAGCGCGCCGGCTCGCTTACCTCGCGTGCATCTTTTGGATTGCTTGTAGAGCACCGTTGCAGCTCCAACTAAGAATAATCAAACACCAGCAAAAAATTATCAGGTATGCTCTGCCAAATATTTGGCAGTTCATCCCTGGTAAAAATGATAGGGAACAAAAATGTCATGAACAAAAAACATGACAAACAAACAAAAGTAACAAAAACGCTAGAGAGCTCCACGCCGAAGCAGCCATCTGTGGCGCCATCTTGAATAGAAGAAAGTATTTTAACATAAGAAAAACATCTTTAAGGAGCAGGCCTACAGTATAAAGAGAGAGGAAGTCTCCACTACTATTGCTGTAAGAACTGTGCAGCATGGAAGAGAAAAAAAACATTCTAAGCACAAACACATCTCCTCTGGCCTAATTACAGAAATTACGCCACAGCTCTTTGATGCACATTAATAAGATGCTTCTGATTAGCCTCTTACAGAGAAATAACAGCGGCAGTCACGAATGAGAAGCCAAACTGAAAAGTTTAAATTGACTTTGCTGACACTACAGATAGCGTTTGATTTTCCAATTACAGTGTAAGTGTTTGGGCAGGATTAGTTACAGATGCACGAGTATCGTCGTGGAATAAACACTTATTGTTAAGATTGAAAAATGCTTTAAGTCTATTTTATCTGCCTCAACATCCAACAAACCAGGTGTTCTCATCAGTGAGGAAAGATATTACCATTTTGAGTCTAAAATTTGACAAAAAAATTATCTGTAAAGTAGCACAGCCCATATCATCGGGCCCTAAACAAACTCTCAGCACAGAGATTTAAATTTGTGTAATGATATGACATGCCAGGAGATGAAATTTGAGAGAGAAAAGAGGTTTATCATTGCCATGAGCTACCAAATAACAGAAAGAACAAGTCCTTCTCATTTCGGTAAATCTTGTAAATAGACAGATTTGATTAATTGGCAGAATGCTCAAAACGCTGTATATGCTCTTCGCAGGCAGAATAATGGGGCAATTTAAATTACACCCACACTCACAGTCAAGATGATGGATGACAATGAGAACAGAAGTAACAAAGTAACTATGATGCCATTTTAATGACACTCAGCTACTCTGGCAATCGACCAAGTCAAGAAACATCCTCACACAGCTGTTTAATCTAGATCCCAGACAACTTTTGTTGGTGCTGGAGAATGTAGTTTTCAGCAGGTCTCTCATATTAGCTCTGATTAATGGACTGTTGTTGAGGTTTTATGTACTTGCACAATAAACCTCATTTCCGAAAATCACAATGCAGACAGTAATTGTGTTATCGGCTTGCTAAAATCCATTTAGGGATTAAAACAGAAAAAAATATTGATAAGACAATGAAAATAAAGCCCAATCCTGTACAAAAAACATGAGCTGTCAGTATATACACGTTTCTGGTCAGATCGAGTTACAGGTCTAAGCAGTTTAACCATAAAAAAGACCTAATAGTTTTGTACAGCTGTCACATAATGCTGTTACACTACAAAGAACACTTATGACGTGCGTAAGGGTACACAACATCTGCCGGCTTTCTACTAAAACTACAACACCACATTTGAATCAAATCAAACCTTTGAAAGAAATTAAGAAACTCTTAAAAGTTATGTTAGAGACGCGTTGTAAGTTCGACAAGTATACACAAGCAGAACTGTATATTGTGCTTGGTGTTCTGAGATTTGTCTATAAAACAAACAGGCCTAATTACTTTTAGATGGACAGAAATTGTAAAAATACATATTTGTCCACACATTTTCAGCTATTTTTTTTCAGCATTGTGAGTACAATCATTAGCAAAGATTATCACATTATTTTAATTAACTTACTTGCACAACAGTCTATTTATGTCACATAATCTATTTAATATAAACACACACACACACACACACACACACATGCTGGTGCGGCTATCCTTATGAGGACTCTCCATAGACATAATGATTTTTATACTGTACGAACTATAGATTCTATCCATTAACCCTACCCCTAAACCTAACCCTCACAAAAAAACTTTCTGCATTTTTACATTTTCAAAAAAACATAGTTTAATATGTTTATTAAGTGATTTGAATTATGGGGACACTAGAAATGTCCTCATAAACCACATTTATATCATAATACCCTTGTAATTACCAGTTTGTAACCTAAAAACAAATTTGCTCGTAAACCACCCAAACCCGCCCACACACACACACACACACACACACACACACAAACACACACACACACACACACACACACACATATTTGGCCTCTTTAAATATTGGTCAGATAGTCTCTTTCTCAGCCAGAATAAGATGCAATGTGGACAAGACTGCCGTTAGTCAAAAATCTTGCTATGCGTGATGTGACTAAAGCCACACTTCTCAGGGGTCAAATGACTTCAGTATGATCCTCATCAATGCAGGGATGTTTGTTACTACGGCAGCTTATGTACACTGATAGACAACCACAAAGCCATTATGCAAGCAATTTGGGTGACATTGTCATTAGTGTCAAAGGAAACATACAAAAAGTCTGAGCCCAGTTTTGAACTACACTTTAAACATGTCATACTTGGAAGCTGGTCACAGACTGGTGACTCATTCTCATTTCTTGCAGGGATAGTTCACTCAAACTATCCATTTTGGGTGAACTATCCCTTTAAGGGTGTCCAGAATTGTGGCAAAATTGGAAATTATTATAAGGATTCCTACGGCCATGGAAAACCTGGAAATATCAGGGAATTTTGAAATTGTGATTGTATGCAATTTTAATACAACTGTGGCCTAGAAAAGTCAGGGAAATGTATATATTGAATATACATTTTTCTAGTGAAGCTTAGCTCTAAAATATTTAATCGGCTAGTAATGGCTCTTTGTGAATGCAATCTCTATAAAATAATGTTTATGATTATAAAACATTAAAGTTCTGCTATTTGTCATGGCTCTTTGATGCAATCAACAAACTGCAGTCAGGTGTACAGTACATTGGAAAATCATAAGCACAAGATTTAAAATGATGTTTGTAGCTATAAGCACCTCCATGAATGGCACTATAATCTGATATAAATTGTCATGGTTACTTGTGTAACCTCCATTCCCTGATGGAGGGAATGAGAAGTTGTGTCGATGTAGTGACACTAGGGTTCACTCTTGGGAGCCTGAGACACCTCTGGTCTTTGATAAAAGGCCAATGAAAATTGGCGAGTGGTATTTGCATGCCACTCCCCCGGACATACGGGTATAAAAGGAGCTGGTATGCAACCACTCATTCAGGTTTTATGCTGAAGAGCCGAGACAAGGTCCCGGGCATTTCAGCGGGTAGTTCAGCGTTGTGGCAGGAGGGACACAATGTCTCGTTCCCTCCATCAGGGAACGGAGGTTACACAAGTAACCATGACGTTCCCTATCTGTCACTCACTCGACGTTGTGTTGATGTAGTGACACTAGGGGTCCGTATACAAAGCGCCGCAACTGGCTGAACTCTTTTCCGTGAACTGGCGGTGTGTGACAGGCAGACCACTGTGTGCCTCGTAGCCAGCGCACCAGGCCGACACGTAACCTCCCCCAACATAGTTATGAGTGTCGAACGGCCCTTTTTGGGGACAAGTCGACTACCCAAAAGATAGAGACAGGCTAGCCCAGTCGTGGCCTCTTTTCCCCTTCTTTTTTTCCACTCCCTAAAAAAAAGGGGGATTATCCAACTGGGCTGACTAGGTCTAGTCGGGGGGATTATCCAACTGCGATTATCCAACTGCGGAGACCACATCTCGCCCAGAGAGAGGGGGGGTATTTAAGTGGAAATACGTCACATGGTCTTGCTGAGCTATGTCGGAAGTATGTAATGTGGAGAAGTCTCATGGTAGGTCCTACCCAACGGGGAGGAGTTACTACAAACATGGAGACTGTGGCAGAGGGGCCTCTGCCCAAGGAAGATGCAGTTTGCCAACAGGGAAATGAATTAGCGGAAGATATACATCGCATGGTGTTACCTACAGGGAACTGCCACATGCGGAGCACCTACCCCAGAACAGGGATTTTAGTTAGCACGTGTACTGGGCCGGCAGCGAGTCTCTCCGAAAACTCGACTGACACAGGGCTTGGAGGAAGTCAACCAGGGAACATAGTTTGTGAACACTACAGGGAGTTAATGGCACACGTCTTCAGCTCAGGGGAGGTGAAAGGCGCTATGTGCAAGTGATACACACGGCCAGCTATCCCGGATTTATCTGCTTGTATTTCGTGCCACTACACGGGACGAAACCGGTTCCATGCGGAGGTTATAGAACCTCGCAAAGGTGTTGGGTGTAACCCAGCCCGCTGCTCTGCAAATGTCTGGCCAGGACCCAGGAGGCCGCTACACCCCTGGTAGAATGGGCTCGTAGCCCTACTGGGGGCAGCACGTCCTGGGCGTGATATGCCATAGTTATGGTGTCAATGAGCCAGTGATCCTCTGCTTGGAGACAGCGCTTCCTTTCCGTTGTGCACCAAAGCAGACAAAGAGCTGCTCAGAGACTCTAAAGCTCTGCGTACCATCCAAATAGATGCGTAAAGCGCGCACTGGACACAGCAACGACAGGGCTGGGTCTGCCTCCTCCTGGGGCAGTGCTTGCAGGTTCACCACCTGGTCCCTAAAAGGGGTCATGGGAACTTGGTCTCTCATGGGTCGGGGTCTCAAAATCACGTGATAGTAGCCCGGACTGAACTCCAGGCACGTTTTGCTGACAGAGAACGCTTGCAGGTCTCCTACCCTCTTGATGGAAGTGAGCACAGTCAGGAGGGCAGTCTTCAAGGAGAGTGCCTTAAGCTCAGCTGACTGCAAAGGCTCAAAGGGGGCTCTCTGTAGACCCTGAAGAACTATAGAAAGGTCCCATGAGGGAACGAGGTGCGGGTTGGAGGGATTCAGCCTCCTGGTGCCTCTCAGGAACCTGATGATCAGGTCATGCTTCCCTAAGAACTTACCATCCACTGTGTCGTGGTGTGCTGCTATAGCAGTTACATACACCTTCGAGGTGCTGCTGACTCCAGAGGAGGAGATGGCAGGTGAGTTGTGACATACAACTGGAGCACAGACCGCCTTGATGGTTGACATATGTTACCATTGCCGTGTTGTCTGTCCGAGCTAACACATGCTTGCCCTGGATCAACGGCCGGAACCTCCGCAGGGCGAGCAGAATTGCCAGCAACTCGAGGCAGTTGTTGTGCCAATGCAGCCGCGGGCCCATCCATAAGCCGGCGGCTGCGTGCCCATTGCAAACAGCACCCCAGCCCATTTTGGAGGCATCTGTCGTGACCACGACATGCCTGGAGACCTGCTCTAGGGGAACGCCTGCCCGTAGACACGTGAGGTTGGTCCAAGGGCTGAAGAGACGGTGACAGATCGGCGTGATGGCCACGCGATGTGTCCCGCAGTGCCATGCCCATCTCGGGACTCGAGTCTGAAGCCAGCGCTGAAGCGGTCTCATATGCATCAACCCAAGCAGAGTGGCCACTGCTGAGGATGTCATATGCCCCAGGAGCCTCTGAAAAATTTTCTGTGGAACCGCTGTTTTCTGTTGGAACGCCTTCAAACAGGTCAGCACCGACTGTGCACGCTTGTTCATGAGGCGCGCCATCAATGAGACTGAGTCTAACTCCAAACCGAGAAAAGAGATGCTCTGAACTGGGAGGAGCTTGCTCTTTTCCCAGTTGACCCGAAGCCCTAGTTGGCTGAGGTGCGAGAGCACCAGGTTCCTGTGTGCACACAACACATCCCGAGAGTGAGCTAGGATTAGCCAACCGTCGGGATAGTTAAGGATGCGAATGCCCTCTTCCCTTAGCGGGGCAAGGGCTGCCTCTGCGACCTTCGTGAAGACGCGAGGGAACAAGGACAGACCGAAAGGGAGGACCTTGTACAAATGCACCTGACCCTCGAATGAAAACCGCAGGAAGGGTGTGTGTCATGACATGGAAGTACGCGTCCTTCAGGTCTACCGCTGTAAACCAATCAAGGGGGAAGCCCTTGGCGACGAGCAGACAGGGTGTGGGATCTTGAGCCGCGCCGGGGCAGGATGTGCCGGATAACCTCTGTCTGCTGCTTCACCGCTGAGAACTGCTGGGCAAAGTCCTTTTTGTCGCCGGACTGACCAACTTGGGAAATGGGGGCAGCAAGGAACCGTGCCTTGTTGGCCTCTCCCATCTTGACCAGGTTGAGCCAAAGGTGGCGTTCCTGGACCACCAAAGTAGAAATCACCCGCCCGAGAGACCATGCCGTGACCTTCGTTGCCCGGAGAGCGAGGTCGGTTGCCGAGCGCAGCTCCTGCATCAATCCTGGGGTGGAACTACCCTCGTGCAGTTCCTTTAGCGCCTTGGAGGACTTGCAGGAGAGCCATGGCGTGCAGGGCGGAGGTGGCTTGTCCAGCGGCACCGTAGGCCTTGGCCGTCAGAGACGACGTAAACCTACAGGCCTTGGATGGGAGCTTTGGGCGCCCGTGCCAGGTGGCGGTGCTCTCCTGGCACAGGTGCACCGTGAGCACATTTATCCACCGGGGGGATTGCCGAATAGATCTTGGCCGCCCCACCATCAAGGGTAGTGAGGGCGGGGAAGCTGAAAGATCGGGACCGGGCAGTAAAAAGTGCCTCCCACGACCTTGTCAGCTCTTCATGCACTTCCGGGAAGAAAGGAACGGGGGAGGGGCGTGGCTTTGAGCCGTGAGGGTTCAGGGGAGAGCAGACGGTTCGATTCTTGCCCAACGCTCGCGGCTGCCCGGGAAAGTATGTCGTCATCTCCGTGTCAGCCTGTGACTAGGCGACCGCACCCGAAGGGAGGAGCCCAGCTGAGGCTTCCACGTCCGACTGGACGAGCCTGCTGTCCGATGCTGTGCTCGAGAGCTCATCACCTTCGCGGGCTCCGAATAAGAGGTCGAACTTGCCGTGAGATGAGCGTGCTGGGGAATGGGAGGTCTGTAGGAGGATACCCAGCGGAGGTGGTCTCATTGGGGTCCCCAAATCGCCCCCAGTGCTAGCCACACTGACCTCATACCTGTGGGTAGAAGGACCGAGGCGGGGAGCCTCTGGGGTGGCTTGCTTTCTTATGAAGGTAAGCCACGACCGCATTGTTGCCATGGACATGTTCTCGCAATGAGTACATGATGCATCCACGAACGCTGTCTCTGCGTGAGCAGTACCCAGACACAAAAGACAGTGATCGTGACCGTCAGAAGGCGAGAGATAACGAGCGCAACCAGGAATAACACACAAAGGAAAGGCATCTTTAAAAAGACGCATCTTTAAAAAGACGTTCCGTGTGTGCCGCTCTTTTAGAGATATATACTCTTTTAGAGAAATATACTCTTTATTTCTGCCGAAGCGCCCAGGGGCATTCTCTGCAGTGCACCAGTGCAGAGGGGGGAGAAGCCGCTGAAATGCGCCATCAGATCCAGCAGGGGTGAATGAACAGTCGTGGGAATTCAGCTCAGTGAGCATGACCGTTCAGCTCCAAAGAGAAAATCTGAATGAGTTGTTGCATACCAGCTACTTTTATACCCGTATGTCCGGGGGAGTGGCATGCAAATATCACTCGCCAATTTTCACTGGCTTTTTATCAAAGACCAGAGGTGTCTCAGGCTCCCAAGAGTGACCCCTAGTGTCACTACATCAACACAACATCGAGTGAGTGACAGATAGGGAACCAATGAAACACTGATTTACACATTTATGCAATTATGTTAATCAACACCATGACATCATAAAGAAATCTGATATATGGCCATATATGAACATTTACAAAAATTATAGTTCATTTATTTGATCCTAAAATGTTCATATATGTACATATTCAAATTCCACTAATATTTGGGAAAATATGTTACATTTATAAAAATAGCCGTTTTTGAAATATTTTGAAATATATTGGAAGTATGTGACTTGTATATGTGACTTATATACAGTACTGTGCAAAAGTTTTAGGCACTTGTGAAAAATGTCGCATAGTGAGGATCTTCAAAAATAATGACATAAATAGTTTTCATTTATCACTAAATGTCATACAAAGTCCAGTAAATATAAAAAAGCTAAATCAATATTTGGTGTGGCCACCTTTGCCTTTAAAACAACACCAATTCTCCTAGGTACACCTGGACACAGTTTTTCTTGGTTGTTGGCAGATAGGATGTTTCAAGCTTCTTGGAGAATTTCTTGGTCTCAATTGCTTCTGTCTCTTTATGTAATCACAGACTGGCACGATGTTCAGTGGGGGGCTTTGTGGGGGTCATGACATCTGTTGCAGGGCTCCCCGTTCTTCTGTTCTAATCTTTTCTATTTGCAAAAGTACAGTGCATCCGGAAAGTATTCACAGCGCTTCACTTTTTCCACATTTTGTTATGTTACAGCCTTATTCCAAAATGGATTAAATTCATTATTTTCCTCAAAATTCTACAAACAATACCCCATAATGACAACATGAAAGAAGTTTGTTGAAATCTTTGCAAATTTATTAAAAATACAAAACAAAAAAAATCACATGTACATAAGTATTCACAGCCTTTGCCATGACTCTCAAAATTGAGCTCAGGTGCATCCTGTTTCCACTGATCATCCTTGAGATGTTTCTGCAACTTGATTGGAGTCCACCTGTGGTAAATTCAGTTGATTGGACATGATTTGGAAAGGCACACACCTGTCTATATAAGGTCCCACAGTTAACAATGCATGTCAGAGCACAAACCAAGCCATGAAGTCCAAGGAATTGTCTGTAGACCTCTGAGACAGGATTGTATCGAAGTGCAGATCTGGGGAAGAGTACAGAAAAATGTCTGCAGCATTGAAGGTCCCAATGAGCACAGTGGCCTCCATCATCCATAAATGGAAGAAGTTTGGAACCACCAGGACTCTTCCTAGAGCTGGCCGCTTGGCCAAACTGAGCGATCGGGGAAGAAGGGCCTTAGTCAGGGAGGTGACCAAGAACCAGATGCTCACTCTGACAGAGCTCCAGCATTTATCTGTGGAGAAAGGAGAACCTTCCAGAATAACAACCATCTCAGCAGCACTCCACCAATCAGGCCTGTATGGTAGAGTGGCCAGACAGAAGCCACTCCTCAGTAAAAGGCACATGACAGCCTGCCTGGAGTTTGCCAAAAGGCACCTGAAGGACTCTCAGACCATGAGAAACAAAGATTGAACTCTTTGGCCTGAATGGCAAGCGTCATGTCTGGAGGAAACCAGGCACCGCTCATTACCTGGCCAATACCATCCCTACAGTGAAGCATGGTGGTGGCAGCATCATGCGGTGGGGATATTTTTCAGCAGCAGGAACTGGGAGACTACTCAGGATCGAGGGAAAGATTAATGCAGCAATGTACAGAGACATCCTTGATGAAAACCTGATACAGAGCGCTCTGGACCTCAGACTGGGGCGAAGGTTCATCTTCCAACAGGACAACGACCCTAAGCACACAGCCAAGATAACAAAAGAGTGGCTCCGGGACAACTCTGTGAATGTCCTTGAGTGGCCCAGCCAGAGCCCAGACTTGAACCCAATTGAACATCTCTGGAGAGATCTGAAAATGGCTGTGCACCAACGCTCCCCATCCAACCTGATGGAGCTTGAGAGGTCCTGCAAAGAAGAATGGGAGAAACTGCCCAAAAATAGGTGTGCCAAGCTTGTAGCATCATACTCAAAAAGACTTGAGGCTGTAATTGGTGCCAAAGGTGCTTCAACAAAGTATTGAGCAAAGGCTGTGAATACTTATGTACATGTGATTTTTTTATGTATTTTTTTTTATTTTTTTATTTTTAATAAATTTGCAAAGATTTCAAACAAACTTCTTTCATGTTGCCATTATGGGGTATTGTTTGTAGAATTTTGAGGAAAATAATGAATTTAATCCATTTTGGAATAAGGCTGTAACATAACAAAATGTGGAAAAAGTGAAGCGCTGTGAATACTTTCCGGATGCACTGTAATGTTTGGGAGTCGAACATTTATATTTCCTATTGACAGACTAAAGCTGAAGATATAAATAACCATCTTAAGACAAATGCTTTTGTGAAACATCTTATGTGCTTAAGACTTTTGCACAGTACTGTGTGTATATATATATATATACATTCCTTCCAACATAATCGGGTGTATACGAGCCTGTGAAATTTTACACTTCCGGCCAGTACTTTTCTAAATATGTGCGAAATTCAGGGGTTACTACAAGAGTCTACTGGTCTGGATATGCAGTGTGTGTGTGTGTGTGTATACAGTATATTATATATAATATATTATAATTCAATATATATTTCAAAACCTTAGGCATCAATTTCCCCCTTTGCTGTAATAACAGCTTCCACTCTTTTGGGAAGGCTTTCCACTATACTGTATGTAGTAACATGGCTGCAGGTATTTGCTCTCATTCAGACACAAGGCTATCAGTGAGGTCAGGAACTGATGTTTGTCGATGGGGCCTGACTTAGAGTTGCTGTTCCAGTTCACCCCGAAAGTGATCAGTGGGGTTCAGGCCTGGGCTTTGTGCAGGCCAGTCAATTTCTTCCATGCCAGACACAGTAAACCATTTCTTTATGGACCTCACTTTGTTCACAGGGGCATTGTCATGCTGGAACAGAAAAGGGCTATCCCCAAACAGCTGCCACAAATTTGGAAGCACACAAAGCCCAAGCCATTACATAAAGAAACATTAAGATTTTTCTTTACTGGATTTAATGGAGTAACCAAATTTGTTAATTAGAAGGGGGTGTCCACAAACTTTTGGCCATATAGTGTGTGTGTGTATATATATATATATATATATATATATATATATATACTATATTGCCAAAAGTATTCACTCATCTGCCTTTAGACGCATATGAACTTAAGTGACATCCCATTCTTAATCCATAGGGTTTAATATGACGTCGCCCACCCTTTGTAGCTATAACAGCTTCAGCTCTTCTGGGAAGGCTTTCCACAAGGTTTAGGAGTGTGTTTATGGGAATTTTTGACCATTCTTCCAGAAGCGCATTTGTGAGGTCAGACACTGATGTTGGACGAGAAGGCCTGGCTCGCAGTCTTCGCTCTAATTTATCCCAAAGGTGCTCTATCGGGTTGAGGTCAGGACTCTGTGCAGGCCAGTCAAGTTCTTCCACACCAAACTCGCTCATTCATGTCTTTATGGACCTTGCTTTGTGCACTGGTGTGCAGTCATGTTGGAACAGGAAGGGGCCATCCCAAACTGTTCCCACAAAGTTGGGAGCATGGAATAGTCCAAAATCTCTTGGTATGCTGAAGCATTCAGAGTTCCTTTCACTGGAAATAAGGGGCCAAGTCCAGCTCCTGAAAAACAACCCCACACCATAATCCCCCCTCCACCAAACTTCACAGTTGGCACAATGCAGTCAGACAAGTACCATTCTCCTGGCAACCGCCAAACCCAGACTCCTCCATCAGATTGCCAGATGGAGAAGCGTGATTTGTCACTCCAGAGAACGCGTCTCCACTGCTCTAGAGTCCAGTGGCGGCGTGCTTTACACCACTACATCCGACGCTTTGCATTGCACTTGGTGATGTATGGCTTGGATGCAGCTGCTCGGCCATGGAAACCCATTCCATGAAGCTCTCTACGCACTGTTCTTGAGCTAATCTGAAGGCCACATGAACTTTGGAGGTCTGTAGCGATTGACTCAGCACTATGTGCCTCAGCATCCGCTGACCCCGCTCTGTCATATTACGTGGCCTACCACTTCGTGGCTGAGTTGCTGTTATTCCCTATCGCTTCCACTTTGTTATAATACCACTGACAGTTGACTGTGGAATATTTAGTAGCGAGGAAATTTCACGACTGGACTTGTTGCACAGGTGGCATCCTACCACAGTACCACGCTGGAATTCACTGAGCTCCTGAGAGCGGAAGTGATTGGAACACCTGAATCCAATTATTTGGATGGGTGAGCGAATACTTTTGGCAATATAGTGTATATATATATATATATAGAGAGAGAGAGAGAGAGAGAGAGAGAGAGATAGAGAATATATATATATATATGAAATAAAACAACAATGACATAAAAATTATTCTCCCATGCACGCATGCATATTTGCGAAGTGCATCTGAACATTAGAACATATTCAGTGGTAGCAGAGGAGAATGACGTCATGGCGTCTCTGATCTCTCGGTCTGACACTGAAGAACGCGAATCAGGAGAGAGATAAAAACATAAAGTGCTCTGCCAATCATTTAATATGGTGTTTAATGTTCAATTCAATATAGTGCGGCGTGAATATGTCAGACTTTGAAATGAAAGCGCTGTGGAATGCTTTTCACATGAACGCATTGCTATCGCAGATTGATCTTTCCCCTGCACTCTCAGCACTGCAGATAAATTAACCTCAGTTTTCAGGGTCTGTCCTGGTTTTTCCTTGCAGTTCTAAAAGATACGGATGTCTCAGTGTTTGAGACGGCATGGCTGGGCAGATCTCTGAAGTTGTCGACATCATTGTATATTTATTTGTTTCTCCTTTCCTCTTATATTCTGTCACCCGCTTGCATTCCAGGTGGAAGCTTGTGATGTCGCGCGTGTGCATTGCATTGAGAGCGTGTCCTGTCACTGCTGCTGCAGTATACTGTTCGTAAAAGGTAAACTATTAATAATTTAGCAGACGAAGCTATCATTAAACAAACATTTTAACTGAGTTGGAACTTTGCTAATGGAATATCGTGTTCACCCACTAAAGGACAAAAGAAAACACATGTTGAGTCATGTTGGTGCAGCTATCATTATGAGGACTCTCCATAGACATAATGATTTTTATACTGTACAAACTATAGATTCTATCCCCTAACCCTACCCCTAAACCTAACCCTCACAAAAAACTTTCTGCATTTTTACATTTTCAATAAAACATTGTTTAGTATGTTTTTTAAGTGATTTGAATTATGTGGACACTAGAAATGTCCTCATAAACCACATTTATAGCATAATACCCTTGTAATTACCAGTTTGTAACCTAAAAAAAAGTCCTCATCAACCACTTAAACCTGCCCCCCCATCCCCCCCCCCCACCCCACACACAACACACACAAAACTTTCTGCATTTTTACATTTTCAAAAAACATCTAGTATGATTTATAAGCTGTTTTCCTCATTAGGACCAAGTAATTGTCCCCACAACGTCAAAAATTTCAGGTTTTACTATACTTGTGGGGACATTTGGTCCCCACAATGTAGGGAATACCTGGACATACACACACACACACATTATATATATATATATATATATATATATATATATATATATATATATATATATATAACTATTATTTATTCAAATGTATATATATATATATACATTTTAATGGACTTTACTGTACATATTATGCATTATACAATGTTTAATTACTGATTTTAGAAAGTTATTGTAACGTTTTTACAGAATATTTGTGAAGACAATGTTTTTATATCCATTTTCTTTATAACAATCTTTGCCTTGATTATCATCTTCCATTTTATTAGAGCAATCAGATATTAAATCAAAGATCTCTACATGTTAGCATTAGCATTTTAATGACCTCCCCATAGAGATTTTTAGAAAAGGCGGTGACCTTTTCCCCTTTTTTTTTTTTTCTTTTTTTTTTTTTGAGTGAGTTAACTGCTATGATTAAAAATATTCATAACAGAAGAGATTAAAAAATATCTCTCCAGAATTGTCAGACAACAAGTGATTATTATATGTGCATGGGAACAAATAAATAAAATGATATGATATGAAAAAGCTGATGCTAAAATGGGGCTAAAGGCTCCCTGGGATAAAAGGCTCCTTTTATTTTATTTTCTTCCAAAACACTAATTACCAACACAAACTACCACAGGTCTTTCCAAAACACCTGTTTGTGATTATGCACTGCAAAATTTTCCTGTTCCATGAGATCATTGCATGTAATATCTAAAGTTTGATTTTGTGGCAATTTTTTTGAATATATATAATAACTGTCCAGTAAGTGAAAGAATGGTATTTGGGGTAAAATGACACCCCCCCCCCCCCCATTAAAGGCCCCTATTAAACACATTGTTTTTCTGAAGTGGGGGAATAGATTGAAGAATGTTCAAAGTGGGCTCGCACTGATCGATTCAATCACAAAGGAGATTAATTTGTTTATAGAATACATGAGATGTAATGAAATGTCAAATGTGATTGAATTGAACAAGAAAATACACAGCCTTTTCTGAAGTGGTTATTTTGAGTAAGCATTACCTAATTTTGTTACTAAAAAAAGCATCTTGGTGTCTTAAAAGTATTTGCCTAAGTTGACAAATTGTGCCTATAACTATTGCCCCAGTATCTACACTATATCAGTATAAACTCCCTGGGGGCCTTTTACCCCAAGTAAGGTGTGGGGTAAAATGCCACCTCACCACCTTTAAAAAAACAAAAAAAAAAAAAACAAATCCAAAACAACCTTCTGTTGTCATGTCTTTTCACATCAATTATGTTGCTCCATCAATATTCAATAAAAATAAATGTATTTTTTTAATCTTGATTGACTTTCTGACCAGAAAAAAAAAAAAAAAAAAAAAAAATAAAATAAATAAAAGCAGATATTCCTTAAGGTGTGCCTTTTGCCCCTTTGTACCCTATGTTTATTAAGCAATCTTGGTTCAGAGACTTCTTCTGAAACAAATTAACTTAAGGATAATGAATGAAATTACTTCAGCCTAAACACTTGTAAAGACAACATACATGTGTGAGTTCATTGAACCTGAGTTCCAGTGGATGGGGTATTGTTATTAAGTTAATACTCCATTCCCAGCTGCTATCAAAATAACTTTTGAAAAAAAAAAAAAAAAAAGAAAAAGGCAATTTACCATATTAAGGAGCTGTTTTATTTACCAGTCCAGAAATGAAAGGAGATTGATGATCAAGCAGATGTTATTCCAGCACTGGTATTTATTGCCTTAGGATTGGTTTGTCTTAAATGGCATACACATTCAACAGAAAAAAAAAAAAAAAAAAAAAAAAACATGCATTTGAATGTGCTCTTCCCTTATACCACTTAAGTGCATTTTGAATTTACATTACACTCCAACACACTGTGGATAAAACCTTCCATCAATTTAAACAGCTACAGTGTGTTCATATTGTCCAGCCATTAGCTGCTTTCTGACCCATGTGGGTCCACAAGACAACATACTAAAGATAAAGCAATTATATTTAATGCCCCACTGGGTTTAAAAGAATGTCTGGATTCAACCTCTGTAGTCCACTGAGGCAAAACAAAGTCATTTACTGAACGACGTTGGACGCACTAAAATGTCATTTAGTGCGTGTCACCAAACACACTGATATGAAGTATGCTCAGGTAGAGGTCTCGTTCTCCACACCAGGAGTTTCACAAGCTTTTGACATGCCATAGAAAAGAATGCTTTTAACATGCACTGCATTTACTATTTCAGTATAAATGGATGACAGTACCACAACAGTTCTGGGATAAACAGTATTTTTGTAATCATATATTTATTTAGAGAGATTTATGAGAATCAAATGTATGAGCAATTTCAGTTTCCAAGCAATTATTCAGACTGTAAGAGAGAATATTATTCTAACTCTAAATAAAACAACCCTCTCTACCCTAACCTAAGTACAAAACATCTCATGCAACTTGCAGCTGCAGTTTGAAGATATTTCACATTATATAAAATTCATACAAATGCTGTAAAATATGAATGTAGGACTGAGCCTGAAAATTATCTAGGGTGAAAAAAGGCAGGTTAATTATCAGTACTGACATATATAGTATTTTGGAAATAAAATATATAAATACAATAGCACTAAGCAAAACACACATACAGGATGACAGTTTAACATTTAATTTTAGTGCAATGCAAAGGAGGACTCTTTTAGGTAAGGCTTAGTGTTGTAAGCTAGCTGTTTAATATAGTTTGTCACAATAAATAAGGAAAGGCGGACTCTGTTAACTACAGCAATAATGCACAATTTTAAATGGTGCTCCAGAAATGCAACATTGTGTCTGAAGTCTTAGACAATTCTCTGGGAAAAATGTGTTAGAGGGGCTTACTAAACAGGTAAAAAACAATACAAAATAATAATTATCATAACAAAACAGATCTAAAATAACTGTCAAACAACCCTTCAACAAAAAGTTTTCAAAACTTTGCAAACCTTTCAAACAGCTCCACAAATGAAATATTAAATAAATACAACAGTACAACATGTTTTGGTAAATGTTTGGTATTTGAATCTTGGAGTGCAAATGGCTGCTCGAAAAGCACGTACAGTATGACTCACTCAAAGGCACGTACATAAATTAAAGCTTAGTCAAGCTAGACTCCCTGAATCTTGTGTTTCTAATTAAGCTGTTTTTTTTTTTTGTTTTTTTTTTTTTTCATATTTAAAGGCAGACATCTAAAAGTATAAAGTATCTAAAGTAAAAGTGAAGTTATTAATTGCAACTCTCAAGATCCTCATTTTCCCCAAAAAAGACATTACCATAGAAACAGCTAGTGGAAACGCTGAGAACAAACACACTGGCTGCCAGAATCAAATTGGAGACATTGTTTTTTGCCTGCATTGTAGCCAATGCCATGTCCCCATACAGTGCATTATGACTTCATAAACCTCCACTGTGATCTGCTTCATCTGTTTGGTCTAAAACCTTCTCCATTCTGACTTCTCATTGGTAGAATGTCACCCAGACAGAACAGCAGACCCATCAGACTCCTCTTCAAGATTTATCTTCGTTCACATTCACACTCACCTTTGATTCATGATCTATAAACTAAAAACATTACCCCGATCTATTACTATTTTATTCACATAGATATTCATACTCTACTGTTTTTCTTTTTAGCAGAACAATGATTACCCTTAAATCTTGTTTTGTTGACTGAAGCTTTCTTAGTATTGTTATTAGTTAAACTTTACCTATTTAAAGACTGAATAAAATGTACAAACATTTTTGGAACACTGAAACAAGCATTTCTTTGCATTTCTATTATTTTACAAATTTCTACAATACAAGCCCCTGAGAGATGCACAGTATCACATGCAGCCGTTGGTGCTTTCTTAAATGATCACTAATTTCCTATATCTTTCTTTTAACTCACAAACAGCTTTCAGTGATATTTGCATTAGGAAGTCAGAATCCAAGTTGATTGCAAGTCCAGGAAGACCAAGAGGCTGAACTTTTTTTGTTTTTACTACCCTCAGTATATAGCAAATCAATTATATTCTAAGGATATTTCAAACTTTTTGCAAAAGACAAGTCCCAAAATCCAATAACGCTCTGGGGTTTATATGACACCGGAAAAGTTAGTGATAAACCTGCTGGTGTTTTCCCCCTGAACAAAATGTCTTGACCCTGGAAGTTATAGAGTGTAGCTCCCTGGCTCTTTTCTCATAAATCTTTCTAGCTTTAGAAGATTTTTTAGCTTAAGTCGCCGTTATAGAAACCACAAAGGCAGAGACATTTTTGGAACACAATTGGAGGGACAAAAACAATGACTTAGCATTTGACTGAAGAAAGGACCTTCAGATACCTCAGGTTAATATTGCACTTAAGTCTAAGATGTCCTATTTTTCTAGTGTCTTCAGATTCTCAACCTCCTATGTTAGCCAGATGATCCCTGAAGATGTGCCATACTGAGACACCTTGAGGTTAGATATTTGTCAAGATGTCATTGTGGGATGTCATTGTCATTCTCAAACAGGTCAAGTCCACTTTGGACAAGTTTCTCAGCTGAACTGATTGCACTGCATATGAGTGTCAGGGACAGGCTGACACTGCTGTGTCGGGGTACCTCCTGGCCGTCCTTTAGGATAGAGAAGCGTGGAGTTTCTCTGCTCAAGCCATAGAGAATATTCCTGTGAGAAATAAAAAAATAAAAGAGAATGGGTCTGCCATAATTAGGTGAAATGTTCTGTGATTTCAGATTTGATTATTGACAATGCTAAGCAACAATGCTTTGTATGTAAATGTCAATGTCAATATATTTATAAAGCACAATTAAAAACAACAGACTGTTGATCAATGTGCTGTACAATAATCAAGTATGAACTACTATATAAAAATAAAGGAAAACAAATAAAATAGAAAGGGAAATACAGTAGGAAAACCATTAATAACACTAATTATCAAAATGATTAGTGCAAGCAACAGTAAGCAAGGTATAGGTACAGGTGCATCTCAATAAATTAGAATGTCGTGGAAAAGTTCATTTATTTCAGTAATTCAACTCAAATTGTGAAACTCGTGTATTAAATAAATTCATTGCACACAGATTGAAGTAGTTTAAGTCTTTGGTTCTTTTAATTGTGATGATTTTAGCTCACATTTAACAAAAACCCACCAATTCACTATCTCAAAAAATTAGAATATGGTGACATGCCAATCAGCTAATCAACTCAAAACACCTGCAAAGGTTTCCTGAGCCTTCAAAATGATCTCTGTTTGGTTCACTAGGCTACACAATCATGGGGAAGACTGCTGATCTGACAGTTGTCCAGAAGACAATCACTGACACCCTTCACAAGGAGGGTAAGCCACAAACATTCATTGCCAAAGAAGCTGGCTGTTCACAGAGTGCTGTATCCAAGCATGTTAACAGAAAGTTGAGTGGAGGGAAAAAGTGTGGAAGAAAAATCGATTCAAGAATTTGGGTGAACTTCACAAGGAATGGACTGAGGCTGGGGTCAAGGCATCAAGAGCCACCACACACAGACATGTCAAGGAATTTGGCTACAGTTGTCGTATTCCTCTTGTTAAGCCACTCCTGAACCACAGACAATGTCAAAGGCGTCTTACCTGGGCTAAGGAGAAGAAGAACTGGACTGCTGCCCAGTGTTCCAAAGTCCTCTTTTCAGATGAGAGCAAGTTTTGTATTTCATTTGGAAACCAAGGTCCTAGAGTCTGGAGGAAGGGTGGAGAAGCTCATAGCCCAAGTTGCTTGAAGTCCAGTGTTAAGTTTCCACAGTCTGTGATGATTTGGGGTGCAATGTCATCTGCTGGTGTAGGTCCATTGTGTTTTTTGAAAACCAAAGTCACTGCACCCGTTTACCAAGAAATTTTGGAGCACTTCATGCTTCCTTCTGCTGACCAGCTTTTTAAAGATGCTGATTTCATTTTCCAGCGGGATTTGGCATCTGCCCACACTGCCAAAAGCACCAAAAGTTGGTTAAATGACCATGGTGTTGGTGTGCTTGACTGGCCAGTAAACTCACCAGACCTGAACCCCATAGAGAATCTATGGGGTATTGTCAAGAGGAAAATGAGAAACAAGAGACCAAAAAATGCAGATGAGCTGAAGGCCACTGTCAAAGAAACCTGGGCTTCCATACCACCTCAGCAGTGCCACAAACTGATCACCTCCATGCCACGCCGAATTGAGGCATTAATTAAAGCAAAAGGAGCCCCTACCAAGTATTGAGTACATATACAGTAAATGAACATACTTTCCAGAAGGCCAACAATTCACTAAAAATGTTTTTGTCTTATGATGTATTCTAATTTTTTGAGATAGTGAATTGGTGGGTTTTTGTTAAATGTGAGCCAAAATCATCACAATTAAAAGAATCAAAGACTTAAACTACTTCAGTCTGTGTGCATTGAATTTATTTAATACACGAGTTTCACAATTTGAGTTGAATTACTGAAATAAATGAACTTTTCCACGACATCCACTCACTGTATTACAGCCTGTACAGCAGAAAACATCTCGCTTCATAACTTGCTATTTGCCCCTCTCCATGCACAATACACTGAGAAAATGGAGCTCTCATGTGTCCATATGCCCAACAACACTTATCACTTTGGCCACTGGGAGCAGTGTTTCACATTTCGGTAAGCACAGACCGATTTTTGTTAAAGAAAAGTCGACCTACTTTTTCCAATTTCACTGTGCGTTTAGTCTGGTAACACACATATTGTTTATGTCTTGTGGCAATACTTTTGAAAGAGTGAGTGTTTTAACATGTAAGGACTGCCCCATTAACTTCCATTGTAAGTACTTCACTTTAACCCAGACTATTTCTTTTTTAAAGAAAAGGTGGGACAAGTCGAAATTAATGTTTGTGGTTATCAAAATTATGCCACAAATGCTGTCAACTGAGCTTACATTTTATTGCGAATATTCCTTTAAGGGTTAATTAGGGTTAACCAGAATATTCCTTAATGGGTTAATATCATGAGGAATAAAATTTTCCTTGATCTTTTGAGATACAAGAGATCATAGTATTATAAAGACATCCTGTAGCTTTCAAAACTCAAAACATCTTCCTGGGTCCAAAAAGCTATTAAACTAAATTAGTTATTATTAAAACTAAACTCAAATGACTTGCTCTGAACTTCTGCAGTTTGCAATTTTTGAGGTCTCACAGATTAATGCATCAGCACGTTGCTGTCCACCAAGTCAGTGATGTCTATTTGATGATCAGTAACTAACCCATCCAGTGACAGTGAGGTAATAAGCAGAAACACGGATAGGCATTGTTATTATTCCTAAACACGAAAAGGACTAATTTTATACTAGTAAAATGTGTGAAAACTTCTCAAACCTTCTGATGTTCCTGGATGTATGTAGCACTTGCACTGCACATCCTTCTTAAGAATCCTAACATTAGAAATCTGAGGTTTTTTAGACTAGAACTCGTTGTCTGCCTTATTACCAAAGCCAATCTGAAATGTCTACAATATGCTTTATGGCTTTCATACATTTATGCTGAAAATAGATTCTGGATACAATACTCGATACAGCACAAGTGCACATGCTTTCAGTTGGCCTGACTTGCCCATAGGATGAGTGGTACTACACTCATTTGAAGGGGAAAATAGAAAAAGCACTTATATTCTGCAGTCTACCCATGTTCTGGATAGTGCACTTACCTGTATATGTTCTGTCATCTACCTGTGAGCACACATGTTCAGAAAGGTCATAGAAAATATATACACCCACAAGAGCACTGAAATCACAAAATCAATACTAATGTGTCTTGGAGCAACCTTGCACAACCTTGTAGCATCCTTACATGCTTTCTAACTTTAATATGCAGAGAAATCACTTGAACTCCTGAAAGACAATATCATCTTTGGGGCATTTTCTTTATGGTTCAGGTCACGCATTGATTCTTTTTTTTTGGGGTGGGGTGGGGGGAAGCACAGTGTTTTAACCAGCTTCAGACAGCTAAGCACAATAAATGAGGCAATTCTTTTTCTGTAAACACATCAGCTGAGGTTTAGAATGAAGACTTTGACCTTCAGAAAGCAGACTTTATATGAAAACCTTATAATGAACTTTCTCCTTGAAACCTTGAAAGGGTTGAGGCAGTGATTCCCAACCCTGTTCCTGGAGGCCCCCCAACACTGCACATTTTGTGTATCTCAACTTTCTGACACACCCAATTCAGGTCTTGGAGTCTCCAAAATGTGTAGTGTTGGGGGGCATCCAGGAACAGGGTTGGGAACCACTGATAACCTGAGAACAGATTGCTCACCAGAGGTGAACAAAATTAATAACCTTTAATACGAAGGAAAAATACAATTTCAGTGCTGTTAAATAGTGCAGACTGGCGTAACTGAGATTAGTTTTTTCTTATTTTGTTCAAGTGGCCTCACAGAGAGCATTTCATCAATGATTTACTTAAATTAAAAGATTTAAATGGCCACACTCTAGAGCAGGGCTCTTCAACTCCAACTTTGTAGGGCTACCATTGTACAGAGTTTAGCTCCAACCCTAATCAAACACACCTGAATAAGCTAATCAAGGCCTTAAGGATTATTTGAAAAGTACAGGCAGGTGTGTGAATTCAGGGCCCTCTAGGAGTGGAGTTGAATAGTCATTTTATGATTCTGTCTTATTTATTTATTTAAGTTTTTTAATTAAATAATTCCTTGTGTTATATTACCCTGGCAATACCACTGCTGTAATGGGGTGTCAAAAACAACTGCTAAGGGATTGTCAGAAAATATGCCATTTTCTCTTTTCTGTTTACTGTATTCTATCTGTCTTTTGAAAAGGAAATGTAATGGTGGATTTTTTCTTTTGCTATTGAAGCATATAGGAAAAAGTTATATACAGTATCAGTATCAATTGGCTCGCATGATTGGTGCTTTGACATGTAACTGGGTAGCTAACTTGGGTTAATTCACTATTAAATTATGAGATGCACCTTCAAGCCGGTTCTCGCCTCCTCCTTTCCCTTTGAACCCCTTTACACTCAGGTGTTTGCTAGGGCTTTTCTTCTTACAGTTTGCATGGTAAGGTCTGCTTTTGGCACATAAAAACGCGTGTTGAACAAGGTAAGACATAATGGGGTCACACACTGGACACATCTGGCGGACGACTTGGCACATTCTAAAATTCGAAACAACTGTTTTCAATGAAGGAACGCACACCGACACTGTCTCTCTGCGCCGCCCAGCTATGACTCAGGAGGCTGCTCAAATTTCTGCCTCACCACGGAGCACAACTCGCTTATTTTCCATTAAATTTGACCGAAATCATTATCAAAGGACATAGATTATTTACTCTACCATTGATCATTCTTGAAGAAGGGAAAACCTTGGTAGCTTTTGTGTGTACTGTCTGCCACCTGGACCACATTGACATGCCCTGTGTTTGATACCTGTGCGGTGTCCTAGCCGCGACACGCTGTGGTGCTTCTCGTCGGGTGTGTGACTGCCTTTTGCCAAATATGGCTGACACACATTGCTATCTTAGGTCATTAGATTAAATAAATCTACACATATAGTCTAAGTCAGTAGTTAAATAAGCTCTGGGCTTTCCTGGTTCAGGTACACATTATAAGTTATTCCATCAAATAAATATGATGTCTTGAAATTGCATTTATTACATTGCATGCACATATATATATATATATATATATATATATATATATATATATATATATATATATATATATACAGTTGTGCTCAAAAGTTTTTAATACCCTTGGAGAATTGGTAATATTTGTACCATTTTTTAAAGAAAACATGAGCAGGCAAAACACATTTCTTTTATTTCTTATGGGATTCATATTCAGCTGTAGGTTATAACAGAATGGCACAATCATAAAACAAAACATGGCAACAAAGAAAAAAATGAAATGACCCTTGTTCAAAAGTCTGCATACCCTTAGTTCTTAATACGGTGTATTGCCCCCTTTAGCATCAATGACAGCGTGCAGTCTTTTGTAATAGTTGTCTATGAGGCCCCAAATTCTTGCAGGTGGTATAGCTGCCCATTCGTCTTGGCAAAATGCCTCCAGGTCATGCAAAGTTTTTGGTCGTCTTGCATGAACCGCACGTTTGAGATCTCCCCAGAGTGGCTCGATGATATTAAGGTCAGGAGACTGTGATGGCCACTCCAGAACCTTCACCTTTTTCTGCTGTAACCACTGGAGGGTCAACTTGGCCTTGTGCTTAGGGTCATTGTCGAGCTGGAAAGTCCAAGGGTGTCCCATGCGCATTCATCTTGCCATCAATTTTCACAAGATTCCCCCATGCCTTTAGAGCTCACACACCCCCAAAACATCAGTGAGCCACCACCATGCTTCACAGTGGGGATGGTATTCTTTTCACTATAGGTCTTGTTGACCCCTCTCCAAACATAGCACTTATGATTGTGACTATAAAGCTCTATTTTGGTCTCGTCACTCCAAATTACAGTGTGCCAGAAGCTGTGAGGCGTGTCAAAGTGTTGTCGGGCATATTGTAACCGGGCTTTTTTGTGGCATTGGCACAGTAAAGGCTTCTTTATGGCAGCTCAACCATGCAGCTCATTTTTGTTCAAGTATCATCGTATTGTGCTCCTTGAAACAACCACACCATCTTTTTTCCAGAGCAGCCTGTATTTCTCCTGAGGTTACCTGTGGGTTTTTCTTTGTATCCCGAACAATTCTTCTGGCAGTTGTGGCTGAAATCTTTCTTGGTCTACCTGACCTTGGCTTGGTATCAAGAGATCCCCGAATTTTCCACTTCTTAATAAGTGATTGAACAGTACTGACTGGCATTTTCAAGGCTTTGGATATCTTTTTATATCCTTTTCCATCTTTATAATGTTCCATCACCTTGTTACGCAGGTCTTTTGACAGTTCTTTTCTGCTCCCCATGGCTCAGTATCTAGCCTGCTCAGTGCATCCACGTGAGAGCTAACAAACTCATTGACTATTTATACAAAGGCACTAATTGCAATTTAAAAAGCCACAGGTGTGGGAAATTAACCTTTAATTGCCATTTAAACCTGTGTGTGTCACCTTGTGTGTCTGTAACAAGGCCAAACATTCAAGGGTATGTAAACTGTTGATCAGGGTCATTTAGGTGATTTCTGTTATCATTATGATTTAAAAAGGATCCAAACAACTATGTGATGATAAATGGCTTCATATGATCACTATCCTTAAATAAAAGAAAGTGTTTTTGCATGATCAGACATATTTTCAAAATCAATGCCAAAATTTCACAATTTCTGCCAGGGTATGCAAACTTTTGAGCACAGCTATTTATATATATATATATATATATATATATATATATATATATATATATATATATATATATATATATATATATATGTTACGTGTTTGTTGTTTACATGTCTAATTTGTACTATTTACAAGTATTTACACTGATATGTCTAACAACTGCTAAAACTATACTATCTCTTTAAGACCAGCTGCAGAGACTTTGACAGTGTTTTGGTCGAATGGCTTTACACCATCCGTGCTATGTGTTATGATTAGAATTATATGTTTCTTTTGTTGTTTTTGACCAGCTACTGACTGTAAAGAACAGAAAGGATATTAAAAGAGACATTATTCTATGACAAATGGATTGCATGGATCTCATCTTTGGACACGGAAAGAGTCAAACCTTTTTTTCTCAACATGCAGAGAAAAGATCTCAGTGCTAAACTTCGCCACTACACTACTGTACACTGATGAAAACTTACCAGCCAGAGGCTAATCATAAACATTTGTTGTTGCATATAAGAGCGATTAACACACATTGTAGAGGTTTGTGCATATAATAAAAGAGCAATCATGGGGTTTTAAGAATCAACATTGGGGTCGTTCAAATGAAGATCTCAATTAAGTGGAAAAAATTATATTTTTTCCCAGCCCTCCTACCGTCTATTTGTGCAGCAGCATGTTCATACAGTACATGTTTGATGCAGCATGTCTTGCATTTTGTTTAATTGAGCAGCAGCAGCAGCAGCAGCAGCAGCAGTGTAGCAGATCTAGTCCACCAAGCCCAAATCCTATCAATATGTCATACCCACATTGACATACTAAATCTTTCGGAGAGTTTTCATGACTGAAATACTGTTTATACATTATATACAGACTAGGCAAAAGTTTTAGGCGCCTGTGAAAAATTTTGCATAGTGAGGATGTCTTCAAAAATAATGCCATAAATATTTTTCATTTATCAATTAACATAATACAAAGTCCAGTAAACATAAAAAAGCTAAATCATTATTTGGTGTGACAACCTTTGACTTCAAATCAGCACCAATTCTTCTAAGTACACCTGGACACAGTTTTTCTTAGTTGTTGGCAGATAGGACGTTCCAAGCCTCTTAGAGAACTTGCCACAGTTCTTCTATCTTTTTAGGCTGTCCCTATTACTTCTGTTTCTTCATGTAATCCCAGACTGACCCAATGATGTTGAGATCAGGGCTCTGTGTGAGACATAATTTATTCAATTCTATTTATATAGGGAATATTGAAATCTAAAATTGATATTTCCTAATGATACACTAAAAGCAGAATATATATTAAAAAAATAATTGTGAGAAATATAATGTCTAAGTCTTAAATAAATAAGTCTTTTGCACAGTACTATTTATATACGGTATATACTGTGGTCTCCTATCACCTCTATAGAAATTTACCCCATTAAAGTTCACTTCTGCGTTCCAAACACAGAAATGTGAAAAGAACCCATAGCCCACCCTGCTCTAGAGTGACCCTGTTCCTGGAGGCCTCCAACACCAAAAACTTATATTTGATGTGTCCCTTATTTAATTTCAGTTGATTTGTGCTTGAAGACTTGTGTCAGATTAGGGAGAATTGTGCTTGAAATGGCTGTGTCAGATTAGGGAGACATCCACATTGTTTGATGTTGGCAGGCCTCTAAGAACTTCAAGAGTTGGGAAACTCCAGAGAATAGTTTGTCCTCAAATAAACATCCTCAAACATCCTCTCTTACTTCCCAAAGGAAATAATTTATCCCTATTTTTTTGGGCCTGTTAATCAAGGTAAAAGTTATTTCACTTGGAAAGTGACTATATCATTCTTAATTCTACTCTATCAAACCAGCTGCCATAAAATCACACATTTGTCAAAAGCACAGCTTCCCACCTATAGACACAAAAAAAGGCCTGTTAAGCTACTAAATCTTTCCAACTCTAAGGTGTGCAGGTTGTTAAATCACATCCACTTTCCCCACAAAGTGCAAGTCTTGTCCCTTTTTATGATTTCAGTCAGATCCTGTTATTAGACTGTTGCTGGAAGTCTTTTTATAGAAAATATCTAAAAAGTCTTTGAGATATTGATCTGTGCTCCCTGGTAACACCACATACTTGTTTTTTTTTTTATTTGAGAAAGAGTTCTCTTGCACAGCAGTTACAAATTGAGTTCCCTATCTGTCACTCACTCAATGTTGTGTCGATGTAGTGACACTAGGGGTCACTTTTGGGAGCCCCAAACACCTCTGTTTTGAGGTCAATGACAATTGGCAAGTGGAATTTGCATGCCGCTCCCCCGGACATACAGGTATAAAAGGAGCTGGTATGCAACCACTCATTCAGATTTTCTCTTCAGAGCCGAGTGGTTGTATTTCAGTGCACTGAATTCAATTCTCTCCAAAGACGCACCTCAAAACTGCTGGATTTATGGCGCATTTCAGCGGCTTCCCCCCTCTGCACCCGTGGAGTGCAGAGAACGCCCTTGGGCGCTTCGGCAGAGCGAAAATAAGAGAGTATATTCTAAAAGAGTATATTTTCATTCACAAAAAGAGCAGCACACATGGAACGTCTTTTTAAAGATGCCTTTCTGTTTGTTTGTTATTCCTGGTTGCGGTCGTTATCTCTCCGCTTCTGATGGCCACGATCGCTGTCTTACGTGTCTGGGCACTGCCCACGCGGAGACATCGTTCATGGATGAGTCATGTCCTCATTGCGAGAACATGACCACGGCAATGTTGCGGTCGTGACCCCAGTGGCTCCCCGCACTGGTCCTTCTACCTACGGGTTTGAGGCCGCGTCGGTTAGCACTGGGGCGATTTGGGGACATCAATGGGACCACCTCTGCTGGGTATCCCCCCACGGACCTCCCATTCCCCGGCACGCTCACTCGCCCCGGTTGGGCTCTAGGACGAGACCACCAGCTTGTCTCAGGGCGAGTTCGACTTCTTGTTCGGAGCTCGGGAAGATGATGAGTTATCGAGCGCAGCATTGGAGAGCAGGCTCTTCCAGTCTGACGCAGAGGCTTCGGCTGGGCTTCCTCCGTTGGGAATAGTCGGCCAGTCTCAGGCCGATGCGGAAATGACGGACATGCTTTCCCGGGCAGCCATGAGCGTTGGGCTAGAGTGGAACCCTCCACTCTCCCCTGAACCCTCGCAGCTCAATGATTGGTTCCTAGGCTCAGGGTGCCACCCACGGCCACGCCCCTCCCCGGTCCCTTTCTTTCCGGAAGTGCATGAGGAGCTGACAAGATCGTGGGAGGTACCTTTTACTGCCCGGTCCCGGTCTTTCAGCTCCCCCGCTCTCACTACCCTCGATGGGGTATTCAGTGATCCCCCAGGTGGATAAGGTGCTCGCGGTGCACTTGTGTCCAACCCGTCGGGCTACGCGATTCAGTTCGCCAGGTGCCCGCCCAGGTTCAGCGGCGTCCGCTTCACCTCGGTGAAGGGCGAGAACGCCGCTACCTTGCGTGCGGAGATCGCTACTCTTCTGCGCAAGGGCGCGATAGAGCCTGTCCCTCCAGCCGAGATGAAGAAAGGGTTCTACAGCCCTTACTTCATCTTACCGAAGAAAGGCGGTGGGTTGCGACCAATCCTGGACCTGCGAGTACTGAACCAGGCTTTGCACAGACTCCCGTTCAAGATGCTGACGCAAAAACACATTCAAGTGAGCGTCCGGCATCAAGATTGGTTCGTGGCGGTCGACCTGAAGGACATGTACTTCCACGTCTCGGTCTTACCTCAACACAGACCCTTCCTGTGGTTTGCTTTCGAAGGCCAGGTGTACCAGTACAAGGTCCTCCCCTTCGGCCTGTCCTTGTCCCCTTGTGTCTTTGCGAAGGTCGCAGAGGCAGCCCTTGCCCCGCTAAGGGAAGTGGGCGCCCACATCCTCATCTATCTCGACGACTTGCTAATCCTAGCTCACTCTCAAGAGTTGCTGTGCGCACACAGGGACCTCGTGCTCCGGCACCTCAGCCGACAGGGGCTTCGGGTCAACTGGGAAAAGAGCAAGCTCTCCCTGGTTCAGAGCATCTCTTTTCTCGGTTTGGAGTTGGACTCAGTCTCGATGACAGCGCGCCTCACGAACGAATGCGCACAGGGCATTCAGACGGAGGACAGCGGTTCCACTGAAACTTTTTCAGAGGCTCCTGGCGCTAAACCTGAATGAGTGGTTGCATACCAGCTCCTTTTATACCCATATGTCCAGGGGAGTGGCATGCAAATTCCAATCGCCAATTCTCATTGGCCTTTTTAAAAAAAGTTTAGGGCTCCCAAGTGTGACCCCTAGTATCACTACATCGACACAACATCTTGTTCCTTCCATCAGAGAATGGAGGTTACGAAAGTAACCATGACGTTTAGCATACACAGTAGAGTCCCCTGCATGGCTCCAGATATCATCTGTTCCATGTCACATTGATGGATGCAAGGGGGTTTTATACACCCCAAAAGAGCTATCCTTTAGCATTCACATTCATCTCAATAGAAGTTGCTTAGCTGGCACATGCAAATCCAGGAGTACGCGTTTTGAAATCTATACATCATGGGAGCTCAATTGCAGAGATTACTTTTTTTAGCCAATCATTTGTAAATGCTACATCATTTCATATTAGAACCCTTTGCAGCAGATAGCGAAAAACTCATATTTGACATCTATTACAAGCTGTTAGGAGACCTGTTACAAGCTGTTAAGTTGAAACATGCTTTTTATCCACCTAACAGTGTAGTTAGAGCATCTACCAGCTGAGGATAACTGTCGAAGTTAACCAGCCGAACCTTGAATCCCTGAAAGATGCTGAATTCACAGGCTTGCAGAACTGACCTTATTTACAGATTTTAGATAGTGACAAACAACTCTGTTTTAAAAAGACAATTTTCATCCACAATGTAGCAATATCATTAATGAACCTTTGTGCACATTTATAGCATAAAAAGCAGAAGACTGTCTTCTATCTTCCAGCAATCTCCTGCTCTTTCTAATCCATTTTCTATTTACATGACACCAATACATTGGCTAAAACTGGTTATTAAACAGAGCAGCAAGTGTATAAAACACAGGGGGTGAAAAAGTGAAGATTAGTGAGAGGCTGTTAATTCTTATGGGCCAGAACCCAAAGAGACATAACGAGAAGGTATCCTGATGAGGCTCTCTGCACTTCATCTGTTCGCTTCCTCTTTGTTAATTTAATAAAAACCACTTCAAGACATGTTGATTGCAGCTGATTACAACTGCATGTCACTTTGATAATAATAGGGCACTCCTTCAGTCCAAATTAACAAAACCAACAGATGCCAAGAGCCCCGTAAAGAGAGGCTTTTTGTCAAAGCAGAAACATAGCACCCAGGGTGTCTTGTGGTCCTTGTGGAAAGATGGAAGATCAAACTGCCATTCACCCAAACACAAAGAGGAGAAATCATCAGTGGTAAAAGAGAGCAGCATCCATTTTAAATGGATGATGTGTTGCTAAAATGTCTGGCCACTACATTATGGATCCTGCTGGAATGCAATTTGCATCAATAACAGATGCACATGTGTAAATCCCTGCAGCTGAGAGGGTGTTTGTGAGGACACTAGCAGAAGAGCAGTGTTTATTCTGCCGAGCTGAGGAGTGAATCACAGTTGAGTGAGGGCTTTAGCCATTTTCCTTTAAAACAGATGTATTTGCGTGTAAGTGTACCTGTAACAGTATTTTAGCTCTTAATTCTGGCCAAAGTCCTATAGTTTTGAGATCAGCATTATCTCTGACTTTTGATCGCAGACTTTGGTATTTTGGCAAATCTGAGCTCAGTTTGAGAGATTTTTGAGATCTCTTCAAAAACTCGAGAGGATTACTTAAGCAAAAGCCTACATTTGCTCTCCATTTAATCTTTATTTCTATCTAGACAAAACAATTGACGAGTTATATAACTTTTATATATTTTATATATTTTTTATTTTTATTTTTTTTCCTATGGGTATTTCTGCAATATTCTCATTCGCTTCTTAATTTTCTCTTTCTCATTTTGATGCATCAGTTAAATGACTTTGAATTAATTTGTTGTTGTTAGATGCTTCGGTGTGCAAACAGACTTGACATTGTTGGCTTCACTATGTATTGACCTGCAACACCAGTGGTGCTCTTCCTCTCAGATGGCAAAAGGTGATGACATAAGCAGAATGACTAAATAATGGTTTCTTCAGTGAATCGACCCATCATGGGAGTATGGACCAATACATTTCTATAGACTCCTATTATCATCTTGTGATAATTATGGTCCTTCACTAAGAACAAAAAATAATGATCGTGCATCTCTTTTGTCCTGGAGGAAAGTTCTTTACAGAGAAAACTGTTGATGTACAGTGGACATATAAAATTAAGAGCCACAACAGGCACATTAAACAAACATTAATATAATCATAAATATTTTTAATGTATACATTGTCTCAAAGAACTTGCAAGAAACTAGTTAGTCATCATTTATTTTAATTTTTTAAATATGTATGTTAAAATGCTCAGTTTTATTTTTTATTTATTTATTTTTTTTTGCATATATAATTAATTAGACACATTTTTACAGGTATAAATTTTACATTCAAGTGTATGTATGCATGACATAAAATAAGTAGACATGCTATAGTTGAAAGCTGTACAAAATCTTCAGCCGTTTTCTAGTGGACATTTTTTTTATAAGGATCAAATTGCCAGATTCAGCGAGTCAGTCGTGTACCTCTAGTTTTATTCACAGGAAGTGGGGAAAAGCTTTAGTGAAGTTTCAGCAAGTGCATATTTTTTTTTTTTTTTTTTTTTTTTAACGTGTTAAACAGTGAACACTTAAAAACCCTTTTAAATTAAATAATATTTCCCAGTCCTAATAATTTTCATACTAAGAAATTTGTATTTTTCCACAATGTACACTATACTTACAAAGAGAGAGGAAGGAGATGATAAAAAATAAAAATAAAATAAAATGAAAAATAAAACAAAGAAACCTCCTTTTGAAAAATAAAAATTCAGGATGAAGCAGTCCTCTTGATGAAACAAAATTCGACGGAGATGTCAAATACCATTTCTCGCAGCAGTACTAAACAATCTACCCAAGTATACCTCAGTATACCATGGGGAAGTGATGCAATCACTTATTCCCAATGTGAAAATGTGTGCATTGTGTGCCACTGCCAAAGCCATAAGGCTTGTTTGAGGAACTGTTCAGCAGTAAACATCTGCCAGGTTCATTCAGGTTATATATGCTGCATGATCTTGTTGATGTTTTACTAATGTGTGGCAAAATACATTTGCTACTGTAAGGCACAATACTGGATGAATCATCATGATGCAATTCAAATGTTCAAACTGCGTATAACAAGGTACATGATGGATTTTGTTGTTGTTGTTTTGTTTTGATTTTTGGTAGGAAGTGAGTGTAAATTACAATGGAAACACATTTACAGGATAAATTAGAAGTGCATCAAAAAGGTTTTGCAACTTTGCCTCAGCAAAGCATGTTCTGAAATGCGGGAGCCAAAGTCAGTGATCTAAATGATTGGCTATTATCTCCCAAAGCTGTCGACATGTTGCCGCTTCCAGACATAAGGCGTCTGTTGCCAATTGCTAGCAAACATTAAGTTCATCTGAGTTTTATCTTTGCACTCTAAACCAGGGCGATTCTAGGATTTCGATCTTAGGGGGGCTCAGCCCCCAATGACACTATTAGATGTACACATTTAATGTATTCCACTCTTTAGCATGGATATATATATATATTTCATTTAATTTATTTTCCATTTATTGTGTTTATTGTAGATAATCAAAAATGTTACAACTTCTATATATTAAAGTTAATTCAAACACCACAAAAAAAAAAAGAAATATATATATATATATATAACTAAGAGACTTTAGCAGTGTTTAAATATCATAAGCGTTTTCCCCGCAAATGACAACAAAGCATATCATTTTGTGAACTGCTGTGCATGACCATCAAGGTATACAAAAAGAACAACATAGCCTGTAAATAATTACAGGTTTTATCACGTCCTGATGTCATTGTAATGTCATTAGTCACTTTTACTCTTAATTAATCCAGGCCCTTTCTCTCCTTGTTAAATGAGATTGCCGAACTAAATGAACGACATGCCTCCTCTCCTTCAATCAGTCAAAAGACGCTGCTGATCCTCCCTCCTTCGTGAATTTAATGAGTAAATTGGTGATTATTCACTCTTTCACAGCCCACACTCCAAAGCTATTGGCTCACACTTTAGTCAGTCTTTACAGGCAAGAAAAGCTACCAAAGCACCTCATGCTTCAAACAAGCGCAGCGTTGTGTCTGCAGCTGTTTAAAACACTTACGTGCTGATTGCAAAGTCACAGATTTTTAGGGGGCTGAGATGAATTTTAGGGGGCTGAAGCCCTCGTAAATAGGGTCTAGTTACGCCTATGCTCTAAACCACAAGTAATTTTTTATATTTAATAAAGACCCACAGTGGCTTCCACAACAACAATTCCATTTCTATTTTGTGCCAAAAGGGATGATTTTGTTCTCTTGAATACATGGGATGGAATTTCCGATATTTTATTTGCAATATTCAAATTTTGTACACAAATTAAATTAAATTCAACTGGGATGGAAACCTGACTACTGCTCAACTACTACTCGTTGCTTTTTAGAACGCTCTAAAAAGCATAACACTCTTGGCTTAGAACTTCAGACAACAACCATGACATTTTGTTCTTAAAGGTACATTCCATGTCCAAAAAAGTCCAGCTTGACTGACAGCATTTGTGGCAAAATGTAGATTACCACAATAAATAAATAAAATACAATTTGACTCATCCCTAGCCACAAAGTATAGCCACAGACATAAACATTACACAAGTAAACATGATTACAGTGTGATAAAATCAGGGATTTGCCAGCGTTACAGAGTTAACAAGATTGCAAGGTTTACTGCTATGGCGTTGTCAAGACAACAAAGTTGTAATATTAGATATAACCTAGATAAATTATATAAAACACAGATAAAGTTAGTAAGCAATTTTATCAAACTCTCTCTTTGTAAGTATAGTGTACATTGTGGAAAAATACAAATTTCTTAGTATGAAAATTGAACATTGAACACAAGATGTAAACAGTATATGTTAAAATGTTTTTAGTTTGATAAAATTGCTTACTAACTTTATCTGTGTTTTATATAATTTATCTAGGTTATATCTAATATTACAACTTTGTTGTCTTGACAACGCCATAGCAGTAAACCTTGCAATCTTGTTAACTCTGTAACGCTGGCAAATCCCTGATTTTATCACACTGTAATCATGTTTACTTGTGTAATGTTTATGTCTGTGGCTATACTTTGTGGCTAGGGATGAGTCAAATTGTATTTTATTTATTTATTGTGGTAATCTACATTTTGCCACAAATGCTGTCAGTCAAGCTGGACTTTTTTGGACATGGAATGTACCTTTAAGAACAAAATGTCATGGTTGTTGTCTGAAGTTCTAAGCCAAGAGTGTTATGCTTTTTAGAGCGTTCTAAAAAGCAACGAGTAGTAGTTGAGCAGTAGTCAGGTTTCCATCCCAGTTGAATTTAATTTAATTTGTGTACAAAATTTGAATATTGCAAATAAAATATCGGAAATTCCATCCCATGTATTCAAGAGAACAAAATCATCCCTTTTGGCACAAAATAGAAATGGAATTGTTGTTGTGGAAGCCACTGTGGGTCTTTATTAAATATAAAAAATTACTTGTGGTTTAGAGCATAGGCGTAACTAGACCCTATTTACGAGGGCTTCAGCCCCCCTAAAATTCATCTCAGCCCCCCTAAAAATCTGTGACTTTGCAATCAGCACGTAAGTGTTTTAAACAGCTGCAGACACAACGCTGCGCTTGTTTGAAGCATGAGGTGCTTTGGTAGCTTTTCTTGCCTGTAAAGACTGACTAAAGTGTGAGCCAATAGCTTTGGAGTGTGGGCTGTGAAAGAGTGAATAATCACCAATTTACTCATTAAATTCACGAAGGAGGGAGGATCAGCAGCGTCTTTTGACTGATTGAAGGAGAGGAGGCATGTCGTTCATTTAGTTCGGCAATCTCATTTAACAAGGAGAGAAAGGGCCTGGATTAATTAAGAGTAAAAGTGACTAATGACATTACAATGACATCAGGACGTGATAAAACCTGTAATTATTTACAGGCTATGTTGTTCTTTTTGTATACCTTGATGGTCATGCACAGCAGTTCACAAAATGATATGCTTTGTTGTCATTTGCGGGGAAAACGCTTATGATATTTAAACACTGCTAAAGTCTCTTAGTTATATATATATATATATATATTTCTTTTTTTGAATCATTTAGATCACTGACTTTGGCTCCCGCATTTCAGAACATGCTTTGCTGAGGCAAAGTTGCAAAACCTTTTTGATGCACTTCTAATTTATCCTGTAAATGTGTTTCCATTGTAATTTACACTCACTTCCTACCAAAAATCAAAACAAAACAACAACAACAAAATCCATCATGTACCTTGTTATACGCAGTTTGAACATTTGAATTGCATCATGATGATTCATCCAGTATTGTGCCTTACAGTAGCAAATGTATTTTGCCACACATTAGTAAAACATCAACAAGATCATGCAGCATATATAACCTGAATGAACCTGGCAGATGTTTACTGCTGAACAGTTCCTCAAACAAGCCTTATGGCTTTGGCAGTGGCACACAATGCACACATTTTCACATTGGGAATAAGTGATTGCATCACTTCCCCATGGTATACTGAGGTATACTTGGGTAGATTGTTTAGTACTGCTGCGAGAAATGGTATTTGACATCTCCGTCGAATTTTGTTTCATCAAGAGGACTGCTTCATCCTGAATTTTTATTTTTCAAAAGGAGGTTTCTTTGTTTTATTTTTCATTTTATTTTATTTTTATTTTTTATCATCTCCTTCCTCTCTCTTTGTAAGTATAGTGTACATTGTGGAAAAATACAAATTTCTTAGTATGAAAATTGAACATTGAACACAAGATGTAAACAGTATATGTTAAAATGTTTTTTGGTGGCCCTATTCTACACTCTCTACTCTGACAGTGCAAACTCTTTAAATGCTATGTGATCAAATGTCTTTATTAAACTAAAAATGGATGCAAAAAAAAAAAAAACATTCTTTGGGGAATTTAATAATTGGAACTAGGGATGTTAATGATTCATCAGTAATTGCTAAATTGTCGTTAATAATTTTATGATTAAACTTATTGATCGAAATTGGCATCTTTTTTTTTTAGACATTTCCGTTGAAGCAAAGAATTGTGGGTTGTGAGTGCCCATGAAGGATACACCTCATGCATCCTCCGAATTCCCATGAAAGGAGGTCACATTCGAAGGCTGCATTTGAAGTGTCCTACTCGCTTTTCTGAAACGAGACAGCCTCGATGACGTATGCGGCCGACAAATGCGACCTCCGGCGGACGCATCCTTCCAAACGAGACACAGCCATCCTTCACTTACTCTCATGTAAAGATGAAGTGGGCTAAATGTAATCAGTGTTACAGCGTTTCTCTATAAATGAACATAATGTTTTCTGCATACACCATGATAGTGTGTGAAAGTACAACATGACAACTAGAACTGTTGATTCGCCGTTCTCCTTGTTTCATCTCAACCTACAATTACATCAGGCACATTCAGCTGACATCTCACCATAACCAGAGAAGCTGTATGTTATGTAGGCTGCTGTGTTTATACAGCTTGTTATGCTATGACTTAATTTCAGATAATGATAATGTACAAAGTAAAGTACAAAGGTCTGAAATATGTTATAGTTTTTATGAACTTATACATTTTATGAAGTTGTATGAATTATATGAAGTTATTATTAATAATAATTCATTAACAGTAATTAAACCATTCACAAATTCGTACTAAACATAGCCTAAATATATTAAAACACACTAAACTAAGAATATTATAAGAGAAAATTGCCAATACTTGCATTTCTTATGTTTATTCATTTAAATTATATTTAAACAGTAGGCTATATGCAAATATTATTTGGAGTCCTCCACGTGTGTTTTGTGGCATTAACATTAATGATCAATCGATTAATTAATCATTAATATTCAACAACAATGGATTATAAAAATGTCTGAACATCCCTAATATGAGCATTACTTGTTCATTGTACCCATCTTCATGTAAAAGTAGTAGTAGTTCAATTTCATCCACTTTATCAGCAACAAAGAATCAAACTCAATATCTCTTTTAGCATACCGCAGATTACTGTTTCTCTATAATTGTCCAACTTAACTTCTCTTTTTTGCTTCCTCCCCTGACTGCAACCACCTACCCTGGTCTGCTTTCAAAGTGAGACACTTACAGTACGCATTTGTATGTGGCTTTTGAACGTGAAGGCAGACCGAGCTATTGTGTACTGTATTCTTAAAAAAAAAAATAAATAAATAAAAAAATGAAAAAATAAAAATCTATAAAGAGAATTCATGTAAGCACAGAAACACGTTTGAGAGAAATATGTTAGAAAATGTCTATATGTCACTCAGAGATTGTAATGTAACAAACAGCTGACTTGTTTTTTGAAAGGTACACTATGTAACTTTTGGCCCTCTAGTGGTTGATGCATAGAACTGCAAGTTACTTGCGGAGGGACATTGTTTTGGTAATTACGTGAGTTGAGCTTCGGTTCTGTGTGGAGTACCGGTATATCCATGGTTACATGTGATCAACTTATCAGAGTGAATGTCACTAACAACAAAACTCGCCACCTCCCCCCCAAAAAATAATAATAATTAAAAAAAAATAAAGGAAGAAAAATATGGATATCCAAAAAATATGTCTTATGAGACATATGAGCAGGTAAGTAGCATAACTTCCGCTGTTGTTTTGACTTATTGAAATCAATTGTTTCAAAATAAATAACGTTACAAAAGTTAGGCAACACTGACAATAGACAACGATTGCTAGTCATTTCAGATAAAGTTAAATGGTGGAAACTATTACAGGTGCATCTCAATAAATTAGAATGTCGTGGAAAAGTTCATTTATTTCAGTAATTCAACTCAAATTGTGAAGCTCGTGTATTAAATAAATTCAATGCACACAGACTGAAGTAGTTTAAGTCTTTGGTTCTTTTAATTGTGATGATTTTGGCTCACATTTAACAAAAACCCACCAATTCACTATCTCAAAAAATTAGAATATGGTGACATGCCAATCAGCTAATCAACTCAAAACACCTGCAAAGGTTTCCTGAGCCTTCAAAATGGTCTCTCAGTTTGGTTCACTAGGCTACACAATCATGGGGAAGACTGCTGATCTGACAGTTGTCCAGAAGACAATCATTGACACCCTTCACAAGGAGGGTAAGCCACAAACATTCATTGCCAAAGAAGCTGGCTGTTCACAGAGTGCTGTATCCAAGAATGTTAACAGAAAGTTGAGTGAAAGGAAAAAGTATGGAAGAAAAAGATGCACAACCAACCACAGCCTTATGAGGATTGTCAAGCAAAATCGATTCAAGAATTTGGGTGAACTTCACAAGGAATGGACTGAGGCTGGGGTCAAGGCATCAAGAGCCACCACACACACACGTGTCAAGGAATTTGGCTACAGTTGTCGTATTCCTCTTGTTAAGCCACTCCTGAACCACAGACAATGTCAGAGGCGTCTTACCTGGGCTAAGGAGAAGAAGAACTGGACTGTTGCCCAGTGGTCCAAAGTCCTCTTTTCAGATGAGAGCAAGTTTTGTATTTCATTTGGAAACCAAGGTCCTAGAGTCTGGAGGAAGGGTGGAGAAGTTCATAGCCCAAGTTGCTTGAAGTCCAGTGTTAAGTTTCCACAGTCTGTGATGATTTGGGGTGCAATGTCATCTGCTGGTGTTGGTCCATTGTGTTTTTTGAAAACCAAAGTCACTGCACCCGTTTACCAAGAAATTTTGGAGCACTTCATGCTTCCTTCTGCTGACCAGCTTTTTAAAGATGCTGATTTCATTTTCCAGCAGGATTTGGCAGCTGCCCACACTGCCAAAAGCAACAAAAGTTGGTTAAATGACCATGGTGTTGGTGTGCTTGACTGGCCAGCAAACTCACCAGACCTGAACCCCATAGAGAATCTATGGGGTATTGTCAAGAGGAAAATGAGAAACAAGAGACCAAAAAATGCAGATGAGCTGAAGGCCACTGTCAAAGAAACCTGGGCTTCCATACCACCTCGGCAGTGCCACAAACTGATCACCTAACAGTAATTTAACAGTAATTAAAGCAAAAGGAGCCCCTACCAAGTATTGAGTACATATACAGTAAATGAACATACTTTCCAGAAGGCCAACAATTCACTAAAAATGTTTTTTTTTTATTGGTCTTATGATGTATTCTAATTTTTTGAGATAGTGAATTGGTGGGTTTTTGTTAAATGTGAGTCAAAATCATCACAATTAAAAGAACCAAAGACTTAAACTACTTCAGTCTGTGTGCATTGAATTTATTTAATACACGAGTTTCACAATTTGAGTTGAATTACTGAAATAAATGAACTTTTCCACGACATTCTAATTTATTGAGATGCACCTGTATAACTTAGCTAGCAGGCAAATAGAACAAGGTAGTAAGTGGTTTAGAGATTGGTGTTGTTACCAACATAAAGTACTTTTATTTTTTTTTATATTTTTCCTCGAAAATGAAATAAAGCACTGCTGTACCACAATCCATAATAAAATGCCCCATTAGAGTGGCTAATGCTATCTAGTGAACTACCGTGCTAAGAGAGCTACCAGGCTAACTCTCAGTCCAATAAAATATCTTACCTGTCGAGCAAGAAAAAGCCATCTCTGGGTTGATTTTAAATCCTTTCAGATCTCAGAGATGTCACCAACTCTGAAAAAGCCAAGCCGTTGTTGTTTCGTGTTTTATTATTACGGGCTCTGTCGCTTTCCCTTTTTGCTTGCAGACCCTTCTCAGTTCGAGGTTTCTTTATTTTGAAAACGGCTGATTTCCCAGAGGGTTGCCTTTTTGAATGATCCATGGTCAATGTTGCTCATGTGTTGTGGCTACAAGCTGTCAGCTTCAAACTACTATCACACCTATCACCACACATACTGTATACACTGTATATAGCTGGACCTTCTTTTCTTTCTTTATGGACTTGACGTAAACACGCATGGATGAATGACGGGAGTATGCAATTTCCCGCCAAATCCATCTCGACAGCTCTAAAATATAAATAATCTTTATAGGCTTACCATAGTGAATTGTAGTGAGGCAAATACATGGTTTGGAAGACGGATTGTTGATGTACCTGCTCATTAATGACATTTTGTTAATTTCTAACAAAAAAATCTTACATAGTGTAGCTTTAAGTATTTGATTAATCTGTGGGGGAAAGTATAGCATCATTATGAAGGAACAATTCTTTGTGCAACATTTGCTGCTTTTTCGAGTTCATTAAAATATATAAAAAAAAAAAAATTATGACAGTTTCCTTAATATTTATTTTTTCTTTTTATCTGTTCTCACAAGAAGCTTTATATTCATACATCCCAGGCACTCTATAATTGATATCTCATTGTTTCTGACTACATCAAAGTTTTCTCCAAATGTTTCTCAACACTTTTTACTTTCTTTGTATTTTAAAGACTGTGCATGAATATACCATGCTTTTCATGAATTACTTCATGATACAAAAAAGGTATGTATTTATAAAACATTAGCAACAACACTTGTCGAGTTCCATGTTTGTGAGTTTTCATAGACTTTCATGTACGAAAATTCAGCCACAGGTGTGAAATAGTTAAACATTACCTGTAAAAGCCAGGTGGTGGGTTTGAGATAAGAAAGCTTTTTTCTAGGTCTCGGAGAACATCGTTGAGCATGCGTACATGGGCAGGATCTCTCTCTTTAGGGTCATTAGCAGGACGCATGAGCTCGGATTGAAAGAAGGCTGAGCTGTCCCTAAAAGACGCAGCAGTGGTTAGTAGGTCTGGTCTGCTCAACGGGTCATCTGAAAAGAACAGGACATATAAGAATGAATTTAATATACTGAATTACACTAACAAACACTATTTAAATTCACTGTATATACAAATACATTGTATATATTTAAATTAATTCATTATATTTGGGTCTTGGCGAGTGTTAATTTAGGACCCTGTAATTACAGCCAAGCATCAAATGCAAAAAAACAAAACAAAACAAAAAAACCTTATACATGGACAGTAAGGATGATGTTATGGCCCTCTGTAATGTAAGAGATGTGAGCAATTTGATGCCATGTACAAAGAAAACATTTCTTTTTAAAAAGTCAGACTTGGGGGCCTGGGTAGCTCAGTGGTAAAGACGCTGGCTACCACCCCTGGAGTTCGCTAGTTCGAATCCCAGGGCGTGCTGAGTGACTCCAGCCAGGTCTCCTAAGCAACCAAATTGGCCCGGTTGCTAGGGAGGGTAGAGTCACATGGGGTAACCTCCTCGTGATCGCTATAATATGGTTCGTTCTCGGTGGGGCGCGTGGTGAGTTGAGCGTGGATGCCACGGTGGGTGGCATGAAGCCTCCACATGCGCTATGTCTCCGTGGCAACGCGCTCAACAAGCCACGTGATAAGATGCGCGGGTTGACGATCTCAGACACTCCTCAGTCCTCCGCCACCCGGACTGAGGCAAATCACTACGTGACCACGAAGACTTAAAAGCACATTGGGAATTGGCCATTCCAAATTGGGAGAATAAAAGGGGAAAAATCCCAAAATAAAAAAATAATAAAAAAATAAAAAAGTCAGACTTGCTCATCTTCAAATTATGTATATTTTTCTCCAGAACTTCATGTGGCAAAACATATGTAAAATATTTCTGGCAATAGGTCACTAAAATGAATATATGCAGAATGTCACAAGGTGTTTGTGACAAGTGCTCTTGATGTCCATGAGAGAATGTTTGTTTAGCAACAATCAACATAATTTCTCACATGAACATGCATGCCTCTGTGAACCAGCTTGTCTCATAGCACTCATGAATGCACAACGAATGTCATGATTTTCACTGAAAAATTACTTCAATTTCAGGCTATTTCTCCCTAATTTATCGTATGTCTTTAGAAGACTTGGAATAAGACACATTTGATACTTTCCTTTTTTAAGCTTTAAATGAAGGCACAATCCACTGCCAATGTATTGAAAAGACGAACAAAGGTATTCATTAAAACATCTCCTTTTGTGGTCCGCATAACAAAGAAAGTCATACGGATTTGGAACGCCATGAAGGTGAGTATTTTTATCACTGAACCTTCATTTTGGGAAGAAATATTCCTTTAACATTATTTATACAAGTTTGTTTGGCAGGAATGTTGTTCTAGGAACAATAAAGGACGTTGATCCAGGGTGCCTTTCCCTTTTTAACCTCAACATTAATTTTTACCCAATTATTCCAGAAACATTGAAAATCATAATTCACAATATTGAAGATTTTTAAGCATTTTGGCACAAAACGGTTGGCTAAATTGAGCTTAATTGATTGTAGTCGCTATTAACCACACCTGCCTGTCACTCAAAGCAGCCTTTTATCCAATTTCACTTCATCCTCATGGACCTAATTGTCTCAGACACGCCCCTCGGCACTGCACTTCACTTCACTTGTTGTTAGTGGCAATTGTTTTGACAGCTTAAGTGCAACCTTCAAAACTCAAGCAAAGCACTGGCCCTCAAAATTAAACAGACTAGTATTTAACTCTGTGGGCTAAATAAAGACAAACTGCTAGCGTACCTCCATCTGCCAGAAACAAAAGCTAACAAATGACTCAAAGACTCAAAAGCTCTACCAAGTTTTGAAAAACGTGCTTCGACTGTGAATTAAAATGAGTATAACTTGAAATCTAACAACATCATTGCATCACTACAGTATATTGTGGGTAGATCTAATCCTCAGTTTTATGGCTTGAATTCAAAAGAACATATTTAAAAACTCCGACACATTTTTGCTCTGCCTCTCAACTTGCTTACTCAAGCAAGCCTCTGTCAGGTCTTTAGGTAGGGCTGTTAAGAACTGTACAACCACTCAAAGGAAATGTCAGGGCTGTGACAGGTGGGTGTGCATTTTAACAGTCCAGTTTGCCATGTCGCTAAGTTCAAGATTGTTTCACACAGCAGACACATTCTTTAAAATCGAAATTTTGTTGGCAGCACAAATGTGAAACACTATTTATGCAGTACAATTCTGATAACTATTAATTCTGTGAAATGACAGTAGTTTCAACATTTCAATAGCATATTCAGGGTTCCCACTCAAATCAAATCAAATCACTTTTATTGTCACACTGCCATATACACAAGTGCAATGGTGTGTGAAATTCTTGGGTGCACTTCCGATCAACAGCAGTCATGACAGTGATGAAACATATACCAATTTACAATAACATCAAATTAACACAACACAATTTAAAGTCTAATATACACATAATTACACACAACACAATATACAAATAATAACATAAACTGTACAATATACAATACACACAATATAGATACACATTATTCAATAAAAAAAAAGTATATATTGTATATATAGAATGTACAGTAGGTTGTATTGTACTGTATTGACATTCAGGCTGTCGGTTGATAGTAAGTTGTTAAGAGAGAATATAATATAATAAAAATATAATTTATGACATAAAACATGATATAAGAGTAATAAAGTGCAGTGCTGATAAATTTGATCGTGGGAGATCAAGAGTTCAAAAGTCTGATTGCTTGGGGGAAGAAGCTATCACGGAGTCAGCTGGTGCGGGTCCTGATGCTGCGATACCGCCTGCCTGATGGTAGCAGTGAGAACAGCCCATGGCTTGGGTGGCTGGAGTCTCTGATGATCCTCCGAGCTTTTTTCACACACCGCCTGGTATATATGTGCTGGAGGGAGGGAAGCTCACCTCCGATGATGTGTCTGGCAGTTCGCACCACCCTTTGCAGTGCTTTGCGGTTATGGGCGGTGCTATTGCCGTACCAGGTGGAGATGCAGCCAGTCAGGATGCTCTCTGCAGTGCAGGTGTAGAACCGTGTGAGGATGTTGCGGTTCATTCCAAACTTCCTCAGCCGTCTCGGGAAGAAGAGGCGCTGATGAGCCTTCTTCACAACGACTTCAGTGTGGATGGACCATGTGAGTTCCTCAGTGATGTGGACACCCAGGAACTTGAAGCTGCTGACTCTCTCCACTGGTGCTCCATTGATGGTGATGGGACTGTGTTCTCTGTCTTTTCTTCTGAAGTCCACCATAAGCTCCTTTGTCTTACTGATGTTGAGGGAGAGGTTGTGCTCCTGACACCAGTGTGTCAGAGTGTGCACCTCCTCTCTGCAGACCTACCACCGTCATGTCATCAGCAAACTTAATGATGTGTTGCCACACAGTCATGTGTGTACGAGGAATACAAGAGTGGGCTGAGAACACAGCCCTGTGGGGCTCCAGTGTTGAGGGTCAGTGATGAGGAGATATTGCTGCCTATTCTAACCACCTGGCGTCTGCTTGACAGGAAGTCCAGGATCCAGCTGCACAGCGAGCTGTTTAAGCCCAGAGCCCGGAGTTTCTCATCTAGCTTGGAGGGCACTATGGTGTTGAATGCTGAGCTGTAGTCTACAAACAACATTCTCATATAAGTGTTCTTTTTTCCAGGTGGGAGAGAGCAGTGTGTATTGTAGATGCAATGGCATCATCAGTGGAGCGGTTGTTGCGGTGAGCAAACTGCCGTCTGGACCCGTGGCTTTGCGGATATTCACCCGTTGGAAGGATCGGGTTACATCCGCTACAGAGACGGAGAGTGAACTAACCTCTGTAGCTTCGGCCGCGAGAGCTCTCTCCGCGAGGGTGGTGTTATTTCCCTCAAAACAAGCATAAAAAGTATTTAGCTCATCCTGGAGTGAGGCAGCGGTGTTCATGGCGGAGTTTTTATTCCCTTTAAAGTCCATGATGATGTTAATTCCCTGCCACATGCTTCTAGAGTTGGTGGTGTTAAGCTGTCCTTCAATCTTGTTCCTGTACTGGCGTTTTGCTGTTCTGATAGTTTTTCGGAGGGCATAACTGGCTTGTTTAAGCTCCTCCGCATTCCCGGAATTAAAATCGGAGGTCCGCACATTAAGTGCCGCGCGAACATCGCTATTAATCCATGGCTTCTGGTTTGGATAGATCCGTGTTGTTCTGGTCGGAACGACGTCCTCTACGCACTTTCTGATGAAACACATTACGCTATCAGCGTAAAGCTCGATGTCATCATCAGAGGCGGACCGGAACATCTCCCAGTCCGTGTGATCAAAACAGTCTTGTAGAGTAGAATCTGATTGGTCTGACCAACACTGGATCGTTCTGTAAGCGGGCAGAAGCAGAATGGAAGAGTGGTTCGATTTGCCAAATGGTGGGCGGGGCAGGGATTTGTAGCCATCCCGGAAGGGAGAGTAGCAATGGTCCAAAACCTGGTCCCCTCATGTGTTGAAACTAATGTGCTGGTGGTATTTTGGTGCGACTGATTTGAAACTGGCTTTATTAAAGTCCCCGGTCACAATGAACGCGGCCTCAGGGTGCGCGGTTTCCTGTTTGCTTATAATCCCATACAGTTCCTTGAGTGCCCAGTCTGTGTCGGCCTGTGGGGGGATGTACACAGCAGTGATAATGACCGCTGTGAATTCCCTCGGTAGCCAGAATGGTCGACACAGAAGCATGAGAAATTCCAGATCAGGAGAGCAGAAAGACTTGATAGAATGTACATTCCTCTGATCACACTCTTTTCAAGGCACAATTTTCCAGGACATTTTATGTGCCCAGCAGGTGAAGTATTTAGAGGTCATGATGTGTATTGTGGTTAGTGGAAGGTTATTGTTTTCTAAATTCCATAGTTGACAGTTAAATTAAAGTTTTATCAAAATGGTGTATAACAAAATGAATTAATTAAACATTTAATCAAATGAAATGCATTATTGCATTATTTTTATAAAATGAAGTGCTTTTATACAAAATCCTACAACGCATTCCAAAATAGCACTGTTTGTTTTTTGTTTTCAATATTTCAAGTGCTGCACAAGAAAACATCACAGATTCTTGAGATAAGGGACAAAACATGTTAAAAATCTGAGATTTTTTAGTACTAAATTAATTTGAAATGGATATATTTGTAGACATAGGTCTCAGCTAACGAACGATGTAGGGGAACAGGTTTTATAAAAACGTAATTTTTTTTTTATTTTTGTATTTTTTTTTTATTTTTTATTGACATTTATTCACTTCATAACATGCATCTTACTGTCATTTGTGTCAACTCCGTCAGACACACCAAAAAGCATGCTATTTTAATTTGATTCATCCAACAAGTGTAGGATGAACTCGCCGCGGGAGTTTTCCTCGTTTATTCTGGTGAGTGTGTATATCGTGCCAAACATGTGTGTGAACACAGTGCTGCAACAGCTGACTGATCAAATCACAGACACAGAACAATAATACCCGGACTCAGTTATTATTATTCTTGGGAATTTTAACAAAGCAAATCTCACACGTGAACTGCCAAAATACAAACAGCACATTACATGCCCCACCAAAGACAGGAACATACTGGATCATTGTTACACAACAATAAAGAATGCATATCGCTCTGTCCCTAGAGCAGCTTTGGGACTCTCTGATCACTGTCTGGTTCATCTTCTTCCAACCTACAGGCAGAAATTAAAATCAACCAAGCCAGTAGTAAGGACTGTAAAGATATGGACCGATGAAGTGGAGCGGGAACTACAAGCCTGCTTTGATTGCATGGATTGGAGTGTTTTTGAGGCTGCAGCCACAGACCTGGATGAGCTCACAGATACTGTTACATCATATATCAGTTTCTGTGAGGATACTGTATGTGCATTCCTACTAGGACTTATTTAAAGTTCAACAACGACAAACCGTGGTTTACAGCAGAGCTCAGGCAGCTTCGTCAGGCCAAAGAGGATGCTTACAGGGGTGGGGATAAAGTCTTGTACAATCAGGCCAGGAACACACTGAACAAGTAAATCAGAATGGCTAAAAGAAGATACTCTGAGAAGCTGAAAAACAAGTTTTCAGCTAACGACCCTGCATCAGTGTGGAGTGGCATGAAACAACTCACAAATTACAGGACTCCTACCCCCAACCCTATGGTGGACCAACAACTGGCTGACGACCTGAATGTGTTCTACTGCAGATTTGAAAGGCCCAATCTCACACCCCACACCCACTCTGACCTTCACTTCACACAAACACCAACACCTCCTGCAAGCCCCCTCCTACACCCTCCTGCTACTCAACCTGCACTTAAGATCTGTGAAGATGATGTGAGCCGGGTCTTTCGGAAACAAAAGACGAGGAAAGCATCAGGCCAGATGGCGTCTCACCAGCGTGTCTTCAATCCTGTGCCAACCAGCTGGCCCCCATCTTCACACAGATCTTCAATAGATCACTGGAGCAGTGTGAACCCATGCTGCTTCAAACGCTCAATCATTATTCCTGTCCCAAAGAAACCAAAAATCACAGGACTTAATGACTACAGACCTGTCGCCCTGACGTCTGTGGTCATGAAATCATTTGAGATAATGGTGTTGGCCCACCTGAAGAACATCACTGGACCCTTTCTAGATCCCCTTCAATTTGCTTATCGAGCAAACAGGTCTGTGGATGATGTAGTCAACATGGGATTGCATCATATCCTGCAACATCTGGACAGACTAGGGACAGGCAAGGATCCTTTTTGTGGACTTCAGTTCAGCTTTCAACACCATCATCCCAGCTATACTCCAGAATAAGTTACACCAACTCTCTGTTCCCATATCTATCTGTCAGTGGATTACCAGCTTTCTGACGGACAGGCAGCAGCTTGTGAGACAGGGGAAACTCACTTCAAGCACCTGTACAATCAGCACTGGTGCCCCCCCAGGGATGTGTGCTCTCCCCACTACTCTTCTCCCTCTACACCAATGACTGCATCGCCAAGGACCCCTCTGTCAAGCTCCTGAAGTTTGCAGAAGACACCACTGTCATTGGCCTCATCCGAGATGACAATGAGTCTGCATACAGAAGGGAGGTTGAACAGCTGGCTGTCTGGTGCAGTCAAAACAACCTTGAGCTGAACATGCTCAAAACGGTGGAGATGAATGTGGACTTTAGGAGGAACACCCCAACACTGACCCCCCTCACCATTCTAAACAGCACTGTGGCAGCAGTGGAGTCAATCAGGTTCCTGGGCACTACTATCTCACAGGACCTGAAGTGGGAGACCCACATTGACTCCATTGTGAAAAAGGCCCAACAGAGGTTGTACTTCCTTCGCCAGCTGAGGAAGTTCAACCTGCCACAGGCGCTGCTGATACAGTTCTACTCAGCAGTCATTGAGTCTGTCCTCTGCACTTCAATAACTGTCTGGTTTGGTTCAGCTACAAAATCAGACATCAGAAGACTACAGAGGACAGTTCGGACTGCTGAGAGGATTATTGGTTGCCCCCTGCCCCCCCTTCAAGAACTATACACTTCCAGATTGAGAAAAAAGGCTGGAAAAATCACTCTGGACCCCACTCACCCTGCCCATTACCTTTTTGAACTGTTGCCTTCTGGCCGACGCTTCAGAGCTCTGAGCACCTGAACCGTCAGGCACAGGAACAGTTTTTTCCCTCAGGCTATCCATCTCATGAACAGTTAAATTGCCCCATTGAGCAATAACTATGTGCAATACACAGTTTAGTCTTTTTATATTTATCCAACACATCCAACCTCTTCTGCCATTTCATTCCTTTAAAAAAAAATAAATAAAAAAAAAAAAAAATAAAAAAAAAACCTGTACATAACAGATAACAGATTTGTATTAGATTTGCACTATGTATGTGTATGTATGTATGTATGTATGTATGTGTGTGTCTTTGAGTGTATGTACGTATGTGTATAATTATTTTTTATTATTATCTATGTCTTGCTGCTGTTTTTGTATTGTTGTACACTGGAAGCTCATGTCACCAAGACAAATGCCTTGTATGTGTAAGCATACTTGGCAATAATGCTGATTCTGATTCAGAAGTGTAAAGTCTTTCATTATCTAATAATATTGTTCAGTAAAGGAGTTAAGTAATAAAATACATTCAGCATTTTTTTTTTTTTTTTCTGTTTTCATACTATTCTAAAAATTCTGTCAGAGTTGACAAAATGTAATATTTTTCCATCTTAACCATGTGTTGTACATTGGAGCCATTTTTTATTTTTTTCCCCTCAGTTGAAGATGCCTCTATAAACTAAACTAAAATGCCAAAATTGATCCCACAATTTTAACAAAAATTATAATAATGAGAATGATGGAGTTGACATGTTGAAGCTGTGACCGCAGAGACTTATACATTGTTTGTTTAAAATATGAAAAATATCAAACATACCAGACCACGTGTCCCACTGTTGAATCCACCATGAGCAGGAAGTGGGAAAGGGGTACTCGGAGTTAAAGCTGATCAGGACATTTTCTGATTTATTCAGGATTTAAAAAAAATCTGACAGAGTTGAGGCAAAGTGAGGACACAAATTTGATAGGCATTTTTTTTAATGGAAAATATAATTTAAAGTTTTCTTAATGTATTGTTTGATATCTTACAGATCCCTACTGTAATGTTGCTGGCTGGCAATGGCGATGACGTGAAGATGAAGAACACAAGTGCAGTTTATTTACAAACATGATAACCAGTAACCCTAACTACAAATGTGAAACATAAAATATAAACATGAACTTGACTATGACTAGACTTAAAACTTGACTTGACATAAACATAACATGGCTTGACTTGACTTGGCTAGAACAAAACACATCCACATACATTCACATTCAATACTTGACAAAGACACAATGGAAAACATGAGGCTTAAATACAAGATATGGGAGAACATAAACCAATGAACAAACAGAACGCATAACAAGCTAATTAAACAATAAACCAATGAAAACAATGGACATGGAGGGATAACAGGAATCTCATGACAAGGGAAACAGGAACTAAACATTTCAAAATAAAAGACATGAATCAACAAAATACACATGACATATCCCCCCCACTAAGGGGTGGCTCCCGACGCCCCAACACATAAACAAAACACGTAAAACATGACATAAATTCAAAGTTCTGTAGGGAGCTGGGGTGGGGGGGGGGGTCTTGAGGCGTGGGACATGGTGAGAAAGGGCGAGGAGCATGGGACCAGGGCAGAGTCCATGGGGGGTGGAGCCATGAGAGGCTCAAGGGGCGGAGCCATGGAAGGTGGAGCCGTGAGAGGCTCGAGGGGTGGAGCCATGGAACTTGGTGCCCGGAGAGTAGCCGAAGACTCGAAGGGCCAGGGTGGAGCCGATGGCACGGAGGAGCAAGGGCCAACTTTTAAAATGCCTCCTTTTCATATCCCATTTGACCAAGGAAACACAATTAAATTTTCCTTGGAGTTGCACACTGCTCACTGTTATTTCAGCATCTCACATAGCAGTGTCATATCTGTTTAGACACTGTGTCAATTTAAAAGAACTTCAACTTTTATAAACACATCTCGAGAAACCTGCATTCTGTATCACTGTCAAATTTTTTGTTTGTTTTTTTGCAATTCTGTTTGGTGATGCTAGTGAAGCTAACTTCACAGAATCTGACTCAATCATTCTGATTTTCCAGTGTTATTTCCACCAGGTATTTGTAAGTGTTTCAGATAAAAAAATAAAAATAAATCACTAGCCAGTACAGACACAGGAGGCATTAAGAGACTTTGTTTTTTAACAAATCACTTAATACAATCTGATATTATGAAAAAACATGTTACATTATGTTACACAATGATGAAATATGATTAACCTAAAGTACAGAGAAATGCAACAGTGTTTGGATTTGGAGCTTTGGGTAGATTTGGAGCATTGGGTATCTTTGGAGAATATGTGTACAGTTCAACTCTTTGGAGGATTCAGAAAACTTTAATAAAAAAAAATAAAAAAAAACTTTTCCATTCCACAAACTTCAATACAAACAAACACACACACACACACACACACACACACACACACACACACACACACACACACACACACACACACACACACTTGCTCTAATTCATCACTCTTTGTGACAGAGACAGGAGAAGGCCCAGTAAGCTGTCATGAACCCAGCAGAGGTTTAGAGTTTCACAAATAAAAAAAACATCTTGGTTACTGTTGTAACCTCCGTTCCCTGATGGAGGGAACGAGACATTGTGTCGATGTAGTGACACTAGGGGTCGTGCTTGGGAGCCCCAAACACCTCTGATATTTGAGAAAAGGCCAATGAGAATTGGAGAGTGGAATTTGCCAGACATACGGGTATAAAAGGAGCCGGCTTGAAACCACTCATTCAGGTTTGTGCTGAGGAGCTGAGACAGAGTCCTGGTCATTTCAGTGGGTAGTTCAGTGTTGTGGCAAAAGGGACACAACGTCTTGTTCCCTCCATCAGGGAACGGAGGTTACAACAGTAACCAAGATGTTCCCTATCTGTCACTCACTCAACATTGTGTTGATGTAGTGACACTAGGGGTCCCTATACAAAACACCACAACCAGCTGAACTGTGTTACGTGGATCGGCGGTGCAGGTGCAGGCAGGCCACTGCGTGCCTAGTAGCAAGTTTACTCGGCCCTTACGTAACCTTCCCAACGCCCCACGAACATCGCATGGTCCCTCGTACCCAAGTGGGGGGGCAAGACGTACTTACAATGGGAACAGGCTGTGCAGCCGCTTCGGCCTTTTCTCTTCTTTTTCTCCCACAAAAAAGAAAAATAATTCAGCTGGAGCCAGATGTATTCGCGTCAGGGAAGGTGTTTTTTTCCCATGGGGAAAAGACACCACTGAGACCACATCCTGCCTGAAGGGGAGGTTAACATGTGGAGAATATGTCACATGGACTTACCAACCAGAAGTACCACATGTGGAAAAAAGCCCCCATGGTAGGTCCTACCGGAGGGGAGGAACTCATCAAACACGGCGACTGGTAGCAGAGCAGGCTCTGCCCAAGGGAAGACAAGGGTTTGCTGTCAGGGAAACTGTACCGTGGAAAATACGTCAAATGGTGTTACCCACAGGCAACCAACACATGTGGAGCACCTATCCCAGCACAGGGCATACTAACACAAGTACTGGGCCTGGCATCAAATTTCTCCATCGTATGGAGGGCTGAGGAGGAAAGACATCCAGGGTTAACCAGTCAGGGGAACACACGTGGGGGAAAAAAGTGTACGTTTTCCCCTTGGGGAGAAGAAAGGCGCTGTGTGCAAGCAGTACACCTGGCCAGCTGCCCGCATACTTACCTGTTCGTACCTGCCAACACACAGGACGAAACTGGCTCAACCCGGAGATTATCAAATTTCGCAAAGGTACTGGGTGTCACCCAGCCCGCTGCTCTACAGATGTCTGCTAGAGAGGCGCCGTTCACCAAGGCCCAGGAGGATGCCACACTCCTAGTGGAGTGTGCTCGAACTCCCAGGGGGGACGGCGTGCCCTGGGCCTGGTATGCCAATGCGATGGCATCCACGATCCAGTGGGCAATCCAGGAACTACTCACAAATGGAAAGGCATCTTTAAAAAGACACTTTCCGTCAGTGCTTACTCTTTTAGAGGAAATACTCTTTCAGTATATACTCTTTTTGTGTAGCTGCCGAAGTGCCCAGGGGTGTTCTCTGCACTTATCCGTGCAAGGGGGGGAGAACCCGCTGCAATGCACTGTATATCCAACAGCGTACAACACATTGTTTCAGAGGTGAATGGAATGGCAGTGGATTTCATCGACGGAGGGAGGTAAGTGCTTTAGCATTTCTCTCTGCACAGCCACGGGTTCAGGACATGAGGCTCCTGGTCATGGCAGTTCCTGCCTAGGGGCGTTCTCTGCACTTATCCGTGCATGAGGGGGAGAACCCACTGCAATGCGCCGTATATCCAACAGAAAAGCATAAACAGCCTGTGAATGTTAGTCTTGCAACATCGTTCAAGCAACCTCTTGCTGCAAGATCAGACAGAGCTAAAGCGATAACAAACACCATAGGAGTATTTATTGCTGCAGATATGTGACCAAACTCAGTCATCGAGAACACAGGATTTAAGCATCTGCTTAATGTGCTTGAGCCCTGTTATAAAGTTCCTACAAGAAAGCATTTCAGCAATTCTGTAATGCCCGTTCTATATAAACAAGCACGCGCTGTAATTGTCCAGCAGGGGACATTGTCAGTGCTAACAGATCTGCCCTCTCCTCTGATTTTCCTGAAAAAAATAAAAGAAAAAATAAAAGAAACGTGAAGATTTAGTGATAAGAACAAGTGGTGAGCTGACAGGCAAATGACACATAAATCTGCACTGCTAATGTCTTAATTTTGTTACCAATATTATAATTGCATTTTCTTTTTACTTTTAATATTAATTATGTTTTAATACAATGTGCATATAAGAGGCTCTTAAGTTTTGTATTGTAATTTCGTTGAAGAAATATGCATAGTGCAGTCATGTATAAATGAGCTTCCACAATAAGAATTGTTGCCCATCAGCCACTGTGTTTTCAAAATAAATCATTTAAAGAAAGATTCTTTGTTTTCCCTGCTGTACCCAAACTGTACCGAACCGTGACCCAAAAACCGAGGTATGTACGAACCGTGAATTTTGTGTACCGTTGCAGCCCTAATAGGAAGCTGTTGCCCAAAAGCTGCAGAGACTAAAACCAATTAAAGACAAATATCTTATTACCATCTTAAAACACTGGATGACTGCATTATACTTTTGCTTTTGCACTGACACAAACTTTGTTTTGTTACAATGTAATCCTTCTTCTTCTTCACATAAAAGCTGTACTAAAATATGCTGACATATGCTTTAGTGTTTTTAGAGCTGATTGTATTTTTTTTTTTTCATCAAAAAACAATGTATTTGAGCTACATATTCCACAACACTCGCATTTGAGGAAGTGAATACGAATCAGACAGGTCCAATACTAAACCCATCACTAGATAGGCCTGATAGAATATTATGAGCAGGGTTGGGAGGGTTACTTTTGAAATGTATTCCACTACAGATTACAGAATACATGCTGTAAAATGTAATTTGTAACGTATTCCATTAGATTACTCAAGGTCAGTAACGTATTCTAAATACCTTGGATTACTTCTTCAGCACTGGTAGATTTTTTTCACTTGTTTTGACTATAAAAACTCTGCCAGTACAGTAAGACAAAATACACATGTTAAAAATATATTCTCTGAAAAACCTAAATATCTTATGCAGTGTTGTTTCTAAAACAAGATAAATCAAATTGATCTTGTTTTAAGGATTTTTAGATATTTTACAGGAAAACAATACAAAAATTATTATCAAGAATATGATTTTTGCCCTAATATCAAAGGTCTTACTAGAAAAAATAAATTATGATCTAACGTGAATTTTCTTGATAAAAAAATATGATCATGCCTGGTAACATGTGCATGTAAAATGGCTAGAAATAACATTTTAGCTTAGCATAAAGCTGACAATTTACACAAGGTTTATTTCTATTTCTTCTGCTCCAAACTTCTCTGTCTGCTCGTATGAATGTAACACATCATAAGAAAGTGTTTCACCGCTGTTCAAATGCACTTTGGATCACATCATTTATATGTATAAATGTTTTCCATCTGAAAGGACTATATATTTAATGAAACAAATGACAATAAAATGGAAAGTAATGTCTTTGTAACCAAAAATACTTTTTGAATGTAACTGTATTCTAATTACCAATGATTTAAATTGTAACTGTAGTGGACTGTAGTACAGTTACTTATATTTTGTATTTTAAATACGTAATCCCGTTACATGTATTCCGTTACTCCCCATCCCTGATTATGAGGTATATTAAATGTTAGCTAACAGATAAAACAACAGAGGAATTCACTACAAGGGATTTTTAATTTTTTTATACCCTTTACACATATTTAAAATATCTGGGGGATTTTGTCACTTTTCGAGCCCTGGTTAATTTCAATACCCTGTGCAATACACTAAACCACAGAACACTTTAGGCAGACTGTCCCTACTTGAAAGTACTTTACATTATTTTGTATAAAATCGATTACCAAATAACCTAAAATCCTCTTGATCACAGCAACAATACTAATTATTATTATTACCTGGACAGCTTCAGTCAAAAATGTATTGACAGACCACTGATCAATCCCCCTAAATATCAACACATCACAACTTGATATAGTAGATCAGTGTTTGCTACAACTGCACGAGCACTGCATTTACCTGACAAAGAGAAAGAGTAGAATGACATCTGGCAGCAAACATTTACATTTATGCATTTGGCAGATGCTTTTATCCAAAGCGTCTTACAGTGCACTTATTACAGAGACAATACCCCCAGAGCAACATGGAGTTAAGTGCCTTGCTCAAGGACACAATGGTGGTGGCTGTGGGGATCAAACCTGATTACCAGTTATGTGTTTTAGCCCACTACACAAATGTCAAATAGGTGACATTTGTGACATTTTGAGTAGACTTCATTCCTTCTGTCAAAATGGTCTCATTAATTCAAACTCCCAATTACACAGAAGAGACATCACATAGGAGGATATCTGTCAGGAAACAGCTGGCCGTGCCAATCGTCAATACATGAAAATTTGAGATCCAACATGCTTGTCAACATGTTTTCCTTTCGAAACAGTAACAGCAAAATAACTTAATGGGCTACATTCAGACAGTCAGTGTTTGGGACTGACAACCATATTTAGTAACAAGTGACTCTCAAATTGTCCTATACATGCAACAGCAGATCGAATCTCTATGAACTGGTAACCAAAGTCCCCTTCTCTAAATTGCAATAGCTTGGGATAATGCCTGCAACCAGAGTGACAGATAATGTTAGTAAATATTAAGACTTTGGATTGTCTTTAAGGATTACATTTTTATTCTAAACTATTTCATGCATCTCCTGCAGCTTCCATCCTCTCAAATATGCAGCTAAAAACTATGCTTCTGTCCAGTTCGTTCTTTTCTGGCTCCTCCAGAATTTTGTCATGTTCTTTGACAGTAATACTGCTATTTTCACCTTTTATAACTTAAGAGTTTGACAGCAGTAATGTTAGCAATTAACAGCTAGGTGTAAGGATTACCCTGGTGACCACTAGGGGTCGCTTTGTATGTTTATTGATCACTTTGTGTCTTTCGGTTGATTATGGGTTTTGTAGTCCTTTTCCTTGTCTTTGTTCATTGGTTCTTGTGCTTATTAGTTCCTGGTGTTCCTTGTTTTCTCATTAGTTCTTTATGTATTTAATCCCTGTGTTCTCCTGTGTTCTTTGTTAGTTCTTGTCCTTTGCTGGATGTATTTTGTGTGAGTTCTAGTTTTTGTCTCGTCTGAGCCTTGCTTTTTCTTTTTTTTTCACCTTTTCTTTAATAAACTGCATTTGGATCCACACCCTCAATCTCAGAGACTCCACTACATTACAAAAGAACTGACCTCCTATGGATCCAGCAGCAAAGCTCCTTTGCTTCCATCAAGGAGCTCGCCCCAATGAGGAATATGTGGCTGACTTTTTTTTTCTTTTTTTTTCCCAATTTGGAATGGCCAATTCCCAATGTGCCTTTAAGTCCTCGTGGTCACGTAGTGATTCGCCTCAGTCTGGGTGGCGGAGGACGAATCCCAGTTGCCTCCGTATCTGAGATCGTCAACCTACGCATCTTATCACGTGGCTTATTGAGCGCGTTTCCACAGAGACATAGCGCGTGTTGAGGCTTCACGCCACCCACCGCGGCATCCACGCTCAACTCACAACATTATAGTGATCACAAGGAGGTTACCCCATGTGACTCTACCCTCCCTAGCAACCGGGCCAATTTGGTTGCTTTGGAGACCTGGCTGGAGTCACTCAGCACACCCTGGGATTCTAACTAGCGAACTCCAGGGGTGGTAGCCAGCGTCTTTATCACTGAGCTACCCAGGCCCCCTGTTGTGGCTGACTTTTGTGAGCTCTCCAATCTTCTGAACTGGGACGAGGTAGCACTAAAGGACATTTTTAGGCATGGTCTGGAAAAGCCCACCAGGTCCGATATGCCAGGTGGCAGAATGGAATGGTCTCTGGCACAATTCATTGATGTTGCTATGTATTTAGAAGGATCGGATCTTACAGTGGGTGAGATGCCTGAGTCCATGCTTGTGTCCATACCTGACTTACCTCAGCCTGCGACCACCAAGAAGAGGAGGACAATAGGTAGAAAAGCTGTAATTGTCCTGGAGCTGCCAGAGGATGCTGCAGCTCCCTATTCTCCAGAAGTGGCCTTTACTCCCTCTGCGGCCACTCACCCAGAGGCGGCTGAGGTCCCAGTTGCAGCGGTGGTCTCAACCTTGGTGGTCAAAGCACCGGAGGTTCCGGTGGTCTCAACCTCAGTTGTTCCAGCTTTGGTGGTCCTGGTGGTCTCAACTTCGGTGGTCCCTACCGTAGTGGTCCAGCTGACCGCACCCTCTACATTGCCAGTTACTCTGACCATGCCTGCCATGGACCCCCGAGTCTCTGCCTCCTTCGGCCTCGACCCCGGAGTCTCCTGTGGCGCCGCCCCCTGAGTCTCCAAGTACTTTGCTCCCTGGTGCCTTGAACTTTGAATTCTTTGAAACTTCTATGTCCCTTAGTGCTTTGAGCTCTAAATACTTTGAGCCCTCTGAGTCCCCTTGTGCCTTAGCCTCTAAATCCCTTAGTGCTTTGACCACCGAGTCCCCAGCTGCCCTGACCACTGAGCCCTTTGAGTCCTCTTTTGCCCTGACTTCTGGATCCCCTGTTACTTTGACCTATGTGCCCCCAGCTGTTCTGACCTCTGAGCCCTCTGAGTCCCCTGTTATCTGGACCCTGCCTACATCTCCTGGCCGTCCGCCTGGTTCGCCCTGGTCTCCTGGCCATCCGCCTGGTTCACCCTGGTCTCCTGGCCATCCTCCCCTGTTCCCCCGTGGTCTCCAGCATTCGACCCTGGTCCCCCGTGGTCTCCAGTGTCCGCTCCTAAACCTCCATGGTCTCCATATCCATCTGGATCCCCTTCTCTGTCTAAGCCCCTTGGTGTCCAGCTGCCCTGACCACCAAGACCCCAGCTGCCCTGACCACTGAGCCCTTCGAGTCCCCTTTTGCCCTGACTTCTGGGTCTCCTGTTGCTTTGACCTCTGAGCCCTCTGAGCTGTAAGGATTTCCCTGGCAACCACTAGGCATCGCTATGTATGTTTATTGTTCACTTTGTCTTTTGTTTGATTATGGGTTTTATGGTTCTTTTCCTTGTCTTTGCTCATTGATTCTTGTGTTTATTAGTTCCAGGTGTTCCTTGTTTTCTCATTAGTTCTTTATGCATTTAATCCCTGTGTTCTCCTGTGATCTTTGTCAGTTCTTGTCCTTTGCTGGATGTATTTTGTGTGAGTTTCTGTTCTAGTTTTTGTCTTGTCTGAGCATTGATTTTTTTTATATTTCACCTTTTCTTTAATAAACTGCATTTTGATCTCAGAGACTCCACTACATTACACTAGGAATACCCAGAGAAGCGCATGCCTCATGCCAAATGTCAATGACATGATAGATAACTAGTTGTCAGCTGTGGTTCCATTCATACAGGGCAAATTCCACCGAACTCACAGAAGGGAGGCCCTTCTGTTATAGAAAGCGATTGTCACTCTTTTATAACCAAACTGTGTGAACAGAACTGTATTAGGCACTCCAAAAAGGACTGACTACAATATTGTGTTGCTGTGTGAACAGTCAGTCTTCAGTCTTTCTGCCCTGCTGCAGTTGAGACAGTAAAACAAAAGATCTTATGTGTGTTTGGTGCATGTCTGAAGAAAAAACAACACTGCACAGCATTAAGGGCTTTGCAGTCTGTCTTCATGTGGCAGGATTATGTGGGAATTACATATCTCTCCTGTCCTGTACTGGGTCTTCATTAATATTTAAACACAAAGGCACACTGCTCCAGGGGCAAGAAAGAACAGCCTCAGAGGAGGAGCCCTGACTCTCTCTGCAGAATATGAGGTGACAATCGGGTATACCTGGGAGCCACCGTATAATAATTTTATGTTATTTGAATCTCTGAAATCCAATTCTGCAAGTCTTTGAAAATGCGATGAACAGTTGGAAATGAAAGCCTGTCAAAAGCTCATTACAACACCTGGGTATCTTCACTCTGAAGTAGGACATATAAATGCTTGCCTCTTACGAGAATATTCTCCCTTATTCTTTCCCCTCTAGGGTTAGCGCTCTTTGTGAAAACTGATGGCCAATCAGTTCTGAAGTTTATAATCCCATTTGATTTGAGCACCGGCTGAGCAGAGAAATGGCTCACACCAATTTGAATTTAACAAATGCAGAAATCAAGGTCATTCTCCAGCGTCTCTGTAAGCTGTGATAGAAGGATCGATACATCCACCCAAACAGATGATCTCTCCATAAATCATTTTTACGGGAGGAGGAGGGGTTGGCACAGAACTGACCTAGGCTGTAATAGTAAATTACATCCTCAAACAAAAAATCAAAAAATCTTGGCAACATACTGCACATTTGTCATAAACTAGTGAACTTTAACCTTTTTCAGGCCAGGGAACAACTGTTGTTTAAGTTTAATATTAACCTAAATACTACATTAAAACAATGGGATGTTGCATTCAAGTGTTTCCTAATTAAGTTACCATTGCTTCAAGCTGTTTATAGTAATTATTCAGGTAAAAAGTCAATCAGAAAGCACGCGGGTACCGAATTGAGTCAGTACTCTGTACTAATGGTACTGTTAAAAGACTGTTATCTTTTTTATGTTAGTATCAATTTGGTGACATCACTTTTGACACACCTTCTTGTACATTTAATTGTAATTTTACTTAATACATTTAATGTTGGAGGAACAATGAAACACAGACTTTGGTTCCGTTTTAAATAAAAAATAATTTCGAATAAAAAAATTATTGGCAGAATCCCTGCAATACCTAAGCTGTTGAAACCCTCTGTTATAAATTGATCAAGTATACAATTTTTAAAAAGTATTATTATTATTATTTATCCATGTGTTTTTCAGTAAATGTGTTTTTCAGTAAAAAATAAATAATAAATAAATAAATAAATAAATAAATTAGTTCCAGTCCAAATATTTGAATGGCCAAGTGATATTCCAGGTGTGCTGATATTTAGAATAACAGCACTGGAACATTTCACTGTTTTTTCATTCCATTTGCCTGTGTTAGTGATATTCCAGACCAGAGAATGTGAGCGGTGCAGAGTGGAGGTGGAACGGGGTGCAGATTTGTGTGTGTGACAGGTAAAGGATGGGCAAGGAGGAGGCAGGAACAGGCTGAACAGTCAACATAAAGTTTCAATATCAAACTCAACTTAAATCCAACATAAACAAAGATGCAGCGAGGCTGCATGCATCTTTCTCTCTCCAACCGGTGCCTCCGGCCACCCCTTATCTCGCTCTCTCGCTGATTATCTGATTCAGTGCCGGCCATGCTCCATCACGGCCCGGCCACACCCTCCTCCTCGTCACAGTATGATTTTGTATTGAATGAAGTTGGAGCATCTGTATTTTCCTTCACATCAGGATTTATTTCACCAGTGAGTGTGGAATGGGAAATGGAGAACCTGGAGTGGAGCTGTAGCATGGTGAATACGGAAGGCTTTGTGCGGGGAGGGAAAATTGCTGTCGCTATATACTGTATTCCAGTCAGGGATTTGCTTAGTGACATGCAAAGCTTGATGGTTTGGCTTCTTTTGGAACTATTTTTGTTGGAGGAAAAATAAAATACAGACTAACAAAACAATGACCAAATTTGGTCTGAAATGTAAGTTACTCAATATTATGGTTTATTCTTGTTTGTAGAACTTTGTATAAAAGCAATATAACACTCGCAATCGTCTTGTTCTACTGAATATGTCTGTGATTACTTCAGCCATGCTAAAATTCAGTACACCACCATTTTTCCTGATGTGATATTGCTTACATTACTTTCAAACAGACAAATATTCTTACCTTTGAGTTTGTTCTGAACTTCTAATGCAATATCCAAAGGGTAAAATGGAAGAACAGGGTCAGTAGCGAGTCGCAGGATGGCCTCAGCTGTTATCTGAATTGACAAAGACAAAAAGCCCCATCAAAATTCTGAAACCAATTCTGAAAATGTCATAAACAAAAAACTTTAACTTCAAAAGTACAAACCCTGAAACAAGGTTACTGTCAACAGCGGGGCGTTTTGGGGAAATAATCATTATATTTTAAGAGTGCAATGAAAAAAAACTGTAGCTAGTCAAGTAAAAAGACAATTTGAAGACCAAGAAAAAGCCAAATGGTCGGCAACACACACGATAGGAAATTCCAACATAGCTGGTATCTATTAACCAACCTTTCAGCAAATCCGGTAGGAATGGACAAACATGGAAATGAGGAATATTTCTCAGTTTTCAGTTTTTTAATGTGTACTCTCCTCATGTACATGCTTTGCAACAATGTACTGTACCATTAAAATAATTGTCTTTCAATTAGCAAAGCTACGTTTTAAGTGTTGAAACTGTGCATGACTGCTCCCTTAGTGCTTCTTTCTTATACTTAGATAATAAGTGCTTTTTCAGGATACAAGGCCTTCAACGCTTCAACAATAATTGTTGGTTGTGTTCAGTCTTATTATCTTTTCAATGCCCTTTCATTGATTTTTCACTCCCTTGTCTGATACCGTTGCTTTCCTCCCCAGTCACTCTGCATTGTTGTCCGTTGAGCGACTGTAATCATGCAGGTGATAGAGATCTGTACCAAGCTATTCCTTTATCCATGCTGCCCACTGAAAAACCACAATCTGTCACATCACACCCAGAGGGACAGTTTTCACCACTTCTCATCTGTATGTTGCCCTTCTTCCTCTAGCATCGCTGATCAAACATTATTGATTTGTCTGGGGTCTCTTCAAGTTCTGCATGAGGTTAACACACAGGCTGGGGAACTGCACAGTATGAACACTTATCGACTGCGGTTCTATCATATGGTAAGTGTCTCTTCTGCCCAACCTCTCCTGACCTCTGAAAAAAAAACCACAGTTTTCTGGCTAGCTGGACAAGGGTTTTGGAGATGGCGATCCCTCTCTCTCGGGATGGGTGAAACCACAAATGGTGATAGGGCACTATTGCACATGCCTCAAAGGAGGATTCCGTGTCTGACCACTGACCCTGACTAAATGAATCAGCCCAAGGGCTGGAGTTTGCTGGCCTCTCAGGAGAGCTCAGGATCAGGGGTGAAGTCTACACTGAACACCAAGGTCAGCTCGCATTTTCTCCTTTTTTATACCACATATATATATATATATATATATATATATATATATATATATATATATACATACACTGTATATATACTGTTACCGTAGACTTTGTCAGTTCGAACCAGTCTGGCAATTCTCTGTTGACCTCTCTCATCAACAAGGCATTTCTGTCCATAGGACTGCCACTCACTGGATGTTTTTTTGGTTTTGGCACCATTCAGAGTAAATTATAGAGACTGTTATGCAGGAAAATCCCAAGAGATCAGCAGTTACAGAAATACTCAAACCAGCCTGTCTGGCACCAACAATCATCCATGTGATTATCTAATCAGCCAATTGTGTGGCAGCAGTGCAGTGCATAATATCATGCAGATATTGGCCAGGTTTTTCAGTTAATGTTCACATCAACCATCAGAATGGGGAAAAAATTTGATCTCAGTGATTTGGACCATGGCATGATTGTTGGTGCCAGATGGGCTGGTTTGAGTATTTCTGTAACTGCTGATCTCCTGGGATTTTCATGCACAACAGTCTCTAGAATTTACTCCGAATGGTGCCAAAAACAAAACAACATCCAGTGATGCCAGTTCTTTGAATGGAAACACCTTGTTGATGAGAGAGGTCAAAAGAGAATGGCCAGACTGGTTAGAACTGACAAAGTCTATGGTAACTCGGATAACCGCTCTGTACAATTGTGATAAGAATAGCATCTCTGAGATGCGGGTTGGTGCTGTTTTGGCGGCACAAGGGGGACCTACACAATATTAGGCAGGTGGTTTTAATGTCGTGGCTGATCGGTGTATATACAGTATATTCTTATTTTACTGTTGGTCTTTTAACATTTTTTTTTTTTTTTTTTTTTTTTAAGATAGTAGATATAGGAAAGGAAATGACTGTAAGAAGAAGATGGAACAGAAAATGTTGTAAGCCAGACTCAAACTCAAATCACCTACATGAGCACCACATCTAAATATGGTATAATGTGGTAATAGCTAGGCCAAAGAACAAAAATTAATATCCTTATATACAAGGAAATGCTAACTGTATGCCACAGCGAAAAAAAAAAAGAAAAAAAAAAAACCTTCTTCACAGGGAAAAGCATATGATAAGAAATAATTGGGAAGAAGAAGGGATTACAGGAAATATTGCAAGCCAGACTTGTATTCAAATAACCTGCATAAGTAAAATGGCTCAACACACATACGCACAAAAAATACAAAAATATCCATCTTTGCAAGAAAAATTCAGGACATAAAGGGCAAAAGAAGGAACTGGAAATGTTGCAGGGCAAGCCCAAACTTATGTCACCCACATGTGCACCACAGCTCAATGCCTGCATATGTGCTAACTGCTAAGCCACAGTACCAACATAAATATCCTTTTTTTGCACGAAAAGGCAAATGAATAATGCATATCAGCATTCAGAATCAGTATAAGTAGTTTGACATTTTCAATAACAATAAGGCATCAAAATCATAGAATGAGCATTTCTTTAGTTCTCATATTTTTTTTTTTCTAAATCTATTTTTTTTTTTTTTTCAGTTTCTTATAAAACAACTGTAAGTTATAGTGATGTGGAATCAATCATAGACTATAGATTCCAACACTGATTTCAGCAGAGATAGAGCATTAATCAACATGTGTATGTGTCTGAACCGAAAAGCTGAATTCTTATTTTTATCTTCATTCCTGGAGTTGCTCTTTAGTTATCTTGCTCTCTCCTTCGATCAGGTGGTAAAAACCAATACTAGACATGAAAGAGGCCACACAGATGAGAAAACTATCACAATCCTAAGAGATGAAAGATATACATATAATGCATATGACATATATATATACTGTACATACTATATTTAGATTTAGTTTTTCAGAATGTTTCGGATGCAACATATTTTACAAATTGTGCAAAGCTGATATGTGCTGGAAATATTTATCATCTACAACATCAGTTGGCTAGCAGTGACTAAAGAGGAAAAAAGAGAGAGAGTTCCACAAAAAACAAACTGAGGTCTTCAAAATGTGGTCTTAGCAAGGTTCGTCTTGGTATCCCTGTTAACGACCAGTATTGCTCCTCACCAGCATACAGTATGTTGTGTTTTAGATGTTTGTCGACAGTTGGGATCCCTCACAACCCCTCACAGGCTTCTTAACTAGCTTAACCAACAAGCTTCCATTGGTCAACCAGCTTAATTATAAAGACCATAATGGTTGGACAGCATTTTTTGGCTGGTGAACAACATGGCTATACAGGACCACCAGCTAGATCAGCACTAAACCAGCAAAAAATATCATGGTTACTTTCATAAACTCTGTTCCCTGATGGAGTGAACAAGACGTTGTGTCGATGTAGTGACACTAGGGTCATTCATGGGAGACCCAAACACCTCTGCTTTTTTGAAAAAAGGCCAATGGGAATTGGCGAGTGGAATTTGCATGCCATTCCCCCAGACATACGGGTATAAAAGGAGCTGGTATGCAACCACTCATTCAGGTTTTGTGCTGAGGAGCCGAGACCAGGTCCCGGCCATTTCAGCGGGTAGTTCAGCGTTGTGGCAAGAGGGACACAATGTCTCGTTCCCTCCATCAGGGAATGGAGGTTACGAAAGTAACCATGATGTTCCCTATCTGTCACTCACTCGATGTTGTGTCGATGTAGTGACACTAGGGGTCCCTATTCAAAACGCCACAACTATCTGAACTGTGTTACGTGAACTGGCGGTGCATGATGGGCAGACCGCTATGTGCCTCGTAGCCAGCACACATGGCCATCACGTAACCTCCCACAATGCTCTTATGAGCGTCGAATGGTCCTACCCGAAGGGGGAGGATTTTCTACAAAGCATGGCGACCGGGGGCAGAGGTTACCGTCAGGGAAATGATTTGGTGGAAAATATCACATGGGGTTGCCTTCGGGGAACCAGCACATGTGGAGCACCTACCTCAGTACAGGGTCTCATTAGTGCATGTACTGGGCTGACAGGTAATTTCTCTGCAAACTAACTGCCATAGGGCTAAGGAGGAAAGTCATCCAGGGCTCACAGTCTGTGAACATGACTGGGAGTCAAGAGCACACGTCTTCACCTCAAGGTAGGGGAAAGGCGCTATACGCAAGCGGTACACCCGGCTAGCTGTTCCAGAACTTACCTGCTCGTGCCTGCCAATACATGGGACGAGACCGGCTCAACCTGGAGATTGTAGAACCTTGCAAAGGTGTTGGGTGCTGCCCAGCCCGCTGCTCTTCAGATGTCTGCCCCCGAAGGCGAACCCATGTGATATTTTCCGCAAAATCATTTCCCTGTCAGTAACCTCTGCCCCCGGTCGCCATGCTTTGGTAGACACACTCCTGGTAGAGTGGGCTCGTAATCCCGCAGGGGGTGGCACATCCTGAGCCTGATATGCCATCGTGATGGCGTCAATGACCCAGTGGGCGATCCTCTGTTTGGAGACAGCGCTTCCTTTCCGCTGTCCACCAAATTAGACAAAGAACTGCTCGGAGCTTCTAAAGCTCTGCGTGCGATCCAAATAGATGCGTAAAGCTCGCACCGGACACAGCAATGTCAAGGCTGGGTCTGCCTCCTCCTGTGGCAGCGCTTGCAGGTTGACCACCTGATCCCTAAAAGGGGTCGTGGGAACCTTGGGCACATAGCCAGGTTGGGGTCTCAGGATCACATGAGAGTAACCCGGACTGAACTCCAGGCAAGATTCGCTGACAAAGAAAGCCTTCATGTCCCCTACCCTTTTGATGGAAGTGAGCGCAGTCAGGACAGCAGTCTTCAAAGAGAGTGCCTTAAGCTCAGCTGACTCCAAGGGCTCAAAGGGACCTCCCCATAGACCCCAAAGAGACTACAGAGAGGACCCACAAGGGGACAAGGTGCAGTCTGGAAGGATTCAACCTCCTAGCACCTCTCAGGAACCTGATGATCAAGTCATGCTTCCCCAAGTACTTACCATCTACTACATTGTGATGAGCCGAAATAGTGGCTATATACACCTTCAAGGTGGAGGGGAACAGCCACCCCTCCAGCCTCTCCTGCATGAAGGAAAGCACCGATCCAACTGCGCATCACTGGGGGTCTTCGCATCGGGAAGAACACCACTTAGCGAACAGACACCACTTCAAGGCATACAGGCACCTCATAGAGGGAGACCTAGCCTGAGTGATTGTGTCTACCACCATGGGTGGTAGGCCACTTAGGTCTTCTGCGTCCCATCCAAGGGCCAGACGTGGAGATTCCAGAGGCCTGTCGCGAGGAGCGTGAGATCCGAGAACCACGTCTGGGTGGGCCAGAAGTGTGCTACTAGGATGATCTGCTCCTCATCCTCTCTGACCTTGCACAGAGTCTGTGCAAGTAGGCTCACTGGGGGAAATGCGTATTTGTGTAGTCCAGGGAGTCAGCTGTGTGCCAGCGCATCTATACCAAGGGGTGCCTCGGTCAGAGCGTACCAAAGCAGGCAGTGGGAGGATTCCCGGGAAGCAAACAGGTCTACCTGTGCTTGACCGAATCGACTTCAAATCAGCTGGACCACCTGAGGGTGGAGTCTCCACTCTCCCCTGAGGGTAACCTGACGTGACAGCGCATCCGCTGCGGTGTTGAGGTCGCTCGGGATGTGAGTGGCTCGTAGCGACTTGAGGCGCTGCTGACTCCAGCGGAGGAGACGGCGGGCGAGTTGTGACATGCAGCGGGAGTATAGACTGCCTTGACGGTTGATGTATGCTACCATCGCTGTGTTGTCCGTCCGGACCAACACCTGCTTGCCCTGGATCAACGGCCGGAACCTCCGTAGGGCGAGCAGTACTGCCAACAACTCTAGGCAGTTGATGTGTCAAAGCAGCCGCAGGCCAGTCCAGGGGCCGGCAGCTGTGTGCCCATTGCATACGACGCCCCGGCCCATCTTGGAGGCATCTGTTGTAACCATGATGTGCCTGGAGACCTGCTCTAGGGGAACCCCTGCCCATAGAAATGCAAGGTCGGTCCAAGGACTGAAGAGGCGGTGACAGATCGGTGTGATGACCACACAATGTGTCCCGCGGCACCATGCCCATCTCGGGACTCTAGTCTGAAGCCAGTGCTGAAGCGGTCTCATATGCATCAACCTAAGCGGTGTGGCCACCGCTGAGGATGCCATATGCCCCAGGAGCCTCTGAAAAACTTTCAGTGGAACCGCTGTCCTCCATCTGAACACCTTCAGACAGTTCAGCACCAACTGTGCACGCTCGTTTGTGAGGCGCGCCATCATCGAGACTGAGTCCAACTCCAAACTGAGAAAAGAGATGCTCTGAACCGGGGAGAGCTTGCTCTTTTCCCAGTTGACCCGAAGCCCTAGTCGGCTGAGGTGCCGGAGCACAAGATCCCTGTGTGCGCACAGCAACTCTTGAGAGTGAGCTAGGATTAGCCAGTTGTCGAGATAGATGAGGATGCGGACGCCCACTTCCCTTAGCAGGGCAAGGGCTGCCTCTGCGAACGAAGATGCGAGGGGACAAGGACAGGCCGAAGGGGAGGACCTTGTACTGGTACGCCTGGCCTTCGAAGGCAAACCGCAGGAAGGGTCTGTGTCGAGGTAAGACTGAGACGTGGAAGTACGTGTCCTTCAGGTCTACCACCGCAAACCAATCTTGATGCCGGACCCTTGCTAGAATGCATTTTTGCTTCAGCATCTTGAACGGGAGTCTGTGCAAAGCCCAGTGCAGTACTCGCAGGTCCAGGATTGGTCGCAACCCACTGCCTTTCTTCGGTACGATGAAGTAAGGGCTGTAGAACCCTTTCTTCATCTCGGCTGGAGGGACAGGCTCTATCGCGCCCTTGCGCAGAAGGGTAGCGGTCTCCGCACGCAAGGTAGCTGAACCTAGGCGGGCGCATGGCGAACTGAATCGCGTAGCCGAGTCGGTCGGTCTGGGTCAGCCATCGTGATGGGTTGGAAAGCACGAGCCATGCTCCCGAACTCCGGGCAAGGGGGACCAAGGGAATAATCACGTCGGACGTACCGGCAGGTGGGGCCTCATGGCGGGGTGGAGCTCGAGGTGCCACATCGAGGGGACTCAAGCCCGTGGCCGTGCTGAGTCCAGGGACATCAAAGCACTTACCTGGCTCCTGCCGCCCACCATAAGATTGGCCGAGGAGGGGGGAGGAGGAATTTCATCCCCATAGTCCACCGGAACCAATCCCGTGTGGGCGTGTTTGCCACAGCTGGGTGCACAGGGGCAGGGGGTCCGCCGCTGGAAGCCATACCTGCAAAAATGGGATGGTAGACGGTGGTCCAGAGAAGCAGATCTCCTCGCCCCTGGGTCGCCCGTCTCAGGGGCACTTCGAAGCCTTCCTCAGGTTCTTAGCGGCCGGCCATGAGATGGTTGACGTCTGTTTCCTGCGTTGGGCTACATGCCGGGGCCGGGCCACGGGGGCGGGCTGCGGCAGAGCAGGAGGATGCCCTTGGCAATGAGCAGACGGCTTGCGGGATCTTGAGCCACGCCGGGGCAGGATGTGTTGTATGGCCTCCATCTGCTTCTTCACCGCGAGAACTGCTGGGCAAAGTCCTCAATGGTGCCACCGAACAGGCCAACCTGGGAGATGGGGGCGTCAAGGAACCGTGCCTTGTCAGCTTCTCGAATCTCAACCAAGTTGAGCCAAAGGTGGTGCTCCTGGACCACCAGGGTGGACATCACCTGCCCTAGAGACCGTGCCGTGACCTTCATCGCCCGGAGAGCGAGGTCGGTCGCCGAGCGCAGTTCCTGCATCAATCCCGGGTCAGAACTACCCTTGTGATGCTCTTTTAGTGCCTTGGCTTGTTGTACTTGCAGGAGAGCCATGGCGTGCAGGACGGAGATGGCTTGTCTAGCGGCACCGCAGGCCCTGGTCGTCAGGGACGACGTAAACCTACAGGCCCTGGACGGGAGCTTCAGACACCCGTGCCAGGTGGCGGCACTCTGCGGACACAAGTGCATGGCGAGTGCCTTATCCACCTGGGGGATCACCGAATACCCCCTGGCCGCTCCACCATCGAGGGTAGTGAGAATGGGGGAGCAGAAAGACCGGGACTGGGCAGTAAAAGGTGCCTCCCACGACCTTGTCAGCTCCTCATGCACTTCTGGAAAGAAAGGAACGGGGGTGGGGCATGGCCGTGGGTGGCGCCCCGAGCCCAGGAACCAATCCTGGAGGGTTCTACTCTAGCCTGATGCTTGCGGCCGCCCGGGAAAGCATGTCCGTCATTTCCGTGTCGGCCTGAGACTGGGCGACCATTCCCGAAGGATGAAGGCCAGTCGAAGCCTCTGCGTCCGACTGGACGAGCCCTCTCTCCGATGCTGCGCTCGATATCTCATCGTCTTCTCGGGCTCCGAACAATAGGTCGAACTCACCCTGAGACAAGCCGGCGGTCTCGTCCGAGCGCCCGTCCGGGGCAAGCGAGCATGCTGGGGAATGGGAGGTCCGTGGGGGGATACCCGGCGGAGGTGGTCCCATTGATGTCCCCAAATTAACCGCAGTGCTAACCGACGCTGCGTCAAACCCGTAGGTAGAAGGACCGGTGTGGGGAGCCGCGACCGCAATGTTGCCATGGTCATGTTCTCGCAATGAGGACATGATCCATCCACGAACGATGTCTCCACGTGGGCAGCACGCAGACACGTAAGACAGCGACTGTGGCCATCAGAAGCGGAGAGATAATGACCGCAACCACGGAAAGGCATCTTTAAAAAGACGTTCCGTGTGTGCTGCTCTTTTTGTGAGTGAAAATATACACTTTTAGAATATATTCTCATTTTTCACTCTGCCGAAGCGTCCAGGGGCGTTCTCTGCACTCCACGGGTGCAGAGGGGGAGAAGCCGCTGAAATGTGCCGTAAATCCATCAGTTTTGAGGTGCGTCTTTGGAGGGAAATTAAATTCAGTGCACTGAATACAACTGCTCAGCTCCGAAGAGAAAATCTGAATGAGTGATTGCATACCAGCTCCTTTTATACCCATATGTCCGGGGGAGTGGCATGCAAATTCCACTCGCCAATTCCCGTTGACCTTTTTTAAAAAAAGCAGAGGTGTTTGGGGCTCCCAAGAGTGACCCTAGTGTCACTACATCGACACAATGTCAAGTGAGTGACAGATAGGGAACTATTGTTAACTAATGTTAATGTTTACAACCTTATTGTAAAGTGTTTCTCCTTTCTTTATCATAATTTCTCAACCACAGACATCACAGCAATAAAGTTACTGTGTTTTTCTAAGTTTTCTGTTTAAATCTTTCTAATATTTTGTAGCTTTACCCACCTCTTTTTGTCCACTGTAAACTCTTTTGACATTTACAAATACGGTCTCAGTGTGTTTGTGTGTGTGAGCAAGTACATGTGTGCATGTTTGTGGACTGTTTTTTTTTTTTTTTTCAATCTTGGCTTGCCTTCTGCTCCAGGACATGTGGGTTCTGCAGGGCTTTGAGGGGAATATATTTGTGTATATTAGAGGCAGGTGGTACAGTGGGTTATTGACAGCAGAGGGCTCCCTATGAGCAGCTCAGCCAGACTAATCACAGACTGTGATACACAGCACTGACAGGGAGATCAGACAGGCCCGTGTCTGATCTCAACACCAGACTGAAGATATATATATATATATATATATATATATATATATATATATTAACTACTGTATAAGGTCAAGCATGTGATTGTGATTTGGAGATGCACATGTACTGTGGGATTTGACAGATTAGAGGCAGAAAAGCTGACTGACGATGAAATACACATGGCAGGACTTGTTACGGGCTCATAAATGTGTGCAAACCTGTATGTAAAGAAGATTGAAGTCTGCGACAACAGAGGAGAGGGAATGACAGAGTTAAAGGGATAAAGGGAAAATTGTGTTATTGTTTACCCAAACCTGTATGACCTGATACATTTTAAGGAAGAATGAAGGTAGTAATAAGGTAGAAACCCCAGTCACTATTCTCTTCCATTGTTTTGGAAAGAGCAGCGTCAACATTCTTCAAAATTCCACGTGTTCCACGCAAGAAAAATTTTTACATACAGGTTTGCAATGACATGAGGGTGAATAAATGACATAATTAAAGGGATAGGTAAAAAAACACACACACAAAAAAAATAAATAAAAATAAAATAAAAATAAAAAAAACATTTAAAGACAACAATGTTCTTAAAGCAATCCTTAAAGGAAAAATAAAATAAAATAAAATTCTGTCATTAGTCTTATGTAATTAATCTAATCTTAATCTTAATGTAATTATAAACCTATATGTTGTTATTTTTGTGTGGAACACAAAATTAGAAAGAATATTTGCACAGTTTTTTCCATACAACAAGAGTAGTGACCACACCTGTCAAGCTCCAAAAAGCATCATAAAATCAGTTCATACAACACATGTTTTATATGACTTGTATTTCAAGTCTTCAGAAGCCATTCAATAAGCTTTGTGTGAGGAACAGACTGAAATATTTATTATTACAAATGTATAAAGAAACTGATTAAAAAATAAATAAATAAATAAATAAATAAATAAATAAATAAATAAATGGTGGGTCTTTCAAAATGGGATTAGCTCTCGTGTGTGTGTAGTAACCAGAAGTTAAACACTATTTTTTTTTTAATTCTGAAGGTGCAGAATGTTAGCTTTGGCAGAAAGGATTAACATTTTTGGAACATAAAAAGGAATATTGGAATATAGGGCACAAATCATATGGGCTATCATATGGGGGTGGGAGAGGGGGGATGTCATTCCTTTAACATGAAAAAAAGTTATAATCTCAGTTAATAATAACCTTAATTCTCAACTCTCTTCAGATAAAATGTACTATGCCTAAAAGAGCTCAAGTGTCCATCAACAATATTTTTGGAACAATTTTAGATCTACATCTCATGAAGGAAATACCTGTGTTTGCAGGGCAGCAAAAGAAAAGTGTTAAAGTTTTAGGTAAGCTTTTTTTTTTTTTTTTTTTTTTTTGGTATTGGTTTTGAGTACATTTAATGCTGCATCAGAGCTGCTTTACTGTTGTCATGTCACATTTAGCACATGTCTTGTAACATTTTGAATGCTAAACATTTTATCAAATGGGAGACTTTCAAACTTTAATCTTGAATTTGTTAATAAATATAAACTTTACTAAAACCAATAGGCAAACAGATATCATACATATGACTGAAATTATCTACAAAACAAAACTGAGCACTCGCAATGCAGTTCAAGCACTGAGGCAAAGGTTACCTGACTCTCAGCCTTTATCACGCATACAACTCGGTATCAAATTCAAATGATCTCTGCCAACCAAAAAAATGAGACATGAGCAACATCTGAGGTCCAACAAGATTATGTATATTAAAAATGATATAAAATATATTGAAATAAAAGAATCCTGATTCTGAATAACAAAAAAGGCTTGACATAGTTGAACTATTATTAAAGAGGTCAGAGGGTCTAAGCAGCAGAGTTAATTGGACATCACTGGAGTGCTGTCTATTTGTTTAAAGACCTATATAATTTGTTAATAGCACCAGACTATACATAAAGATAGGAAATTATATTGATTAGGGATTCACAAAGTATTCCAAATAAGATGGCCCAAGGTTACGAAGTTTAAAAGTCTAAAAACTAAATTACCCTGAAACTCAATGCTGACCACATGGCATTTAATGAATCAATGCCTTAATCACCACTGTCAGTCAAATTTATTCCTGCAATATGTCTGGGAAGACAGATTTCTTGTCAAGCAGCCTTCTGCTTCTGTCATTAAGCTTCCAGATGGTGCTGTGCGTTAAGAGTTAACAGCGAACAAAAAATGACTAAACAAGAAGGTAGAAAAGGTCCCATGTGAGTGTAAGTGATCCAATGTTTAGATCGCTGTGGAATTCCTCGATTATGTTCTTGTGTTATTATTAACATATTTACTTCAGCTGTGGAGCTTATAAAGCAGAGGCTGAATTGAATGAAAGGCTTAGTGCTGCTACGAGTCTTCCTGACAGAACTTCCGCTAATGCTTCCATTTCTAAAACAGATAACTGATTTACTTATGATTTAGCAAGGTCTTTGACTACTGTATGTTTGGAAAAGCATACTACCATACCACTTATACTATTTCTGCATCATGTGTACTGTGGACAAATGCAATATGCATGAACTACCTAGATGATCTACTACTGTATATTTTCCAAAATGTGCAGTATGTGATCATTTGGTCATCTCATAACACAGTCTACTCTGCATTCAAGCTTTAAATGCTAAATGCACCATAAGTAAAAACAAACACAATTTTTAGCATCTACTTCTTGACTCATTATCTCAACTGACTGCCAATTTTATTTTATTTTTTTAATGCAAAATTTCACTTTTGTTTTAATTCTGAGAGGATAACAGGACATCAATCGCTGAATTAGGCATGCACCTTAGTCCAACAATTCAACTGTTTAAAACTGTTTAAAAGAAAGTATAGAGTTTAAGGATAAGCAAGTATTCCATTCCACCCATGGCCTCTGTTACCATTTTACTATTACAGTTTCTTTCTCTTGTGTACTGTGTCTGACTCTACACTGTTAAAGATTTTCTCATCAAAAAACAGTAAAGAACTGGCAGCAGGGTTGCCAGCATGTTACTGTAAAATGAACGGTGTCTTGTTGTTGCTGAAATTAACAGCTTTTACAGCTACAGTATACAACTGTAATTTAGCAGCATATAGCTGTCAAATTACATATTATTTACTGTTGTTGAAATTTACATCTATGTTCCCAGCATGCACTGCGGCATGAAGAATTTACTTTGATTTTTTACTGTTTACTGGTTTATTTTGAAGTTGTTTTTGTTGTAGTCTAAGTTACTTGTATTTTAATGTTCAACTTTTACTTTTTTATATAAAAGTATGTTTGTTAATTGCCAGGGTTGAGGAGTAACAAAATACATGTAACTGGAATACGCATTTAAAATACAAAATATAAGTAACTGTATTCCACTACAGTTACAATTTAAATCGTTGGTAATTAGAATACAGTTACATTCAAAAAGTATTTTGATTACTGAACAGATTACTTTGCATTTTATTGTCATTTGTTTTATTTAATATTTAGTCCTTTCAGATGGAAAACATTTATACATATAAATGATGCGATCCAAAGTGCATTTGAACAGCGGTGAAACACTTTCTTATGATATGTTACATTCATACGAGCAGACAGAGAATAAGTTTAAAGTGAGTTTGGAGCAGAAGAAATAGAAATAAACCTTGTGTAAATTGTCAGCTTTATGCTAAGCTAAAATGCTATTTCTAGCCATTTTACATGCACATGTTACCAGTCATGATCATATTTGTTTATCAAGAAAATTCACGTTGGATCATAATTTCTTTTTTTCTAGTAAGACCTTTGATATTAGGGCAAAAATCATATTCTTTATAATTCTTTTATTGTTTTCCTGTAAAAACATCTAAAAATCCTTAAAACAAGATCAATTTGATGTATCTTGTTTTAGAAACAACACTGCATAAGATATTTAGGTTTTTCAGAGAATGTATTTTTAACATGTGTATTTTGTCTTACTGTACTGGCAGAGTTTTTATAGTCAAAACAAGTGAAAAAAATCTACCAGTGCTGAAGAAGTAATCCAAAGTATTTAGAATACGTTACTGACCTTGAGTAATCCAACAGAATACGTTACAAATGACATTTTAGAGCATATATTCTGTAATCTGTAGTGGAATACATTTCAAAAGTAACCCTCCCAACCCTGATAATTGTCACCATTGTTGCGTTTTGTATGCCGAGAGTTGATTTCTGTGTGTCTTGATAACAACTCGAGTTACGCTGTAAGTTCATCAAAAACATCAAACACTCAATTTGCTGATATAATTATGCTGAAATAACCTTTACTGTTTTGCTTTTATGTTTTTATGTGTAATGCATCACTATTGCCACATATAGTGCCATTTGCAAGGTAGAATCAGATATTCAGTCTGACCTTAGGTTTTGTCTTCCAAATAGCACAGTGCTACAGATTGTGTTTTACTTAAACATAAATTGACTGGCTGGAAAAACATAATATAATAATAAAGAACATCCAAGGTGCCAGCTCAAGAGATCACTAATCACCATAATGGTGACTTCAAAACACAACTATTGATAACAAAACAACAACACTAATTAAATTAAGACTTCTATTAAGTCTGAATAAAAACTTTTGTATGTTTTATTTTTTTATTTTTTATTTTTTACAATTTTTGTAGCCCCAATGCAGCATACATTCTTATTCAAGCGCAAAGGCTTATGGGTATTTCTCCATTATAACCCACAATGCAGTGCTATACTGTTATTTTACTGTGTACAGGTTGTTGATGTTTTTTGTTTTTTCATAAAAAAAATACACTGTTCAATCCTGGCAAAATTGAACATTTCATATGTACAAAGGTTGATTTGTTTTATTTGACTTCTCATTAGACAGACAAGTGAAGGCTGATGTGAGATGATAAAGAACAGAGGTGTTGGTCAGAAACATCATGAACACTAACCATGTGCCACAAACTAAAATGTTCATGGGGTGGGGGTGGGGGTTGGGGCGGGGGGTTAAAATATAAGTTTCAGAATGCCACTATAGCTTTCACCAAGATGATATCATGATTTTAAATGTTCATTTTCCCCTAATGCCTTGCATAGAACAGCTATTTACCGTAAAACTAGTCACTTCACAGCGAGACTGCTCTTGATCTCCCAGAATGCAACATTTTTAACAGCAAAATATTGTATTTAAGGAATTTATTGGCTAAAATTTATTGGAATTTGGCTGTAAATTTAAAGCAATTTTTTACAGTGTACATGTACATGGCTTGAGCAACACATTATGTGACAACAGATTTACATTATCCTAGCTTAAAGAAGAGGCATCTTTGTGCATGACCATCAATCTGTAAACAGCAAAAGCTTTTTTTTTTTTTTTTTTTTTTTGAGCCTGCTGTACTGGCAGGTCATTCATCTGTATTGTTGTGCATGTATTCAGCTGCCAAGCCTTCAATTTGGGTAGGAACTGACAGTGAAAAATGGCAGATAATGAAAATTGTTATCTATGAATGTTTTTCATATGTAAATTGGTAATTGGAGGGCATTGAAAAGAAGCTTAAGCAATGTTTTATGCAGGCAAATACACAATGATGGTCCTTACTAAATTGTTCATGGCAGAATGTGTGACCAGTGTAAAGCAGTATAAAATAAATTATCCACTGAAAATCAGGAAAGTTGAAGCATACGTGTGTTTACTCCATGGTGTTGTGAATGGAGATTAATTCCTGACAAACATCTGCCAGATGTTGTGACCTATTAAGCTTCCTGCGTGCAGTTTCACTTAAATTTACAAGCTCACAATTTTCCCATTCCACAAGCATGTTTTTGAATATTAAACACTAATTAGAGTTGCATATGTTTAGGGGAGTGCTGTTTAAATTCACAGCATAATAATGTACTATTAATATTATTTAATTATCTGTATTTCTGACAAACAGCGCAAATCATTGTATAACTAGCAGCATCATGAGACGACCCAGTCTCCGTCTCATTGAAACTGCACCTGTCACAAAATCAGACACATTGTGGTTGTGTTCCTCCTATCTTCATTTGATGGCTTAACGAGAGGAAAATTCCAATTCCTGGGTTACCTGTTTCATGTTTCACACTTACCTCAATGAGGTAAGTACTGAGGCTTTATATGATTAGTTGTCTGTTGCTAAACAACTGTTGCTGAACAACATTCTAGCCTGCATAGTTTTACACTGCATACCTTTGGTACCGCAACACTGGGTTAACCCCGCAAATGCAGGGCTAACCCTGCTCCGGAGCAGGGTTTTATAACCCCGGGTAAAAAGCAGTGCTAATCCCATTTCAAAATTACAAGTGTGAAATGTTGCTTTACCCAGGGTTAAATGCGGGGTTTAGAATGAAGATAACCCGGGGTTAAGCACAGTGTGAAAAGCCCTATGGAGTACTAGAGTACTACAAAATAAAAAATAAATGAAAAATAGGCATGCTAATGCTAATGTTCACTGGGGTAAATGATAAAAGACATATTTGAATACAAGTTTTCCTTACAGTTTGCTTGTCTTTTATTTAAATCACACACCTCTCTTACCTCATTAAAATTAAACAATGTAATGCTGCAGTTGGAATTAAATTTAACCTCTACTTGCTAAAGACTTTTTTCTTTACATTTGTCATTAGGTGACTATTAATTTTGGACCCTGGATGTGACCGACCCAGTCTCATGACATATCGTAGTAATAGTACAAGATGCCGAAAACATAAAAAAAAAAAATCATAAGAGTTGGTTTGCACAAAAACATGCACCTTTTACTCTTATAGAGAAAAATAAAAGAACCAACAAACTATGTTATTATGATTTTCTGTGCGTTTACCTCTAAGCCTAACCATGAAGTCAATCCCCTTTCACAAAACCAAAACTTTAATCCATGATTCAATAGGAAAATAACTTTTGCGTACCATGGAAGAAAACATCCTGGTTACTTTCGTAACCTCCGTTCCCTGATGGAGGGAATGAGACGTTGTGTCGATGTAGTGACACTAGGGGTCACTCATGGGAGCCCCAAACACCTCTGCTTTTTTTAAAAAAGGCCAATAAGAATTGGAGAGTGGAATTTGCATGCCACTCCCCCAGACATATGGGTATAAAAGGAGCTGGTATGCAACCACTCATTCAGGTTTTGTGCTGAGGAGCCAAGACCAGGTCCCGGCCATTTCAGCGGGTAGTTCAGCATTGTGGCAAGAGGGACACAACATCTCGTTCCCTCCATCAGGGAACAGAGGTTATGAAAGTAACCAGGACGTTCCTTATCTGTCACTCACTCGATGTTGTGTCAATGTAGTGACACCAGGGGTCCCTATACAAAACGCCACAACTATCTGAACTGCGTTACATGAACTGGTGGTGTGTGACGGGTAGACCGCTGTGTGCCTCATAGCCAGCAAACCAGGCCATCACGTAACCTCCCCCAACACTCTTATGAGCGTCGAATGGTCCATCAGGAACAAGTCGACTGCCCAACTATAGGAACAGTCTACCCCAGCAGAGGCCTCTTTCCCTCTCTTTTCTCCCCAAAAAGAGTGGAATTTGTTAACTGACTGGGAGCCATAAGTGTCTGCGTCAGGGGGTGTCCCTCCCAAGAGGAAGACACCACAGAGACCACACCAAAAAGAGGGGGTGGGGGTATTTTGCGTGGAATATTTCACATGGTCTTACCGAGTCTTGTCGGAAGTACGTCATGTGGAGAGGTCCCATGGTAGGTCCTACCCAAAAGGGGAGGAGTTTCTACAGAGCATGGCGACCGGGGGCAGAGGGGCCTCTGCCCAAGGAAGATGCAGTTTGCCGACAGGGAAACGATTTTGCAGAAAATATCACATGGGGTCGCCTTCGGGGAACCAGCACATGTGGAGCACCTACCTCAGTACAGGGGCTCATTAACGCACATACTGGACCGGTCAGCGAGTTTCTCCGGGAACTCAACTGCCAGAGGGCTAAGGAGGAAAGTCATCCAGGGATCACAGTCTGTGAACACGACTGGGAGTCAAGAGTGCATGTCTTCACCTTAAGGGAGGGGAAAGGCGCTATGCGCAAGCGGTACACCCGGCCAGCTGTACCAAAACTTACCTGCTTGTGCCTGCCAATACACGGGACGAGACTGGCTCAACCCAGAGATTGTAGAACCTTGCAAAGGTGTTGGGTGTTGCCCGGCCCACTACTCTGCAGATGTCTGCCAAAGAGGTGCCACTGCCCAGGGCCCAGGAGGCCGCCACACTCCTGGTAGAGTGGGCTCGTAACCCCGCAGGGGGTGGCACGTCCTGTGCCTGATATGCCATCACGATGGCGTCAATGACCCAGTGGGCGATCCTCTGTTTGAAGACAGCACTTCCTTTCCGTTGTCCACCAAAGCAGACAAAGAACTGCTCGGAGCTTCTAAGGCTCTGCGTGCGATCCAAATAAATGCGTAAAGCTCGCACCGGACACAGCAACACCAAGGCTGGGTCTGCATCCTCCTGGGGCAGCACTTGCAGGTTCACCACCTGATCCCTAGAAGGGGTTGTGGGAACCTTGGGCACATAGCCTCACTGGGGGAAACACATATTTACGTAGTCCAGGGGGCCAGCTGTGTGCCAGCGCATCTGTACCGAGGGGTGCCTCGGTCAGGGCTTACCAAAGTGAGCAGTGGGAGGATTCCTGGGAAGCATACAGGTCTACCTGTGCTCGACCGAATCGACTTCAAATCAGCTGGACCACCTGAGGGTGGAGTCTCCACTCTCCCATGAGGGTAACCTGACGTGACAGCGCATCCACTGCAGTGTTGAGGTCGCCCAGGATTTGAGTGGCTCGTAGCGACTTGAGGTGCTGCTGACTCCGGAGGAGGAGACGGTGGGCGAGTTGTGACATGCAACGGGAGCATAGACTGCCTTGACGGTTGATGTACGCTACCGTCGCTGTGTTGTCCGTCCGGACCTACATGTGCTTGCCCTGGATCAACGGCCGGAACCTCCACAGGGCAAGCAGTACTACCAACAACTCTAGGCAGTTGATGTGCCAACGCAGCCATGGGCCAGTCCAGGAGCCGGCGGCTGTGTGCCCGTTGCATCCGGCACCCCAGCTCATCTTGGAGGCATCTGTTGTAACCATGACATGCCTGGAGACCTGCTCTAGGGGAACCCCTGCCAATAGAAATGCAAGGTCAGTTCAAGGGCTGAAGAGGCGGCGACAGATCGGCATGATGGTCACGCGATGTGTCCCATGGTGCCATGCCCATCTCGGGACTCAAGTCTGAAGCCAGTGCTGAAGCGGTCTCAAATGCATCAACCTGAGCGGTGTGGCCGCTGTATACTCTTGTTCGTGAGGCGTGCTGTCATCGAGACTGAGTCCAATTCCAAACCGAGAAAATAGATGCTCTGAACCGGGGAGAGCTTGCTCTTTTCCCAGTTGACCCAAAGCCCCAGTCGGCTGAGGTGCCAGAGCACGAGGTCCCTGTGTGCGCACAGCAACTCTCTAGTGAGCTAGGATTAGCCAGTCATTGAGATAGTTGAGGATGCGGATGCCCACTTCCCTTAGTGGGGCAAAGGCTACCTCTGTGACCTTTGTGAAGACATGAGGGGACAAGGACAGGCCGAAGGGGAGGACCTTGTACTGGTACGCCTGGCCTTCGAAGGCAAACCACAGGAAGGGTCTGTGTCGAGGTAAGACCAAGACGTGGCATTACACGTCCTTCAGGTCTACTGCCGCAAATCAATCTTGATGCATCTTGGACAGGAGTCTGTGCAAAGCCCGGTTCAGTACTCACAGGTCCAGGATTGGTTGCAACCCACCGCCTTTCTTCGGTAAGATGAAGTAAGGGCTGTAGAACCCTTTCTTCATCTCGGCTGGAGGGACAGGCTCTATTGCGCCCTTGCGCAGAAGGGTAGCGATTTCCGCAAGCAAGGTAGCGGCGTTCTCGCCCTTCACCGAGGTGAAGCAGATGCCGCTGAACCTGGGCTGGCACCTGGTGAACTGAATCACATAGCCAAGTCGGACGGTCCGGGTCAGCCATTGCGACGGGTTGGAAAGCGCGAGCCATTCACCCAAACTCCGGGCGAGGGGGACCAAGGGAATGATCATGTCGGACGTACCGGCGGGTGGGGCCTCGTGGCGGGGCAGAGCTCGAGGTGCCACGTCGAGGGGACATGAGCCCCATGGCCATGCTGAGTCCAGGAACATCGAAGCATTTACCTGGCTCCTGCCACCCACCATAAGATTGGCCGAGGAGGGGGAGGAGGAATCTCATCCCTGTAGTCCACTGGAACCAATCCCTTGTGGTTATGTTTGTGCCACAGCTGGGCACACAGGGGCGGGGGGCCTGCCGCTGTTGTGCCATACCTGCCAAAATGGGACAGTGGCGGTGGTCATGACGACGGCCGTGCGCACCGGTTATTTGACCCAGGAGATGAGAGAACCATTCTTTTGTCAGGCTTTTGGGTGCCGCAGCCTCCTGGGTATGCAGCGACAAAAGATTGTCCTCCCGGCCCTCCACCAAGGGATGGAGTGGTCTGTCGACCAGCCCCAGAGAAGTGGGTCTCCTCGCCCCTGGGTTGCCCATCTCGAGGGCGCTTCGAAGCCTTTCTTGGTTTATTAGCGGCCGGTCGCGAGACGGGTGGCGTCTGCTTCCTGCGGAGGGCTCCACGCCGGAGCGGGGGCTTGGTGTACTTTCAGGAGAGCCATGGCGTGCAGGGCAGAGGTGGCTTGTCCAGCGGCACCACAGGCCACAGTCGTCAGGGACGATGTAAATCTACAGGCCCAGGTGGTGGCGCTCTGCAGACACAAGTGCACCGCTAGCACCTTATCCACCTGGGGATCACCGAATACCTCCTGGCCACTCCACCATCGAGGGTAGTGAGAGCGGGGGACCTGAAAGACCGGGACCGGGCAGTAAAAGGTGCCTCCCACGATCTTGTTAGCTCCTCATGCACTTCTGGGAAGAAAGGAACGGGGGCGGGGCGTGGCCGTGGGCGGCGCCCCGAGCCCAAGAACCAATCGTTGAGCCACGAGGGTTCAGGGGAGAGTGGAGGGTTCCACTCTAGCCTGACGCTCGCGGCCACCCGGGAAAGCATGTCTGTCATTTCCATGTCGGCGTGAGACTGGGCAACTGTTCCCAAAGGAGGAAGCCCAGCCGAAGCATCAGACTGGACGAGCCCGCTCTCCGATGCTGTGCTCGATAACTCATCGTCTTCCCAAGCTCCGAATGAGAAGTCAAACTCACGCTGAGACGAGCTGGCGGTCTCCTGCGAGAGCCCGATGGGTCCGTTGGGGGATACCCGGTGGAGGTGGTCCCATTGATGTCCCCAAATCGCCCCCAGTGCTAACCGACGCGGCCTCAAACCTTCTTACGAAAGCGAGCCATGACCGCAACGTTGCCATGGTCATGTTCTCGCAATGAGGACTCATCCACGAACAATGTCTCCACGTGGGCAGTTCCCAGACACATAAGACAGCGATCGTGGCCGTCAGAAGCGTTCCGTGTGTGTGCTGCTCTTTTTGTAAATGAAAATATACTCTTTTAGAATATACTCTCTATTTTTGCTCTGCCGAAGCACCCAGGGACGTTCTCAGCACTCCACGGGTGCAGAGGGGGAGAAGCCGCTTAAATGCGCCGTAAATCCAGCAGTTTTGAGGTGCGTCTTTAGAGGGAATTGAATTCAGTGCACTGAATACAACCGCTCAGCTCCGAAGAGAAAATCTGATTGAGTGGTTGCATACCAGCTCCTTTTATACCTGTATGTCCGGGAGAGCGGCATGCAAATTCCACTCGCCAATTCTCATTGGCCTTTTATCAAAGACCAGAAGTGTCTTGGGCTCCCAAGAGTGACACAATGTCGAGTGACAGATAGGTAACAATGGGATTTGGAATGAAATGAGACATGGTATTACATGTTATTGACATACCTCAGTTATTTGTAAAGCATAAATAAATATGGATTGAATAACCAAATTTGTTCACACACATTGGATAAGAGGCTAGCTAAAATTCAATGCCTGTATTATATTGTTGATCAGTTGTTCTCAATAGGAATAAAAGTCAGTAAAACTGATTTTGTTAAAAAAAAAAAAGATTTTGTCATCTCATATGAATTATTACAAGTTTTCATGAGACTATGTTTGATGCAACATACAACCCAGAGAAATTTCTAAAGTTTTTTCTTTTCATTTTGCTAAAAATTACAATGTATTAATTAATTTAGTAGATCTATTTATTAATAAGTGATATTGATTTATTTACAAAAGACAACAATAAAATCAGTTGAAAAACTGGTTTGAAACCAAAATAATCCTATTACGCCACACACAAGCTGAACAGTCTGCCTTCAAGTTATTTGGTATAAAATTGTACATACAGTAAGTAAAGATACAACTGAAAACAATGTTAAAAGCCTTCTTAGGATTGAAACATCTTCTGAACGCTACGATGGATGCTCTTTACAGCTCAGGGAAAGGCCATTGGTTAAATGTCAGAGTTGCGATTCAACTTCTCTCGTTTGACTGTCTTCTGAAAGAAATTTTAAATGAAAAGGAAAAAATGCACTTTGAGGTTTCTGAGAAACATATGGTTCATTGCCAATCTCAAGGTGCATCTTGGAAGAGAAAGATCATAGCACAGACCTGTGAGAGAGACAACAGAGTGCTGGGTCAGAGCCATGGGCAGGGTTAATGTCTCTAAACGCTGACAGAGGTGAATGAAAGGCACAGCAGGCTTTCAAAGACAAGTCTTCTATGCTAAAGGCCACCAGTAAGATTTGGAGGGAAATGACAGTGAAAACTTACATGTAACTTTGGATGTGGCTCTCCATGTGAGTATTGCAACACTCATCGGCAAGACTAAAATGACAGAACTATTTATTAAATCTAACTAAAAATAAAAATCAATGGCTTTTGCACACTGCACATAAACCTGATTTGTTTTTCAGATCTAATCTTCAGGCTCAGTGTAACGTATGCTGGAACTGCTGACAATGATGGCAATGATGAAGACGTGAAGATGAAGAACCTAAGTGCAGTTTATTATATAAGTGAAATCCAAAAACCCTAACCATAAATGTGATCTAACAAAAACATAAACTAGACTTGACTATGACTATGACTATGACTACAAAACAACATTCATATTCAATACTTGACCACTAGACAATGAAAACATGAGGGCTTAAATACAAGACATGGGAGAACATAAACCAATGAACAAACAGAAATCATAACAAGCTAATTAAACAATAACCCAATGAAAACATGACACAAGAACATGGAGGGAAAACAGAAATCACATGACAAGGGAAACAGGAACACATGACATGAACCAGGAACTAGAATTTCAAAATAAAAGACATGAACCAACACAATACACATGACATATCCCCCCACTAAGGGGTGGCTCCCGACACCCCAACACATAAACAAAACACGTAAAACATTACATAAATTCAAAGTTCTGTAGGGAGCGGGGTTGGGGGGGGGGTCTTGAGGCGTGGGGCGTGGCGTGGTGAGAAAGGGCGAGGGGCATGGGACCAGGGCAAAGTCTGTGGGGGGTGAAGCCATGAGAGGCTCAAGGGGCGGAGCCATGGAAGGTGGAGCCGTGAGAGGCTCGAGGGGCAGAGCCATGGAACGTGGTGCCCGGAGAGTAGCCGAAGACTCGAAGGGCCAGGGTGGAGCCGATGGCAGGGAGGACCAAGGCGGTGCTGGAGGCTCGGAGGAGCAAGGCGGAGCTGAGGGATCGGAAGACTGAGGTGGAGCCGGTGGGACTGAGGACCAAGGTGGAGCCGTAGGGAAGGAGGTCCCCAGTGAAGCTGACAGATCGGAGGGATGAGGCGCAGCCAGAGGATCGGAGAGCCAAAGCGGAGCCAGGTGACCGACAGACCAAGGAGGAGCCGGAGGGACGAGGGACCCCGGCACAGCCGACAGGCTGAAGGACCGTAGTGGAGCCGAGGGACAGCCGAGCTGAGGCAATGTCGAGGGACCGACAGGCCAAGGCAAAGTCCAAGGTTCGGAGGGTCCAGGCGGGATCGGAGGGCCGAAAGTTCCCCTTGCCTGCTCAGGAGAACTAAGGGTGGGTATAAGGGTGGGAACCATCTCCAGGTCCCACTGCTCAGGTGTGGCTGTGACATGGCATGGAGCAGGCTGAGGCGTTGCGGTGATGTGGCATGGAGCAGGCTGAGGCGTTGCTCTGACGTGGCATGGAGCAGGCTGAGGCGTTGCTCTGACGTGGCATGGTGCAGGCTGAGGCGTTGCTGTGACGTGGCATGGAGCAGGCTGAGGCGTTGCTCTGACGTGGCATGGAGCAGGCTGAGGCGTTGCTCTGACGTGGCATGGAGCAGGCTGAGGCGTTGCTGTGACGTGGCATGGAGCAGGCTGAGGCGTTGCTGTGACGTGGCATGGAGCAGGCTGAGGCGTTGCTGTGATGTGGAACTCTGGCTCGGAGGCGGCTATGACGTGGAACTCTGGCTCGGCGGCGGCCATGACGTGGAACTCTGGCTCGGCGGCGGCCATGACGTGGAACTCTGGCTCGGCGGCGGCCATGACGTGGAACTCTGGCTCGGCGGCGGCCATGACGTGGAACTCTGGCTCGGCGGCGGCCATGACGTGGAACTCTGGCTCGGCGGCGGCCATGACGTGGAACTCTGGCTCGGCGGCGGCCATGACGTGGAACTCTGGCTCGGCGGCGGCCATGACGTGGAACTCTGGCTCGGCGGCGGCCATGACGTGGAACTCTGGCTCGGCGGCGGCCATGACGTGGAACTCTGGCTCGGCGGCCATGACGTGGAACTCTGGCTCGGCGGCCATGACGTGGAACTCTGGCTCGGCATCCACCTCCCCCACAGTGAACAGGGAACCAATGAACCGTAGGGCGAGGTCGATATATTGAGCCAGGCTGAGGGAACTGCGACCGCCAGGCATCAAAAAAGAAATGGACTCATTCAGTCCAAATCTAAAACAGTCTTTGAGGGCAACCTCATTAAAGTCCACCTGGCTGGCTAGACCGCAGAAGTCCTCAACATAGTCCACCAGGGGACGATTCCCCTGACGTAGGCGCAGAAGTAAAACTGCTGAGTTCATGGTTGGTCAAGTATTCTGTAACGTATGCTGGAACTGCTGACAATGATAGCAATGACGAAGACGTGAAGATGAAGAACCCAAGTGCAGTTTATTATATAAGTGAAATCCAAAAACCCTAACCATAAATGTGATCTAACAAAAACATAAACTAGACTTGACTATGACTATGACTATGACTATGACTATGACTATGACTATGACTATGACTATGACTATGACTATGACTACAAAACAACATTCACATTCAATACTTGACCACTAGACAATGAAAACATGAGGGCTTAAATACAAGACATGGGAGAACATAAACCAATGAACAAACAGAACTCATAACAAGCTAATTAAACAATAACCCAATGAAAACATGACACAAGAACATGGAGGGAAAACAGAAATCATATGACAAGGGAAACAGGAACACATGACATGAACCAGGAACTAGAATTTCAAAATAAAAGACATGAATCAACACAATACACATGACACTCAGACTTTTCAGACTGTCATTTTGCAAGTAATGAAATCAAACCAGGTAACACTTTACAACAAGGTTCCATTGGTTAACATTAGTAAATGCATTAGGTATCATGAAAATAAAACAATTATTATTATATTTTTTACAGCTTTTACAGTATTAATCTTTTTTAATGTTAGTCAATAAAAACACAATTGTTCAATGTTAGTTTATGTTAGTGCATAGTGCTTTAACTAATGTTAACAAATACATCTTTTGATTTAAAAAATGTAACAGTATGTTTGAATTAACATTAACTAAGATTAACAAATGCTGTAAAAGTATTGTTCATTGTTATTTCATGTTAACAAATGTTGTTAACTAATGTAAACAAATGGAAACTTAATTGTAAAATGTTACATCAAACCGTTCGTTCAAACAGTGTAGTTTAAATCCAGTACATGAATACAGTACATAAATAATATAGTAATAGCTATAGTAATAACTTATTAAGCAATATTGTACACTTTGTATGACATTATATCGCATCCAGAATTAAGAAAAATTACTTCATATATATATATATATATATATATATATATATATATATATATATATATATATATATATATATATACTCTATATTGCCAAAAGTATACGCTCACCCATCCAAATAATTGAATTCAGGTGTTCCAATCACTTCCATGGCCACAGGTGTATAAAATGAAGCACCTAGGCATGCAGACTGCTTCTACAAACATTTGTGAAAGAATGGGCCGCTCTCAGGAGCTCAGTGAATTCCAGCGTGGTACTGTGATAGGATGCCACCTATGCAACAAGTCCAGTCGTGAAATTTCCTTGCTACTAAATATTCCACAGTCAACTGTCAGTGGTATTATAACAAAGTGGAAGCGATTGGGAATGACAGCAACTCAGCCACGAAGTGGTAGGCCACGTAAAATGACAGAGCGGGGTCAGCGGATGCTGAGGCGCATAGTGCGCAGAGGTCGCCAACTTTCTGCAGAGTCAATCGCTACAGATCTCCAAAGTTCATGTGGCCTTCAGATTAGCTCAAGAACAGTGCATAGAGAGCTTCATGGAATGGGTTTCCATGGCCGAGCAGCTGCATCCAAGCCATACATCACCAAGTGCAATGCAAAGCGTCAGATGCAGTGGTGTAAAGCACGCCGCCACTGGATTCTAGAGCAGTGGAGACACGTTCTCTGGAGTGACGAATCACGCTTCTCCATCTGGCAATCTGATGGACGAGTCTGGGTTTGGCGGTTGCCAGGAGAACGGTACTTGTCTGACTGCATTGTGCCAACTGTGAAGTTTGGTGGAGGGGGGATTATGGTGTGGGGTTGTTTTTCAGGAGCTGGGCTTGGCCCCTTAGTTCCAGTGAAAGAAACTCTGAATGCTTCAGCATACTAAGAGATTTTGGACAATTCCATGCTCCCAACTTTGTGGGAACAGTTTGGGGATGGCCCCTTCCTGTTCCAACATGACTGCGCACCAGTGCACAAAGCAAGGTCCATAAAGACATGGATGAGTGAGTTTGGTGTGGAAGAACTTGACTGGCCTGCACAGAGTCCTGACCTCAACCCGATAGAGCACCTTTGGGATGAATTAGAGCGAAGACTGCGAGCCAGGCCTTCTCGTGCAACATCAGTGTCTAACCTCACAAATGCGCTTCTGGAAGAATGGTCAGAAATTCCCATAAACACACTCCTAAACCTTGTGGAAAGCCTTTCCAGAAGAGTTGAAGCTGTTATAGCTGCAAAGGGTGGGCCGACGTCATATTTAACCCTATGGATTAAGAATGGGATGTCACTTAAGTTCATATGCGTCTAAAGGCGGGTGAGCGAATACTTTTGGCAATATAGTGTATATATATATATATATATATATAAAACTAAACAAATTTGACTTAAGATTATATTTTTATAGTGTTTAAACAGAGACCATATGAGATATATATATATATATATATATATATATATATATATATATATATATATATATATATATATATATATATATATATATATTTTTTTTTTTTTTTTTTTTTCATTTATTAAATATAAGATTTTAATCCAATTTCAAACCACAAATGGACTTCTTTCTTTCACAGACTGTTTTTTATCAATGGATTTCACATGTTCTTTTTGCTGCACAAAAAAACTAAACAGATTTAAGTCGGATCCCCCAACAACAATGCCAGTGTTTACTTTGATTCCTAATAAAAAAATCCTGATCCTAAAAAAATTTCCTGAATGCTTCTCTATTTTTCTCTCTGTTTCCACTCTTCATGTTTTGTTGAGATGTAGAGCAATGTCTTAAAAAGTTACATCAAAATGTTGAACAAACAAAAGCAATAGCAGAGGAAATTACATGCATGCTAGTTTACCGAACCAAAGGCCTATAAACCTTGGGATTTTAAGGTGTTCACAAGGGTCAAAAATATAAGCTTCAAATGAAATGGATTTGACTAGGAACATTTATTTCTTAAAAGCAGGGCAATAGGAATAATTACAGTATATAAGTGTTGGGGGCATATTAAAGTATAGATCATTAAAAGTAAAGATAATCTTTGTGAAGAATGTTGAATTTTCTAAAAGTGAAACTTCAACACACCCGCAAGAGTTATGATTGCTATGCCCTCTCTCAAAACATTGCAATTATACTGAAAAGACACTATCCATAGTCCACAGATGGAGCCTGCTCCACAACGGGGAAAATTCTACCAAAAATCACCCAAATTAATGTTATGTTACAAATGCACAGATTAGATGGCTTGGTGTGTTATGATGTGTTAATTTTTAATTACTGAAGTTCTCAAGAATTACGCATGCCTCAGAGCTGCAAAGACAGCGAGAAACCATGTTCCCTAGGGAGTACACAGATAGTGTACACCCATGGCTGCATTTTAGATTTGCAAGTGTTTTCTAACAACTTCAAATTATGTGCCATTTTGCTTCATTATAGATGCATATCATATGCGCTTAATTGGCTTTAGTGGGACTTCAAAAACACAACTGGGTCCATCTTCGCAATGACTAACGCAGGAGTAAAAAAAAAAAAGAAAACAAAAAGGACAGCAGAAAAAAGTTAAAAGATTCTGCATGAAAGAAAAGAGAAGCGATTGCTTGCTTCAAAGGGTTTATGTGCTCAGAAATTATTTATATGGTATGAAAAACTCTATCTTTAAACCTGACAAAATATGCGATTCAATGCTATGTGTTTCCACTCGAAACAAAGCTAAAAGTTGAAGATGACTTTTGAAATAAAAGCTACTCAGTATGAAGGTCAAGTGAGTTCCCTATCTGTCACTCACTAGAAGTTGTGTCGATGTAGTGACACTAGGGGTCACTATTGGGAGCCTGATACACCTCTGGTCTTTGATAAAAGGCCAATGAAAATTGGTGAGTGGTATTTGCATACCACTCCCCGGACATACGGGTATAAAAGTAGCTGGTATGAAAGCGTAAGAAAGCAAGCCACCCCAGCGGCTCCCTGCCTCGGTCCTTCTACCTACGGGTATGAAGGACATGGGAATGAATGGGACCACCTCCGCCGGGTATCCCCCCATGGACCTCCCACTCCCCAGCATGCTCGTCTGCACCGATCGGTCTTCCGGATGAGTCCGCCGGCTTGTCTCACGGCGAGTTCGACCTCTTGTTCAGAGCCCGCGAAGCTGATGAGCTCTCGAGCGCAGAATCGGAGAGCGGGCTCATCCAGTCGGACGCAGAAGCCTCAGCTGGGCTCCCCCCCTCGGGTACGGTTGCCCAGTCACAGGCTGATGCAGAAATGACGGACATGCTTTCCTGGGCAGCCACGAGCGTCGGGCTAGAGTGGAACCCTCCACTCTCCCCTGAACCCTCGCAGCTCGATGATTGGTTCCTGGGCTCACGGCGCCACTCAAAGCAGCCACGCCCCGCTCCAGTCCCTTTCTTCCCGGAAGTGCATGAGGAGCTGACAAGATCGTGGGAGGCACTTTTACTGCACAGTCCTGATCTTTCAGCTCCCCTGCCCTCACTACCCTGATGGCGGGACGGCCAGGGGCTATTCGGCGATTCCCCCAGTGGATAAGGCACTCGCGGTGCACCTATGCCCGCAGAGTGCCACCACCTGGCGCGGGCACCCAAAGCTCCTGTCCAAGGCCTGTAGGTTTACGTCGTCCCTGATGGCCAAAGCCTACAGTGTCGCTGGACAAGCCGCCTCCGCCCTGCGTGCCATGGGTCTCCTGCAAGTCCACCAAGCCAAGGCGCTAAAGGAATTGCATGAGGGTAGTTCCGCCCCAGATTTGATGCAGGAGCTGCGCTCGGCGACCGACCTTGCTCTCCGGGCGGGCGATGTCCACCTTAGTGGTCCAGGAGCACCAGCTTTGGCTCAACCTGGTCGAGATGGGTGAGGCTGACAAGGCACGGATCCTTGCTGCCCCCATTTCCCAGGTTGGCCTATTCGGTGACATTGTGGAGGACTTTGCCCAGCAGTTCTCAACGGTGAAGCAGCAGACGGAGTCTATCTGGCACATCCTGCCCCAGCACGGTTCAAGATCCCGCACCCCAACTGCTCGTTGCCAAGGGCATCCCCCTGCGGTGACTGAACCACAGCCCGCCCCTTCAGCCCGGCCCCAGCATGGAGCCCACCACAGGAAGCAGACGCCACCCGTCAAACGGCCGGCCGCCAAGAACCCACAGAAGGCTTCGAAGCGCCCCTGAGACGGGTGACCCAGGGACGATGAAACCCACCTTGGAGCTGGTAAGCAGACCACTCCATCCCCCGGTGGAGGGCTGGGAGGAGAATCTTTTGTTGCTTTTTCATTTAATTTCGCCGCATACCCAAGTGGCTGCGGTACCCAACAGTTCAGCAAAAGAGTGGTTTCTTCATTCCCTGGGTCACATTCCCGGTGTGCAAGGCTGTCAGCACGACCACCGTCCACCTTTTCATCCTTGCAGGTTTGGTGCTCCAGCGGCGGTCTCCCCGCCCCTGCGTGCCCAGCTGTGGCACAAATCCGCCCCCGATGTGACAGTCTCCACAGGTCACGAGGACAGGCCTCTTCCTCCCCCGTCCCAGGATGTTCCGGGGGTGGTCACAGGAGCCAGGTAAGTGCTTCAATGTCCCTGAACTCAGCACGGCCACAACATGGCATGGCACCTTGGGCTCCGCCCCGCCACGAGGCCCCACTGCTGGTATGTCCGATGAGATTGTCCCCTTGGTCCCCCTCGCCCGAAGCTTAGATGCATGGTTTGCACTTTCCTATCCGTTGCGATGGCTGATCCGGACCGTCCAACTCGGCTACGTGATTCACTTTGCCAGGCATTTGTTCAGCGGCATCCACTTCACCTCGGTGAAGGGCGAGAATGCTACTACCTTGCGCGCGGAGATTGCTACCCTCCTACGGAAGGATGTGATAGAGCCTGTCCCACTGGCCGAGATGAGGAAGGGGTTTTACAGCCCCTACTTCATTGTACCGAAAAAAGGCGATGGGTGGCGGCCAATCTGCGAGTACTGAACCGGTCTTTACACAGACTCCTGTTCAAGATGCTGACGCAAAAACACATTCTGGCGAGCGTCCAGCATCAAGATTGGTTCGCGGCGGTAGACCTGAAGGATGCGTACTTCCACATCTCGATTCTACCTCGACACAGACCCTTCCTGCAGTTTGCATTCGAGGGTCGGGCGTATCAGTACAAGGTCCTCCCTTTCGGTCTGTCCTTGTCCCCTCGTGACCTTGTGCTCTAGCACCTCAGCCGGCTGGGGCTTTGGGTCAACTGGGAAAAGAGCAAGCTCCTCCCGGTTCAGAGCATCTCTTTTCTCGGTTTGGAGTTGGAATAAGTCTCATTGACAGCGCACCTCACGAATGAGCACGCACAGTCGGTGCTGACCTGTTTGAAGGCATTCAAACAGAAAACAGCGGTTCCACTGAAACTCTTTCAGAGGCTCCTGGGGCATATGGCATCCTCAGCGGTGGCCACTCCGCTCGGGTTGATGCATATGAGACAGCTTCAGCACTGGCTTCAGACTCGAGTCCCGAGATGGGCATGGTGCCGCGGGACACATCGCGTGGCCATCATGCCGATCTGTCACCACCTCTTCAGCCCTTGGACCGAACTCACGTTTCTACAGGCAGGCATTCCCCTAGAGCAGCAATTCTGCTCGCCCTGTGGAGGTTCTGGCCGTTGATCCAGGGCAAGCACGTTTTAGTCCAGAAAAGACAACATGGCAACGGTAGCATATGTCAACCGTCGAGGCGGTCTGCGCTTCTGTTGTATGTTACATCTAGCCCCCCGTCTCCTCCTCTGGAGTCAGCAGCACCTCAAGTCGCTGCGAGCCACTCACATCCCAGGTGACCTCAACACTGCGGCAGATGTGCTGTCATGGCAGGCTACCCTCAGGGGAGAGTGGAGAATCCATCCTCAGGTGATCTGGAGTCAATTCAAACAGGCACAGGTAGACCTGTTCGTCTCCCAAGAATCCTCCCACTGCCCGCTCTGGTACACCCTGACTGAGGCACCTCTCGGTATAGACGCGCTGGCACACAGCTGGCCCCCTGGACATCGCAAATATGTTTCCCCCAGTGAGCCTACTTGCACCGACCCTGTACAGGCAGGCGTTCCCCTAGAGCAGGTCTCCAGGCGCATTGTGGTTACGACAGATGCCTCCAAAACGACCTTGCACAGACCCTGTGCAAGGTCAGTGTGGACGAGGAGCAGGTTGTCCTGGTATTACCCTACTGGCCCACCCAGATGTGGTTCTCGGACCTCACACTCCTCACGACAACCCCCCCCAGAAGAACCTTCTTTCTCAGGGACGGGGCACCATCTGGCACCCGCTGGAATCTCCATGTCTGGCCCCTGGACGGGACACAGAAGACTTAAACGGTCTACCACCCATGGTGGTAGACACCATCACTCAGGCTAGGGCCCCCTCTACGAGGCGCCTGTATGCCTTGAAGTGGCGTCTGTTCGCTAAGTGGTGTTTTCCCAATGCGAAGACCCCCAGAGATGCACAATCAGGTCAGTGCTTTCCTTCCTGCAGGACAGGTTGAAAGGGCTGCTGTCCCGTTCGACCTTGAAGGTGTATATAGCTGCTATAGCGGCACACCACGACACAGTGGATGGTAAGTCCTTAGTGAAGCACGACCTGATCATCAGGTTCCTGAGGGGCCCCAGGAGGTTGAATCCCTTCAGACCACACCTCGTTCCCTCATGGGACCTCTCTGTAGTTCTTCAGGGTCTACAAAGAGCCCCCTTTGAGCCCTTGCAGTCAGCTGAGCTTAAGGAACTCTCTTTGAAGACTGCCCTCCTGACTGCGCTCACTTCCATCAAGAGGGTAGGAGACATGCAAGCGTTCTCTGTCAGCGAAACGTGTCTGGAGTACGGTCCGGGCTACTCTCACATGATCCTGAGACCCCGACCGGGCTATGTGACCAAGGTTCCCACGACCCCTTTTAGGGACCAGGTGGTGAACCTGCAAGCGCTGCCCCAGGAGGAGGCAGACCCAGCCCTGACGTTGCTGTGTCCGGTGCGCACTTTACGCATCTATTTGGATCGCACGCAGAGCTTTAGAGTCTCTGAGCTGCTCTTTGTCTGCTTTGGTGGACAGCAGAAAGGAAGCACTGTCTCCAAGCAGAGGATCGCCCACTGGCTCATTGACGCCATAACTATGGCAAATCATGCCCAGGACGTGCCGCCCCCGGTAGGGCTACGGGCCCATTCTACCAGGGGTGTAGCAGCCTCCCGGGCCTTGACCAGGGGCGCCTCTCTAACAGACATTTGCAGAGCAGCGGGCTGGGCGACACCCAACACCTTTGCGAGGTTCTACAATCTCTGGGTGGAACCGGTTTCATCCCGTGTAGTGGCATGCACAAGCAGGTAAGTCCGGGACAGCCAGCCAGGTGTATTGCTTGCGCATAGCACCTTTCACCTCTCCTGAGCTGAAGACATGCGTCGTTAACTCCCAGTAGTGTTCACAAACTGTGTTCCCTGGTTGATTTCCTCCGAGCCCTGTGGCAGACGAGTTTGAGGAGAAACTCGCTGCCAGCTCAGTACATGTGCTAACTAAGCCCTGTACTGGGGTAGGTGCTTCGTGGTGAACCCCATGCTATGTATATCTTCCACTAATTCATTTCCCTGTTGGCAAACTTTGTCTTCCTTGGGTAGAGGCCCCTCTGCCCCAGTCACCATGCTTGTAGTAACTCCTCCCCCGTAGGGTAGGGCCTACCATGGGACTTCCCCACATGGCATACTTCCGATATAGCTCGGCAAGACCATGTGACATATTTCCACTTAAATACCCCCCCTCTCTCTGGGCGGGTTGTGGTCTCCGCGGTGTCTTCCCCTTGGGAGGGACATCCCCCCGACTAGATCTGGTGGCCCCAGTCGGTTAATCCCTCTTTTTTTGGGGGGAGTGGAAAAAAAGGGGATAAGAGGCCACAACTGGGCTACCCCGTCTCTATCTTTTGGGTAGTCGACTTGTCCCCAAAGGGCCTTTCGACACTAATTACAGTGTTGGGGAAGGTTACGTGTTGGCCTGGTGCGCTGGCTACGAGGCACACAGTGGCCTGCCCGTCACACACCACCAGTTCATGTAACACAGTTCAGCCAGTTGCGGCGTTTTGTATAGGGACCCCTAGTGTCACTACATCGACACAACGTCGAGTGAGTGACAGATAGGGAACATCCTGGTTACTTGCGTAACCTCCGTTCCCTGATGGAGGGAACGAGACGTTGTGTCCCTCCTGCCACAACGCTGAACTACCCACTGAAATGGCCGGGACCTTGTCTTGGCTCCTCAGCATAAAACCTGAATGAGTGGTTGCATACCAGCTCCTTTTATACCCATATGTCCGGGGGAGTGGTATGCAAATACCACTCGCCAATTTTCATTGGCCTTTTATCAAAGACCAGAGGTGTCTCGGGCTCCCAAGAGTGACCCCTAGTGTCACTACATCGACACAACGTCTTGTTTCCTCCATCAGGGAACGGAGGTTACACAAGTAACCAGGACGTTTTCCCGAGTTTCTGCTTGTAAACAGCACTGAAACCAAACTTGCCTGTTAACAGCAATATAATTACTATGCTGACAAATGTTGAGGTCCCTCTAGCCAGAACTGTGCACTAACACTGCTGGGTATTGTGTGAATTGTTACTGTACCTTTTCCACTTATTGCATATATTCAGGGTTGGGAGGGTTACTTTTAAAAGTATTATGCTAGAGATTACAGAATACATGCTGTAAAATGTAATTTGTAACATATTCCGTTAGATTACTCAATGTCAGTGACATAATCTAAATACTTTGGATTAATTCTTCAGCACTGGCAGATTTTTTCACTTTTTTTTTTATTTTTTATTTTTTTACTATAAACAAGTAAATAAAGAAAATACACTTCACTGTAAAAACACATTATCTGAAAAACAAAAAACAAAAAACAAAAGCCTAAATATCTTATGCAGTTTTGCTACTCAAGTAAATATATCATGTTTAAGGATTTTTAGATATATTTTTACAGCCAAACAATAATTAAAATTCTCATTAAGAATAACATTTTTGCAGTACATATTTGCTCTATTATCAAAAGTCTTACTAGAGAAAAAATGTTTTGCTCCAACGTGAATTTACGTCATAGAATGCATTCTAAAATATAATCAAGTCTGGTAAGAGATGCATGTAAAAGCAAAGGTTCATATGACAATTTCCACAAGGTTAACTAGTTTTGCTGCTTCAAATTTCAAAGCCTCACAGAGTGAACACCATGACATCCTTTTTCTGATCGTATGTGGATTCTGTTCCTAGAATGTAGAAACATATTATTTGTAACTTTCTATGTGATGTTAAAGGCTACATTAGTTAGCATTTCCTGTAGAAATTCCCTAAATACATAAAAAATGTGGACAAGGCATGTACTCGTGTATTTATTGGATTTATGTTTCATCTGTCAAAGAGTTTCTAACTGTTTTTTGTTAAGCAGTAGAAACATTGTGTAGCTCCTCTATTAAACTATCAAGGGAAAGTTCCTCAGTGACTTTCACTCACAACAGTTTGAACATATATGAATGAAACAAATCATAAGAAAGTGTTTCACTGCTGTTCGTGCACCTCAGATTGCATAATGTACATGTATAATTGTTTTACAACTGAATAGTCTAAATATTAAATGAAACAAATGACAATAAAAAAAAAAAATACTTTTTGAATGTAACTGTCTTCTGACCAACAATTTAAATTGTAACTATAGTGAAATACAGTTACTCATATTTTGTATTTTAAATACGTAATCCAGTTACATGTATTCCGTTACTCCCCAACCCTGCATATATTATGAATTGTTACCTGTTCCACTCATTGCATGTATTAGTGACATTAAACAATGGATGTTCATGAATTTTCTCAAACTAAATACAAATAAACTGAAATACTGTTAATTGGAACTAATGCTCAAGTAAAAAGGCTGGACCTCTGCATCAGCATTGATGGGGTTCATGTCAAGCCCTCCCACACTGTACATTATCTTGGCATCCTATTTGACTCAACTCTTTCTTTTGATTCTCACATTTCCATTGTAGTTAAAAATGCTTTTTTTCCATCTACGGAATATTGCACACCTCCTATCTTCTCTCACCTTGGATGATGCTGAAACCCTAGAACATGCATCGATCACATCACTCCTGAATATTTGCAATGCCATACTTGTTGTCTTAACCAAAAAAAAAAAAAAAAAAAAAAAAAAAACATTGCTCGGCTACAATATGTTCAAAATGCTGTAGCAAGAGTCATCACCTTCACTAAGTGTTCTGATCACATTACACCTCTTCATGATCTCCACTGGCTGCCTGTTGCATCTTGCATTAAATACAAAATACTCCTTCTAACATTTAAGGCTTTAAATGGTCTTGCCCCAACATATTTGTCTGATTTACTTCACCCATATCTCCCACCTCAGTCTCTCAGATCCTCTGAACTTGGTCTTTTGTCAGTTACAAGATTTAAACTGGCCACAGTTGGCAGTAGGTCATTCTGTGTTGTTGCTCCTAAACTGTGGAACTCACTACCTCTTAATCTTCGCAATATCTCCTCTTTAACTGCTTTCAAGTCTCAACTAAAAACACACATTTTTTCTACTCATTTTGACTTAGCATCTCAGATGTAACAGTTACTTGATGTTCATGTCTTGATACTTTGTGTGTGTGTGTGTGTGTGAGTTTGGTTTGGTTTTGCCAACAGCATGGGAACCAAATGTTCCTACAAGGAAAGCAAAACCTGAAATCACTTACAACATAGGGATCAGCCAATGACAATGAAATGGCTTAATAAACACACTGAATGATGTTGTAATGAAAATCTCATTATGCAAAGGATTTCTGTGAGGGTTAGGTTAAGGATTAGGGGATATAAAATATCATTAACTCTGTATAAACACAAAAGAAGTAAATTGAAAGTCCCCACCGTGCCAACATGTGTGTAGTGTGATATGGTCGTCTTTTTTTTTTTTTTCTTTCTTCTTCCTCTTGGAATTAGACATGCACAAAAAGTACAGTTATCAACAGTGGATGTATTAACTTTAGTGCAAATTTCTCCTGTCATATAACCTTCCATTTTTTATCCTTTTTGTGGAATTTGCCTTTAGGTCACATTTATCTTTGCATGTCAAAATTCTGCTGTTGAAAAAGGCGTGGGTGAATGTTAAGTGCGTGTAAAATGCACAAAAATGAATTGCCAAGCAACCTCTTTTTTATGCTGAACTTTATATTTTTTATGATTAACTTTATTCTTTATAGGGTGATTTATACAGAAACTCACCGCTAAAATAATTTCCCCATCAACTGTGAATACTTATTGTAGCTTTGTATGAAGCACCACCCACATAGAGGTCACTGCAAAACCAAGTAACTTCCTACTGGTCAAAGTTCAACAAATTTGAACCCTGCGCGAAATTTGTACAGTGAAATTTGTTCACCACCAGAAGTCCATCAGATGAAATCAAGAGTAGCATCAGGTCAGGCAGACCATGTTAGTCAGCTTGCAATCAGCTGATGCTCAGCTGATCATTATGTCTACCGATACAATTCAGACTCCTATCAAAGCAGTTCTTTATTAGTCCCCCATTCATTCATTCATTTCATTGCATGGATGCAAGCTGTAACTTACTCTGAACTTTGACATTTCTGGACTATGCAGCATAGTGGCCCTCCAGGAGAAGACTGAATAGCTCTATATGCTCTACATATGGCTATTGCTCATATTCAACATAATTTAGCCCTTGGCTCCTTGCTACAAGGATGTATGTCTCCGGATCAAATTCATATTAACAGTGCTCTTTAGCATCGTGCTGTTGCCTACAACACACTGCCTGTACTTATTAATGCCTGGGTTGTATGCTTTCCCAATTAGGCCTCAAAATACTCAAGGGTCACTCTAGTTCGTCATATTCAAGGTCCCACTGCTTGCCAAAGAGGAGTTTGTTGGTCAGTAATCTTATAACCTTAGATTACGTGCATTGAGCACTACACAATTTGAAATTAAATCCTTTGGTTTAATAGCAATATGCTAATTGCTATTCATCTAGGGCTGCACCGCTAATCAGTTGAGTTACAGCTGCCATGGTTGACTTTCTTAAGAATCAATATAGTATTCTGATACAGTAGCTCTAATCTCGTTATATCACAATTTTGGTTACATGCTAGCCCATTCAATCACAGATGTCTGTTGCTTGCTTTTGCGTATAATAAATATAAGTATTGCTGCTAAAGGGCCATCTTTGTATCAGTAGCTATTGAAGACATGCTTAGTACCACAAAATAAGAATTTCTATGTATTTTCATTAATTAGAAATCAGAATCAGTTGCCATGTCATATTAAATGAATCAGAATTATCACTGGTCTTAATAGTGCAGCCATACTGGGTAATAGGACATTACACTTGCTTTTATTATTCAGGTAATAGCAACTTGCTGTTGCTAAGCTAATATATGTCTCTGCTTCTGCGTGGGGTGTATGCTTCCCCCAGTAAATTCCTCAGAATGATAATAGGAATTTGCAGCTCGTTTTCAAAATCAATCCAGGTTATGGCAACATGCTCCTTGCTTAGGCTAGTTAATGTCTCAGTTGCTGCTGCATGGGGTGTATGCTTCCATCAGAAGATTCCTCAGCAGTAGTTATAGGAATATGCTATTTATTTTATTAACCTCCAGGTTATAAGATAATGTATGTCTCTGCTGCAGCATGGAGTGTATGCTTTCCCCATTAGGTTCCTCAGTATTCATAACAGGATCATGCCACTCGTATTGATTCCTTTCCTGGTAATGGCAACATGCTGTTGCTTTAATGTAATGTATGTGTTTGTTTCTGCATGGGGTGTATGCTACCCCCAGTAGGTTCTTCAGCATTTGTAACAGGAACATGCTGCCCAATTCTCACCCATATCCAGGTATAGAAACATGCTTACTGCTTTAAGCTAGTTTATGTTCCTGCTTGCAGCGGGGGATGTATGCTTCCCCCAGTAGGTTCCTCAGCTTTCATAACAAGAACATGCCCCTCGTTTTGATTCTTTTCCAGGTAATGGCAACATACCTATGTTGCTTTAAGCTAGTTCATGTCTCTGGTTGCCATTGTATTGGGCTTATGTTTCCCCCAGTAGGTTATCCAGTATTGTAATAGGAACTTGCTGCCATTTTTCATTCACATCCAGGCATGGCAACACGCATGTTGAATTAAGCTAGTTTATGCTTCTGTTTATGGCACCATGGGGTGAATGCTTCCCCCAGTAAATTAGCATTACTCGATATCTTAACACTTCAGCAGTCGGCTTTCGTAGTTGTGTATTCGGCATGATATCACTTGGATTCAGTAAAACCAGCAACAGCATCATGTTGGTAGGGGGATTTATTCGCTGATCTCCCTGGCACCATTCAAGCATGGCTGGATGGATGGATGGGAAGTTTTCCCAGAACAGAACCATACTGAAAACACCAACAGATGCTTAAATTGTGTACAATCGACGAAATACCATTAAGATGACTGTATTATTACTGAGACTTTTGACTGTCATTAAAAAAATTAAAAAAATAAATAAATAAAAAGACTAAATTATAAATGTGAAATGCGATTATCATTATATGTTGTCAAAAATCTGACTGAAAAAACACTGGTCACCAGCACATGTTGTGTTTTGCTAGTGAAGAGGAGATCCAACAGCTGAACTAGCACAAGACCAGCACTAACTAATATAAATCAGCCCGGACCAGTCTGAAAATACACTCTGGTCTGAGTCTTTTCAGCAGGGTATGCACTCAACCAACTTATCAGATATCAGAAGACAAAGAAAAAGGGTGAAATGAGGGTAGTCAAGGCAATACCATGCTCTGAAAGAATGGGCTAATTTGTCCTCAAAAGTGCCAGGCTGGCTCTCAGATTTAAGTTTTCAACCTTTCACCCAAAAAACCCTCAAAAGTACAGAGGGCTTTTTAATCAGCAGCAGTGATGGATGAGCTATGAGTCTTCTCCACACTTGGGATGATCCAGCAAACATGAAACAGAACACTCGGACAGCCTTCATTCTGTGGACAAATTACACTCCCCCATTACAATGTGTGCCAAACGACACTCGCGTCAGCTCTCATACAATGAGACGCCAATTGTGTTAGCCAGGTGATAAAGGAGTGTCTCTGGGAAAGCAACATCCAAACACTGAGTTAAACCCAGGAGTGTCTGGGAAAATTATTCCTTGATGTCTTGTCATGGTATGTATTAGGTGGCAATAAACTCATCCTGATATTGTACCAGTTATGGCGTAGAGGAGGTGGAGAGAACACATCTGTCATATAAAATAAAAAGATATAAAATGGAAATATCTGCTGTTTGCTGATCCATCAGTGGCTTTAAAATGCCAATTTCTCAAATTGATCGAGTGGTTCTAAATTATTGCTTCATAGTAGAGGACTTCACGGTTCCACCCTAACCCGTACGGGTTCGGATCCACGTTTTATACGGTCAGCTGGGTCCGAGTCGGGTCCCATTCTATTGCTGCGGGTCCCGGGTCTGTTTAACATTATGTGTAATACCTGAGTCAATCCGAGAAGACCCTGCCGTGATCAGACAGCGTTGATGATGATGGTGCTGTGTGTGTGTATTGTAACTTGCAACATTGTAAAATTAGGATGAGAAAGTGCGGGCCGGGAAATAAGGTGAAAAATGGAGCGGAGCCACAACGAGCTGAGTGACGTCAGAGCAGAGTTAAGGCACACAATAGCAAATTAGCAATACTAACTTTAGCAGCTGTGGCAAAGAACGAGCAATCATTATTATAGTTCAAAAGGGCAAACAGTTGAAGTTATCTTATGCAAGATACAAAAAAACTGCAAAGCTGATTCTAAACAAGTCACATTTGTCATCCGTCACCGTGACAGCAAGTGGACTTTAGAAGCTGAAATAATGAGTGGATTAGCTATGCTGTTTCAATCAGCAAGAGAGGAATCACAGAAAACCTGGATGTATTTTACCAACTTTCTTGGCAAGGAGGATGGATTATATGCATCATGGCCAGGCACAGGGGAGAAGGCTACAAATGTTTGCATTAGGTAACACACAAAGTTTTGTTTTCACAACTTGTAAATTAACTTGTTAATAGCAATCTACTTTGAAATCGGTGTCGATCGGGTCTGTGTCTACCGGACGGGTCTGGGTCCCAGCTATCAAATAATAGACGGGTCCGGTTCGGGTCCGGCATTTCTCGGTTCTGCATGGATATGGGTCCAAGCTTTCAAATAATAGATGGGTCCATGCAGTACATTTCCTGGTCTTTTTGGGTTCGGGCACAAATTTCTGGACCCGTGAAGACCTCTACTTCACAGGTCTGTTCTGATAGAGTTGTGGACAGCAGAAAAAAACAAACAAAAAAACAATGTTAAATGCAAATAATTAAATGCAACTAAACATAAAGCATAATGATATATTGTTAAGAGAGCAAAACAAATAAGCAAAAACACATATACTTTGTTGTTGATGTCAATGTCCTTGTGTCCAATTGAACTCTACCAGATTTTGCTGCAAATTTTCCTGCAAATTTTGCTGCAAACATGCTACTAGCGAAATTAGACTGATTCAAGGTTGTATGAAACCCCATCATGCTCAAATACTAATACTAAATAAATAAATATGAAGACACAATGTCATTTAGCCTATGTCTTGTTAATAATTTTGCATATTGTTGGACCAATGCAGTTTGTGCTAATTTTAATAAATTTATGTAAAATATGGGTCTTGAAGAAGTAATTTTCTGTTTTAGAAACCTCAAAAGACATCTGCATTCATAACAGTGTTTTACACTTCCAACTTGTTTGCAGGTCAACAGTTTCTCAGACTGAGTGTACAGAACAGGGGTGAAGCACAGTCAAGTGTGAAATTCACCCTTTGTGTTTGCAACTATTAATAACAACCCTGACAGAGACACTGATAAGTAAAAGTGGTCCATGAGAGCAGCTCTGTTTCTTTTTAGTAGTAGAACAACATATAATGAGATACTGACACATTCCATGCTGCGTCTGTCTAGAAAACAGCATGCAAGAGACAGAGAGAATGTGAATGATGCAAATCAAGCAGTTTATGTATGTTCACTAAGATAGTCTGTCATAGTGATGAGGCGTTTTTAAACAGTCCAAAGGGAATATCAAATTAATCAATTTAAAATTTTTGTAATTCAAGAAACATAAAAGTCTAAAGGACAACCAAGAAGAAACTTTAACTGCCAAGAAGTTGCTCTTTTAAATCTTAGGGGACATAAAAGAGTTCTTAGTTATGCTTAATTTAAAGGAATAGTTCACCCAAAATTATTGGGAAAAAGGGAAGGTTTTCAGTAAATATCTCTTACATTTCAGTCTCTAGCTCTATTTTTCACTCTATACCTAATGTTTTATGTTTTAATATATATATATATATATATATATATATATATATATATATATATATATATATATATATAAAGAGCACTCTGGACATCTCTGCTATGTGTTCCCAAAATAATATAGGTTTAGAATGACAAGATGACAGAATTTAAATTTCTGGGTGAACTAACCCTTTAAGTATAAACTTTGTCTCTGACATTTCTCAAAACATAAGAAATAAGAATAGTCACAATTGAGACAATTGTTGACATATAGTAAAGGGGATCGCACACCGGACGCATCTGGCAGATGACATAGCACATTCTAAAATTCAAAATGACTGTTTTCAATGAAGGTACGCACACCGCCGCCGCTGCTCAGCATCTGTCGGAGGCGCCCAGTTACGTCTCCGAAGGCTGCTCAAATTTCTGCCATTTCTACCCAAGTCATAATCAAAGGTCATAGATTATTTACTATAGCATTGTTCATTCTTGAAGAAGTGAAAAACCTTGGAAACTTTTGTGTCTACTGTCAGCCACCTGAACCGCATTGACGTGCCCTGTGTTTAATACCTGTGCTGTGTCCAAGCCGCAACGCAGTGTGGAACTTCTCGTCCGGTGTGCGACTGCCTTAAGAGTACAGAGACACAAGATGAATGTAGATAGACTAGCTTAGATAATATTATAGAATTGCAGACTTTGTTACCTTTTTCAAATCTGAGCAGTTTGCAATTTTGTTGAGATCTCGTCTTAAACTTTAGATTAGCCCCATGTGAGTGTACTGGAGTCTTTTTCTCAGGAGAAAAAAATCTGAGAGGCAGGAGACTTAAGCAAAAATCGCCATTTGGTCACCATTTAATCTCATTGCTGCCTAGGAAAAAATATTGAGATCTCATTTATGATGTGATTTTTCTTCTCTACAGGAAATAATAAAACCCAGTTCCAAACACAAGACGATGAGAACAGATACTTTATGAAAACCTCAGTAGGCAATGGCTAATTGAGGTGTAAAGCAGTGTTGGGAATCTTTCCATTCCTCCACAGTGTGCAGCTATACAGGGACAGAACCATTGAGGCCTAAGGCAGAGGACTTGAGTTGACATGTTGTCTATTGTGAATAAATCACCTCAATGAGCTTTGACATATTCTGTGCTGGAGCAGGTCTGTAAGGTATTATCGACATGGGTTTTCCAAAAGCAATTTATCAAGATATGTTCTTCTGTTCTAAAGAAAAATCTAAATGAGGAGTATACAGGGAGTGGGAACCTGAAACAGAGTGAGATAGACATCTTTTTTTATTATATAGCATTGCTGTTTAACCTTTATACTCTGTTTGTTATGGGTGCATTTTCATAGTGTTTGGGGTCAAACATTTTTTAACCTTATTTACCTTTAAATTACTGAACTACACCATTAATATTATTTAAAATAATAAAATGTTATGTTACATTCACATGTACACTACCGTTCAAAAGTTCATTTACTCATTTTTTATTTTTTCACCTTTTAGAATAATAGTAAAGTCATCACAACTATGGAATAATAGAAATGGAAATATGGGAATTATATTGTGACTAAAAAAATCCAAAATAAATCAAAACTATGTTATATTTTAGCATCTTCAAAATGTGGCCACCCTTTGACTAGATTTTGCAGAAATGTACTCTTGGCATTTTCTCAACCAACTTCTTGAGGTATCACCCTGGGATACTTTTTAAACAGTATTGAAGGAGTTCCCATCTATATGCTGGGCACTTAGTGGATGCTTTTCTTAATTATTTGGTCCATGTCATCCATTTCAAAAACGTTTATTTATTATTTTTTTATTTATTTTTTTATAAAATTTTAGTTTTGTAATTAAATATATTAATATGTTGGCACAATTATATTTTTGTCTACAAAACTAATTTCATTTACATTACATTTAAGCAGACACCTTCAGATCAAAAGGTTTTTAAGATCATGAGAAACTTTTCAGGCAAGTGACCCCAAACTTTTGAACGGTAGTGTACATTTATCAGTTTCATTCATGGAGAAGATGTGAAAAAAGTGCCATGCATTAGGGGCAGATTGCTGCATCTGCTGTAAAAAAAAAAAAAAAAAAAGCAAACTGATGTATTTTTTAACTTATCAGTTATATAAGTTATGCATTTGGATATATATTTAGACATTATCAAAGTCATTAAAAAAATCACTATTTTTGTCAAAGTTTAGCATTTGTCCGATTTTTGTTAAGCATAAACTTTCTCACAGTGGAAAAGATAAACTGTCTCAAAGTCAGCCTGATCTCTCTCTCTCTCTCTCTCTCTCTCTCTCTGTGTGTGTGTGTGTATTCTCCATTGTGAATGTGTTATGTGTCATGGACCCCTTTGTTTCTGTGTGTGTTCTTCATTGTTACTGATTTTATTTGACAAATTCTATAAACAAATGCTCTCTGTTATAGTTTCACCTATTTATTCCTGTGTGTGATTGTGTGTGTTTGTGTGTGTGTGTGTGTGTGTGTGTGTGTGTGTGTGTGTGTGTGTGTGTGTGTGTGTGTGTGTGTGAGAGAGAGAGAGAGAGAGAGAGAGAGAGAGAGAGAGAGAGAGAGAGTGAGTGTGTGTGTTCTCCATTGTGAATGTGGTATGTGTTATGGACCCCTTAATATCTGTTTATTTTCTGTATAATGGTTCCAGGGCAAGACAGAACAATAATGGGGAAAGAGGGCAACCCTGCTGGGTGCCCCTATCCAGAGTAAAATAATCTGAAATTAGTCCATTTGTTTGTACCGCCGCTACTGGGTGTCTATAAAGTAACTTAATCCATCCAATAAACGTACTCCCGAACCCGTATATTTCCAAAACCTTAAAAAGGTAATCCCATTCTACCATATCAAATGCCTTTTCGGCATCAAGTGAGATGGCAGCAACCGGAGATTGTTCATTCGCTACTGACCACATAATATTGATGAGACGCCTAATGTTATCAGAAGAGCTGCGGCTCCGAATAAACCCCACCTGATCTATATGTATAAGACTTATACTTAATCGATTAGCCAGAATTTTTGACAAAATTTTTACATCTAACTGGATCAGGGAAATTGGACGGTAACTTTTACACACTTGGATCTTTGTCCTTTTTAATAATCAGACTGATCCGGGCTTGTGTCATGGTTGGCGGAAGCTTTCCATTCTTTAATGATTCAGTATAAACTTCTAGCAAAAGTGGAGCCAGTTCTGTTGCATAAGATTTGAAAAACTCAGCAGCAAAGCCGTCAGGCCCCGGAGACTTGCCTGTAGGCATGGCCCCAATAACCTTGCCAAGCTCCTCCAAGGTTATCTCAGAATCTAGAGTATTTTTTTGCTCAGTCGTCAGTTTAGGGAGATCTAATGGTTCCACAAAGTTTCTAATATCTTCATCAGTAGACGAAGACGTGGAACTATAGAGATCAAGATAGAATTCTTTAAAAGCATTATTAATATCAATGGCCGAGGTAAATATTTCACCACCAGCAGATTTCACTGAGGGAATGGTAGAAAAAGACTCTCTCTGCTTTATATATCTAGCCAAAAGTTTTCCTGCTTTGTCCCCCGACTCAAAGTATGACTGTCTTGCCCTGAATAACCAAAACTCCACTTTCCACGACAAAATAGTATTATATCTGTATTTCAATCGAGTCAATTCTCTGAGGCCATCGGATCACAAATGGCGCTTCAGCGCGGACTCAAGATGGCGCCGAGTATGGCTGCTGCGTTGCGAGCTCCGACACAACATAGCAATGGTTTGTTTGTTTTGTTTACAATTCTTATGTTTTTTGTCTTTGATGTTGTCTGCCTTATTGTCTACGACAGACAAACACTTTTGGACATTGGTTCAGCGATCTCACACCGTAAACCGAACTTCACATTCCTCAATGCCGACCCGCTGTTTACAAACACGCAAGCGGAGCCCTTTGTCTGGGCAGCACAGCCGCGGAAACGCAGGAGGAAAAGGGGAAACAGAGCCGGCGTTCTCATCAGAGTAAGACGCCGCGCAAATCGACCCCCGCTACCCACTATTCTACTGGCAAATGTTCAGTCTCTGGATAACAAGCTCTGCGAGCTGAAAGCGCGTATCTCTTTCCAAAGAGAGACGAGGGACTGCTGCATTATCTGCCTTACGGAAACTTGGATGTCTGCGGAGATTCCAGACTCAGCCATTGAACCCGCGGGGTTCTCCATGCTCCGAGCGGACAGAGCGAAAGACCTCTCAGGTAAAACTAGAGGAGGTGGTGTATGTTTTATGATCAACAAATCCTGGTGTGATCAGAGGAACATACATTCCATCAAGTCTTTCTGTTCTCCTGATCTGGAATTTCTTATGCTTCTGTGTCGACCATTCTGGCTACCGAGGGAATTCACAGCGGTCATTATCACTGCTGTGTACATCCCACCACAAGCCGACACAGACCGGGCACTCAAGGAACTGTATGGGAGTATAAGTGAGCAGGAAACCGTGCACCCTGAGGCCGCGTTCATTGTGACCGGGGACTTTAATAAAGCCAGTTTAAAATCAGTCGCACCAAAATATCACCAGCACATTAGTTTCAACACACGAGGGGACCGGGTTTTGGACCATTGCTACTCTCCGTTCCGGGATGGCTACAAATCCCTCCCCCGCCCACCATTTGGCAAATCGGACCACTCTTCCATTCTGCTTCTGCCCGCTTACAGGCAGAAATTGAAACAGGAAGCACCCACCCTCAGAACGATCCAGTGCTGGTCAGACCAATCAGACTCTACGCTACAAGACTGTTTTGATCGCACGGACTGGGAGATGTTCCGGTCCGCCTCTGATGACGACATCGAGCTTTACGCTGATAGCGTAATGTGTTTCATCAGAACGTGCGTAGAGGAAGTGATTCCGACCAGAACTGTGCGAATCTATCTGAGCCGTGGATCAATAGCGATGTTCGCGCGGCACTTAATGTGCGGACCTCCGCTTTTAATTCCGGGAACGCGGAGGAGCATAAACAAGCCAGTTATGCCCTCCGAAAAACTATCAAAACAGCAAAACGGCAGTACAGGAGCAAGATTGAAGGACAGTTTAACACCACCAACTCTAGAAGCATGTGGCAGGGAATTAACATCATCACGGACTTTAAAGGGAATAAAAACTCCGCCATGAACACCGCTGCCTCTCTACCGGATGAGCTAAATACTTTTTATGCTCGTTTCGAGGGAAATAACACCGCCCTCGCGGAGAGAGCTCTCACGGCCGAAGCTACAGAGGTTAGTTCACTCTCCGTCTCTGTAGTGGATGTAACCCGATCCTTCCGACAGGTGAATATCCGCAAAGCCGCGGGTCCAGACGGCATTCCGTGCCGCGTCATCAGAGCGTGCGCGAACCAGCTGGCTGGTGTTTTTACGGACATTTTCAACCTTTCCCTCTCTTTGTCTGTAGTCCCCACATGCTTTAAAACATCCACCATCGTGCCTGTTCCAAAACAATCGAAAATAACTTGTTTAAATGACTGGCGTCCTGTTGCTCTGACCCCCATCATCAGCAAATGTTTTGAGAGACTAATCAGAGATTACATCTGCTCTGTATTACCACTCAATCTTGACCCGCTGCAGTTTGCATACCGCAACAACCGTTCCACTGATGATGCCATTGCATCTACAATACACACTGCTCTCTCCCACCTGGAAAAAAAGAACACTTATGTGAGAATGTTGTTTGTAGACTACAGCTCAGCATTCAACACCATAGTGCCCTCCAAGCTTGATGAGAAACTCCGGGCTCTGGGCTTAAACAGCTCGCTGTGCAGCTGGATCCTGGACTTCCTGTCAAGCAGACGCCAGGTGGTTAGAATAGGCAGCAACATCTCCTCATCACTGACCCTCAACACTGGAGCCCCGCAGGGCTGTGTTCTCAGCCCACTACTGTATTCCCTGTACACACATGACTGTGTGGCAACACATAACTCCAATGCCATCATTAAGTTTGCTGATGACACGACAGTGGTAGGTCTGATCACTGACAATGATGAAACAGCCTACAGAGAGGAGGTGCACACTCTGACACACTGGTGTCAGGAGCACAACCTCTCCCTCAACGTCAGTAAGACAAAGGAGCTTGTGGTGGACTTCAGAAGAAAAGACAGAGAACACAGTCCAATCACCATCAATGGAGCACCAGTGGAGAGAGTCAGCAGCTTCAAGTTCCTGGGTGTCCACATCACTGAGGAACTCACATGGTCCGTCCACACTGAAGTCATTGTGAAGAAGGCTCATCAGCGCCTCTTCTTCCTGAGACGGCTGAGGAAGTTTGGAATGAACCGCCACATCCTCACACGGTTCTACACCTGCACTGTGGAGAGCATCCTGACTGGCTGTATCTCCGCCTGGTATGGTAATAGCACCGCCCACAACCGCAAAGCACTGCAAAGGGTGGTGCGAACTGCCAGACACATCATCGGAGGTGAGCTTCCCTCCCTCCAGGAAATATATACAAGGAGGTGTGTGAAAAAAGCTCGGAGGATCATCAGAGACTCCAGCCACCCGAGCTATGGGCTGTTCTCACTGCTACCATCAGGTAGGCGGTATCGCAGCATCAGGACCCGCACCAGCCGACTCCATGATAGCTTCTTCCCCCAAGCAATCAGACTTCTGAACTCTTGATCTCCCACGATCAAAATACATCAGCCCTGCACTTTATTACTCTTTTATCTCACACCGGACTGTCATAAATTATATTACTGTTATTATATTATGTCTCTCTTAACAACTGACTATCAACCGACAGCCTGAATGTCAATACAGTACAATACTGTACATTCTATATATATATATATATATATATATATATATATATATATATACAGGTGCATCTCAATAAATTAGAATGTTGTGGAAAAGTTCATTTATTTCAGTTATTCAACTCAAATTGTGAAACTTGTGTATTAAATAAATTCAATGCACACAGACTGAAGTAGTTTAAGTCTTTGGTTCTTTTAATTGTGATGATTTTGGCTCACATTTAACAAAAACCCACCAATTCACTATCTCAAAAAATTAGAATACATCATAAGACCAATATAAAAACCTTTTTAGTGAATTGTTGGCCTTCTGGAAAGTATGTTCATTTACTGTATATGTACTCAATACTTGGTAGGGGCTCCTTTTGCTTTAATTACTGCCTCAATTCGGCGTGGCATGGAGGTGATCAGTTTGTGGCACTGCTGAGGTGGTATGGAAGCCCAGGTTTCTTTGACAGTGGCCTTCAGCTCATCTGCATTTTTTGGTCTCTTGTTTCTCATTTTCCTCTTGACAATACCCCATAGATTCTCTATGGGGTTCAGGTCTGGTGAGTTTGCTGGCTAGTCAAGCACACCAACACCATGGTCATTTAACCAACTTTTGGTGCTTTTGGCAGTGTGGGCAGGTGCCAAATCCTGCTGGAAAATGAAATCAGCATCTTTCAACAGAAGGAAGCATGAAGTGCTCCAAAATTTCTTGGTAAACGAGTGCAGTGACTTTGGTTTTCAAAAAACACAATGGACCAACACCAGCAGATGACATTGCACCCCAAATCATCACAGACTGTGGAAACTTAACACTGGACTTCAAGCAACTTGGGCTATGAGCTTCTCCACCCTTCCTCCAGACTCTAGGACCTTGGTTTCCAAATGAAATACAAAACTTGCTCTCATCTGAAAAGAGGACTTTGGACCACTGGGCAACAGTCCAGTTCTTCTTCTCCTTAGCCCAGGTAAGAAGCCTCTGACGTTGTCTGTGGTTCAGGAGTAGCTTAACAAGAGGAATACAACAACTGTAGCCAAATTCCTTGACACGTCTGTGTGTGGTGGCTCTTGATGCCTTGACCCCAGCCTCAGTCCATTCCTTGTGAAGTTCACCCAAATTCTTGAATCGATTTTGCTTGACAATTCTCATAAGGCTGCGGTTCTCTCGGTTGGTTGTGCATCTTTTTCTTCCACACTTTTTCCTTCCACTCAACTTTCTGTTAACATGCTTGGATACAGCACTCTGTGAACAGCCAGCTTCTTTGGCAATGAATGTTTGTGGCTTACCCTCCTTGTGAAGGGTGTCAATGATTGTCTTCTGGACAACTGTCAGATCAGCAGTCTTCCCCATGATTGTGTAGCCTAGTGAACCAAACTGAGAGACCATTTTGAAGGCTCAGGAAACCTTTGCAGGTGTTCTGAGTTGATTAGCTGATTGGCATGTCACCATATTCTAATTTTTTGAGATAGTGAATTGGTGGGTTTTTGTTAAATGTGAGCCAAAATCATCACAATTAAAAGAACCAAAGACTTAAACTACTTCAGTCTGTGTGCACTGAATTTATTTAATACACGAGTTTCACAATTTGAGTTGAATTACTGAAATAAATTAACTTTTCCACGACATTCTAATTTATTGCGATGCACCTGTATATATATATATATACACACACACACATACTTTTTTTTATATATATTTTAATTTTTATTGAATAATGTGTATCTATATAGTATCTATATAGTAAAAAACAAAAAAACAAAAACAGCATATTGTATACTGTACAGTGTATGTTATTATTTGTATATTGTTGAGTGTAATTATGTGTATAACAGATGTTTAAATTGTGTTGTGTTAATTTGATGTTTTAAGTTGTGTAATTATGTATAACAGATGTTTAAATTGTGTTGTGTTAATTTGATGTTTTAAGTTGAGTGTAATTATGTATAACAGATGTTTAAATTGTGTTGTGTTAATTTGATGTTTTAAGTTGAGTTTAATTATGTATAACAGATGTTTAAATTGCGTTGTGTTAATTTAATGTTATTGTAAATTGGTATATGTCTCATCACTGTCACGACTGCTATGTTGATCGGAACTGCACCCAAGAATTTCACACACCATTGCACTTGTGTATATGGCTGTGTGACAATAAAGTGATTTGATTTGATTTGAGCTCTGCTTCGGCATTTTTAATATTTCCTTCCAACTCCACGAGTTCTTGTGCTTTGGATTGTTTGGTGAATGAGGCATACTGTATGATCCGACCACTAAGAACCGCCTTAAGTGCCTCCCAAGCCACGCCCACAGTGGATACTGAGGACCAAATGGTCTCCATATAATCATTGATTTCAGTCTTTAACATTTGTTGGAATTCAGGATTTTGCTAAAGGGACACATTAAGGCACCAACTATATGATTTATTTTTCTCCGTATGTGGCACCACCTCTAAACTCACCAGGGCATGATCTGAGACTAAGATATTTCCAATTGAGCAATCCACAACAGATGAAATGAGGGACTTGGATATATATATAAAAAAATCTATTCTAGAATAAATCTTATGGACTGATGAAAAAAATGTATAGTCCCAACCAGATGGGTTCAAAAGTCTCCAAATATCTGTAAGACCAAGATTTTTACACATCCTGTGAAGCGTCAATATATTATATCATGAGGGGTGCCAGCGGCTTGCAGCATCCCTTCAAGATCTATAAAAAAGCCCTTATCATCAGCGTTAGGCGCATAAATATTAGCCAAAATCAGAATACCTTTGCCCCAGAATTTCAGCTAAAACAATAATGACTCTTCCTAATTTATCTTTAATCTGTTTGAGACATTTGAATTGTAGATGTATATTTACCAATATAATGACTCCCTTGCTCTTACTTGAGCCAACACTAAAGAAAACATGCCCACCCCATATCTTCCCAAATTTTTCCGCTTCCTGCGGAGAAAGGTGTGTTTCTTGAAGAAACACTATATCATATTTCTTACGTTTAAGAAAATAAATAACCTTCCTTCTTTTTATGGGGTGCCCCAACCCATTTACATTCCATATGGAAAGAGATAGTACACTCATATTAACAACTGACATATTGATATAATAAAAAAACAAAATTATACAGACCACATCCCCATTAGTGAAACAGTCAAACCCCGAACTTCCCCCCGAACAAAACAAACAGAAAAAAGAAAAACGTGCGCATTAAACCCGCACACGAGAGCGCCAACCGGCATCAATCCCTCTAAACTCAAAAGGTCCATGAATGCCCACGAGCCCTCATGACAACTTTGTCATCGGATTGCACAATTTTGCCTCACAAATTTGTGAAGCAAAATTACATTACAGAAAATACTTTGTAAAATAACCCCCAGCCAAAAGGAAGAATGAACACAAAGAACATGTAGATTAATTCACAGAACTGTTTTAAAGGTGTGATCCTCCACAAAACAAATTCCAGCTGATATAAAACCGTTCAGTTTCACGGATAGACAAACGAATGTTCATTGAGCCAGCTGTTATGAGTTCAGCGAATGACGTAATCATTCCAGTGTCCCGTAAATGGAACAAGCTCCAGCCGCTAGGTGGAACCAATACAAAAAGAAACAAAACCGACATCCCGGTTCCCCAAATGGTCAAGTCAATTCACTCGGAGGCCGCATAAAAGTATATACCATGACTTACTCAATCCATCAACTTTATAAAAGACATCCTTTGTGTGAGCATGTAGATATTTTGCGGTCATCCATAGTGTCCATTCTCAAACTGGCCGGGAACTTCCATGCAAATGTAATCTTCCATCAGTGCAAAAGCTTCTTTAAGGAAAGTGTTATTCACAAAACAAACTCCAGCCGCTAGGCGGAGTCAACGCAAAAAGAAACCAAAATGATGCCCAGCTTCATCAAAAGCCAGAGTAAGTACAGTGAGTCGACCCACTCACATGAGAAACATCCAATGGTTTAGTCACCCATTGATTCAATAAAAGACATTGCCTGATTGGGACATGTAAATACTTTGCGACTGTCCTTCGTTTCTATTCTCAGTTTGGCCGGAAACATCAGAGCAAAAGTGCTCTTTCGCTGATGCAAGAGTTTCTTGCATTCCCTGAAACGATCGCGTTTCTCTCTTGTCGAACTCGCAAAGTCCGGGAACAAGAAAATATTATGATTCCTCCAAGAAAGCTTCCCTTTGCTCCTCGCCTGGCACAACACGAGATCTTTATTGGATGACCTCAGAAATTTGGCCAGAATCGATCGGGACCTATCTCCCTCAGCAGATCTCCAAGCAGGGACTCTGTGAGCTCACTGGATTTCCAGCTTGTGGCCTGTTATGTCAAGCAGACTCGGGAAGAGCTTGTCTAGGAATTTCACCATATCTCTGCCCTCCTCATACTCAGGAATTCCAACATTTCTGATGTTATTCCTGCGGCTTCTAGTCTCAAGATCTTCAAGCTTTTCAAGAATATGTTCCAGATCAACTTTGGTCGTGGTGGATTAGTGGATAATTCCCTCTCCGAAGACTCCAAATAATCGATTAGTTTCTCAGCATCTGACACTCTTGTAACTAGCTCAGAGAATGTTATTTCCATCGCCGTAATCGATCGACGTATTACAGCGAGATCCTCCAAGTCAGCAAGAACCTTCGTCATCATCACCAATATGTTGGACAACTGACGCTGGATCTCCTCTCCCGCCGCACCATCCAAATCGAGTCCCCGGTCTGTAGGCCTGTCGGTGCTTTCATCCTGAACACGTAAGTGTCTTTTAATGTCTCCAGAGCCTGATGATTTTGACTTCTTTGCCATGTTTTACCTCAAAGAGCAAATGTGTAACTGGGTGTATCGAATTTCACCAGATTATAACATGAGAATAATTAGAAATTTAGCAAAGTGCGCAGAGCTCGTCGCTCACCTGTCTGCTTCTTGCATGGCATCACGTGACCTCCCGGAAACCATGTTTTTAAGAGAAGCTAAGTTCAAAAGGGGTCACTTTTGACCCCACCACCACATAAGGGTTAAGACTTGCTAATTCCATTTCTTTCTTTCCCATCTTTTTCTTTGTACATCTAGTGTTTTAAAATCCCAGCTAAGTCAATTGAAGTTCACTTCAAAATCTTTTACGAGTCTAATTTCATAAGATATGTAAAAGCCAGTAATTTCTGGGAAATTATTCTTATCATTTCAGACTTTATATTAGAAAAATGGAGCGTTCTTAGGCAATTATTTATCTTCTAAATGGTGAATTCATATCAATACACATGCATAGAGCAGATGGTCCATTTAAGCAATTAAAAGGCTAAAATATTTAGAACTGAAATGTGCGTGAATTCCAACAATGGACAGCTGATGCTCCAGAGCCATCACATTAGCACTGATGAACTCAGAACAATGTGATCTGAACATCTCAGAAATGAAATACCCACTGGTTCTTCACACTCATTCATAATGGCCTTGTGCTAGTTTGTCTGAGGGTGTCCAGACGAGGATCTCTGGATACTATTTAATCAACCCAACAGATGAGATGATTCAAGGGAAAGTAATGTATAATTGAGATGCTTCTCAGGTTGACGTTCCCTGCATAGTCTGTCATCGATTCCTGGTCCCTCCAGTACCATGTAAGCAGAGCTGGCAGAATCTTCCATTCACCCTTCTTCCCCTGCCGGATAGTGTCACTCAGACTGTCAGAGTACAATGCAGAGCCTTCACTCTTCTCTGCCACCACTGTTTCCATCTGTCACATAACAATGGCTGTCCTGGGACATTCAATCACCACCACCAGCTGCCCTCAACCTCACAGCCTTCTTGCACTGGCAACTTCTGTTCTCTTAGGCCTTCCGCCTCCACCACTGTTTCTGGCTGGCTGATTCCCAGGGCAAGCGATGCATGACAGGTTAATTTTGAAAGAATCACAAAGTGGGATGCCTCCATCTCTCTTGTAGATTCAAAGAGTTGATGGCTGGCAAAAGCAGGGGTGCTATTTTTTCAAAAAACTAAAAGGATTGCGAAAGTGCTGCTCCATCGCTGCTACAAAACGTTTTTGCTGTGAAATCCATTGACCAACATCAGAGAGGCGAACCCAGTTGTGACTTCGCCAACCCATTAAGTTGTATGCCGCTTGGTTTTAAACTGACCCGGCTCTTTTTGCATCTTACATATTCCTATATCAAATGCTCCATCAGAGCTTAGCTAGTTTGTAGATGCCATATTCAGAGGCTAACTCCTTTCATACAGTACATATGCAATATATTTTTAATCTTTCCATATGTGAACACTCCATTGGTTGTTGTACTCACAAGTTACTTTTACAAAACTTCTCTTGTAGGTGACTCAATTGTTATCCAGGTGAGACGAATAGTAAACTGTCAAATAATAAGCTGTTTTCCATCATGCATCACATACATTGACCTATAAATCACAGTATGGTTTCTGCATTGTGGTCCTCTGAGAAACTAGCTTAAATTCCTCTTCATTCCTCTTCCTCAGTCAGTTTAATTTCACTGAATCATCCAATCATGACAGAGTCTCTTCCATTAAACACTGATTTAGATTCTGATGGTGTCATCTGTCACAGAGATCACAGTAAGAGTATACTCATACATCACCATAGATGTACATAACATGAAGAATTGGGGAAAAGGGGACACTGACAGAAAAACCATAGAGCTACAACTCTGCTGAAAAGAACCGCTTAGACCAGCATGAATTTCCATAGCTTTTCCATGCTTGTTAATGCTGCTTTGGTTCTGATCTAGCAGCAAGGTCTTTATAGTGAAGCTGGTTAACCAAGTGTCCTTGGTTAAGCTAATAACACACCAGCATCTACAACACATTTACTGAAGAATACTAAAAAAAGGAGCTGACATTCTGAAAGGAGGGCAAACTCTCCTGTTAAGGGAAAGAGTCACATCAGATGTAATTTTTAAAGCAGTACTCTAGGCAGGGTGCAGAGAGGCTCTGAACTCTAGAGAGTTGGTATGCTGCATGTGGGCCCAATGAAGGTGATGGAGTGTGCATATACCTGCGGCTCAAATGATCGATGCCAGGCTACCGTGCCAGGCTGAGTGGAACTGACTCAAACACACCCTATACTACTCAAGCCCTCTGTCCTCTCCATCAACCTGCCCCAGCTGTGGTCACAAAGTTGGGGTTGAAAAATGAGCAGGGAATGTGATAAGCCTCAGTGAAAGAACTCCCAAGGCTCCTCAGCCTGAAGAAAAAGAGAGCTCAACCAAGGCTCGAAGTCCTCTGGGACCTGGAGGCATAGGCAAGCGTGACACCTCCAATACAACAGTGCTGGCCTTAGAGAGGGACCTGGGGATTTCAAGTGTGCTTGTATAGCAGTTGGAAACTATCTGACAGCACTGAGACCCAACTCTCACATGCCATAAATTCACGTCTGCCTCCACCGATTTAAGCTGCCATCAGGGGGCTACTTGAGTTTAGTTTCTGTATGAAATCTGGATCACCAAGCTAACAATGTCCATAGTTGTTATTTCTGTAGAATGCCGCACTGGGATGGTGGCCTGCAGGTGACTAACATAAAAGAAAGTCTCAAGAGGCATTAACATACATTAATATTGGCTTTACAGTCACAGAGTGCACAAAGGCAGAAAATGGCAACCCTTATGGCATCATTATGGGGCCAATGTGACTAAGAACTTAAGAAAGTAGGGCATATTTATACCATGCCCTCTAGAGGATTTGGTGACTGCAGGTGTTAAGCTGAGTACTGAATGTAGGAAGAATACATAACAATCTTTACGCTCCATAACATAAATGACAGAGTTATGAATTATGTCCCATATACTCATGTGAATTATGTTTATGAATGCTCCATTACCATGAATGAAGTCATTCTCTAATAATCAGAGAAATTGTATCAACAAATCTCTGCACATGTTTGAGTTAAATTGACAAATCACATTGACTCTATCAGATAGACTTGAACCATGCTTTTTATTGATGGAGCACTATTTTAAAAACAATGAAATGTACTGAAGAAAAGACTGTCTGACTGATGTCCCCACAGCATAGCCCATTCTTTCATCATAAAGGATCTTTCAGCCCATTGTGCTGAAAAATATTATATTTTGATACTTCCAATTCTGCCCGCTGAATTCAAAACCACACTAAAGATTTGGCTCCTCGGATTCTGCAGACTGAGGGCGTATCTAAACTTCTGCATATAATGTTTTGAATTTGTAAATGGGGGAGATCAGACAGTGAAAGGACACTTAAAAAACTTTCATCTTTTGTAGCATTCACTGTTTTTCCACATGTCTTTGTGTCATTGCCAGTCTGTCTTCAAGTTGCCTGAATAATTCATTGTGCAGAACAATATCTCCTTGACTGTGATGAGGAACTTTAATGATGCTCATATTTCTTGCTGTCATAAATGCTGTGGCCATAACTAGCAGGGAAAAAATGTTTATAAAAGCTCCAGCCTGTTTCCTCTTTATTTCATAACATTTTTGTTGGGACTGTTGTTGAGTCTAAGCATGCATGCTGTTCCTCTACAGACTGCTAGGGTGAGGAACAGGCTGTTTGGAGTCAGGTTTTAGGTTAGTTATCATTGCATTGAAAGACTACTGTCTAAAAAGTGACCCAGGAGAGCCTCTACCTACTCTGCACACATACAAACTAGACACTGGTTTTAGGAATTAAAGGGCACTTACAAGCTGTGGGCGCATGCACAGGCAATCTCACAAGTTTAAATTTCATTATGGCTTTGTTCAGACTGGCAGCAAAAATCTGCTTTGCAAGTAATCTGCAAAAAAATCTGCATTGCAAGTAAATGGTGACTGAGGCTGTCATTCTGCCTATACCATGTCCTTTAGTGTTCTATGGAAGAAAGTAAATTATATGGGTTTAGAACAACATAAAGGTGAGTAAATGATGACATAGTTTCAATTTTTTGGGTAAAGTGTCCCTTTAAGTCATTACTATTTGGTCCAAAAGAATGGATTTGAAAAAATAAATAAAATAAAAAATAGGATTTGCATGAGTGACACCAAATAAATGTTATTAGTATCATGATGCTGGCCATGATGCTGACCTAAATCAAAGACACACATATACACGCAACAGTTTGTTCCAGTCCGTGTATCTGATTGGACAAGAGATGTTCCATGGTCTCACACCATCAGCACTCGGACGCTTCACTGTGTGTATCACTCCGCTTGTGTTCGTGCCATTCTAAACTTAAGTGTATGAGCAGTGCAGGTGTGTTAAGAGCCATATGTCTCTTTACATTTAATATTGTGACATTACATATGTTAGCCAGCAGGTGGAGGCAAAAGACCATTTTTGTGTGTAATATGACAAGTTGGTGACGTGAAGTGTGTCAGCGTCACTCAGTGTTTATATTCAACAGCACTCCGTGATCACTCATATTATTACTACACTACTAAAGCTAGGAAATAGCTTTAAATGGCTTTAAACCAACACATGAAATAGGGAGGAATACCCCCCACTTGGACGGCTATTTTTCCACTGAGAAAATAGGATGTATTTCACCAAAATGACATTATCTTCAGAATGCTTACTAACAAACTACAGCATCATCGCGCACACTCAATCTCTCTCTCTCTATCTCTCTCTCTCTCTCTCTCTCTCTCTCTCTCTCACACACACACACACACACACACACACACACACACATCCTTGTTTCTCCAATAAATTTTTAGAAACAGCCTAAGCTGTGATTTTAGTGAAATTTTTGAATTACTAACGAAGGCTTGGGTGCATCATTTAAACCAGCAACGGAAGATTCTGATCCATCGCGTAAGAGAGTAGTTCCATGCACAAATGCGTTTTTTTGTGACCGTACTCAGTTTTTCCTATTTTTTTTTTAACATTTACTTGTTCATTGAACTGTTTTATATAAGCAATATCACACTCGCAACCATGCTATATGGCCTTAAATCAACACTACTGTGATTTGGCCGAATCACAGCAGTGCTGATGTAGGGCCATATCACACTCTTGCTCGTGAGATATTGCTTAAAGTACACTATGTAACTTTTGGCCCTCTAGCGGCCAAATTGCATGCATCTTGCAGAAGGACATTATTTTGGAGCATCGGCTCTGCTCCTCCGCATGGATGAATGTGGTTCGAGGCACCAGTGTACACATGAATATAGTATATCTTATCAGAGCGAATGGACAAATAAATAATGAAAGAAAGGAAAAGACGGATATTCGAAAACATGTCATCTTAACAGATAAGTGTCATATCTTATGCTGTTGTTTTGACTCATTGGAAACATTGATGTTTTTAAATAAATGATGTTACAAAATTTAGGCAATGTTTGTTAACATTAGACATAATGATTGATAGTCTGATAAGGTCAAACGTTGTAAAGTTTTTATAACTGCAAGATATTCTGGCCAAATAGACAACGGCAGTAACGTCTTGGTTACTGGTGTAACCTCTGTTCCCTGATAGAGGGAACGAGGTGTTGTGTCGATGTAGTGACACTAGGGGTTCGATCTTGAGAGCCCAATCACCTTTGCTTAAAATAGAAAAGGCCAATGAAAATTGGCGAGTGGAATTTGCATGCCACACTCCGATCCAGACATACGGGTATAAAAGGAGATGGCGTGCATCACTCATTCAGATTTATGCTGAGGAGCCGATAGAGAGTCCCGGCCATGTCAGCGGCTGGTTCAGTGCCGCGGCAGGAGGGACACAACGTCTTGTTCCCTCCATCAGGGAACAGAGGTTACATCAATAACCTAGACGTTCCCTGTTTCTCACTCGATGTTGTGTTGATGTAGTGACACTAGGGGTTCCTATAGGAAATGCCGCAGGCGCTGAACCGTGTCACGAGGCACGGAAGAGAGGACATGGGCAAGCTGCTGCATGCCTCGCAGTGAGCGCTCAACCATGTCGTGACCTTCCAGTGAGTTAGGTAAGGCGTCTCCCTAGTCCCGTTAAGGGGGGAGAAGGCACTTACCCAAGTAGGCTACCGGTGGTGCCTTTCTTAATTTGCTGTAAAGCAATCTCCCACTGAGCACTTTCTAGAATAGCGCTGGGAAGTGCTCTTCCCTCTCCAGGAAGGAGAGCACTATGGAGACCACATCCTGCTGGAGGGAGGTTAACATGTGGAGCATACCTCAGATGGACTTACCAATGGGGAAGTACACATATGGAATGATACCACAGGAGGACCCTATCTACAGAGAGGGTATGCAGCACAGTGGCAAAGACAGAGAAAGCTCTGACAAGGGGAAACACAGGTTTCACCTAAGGGGAAACCGAACAGTGGAAACTCATCATACGGGATTACCAAAGGGGAATCACCATGCATGGAGCACTGAGCCCAAGCACACAGGCTCACCTGAAAAGGGGAATACCACGAGTACTGGGCCTGGTGGCATTACTCCTCCACCGAATTCATCACCGGACAGTGCTAAAGAATTAAAGAGGTGTCCAGAGTTCACCGGTATGGGGAACTGTTGTGGATAAAAAGCGCACGTTATCACTTTTGAAAAAGGGGAAAGGCGCAATGCAAGTGGTACACCCAACCGGCCGCCCGGTCTACCTGCTGTTACCGTGTAACACTCGGGTCAAAACCGGGTCTATGAGTAGGTTATAAAACCTTGCAAAGCCCAACCCGCAGCTCTGCATATGTCTGCTTGAGAGGCCCCCCTTGCCAGTGCCCAGGAGGACACAACACCTCTAGTGGAGTGCGCCCGGACTCCCAAGGGGCAAGTCCTGTGATTGGTATGCGAGAGAAATGGCATCCACAATCCAATGGACCAACCTCTGTTTGGAGACAGCTTTCTCCTTCTGCTGTCCTCCAAAATAGACGAAGAGCTGCTCTGAGCATCTAAAGCTCTGTGTGCGGTCCAGATAGCTGCGCGAGGCATGAACTGGACACAGCAACGACAAGGCCGGGTATTCCTCCTCTGAAGGGAGTGCTTGCAGGTTCACCACCTGGTCCCGAAAAGGAGTGGTGGGAACTTTGGGCATGTAACCGGGCCGGGGTCTCAAGATCACGTGAGAGTGTGCCGGCCCAAACTCCAGGCATTCGCTGGTAATGGAGAGTGCCTGCAGGTCCCCCACCTTCTTGATTGAAGTGAGTGCCACCAGGAGGGCCGTCTTCAGAGACAGAATGCTGAGCTTGGCCTGCTCCAAGGGCTCAAATGGGGCTCTCTGTAGGGCAGGTAGGACAACAGAGAGATCCCAAGAGGGGATCAGGCGCGGTCTAGGAGGATTCAATCTCCTCGCGCCTTTGAGGAACGTGTTGATCAGGTAGCGCTGTTGTGAGGGACTACCGTCCAGTGTATCATGGTGAGCTGCTATGGCAGCCACGTACACTTTCAGGTTCAGGGTAGAGCCGTCTCTCCAGCCCTTCCTGAAGAAAAGACAGCACAGACCCGACAGCACATCTCTGTGGGTCTTCCCCATGGGAAGAACACCAGTTAGCGAAAAGACGCCACTTCAAGGCATACAGCCACCTCGTAGAGGGGGCCCTGGCCTGAGTGATCATGTCTATCACCGCTGGCGGAAGACCTGCTAGGATGTGTCCCATCCAGGAGCCAGATGTGGAGATACCAGAGGTCTGGCCATGGGTGCTGGAGCATGCCTTGCCCCTGAGTGAGATGGTCCTGCCTCAGGGTAATGCGCCAGGGAGGTGCTACTGTCAGGAGCATCAGATCCGAGAACCAAGTCCGGTTGGGCCAGTACGGTGCAATGAACAGGACTTGCTTCTCATCCTCCCTGACTTTGCACAGAGTCTGTGCAATGAGGCTTACAGGAGGAAACACATACTTGCGTAGCCACCGAGGCCAGCTGTGTGACAAGGCATCCATGCTGATGGGGGCCTCGGACAGGGAGTACTACAGGGGGCAGTGAGAGGAGTCTTGGGAGGCAAACAGGTCTACCTGTGCCTCCCTGTATCTCTCCCAAATCAGCTGGACTATGTGGGGGTGGAGTCTCCACTCCCCGTGGAATGTTACCTGCCATGAGAGTGCATCCGCTGCATGGTTGAGGGTGCCCGGAAGGTGAGTGACTCACAAAGACTTCAAGGTCTGCTTACTCCAAAGGATGAGGTGGTGGGCGAGTTGCGACATGCGACGTGAGCGTACGCTGCCTTGGCGGTTTATGTACGCTATGGTCACTGTGTTTTCGGTTCGGACCAACACATGTTTACCCTGAATCAACGGCCGGAGCCTCCTCAGGGCCAGTGATACTGCCAGCAACTCTCAGCAGTTGATGTGCCATTGGAGTCGGGGCCCCATCCAGAGCCCCGACACTGCCTGCCCATTGCACATGGTGCCCCAGCCCGAGTTCGAGGCGTCCGTCGTGACCATGATGCACCTTGAGACCTGCTCTAGGGGAACACCTGCGCCTAGAAATGGCAGGTCCGACCAAGGGCTGAAAGTCTGACGGCACTGTGGCATGATGGTCACACACCGGGTGCCATGGCACCATGCCCACCTCGGGACCCGAGTCTGTAGCCAGTGCTGAAACAGTCTCATATGCATCAACCCGAGGGGGTGAACCGCCACCGAGGATGCCATATGCCCCAGGAGCCTCTGAAATTGTTTCACTGGTGCCGCTACCTTCTGCCTGAAGGTCTTCAGGCAGGTCAGCACTGACTGAGCACGTTCTGTCATAAGACGTGCCCTGAGAGTGACCGAGTCCAACTCCATACCGAGAAAACTGATGCTTTGCACAGGGGAGAGCTTGCTCTTCTCCCAGATGACCTGAAGCCTGAGTCGGTCGAGGTGCTGAAACACAAGATCCCTGTGTGCACACAATAGATCTTGCGAGTGAGTTAGGATTAGCCAGTCGTCGAGATAATTGAGTGTGTATGCCCTTCTCCCTTAACTGGGCCAGGGCAGCCTCTGCGACCTTGGTAAAGACACGAGGGGACAGGGACAATCCGAAGGGGAGGACCATGTACTGGTATGCTCGTCCCTCGAAAGCAAACCGAAGAAAGGGTCTGTGTCGAGGAAGGATCGATACGTGAAAGTACGCGTCCTTCAGGTTGATGGCCGCGAACCAATCCTGATGTCGTACTGATGCCAGGATGCGCTTCTGCATTAACATCCTGAACGGAAGCCAGTGTAAGGCCTCGTTCAGGGCACGCAGGTCCAAGATTGGGCGCGATCCTCCCCCTCTTTTGGGCACGATAAAATAAGGGCTGTAGAAGCCCTTGCGCAACTCAGCTACGGGGATGGGCTCTATTGCTCCCTTTGCCAGAAGGGTGGCAACTTCCACCCGAAGGACGGGGGCACCCTCGCCCTGCACCGTAGTGGAGAGGAAGCCACTGAACCGGGACGGGTGTCGGCAAACTGGATCATGTAGTCGAGGGGAATCATCCTGATGAGCCACCGTGAGGGGCTGAAGAGCTCTAACCAGGCCTCCAGCCTCCGTGACAGTGGCACCAGGGGGACGAATGGACTTACCGTGCCCGGGCAGGGTGGTTCGCGGCAAGGCAGACCAGGCGCCCCACCTGGAAGACAGCCGAGGGGGGACCTGCTGCTTTGCAAGCCCGCAAAGTTGGCCGGTGACTGGGGCGGGCGAGCGGCCCCAGAGACCAGCACACTTACCTGTTCGCCGGCTGTCTCTCGATGGAGAACGAGGGAATGGGAAGTACTCGCGTTCACCTGATTGACCGGAAAGACTTCCAGCACCTGGCCGTTGCGAGTGCGCTGGCCCAGGGAATGAAGAAACTGAGAGGGCACTCGGCAATGGCATACACACCACACGCTGGCCCAGGGGAGATGGTGGGGCTGGAGAGATGTCCTGGGCCAAACCGGTCAGAAGCGGTACCCTCATCCCTGGGCGGGCCATGTCAGGACTGCCTCGAAGCCCATCTGGGGTTCTTGGGGGCCGACTGACGGGCAGGTGGAGCCGAATTCCCGTGGGAGGATCTTTTTCTCTGAGGCCAGCTTGCGGGTTCCGATGGCCAGCATTGCAGGGGAACAGCTCTGGAGAGAAGCAGATGGGGTGCGGGACCTCGGTGGCCTGAAGGCGGCCAGGTCGTGCCGTGGCAGGATGTGTTTAATCGCCTCGGCCTGCTTTCTCACCGTCGAGAACTGATGGGCGAAATCTTCGATGGTGCCCCCTTGGGAGATGGGCGCATCAAGAAAGCGGACTTTCTCAGCATCACGCATCTCCGCAAGGTTGAGCCACAGGTGCAGCTCTTGGACCACAAGAGTGGACATCATCCACCCCAGGGTGCGTGCCGTGACCTTCGTCGCACGTAAGGCGAGGTCAGTCGCAGTGCGTAGTTCCTGCATCAGTCCTGGGTCAGTCCCTCGTGCAGGTCTTTTAGTGCCTTGGCCTGGTGGACCTGCAGGATGGCCATGGTGTGCAGGGCGGAAGCGGCCTGACCCGTGGCTTTGTAAGCCTTCATCATTAAAGAGGAAGAGAACTTACAGGCCTTGGAAGGGAGCCTTGGTCGGTCATGCCAGGTGGCTGCGTCCTGCGGGCATAAATGCACTGCTACGGCACGCTCTACCTGGGGAAGCTCAACATATCCCTTAGCCGCTCTGCCGTCGAGGGTAGTCAGAGTGGACGAGCCCACGAAGCGTGTATGGGCAGTAAAAGGTGACTTCCACGACTTCGTTAGCTCCTCGTGCACTTCCGGGATGAAAGGCACCGGGGCGGGCACAGCCTTGAGTCACGCTCTGAGCCCAGAAACCAATCATCCAGCCGCAAACGCTCAGGGCGGGGTGGGGGGTTCCACTTCAGCCCGATGTTCGCAGCCGCCCGGGCAAGCACAGCTGCCATCTCAGCGTCTGACTCATGCTGTGGAATTTTCATTGACCTTTTCTATTTTAAGCAAAGGTGATTGGGGCTCTCGAGATCGAACCCCTAGTGTCACTACATCGACACAATGTTGAGTGAGTGACAGACAGGGAACTAATTTATAGATTGTCATTGTTAACAACCAGTGGTCAACATCGTTTCAAGACTCGCATGTCCTTGGCAAGCCTAGGACTAAAGGATTTATTTAAATAAATCATTGCCGATATAAAGAAAAATACACACGTGTGCTAGCAAGTGAAATGTCCTGCACCGATTACAGTATAATTATTGTATTTCACTACACACACAGAGACCTGATTACACAATTATACATAAACCATATCTATAAAATATCTTACCTGTTGAGTAAGAAAAAGCCATCTCTGGGTCGCTTTTAAATCCCTTCAGATCTCGGAGTTGTCGCCACCTCTGAAAAGCCAAGCCGATGTTGATTTGGGTTTTATTATTAACTCTGTGGCTTCCCCTTTTTGCTTGTAGACTCTGCTCTGTTCGGGGTTTCTTTGCTTTTACAAAGTGATTCCCTGGAGGTTTGCCATTTTGAATGATCCATGGTCAATTTTTCTCATTCGTTGTGACAACAAACATTCAGCTTCAGCTATTCCCACACGTGTGCTACAGAAGCCGGATGTTATTTTCTCTGTGTATGTGTATGACACGCAAGGGAATGATGTATGTATGCAATTTCCCGCGAAATCCGTCCCGACAGCTCAAAAATATTTATAATATAATATCATTATTATAGGTTTATCAAAGTGCATTTCGTTAATGTAAATACATGGTTTTGAAGATAGATTTTTGCTGCACTCTCTCATTAATAACATTTTGTTATTTTTTTAACCAAAAAAAAGTTACATAGTGTAGCTTTATATATATATATATATATATATATATATATATACACACACACACATATGTTGGGCCTCATGTATTCAGATAGAAGACAAAGGCAGGCCTAACACAGTCGTAAAAACCTAACTCAAGCCCCACATTCCAAGTCGTAAATCTTACTGATAAAAATCGTGCCAAAATCAAACAAAGGGAGTCCAAAAAAGACTACAAATCCCATGAAGCCTTGCTCACTAAAGGATCGAACTCTCAACTCCTATTGGATGAGGCACACAACAGAATGTCCCTGTAAGGCTGGCACCGGAATGTCTACAACCAAAAGGCACCATTTCTGGTAAAATTCAAAGAACTCTGCAAGAATCAACGTCCTAGAACTCTCTCACAAAAGCTGAAATCTACACCTGAATATCACCACGTGTGATAAATTGCAAATCGCCTTTTGCTGAAATCTACACCTGAATATCACCACAGTGTGATAAATTGCAAATCACCTTGCTGCCCCCCCTTCTCTCTCCCCCTTCGACAGCTCTGGACCAACACAAAGACATAAGATTTGTATGTAAAAATATAACAAATACCATGAAAACAAAGAATGCAACTGTATGTGTTTGATATCATTTAAGAGGTCTCTGTGCGACTGGTATAGTGGTCTCTTTCCCATGTTGATAAAACTAATGGTAACAAAGTTATAAGGTCTTTGCCAAATACTGCATAATTCTGGAGGTGTCTCCCCCTCCTTGACCTACAATTGAAATTATCTCCTGTATATTAACAAGGTTAAACCCCAGGAAGTCAAGAACCCATTCACCCCCAAATCCTCATTGTTCAAAGGATAATACCATTTGGTACACAATGTTTATTCTGTCTAGATATTTAAGGAAAGTTGGCATGAAGCTCTGGGGATCTGTAAGCAGATCTCCCATGCTGTACCGCTGCATGTAGTTTTGCAGGTATGTTTCTTTGACTTTGTCTTTTATTTTTAGTAATGCTTGTTTATTCTGATCATGTGAAATTGGCTTTGATTTGAATTTCTGCAACAATGATTTATATCCTACCTGTCAAATAAATTGTTATTATTTGATTTATTCTGAATTCCTCTGAAATCATTACTGGAGCTTTAATATAGGAGGAAGCCATTTAAAGACTCTCAGTTTGAATTTAAACCACTCAGGACAACCAGGTAGGACAACCACCTAGGACAGCCGGGTAGGATTTGAATTTCAATAGACCAGGGTAGACCACACTGGAGCTTTAATATAGGAGAAACCACTCAGGACAACCGGGTAGGAGAAAGCCATTTAAAGGCTCTGTCACTGCTCACCGCCCGTCTTAGCAAGTTGTATGTACGTGACTAAGCGGCAATATCATCTGGTTATGAGAAAAGCCAAACCAGACGATATTAGTTAACCCTACAACCGCTGACTAAGAACAGAACTGGCTATCCATTTGTGGGAGGTTTACGTAATTTAATAACGGCCGGCGTAAGTCTCCAAAGATCAAAAGGACAATGAATAGAAGAGGATTTAGAGTAATCAATAACCTAAAAATGTTAAATTAAAAGAATGATCAGAAATTAATTAGAGCTTAAATACAAATTAGAGTGTATTTGGAGTCAGATAAAATGAATAACGGAATTAAATGTGTGAATTAACAATAATTGATTTACTTCAGCGCTCAGAAAAGACAGAACAACGCAGAGACCTTCAAGGGCAATTTATTGAAGTTCCACTCCGGAACGGATAGAAAATTATCCTCCTCTTTTTTACATCCCTCAAACATGACATCATCAGGAGTTGAAATACCTCTGAAATGCTTTCGAGATTTGCTTCCAGCAACTTTGTTTGCAGCGTGTGGACGCAGCTCTTCGCTGCTCTCCGGTGCAACCTCGTGGCACAAGGAAGTAACGTCCAACTTGAAACTGTAGCCATACAATCTCCATCTCGCTGGACGAGTTGAGATTACTCTGTGTTCAACCGAACACTCTAACGGATCCAAAGGATACCGCCGCAATTCGCATCTTCATCCGTTTGCCTACAGAAGTGAAGAGATTAAAGATTTCACTTCCATCTTCAATCAAGTCGACATTTCTGAGTTCTCCGCCAGCCCGCCGAGAATCAACAGCCGTACCACCCGCCGACAGAGCGAGGAAACGACCTCCCGTCATCACCCGAGCCTCAAGGAACCGGGTCAGAGTTAAAGGACGGAGGAAAACACATTCTACCTGTGTCCTCATGCGATTCAAGTAAGAGGTTTACGTCTGGGCAGAGATAGAATATTATAGTGTGTTATTCTTGTGTTTCAAGGTTTTTTGCTTGTACAGTTTACGGACCGCCATGTCCGCTCATTATTAATACTCACGGTATTAATTATCACATTTGTTTTGCTGTATTGTGGTCCAACCAAATTGGATTGTTGTGCAATTTCACCAGCAACTGAGTTCATCCATTAAAGAGTCAAATAATGTGGGACTTTTACGAGCCGTCCACCGCGTCTCTGAGTGATAACTGACAGTTTCCCGATCCCACTATCGCGAAATCGGCTTTAGGGCTGTCACTTAATCATCTCTCTCTCTCTCTCTCGTACTAACCACACACCCACACACACAAACACACACACACCTTATGTGTTATAGGATTATATTTATTTCCATATCTAATCATTTCACTGTTTAGTTTGTAGTTATAAGTCGGACGTTTCTTGACTGCATTGTATTAATTATTAATTGATATTACTGCATGAATAAACTTTGTTTATATTACAAAGAGAAGTGTTTTGGTTTGTTTTGCATATGCCTGTGTCATGCTGAAGGGATGTCAGTGCTCGGATTCAAACCTTCATTCATTGTTTTTTTTCCTGAAAATCGATATTCTTCGGATGTCGATTTTCCTAAGAAAACAATCTAATATTGAGACTGTTTTACTATTTGGTTATTAGTCCCTGATTCCAGGGTGGTGCCCCGTCAATGTTAATCCTTATTAATATTCTATTGATTTTTGATAATTGATAATTATCTTTGATGGTTGTTGAATTTGAATGATCAATAAGCTAGTGTTAATTTTAATTAATGTTTCATCGATGTTAACAATTAATGATTATCTTTGATAATTGTTGATTTTAAAGGATTAAAAAAGCTAACATTGATTCTCATCAATGTTCTATTGATTTTAATAATTAGTAATTATCTTTGATAATTATTAATTATTGCTAATAACCAAACTTGCTCCTAAACGTAGCACACTACATTTACTGGAGCCCCATATGAGGTTTTAATGAGTTAGATTCAATTGATTAATTTAAATATTAATTAATAACTAAAGAAAAATTATTGATTATTTCTGATAGTAACACTGATCTAAACAACCAGTAAAGCCCTACATATATATATATATGTATTCTCATGGCCATTGAAAATAATATCACAAATATGTTGACATTTTGTTAGAGTACGGAGCGCAGATCATTAATCTCGCAGATCACGAGATTATTTATCAAAATATACTACAGTCAAATTATCTTTGATTTCAAACAAGACTTTATTGCTAATCTACAACATCAAACTAACTAACACACAGAGACAAACATAAAACAGGTTGGTGAGTGAGCTGTAAGAGAAGGTGAATGGAAATTATCTGTAACAGAGAAAATGTAACTTTATGTGGTCTATAGACCATGCCCTGACCTATCAATACTTAATTTAGTATACCACGATTTGCAATCGTGATACCTGAAGTATTGAAATAATACTTTTTCTTTGCTTTTTCTAGCAAAAGTCTGGTGGTGTACTTGCATTCTTCACTTTGTTTCTTTGGCTGGGTCCCTAGAAAGTTCTGGTTGTTTTCCATCAATGTTTTAGATCTCTGTTAAGATTGTGGATGCTGGATAGTTCGGTGTTTGAAAGGTCAAGCAGGGTGTTAAAGCGAGGCCTCCCACCAGGGAGTCTCGCGACTCCCCATCACGTGTGTAAGTCGCAGCGCATAGAAGAGCACCTCGGAACTTTGCTTTCTGAGCTTTCCTGAACTCTACATTGTGTGAAACCTGGGCAGAGGGGTGCCGAAGCAAAGCCAGACAAAGGAGGGCTAAGAAAATAGCAAGAGCCATGAGAGAAGAGTTCATCCTAAGCAGGGAGGTTTTCTTGAGTTGAGGTTGGCCGCACCCTGAAGGTGTCTTGAGTCAACCAGAAGTCTCTTTTGCTGGGTCACATGGTCATTTCTGCCCTCCCCTCAAGATCATTAATTTATGGCCCATTGTTCTTTTTCCCACTCAAAAAGTGCACATTTCAATCATAAATTTCATAAGAAGACCATAGCTGCAAATAACCCGAATATACTTCACAGCACTTTTCTGGAATTTAAGAGACAATCAATTACATACCAAACACTTGTACTTTCTTATTAAATTACAGTTATAATTCAGTTATAATGCATGACAAAACTTCCTACTAATTAGGTTGTTAGATAATACATTACACGTTATGAAAAACATAATTGTCAGGGTTATCATCTGCATAGGATGCATTTGTCCATATTTTTAGTATAATCCTACACATGGCTGTGTATCTGGATTGTAGTGAATTAAGAAAAGTCCAAAGTCAATGTCAAATGTTCATGAATTAAGCTTCATGTGAGCTGGTGAGCCGGAAACATGCCTCATGATTAGTGTAATCATTTTAAGTATAGAGAGTTGGTTATATTGAAGAACAATGGAATGTCTTTATTCTGCAATTTCATGGGTTTCCATGGCGACCATTGCAACGGTTATTTATCTATCACTTGGAAAGTGTGTGACAGTTGTGGGGGGTTTCCTAGGAGTGTGTTTGGACAAATCTGCCCTTTGTATTTAAGACAGTTAAGATTTGCCAGATGCCAGAAATTCAGACTGGCCGGCACCAGTCCGAATATTTTTATTGCGCAGGAGAATGTCAATGTAGATTCTGTATTTAAGTCATTCTGCATAGAAATTGTTAATTATTCTACCCATAACATACTACATAAGAGCCCATAGTTACAGAATCACCTTGAAAATGACCATCACCACAACACAGACAAGCTCACATTATCACTATCACCAAAACTTGCCACAGCAAGTTTTCTTAAGTTGTCATTGCTTCTAATCTTGAAATATCTGCTTGTCTTGGTGTAAAATGAAGGCATTGCGTGAAGAAAGTGTTTATTTTGAGCGCTTGCTGCTGCTTCTACAGCCATGAACGTGACTCGAGTGACAGAGCGCAACTGAAAAGTTCCGCTGTCATAAAAGTCCCATTAAAAAATCTCTCAATAAATTACACATTTATTAAAACTTATTTAATTAAAACCAGTAATGTAACGAAAGGAACGTCGCCCATTGTAACGAAGTAAAATAAAAATATAAATCAATAGAAATGTACTTGAGTAAAAGTAAAAAGTACCCACTATTAAACCTAATCTAAAAAAAGTAAATTTTCTCAAAAAGTAAATGTAATGGAGTAAATGTAGTGTGTTACTACCCACCTCTGCTAATAATGACAATAATATTAACGTCTTCTTTATATAGTGCTTCCAGACAATGCTCAAACATAAAAGTGCAAATAAACAAAGCAAGCAAACCAAACCATATAACAACAAACACAATAAACTTACTACAAACAACAACAGAGGCCAAGTCAACAGTATAGTCCAGAGTAATGGTATGGTATTGATAAAGTGGAATGTCAACCACCAGACAGTCCGAACAGAATGAGTGGAATTAGAAAGATAAAATGTCAGAAAAAGAGGCCCCTTCTGGAGTCATGAAACAAACTGCTACTACCTGCAGCTCTCACAGCACAGATCACGGGTAAACGGCATGACATCAAACAGAAAGCGCGAGCACAAGACGGAGTTCAGCTGTCGAAGAGCATACGAGTCACGACTGTCCAGTCACAGAAAATTTGTTTGGTTTGATTCCAAGAAGGTCCATAATATGGATGTGTGTAGTATGAGACAGAGAAAAAAACACAGACTAAAAGTAACAAAACAGAAGATAAACAAACATCTTTGGTGTGAAGCAGCAACACTTAGTAAACAAACTTCCAGTATCAAGGGTGATAGGTATAGAATTCAAAATAACAAGTACTACTGGTACCAATGGGATGAGTAAGAGCCAGCTAAAATCCTACTGAGTTCACCTTTAAAGCAGAGATTAAAGGTGCACACAGTATTTTTTTCCCCCATTTAAAAATGTATTTGCTTCTAAAGAAATGAATTTTAATTTTGAAACATATGCATAAAATCAAGACCACACACATGAGATGAGGACTCCAGTCATATCAGTAACCTTACAAAAGCTGTTTTATTCTACATGGGGCAGGGGCACCCTCATGGGGGCTGCCATTTTAAAATCACATGACCATCTGAATACTACTCGCTTAATCTCAGTAACCATCTTGTTATTGGACACTTTCACTCTTGGATTAAATTAATCATTTCTGATTGTGATTAGTGAATATCTAACTGAGTGAACCTTTAAGCTGTCTTTGTTTTTCCACATAAACTTGAAAAAGACAAAATATTCCACAATAAAACAAACAAATTAAAGTTATGTCCTTTCTTTACATACAGCATTTTCCTCTTGAGGAATGCTTTGTGTAGCTGTGCAATTAGTTGTCAAAGTTGATTAAAAAGTACATTTTTCACTTAATATTTTTATTTTTTATAAATCCTGATGACAATTATAGCCATAAAAGATTGCACCACCTGGACAAACCAGCCAACAACAACAAAGAAACAAACATACAAACAAACAAACATAATCACTTTTAATGGACTTTTATTGAGAAAAGAGGAGGATACTCTTACCTTGGCAATAGTCTCATGGAGTTTGAAGGCTGGATCCAAGGTTGCTCTTAATGAAGACGCAGGAGGGAAAAAGGCCTCTGAGAGGAAATACGCTCTCTAGGTTTAACAAAAAAAGATATAAAACATGAACAATCAAAAATGTAAACATTGCTAGCTAGATTTCAACAGTACCAGGTTCTTTCATTTAATGTGCTATTTCAGTGACTTTTTGCTAATGACAATGTTCGAGAGATGGGGAAGTATATTAGTATACAACAGAGCAAAAGGCCGGTACTAGGATACAATCATTGGTGGGGCACATGTATATTTATGGTGGCAACATTGATCATTTCTCCATCTGTCCAGGGGAAGGAAGTGCCCCTTCATCCTTTTGCCATCAGTCAGTTGGGGGCATCAGAGGTTTCTGGGGGGACTCGAGGCAAATCTAGATGGGCAATGCCCCCTTAGGCCCCCTTAGACCCGGCTATGCCCAGGGTAAAATGCACTTTTGATTGTGTTTTCTCACAAAACACTAAATAGCAACAAAAACTACTACAGCACTTTCCTAAACACACATTTGTCCTGCTCACTGCAAAATATTCCTGATCCATGAGACCATTGCGTACAATGTCTAAAATTTTATTTCGAGGTATTTTGATCTAATATTTAATCATTTGTTATATGTTTAAGTTTATGTAGCTAATGACAATCCCTGAAATTATCATATTTATTTTGAGACAGAATACTTATTTGTTATTTTCAGTTTATTATAATTTATATATATATATATATATATATATATATATATATATATATATATATATATATATATATATATATATATATTATTTTTAATAACTTTCCAATAAATGAAAGGATAATATTTGAGGTAAAAAAGCCCCCCTGTTGCAGGGGCTAAAGGCAACCATAAAACACATTGGTTTTCTTAAATGGTGCGATAGATTTGAAATATAAAATGTTCAAAGTGGGCTCACATCGACTGATTCAAACAGAATGGAGATTAATTTGTTTATAGAATACTTGACATGCTATGAAATACCGACTGTGATTAAAATTAACAGAACATGGTTAACCCTTTTCTGAAGTGGTTATTTTGAATAAGCATTATCTTAATTTGTATTATAAAAAAAGCATCTTGCTGTCTCAAAAGTATGAGTTGACAAATTTTTGCATTATAACTATTGTCCCTATATTTACATAATATCACTATATTCCCCTTGGACCTTTTACCCCAAATGTGGGGGGCTTTTACCCCAAGTGTGAGGTAAAATGCTCCCTCTGCCCTTTTTTTTCTTTTTAATTTTTTTTTTTTTTTTTTTTATCAAAACAACCTTCCGTTATTATTTATTTTCACACAAGTAAAATTATGTTTCTTCATAGCCCTGTTGTACCCTAAGCATGGTGTACAAAAACATCTAAGTTGCTGTAGGGCTCTCTCAGATAATTAAATCTACTTTTTTTTTTTTTTTAAATGTTATTCAAGGTCAAAAAAAAAACAAACAAACAAAAAAAAAAAAATACTGTTCAAACATATTCATGTTAGCTGATTCTGACAGTCACTGTGTTCTCGTTACTGGTTTAATTTTTTCTAAACACTTCACTTTAACAAATCTGTATGTCTTTAACTTTTATGATCTTCAAAAAAAAAAAAATAATAATAAAAAAATAATAATAATAATAATAATAATAATCAATCTCTTACCATCCATATAAACACTTTACATGTAATTAAATTAGGCAGCAACTTAAATTATGTGTTGGATTATATTTCCAGCCCAAATCGAATCTTTTCTAAATTTCATCATCATTCACCTTACTGAATCATTGGAAATAACAAACATCTGGAGGTTACAATATCCTTTTGACAAGGAGTATTCTGTCTTTTTGATGTGTCAGATTGTGGCAGTCTTGCAAAGCAAAAATGTTTGTCTGTCTGTCATATATACCTGTATATATATATATATATATATATATATATATATATATATATATATATATATATATATATATATATATATATATATATATATGGGACAAACCAGCTTAATTATTAGCTCATCAACTAAAAGGCTCATATGCCAACAGATTAATTCATAACAGAGAACGAGGAAGGGTCAAGTATAATAAATTCCAAGGATATTAGTGTCTGTCATACAGAATTTTATGAAGGCCTGTATGAATCCAAGGTTTGTATTCACCATGAAGTCATTTCTGACTTCCTTCAATCATTCCCCCTTCCAAAACTGAGCAAAGCTGGACAGGAAGCACTGAATTCTGAAACAACTATTCAGGAGATATCTGATGGCCTGATGACTTTGGAAGTGAATTAAAAATTAAATAAAATACTGTATACATATACAGTATATTCTTGAATTGAGACATTACAGTCGGGTTTCAGAGCAATTTGTAGTATAGAGTCTGCTTTGTTAAAAGTTTGAAATTATATTTTATTAACCGTTGACTCTGGTGATAATGCAATCCTTGTTCTTTTAGATCTCAGTGCAGCATTGCACGTATGTCCGGGGGAGTGGCATGCAAATACCACTCCCCTGGTGGCCTGGTGGCGGCGCTCTGCGAATTTATCCACCGGGGGGATTGCCGAATAGCCCTTGGCCGCCCCACCATCGAGGGTAGTGAGGGCAGAGAAGCTGAAAGATTGGTACCGGGCAGTAAAAAGTGCCTCCCACGACCTTGTCAGCTCTTCATGCACTTCCGGGAAGAAAGGAACAGGTGCGGGGCATGGCTTTGAGCGGCTGCCTGGGAAAGCATGTCGTCATCTCCATGTCAGCCTGTGACTGAGTGACCGCACCCGAAAGGAGGAGCCCAGCTGAGGCTTCCGCGTCCGACTGGACGAGCCCGCTCTCCAATGCTGCGCTCAAGAGCTCATCACCTTCACGGGCTCCGAATAAGAGGTCGAACTCGCCGTGAGACGAGCCGGCGGACTCATCCAGAAGCCTGATCGGGGCAGACGAGCATGCTGGGAAATGGGAGGTCCGTGGGGGGATACCCGGCAGAGGTGGTCCCATTGGGGTCCCCAAATCGCCCCCATTGCTAGCCGCGCTAGCCTCATACCCGTGTGTAGAAGGACCAAGGCGGGGATCCTCTGGGGTGGCTTGCTTTCTTACGAAGGTAAGCCGCGACCGCATCGTTGCCATGGACATGTTCTCGCAATGAGTACATGACCCATCCACGAACGCTGTCTCCGCGTGAGCAGTGCCCAGACACAAAAGACAGTGATCGTGACTGTCAGAAGGCAAGCGATAATGAGCACAACCAGGGATAACACACAAAGGAAAGGCATCTTTAAAAAGACGCGTCTTTAAAAAGACGTTCCGTGTGTGCCGCTCTTTAGAGAAATATACTCTTTTATTTCTGCCGAAGCGCCCAGGGGCATTCTCTGCAGTACACCATTGCAGAGGGGGGAGAAGCCGCTGAAATGCGCCATCAGATCCAGCAGAGGTGAATGAACAGTCGTGCGAATTCAGCTCAGTGAGCATGACCGTTCAGCTCCAAAGAGAAAATCTGAATGAGTGGTTGCATACCAGCTCCTTTTATACCCGTATGTCCGGGGGAGTGGCATGCAAATACCACTCGCCAATTTTCATTGGCCTTTTATCAAAGACCAGAGGTGTCTTGGGCTCCCAAGAGTGACACCTAGTGTCACTACATCGACACAACGTCGAGTGAGTGACAGATAGGGAACGTGTTTTTGCCATAGCCGGACCAAAGCTTTGGAACAGCTTGCCAATACACACAAAATCTGCTCCGACATTGTCGGTTTTTAACTCTTTGCTAAAAACATATTTTTTTTCCTCTGTGGCTTTTAATGTTGTCTAATGTGTGTTTTGTCTTACTGTTTATTTATTTATTTATTTATTTTTAGTCTTATTCTACTGTAGAATTGTGTTTTATAGATTTTGATGTAAAGCACATTGGTCAACATCTGTTGTATAAATTGTGCTCTATAAATACATTTTGACATTAACATTGATATTGAGCATTTATTTGCAGAAAATGATAACTGGTCAAAATAACCAAAAAGATGCAGTGTTTTCAGACCTCAAATAATGCAGAGGTAGAGAGCATGCCATGACGCATGAAAGTTTTGATTGAAAATCAGGGTTATTCCACCAAATATTAATTTCTGAACTCTTCCTAAGTTAAAACATGAGTATTGTGTTGTTTAAAAATGAATATGAATTTGTTTTCTTTGCATTATTTGAGGTCTGAAAACATGGCATCTTCTTTGTTATTTTGACCAGTTGTCATTTTCTGCAAATAAATGCTCTAAATGACAATATATTTATTTGGAATTTGGGAGAAATGTTGTCATACTTTATAGAATAAAACACACCTATAAATAATAAATCCAGAGAAATTGATAATTTTGCAGTGGTCTCTTAATTTTTTCCAGAGCTATATATATATAATGAGTCAACATGCTGCACTCCCAACCAAGTCCATTCAGTACTAATACATGAAGATAATTTCAACATTTTTGCGATAGACTTCAACCTGCACACATGCTATTATTCACCAACATACACGCTGCTGAAGTCTTTGATTACTCTCAATGTGGCTGAAGAACAGAGCCTTAAATGCCATCGGGAAAAAAAAAAAAGTAAAACATTCAGCAGCTGTTGAAAGGCAAACATGTCGTAAGGCATCTTCAAGTTGATGGCCGCTGTTTGCATCTTTCTCTTTGTAGTGGCCACGGAGAGATGCACACAAAAAGTGATCCGCATCGAAGATTAGAGGCATTAGACCCAGCGTCTGTCTTCACACTGGGCTTTTCATCTCACTTGAGAGCCTTGATGTTTTGAAGCATGATAATCTCAACAGGGGTTATTACTACAGTGATTGTGTAGCGACTTGTCTTTAATAAGTTTGTTCAGATAATCTCCCACAAGCAAAAAGCAAACGTGGAACATTTTCATTTGTATCTCACCACTCTTCTCCAGCCTGATAAGCAGTCATTTATGCACAAAGTGGGTCTTCTAATATGGGTTTTTGGTTGCAAGAGGAGGACCTGGGCTCTTCACGGGATCATTTAAATGATACCTGGTGATGCTCTCCAAAGATCTGATGGAGGACGAGTGCTCATCAGATAGACAAACATGAACAAAAATATCCTAACTTCCAGACACTGGCTACATGTGAGTGGTGCTGTGCTGGGGTTACTCTGGAATGATTTCATGGGCTGGTGAATTGGCTTCTCTTGACTGCACAGAAGGAAACCATAAAGCTCACCTCAGGAAGAAGTTACAACAGTCAAATCCTTACTGGCTAAAGCCATGCCAGGGAAACAGTTCCTGTTTATTCTACACATCCAGAACTACCTCGTTATGACTGGAGTGGCCAGTCCACAGGCAATTCTGCAATAAGCAATTAAAATTCAAGCCGCATATTACTGTTTAGAGACCCAATAAAATGAAATTTGCAATACAAAATGCTTCTCTCACAAATAAGACAATAAAACGTCCTGGATATCTTTATTCAGCCATTAAACCTAAGCAGCAATATATACACTACCTGTCAAAAGTTTAGAAACACTTACTCTTTCTTTATTATATTTTTTTTTCACATTTTAGAATAATAGTAAAGTCATTTAAACTATGGAATAACATAAATGGAACTATGGGAATTATGTTGTGACTAAACAAAATCCAAAATAAATCAAAACTTTGTTATATTTTAGCATCTTCAAAGTACTCACCCTTTGTCTAGAATTTTCAGAAATGTACTCTTGACATTTTTTCAACCAACTTCTTGAGGAATCACCCTGGGATACTTTTTAAACAGTATTGAAGGAGTTTCCATCTATATTCTGGGCAATTATTGGCTGCTTTTCTTTATTATTTGGCCCAAGTCATCAATTTCAGATTTATAATGAAATAAATTAATATGGTGGCACAATTATATTTTTGTCTACAAAATTAATTTCAAACATTTAAGCATACGCCTTCAGATCAAAAGATTTTTAAGATCATGAGAAACATTTCGGTCAAGTGTTTCAAAACTTTTTACTGGTAGTGTGTGTGTATATATATATATATATATATATATATATATATATATATATATATATATATATATATATATATATATTAAATACTCAGAGAAATAATGCAACTTGAAGAGTCATTTATTTACTTATTTCCATCCGTCCATCCACTTTTTGCTACTGGTTTAATTTACAGTAACTAGTTTACAAGTTTGCAAGCCCACACCATCCATCCATCCACTTTTTTGCTACTGTTTTAATTTACAGTAGCTAATTTACAAGCTTGCAAGCCCACATCAAGGCAAAAGGATGTAACACACACACACACACACACTGTCTCACTGTCATGGCCAGTGGGACACACACTGTTTATGTAAGCTGGAAAATGAGGCTTTGAATGCTGTAATCGGTGTGTGGCTGATATCTGCCTGCTCATAAAAAATCTGTCTCCGATGTGTGGGAAACTCTCACCGACAGCATTCAGAGCAGAACTAATGGTCTATTGTTGGCAGACAGCAATATGAGTATTCACTGACAATGAAAGAGTGACAGTAAGACACAGTAAAATCCAGTAACAGGCAGAGGCCTAGAGAGGAGGATCTCAGCTGTGTTTTCATGCATCTATCACTGGCTTAATCAGCCGTATACCTCTGAGGAAAAGGTGAGTGAGTGAGCTCAGGCGATGTAAGGGTTTTATTGCAGAAGGACACACTACAAAAGCCAGTTCATTTACAGGAAAGAGTAGAAGAAAACAATGTTTAAAGGAATAGTTCGCCAAAAAATTAAATTATTTTCTCAACATCATGCTCTTCCAAACTTTTAAACCCGTATTCTTTTATTTTTCCATAGAAAACAAAAGGAGACTTTTTAAGAATCTTCAAGCAGCTCTTTTCCTAATTCATAGTGACCTATTTTAAGCTCCAAAAAATGAGCTTGAGGAAAAATAAAAGTAGTCCACATGACTCATGTGTTATAGCCGAAGTCTTCTGAAGCCATACAATAACTCTGTGCAAAGAACAGACTCAAATTAATTCACCGATGATCTTCCCCTTCCAATCATATTTGCATATTCAGAATGAAAAATGGCATATTCACATACTGAGGCAGGTTTGATGTCATTGAAAGCAAATGTCTTTGTTTCTTCTGTGTCTTAACTGAACAAGAATGCACACAATCGAATGTGCCAAATAAAGGTTGAGGCTTGAGAGCTGTAGCAGGGAAGATTTTTAGTGAAAAAACAATTTATATTTTGGTTTGTTTCATACAAAGCTATAATTTGGCTTAAGAAGACTTGCACTGGCTACATAATCATTATTTTTGGAGCTTGCCACACATACACACACTCACTGGCCACTTTATTAGGTACACCTGAACATCTACTTATTCATGCGATTATCTAATCAGCCAATCGTGTGGCAGCAGTGTAATGTATAAAATCATGCAGATATGGGTCAAGAGCTTCAGTTAATGTTCACATCAACCATCAGAATGGGGAAAAAAAAAAATTGATCTCAGTAATTTAGACCGTGGCATGATTGTTGGTGCCAGACGGGCTGGTTTGAGTATTTCTTTAACTGCTGATCTCCTGGGATATTCACACACAACAGTTTCACGCACAATGTAATTATTTTAAATCTAAATAAGTTTTCTATCACAGGATATCTGTTTCTTTGCTTATTACAAGAGCAATTAGTACTATATTCATACAAATAAATACTACATCACGTTGATTTTCTGTGCATCAATGGTGAATTATCATTAATCCATATGCATGTACACATGCGTGTGGCTATGTTCCACTTCACTGCTGTTTATAATGTTGGGGCTGCCTGTTTGAGAAGTTCTTCCTCCATAGCGATTTAAACTAGAAAATTCTCATTAGGATTCATATGGGCATTGATGCCCACGCCAGAGATACAGTAGAAGAAACGCAATATTATCATTAAATTGGCTTCAGAAGTCCTAAATATCACTTGGGTGGCTGGTGAAAATGTTTCAACGGGGTAACCATGGCATGTTCTTTCTCTGCTGTCATGACCCACCAGTTGAGAAACATATGTGTAGCTTAATGTGTGTTTGACATCCAGTTGCATCTCATGAAATTTCAGTGTGAATGTAATGAATCATGTTCTAACTTTGTCCTAATTTGTTGCATCATCTTTTTGATATATGAAAAATAAAACATCCAAATAAATCAGACTATATTGGTTTCTACAATTTTCTAATTGTCTTGAAAATGCTTTGGAAATGTAACACTATTTGGTCATTTTGTAGATCCATTTGTGAAAGATATACATGTCATGTCTATAAAGACCCGAACATGTAAGAGTTTTTGGTGAAAATCTCATGCATTTGAGGATTAAGCCCAAAGTAAACTTCGGTCAGACACAAACGCTGACGTCCGCGTCCAGGGCACATGACGCAAATGTCATCATTAGCAGAGTGCTTGAGCATTGAACGCGCACAGCCCGATTTTTCTAACAAGTAGCATGTGCGTCTTTGAACATGCAGAATGCACATGCGCCTGGAATTATTTGCACAAATTAATGGATCCACAAGGTAGCAATACTCACATTTGAGCCGTTGCTGTCAAAAAGAAACATTAGATGATCTTGTAAATAACAAGAGACAAAAGGTAAAAGCAACAACAGTAGATATGAACATCAAGACTGCATGTGTGAGAAGTCCAGGAGATGTGTCTGTATAACTCGTAAAGACATATTTATGGGTCTAAACTCCTGAAGAGAAGGAGTTGGTGTGTTAGAAGTCGTAGCACGTATTTGCCAACTGCCTGTGTATTCTTCAAATGGAGTATACTTTGACAGACTCACATTCGACTGTACGCAGACGCTGAGCGTTCGCGTCAAAATCGAAGTATACTCTGGGCTTTAACATCACAGCTGCACTACCTCAAATAGAAAAACCTAGCAAAACTGTCTCACAAAACACAGCTTACTCTCACAAGTTCCCCAGTTTACTCAGACAGAAATGATTTTAGCTTCAAACACACTACAAAAGACAAAGAAATAAAAATGAACCAAAGCAATGTGTGAATGAAAGAACCAATCTGTTGTGGCCAAAAATTCAACTACAACCCCAACCAAAACAAATCAAACCATTGCAGGCAAACAGAGCCTTTTGCGGCAGCCAAACGCATCTGATTGTGTGTGCTTTTTACAGCTATACAGGATAAATGGAGGACCTGGCAATGTCGTAAGGTACTCAGAAGGCTAGATGATGAAACTCCCTTATTTGATGTGGAAAAGAGTAAGATCAAACCAACACACTTGTTTTGCTTGTTGCACTGAGATTAGGCTACAGGCTTAGGATATTGAAACTTACAGCAGGATAAATCTGTATGAAATATTTAATAATTTGAAATTATCAAATAAAATAAAAATATAACTTGAAAAATTATTCTCTTAAGAACTTCAAAGCTCGGAACACCACTTAATAGCTTAAAAAACAGCCAATTTTAAAAGCTGATTTATAATACTCTTCAGCTATGTTTAAACTTTCAATAATGTTGTTCAGTCTTTTCATCTAAACACTGCTGCAATCATATAAGCCTCTCATAAATACTAATTAATTTTAATGAATTAAATGCTTGTACACTACACACTATTTTATTTGAACAAGCTGCAACATTGGATAACCTTGCTGAAAGTTGCTGCATCTTCCAGGCTAGTCAGACTTATCTGAACAGGGCACTTGTCAGCTGGTCAGGCTGGGAGACTATCTTAACCCAGCTAAGACCAGCCATTATAAACCATTATAGGCTGGTTTCAGCTGTTTATTTCAGCATGCATATGAGGTGAGAGAGAGAGTGGTGTTAACCATAGATACAGTCGGCAACGCGTCATACCCGGGAGCGTGGTTTAGCGTGGGGGAAATTGAAGCATTTTTACCATAGTTATTCATACATTCCTATGAGGAAAAAGGGGAGAACATCCGACAAATTTGGCTATTTTAACAACGAAAAATATGACGAAAAGCTGTTGTTTTTCGCATTCCAAACAATGCCAAAAAACCCAAAACTGATTTTTTTATTGCCCGCCAAATGACAGAAACAGAAGCCTAAAGAAGAGCACTGTGGCTGCAGTCAACCATATGCTGGATTCATGCTTTAATGTATTTGGAGAAAATCAGAGCAGATTCAAGACTAAATCAATTATCATATCATCACAACAGCGGCTCCAGCAGAGACATAATGCTAAGTTAATGCTAGTTAAGACCAGAATACAAGACAAGAAACATGAGAAAACTTGTCATGATCGGAGTGGAGCACTGCTTATAGTTTTTCATGCTTTAATCAATCAAACTGAGGGGGCATGTATTTCTCGGTAAGTTCAGTTTGACGAAGTGTTTAGTAAATGGGATTTCTGAAGAGATGAGTCACTACGCCACCACAAGCACTTAGAGCGCATTGGGAACTGGGTATTCGAAATTGAGGAGAAAAAGAGAGAAAAAATAAATAAATACAAAAAATACAAAAAAGGTATAAATAGAAATGTTTTAAGATACCAATCAAATGAGAAAATATTAATGAGACAGTCATAAACATAAACTTCTGTCTTGGGGTGGCCTGGCACTGCTAAGAAGCTACTTTATGGCTCAACAGATTGCAGCTGCAGTGCTCTTCTTTGGGCTTATATTTCTGTCAGTTAGCGGGCAATAAAAAAATCGGGGTTTTTGGCATTGTTTGAAGTGCAAAAAACAACACGACAGCTTTACGTCATGATTTTGGTCGTTAAAATAGACAAATGTATTGGATATTTCTCTCCCTTTTCCTCATAGGAATGTATGAGTAACTATGGTAACAGCGCTTTGTTTTCCCCCACGAGTTGGCGGGACTTCCTTGCCGACTGTAACTATTGGGAGATGCACAACCCAGTGAGAGTTCCACTTGGGACACACTGCTGTGGGTCACCCTGCTCCAATAGTATGCCCAGGGGCGGATTGGGAAGAGAAATCAGCCCTGGATTTGAAATATGGATTTGAGAACGGATTTATTGCCAGCACACCAACAGGCTTAAATGTCTTCATATTTAATCTCGTTGCCAATTTTAGATTTGAAGCACTGCTGTTTTAGTTAAGGAGAAATTCAGGTTTAACCCTCATGGTCTGTTTGGGGTCTGATCAGGTCAGGATAAGTTTTCCTAATCTTATCAGACCTGATTAGATAAAAATTTTAAACTTTAAATTTTAAACGTGCGTAAAATACCATCCATGATAAATATTACACAACTTATGTTTATGGTCCAAAAGATATGAGGTATGAAACATGAATAAATAGTGAATTTACATTGTAAACTCTGATTAATGGACACACGGTAGCAGTTCACTACTGTCAATCTTAATCTAAACCAGGGCCATAATCACAATATACACTGAGGAGGACAAATCCCCCCCAGTAATCAGATATGGTCAGATTGTCCCCCCCAATAATTGATATCCTTGTTGCTGTTCTGCTGCAGTTCATTATGCATGTCTGTTTAATTGTCATTAAGTTGTTACAGGAATAATTTAATGGTTTTAAAAAAGTAAAATTTTTAGCGTGCACAGTAGTCTAACACCGCTCGTCAATGTCATTTGAGATCAAATCAAATCGATAAGGCGGGACTCAAATTTAAGAAGCTGAGCGGAACCTCGTGGATTATTCCAGCACCACGCAGCACACACGCATCAGTGTCAGCAGTTCAGGTTAATAGTGTTAGTGTCATGTAAGATGTCAGTATATAACTAAACATGTAATATTTGCCAACTATTTTATGATGGAAATGTTGTACTGAACGACAGTAATTTCCAAGGGTGCAAACTATTCACTATTTGGCAAAATTTGCTATTTTTTATTAAAAATATGTCACGTTCAGTATGTGATTCGTATTTTATTCATAATTTTGAATGTGAAAACACGAATGGAGCCATTTTCAGCATATCAGGCTTAAGACAAAGAGCAAATGTGTGTATATTGTAAAGGAATTGAATGAATGTGGTTATCTGGTAAGTTTCTGAAGTACCTTTTTAGAAAAATCACTTGATATTGTCTTAGAAAATGATCTATAACACAAAGTAGAGCGTTCAAACCTAGAACATGGTAAGACCAGTGACTTGTGGCTTCAATTGAGTTTTTAGGTTGTAGCAAGGACAGTGTCATATATTTTTAATGCAAATATTATTAGGTAATCATTTAAAATCAATTTAAGATTTTCTAAATGATTTCTTTATGTCTTTAAATAATTCAGAATTTTGTACAGCATCTCCTGAGTCTTTGTTTAAAAGAAACCATTTTATTTTGAGGATGAGCCACCGGTTAAAGGAGTAGTTTACCTGAGAATAGAAAATTTACTTTTACTCACTCATTTACTCTCCCTTATGTAGTTCAAAACCCAAATGCTGTTGCTTTTTCTTGGAACATAAATATAGATATTTTAAGCAGCTCTATTCCATAGAATAACAGTTTATAGTGAGCAGGAGTTGTCAAGCTCAACAAATAATATAAAGCACTATAAAAGGTTCAGTATAAAGACATCATAACAGCAGTTCATATGACTCATGCATTATATTTCAAGCTTTCTGGGGCCACACAACAGCTTTGTGTTGTATGGACTACTTTTATGGTATATTAATAATATTTTTTTTTTCCTTTGGACCTTGGCAGTAGTGGTCAATATGAACTGTTTTGTATGGAAAAGAGCAGCGTTTGGGATCTTGAAGAAAATATTGTGTTAAGATTCTACTGGGAGGAAAAAACAATGAGGGACAATTTGAAGGCAGTAAATAATTTTGTGTATTTTCGTTTTGCTAGCCAGCTGACACAGACATGTCATTTTACAGATACATCAGTGATGAAAAGAAATTCAAATTGTACTTGTCTTTTCTTTGATACAGCACAAAAAAGAAAGAAAAGATTACTAAAACAGGCAAATTGTGTTTATGCCATGGTAAAATTTACACCAAACAGAAGCAACATTACTAATACTGGATGAATCACATTTCTGAAAAGTGCATGTCTACATAGTGATACAACTGATACTAAAAGCATTAATAATATGTGTTTTGAGTACATAAAAAAAAATATGAAATTGTGTAATTTTGAAACAAAAAATAACAAAGAACTATTATTTTTACATGTAGATCACTGGGGTCTCTGTGGCCCTCAACATAAAGTGTGTTAAATTCATCTCAGCAGAACATAAGGATTGAAAGGGTTATTCAATCCAGTTGATAGTGTTTAGCTTATACTTTTTTTATTATTATTTAGTTTTCAAGTATCATATCTGACAGAAGATGGTAGAGAACTTTAAGCATTCAATGTGACTTATTACATTGAAATGTATCATTTTTAACTATTATTGTCATAGAGATAGACTTCATTTTGTCTATAATAACAGAATGCAACTAAAGTGCTTTGCCCATCAAACTTCAGTTAAATATGTTGAATTTACCATTAAAGAGTGTACAGTGTCCCCTTTGCATTCATTTGCAGATAGTCCCATCTGTTTACTGCCATCATTTCAGCAAAATAGTCTCAAAATTAATAATAATAATTATAATAATAATAATAATAATAATAATAATAATAATTATTATTATTATTATTATTAGATAAGAATATTCCAGTATTGACGGTACTCTTTCAAACAGACAGGACCTTGGAGGAAAATGAGGACAAGCACTACAAAAGTTTCTCTGTATTTCAGTTTTCATTTCAGACAAGCACACACTACAGTATTTTTATTTCTTTTGTTCACACCAAGAGAACTATATTCATGGTTAAGTTGCAAATTAAGCTAATTGTGACCCTATGTCATGGACCATAAGACTGTTGTAATTCAGCCTTTTGTAATTACAGACAATGGGAAAATTATTTTATATAGTGCCCTTCTTATCTCTTAATTTACAAAAACATATTTATTTTTAGTTCTTAAATTGATTTGCTTCTTTTCCAAAGAAGGCTTTACCACTGTATAAATGATGAACAGAATATTATTCAAAATATTATTAAGTATTTTTCCAAGTATCATCAATCTCCTTGGCAACTGCAATCTCTACAAACCTTGAGACTACCCCCACAAAACAAATGTTTTTCATAGCAACATTCATACATTTAAGGATAACCTTAATATCTTATATTTTATATATATATATATATATATATATATATATATATATATATATATATATATATATATATATATGCATAGTAGGGTGTATACAGGTAAGGAGGGACACTATCTGAAAATGTGTCATTAGCATTATTTTAAAATCTGATGCCGAATGGCTTAGCCCCTCACAGAATAACATTTGGAATGGCTAAAGATCTCAACTACACTATACACGGGAAAACAGAAGAATTATTAAACACAAAACAAAGTGTCCAACATAACCTGTATTCACCCTAAAGTAATTTCAATGAACTTGCATTACACCTTACTCTAGTAAATACGCATACTACACCCAAGACAAAACAGTCACCATCATCCAAATGGTGGCTGTTGCAAGTTAAGACAAGCCTAGCATAGATGTCAGCAGTGAGCTAGCTAGCAAAAGGGAACTGCCATATGATTTTGAAGCGTAGAGACCCCATGGATCCACCACATACATCTGCTGCTGCTTCACACTGCTAATTAGATTAGTTGTGCATATACTAATACAGCACTTCGGGCAAAAAAAACTTGAACATGCTGTCAGTTCACAGCCAATAAACCTCTGACTTTCCAGGACAAGAACCGGGTGGCAACTCTGGGAGGGCTCAGTGAACAACTTGTGACAGATTTTTGCATGGTCAGGCAGATTTCTGTGTTGGCAATCAGTTTTGATCCTCAGCCGCAGGGCTGGAGATGAGAACTGAAATGAAGGCCATCTGGAGAGGGAGTTACATTAGCATGGGTGAAGATAGACTCCCTAGTCTGTCACTCTGTATTAAACTACAGTCTTTAGTGCAACAAACTTGAGGATGTTAATCAAATAGCATTAAATTAAAGTAGTAAAAAAAAGTGTGATATCTGCTTGTGGCTTCAGCTAGAGCAAATTTATTACTTTAAGAAACAAGGTTGGCTTCTATTAAAGACATAACTTTTGAAAGACTAGCCTGGACCAGCTTGGATTTCCAGCATAGTTTAACCAGGTTTATGCTGTCAAGTGTTAATTTTGGTGCTGGTAGTTGGTGAACCAGCAAAGCTATGATGTTTATCTGCAAAAACTATTGGACTTGTTGCTACCAAATGTTTCTGTTTACTCACATTGACCTCTTTTGCCGAGGTCAATTTCGCATCAGTTCGCATCAAATGTGTTTACTTTTTTTTTCTGTGGCGTGTTGCGCAAGCAGTCTCATAGATACGCGTTCTGGTCCAGTGAAAACCAGTAAGAAACTCGAGCTCACATGTGCCCATACATTCAACACTTGGGGCAGTTGTTCGAATTTGGGGAAACACAGACTGATTACAGTTGAAGAACTTTTGACCTACTATTGGACAACCAGAATGCACCAATGCTGGTCTATTTAACAGGGTTGTTCAAGTCCAATGCAATGCATTGTTGCTTCAGGCAAGCCACACATACTTACACACACCCCCATCCAACTACTTCTAACTACCACACGTCCTACGAGAAATAAAGTACATACATGTTAGTACTGTAGCGTATCAAGGCTTGGAGCAAGGGTGTCTGTGACGAGGAGGAGGGCGTGGTCGGGCCGTGATGGTGCACGCCTGGCGCTGAGTTGCCCCAATCAGCGGGAGAGAGAGATAAGGAGGAGCTGGGGATGCCAGAGAGAGAGAGAGAGAGAGAGAGAGAGAGAGAGAGAGAGAGAGAGAGAGAGAGAGAGAGAAAGAGAGGGACGCACGCAGCAGTGTGAGTGCGTGTCAGTGTGTCAGTGTGAAGCAGTGTCTTATTCTGTGTCACTGAAGAGTGCAGCAATAAATGTGTATTATTTAATCCAGTCCCAGCTTCCTCCCTTCCACAAAACAACGAACATTGGTGCCGAAACTCGGGAAGGAGGAAGCTGGGACCGGGTTGAACAATACACGTAGAAATTTATTTACTGCTGCGTGCGTCTCTCTCTCTCTCTCTCTGGCATCCCCGGCTCCACCTTATCTCTCTCTCCCGCTGATTGGGGCAACTCAGCACCAGGTGTGCACCCTCACGGCCCAGCCACGCCCTCCTCCTCATCACAGTGTCATTTTGATTTTGCTAGCTGGGAGAGGGATGGCTCCTGAGGCTAAGGCACACAGCAGAGAGCAGAGGCAGGGAGACTGGGAGCTGGATGTCACTGAACAGACAGTGCTGTTTCCAAACACACCAGCCACCCCCAGTGCTAATACAGCCTGATGGTTTGAATGCCAGGAAAAGGTTACTCTCACAGTTTAAGGCACACCAGTTTTGCACTGTGAATGCTTAGCCAGGAATTTGTGCTGGATGAGACAGATGTACAAACCAGCATCTAGAAAGTGTCAACCACAACAGAGAGAGGGAAAGATAGGAATGCTGAAAAGAGTGACTTGTTTGAGAATTTTTTTTAAACTCCGACAGTCCTTTGCCCTACACACTATTGTGCTACTTTTTTGTACTACAAACAGTTGTGTCACTTTAAGACATCTTATTTGTGAACCACCTACAACCCAGCTTAACCAGATGCTAAATGTGCTGGTTTAGCACTGCTGCAGGAACATTTTAATGAAATCATTGTCATTCTTTTCATTGTAAGCATGCCTCCTTCTTATTCAAATGAGGCTTACTAAAGAATTTGTATTATTCACAAAAGACAGCACTATTTGCCTGCCTCAATTAAGGTTGCGCAAACAGAAGGTAGGCAAACAGATTTTTTTTTTTTTTTTTTTTTTTAAAGATATGTATATGTACATTCTATTAATCATGGCAGCATTACTTCATCAAATGATGATCAAATGATCGTTATAACATTATAACCAGGCATATGTCCAGACATGCCATGCAGTCAAGAACACATTTAAAGTTTTTAAAGAGCTAAATCAGATCACAACCTAAACTTCAGAACCTTTCTGCAAGATAAAGAATATTTAGGGCGTGTTTGCTGCATTACCTGATTTGCGTAATTCCTTTAGTAAATCGGGGTCTTAACAAATAAATGATGCTATCAGCAGGTACAATTCGATTTAGTTATTCCTCAATTCCTACAGTTTTTTTAAAGTCTACAGTATTTTTTCTTTATAAACCAACATGTTCAACATACTGACACCATCCGTAGGCATGCGGTTGATGGTATGTGCTGTAAGACAGCAAAAAAGAGCAACACAAAAAAGATTGTTTATCTAACCAACTCCATTGTGGCAAGGAAGAGCACAGCCTGTGATATAAAGGTACTATATGGGCAAAGCTTTCAGATGAAGTTCGGGAGCGATATAAATGAGAGAAAATATGCTTGCAATTTATGTAGCAAGCTTTCTGGATTAATTTTAAAGAACGTGAGACCTCCCTAATGGTTAGAGTAGAGATGGAGGCAGCTTGGCTCATTGCTCCAGGGATACGCTCACGTGTGTCATCTGAAAGGACACCAAAGATAAAGCACTGTCATCTGGGCTATGACAGATGGAACACAGTGTTGATGCCGCTTGTAAAGGAGTCCTGGGGTTTGACCATGCTGCGTTGTGACTGGGGACTCAGTGCTATATAGATGAATATTTTACTATACAGAAAGCAGTTTCTCATGTTCTTCATGTATCGTAATGAGGCAAAGAGCAGGGGAAGGATGTGACAGTCTGTACTGAGCCAGAGAATTTTTCACAAGGATGTGTATGAATGTGTTTTCCATAGGCAAACATTTGGCTGTTGAGTGGGGCCATGATATGCCAATATATTAAGCATTGACCATTCACCAAAGGGTTAATAATGGACAAGTGAAATTACTAAACAGAGGCTGGATTCATGAAACATTCTTAAGAATAAAATTCTTCTTAACTTCTATTTTCTTATTTTCTTAATTAGGAAAATAGTTACTAAAATGTTGAATTCCTGAAGAAACTTCTTGAATGTTCTTCTTGAATTGCACTCCTTAAAAACTTCTTATAATTTATCCTAAGAACTTTCTTATGTTTTTCATAAGTGAATCCAGCCCCAGACCATAAATGAAATCAATAACGGATTCACTCAAATATTGCCACTGTATAACAGCATGGGAATAAACTGCATGAATATTACCATATGGCCATCAGCTTTGTATATTACAAACACTGTATACATTACAACATGCACACATTACAAACAAATATCAACATTAATTTACCTTTTATTCATACATTCTTTTTTTTTTTTTAAATAAAATACATTCATAATTCAAAGCACTCACTCCAACTCATACAACTCACTATATTAGAACATGACCAGACTTCTCTAATGTAAATGAAACTAAGAATGAGTTTGACACTACAGTATATTCACAAACCAGTCACCTTTGGTTTGGTATTCAAAGTTAGCTAAAACATATACCTCACTTTTTTTCCTCACTGTAGTTTAAAATACCCATCGGGTAAAAATATTAAATAAAAAAAAATAAAAAAAAATCACAAATGAGTTCTTAAATATCTAATTTGTTTTAATTTTAATTTGCATGGCACTTTTCACAACACAAATTGTTTCAAAGCAGCTTTACAGGAAATCATGCTTTAACAGAAAATGAAACTGTAATATCTATAAAGTCTTCGAGTCATCATTGTGAGTTTTGATTAAAACATGATTGCAAATTGTGTATAAAGATAAATAAGTAAATAATAATTGTATTTTGAAATTAAACAGCAATGACAATAAACTAAGAGCAAATGGGGACTTTTGTTTACATCTCTTGGAGATCTCAACAATGTTTTATTTTAGGAGAAAATAAAAAAGATCCTTAAATGAAACATAACTGAGAACTCAATTATGTCTCCTGAGCAATGAAAAAGCAACTAATAATAGTAATTATGTTTCCCTATCTGCCACTCACTCGACGTTGTGTCGAAGTAGTGACACTGGGGTCACTCTTGGGAGCCCCAAACACGTCTGCTTTTTTGAAAAAAGACCAATGAGAATTGGCGAGTGGAATTTGCATGCCACGGGTATAAAAGGAGCTAGTAAGCAACCACTCATTCAGATTTTCACTTCGGAGCCGAGCGGTTCTATTCATTGAAGCTGAATTCATCCGCGAAGTTCACGTGGAGACATCGTTCGTGGATGGGTCTTGTCCTCATTGCGAGAACATGACCATGGCAACGTTGCGGTTGCAGCTTGCATTCGTAAGAAAGCAAGCCACCCCAGCGGCTCCCCGCCGCGGTCCTTCTACCTATGGGTATGAGGCCGTGCCGGTTAGCACTGGGGCTATTTGGGGACCTCAATGGGACCACCTCCGCTGGGTATCCCCCCACGGACCTCCCATTCCCCAGCACGCTCGCTTGCCCCGGTCAGGTGCTCGGACGAGATCGCTGGCTCGTGTCAGGGCGAGTTTGACCTCTCATTCGGAGCCCAGGAAGAAGACGAGTTATCGAGCGCAGCATCGGAGAGCGGGCTCGTCCAGTTGGATGCAGAGGCTTCGACTGGGCTTCCTCCTTCGGGAATGGTCACCCAGTCCCAGGCCGATGCGGAAATGACAGACATGCTTTCCCGGGCGGCCACGAGTGTCGGGCTAGAGTGGAACCCTCCACTCTCCCCTGAACCCTCGCGGCTCGACGATTGGTTCCTGGGCTCAGGGCGCCGCCCACAGCCACGCCCCATCCCCGATCCTTTCTTCCCGGAAGTGCATGAGGAGCTGACAGGATCGTGGGAGGCACCTTTTACTGCCCGGTCCCAGACGAAGGTCACGGCGCGGTCTTTCGGGCAGGCAATGTCCACTCTGGTGGTCCAGGAGCGCCACCTTTGGTTCAACTTGGTTGAGATGTGAGAGGCTGACAAGGCACTTTCCTTGACGCCCCCATCTCCCAGGTTGGCCTATTCGGCCACACCGTCGAGGACTTTGCCAAGCATTTCTCGGCGGTGAAGCAGCAGACGGAGGCCATACAACACATCCTGCCCCAGCGTGGCTCAAGACCACACACCCCTTGCTCGTCGCCAAGGGCATCCTCCTGCTACAACAACATCGGCTCCGCCGCAGCCTGCCCCCGTGGCTTGGCCCCGGCGTGGAGCCGAACGCAGGAAGCAGATGCCACTTATCTCATGGCCGGCTGCTAAGAACCTGAGGAAGTCTTTGAAGAGCCCCTGAGAAGGGCAACCCAGGGGCAAGGAGACCCGCTTCTCTGGAGCTGGTGAGCAAACCACTCCATTCCCAGGTGGAGGGCCGGGAGGAGAATCTTTTGTTTCATTTTCATTTAATTTTGCCGCATGTCCAAGAGGCTGCGGTACCCAAAAATTCAACAAAATAGCGGTTTTCTTGTTCCCTGGGTCACATGTCCGGTGCGCACGGCCATCGTCACGACCACCATCCACCGTCCCATCTTTGCATGTATGGTGCTCCAGCGGCGGTCCCCCCGCCCTTGTGCACCCAGCTGTGGCACAAACATGCCCACATGGGATTGGGTCCCGGATTGGGACGAGAATATTATGGTGGGCGGCAGGAGCCAGGTAAGTGCTTCGATGTCCCTGGACTCAGCACGGTCACAGGGCTCGAACCCCCTTGACGTGGCACCTCAAGCTCTGCCCCACTGTGAGGCCCCACCCGCTGGTACGTCTGACTTGATCATTCCCTTGGTCCCCCTCGCCCGGAGTTTGGCGCATGGCTCATGCTTTCCAAACCATCGCGATGGCTGACACGGACCGTCTGACACGGCTACATGATTCAGTTCACCAGGCGCCCGCCCAGGTTCAGCAGCATCCGCTTCACCTCGGTGAATAGCGAGAATGCCACTACCTTGCATGTGGAGATCGCTACCCTTCTGCGCAAGGGCGCGATAGAGCATGTCCCTCCAGCCGAGATGAAGAAAGGGTTCTACAGCCCTTACTTCATCGTACCGAAGAAAGGCGGTGGGTTGCGACCAATCCTGGAACTGCGAGTGCTGAACCGGGCTTTGCACAGTCTCCCGTTCAAGATGCTGATGCAAAAATGCATTCTAGCGTGCATCCTGCATCAAGATTGGTTCACAGCGGTAGACCCGAAGGACGCGTACTTCCATGTCTTGGCCTTACCTCAACACAGACACTTCCTGCGGTTTGCCTTCGAAGGCAAGGCATACCAGTACAAGGTCCTCCCCTTCGGCCTGTCCTTGTCCCCTTGCGTCTTCATGAAGGTCTCAGAGGCGGTCCTTGCCCCGCTAAGGGAAGTGGGCATCTGCATCCTCAACTATCTCGATGACTGGCTAATCCTAGCTCACTCGAGAGTTGCTGTATGCACACAGGGACCTCGTGCTCCGGCACCTCAGCCAACTGGGGCTTCGGGTCAACTGGGAAAAGAGCAAGCTCTCCCCGGTTCAGAGCATCTCTTTTATCGGTTTGGAGTTGGACTCAGTCTCGATGACAGTGTGCCTCATGAACGAGCATGAACAGTCGGTGCTGAACTGTCTAAATGCGTTCAGATGGAGGACAGCGGTTCTACTGAAACTTTTTCAGAGGCTCCTGGGGCATATGGCATTCTCAGCGGTGGCCACACTGCACGGGTTAATGCATATGAGACCGCTTCAGCACTGGCTTCAGACTCAAGTCCCGAGTTGGGCATGGTGCTGCAGGACACATCGCTTGACCATCACGCCGATCTGTCGCCGCCTCTTCAGCCCTTGGACCAACCTTGCATTTCTATGGGCAGGGGTTCCCCTAGAGCAGGTCTCCAGGTGCGTTGTGGTTACAACAGATGCCTCTAAGACGGGCTGGGGTGCCGTATGCAATGGGTACACAGCCGTCGGCTCCTGGACTGGCCCGCAGTTGCATTGGCACATAAACTGCCTAGAGTTGTTGGCAGTACTGCTCACCCTTCGGAGGTTTTGGCCATTGATCCAGGGCAAGCACGTGTTGGTCCAGATGGACAACACAGTGATGGTAGCATATATCAACCACCAAGGCGGTCTACGCTCCCACTGCATGTCACAACTCGCCCGCCGTCTCCTCCTCTGGAGTCAGCAGCGCCTCAAGTTGCTACAAGCCACTCACATCCCGGGCAACCTCAACACCGCAGCGGATGCGCTGTCACGTCAGGTTACCCTCAGGGGAGAGTGGAGACTCCACCCAGAGGTGGTCCAGCTGATTTGGAGTCAATTCAGTCGAGCACAGGTAGACCTGTTTGCTTCCAGGGAATCCTCCCACTGCCCGCTTTGATACGCCCTAACCGAGGCACCCCTTGGTATAGATGTGCTGGCACACAGCTGACCCCCTGGACTACGCAAATATGCATTTCCCCCAGTGAGCCTACTTGAGGAGCAATGGAATCTCCACGTCTGGCCCCTGGACGGGACGTGGAAGATCTAAGTGGCCTACCACCCGCGGTGGTTGACACAATCACTCAGGCTAGGGCTCCCTCTACGAGGCACCTGTATGCCTTGAAGTGCCATCTGTTCGCTAAGTGGTGTTCTTCCCGATGTGAAAACCCCCAGAGATGCGCAGTCGGATCGGTGCTTTCCTTCCTGCAGGAGAGGCTGGAGGGGCGGCTGTCCCCCTCCACCCCGAAGGTGTATGTAGCCACTATTTTGGCTCATCACAATGCAGTAGATGGTAAGTACTTGGGGAAGCACGACTTGATCACCAGGTTCCTTAGAGGCACTAGGAGGTTGAATCCCCCCAGACCATGCCTCATCCCTTCGTGGGACCTCTCTGTAGTCCTTCACCCCAAAGGACCCTACAGGGAGCTCCCTTTGAGCCCTTGGAGTCAGCTGAGCTTAAGGCACTCTCTTTGAAGACTGCCCTCCTGACTGCGCTCAGTTCCATCAAAAGGGTAGGGTCCTGCAGGCATTCTCTGTCAGCGAATCGTGCCTGGAGTTCGGTCTGGGTTACTCTCATGTTATCCTGAGATCCCGACTGGGCTATGTGCCCAAGGTTCCCACGACCCCTTTTAGGGATCAGGTGGTGAACCTGCAAGCGCTGCCCCAGGAGGAGACAGACCCAGCCTTGGCTTTGCTGTGTCCGGTGCAAGCTTTACGCATCTATTTGGATCACACACAGAGCCTTAGAAGCTCAGAGCAGCTCTTTGTCTGCTTTGGTGGACAGCGGAAAGGAAGTGCTGTCACCAAACAGAGGATCGCCCACTGGGTTATTGACGCCATCGCGATGGCATATCAGGCTCAGGGCGTACCACCCCATGCGGTGTAATGAGCCTACTCCACCAGGAGTGTGGCGACCTCCTGGGCCCTGGCCAGTGGCACCTCTTTGACAGACATCTGCAGAGCAGCGGGCTGGGCAACACCAAATACCTTTGCGAGGTTCTACAATCTCCGGGTTGAGCCGGTCTCGTCCCGTGTATTGGCAGGCACGAGCAGGTAAGTTCCAGGACAACTGGCCGGGTGTATGGCTTGCTCATAGCGCCTTTCCCCTACCTTGAGGTGAAGATGTGCGCTCTTGACTCCCAGTCGTGTTCACAGACTGTGATCCCTGGATGAATTTCCTCCTCTGGCAGTTGAGTTTGCGGAGAAACTCGCTGACTGGCCCAGTACATGCGCTAATGAGCCCCTGTACTGAGGCTCCAGATATCTTCTGCAAAATCATTTCCCTGTCGGCAAACTGCATCTACCTTGGGCAGAGGCCCACTTTTTACTTTTAACATGGAGCTAGCAACACCAAAGGCAAAGGGTTTGATTTCCATGGAAAACACATGCTGATAAATGACATGTGAATGGTGAATGACATACCAACCCTATATTGCCATCAAAATGGATCTCTGACTTTTAACTATTGCAATCTAACCTCTTGCTAATCAGCTTATAATTGTGTGTGTGTGTGTGTGTGTGTGTGTGTGTGTGTGTGTGTGTGTGTAACATGATTATATGGGAAATCAACAGGCTGCTTATGAATGTTCATGTACTCTGAAATCGACCCCCTACATGCCAAAATACTTATAAGCATTATCAGGGACTAAAAACGGCTCAAGGAAAGAAAACTGAAAACAAACTTTTTTTCAGATATTTTGCAGAACTTATCCAAAACAAAGTCATTTTTCAATTGTTCCGGAGTGAAAAGGTTATTTTAAAATGCCAGTAACCAGTTATAACCGGTTAATTTTGTTCCGATAACTTTTTCATGAAACCAAAGGCCAAAGGGTTTAGCACAGTACATTTTTGGAACTGCAATTCACATGTTACCTGAATAAAATGAAGCATGTGCTTTTATCCTTAAGGAAACCGCTGCATCACACATTTCTTTGCCTATAATTTCCTGTTATGGATGTCACATTCTGTGAATGAAGACCTTTTTAACAACTATGTATAATTACTACATATTCATGCACGGCTAATTCAGATACGGGGAAAACATTATTAGAGGTAAAAAGTACATTTCTCGGTTGTTTTCAAGTCTTGTGAATTATTGTTGGATATGATGCATTAATACAGATTTGATGCTGCCAGGTTTTGACTGAGAAGCAGATCTGTAATTATATGTACACAAACTTCTATAACTTATATAAACTGTTAATTAACTGTATGCTTGTTATGATTTCTATGCTGATAAATCCACTACACAGGAAAAAATGTAATTGCTTATTTTCGCTTACTTTGTTGAGGCAAGCGGCTTATTTTGGGCTTGTTTTCCCAGACCAGGTTGCTTGTTTCTCTTGCAAGATCTGGCAACACTACAACTGGTATTTCACCAACTCCTTAGTGCAGAGTACTGTTATTTTAAAAAAGAACATTATTTACCATTCTTTTATTTTGTTCTAACCAGTGACCATTTGGAAAGGAGGCTGCTGCACTTCTGAACTGCAATGAAAAAATACTGTTTTTGCTCAGAATTAACCAAAATGAAAAACATTTTGTTTTTAGGTATGTGTGTGTCATTATATGTTGGAGCGGCGGTATTTTTCGTGGGCAATGCGCTCGCGCGATCTCTGGATGTCGTAGCTCTATCAGGGGTGTTGATCCATCTCTCTTGGGCCCCCCTCAGTGGCTGGGCCCCTGAAAGCTGTCCTCTATCCCCCTGCTGGGATCGCTCAATCTCCGCAATGTGAGTTGTGGTCCCATGGGAACCAGGAAGTAATTTTGTTTACAAACAATGGTAAGCGTAATTCTGAGGTTTCAGTTTGCTCTAAAATGTTATTTGACTCCACTTATGGTTAGGTTTAGAGTTGGGGTTTAGTTTAGGGAGTAGGGTTAATAAAGTATGTGTTCCTGTTGACTTTATTACATTATTTACAAAAAACAAAACAAAAACAAAACAAAAAAAACAACTTGCTTTTTGCACTACCCAGTTGAAATTTCACCTCAACAACACTTCCAGCTTCGGCCACTGGGAACAGTGATTTAAATTCCGGTAAGCATAGACCGATTTCAGCAGCAGAACTTTTGACCTTCTGTCACCAAATTTACAGTGTGAACAAACTGGTGTGTGTGTATGTACCTCTGTCTTAGGAAATTCTGTGTATGTGAACTCCACAACTGGAACAGCAAGCTGGTTGGAGAAGAAGTCAGCATCTCCAGGCATCTGCAGTGAGTTCACATGTGAGCCAGGACAACCACCACCTCTACTGCAACTCAAGTGTCTCTGAAATATAAACATGCACACAGAGATATATGATGACTATTTGACATTTTAAGTTGTATGTGTGTAAACATAGATGTTTGACAAATTCTACAACTGAATATAAAAATGCTCTGGACAATACAAAACCAAAACACAAATGAAAACAAAAGGATATGGGATTAATACTGAATTGGGAAATGCTTAGGGTTGTAACAGGGACTGTAAAAGTGGCCTGGATAATGTTTAGTGGAAAGAGTTCTTCTGGGAATATTCAGAAATTGGAAAACATGTGCCTCATTTCTACAATGTGTTTCTATAGGTCGGCTGATAGAACATGGAGATAGCAACACCAAAGGCACAGGGTTTGACTTCCATGGAAACATATGCTGATAAAATATATAGCTTGAATTCACTGTAAGATGGATAAAGTGCTTCGGATAAACACCTTTGCCAAATGTCACCTCCATAACTAAACAAAAGTTGTTTGCAAATGTTTGTAGTGGTTTAATTTAACTATGTTGTGGCTTATTTCAATTTCACTGTGGCTTTTCAGTTTTGTTGTGATGTGTTTTATTTCCATTGTATTTTCAGCTTTTGTTACACATACATACAGCTTACAAAATTGACAGGCAAACATGCTGTTTAGTATCAAACTTTACGTTTCTAGGTCACACTTGCATCAGATTTATTAGATCTTCAATCTGTGCAGTAGCAACCAAAGATCTTTACCATTCCCTCTCTGAATCACATGTTTAATATAAGAACACTGTCTGTCCTTGAGCATCCAGTGGTGAAATGATTCAGAGTCAGCTATGAAAGGGAAAAATATGTGGGTCAGCCATGCCTGGATTCGAACCTGGAACCTTTGGATTTGCAACCCTTATCCATTTTGATTCAACGTGTGATCTCAATAAGTGATAAATATGTCTAAGGCCCTGTGTCCACCTTTTATTAAGATCTGTCTTGGGAGAACTGATTACAAATGATCAGCAACAGCAGATTAATGTTTATACCTAGTATTAACATGCATCTCAAATGAATCTCCTGTGAACAATTATGATCAGATTTCACTTATTTCACAACTATATGTATTACTTACTGCATCAGGGCCTTACAGAGTTATTCTAGTCAAGAGTCAACTATACCTCTCTGTTGAAAAGAGTGACTCCACTAGACATTTTATGATGTCATGGATAGCTGAGAATCTTCACAGAGATAAATATGGTATTGAAGTATCTAAAAAGGTATGTAAAGGTCTTAGTGTGTGGAATGCATTTAAAGAGCACTTCTTATGGTTTTTCAAATATTACCTTTCATGTAGTGCGTTATATAGCTGTTTGTGAATATAAAAAAGTCTGCAAAGTTTCAAAAAACAAAGTACACGACAAATGGAGTTATTGACTCCCAAAAGAAAGAACCGATTCTGAACACCTGAAACGAGTCGTTAGTAATTCCAGACTTACTTCCTGTACTAACCTATGTAATTTGGTAACAAAAAATCCGCCTCTGGTCTTCATTGGCTGCTCGTGAACAGCTTTGACCCGCCCTCAAACACTACACTAAGCAGTAGACCAATCCCAACAGACTGGGACATCTGACCAATTTCTGAAATGAGGAGTTTAGAATTAATCCTTTAGAACAGATCATTGAACTTTGGTTTTTGACACTGAAAAAAAAGAGAAAAAAAAAAGGTAATGCTGCAATTTAAATTATGAGCAAATTAAAGTGTTTTTTTACCTTGGACGCATGTAAATCTATTGTATGAGACCTTTAAAACAAAATTAGGCACGTTTAAAAACCATAATAGGTGCTCTTTAAGTGAAGAGCTTTCATTGAAATTCTCTCAGATTAAGATGAATGATGGAATATTTTGTGTGGATGATATATGTGGTTTAAAAAAAAAAATTCACTGTGGTATGTGAGGTGAGAGTGTTGAAGTATGCTTAGTGTGTAGTATGTGTGTATTCAAGGGTTTTCAATGCATGAGAAGTGTGTATTTACATGTACTCAGTGTGTGTGTGTGTGTGTGTGTGTGTGTGTGTGTGTGTGTGTGTGTGTGTGTTTGTTATAGTTTTCTTTGGATAGCTCAGCGAGGGACTCTGAGTGATGATGTGTTTGAGAATCCAATTATACTTTCCGTGTTATTATTGCTTACCTTACAGTTTATAACATTTTAAAAACATATTATTTCAACTCTTTTTTTATTTATTTTTTATTCTGTTTTTTAAATAATTTTGCATAATGACATGAAAAACTGTACAAAATGTGAGGGTTTATTTCGCCACAATGATCAGACAACTGATGAAGGTTCAAAAGGGCTAAAGGTGCGCCTGATTTTTTTCTGGTCACAAAATGTATAAAGATTTTTTTTTTTTTTTTGATTTTAAATAAATATGTTGCTCTATCAATTTTCAATAAATATAAATATCATTTGTCTGTAAATAGATTATAAAAAACTGTTGTTTTGATTAAAATTCAGTAAAAAAAATAAAATAAAATAAAGTGGCCTTTTACCCCACTTTAGAGGGGGAAAAGGCCCACACACTTGGGGTAAAAGGCCCAGAGAGGGTCAAAGTGATATAATGTAAATATAGGGGAATTAGTTAGAAAGATGCTTTTTGGGTAACAAATTAAGATAATGCTCATACAAAATAACAACCTTTCCTGTTAATTTCAATCACATGTGGCAATTTATAACATCTGCAGTGTTCTATAAACAAATTAATCTCTATTGAGATTGGATCAGTCAATGTGAGTCCTCTTTAAAAATATAAAATAAAGTGGACTCACCCCAACTTAAGAAAAACAATGTGTTTTATGAATCAATGCTTTTTATGGGGGTCTTTAATCCTTACAACAGGGGGGCTTTTTAACTCAAATTAAATATTTTTACTTTTTGAAGTTATTGAAAAAAAAAAAGAAAAGAAAAATAATAATAATAATCACCTTGAACAAAACTAAAAATAACAAACATGTATTTTGTCTCATTATAAATGTGATGATTTCAGGGATTTTCATTAGCTACATCAATTTTCAACATTTTAAATATTAAATATTTTTAATATATTGCCTCAAAATTAACCTTTACACATTACACACAATGATTTAATGGACCAGGAATATTTTGCAGTGCATAGTAACAAACAGGTGTTTAGGAAAGTGATGTGGTAGTTTTTGTTGCTATTTAGTGTTTTGGGAGAAATTTAAATAAAATGTGCCTTTACCCAAAGTGGTCTTTAGCCCTTTATTTGTTTAGTGAACAGTTTAGGATTATTCTGCGTTTGGGAAAACTGGCCCCTCATTTGTTTAATTAACTGCTGTTTTAACACAATTGACTATAAATCTGCTGCAAAATTAACAGATTCCGTTATGCTGTACAGCTCAACTGACATGGCCTATACTATATATTACACTTAATACATGCAGCTACATAAACCTCAAAGTGTCAATGATACTCAAGGAGATAGAATCAAGATCTACACAAACACTGTTTAAAATCCTAACCAAAGCAAAAATAAATAAATAAATAAATAAATAATAAACGGAAGGACTGAAGAACTACAATCAGCTGTGACCCACAACAGTAATCAGTAGAATTTATATCAGTCTGGCCTTGCAAACAACAAACAATAACAAACTAGAAGCTGCAAATGGACTTACAGTACTGATTTTTTTCCCCACATTTTTGAAAACATATTATATTACACACACACACACACACACACACACACACACACACACACACACAAATAGTTAAAGCTTAAACATGTGTAGATTCATTTATTTAAACATTCCAACGGTAGGTTACTGTGCAATGCACAGGATTTACCAAGCCTCAAATAATATTTATGCATAAGTATCATGCAATTATGCAGGAGTCTGATTGATATTATTCTGATGAAGAGCTTTTCTCATCAGGTTAGCAGGTCTCATTAAAAGTCAACCAACCAAAAACAAACAAACAAACAAACAAACAAACTAAAATATACTAAAAACAAACAAAGGGAATGAAAACACTAAAGAAGTCGAGTAATGTAGCTCTATTGTTCTAGAGAAAAATATTTAAATACCTCTTTGTATTTGAACAAAAGCGATAATATAGTCTATTAAAACCATGTTTTAACACAATGTTTAAAAAATAGATATGGCATTAGTAAAAAATTTGGGCTCCCTTCCATAGAGGATTTTCATAAACCTTTTTTGACTGATTTTACAGTAGTACAACTTCCTATGAAGTCTTTAATGCAGGTGTAAATATTGTCTTATAGTACACCTTATAATCAGTTTTAAGTTCTCGTAAATAATTGTAACCACAGTTATCATATCTAATAATAATTCCTATACAAAGAGAATAAAGCATTAAAATACCTGATCAACACCAAATGTCATAATGCATTATAGTCTTTTAAGGTGTAACCATGAATGGGTATTATAACTTATTATAAATCAGATAAATTGTCTAAATTTGAAGCCATTGTAAAATGACTATAAAAGTACACCTCTGATCACACATTATGTATAATGTAAGTGGAAGGTTGTTGGTTCAATCCCCACAGCCACCACCATTGTGTCCTTGAGCAAGGCACTTAACTCCAGGTTGCTCCAGGGGAATTGTCCCTGTAATAAGGGCACTGTAAGTCACTTTGGATAAAAGCGTCAGCCAAATGCATAAATGTAAAATGTAAATGTAAATGTATTAATGCGACAAATTGCTATGTTGCTTGGCAACCATTAACAGCTTATCGTTAAGTTAATGAACTATATTACCAGGTGGAAGAATTATTTATTAAAAACAGTAAACCACTAAGGGGCAAAATGACTCCACTTCATATTGTGCCTGAGAACACCCTTTACCCATGGTTAAAACTGCCTGTCAGTACTTATTTCTTTATTATTAAAGTGGTTACAGTTATTATAAAAGAATACGTTGCCAAGCAACATGCAGTATTATTCATGTATTTAGAATAGCTCTGAAATGCATCACAAACACCAACAGTATGCATTATATATACAGGCTTCTTAGAAGGTGATTTCATCATGGGTACTAGTAATGTCATAAAATGTTAATACATCAATTATTAATCGACACATTATTTTCTCTATACATTTTTGAGACATCAATATATTAAGATTAGCCAACTTTAGGGGGCCTGGGTAGCTCAGCAAGTATTGACGCTGACTACCACTCTTGGAGTCACGAGTTTGAATCCAGGGTGTGCTGAGTGACTCCAGCCAGGTCTCCTAAGCAACCAAATTGGCCCGGTTGCTAGGGAGGGTAGAGTCACATGGGGTAACCTCCTCGTGGTCGCGATTAGTGGTTCTCGCTCTCAATGGGGCTCGTGGTAAGTTGTGCATGGATTGCGGAGAGTAGCATGAGCCTCCACATGCTGGGAGTCTCTGCGGTGTCATGCACAGCGAGCCACGTGATAAGATGCGCGGATTAACGTCTCAGAAGCAGAGGCAACTGAGACTTGTCCTCCACCACCCGGATTGAGGTGAGTAACCACACCACCACAAGGACCTACTAAGTAGTGGGAATTGGGCATTCCAAATTGGGGAGAAAAAGGGATTAAAAAAAAAAAAAAAAAAAAAATGTAGAAAATTAGAAGCCTAATATGTGTGCTTTCTGATTCACAGTCAGTTAGCCTTCTGTTTAATGTTGTCTGGGGTAACAGCTTTAGGAGACTACAAGGGGGTGATATAACATTTACTGTACTTAATACTGAAGGACAAGTCAATGCAGGTGCAGGTGGCAGTCTGAAGCTGTTAATCTAGTCACTGTATGCAAAAAAGTTACAAAGGTTTTTGTACTTCTTCAAGAGTGAACAAAGTGACGTTGATGAGTTTGCAGGTTAGTGCATAAAAACTGGTGTAACAGCACAAACTGAACGATTACAAATGGCGACGTTTATTATGCAATTTCTCTGTATGTAGCCTGGAATAGGTTTTATTCAAGTTGTCAAACCACAAAAAGATATGCTTGTCACTGAAAATAAATTGTGCAGGCTATATGAAAGATATATATACACAATTTATCATCCAGTGATGGCTAGAGTAAATAATCTATGTCCTTTGATAATGATGTGAGTCAAATTTAATAGAAAATTATGCAAGTTGCGCTCTGTGATGCTGCAGAATTTTGAGCAGTCTCCAGAGTAATAAGGCACCTCCGACAGATGCCGAGCAGCGGCGGTATGCGCATTATTTTATACCTTTATAAAATAATGGTTTCTAAGTTTAGAACGTGCCATGTCATCCGCCAGATGCGACTGGTGTGTGACCCCCTTTAAGTTACCCAGCCGCTCACACTTTAAGTTGTGTTGAGAAATATATATGAAGAGACAAAAAAAAAAAAAAAATTGTAACGATTAGCCTGTAATGATGCAGATATAGATTGATAATTAGAACAATTTTCTGATTATAGATGTGTGAAAAATGTATCAATCCTAAGTAATTAACAATTAATTAAGAACAGAATCAGAGAGCCTGTTAATGCAAAATGTAGATTACCTCATCCTCAATGTGGTTAGTTTGCCTGCTTGAACAAAACATATTTGATCTCCAGTTCAGACACACAAATTCCTTATACCATCAATTTGTCTAAATTTGCCATTGCCAGTCCATCATTTCCTGGTCAATTTGCATTCATAAATGACACAGGATATGACAAATAACCTCCCTTGTTTGTCTGTTTTTTTGTACTGTGCATGCATTTTTATGACATTCTGTGCATCTTTATTCTGAAAATAAAACAGTGGACTATTGCATCTTCATAGACAGCAAAAGCCATTTAAGTCTAAATTAGCCACAAATTCCCAAAGTAAAATGTGACAGCAGAACCAGCTTGGGAGCGGAGAGAACGAGGAAGAAAGGGTAATTTCTGCCCAGCAATTCCTTTTCCCATGAGGAGAATCAATATTTAATTTCTCTGTCTGCAATGATAACGAGATGGCAAAATCATTGTTTATATATTTGAGCTTGAATAGGCCTGTGTGTAGTAAGGGGGCACTGGCAGACAGCCAGACCAAATTAAGCTGGTTATCCGCTCAGCTGATGTGATACAAACAACGTTTTCCTGCTGAAGACCATTAGCAGATGAGCAGGCTTTTCCCATGCCATTGAGATCACCTTGATTCTATGACTGACAACTTCTACATCCTATCAAATATCCCCCAGAGGCTCAGAGGCAGCATATTCGAGAAACTAGATATACCCAGGTCAGAGGCACAAAAATGGCAAGATTCTTTCCTATATGTTTCCTGCTGTACACTGCAAACAGGTATTTCAGTTAGAAGCTTTATGTGTTAAATACATTTGCAAATTAATGTAAAAAAAAAAAAAATAAAAAAAAATAAAAAGACTACATACAGTATGGGGTACCTGAGACAATTTATCAATTCAGAGTTGCAAAATGACTATTTGTGTTTGATGAAAAATGCCAACAAACAGAAAGTACAAAGAGAAAAGGACAGCAGATAGAGAGTGTGTGTGTGTGTGTGTGTGTGTGTGTGTGTGTGTGTGTGTGTGTGTGTGTGTGTGTGTGTGTGAGAGAGAGAGAGAGAGAGAGAGAGAGAGAGATTGTCAAATCGCTGAACAAAATTGTTATCTCGTTCTGAATGCGGTGGAGATGGAAAATGACCTTGTATTGTGGAGATAATTTATTCTCAGAGAAGGTGACCTTTGGAAATTACATTTGCAGAGAAGTGGAATTGGAACTGCTGATACATTTATAAAAAGAAGAGACAAAATGTATGAATAAGGCTGAGATTATTAAAAAAAAAAGAAAAAAAAAAAGAACAACAACAAGAGGGCACTGTGCATAATGCGAGTGGTTTGTTATTGCACAGGTGGTGGCGCACTAGAGCCTTATAAAAAGAGAGGATCAACGGATGGATGAGCTACTTTTGTGCTTAATGCAACCATTTGAATTGAAAGAATAACACTGACATCTTTGGCAGGTGATTTAGTACATTTTTTCATTACAAATTATATCAGCATAACAATTTGAGATGCTGAACTGAAAAATGTGAATTAGAAAATGACTTTTTTGCTTCAATGGCAGCATGCACTTGAGCTGACATGGACTCCACAAGTTTGAGCAAAACCTGATAATCTAGGTTTTCCCAGGATGATTTGAAAACGTTCCATAGAGCATGTGCTTACAATGGAAGCAAGGAAATCTGACCTTTTGTAAAAAAAAAAAAGAGTTAGCATTGTCAATATCAAAAATTTGCTTCCATTTGATTAGTGACCAAGAAATAGCACAGAATCTTAAATATGTAATTATTTCATTTCATATAAATGTTTCAAAATCCTAAAGCTTCCTGTTTATTTCCAGGCTTAAATACGATTAGGAATCCCAGATGTGGTCTCAGACTTTTGGACCTCACTGTATAGAAGTTTTGATGTAAAAAAATAAATAAATAAAAAAATTAAAAAAATCCTGGTGCTACAATGTTCAGTTATTATTATTATTATTATTATTATTATTATTATTATTATTATTAATTGACAAATCAATTATTAGATTTTAGTCTCTGCTCTTTATTTGACATAAAGCATGTTCTCTGACCAGTATCATCATGCCATTCGTCTCTCTAAGTAACCCTCTTTTGAAACAAAGAAGCAATACATTCAAAGGGGCATCTATAGTACAGAAATGGCTCAAATGCTTTCTCGTGAATGTTTTTTTTTTATTATTATTATTATTTTTATTTTTATTTTTTTTATTAAATACTTGGTTACAAATGGCTAAACTTCTATCTTTAAGTGCCAGCAGAGCAGGTTAGATTGCCTAGGCAAAAAATAAATAAATAAATAAATACCAGGATAAACAAGTGTAGTGCAGGCAGAGAGAGGCTGCTAATTTGTTGCCTGTTGGCCAGTTAGAGGCTATTGATTGGGAACTAATTGATTGCCAGCTGAGGTGATAAACCATGTGCTTGTGCAGACAGCATCACTAATACAGGGAGGGAGAGCCTAAAATCTCATTGTGGCCTCCAGTGAGGGAGCACAGCTTGGTTGTTCCACACATGCTATGGTGATGAATGATCTCATCGTCTGTGATCAGTTTCTGCAAGACCCTTTGCTTTGCTCTTTATTCAGTCGATGAGATCTGTGTGTGGTTAAGCACAAGTCTAGGATGAAACTTTAATACGAAGAAATTATTTAATCTAGTGAAAGGCACTGCAGTCTTTTAATGCACTACATTTGGCTGTAAAATGGTCATTGGGTTGCATTCAAATGCAGTACAAAACAGAAACTGAAAATTTATATATATATATACAGGTGCATCTCAATAAATTAGAATGTTGTGGAAAAGTTCATTTATTTCAGTAATTCAACTCAAATTGTGAAACTCGTATATTAAATAAATTCAGTGCACACAGACTGAAGTAGTTTAAGTCTTTGGTTCTTTTAATTGTGATGATTTTGGCTCACATTTAACAAAAACCCACCAATTCACCATCTCAAAAAATTAGAATACATCATAAGACCAATAAAAAAACATTTTTAGTGAATTGTTGGCCTCCTGGAAAGTATGTTCATTTACTGTATATGTACTCAATACTTGGTAGGGGCTCCTTTTGCTTTAATTACTGCCTCAATTCGGCGTGGCATGGAGGTGATCAGTTTGTGGCACTGCTGAGGTGGTATGGAAGCCCAGGTTTCTTTGACAGTGGCCTTCAGCTCATCTGCATTTTTTGGTCTCTTGTTTCTCATTTTCCTCTTGACAATACCCCACAGATTCTCTATGGGGTTCAGGTCTGGTGAGTTTGCTGGCCAGTCAAGCACACCAACACCATGGTCATTTAATCAACTTTTGGTGCTTTTGGCAGTGTGGGCAGGTGCCAAATCCTGCTGGAAAATGAAATCAGCATCTTTAAAAAGCTGGTCAGCAGAAGGAAGCATGAAGTGCTCCAAAATTTCTTGGTAAACGGGTGCAGTGATTTGGTTTTCAAAAAACACAATGGACCAACACCAGCAGATGACATTGCACCCCAAATCATCACAGACTGTGGAAATTTAACACTGGACTTCAAGCAACTTCTTCCTCCAGACTCTAGGACCTTGGTTTCCAAATGAAATACAAAACTTGCTCTCATCTGAAAAGAGGACTTTGGACCACTGGGCAACAGTCCAGTTCTTCTTCTCCTTAGCCCAGGTAAGACGCCTCTGATGTTGTCTGTGATTCAGGAGTGGCATAACAAGAGGAATACGACAACTGTAGCCAAATTTCTTGACATGTCTGTGTGTGGTGGCTCTTGATGCCTTGACCCCAGCCTCAGTCCATTCCTTGTGAAGTTCACCCAAATTCTTGAATCCATTTTGCTTGACAATCCTCATAAGGCTGCGGTTCTCTCAGTTGGTTGTGCATCTTTTTCTTCCACACTTTTTCCTTCCACTCAACTTTCTGTTAACATGCTTGGATACAGCACTCTGTGAACAGCCAGCTTCTTTGGCAATGAATGTTTGTGGCTTACCCTCCTTGTGAAGGGTGTCAATGATTGTCTTCCGGACAACTGTCAGATCAGCAGTCTTCCCCATGATTGTGTAGCCTAGTGAACCAAACTGAGAGACCATTTTGAAGGCTCAGGAAACCTTTGCAGGTGTTTTGAGTTGATTAGCTGATTGGCATGTCACCATATTCTAATTTTTTGAGATGGTGAATTGGTGGGTTTTTGTTAAATGTGAGCCAAAATCATCACAATTAAAAGAACCAAAGACTTAAACTACTTCAGTCTGTGTGCATTGAATTTATTTAATACATGAGTTTCACAATTTGAGTTGAATTACTGAAATAAATGAACTTTTCCATGACATTCTAATTTATTGAGATGCACCTGTATATATATATATATATATATATATATATATATATATATATATATATATATATATATATATTTTAAAAAGATAACGTCAAATCTCAATGAATGCTTGATTGATATAACACAATAGTTATAGCAACATGATTCTATGAGACTATTTCAGTGTTCTATGTAAAAATACATAGGGGTGATAAAAAAATAAAAGATAAATTCAGATGGGAGAAAAACACATAAGGAACTTATTCATCTTTACTTTTGAGATATATATAAGTTAATGTGATTGTGTATAGGCAAAGTTTCTATTTAGGAAGACACAAAATGGCTTCTAAAACTGGAAATTACATTTAACATGATGCCCTGCAGTAATCGGAAGGGTAATCTATGTTCCCTTCATTCAAAATCAAATACAGGAAAGGACAATTGTGGGTAACAGAAAGCCCCATTTGTGTTGAATAGACCTGGGTGACAATGAACTCGCTGTCACAGAAATCTTAGGTTTTATGCATAAGACGCCTTCCAAAAAGTCTGACAAATGCTTTCACTAATGGCTTGCAATTAGTGTGCCACAGCACACACAAAACATGCATTATCTTGATGAAATCCCAGTGAAAAGGGTCTAATCTAGAGAATGACAGATGATATTATCGTGCCGCGGACCCGACCAGGCTTTTATGATGTGTTGAGTGACAGGACCGTGACGCCACAGAATGAAAAGTTATGCCCAACAGACGGCTGGGGGTAGCTGGGCCTTCAGTCCTGCCACATGATGTCCATGGAAGAGTAGAGGACTTGCCTTCTTTTCAAGTGTGTGTGTGTGTGTGTGTGTGTGTGAGATCAGGTAATTAATTCAAGTGTGAACAGCGGCTCTTGGAGCACACTGACAAATTCTGCTAAGGTAACAGATGTGTGACAAAGGAGTGCTGGGTTGCATTATCAGATGTAGGGCTTATTAGATGTGGGTGGAGCTAGCACCTGCCTGAAACATAATCTTTGTCTCTTTCAGTTCATTTTTACAGTATTGATCAATACTCTTCTAAGGTCAGTAATCTATCATTCACAGGGCTTCAAAGAATGTCAGTGACTGCATTTTTTCTTCTTTTGCAGCTACTCATATTTTGTTGTAGTCTATCACTGAGATGTTTTGATCAATACTTAGGAGTCTCTGGAAACGTTGAGCATTTCAGACCTTTTCAAATACTTCAAGCTCACCGTAAATGCACAAAATGTTTTAATCTTGGGATAGTATTTCATCAGTCTTGAAAAGTCATCAAAAGAAAGCAAACAGTGTAAGCCAGTCTGAAATTATAGAATGATATGCATAGGTGGTTTGAATTTCAATTCTGCTGGAGTAAAATGCTTAGATAAACCACTGGTGTAAGAGGCCGTTCACACAGAAAGCATTTTTTTCATCCATCTGCACTTTTTATGAATCACACCTTTGACAGTTGCTCCAAATCTCACTGTCTTTTCAGTGCCTGATGCAGAAATGCCACGTTTTAATACAGGGTACTCAAGATGGCGCTGAATATGGCTGCTGCGTTGCGAGCTCCGACACAACATAACAATGGTTTGTTTGTTTTGTTTACAATTCTTATGTTTTTTGTCTTGGATGTTGTCTGCCTTATTGTCTACGACAGACAAACACTTTTGGACATTGGTTCAGCGATCTCACACCGTAAACCGGACTTCACATTCCTCAATGCCTACCCGCTGTTTACAAACACGCAAGCGGAGCCCTTTGTCTGGGCAGCACGGCCGCGGAAACGCAGGAGGAAAAGGGGAAACAGAGCCGGCGTTCTCATCAGAGTAAGACGCCGCGCAAATCGACCCCCGCTACCCACTATTCTACTGGCAAATGTTCAGTCTCTGGATAACAAGCTCTGCGAGCTGAAAGCGCGTATCTCTTTCCAAAGAGAGACGAGGGACTGCTGCATTATCTGCCTTACGGAAACTTGGATGTCTGCGGAGATTCCAGACTCAGCCATTGAACCCGCGGGGTTCTCCATGCTCCGAGCGGACAGAGCGAAAGACCTCTCAGGTAAAACTAGAGGAGGTGGTGTATGTTTTATGATCAACAAATCCTGGTGTGATCAGAGGAACATACATTCCATCAAGTCTTTCTGTTCTCCTGATCTGGAATTTCTTATGCTTCTGTGTCGACCATTCTGGCTACCGAGGGAATTCACAGCGGTCATTATCACTGCTGTGTACATCCCACCACAAGCCGACACAGACCGGGCACTCAAGGAACTGTATGGGAGTATAAGTGAGCAGGAAACCGCGCACCCTGAGGCTGCGTTCATTGTGACCGGGGACTTTAATAAAGCCAGTTTAAAATCAGTCGCACCAAAATATCACCAGCACATTAGTTTCAACACACGAGGGGACCGGGTTTTGGACCATTGCTACTCTCCGTTCCGGGATGGCTACAAATCCCTCCCCCGCCCACCCTTTGGCAAATCGGACCACTCTTCCATTCTGCTTCTGCCCGCTTACAGGCAGAAATTGAAACAGGAAGCACCCACCCTCAGAACGATCCAGTGCTGGTCGGACCAATCAGACTCTACGCTACAAGACTGTTTTGATCGCACGGACTGGGAGATGTTCCGGTCCGCCTCTGATGACGACATCGAGCTTTACGCTGATAGCGTAATGTGTTTCATCAGAACGTGCGTAGAGGAAGTGATTCCGACCAGAACTGTGCGAATCTATCCGAATCAGAAGCCGTGGATCAATAGCGATGTTCGCGCGGCACTTAATGTGCGGACCTCTGCTTTTAATTCCGGGAACGCGGAGGAGCATAAACAAGCCAGTTATGCCCTCCGAACAAAACAGCAAAACGCCAGTACAGGAGCAAGATTGAAGGACAGTTTAACACCACCAACTCTAGAAGCATGTGGCAGGGAATTAACATCATCACGGACTTTAAAGGGAACAAAAACTCCGCCATGAACACCGCTGCCTCTCTACCGGATGAGCTAAATACTTTTTATGCTCGTTTCGAGGGAAATAACACCGCCCTCGCGGAGAGAGCTCTCACGGCCGAAGCTACAGAGGTTAGTTCACTCTCCGTCTCTGTAGCGGATGTAACCCGATCCTTCCGACGGGTGAATATCCGCAAAGCCGCGGGTCCAGACGGCATTCCGGGCCGCGTCATCAGAGCGTGCGCGAACCAGCTGGCTGGTGTTTTTACGGACATTTTCAACCTTTCCCTCTCTTTGTCTGTAGTCCCCACATGCTTTAAAACATCCACCATTGTGCCTGTTCCAAAACAATCGAAAATAACTTGTTTAAATGACTGGCGTCCTGTTGCTCTGACCCCCATCATATGCAAATGTTTTGAGAGACTAATCAGAGATTACATCTGCTCTGTATTACCACTCAATCTTGACCCGCTGCAGTTTGCATACCGCAACAACCGTTCCACTGATGATGCCATTGCATCTACAATACACACTGCTCTCTCCCACCTGGAAAAAAAGAACACTTATGTGAGAATGTTGTCTGTAGACTACAGCTCAGCATTCAACACCATAGTGCCCTCCAAGCTTGATGAGAAACTCCGGGCTCTGGGCTTAAACAGCTCGCTGTGCAGCTGGATCCTGGACTTCCTGTCAAGCAGACGCCAGGTGGTTAGAATAGGCAGCAACATCTCCTCATCACTGACCCTCAACACTGGAGCCCTGCAGGGCTGTGTTCTCAGCCCACTACTGTATTCCCTGTACACACATGACTGTGTGGCAACACATAACTCCAATGCCATCATTAAGTTTGCTGATGACATGACGGTGGTAGGTCTGATCACTGACAATGATGAAACAGCCTACAGAGAGGAGGTGCACACTCTGACACACTGGTGTCAGGAGCACAACCTCTCCCTCAACGTCAGTAAGACAAAGGAGCTTGTGGTGGACTTCAGAAGAAAAGACAGAGAACACAGTCCAATCACCATCAATGGAGCACCAGTGGAGAGAGTCAGCAGCTTCAAGTTCCTGGGTGTCCACATCACTGAGGAACTCACATGGTCCGTCCACACTGAAGTCGTTGTGAAGAAGGCTCATCAGCGCCTCTTCTTCCTGAGACGGCTGAGGAAGTTTGGAATGAACCGCCACATCCTCACACGGTTCTACACCTGCACTGTGGAGAGCATCCTGACTGGCTGTATCTCCGCCTGGTACGGCAATAGCACCGCCCACTACCGCAAAGCACTGCAAAGGGTGGTGCGAACTGCCAGACACATCATCGGAGGTGAGCTTCCCTCCCTCCAGGAAATATATACAAGGCGATGTGTGAAAAAAGCTCGGAGGATCATCAGAGACTCCAGCCACCCGAGCTATGGGCTGTTCTCACTGCTACCATCAGGTAGGCAGTATCGCAGCATCAGGACCCGCACCAGCCGACTCCATGATAGCTTCTTCCCCCAAGCAATCAGACTTCTGAACTCTTGATCTCCCACGATCAAAATACATCAGCCCTGCACTTTATTACTCTTTTATCTCACACCGGACTGTCATAAATTATATTACTGTTATTATATTATGTATCTCTTAACAACTGACTATCAACCGACAGCCTGAATGTCAATACAGTACAATACTGTACATTCTATATATATATATATATATATATATATATATATATATATATATATATATATATATACACTATATTGCCAAAAGTATTCGCTCACCCATCCAAATAACTGAATTCAGGTGTTCCAATCACTTCCATGGCCACAGGTGTATAAAATGAAGCACCTAGGCATGCAGACTGCTTCTACAAACATTTGTGAAAGAATGGGCCGCTCTCAGGAGCTCAGTGAATTCCAGCGTGGTACTGTGATAGGATGCCACCTGTGCAACAAGTCCAGTCATGAAATTTCCTCGCTACTAAATATTCCACAGTCAACTGTCAGTGGTATTATAACAAAGTGGAAGTGACTGGGAATGACAGCAACTCAGCCACGAAGTGGTAGGCCACATAAAATGACAGAGCGGGGTCAGAGGATGCTGAGGCGCATAGTGCGCAGAGGTCGTCAACTTTCTGCAGAGTCAATCGCTACAGTCATGTGGCCTTCAGATTAGCTCAAGAACAGTGCGTAGAGAGCTTCATGGAATGGGTTTCCATGGCCGAGCAGCTGCATCCAAGCCATACATCACCAAGTGCAATGCAAAGCGTCGGATGCAGTGGTGTAAAGCACGCCGCCACTGGACTCTAGAGCAGTGGAGACGTGTTCTCTGGAGTGACGAATCACGCTTCTCCATCTGGCAATCTGATGGACGAGTCTGGGTTTGGCGGTTGCCAGGAGAACGGTACTTGTCTGACTGCATTGTGCAAACTGTGAAGTTTGGTGGAAGGGGGATTATGGTGTGGGGTTGTTTTTCAGGAGCTGGGCTTGGCCCCTTAGTTCCAGTGAAAGGAACTCTGAATGCTTCAGCATACCAAGAGATTTTGGACAATTCCATGCTCCCAACTTTGTGGGAACAGTTTGGGGATGGCCCCTTCCTGTTCCAACATGACTGCGCACCAGTGCACAAAGCAAGGTCCATAAAGACATGGATGAGCGAGTTTGGTGTGGAAGAACTTGACTGGCCTGCACAGAGTCCTGACCTCAACCCGATAGAGCACCTTTGGGATGAATTAGAGTGAAGACTGCGAGCCAGGCCTTCGCGTCCAACATCAGTGTCTGACCTCACAAATGTGCTTCTGAAAGAATGGTCAAAAATTCCCATAAACACACTCCTTAACCTTGTGGAAAGCCTTCCCAGAAGAGTTGAAGCTGTTATAGCTGCAAAGGGTGGGCCGACGTTATATTAAACCCTATGGATTAAGAATGGGATGTCACTTAAGTTCATATGCGTCTAAAGGCAGATGAGCGAATACTTTTGGCAATATAGTGTATATATATATATATATATATACACATACACATACTTTTTTTTATATATATTTTAATTTTTATTGAATAATGTGTATCTATATAGTATCTATATAGTAAAAAACAAAAAAACAAAAACAGCATATTGTATACTGTACAGTGTATGTTATTATTTGTATATTGTTGAGTGTAATTATGTGTATAACAGATGTTTAAATTGTGTTGTGTTAATTTGATGTTTTAAGTTGTGTAATTATGTATAACAGATGTTTAAATTGTGTTGTGTTAATTTGATTTTTTAAGTTGAGTGTAATTATGTATAACAGATGTTTAAATTGTGTTGTGTTAATTTGATGTTTTAAGTTGAGTGTAATTATGTATAACAGATGTTTAAATTGCGTTGTGTTAATTTGATGTTATTGTAAATTGGTATATGTCTCATCACTGTCACGACTGCTATGTTGATCGGAACTGCACCCAAGAATTTCACACACCATTGCACTTGTGTATATGGCTGTGTGACAATAAAGTTATTTGATTTGATTTGATTGATTAAAAGAACATCAGCTTTAAAAACTGTGTCTTAAAGACACATGCATTCTGTTCCATTCATTGCTCTACGATTTTTTTTTTTTGCTCTGCGATTGTTTATTTTTTTTTTTTACGCAAGAATGTGTTCAGTTTAAAAGCCCCCAATAAGTGCATAGATAATTCTTGAATACAGCAGAAAAGTGAGGCACTCCAATTTACACACATTTGGCTAGATTATGTTTTTATAGTGCCAAAGTCTAAAAAACAAATGAACTTGGTGAACGTATCCACCTACAGATGAGACAATTCTGACAGAGGAATGCATGAGATCCATTTTCAGGGTATGGAAAAAGTGCAACAGTGCCCGTCCACTTTTCCAGTCGTCTTGGTTCTTGAAGTATTTTTCACATTCATTTTTTGTCACGGTGAATAGCGTGAACATCCACATGTGCTGAGTCTCCGCGGTTGTGCACTGATGTGCGGGCTGACTGTCTCAGAAGCAGAGGCAACTGAGATTCATCCTCCGCCATCCAGATTGAGGCGAGTAACTGTGCCACCACAAGGAATTAGACAGCATTTGGGAATTGAGCACGTGAAATTAGGGAGAAAAGGGGATAAAGTAAATAAATAAAAATAAACTTTGAGATCAAAGTAGGTCTGCTTTTAAAGGTTTATAAGTTATCGTTAAAAATAAATTCACCTAGGGAAAAAATGAAGTAGATTGTTACTTCAACAACCCGATTGTTGCGCACTAGGGGTGTGACAATACACTTAGTTCATGAGACGAGACGACACACGATACTGGGTTCACGATAACGAGACGATATTTTAACACTATATACACTACCGGTCAAAAGTTTTGAAACACTTACTCATTCTTTATTGTTATATATATATATATATATATATATATATATATATATATATATATATATATATATATATACATATATTTTTTTTTTTTTTTTTTTTTTTTTTCAAATTTTAGAATAATAGTAAAGTCATCAAAGCTATGGAATAACATAAATGGAACTATGGGAATTATGTTGTGACAATAAAATCCAAAATAAATCAAAACTGTGTTATATTTTAGCATCTTTAAAGTAGTCACCCTTTGCCTAGATTCTGCAGAAATGTACTCTTGACATTTTCTCAGATTCTTGAGGTATCACCCTGGGATGCTTTTTAAACAGGATTGAAGGAGTTCCCATCTATGTTGGGCACTTATTGGCTGCTTTTCTTTATTATTTGGTCCAAGTCATCAATTTCAAAAACTTTTTTTTTTTTTTTTAAATAAATTTTAGTTTTGTAATGAAATAAATTAATATGGTGGCACAATTATATTTTTGTCTACAAAACTAATTTCAAACATTTAAGCATACACCTTCAGATCAAAAGATTTTTAAGACCATGAGAAACATTTCAGGCAAGTGTTTAAAAACTTTTGACCGGTAGTGTATATGACTGGAAAAATAGTATTTTATTCGACTGAAAGTCACAAAATACAAAACAATGCAGGTGCATTTTGAAATGTTTTAACTAATCATCTTGTAATGAATGTCACTTCAGTTCTACTTTCTGAGTATGAATTATCATATGCAGTAAAAGACAGAACAATATGCAAGCACTGTAAAAGGTTTTGCCACAAACTCAACTGACTGGCTTCTCTCCTGTATGATTTCACATGAGTCTCTTCAGACCTGGTTGATTTTAGTTGAGAGCTGTGGTGGATCTGTAAGTGTCTTTGCATACTGCTTGTGTTAGCCGCGGTGTACGACACTTTTTTCTTACAGTGCTTACATATTGGCTGTGTCTCGTTCGGAAGGCGCATTTGTCGGCCGCATACGTCATCGAGGCTGTCTCGAAAAAAAAAAAAAAAATTAAACGAGACAGCCTCAATGACGTATGTGGCCGACAAATGCGACCTCCGGAGGACGCAGCCTTCCAAACGATACACAGCCTTGGTTCGTGTCTTGTCTGTCACTCTGTCGGCGTTTGTTGTTTCCACCGGGTACCTAAAAAGCTGCCACACAAACGATTTAAAATTGGCGGGGGCATCTTCTATGCTAATTTCCCCCTCACACTCCGTCGTGCTGATATCGTGAGACAGCTTTTCACCTCAACGAGAAATATCGTCACGTTTTAATATCGCGAGATCTCGTGGACGAGATTTCCTCACACCACTATTGCGCACTATACAGACGTTTGGATTTCCGAAAGCACAACTACACCCACCTCCCTGAAGTTCTCGTTGGGCAGCGGATGTCTACATCAGATTTGCGTGGCAGCAAAAGTAAAATAAATTCCCAACTTTAGTTGCATGGCTTTTACACACCCTTGCGTTTTTCCTCTATGTCCTTGCCGCACACCATCCCCATTGAAATCAATCGAGCCGTGTTCTCTGTACTCTGGTGTGTACGCAGTAGGCACCCTGACCGCCTAACTGCAAGAATAGTTCCCAAATCAAACGTCAATATCTAAGCTTGGCTTTATAAACATATTCTGATGTCTTGTGTACCACTCTGCATTTCTCTTTAATCAAAATAGACTTTTTCTGAGAGGATTACATGTTATACTGATTTCCTACTGATGCATTTTACATCTGAACACAATCATGCTGTCAGGTTTTATATAAGTCAGATTTACATGGAACAATATGAGGTATAGCATGGGAGGGAATACAAGGTGGGGCAAAGCAAACACCAAGGTTATTACTAAGAGCATTAGATGCAATGTTCTTTATCTGACAGAGATAACTGTGTTGTTGATAAATGATTCTTAGGACACTGATAAATCATGAATAGGGTACATTGCTCATTGTCGTTTAGTGTGGCTTACCTTTAAGATCTAGGTGGAATTTGATTTAATCAGGAAATAATAACATTTGAACATGTGGCCAAAATTGTGAAAAAGTGGATGTGACCTATATTAAAAGCTGTTCAAATTCCTGTGCTGTCTGAATAAATTATTATATGAAAGAGTATTTTGCCTTATATTTAGGTGCAAGAGACATGGATTAGGGAGGATTACCAAAAACTTAACAGGTTTTAAAACACCTAATCTAGAATAAAAAGCTTACATAAGGGAGACAGCTGGTCATGAGAGACCGTTATGTCAGGTTTGGCTGTTCAGGAGACAGATTAAATAAACAATATTGAGATTCTTATTATGTGATAGGGCCATAATGAGAATGATAAACTAAAAATTAGAACATTCAATGAAATTTAGTACTGAACAAAGAAACACAGTTCCCTTTAAAATCAAATTATACCAATCCATGTCATATGACAAAACTCTTAGTGTTTTACACCATAAAATGGACTTCTATTGTATTTTATGTACAGTACAAGTAATTTCAGTTTACAATAGACCAAGACATGTTGCAACAACAATACCCGATTAAACAATGAAAAGTCTCTCAATTTACTTCGCATAGTATAGTTCGTATAGTTCCCTCTGCAATCCCAAAAGCAGTACTGGCTTTATTATAATTGGTTCCAAAGCACCCATTCAAAGCATCACCACAATGCCATCTCTATTCCAAAGACAGCTGCAAAGCAAGATAAGTGGAAAGTTTTACCTGAATAGGTCCAACTTGATTTACAGTGCTGTTAAAATGTCTCAAAATATTGAAAGTGTTGAGGGTAACGTCTTGGTTACTTTTGTAACCTCCGTTCCCTGATGGAGGGAACGAGACTTTGTGTCGATGTAGTGACACTAGGGGTTGCCCTTGGGAGCCCCAAACACCTCTGATCTTTGAGAAAAGGCCAATGGGAATTGGCGAGTGGAATTTGCATGCCACTCCCCCGGACATACGGGTATAAAAGGAGCTGGCTCGCAACCACTCATTCAGGTTTTGTACTGAGGAGCCAAGACAGGGTCCCGGCCATTTCAGCGGGTAGTTCAGAGTTGTGGCAGGAGGGACACAACGTCTCGTTCCCTCCATCAGGGAACGGAGGTTACGAAAGTAACCAGGACGTTCCCTATCTGTCACTCACTTGGGCAAACCATTGCGTGCTTCATAGCCAGCGCACCTGGCCGTCACATAACCTCCCCCAACACTCCTATGAGCGTCATACGGTCCCCCGCACCTCGGGGACAACTCGACGGCCCAAAATGGTGACAGGCCGCCCCAGCCATGGCCTCTTCTCTTCTTTTTTTCTCACCAAAAAAGAATGGAAATCATTCAGCTGGGGGCCATGAATGTCCACGTCAGGGGGGTGTCCATTCCCAAGGGGAAGACACCACGGAGACCACATCCTGCCCAAAGGGGAGGCAATTGTGTGGAAATACATCACATGGTCTTACCGAGTCTTGTCGGCAGTGTCGCCTGTGAAGAAGTCCCCGTGGTAGGTCCTACCCAGAGGGGAGGGAGCTATACAAACACGGCGACCGATGGCAGAGGGAAACTCTGCCCAAGGAAGACGCGGGTTTACCAACAGGGAAACCGTCTCGCGGAGGATACATCACACAGGGTTAAAACAGGCAACCAGTGCATGTGGAGCACCTACCCCAGTACAGGGCCTAATAGCACATGTACTGGGCTGGCATCGAACTTGCCTGCCACAGGGCTAAGGAGGAAGGACATCCAGGGTCCACGACCTCGTGAACATGACTGGGAGGTAACAAGCGCACATCTCCCCCTCCAGGAGGGGAAAGGCACTATATGCAAGTGGTACACCCGGCCAGTTGTCCCGCCAACTTACCTGTTCATACCTGACAACATACGGGACAAACCGGCTCAACCCGGAGATTGAGGAACCTCGCGAAGGTATTGGGTGTTGCCCAGCCCACAGCTCTACCGATCTCTGCCAAAGAGGTGCCATTGGTCGGGGCCCAGGAGGCTGCCACACTCCTGGTGGAGTGTGCCCGAAGCCCCTAGGGGGGTGGCACATCCTGGGTGTGGTATGCCAAAGTGACGGCGTCAACGACCCAGTGGGCGATCCTCTGTTTGGAGGCAGCGCTCCCATTCTGCTGTCCTCCGAAGCAGACAAAGAGCTGCTCAGGGCCTCTAAAGCTCTGCGTGTGATCCAAGTAGATGCGCATAGCACGTACCAGACACAGCAACGAAAAGGCTGGGTCTGCTTCCTCCTGGGGCAGCTTTGCTTGCAGGTTCACCACCTGATCCCTAAACGCGGTCGTGGGAACCTTGGGCATATAGCTCGGTTGGGGCCTCAGGACCACGTAAGAGTATTCCGGACCGAACTCCAGGTACATGTTGTTAACAGAGAACGCCTGCAGGTCCCCTACCCTCTTGATGGATGTGAACTCAGTCAGGAGGGCAGTCTTCAAGAGACTGCCTTTAGCTCAACTGACTCCAGGGCTCAAACAGGGCTCCCCGCAGGACCACGGAGAGATCCCATGAGGGAATGAGGTGCGGTCTGGGAGGATTCAACCTCCTCATGCCTCTAAGGAACCTGATGATCAGGTCTTGCTTCCCTAAATACTTACCATCAATTGCATTGTGGTGCGCCGCCATAGCAGCCATGTACACCCTCAAGGTGGGGCGTACAGCCACCCCACCAGCCTCTCCTGCAGGAAGGAAAGCACCGACCCGACTGCGCATCTCTGGGTGTCTTCGCGTCGGGAAGAACACCACTTAGCGAACAGACGCCACTGCAAGGCATACAGGTGCCTCGTAGAGGGAGCCCTACCCTGATTGATTGTGTCTACCACCGTGAGTTGACCTGAAGCACCAATTGGCTGAGGTGCCTGAGCACCAGGTCCCTGTGCGCACACAACAAGTCTTGAGAGTGAGCTAGATCCAGCCAGTCATCGAGACAGTTGAGGATGTGGATGCCCGCTTCCCTTAGTGGGGCAAGGGCAGCCTCTGCGACTTCTGTGAAGACACAAGGCGACAGGGACCGACCGAAGGAGAGGACCTTGTACTGGTGCGCCCTGCCCTAGAAGGCGAACCGAAGAAAGGGCCTGTGCCGAGGAGAAAACGAGACGTTGAAGTCCGCAAACCAATCCTGATGCCGGACGCTCGCTAAAATGTGTTTCTGCATAGCATCTTGAACGGGAGTCTGTGCAAGGCCTGGTTCGGATTGGCCGCAACCCACCGTCTTTCCTTGGTACGATGAAGTAGGGGCTGTATAACCCCTTCTTCATCTCGGCTGGAGGGACAGGCTCTACCGCGTCCTTCCGCAGAAGGGACGCAATCTCCACAGGGAGGGCAGCACCATTCTTGCCCTGCACTTGAGGTAAAACGGACGCCGCTGAACCCAGGTGGGTGCCTGGCGAACTGAATCGCATAGCCAAGTCAGAGGCGCCACTTTGAGGGGGCTCAGACCCCGAACTCGTGGCCGTGCTGAGTCTGGGGACATCAAAGCACTTACCTGACTCTGGGTACCCACCATAGGAACAGTCAGCGATGGGAGGAGGGAACCGTCCTCGTAATCCGTCACAACCTCCTGGGCGTGTGTGTTGTGCCGCAGCTGGGCGCGCAGGGTCGGGGGGGCCCACCTCCGCAGCGTCGTGCCTGCCATAAATGTGCGGTGTCTGGCGATCACAATAATGATGGCCATAAACAACGGGTGTGTGACCCGAATGAGGAAACCGCTCCTTTTCTGAATGTGTGGATACCGCAGCCTTTCGGGCATGCGGCGAAATCAAAGAAAAGGCAACAAAGGATTCTCCTCCCGGCCCTTCACCGGGGGATGGAGTTGTCTGCTTACCATCTCTAGGCCTGCAGCAGGTCTCCACGTGCCTGGTTCGCCCATCTCAGGGGCAGCTAGAAGCCATCCTTGGGTTCTTGGTGGCGGGCCATGAGACAGGGGTGTCTGCTTCCTGCGGGTGGCTCTACGCCAGGGCTGGGCTGCTGGCCCAGGCTGCAGCGGAGCCAGTGTCGTCGCCGCAGGGGGATGCCCCTGGCGATGAGTAGAAGGGGTGCGGGATCTTGATCCGCGCCGGGGCAGGATATGCTGAATAGCCTCCGTCTGCTTCTTAACCGCCGTGAAATGCTGGGCAAAGTCTTCGAAGGTTTCGCCGAATAGGCTGACCTAGGAGACGGGGGAGTCAAGGAACCGTACCTTGTCAGCCTCCCACATCTCGACCAAGTTGAGCCATAGGTGGTGCTCCTGGACCACCAGGGTGGACATCGCTTGCCCGAGAGTCTGCACCATGACCTTCGTCTCCTGAAGGGTGAGATCGGTCACCGAGCACAGCTCTTGCATCAATCCCAGGTCAGAACAACCCTCGTGCAGTTCTCTTAGCACCTTGGCTTGGTGCACCTGCAGGAGAGCCATGGCATGCAGGGTGGAGGCGGCCTGTCCAGCGGCACTGTAGGCCTTAGTCGCCAGAGACGAGGTAAACCTACAGGAGCTGGACGGGAGTCTCGGTGGTTCCGCCAGGTGACGGTGATTTGTGGGCATAAGTGCACCACAACCGCCTTATCCACTTGGGGAATCGCTGAGTACCCCCTGGCAGCCCCACTGTTGAGGGTAGTGAGAGTGGTGGATCTCAGAGACCAGGTCCGGGCAGTGAAAGGTGCCCGCCACGACCTCGTGAGCTCCTCGTGCACCTCCGGGAAGAAAGGGACCACCAGCTCCGCGTCGGCCTGTGACTGGGCGACCGCACCCGAAGGTCGAGTCCTCAGCGTCAGACTCGACCAGCCTGCTCTCTGATGCTGCAATCGAGAGCTCATCCACTTCGCGAGCGCCGAATGAGATCGCGAACTCACCCTGAGATGAGCCGGCGGTCTCATCCCAGAACTCGACTGGGGCAAACAAGCATACTGGGGAATGAGAGGTCCGTGGGGAATTACCTGACAGAGCGGCTCCCATTGGGGTCCCCAAATCGACCCCAGTGCTAACCGGTGCGGCCTCAAACCCATAGGTAGAAGGACCGATGCGGGGAGCCGCTGGGGTGGCTTTCCCTCTAATGAAGGAAAGCCGTGACTGCAACGTTGCCATGGTCATGTTCTCACAGTGAGAACATGACCCGTCCATGAACGCTGTCTCCACGTGGGCAGCGCCCAAGCATGTAAGACAGCAATCGTGGCCATCGGAAGCTGAGAGGTAACGACCGCAACCAGGAAATAAACACAGACGGAAAGTCATCTTTAAAAAGACGCTCTCCGTCAGTGCCACTCTTTTATTAGGGAAAATATACTCTTTTAGACTGTCGAAGCGCACGGGGCATTCTCTGCACTCCACTAGTGCACACGGGGGAGAAGCCGCTGTAATGTGCCGTAAATCCAACAGTTTTTTAGAGGTGAATGGAACGGCAGAGGATTCAGCTCCCTGAACACAACCGCTCGACTCCGAAGAAAAAATCTGAATGAGTGGTTGCGAGCCAGCTCCTTTTATACCCGTATGTCCGGGGGGGTGGCATGCAAATTCCACTCGCCAATTCCCATTGGCCTTTTCTCAAAGATCAGAGGTGTTTGGGGCTCCCAAGGGCGACCCCTAGTGTCACTACATCGACACAACATCGAGTGAGTGACAGATAGGGAACTGGTGGCTCCCAGAGAGAATATTCAAAAGATAAACTGCACAATTGTGGCAATCCAAAATGACTGCAAAAACTGCATGTGCAATTAGAGACAAGAGGTCGCACATGAAATTAAGTGCAGACGAGATTTTATGGCACATAGGACAAACATTCATGACTGGAATTAAATAATCCCACAAATGCATTTGGTGCCATGTTTGAGCTGTTAATAATATAGCATTGACACACTAGGATAAAAGCCTGTGATATTAATTTAGGTAGAAAAAAAGCAAGTCTTAATTATAACTGTTTAATCGGTCAAAGTTTGACAAAACAGCAAAAAAAAAAAAAAAAAAAAAAAAAAAAGAATCACTTTATAAAAATTTACATTTCTTTCTATTTACTGCACCTGACAATTTGAAGTCATTCATCCAATTCAGCCACAAACACACCCTGTGCATCTTTGATTGGATGGTATTCCATTTAATTAGCATGCTAATGAGGGCATCTTGTGTCTCATTGCATCGAAGTTACTGACAGGACAACAGCAGCTAGTATAAGCCATTATCAATTAACTGAGCGACAGAAAATGATTGGTGGAAGAGAGATGTAGCGGCACAGAGCTGAACATTCAGTCAATGCAAGTGATAGTGCAGACTAGAAGTGGTGACGTTGAAAAGTTTTCTTCATTATTGAACAGGATGGCAGGGTAGAATTAGCAAATATAATATAGTGCATTTTAATTTAAAGTGCTCTGAATATAGTCTAGATTTATCTGTCTAAATTAGAGTCCCACAGTTGGTCACACCATACTGTTTCTACGTGTTGTTTATGGGTGCATTGTTTATGAGACTGTACTGCCCTATTAAGGCAAATGAGAAAATGGCTTCAAAAAGTGTTATTGTCCAGTTAAATATGGATTATGAAATAGTCACACACATTTTTTTTTTAAATAATTGCATTATTAAAACTCATTGCAATTCACTGAAGAATCTTTACAGACATAATTAGAAAACTGTTGTCTAACAACCCATGACTCAGAATGTATGCTAATGAAAAGAAAAAAACAGAAGATTTGAAGGAAGATTCCAGGTTCAATACAAGTTTAGATCAATAAACAGCATTTGTGGCATAATGGTGATTATCACAAAATAATTAATCTAGACTCATCCTTCCATTTCTTAAAAAATAAATAAATAAATAAATAAATAAAATAAAAGCATGAATCTGGGTTACAGCGAACCACTCACAACGGAAGTGAATGTGGCCAATCCGTCAACTTTAAAATACTCACTGTTTCAAAAGTTCAGCCACAAGACTCAAACAATATGCATGTTAACATGATTTTAGTATGATAACATGATTTTAGAGCGATTAAATCACTTACAAACCTCTTCTGTGTAAAGTTGTATCCAATTCTACAACTTCTTTGCCAAGATGACCTTAAAACCCTATTACGACCATAAAAACAACCATTTAAAAAACTTTTATGCTCTAATAATACACACGTTTTAACAGTAGAATTATTTTTATAAAACTATAAGCTTCTCATTTCTGCCTTTAAACTCCCCATTCACTTCTAAGTTCCATTGTAACTGCCTCACTGTAACCTCAAGTTTCGATTTTTTTTTTTTTTTTAAATTTGAAAATTAATTTTTGCCACAAATGCTGTTAATTGAGCTAAACATATATTAAACACAGAATATTAATTTAATATTAAGAAACATTAACAGGAATGGCTGGGGTTACACAATTAAAGGACTCAACCCCTGATCTGTCCTCGGCTAAGAAAAATCTGTTAGACATTAACCTCAAAAAAAGGAAAAGGTATTAACCATTTTAAAATAGCCAAGAAAAATGTCTATTTGTTGGGACTGGTGGGAATTACCTAACATGCACCACCTCTTCTTTTGTTATGCACATTTAAATGTATGATTAAGTATATAAACCTAAAGCCTCATCTCTTCATTGAACACATAAATTCCATTTTAGCTGCTCATTGAGATGTTTTAATAATATTCAAACAGGAACTTAATGTTATGCAGAGCATACCAAAGCCATTTACCAAAACTTTCCTGAGTCTTCTCTGTCTATTCACATCAAATCACATGCTCATCAATTCCCCCCCCCCACCCCCGTGAACTACTTTTCAAACATTATGATCAGAGTGAAGATGATAAGGGAAGTAATTATTCCAGTGAACTTAATTTCTTTCTCAGAAGTTGAGATTTTGCAGGAGAGATTTACATAGTGCCTGTGGTGCAGGTTAGAGCTTATTTTATTAGGCTGAAATGTCACAGGTGGACTGGCATTTAGGTTAATGAATAAAATGATTGTCTGGTTAAAAATAATAGGGCACACTGTCATAAGATCAGGGCCTCTGACCTATAGTGCACTATGCAAAGCTTGTCCCAGTCTGACATTGACAGCAAAACAATACATTGAATTTATGAATGAGTTAACCTTTTCTGTTGCTCCATTCTCATCTGGTAAAATTACCTGATGGTGAAGAGGCTGTCAGTTTGAGTTAAAACCCAAAGAAAGTTGCCCTAAAGTTACACAGAGTTAATAAGCAAGACTCAATGTTTTCAACAGTTTAGGAATGATTTCAGACAAACTTCAATGTATTCACGTAAATCAGAAATGAACCTGTCAGAATGAGTAAAAGATTACGTATATCCAGAAACTATGAGCAATACAAAAAAGCTAAATTAGGGTAAAATAAGTAAGATGAGTTATATCTCATATTATTGAAAATGCCATTTGAACGAATAACTCAGACTCACAGCGGATCTCATTCTCATTTATTTAGAACCAACTCAAACAACACATATGCAAAAATCGCAGATTGCTTGTGGCCTCAGATACATGGAAGGTGTTAAGCTGAAATGTTGTTTTATATTAGGGATGTGTGAGACTAGTCGACTAAATGGTTCTGATGCTGCTAGTTGACACTGGAATTATAAGTCGGTTAATATTTGTCTCCATTAAACTGTTCAACTGTTACACATTTACGAGGCTGCACTTAAATTACTGTCATATTAATGATAAACATTTTAAATATAATTAATAATACAAATATTATTTAAAAAAAAGAGGATATCTGGAGCAGATACAAAGTTTCATTTCACCTCAGGCTGTGCATGCTTCTTCCCTCTCTCACTCACGGCGCGTGCAGGAAAATCATCTCGCTAGACAAGCAAACTCAGTGAATTAGCTATGAAATCACTTCAATGGTGGTGCGGGAAGGGGATTTCCTAAACGTTGGCTTGAAAGTCGCTATAGATCTTTTCACATTTGAGACTTCTTTAAATCTCTGCGTGCCTTGTAAGTTATTTTCCCACGGAGCAGGCTTTTTCAAGAGCAGGATAGCCACCTCAGGAGAGTCAAGTCCCATCATTCACCGGATCATGTCGAGGCGTTAATTTTGCTCATCAAAAAAATATGCTTTTGTGTACGTAGTCTAGAAAAAAATACTGTTTTCGACAAGGAATGACATTTTTTTAATCTGCTAATTAAGAAGGCTATTTTCAAAGAGGTACCGACTGCTTAGCGGGTTAAACTATCTTTTATTCTGTGCACGTCATGTTTAGAATACATTAGGTTTATTGTAGGCTACATCACAGGCCTATTTTTTCTATTCTATAGCCATTTTTTTTTTTTTTTTTTACATCGTAACTGTTATTGGTTAACATTCTTTAACAAACAGCTGTCATAGATCAATGGCTAATGCACGACTGCAAGTTGTGAAATACGCGCAACTTTTCAGCATTTTTTTTTTTTTTTTTTACTCTCGTAGATTTGGCTTAGCCTACCTGTTAATTATTTTAACATGTTTTAATATGTTAAGTAAATTTTGCTTGGTGAATTCAGTTTAGAACAGGCCATTAGAGTTGCGCTATTGGTCCTGCACTTTATTGTTTTCAATAAATAATAGTGAAAGCGTGTCATGTTTTATATTTAATGTACACGTCATAGATAAATGCCCCCTTTTCAGCAGAATTTAGCGTCGGATTTGGAATATATTAAGTATTTTAAATGGGTCGCATCAACACATTTTTTTTGGACTGTTTTCTGAAGATTGTTTTCCTTTTAGACAAGTGGACTCCAAAATATTTTTTAAATGTCAGTGAAACTAGGTCTGACGTTTAAACGAAAATTTTGGAGTCGACTAGTCTATATATATATAAACACACACACTGGCAGCAAAAAGTTTGGAATAATGTACAGATTTTGCTCTTATGGACAGAAATTGGTACTTTTATTCACCAAAGTGGCATTCAACTGATCACAATGTATAGTCAGGACATTAATAACGTGAAAAATTACTATTACAATTTGAAAAAAGTTCTTCAGAACTTCTTAAACTACTTCAAAGAGTTCTCATCAAAAAATCCTCCACATGTAGCAATGACAGCTTTGCAGATCCTTGGCATTCTAGCTGTCAGTTTGTCCAGATACTCAGGTGACATTTCACCCCAAGCTTCCTGTAGCACTTGCCATAGATGTGGCTGTCTTGTCAGGCACTTCTCACGCATCTTACAGTCTAGCTGATCCCACAAAAGCTCAATGGGGTTATGATCCATAACACTCTTTTCCAATTATCTGTTGTCCAATGTCTGTGTTTCTTTGCCCACTCTAACCTTTTCTTTTTGTTTTTCTGTTTCAAAAGTGGCTTCCCATAAGGCCTGCACCCCCGAGTCTTCTCTTTACTGTTATACATGAAACTAGTGTTGATTCAATTAAGTTGTCAGCTGAGAACATGTGAGGCATCTATTTCTCAAACTAGAGACTCTGATGTACTTATCCTCTTGTTTAGTTGTACATCTGGCCTTCCACATCTCTTTCTGTCCTTGTTAGAGCCAGTTGTCCTTTGTCTTTGAAGACTGTAGTGTACACCTTTGTATGAAATGTTCAGTTTTTTGGCAATTACAAGCATTGTATAGCCTTCATTCCTCAAAACAATGATTGACTGACAAGTTTCTAGAGAAAGCTGTTTCTTTTTTGCCATTTTTGACCTAATATTGACCTTAAGACATGCCAGTCTATTGCATACTGTGGCAACTCAAAACAAACACAAAGACAATGTTAAGCTTCATTTAATGAACCAAAACAGCTTTCAACTGTGTTTGATATAATGGCAAGTGAATTTCTAGTACCAAATTAGCAATTTAGCATGATTACTCAAGGATAAGCTGTTGGAGTGATGGCTGCTGGAAATGGGGCCTGTCTAGATTTTATAAAAAATGACTTTTTTGAAATAGTGGTTTTGCTGTTTTTTACATCAGTAATGTCCTGACTATACTTTGTGATCAGTTGAATGCCACTATGGTGAATTAAAGTACCAATTTCCTTCTGAAACAACAAAATCTGTACATTATTCCAAACTTTTGACTGCCAGTGTATATATTATCATTACTGGAAATTAAATGAATGAATGAATGTTGCATTTATATAGTGCTTTTTCGGACATTACACTCAAAGCGCTTTACACAGTGAACAGGGGACTCTCTTCAACCTCCAGTAACTAATAACTAATAATAATTAATAACTAACTAACCCAAAAAAACTTTTTTTTTAGTTTTTTTTTTTTTTTTTTTTAGAAAAACAAAAGTGAAGTGCATTATAGCTTGATCTGAGGTTGGTTCTGAATATAAATGCAGCTATGCAGCTGATCATATATAGTATATGCCTATATAAACAGTGTTAATTGTGTTTCAAGGGGTTTTGAGATTGGCTTTACTCCTGCTGCACATGCTCTTAAGGCGAGAGAACATCTTAAGAGACCATAAGAATACATTCAAATGGTTGTATAGAAGAGGCTGTGTGGAAAGCCTTTATAATGATACGGTTTGGGCGTGTATTATGCTAATTGCTAACTGTGGGCACACACTCCTGGATTCGTCAACATTAGATGGAGGGTAGAAAAACATTTGCGTGAATGGAACCTCAGACATTTTGCGTGAGAACCTTTTCAGTGCACATAGATACACCACATTGTGGCATGGTGGAGGGCGGGGCCTGGTCGTGATTCCGCACACCCGGCCCCTAATAAGGCTGATTAAGCCTGAGAGGGATAAGGCCGACCGGAGACGGCAGTGCGACAGATAGAGAGATTTACGGACAGCTGTCCGACACCTGTGTGTGGTTGTGTCTTTTTGGTTATTAAAATATTATTTATATTGTTAAGCCAGTTCTCACCTCCTCCTTTCCCTTTTACCCCATTACACTGGTGCCAACACCCGGGAAGGAGGAGGGATGCACCGTAGTAGAGTTCTCGCCACTACCATCCACACCAACGGAGCAGCCACGGCCATCTGCTGGGGGCCGGAGGAGCCTTGCCGCCTGAGAGCGGAGGAATGGCCGCCGACCGCGAGGGGAGGAGGGGCTCTTGGCCGACTGCCTAGAGCGGGAGAACTGCAGCCAGGGGCGGGGGAGACCCCTTCCATCCACCGAAAATGTGGCGGGGCGTTCCGTCCGCCAGGGGCCAGAGGACTGCCTCCGATCTGCCCAGGGAGGCACGGCTGTCCTCCACTAGAGGGTGGAGGAGTGGCCGAGGACCAGGCTATGGCATATCGGAGAACCTGCGAGTACGTTTTTTTATTTGTTCTCTCTCTCTCCGGCTGCCACTCTGCGTTGGCCTTTCCCTCTCTTTTTAAATCTTTAGTATTGTTTTAGTTGGGTATAATCACCATTATGGTGTAAGTACCGTGTTTTTTTGTTATTGTTGTTTCCCTCCCCCTGTCCCCTCCCAGATCCAGGAAGGTGGGGATGACCTGCCGGCAGACGGGGCCAGAAGGGCACGCCCCCCCCGGGAAAGGGGCTCCCCGACCTGAAAGAACAAGGGAGGAATGTGGCAGGGCAGAGGGCGAGGCCCCTAATAAGGCTGATTAAGCCCGAGAGGGATAAGGCCGACCGGAGACAGCAGTGCGACAGAGAGAGAGAATTACGGACAGCTGTCCGACACCTGTGTGTGGTTGTGTCTTTTTGGTTATTAAAATATAATTTATATTGCTAAGCTGGTTCTCGCCTCCTCCTTTCCCGTTTACCCCGTTACACACATGTACTCATTTATTAGTGAATGAGACCCAGCATGCGCAATAGGCAAAAAGCTGGTTTGTACCTTTTGGATGTCAGAGGCCAGTTGCAGAAGTGAAGGTGACGCTGTGGACTGCAGGGACCCAGAGGATCTGACTGGACTATGGAGGCTGACATAAGCCACTGCACTGCTTTGAAGTACCACTGCATGCTCCTGTACAAATACACAAAGCACAGACATCTGCTGACACTTGGAGAAGTGAAGAAATGTCAGAGCTTGGTTAGCTATTTTGGCATAAAAGCATGAGTAATGCCCTAGGCAGATACTAAAATTTGTGGAATGAACAATGTGAATAATATGAAACATTATTGTCTTCTTCATCCTCAAAAACATACATTTTATTGTGACATTGTTTGGGGCTTAAGATTAATGATGACGTTTGTATTGCACTTATTGGAATAAACTCTAGTGCCAGGCAGAAAAAAAATCATTAACACTCTACTATCTTCCATAGTTACTATCTTCCATATGTCTGACTGAATCTTCATGGCTTGCTGATTATGTTAGCAAAACGTGTGCACCATTGCTGAGGGGTAGTCTTTACTATGTTTGTTTTATTTTCCCTTTACTTTAGTTATTAAACTGAGAAAACAAAGTAAGAGAGGAAGTACTTTCGACCTCCCATTCCACCTTCTAATGTTCTTTTTTTCAATATTATAATGTCAACACTACAATAAGACTCTATTTGTTAACCTTTATGTATTTATTTATTTATGTATTTTTTATATAATATAATAATATTGGTTAATGTTAATTTATAAATATATTATCCATTGTTCATGTTATTTACTAATGCATTAACTAATGTTAATGTGTTCATTTTTAATGTTAAAAATGTATTAGTACAGTATATGTCAAAATCAAGATAAATACATTGATAAATATGTACATGCATTAAAAGTTTTGTTAATTTTCGTTCATCTTAATCACAGTGTTAACATATGTCAACTTAAACAACCATATTGTAAAGTGTTACCATTTTCAAGACAATACAAAAATACTTTAAGGGCCTTATTTTTAGAGCGCTATGCCTTAAGCGCAGCACTAAGCAATAAGTCAGTGGACATGCCTATGAAGTTTTGATATTTTAATTTAGGTGCAAATGGGTTGATTAAATCGTGCACACATAGTGCTAATGGGCTGGGTTAAGTGCAATTTAATTCTGAGTTTTTCTCGGGTTATTGCACCATCTGCATCCTATTACATGTCCCATTCCCGCCAAGCAACGTCAATATAAATGAAGACAGCCTATTCATAAGAATTTGTTTGTATAAATGGGCTGTATGTAATGCATTAGAAGAATACAAATGTCTCAGGTTCTTTTACGCAACAACTCTCTCACGTTTTGTCTGTCATCATTCCAGTGCTGTGCTTCCGGAGCGTGATATATGCGTTCTCTATCGGTCTGCCACACCTGCGATCTTGACGGTGTTACGGGACGCTTGAAACATGCTTTGCTGCTCTCCCACTGTTCATTGTTTTGTAATATATATTTGTCATATGTTTCTCTGTTTAATGTTATATGTTTCATTTCTGTACAGCATCCCTGAGTTTGAAAATGTGCTATACAAAATAAACGTATTATTACAATTATTGTTATTATTATTACTATTCATAATATTGATCTACTGACACACAAATCATGTTTTTAAAGTTATTAAAAGCTTTTAACTGCAAATGCAAGAACCGAGTTTAGACTTTGTGCAGAGAATAGACATGACTTTAAGACGACTTAGCACAATTAACTATTTCTCAGAAAAATAACAAATTCATTAACATGCATACACCCACCTATAGTGCAAGCACTCCCATGCATGCCCACTTAAGCTGTGTGCTGGCATGAAAATTGTGCTTAGAAATAGCGCTCATACAAAAATTTTATAAGATGTAGCACATAGTCATTCCTTGAAATTAAAAACACTGTGTCTCTGTAGATGGGTTTCCATCCAAGTATTTTTATGCACATTTTGGGATATTGCATAAAAACTGCTGTATGGATTGGCATTAAGATGCAAATAAAATGTGCATAAAAAATAAATACACTTGCCTGAGGTGGATACTTTTTTTATTCGATAAGAAGAAATGAGCATAAAATATGATGGAAACACTTTTACTGAATAAACTCCTATTGAATTTATTAGGAATACAAGATGTGCATCAAAAAAAGTCATGTGACTGCATAATTAATTAATTAATTCATTAATGGACTAACTAGATACAAGTTCTTTAAAGTGTTTTGTCTGTGTGCTCTATATCGCAAGTATTTTGTGGCGGTATAAAAATGACTTGAGTGACCCGTCCAGCCCAACACAACAGCATTAACTCTTGGCTTGACTTTCTGATAGTTTGATAAATGATTTGGAAATGTTTTCAGAAAGCTGTTTGAAAACAATGTTTATTTTTGCAATTCCACTCAGTGGCACAGAAATTACATACTTCAGATTTAAACTTGCTGTTAATTTTGTGTAATTTGAATGTTCTGTTAGTAAAGCCAAGGCAAGCCAATTAGTCATGGATTATTTCATTCTTTCTTTCCAATTAAGTAGCATAGTCTTCTTTGCAATTGTGAAATAAACTAATAAAAATGGTTTGAGGTTGCTGACTTCTGTGATTCTGATTTGTCTCCAAGGACAAGGAAACCTTCTAATGTTAGTTCACACACGAGAACTCACTCCACAATTTGCTACATGAGGAACATATAGGGCATTTACTTGTCTTGTTCATGTTCTTGCATGATTTACTGAGGCGATGCATATGTTAACAGGCTAATGTCCATGTTGATATTTGTTTGAGGACATTCAAGTACCTCAGGGATGAATAGTTTAATATTACCTTCCCCCATTCAATGGAGCCTATGTTGCCCAGTGACGTTCCCCCCCATGAGCAGAAGATGATTGTTCGGTCGGGCTGCCAGCCTGCACGGGTCTGAGCCGTCATGGAGGCGATGATCTGAGTCATGACTGCAGAGCCGTTCCCCCAGTCCGCCAACGCACCTTTGTACCAGCTGCCATGACGACTGCCAACCAGTACATATCGATCTGCAAGGGGATACAGAGCAAGAGCACTTACACACAAAACAAGAAACAAACAAATACAACACACATGCTCACACTTACACCAAAGCGAAGTCAGTCACACACATACACACCACCCCTGACTCTCAGTCAAGGAAAAGAAACAATTGCTCATATAATTAGCCGCAGGCAATAAGCTTCACTTACAGTGAATGTTGAACCGAGCATGGCACTGGGCCACCTTTGACTGACACCTTGTGTGGGTAGAAACAGACAGAGCTGACGAGAGCAAAGAACTGAGGATTATTTGAACCCGCCTGCGCTTAGGTGTGCTGGAGCAGTCTTAGGGGAAGTTATTAAAATTACATCTAATCATACATAAACAAGACCATGAGCTGCCAGATAATATTAAGGTAAACACTTAATAATTAAAGGGATAGTTCACCAAAAAATAAAAATTCTGTCATTATTTGCTAACCCACATTTTGTTTCAAACCTGTATGAATTTCTTTCTGCCCTGGAACACAAAATGAGATGTTAAGTTGAATGTTAGGCACTGACAGCCCCAGTCACCATTCACTTTCACTGTATGAAAAAAAAGCATAATCATTCTTCAAATTTTCTCCTCTTCCATTACAAGTCATACAGGTTTCAAGTGGTTTGGTCAGAAAATTATAGAATTTTCATTTTTGGGTGAACTATCCCTTTAAGCAATATCACAGGAGCAAGAGTGCCATTGCACTGAATATCAACATGGCTTTGATCTGGCCACAAAAAAATCACATAAATCACAAAAATCACAAAATAGCAAAGAAATTAGCTTAACTACATTTCTGAGTAGCTATGTGGTAGCTTTGCAAGTTTTTAAATCAAGTAGCTTAACAGTAGCAAAGCTATTTTTTTTATTATTTTATATTTTTTATTTTTTATTACATCATCATCGTGTTTACTATCGCCAGTTTTAAATCAGAACTAAATATATATGATTCGCAAATCATACACTGAATCGGTTTGCAGTTCAATTTTGATGACTCAGAAAGCTCACTGTCGTGCTGCCGAATCATTTGGTGCACACCTTCACTTGACAACATGCTCACGGGATATTTTAAAACAAGGAAAATAAAGATAATGCTGGTTCCAGTGGATCTACAATCAATGGAAACCAAACCTGCAAATGCATTCTACCGTTTGCCAGTGATGAAGAAGATCTTTATTAAGATCAACACATGTGTAGCTTGTGAACGACTACTGAAGCTAAAGACATTTTACCATCAAAAGAGTGTCAAAACACTTAGTAGCCTACACTAAAACACATAAAATAAGTACAATGGTGTAACAGGTAAAGGACGGGCAATGAGGAGGCAGGAACCGGCTGAACAGTCAACGTAAAGTTCAATGATATAAATGAACTTAAAACAACATAAAGACACACAGACACACTTAACGCGGCCGCGTGCATCTCTCTCTCTCCAACCGCCGTCTCCGGCTGTCCCTTATCTCGCTCTCACTCTGATGAGCTGATTCAGTGCCGGCCGTGCTCCCTCCTCCTCGTCACACTCCTCCCCCGCCCGATTCCGGCCCGGGGTGACACCGGTCTGACTAACCCCCCCCATCTCTGGAGGGGAGACGCAGCCCTTCTGGCCATTCTGTCAGCCAGAGGTCCATCCCACCTCCTGCGAACCTGGGGGAGAGACGAGGGGAGGTGTGGGGAGAGGGAAAGGGCGAGCGGAGACACAGAAAGAGAGAGAGAGAAGAACTTGCATGCTGGCTCCCAGACACGCTGTTGCCCGGTCCTCAACCACTCCTCCACTTTCTGGCGGACACCAGCTCACTCCTCCCCCAGCAGACGGCAGCAAGTCCTCTGGCCCCTGGTGGACAGAACCGCTCCTCCCCTTTTTGGCAGACAGCCATGGTTCCTCCGGCTCTCATCGGCCAGCAGCGACCCCTCCATCCCCAGGCAGATGGCCGCGGCTGCTCCCCTGGCGGATGGCAGTGGCGAGGACTCCGCGGCAGCGCATCCCTCCTCCCTCCCGGGTTTCGGCACCACTGTAACAGGTAAAGGATGGGCAAGGAGGAGGCAGGAACCGGCTGAATAGTCAACATAAAGTTTAATGATATAAATGAACTTAAAACAACATAAAACATAAAGACACACAGACACACACAACGTGGCCGCGTGCATCTCTCTCTCTCTCCAACCGGCATCTCCGGCTGCCCCTTATCTCGCTCTCCTGCTGATCAGCTGATTCAGCGCCAGCCGTGCTCCAACAAGGCCTGGCCACACCTTCCTCCTCGTTACTCATGGGATTACCATGTTTTTTGTATATGTACCATTACCTGGGAGCTCAATGTTAATACAATAGTATATGAATACCATCTAAATACAGAATGGTACATAAATATGGTAAATGTATATCAAAGTACCATGGTATTACCATCTGATACCGTCAGATATCACATGGTTATTGCCCAGATGTGCTCTCACACACAAAGTATCTGGAGCCTGATCAGGTGCTTCCAGTAGGGGAGAGTGGGGTAAGATGAGACAATTTTAACATTTGCTGTCTCCTATAATAGGAAAAATTAGACAGAGGTAAAATTAATAGAGCTATCTTTATTTCAAAGTGTATGCTATCACTTGATATTATAAAAATGAGCCTGTGACAGAAAGCTACAAACATATGGCCTTTAAAAAAGGTGATCCATTGGATCACCTTGCCCCATGTTAGGTAGGGTAAGGTTAGTGGGTAAGATGAGCCATCTGGGGGTAAATTGACCAATTGAATTTTTCCAGTGATACACTAAATAAAATTCCACACATTATTTTGTATCTATAATTTCTAATCTACAATCTCTTTATTTATTAATTATATTCTCCTACTTTACTCTTGTTTCCTTTAACACTAACACTAATAATTGTTACTGCATGTAAATGATGGAACAATTTAGATCAAAGCATAACCTAGTAAATACCTAAAAGTCTTTGCCAGAAAAATAAAACAAAATCTCACTCCTTTTGGTCCTCTTTTAATTGCAAACATTATAAACCGAACATTAAAATAGTAGTTTGTTTTAGTAAAAAACAGTGGTTCCACTTTCCCCAGACACCATAGTGACGCTTTTTGAAAAGAATCACCTGGCTTAGTGCTTCAGGGTTTATATTGTGCTAATTAAATCATGGGTAAATTAATACACTGGATATACACCAAATTTGTACCTAAATATATTTGCTTTTGCACAACAATCAGATAACGTTTTCTATAGATAAAAGCACACTTCTTTTTCCATGTGTTTCTCCTCTTCACAGCCAGATAGAAATAATGGATACTTCCTGATTACAAGGTCACATGACTAAAAATATGTACAGTTGCCTAGATACACGGGGTGGGTCAACTTACCACAGGCTCATCTTAACCCACTCTCCCCTACACACAGAAATACAACAGCTAGACACAGAATTACAGGATAAGATGAATAGTTTACTGTATGTACACAGAGTTTTTATACAGGAATATGCAAAGGTAATTGTGTTCAAATGGTTATGGGTTTGTAGAGGTAGTAGCATAAATCTGAAAGATAAAATGTAAAAATAGTGATTTTTCATATTAAACACGTGGGTTTTTATAGGTGGCATGCATAAATATGCAATTACATGTTTTTACATGAACATACATTTTATATTGCACATATGGTACACTTGTAAACTGTATTGCACTATACTGTATACTGTACCATGGCTTAGATATGCATCATGCGATTAAGTATTTTAGATGCTTTGCCTATGACAGTAAGCTCTGTGCATCTGGTTGAAAAAAAAAATAAAAATAAAAAATAAGTAGCTTAAATGTAGCAAGCTACTTTTAATGTGAAGCTTGTAGTGTAACTTTTTACTTTCTCTGAAGTGTAGCTTTAGCATAGCTTAACTATTATTTCTGTTGATAGTTGATAGTTGGTAGCTTAGCTAGTAAAATTGTTTGAGTAGCTTGCCCTACACTGACATAGAGTAACACTCAATGATCATGCACTACACAGATGGATTTAGCCGTTGCGCACCCTCTCTGTGTTTACATCAGCGTCTTTTCCGAGAACATCGACAGGAAAATACAGTGGCTGAAACTGTCAAAACAGTCATGTTAGAGGGTATTACATTTTGCTGGACAATCAAACCCAAACTGTGTCTTCCCACAACCTTTTCACCCCATGCCTAGCATTTCTACTGAATATACTTTATAATTTATGTTATTACATAAGAACAGCTTTACAAATTATTTACACAAAAATTTATTCTGCATGAATGAGGCCCAAAGAGAAGAACATCTTATGATTTATGCTGTGTAATTAGTGATTGGGCAACCAATTATGACAAGAAAAAAAGAAAAGAAAAAAAAAAGAAAAAAACACTGTAAATCAGGGAGGTAATTCATGGATGGCTAAAATTCATAGACTCTGACTTTTACAGTCTTAGAGGCGGGGGTGAAAGATAAATGCTTTCATTATATCAGATGTACAGTTGGATTAAATCACCCTGAAGGTGAAAATAGTGGTCAGTAATTAAAAGCCTATTTTCAGCAGCCAAGTGACCTGTATTTGGACAGTGGCAGACATTGTTTAAAGAGATTAGTTTGTCATAAAGCAGGCAGTAAAAAAGGGCTGTTTCAGCACCTAGGCTTAGATTTGGCTTTCTTCACTTCCACACTTTCATTATTTTAGGGGATGAAGGAGAGAATGCTTAGATTACACTCCTTTTCCAGAGGACAATCACTTTACTATTACCAATGCAATATAATAAAGCACTGTGACAAAACACTTGTGTCTTTGTTATGTCAGACCACTGCGGTTTAAATGAGGACCACACCTGGGAAATGTTGGCGATGCTAACTGCAGTGTCACGTCTAGATGTGTTTTGTTCATGTTTTGTGTTCATGTCTTTTATTTTAAAGTTTAGTTCCTGTTCCTGTTCAGGTCATGTGGTTTCATGTCATGTTATTTCCTGTTTCCATGCCATGTTTGTTCCTGTTTCCTTGGTCATGTGATTTCATGTTTCCCTCCATGTTCATCTGTCTTGTTTTCATTGGTTTATTGTCTTGTCACCTTGTTATCAGTTCTATCTTGTCATTGGTTATCATTGTCATGTTTCTCCCTTGTCCATGTATTTAAGCCTCATGTTTGCAATCGTCCTTGGTCAAGTATTGTGTTTATGTAACTTTGTTTGGAATTCAAGTCAAGTCAAGTTCATGTTTATGTTTTGTAGTCAAGTTTTTGGTTTTCATGCTTCATGTAAATAAACTGCATCTGGGTTCTTCACTTCATCGTCATCGTCTGCCTGTCATTGCCAACATAGTTACAGAATACCTGACCGCAAAATGAACCCAGCAGTTCAGCTTCTTCATTATGTCAGGGGAATCGTCCCCTGGAGGAATATGTAGAGGACGTTTGTGCTCTGGCCAGCAGGGTTGATTTTAATGAGATTGCCCTCAAGGACTGTTTTCGCTTTGGGCTGAATGAGCCAATCTTCTCCTTGATGCCAGGCGGCCGGAGTACCTACAGCCCTCAATTTATCGACCTTGCCCTACTGATATGTGGTTCATCATTCACTGTAGGGGAGGTGGACGCCAAGCCAGAGTCCCACGTCATGGCCGCTGAGCCAGCATCCCACGTCATGGTCGCCGAGCCGGTGTCCCAAGCCATGGTCGCCGAGCCAGTGTCCCACGTCATGGTCAATGAGCCAGCGTCCCACATCATGGTCGACGAACCAGGATCTCATGTCATGGTCAATGAGCCAGGGTCCCACTTCATGGTCGATGAGCCAGGGTCCCACGTCATGGTCAACGAGCCAGGGTCCCACGTCATGGTCAATGAGCCAGGGTCCCACGTCATGGTTGACGAGACAGGGTCCCATGTCATGGTCGCAGAGCTTGCGCCACTTTCTGCCCCTGATCCTGAGTCAGCTCCATGCCATGTCACAGCCACGCCAGAGTCTGCTCTATGCCATGTCACAGCCACGCCAGAGTCTGCTCCATGCCATGTCACAGCCACACCAGAGTCAGCTCCATGCCATGTCACAGCCACGCCAGAGTCTGCTCCATGCCATGTCACAGCCACGCCAGAGTCTGCTCCATGCCATGTCACAGCCACTCCTGAGTCTGCTCCATGCCATGTCACAGCCACGCCAGAGTCTGCTCCATGCCATGTCACAGCCACACCTCAGCCTGCTCCATGCCATGTCACAGCCAGGACTCAGCCTGCTCCATGCCATGTCACAGCCACGACTCAGCCTGCTCCATGCCATGTCACAGCAATGCCTCAGCCTGCTCCATGCCATGTCACAGCAACGCCTCAGCCTGCTCCATGCCATGTCACAGCAACGCCTCAGCCTGCTCCATGCCATGTCATAGCAATGCCTCAGCCTGCTCCATGCCATGTTACAGCAGTGCCTCAGTCTGCTTCACGCCATATCACAGCAGAACCTCAGTCTACTCCATGCTGTAGGTGCTACTGGCTGTTTAAATCAGTTTTACTATCAGAAATAATCAATAATTAATTGTTATTAATTATGGAATAATTAAATAACAATTAAATAATAATTAAATGGAATTTAACTCATTAAATTCTATTCTCGGGGCACCACTCTTTGAAAAGAGAAAAATGATAGCAAGTTACTGATTGAGTCTCACAAAAACAAAATCTACCCTGTAGGTTGAGTATCTTAATTGTTAATCAAAATAATCAAAAAGGGGAAAAACTAGTTAAATCATTGCTATAAAAATCTAATAGTAATCTAGTTACAGTTAGTTTCTAACACCAATAAAATAACAGTACTCTGAGGTAACTTGGGAGTTCTTGACGTGGCAGAGGTTGGCTTCAATGCAATATTCAAACAAAAACAAACAGGAGTACTTATTATAATATAACAAGATTTATTATAATCAAGCAGTAGTGAACACAGCCAATACTATCTGAATATAATCCAAAAAAACAAAAAATATATAATAATAAGGAAATCCTAACTAACAGTGGAGCTATATGCTAGTGTGTGTGTGTGTGTGTGTGTATGAGTGTGTGTGTGTGTGTGTGTGTGTGTGTGTGTCCAGATGCGGTAACAAAGGAATCAAAATGGAGGATCAGGTTCAAAATGGAGGGTTAGATCCAAAATGGAGCTGATACCACGTGAGGGTGGAAATGAGCGGACACGCAAAGGAACTGACGAAACAGGCGGGAGAATTTGGTTAACCAGCCTGAGTCGAACATAAACCGTGGCACCACTCACTCACTGAATATCAGTGAGAGAGAGAGAGAATGAGAGCAAGAGAGAGAGAGATAAAGTGCATGCAATTTAATTGAGGGTAACCGCTCGTAACAGCGGGACTGAATTACTAGTTCAGATCACTCAACAAAACAAACATAAACCCAAAAGAAAATTAAATTCAAATCTCCCAACTCGAAACAGCAAACAGCGAGCAGAGTTTAACATACAAATATACTTAAAACATCAGCATTTAGAATCAAAAATACAATTTAGTTTCACAAGAAAAATCACAGTTTCTAAACTAAATCTGCCCAGATATCAAGCCTTACTTGGGAAATCCTGTGTGATTTCAGTAGGGTTGTCCATTGGAATTCCTGTTGCATTGAGTGGCAGGAGAAACGGTCTGAATGGTCCCTTGTCTTACGCTCGTCAGCGAAAAGACACGTCTCTGCTTTATTCTTCGGATCCAGCGATGGAGAAGAATGCACAAGGTAGTCAACGTTGAATGAAAAAGAGGGAGAAGGGAAACTGGTCGCCTTTCCGTTTTTCAAAATAAATTCACTGTTGCTTTACAGTGAAACTGAACCGGTTGTTATAAGTAAACTATAAGACTTGAACAAAGCTAAGTTAATCAGTCCAAATTAACGGAGGGAAAACTCCTTCAGTACGTGCACAGTACAGATGTCCCTTAACAGCCAGCTAGAGCTTAGCACAGAGAGGCCGAACAACATCTGTCCGCTGGTTTTATTGACAAGATGATGTCATCAGTCGTAGGCCGCTTTCGACCAATGGCGTTTGAGACTTGGTCCATGGGCGGGACTTCGCATCCAGTTGTGAATTTGTGAAGGATCCTGGGAAACTGAGTTCAATGTCTCTCCTTTGATTATAGAACAAAGGGCCATGCGGTCTCTGCTGCCATTTTGAGTGGGCCAAGGCCCTACAATGCCATGTCACAGCCAAGCTTCAGTCTGCTCCATGCCATGTCTCAGCCAAGCCCCAGACTGCTCCATGCCATGTCACAAGCAAGCCTTTGCTCCACGGTCCAGGCCCACCTCCGCTTTACGAGCCAGCACTCACGCCTGCCACGGCCAATGAGTCAGCATCCGCAAGTCAGGATAATGCCATACCATGTTACCACGTCATGCTATGTAGCCACGTCAAGTCGCCACAAGTATTGTGTTTATTTAACGTTGTTTTCAAGTCAAGTCAAGTCTAGTTAATGTTTATGTTTTATAAACTGCACCTGGGTTCTTCACTTCATTGTCATTGTCTGCCTGTCATTGCCAGCATCGTTACATGCAGCTATAATCAGAGTACTTTGTGTTAATTTAAATAATTCTGTTCAATTATTACACAGATTGAATTATGCATATGCTGAATTCTCAGAAATGTTCAAAAAAGCCCTTTGGGTTTGCAGTGGAACAAAATGAAAATGTTGACAGATATTTGATCCATGAAGACCTACCTGGATTGGTCTTGCCTTTCAGATATCCGATAACGTTGTGCACTGTCTTGAAGATTGCCTGGTTTTCAATTGTGAGATTTATGATTTTTCTTGCTGAGGAACAAGCAGAAATTCCAAAAAGAATTAGTCAGTAACATGTTTGGAGACAATATTTATGTTCTAAAACCAGCTCTAAGAAGATGGCACAAAGTGTTTGTTTAGTCATGTTTGCCAACTAAAAAGTTGAGATTTTTAGCATGCAATTCACATATGACCAACACATACCAAGACATTTGTTTTGCACACTGAGGGGAAAATTTACTAAACGTGCCACTTTTTCATGCTATATATGTAGTCCAGAGCAAAAACCTGCCTCTTATTCACTAACCACCAGCAATCCAGATTAACCAGGCACTACCTGCCCTGATATAATTCTACACTACAAGTATTTTGTCATTGTTAATCTTTTCACACATCTCTTTTTTATAGAAATTGATATAGATTGCGTCTTGTCTACAAAACTCAGCACTATTTGCCTGCCACAATTGATGGTATTACGTCCTAGGAATAGTCGAGCGCACTTTCAGCATTCAGGAGCCTGCATCGCAGAGGTGGATCAGGGCAGTCTCGTGATGAAGACGTCACCATAGCAACTTTTTACCTGCATCATGAAAATGTCCTTGTCATTCTGTTCTCACCTCAGTTTGGACAATTCCGTCATAGACTCTGCAACCTTCTGATTTATTGCATGCTTAATCGCAATGTTTCATTATACTTATAAAGACATATCAATTTTGTTACATTATACTATCATATCAATATTTTAGATCACCTAAACCATCCCCACCCCTTCACTTAACCACTTATAAACAATATAAATAAATGAAACAGGCAGGTAAATGTAGTAACAAAAATTGTATTTACTTTATACTATAATATACTGCAGATATTTTTAACACCTAACCTGACCCCACGCCTAAACCTAACCAATAATATAACAACAATAAACCCAAAAATATATAAAAGACGTAACAAGCAGATACCAATATGGTCACAATTATTAACTTATTTTATTTTTTTACAAAGCACTATAATAGTTTTCCAAAAAAACTCATGCTGCATTCAAAGTCGTTCGAAGCCATACAATAGCTCAGTGTCAGGAACAGAGCGAAAATAAAGGTTTTAATCACTGAAAATCTTCATCTCCAGGAAGGCAGTCACATCTTATAAAAAAAAAGCATCCAAACATCCAAGCAATTGGTCACAAGACATGCAAGAGCCTCTGAAAACTCCCTTTGTGTCCCACGGCAAACAAAACAATTAGCAAATAAGCAATACATATATAAAGCAATGAGTAAATTATGACAGAATTTTCAATTCATTTCATTTTAAAATGTAGCCTTGGGTAAAGTATTGAAATCCTCCTAAATGAGTTGAATTAGGCATCACAGTGACATTTAAAAATATTGACAAAGGGTGATGTTTCAGTGATGTAGGGCATGGACCAAGGGAAACATGTTGGTAGCGCAGGCAAAAAGTCGCATTAGGGACATGTCATTATGACTGTCTGTTAGGTAGAGCAATGCTATACAGTCCCAGCAAAGCATGCCAAAGTTAGGTAGTCTGCTGCACCCTCATAACCATCCTGCAAGATTGGGATTTGTACATTGTAAATTGCATTCAGTAGAATTATTTGGGCTTGTATGCACAATTATCTGATTTTCATAATTCCTTTAGCAAATAAGGCGCTAAAACTACACTAACAGCATATACAAATAAGCGCCGCCATAAGTGGGTGCAGTTTATTCTGAGTGAATTCCCCCCTGAGAAGGACATTTGTTTGCCTTCCTGTAATATCGGCCTCAATGTGATCTCTAATCTGCAGTCAATCAAGAAGAGGCTCTCCATTGATTCGGGGCCCTGAGATAATCCCCTTTCTCCCAATGGCTCTCAGAATGGTGTGTTATTGCAAATTAGAGCATGTTCATAGCACACTTTCCCTTGTTAAAGCTACTACTTTTACAACATACAGTAACTGTAGAATGGAGTCAGTCAGCCCTCATTCTCAGTGACCATTTGTGTGCTACAAAGGAACAGCAGAAAAAGAAAATGTACACTATCAGAGCTCCAGAGTTGCAGCATAAGAAGGTGTCGCCTCTGCTCGCTCATAGTCTTACCAATTACATATAAAGGCTCAGTGTGTTGTAGTGAATATCAATGAAGCTGATATCCCAGCAGATAAAAGAGACACCTGGTCCTGGTAGACATCCCAAGTCAATCTCCCACTCTCTCTTACAATGACATTGCAATGTGAAGATGTAAAAATCCCACAGTGTTCTCTCTCCTGGTTTAAGACGGAGGCGGAATTGAAAATACATTTTCAATATAGCCCCTGGATCGCAGGCACATGTGCTGGCTTTGGGGCATGGTGCAAAGAGTAAGAGTTTTTTTAGTTTCTATTTTTTTTATTAGTTCCTGAAGATGTGATTTTCAGAGGGAAATAAAGATGAAGTTTGAAACTGTAGATGCTCTAAGAAGCAAACACCACTGATGGCAGGGCTATGTGTACACAACTCTCTCTTTTTTTACACTTTGAGAGTAATCAAATTCACTCTAAAAATGCAGTGGGCTTCACACAGCACCCAAATGCCATTTATCACCTCTGACAACAGCACAAATGACTTTGGGTAAGGAGCACAAGATATATGCAGTTCTAAGGGAGTGTTTAAAAGTGCTGGCATGCACACAGGTCATGGTGTGACACATTTGCCCATTAATCATCAATAGGTATGAGAAGTTACTGGGTATCTATCTATCTATCTATCTATATCTATATCTATCTATATCTATATCTATATCTATCTATCTATCTATATATATATATATATATATATAAACTATATACACCGATCAGCCACAACATTAAAACCACCTGCCTAATATTGTGTAGATCCCCCTTGTGCTGCCAAAACAGCGCCATTCCGAGATGCTATTCTTCTCACCACAATTGTACAGAGTGGTTATCTGAGTTACTGTCTGGTCATTCTCCGTTGACCTCTCTCATCAACAAGGCATTTCCGTCCACAGAACTGCTGCTCACTGGATGTTTTTTGTTATTTGGCACCATTCTGAGTAAACTCTAGAGACTGTTGTGTGTGAAAATCCCAGGAGATCAGCAGTTACAGAAATACTCAAACCAGCCAATCAGTCACCAACAATCATGCGACGGTCCAGATCAATTTTTTTCCCTATTTTGATGGTTGATGTGAATATTAACTGAAGCTCCTGACCCATATCTGCATGATTTTATGCACTGCACTGCTGCCACACAATTGGCTGATTAGATAATCGCATGGATGATTGTTGGTGCCAGACAGGCTGGTTTGAGTATTTCTGTAACTGCTGATCTCCTGGGATTTTCACACACAACTGTCTCTAGAATTTACTCAGAATGGTGCCAAAAACAAACAAACAAAAAACATCCAGTGAGGGGCAGTTCTGCAGATGGAAATGCCTTGTTGATGAGAAAGGTTAACAGAGAATGGCCAGACTGGTTTAAACTGACAAAGTCTACGGTAACTAAGATAATCGCTCTGCACAATTGTGGTGAGAAAAATAGGGTTGGCGCTGTTTTGGCGGCACAAGGGGGACCTTCACAATATTAGGCAGGTGGTTTTAATGTTGTGGCTGATCAGTGCATATATATATATATATATATATATATATAATTAACTGCTGAATATTCGGCAGAGCATACCTGATAATTTTTTGCCGGTGTTTGATTATTCAGACATTTTATTAGACATCTTATTTGGAGGCACAGTAGTGTTCTACAAGTTCTCCAAGAGATGCAAGTGAGGGAAGCTTCATCAGCGCGGCTTTAGGTCTCTGCTGCCGAGTATTCATCTAGATTTTAATAAAGTTAACCTCACCTGTGAACTGGCAAAATACAAACAACATATCACATGCCCCACCAGAGAAAGAAATATACTGGACCACTGCTACACCACTGTAAAGATGCATATCGCTCTGTCCCACGTGCAGCTTTAGGACTCTCTGATCACTGTCTGGTTCATTTTCTCCCGACCTACAAGCAGAAACTAAAATCAGCTAAGCCTTTAGTAAGGACTGTAAAGAGATGGACTAATGAATTAGAGCTGGAACTACAAAACTGCTTTGACTGCACTAATTGTAGTGTTTTTGAAGCTGCAGCCACAGACCTGGACAAACTCACAGATACAGTGACATCATATATCAGTGTCTTTGAGGATATGTGCATCCCTACTAGGACATTTTTATCATTCAATAATGATAAACCATGGTTTACAGGAAAACTCAGACAGCTTCGTCTTGCCAAAGAGTATGCTTACAGAAGTGGGGATAAAGTCTTGTACAACCAGGCCAGAAACACACTGACTAAGGAAAACAGAGTGGCTAAAAGAAGCTACTCTGAAAAGCTGAAAAAAATGTTTTTAGCCAACAATCCTGCATCTGTGTGGAAAGGCTTGAAAAGCATTTCCAAGTAAAAGACACTTCTCCCTCACTCTGTAGAGAATCAACAAATGGCTGATTAACTGAATGTGTTTTACTGCAAGTTTGAAAAGCACAGTCTCACGCCCCTCCCCGCTCTGATCTTCACTTCACTCACACACACACCAACAACGCCTGGAACCCCCCTCCCCCCTCCCCCCTCCTGCTACTCAACTTGCACTTATGGTCTGTGAGGAGGATGTGTGCCGGTGTTCTGGAAACAAAAGACTAGGAAAGCTTCAGTCTCACCTGCCTGTCTGACCTGACCAACTGGCCGCCAGAACTTGATGACTACAGACCTGTCACCCTCATGGTCATGAAGCCATTTAAGAGACTGGTTTTGGCCTACATGAAGGACATCACTGGACCCCTGCTAGACCCCCTTCAGTTTGCTCACTGAGCAAACAGATCTGTGGATGATGCTGTCTAAATGGGACTGCATTATATCATGCAACATCTCAACAGACCTGGGACTTATGCAAGATCCTATTTGTGGACTTCAGTTCAGCCTTCAGTACCATCATGCCTGATCTTCTCTCAACTTAACTGACCCAAATCTCTGTGCCAACCACAATCTGTCAGTGGATCAACAGCTTTCTGACAGATAGGCAGCAGCTAGTGAGACTGGGGAAAATCACATCCGGGACCCTTACTATTAACACTGGTGCTCCTCAGGGATGCATTCTCTCTCCACTTCTCTTCTCCCTGTACACAAATGACTGCACTGCAAAGGACCCCTCTGTCAAATCCTGAAGTTTGCAGACAACAGCATGTTCATTGGCCTCATCCGCGACGGTGATGAGTCTGCATACACACGGGAGGTTGAACAGCTGGCTGTCTGGTGCGGTTACAACAACCTTGAGCTGAACATGCTCAAAACAGTGGAGATGATAGTGGATTCAGGAGAAATCCCACCACACATCTAGAGTAGGCAGAGGAGGAGAAAAGAAGCCCAGCACTACAGAGCATAGACGTTCATAGAAAGTCATGTGTTTGGGCCTCTTTCGCTCTCTCAATTAGTTTCTTTGTGGTGAATACATGGATTATGAATATGGCCATCTATACCACTGGCACAACACACACACACACACACACACACACACACACACAGAATTGACTCATTAGGGGGTGCACGGCTTTCAGATGTCACAGAAATGCAAAGACATGTATGTATAAATATTTTTTAAATGTATTCCACATAAATGTAAGTGTAGTTCTAGCAGAAAGATGTCAGGATTCATTCTATCAGGCATTTCATCCAATCACAATATAGCCTCAGCTTTATAAGTCTGCTAGCTGCCTCTCATGATTCGCATGTGAAACACACAACTATGACACATGCTATGCCTTGCTTTTACAAGCAACAGTTGCTCCATGTTGGATTATATTATAATGTTCAAGCTCCTCAGCATATGGTCTCCATCAGGAAAATACAGTAAGTTCCAACGTATTCTTCTTTTGGGGGAACAATTGTCAGTGCATATAGCTGGTGGTTGATGGGGTTCAAGGCTTCCTGCTATCAATGTCTCAATGATCTATTCATCATATCCCTTATACTGCATCAATATCTCTTTTCAGGTGGCAATTTTTCAGTTTATTAGAGCACTTGGGTCTCACCGATCATGTTAGGTGATTGTGCGTCCCACAGCATGGCAGCCATGCACACAAGTATCCAAGCTTAGGTTCACAAATGTTGATCTGTTCACTCAGAGCTTGCATGCCTAAGTGTTCCCTTCATCAGGGAATCAAGATCCAATATTCATGCATGTCATCAGGTATAGTACTCAGCATTCGGGGTCTGATTATATCCATTAAGTTAAGATCATGATCTCGCGTTTCGTTGGTCATTCCGATCACACGTTAAATCACAAAGCATTTTGTTGACTTCATATGTTTACATCTGCATTCTCCTTAAAAGGGAAGCATCATCTGTCACTACATGTCCTCTGACACCTAGCGGCAGGCATTGCTCATTACATTGTTGTATTTCATTAACAGCACAATGCAAATTGTGCTTTAATATAAGAAATTATCAAATCAAACCAAGGTACTAATTCCTATATCCAGCTATGTTACGTTTCATTTTATGAGAGTCATTCTGGCATCATAACAGTGTAGAGATTTGTATTACTATGGGATACTGAAAAAATTAATTATTTTATTATTGATATGACCATGAAGATTTCTAAACAATGGGGCCTTTCTACATGGGGCTTTATCATGTATAATCATATCCAACCTCCTCACTAGGGCCATCCACAATCCCAAGCATGGTTTTACTTTGCATAGGTATTGCAGACCTAGCTCACCCTTATCGAAAGGGCTCATGTGCAAACATTGTTTATCTTTCAGCAAAAGGAATTGGACAACAACTTTGCCCTTATCGTGGGGCCAAAATACAATGTTGTTCATCTTTTGACAAAGATATTGCACAAATAAAGTCCGCCCCCTTCGGTGGGCTCAACAACAACGTTGCAATTATCATAGGACCCTCATGATGCATTGTTATCTGTTGGCAAGGATATTGCACAAATAACGTTTGCCCTTATCGAAGGGCCCTCACAATATGTTGTTATCCTTTCGGAAGGAAATTGCACAAATAATATTTGCCCTTATCGTAGGGTATTGTACAGCAATGTCGCCCTTATAGTAGGGCCCATATGCTACATTGTTAATCCTCTGGCAAAGATATTGCACAATTAATGGCCGCCCTTGTCGGAGGGTTCATTTCAAATGTTAATCATTTTCAGCAAGGGTATTGCACAAAAATGTCGCTCTTATCCTAGGGCTCAAATGCAACGTTGTTCATCCTTTGGCAAATATATTACACAATTAATGTTCATATGCAAGCATGGTTATCCTCCAGCAAGGATATCACATGAACCATGACCCCTTTATCATAAGGGTTCATCAGTAAACACAAACACGGCTTATCCTATTGCAAAGGTACTGCACAAACCATGCCAGGGATCTCGCATAATTCATGCATGATTAACAAATTAAAAGACAATTCCCATAAGAAGCCTACAATTCTGCAGGGTATGGCATAATAGTAGCATGTTGTACAGTCATATACAGGCATATGTTTGCATCATTAATTTATATATTCAGATTTGTCCCTCACCATATGAAGACCTGGTTGTTGTCCTGAGTCTATTATATGGGTTTGCATTTTCTTTTGGGGGCATAGGTTAAATTTAGGGTAAGCTCCACTCCCCTGCCATCATCGCCTCCGGCAGGATCTGACAGTTCAAGCAAGCATCTGCATGCTGAACCATAGGACTGTGCTTGTGCCAAATGATAAGTCCTTTTCGTTCACATTAATTCCAATAATCTCGAGTCTTTCTGATAGAAAGAAAATACCCAATTAACACAAATGTAACAATGAAAGTCAGTAACTTTAATCTGATTGCAAGAGTTTAAAATGTTAATAATTTAATTTTATAATTTTTATTTTTTTATTTTTTAACGTAATTCGATTATAGTAACTAATTACTTTGTTATTGCATTTCACTCAAAACTGGAAATGTGTATGTTGGAAAGTTTGTCTACAAATTTGATAAGCTTGCATACATTTGCGGCTAATGTCTCTTTTCCTTCACAGTGAGATGCTAATGCATTTAGAGCATATTGGAGCGATACAGTGAGCCTTAATTGAAAGGAAATAGAATGAAAGAGGAGAGACAGATGGAAACAAACGATTTGAAACCTCTGGCGTGGTCAAAGCTCGGCCCAATCAATAGAGCACAGATTACTAGCTCCGAAGCATTTGTTCCGGTTAATGGAAGGGAGGTGCAGGCTAGGGACCAGAGTGGGTCACGGCTGGGAGGTTTAAGAGCGTGAAGAGAAAGGGAGGGTGGGAGTGTGTGGAGGGAGGCAGCCCTCCCTCTCTGTGGGATCGATGGCACTCGTGTTGCCATGGCAGGTTTTTGGCGGACATTGATTGCTGGACATTGGGCTGGTGACAGGAGACAGTTTGTAGTAGCCCATGGTCCACTCAGTGGTTTAAAGTTAAAGAGACAGACTTACAGAGTCCAAAAGTCTGAGACCACTAGTGCAAAGTTTTCTCATTTGTTGTATTAGAATTTATATGATCAGCACAGCAACTTAAGTGAAATGTTGAACTGAAAAAATGTTATACATTTTATGTTATTTACATATATATATATATATGTCCCTTTTTTGACAACATGCACCCGAGCTGGCATGGACTCAATACGTTTGTGCTAAACCTTATGATCCATGTTATCCCAATAGAAAATGAATACACAAAAAGTCTGCACACAATTATTGTGAAAAATGTTTAAATACACCACTATATGTGGGCTAGCAAACGTTTCAGTCACAGGTGACCTTCTTCGATGCTTGATTGCAATACCAAACCTAGGAACCATATTAAGCCATGCAAGTCACATGGAACAATAGAATGGCTTAATATGGTTCCTTGGTTTGATATTGTAATGAAACACTGTGGAAGGTCGCCTGTGACCGAAACATTTGCTATCCTGCAGTAAAACTTAAAGGTCATGCTTTTTTATTTCTTGAGGTTAACTTATAATGTCTGCTAAGTTAGTTTTTTTCTTCTCTCAGCTTAAATAAGGAAAAATATGGTATGTTTTTTTTTTTTTTGACCTCTTATATGTAAAAATATCAAGGACAATTGACCCCTATAAACATATCTTACATATAGTAGTTTATGTCATCTTTTTAAGCAATAATATTGTGCAGGCTTTTTGTGTATACATTTTATATTTGGATTGTTGTTGCATTCGCAACTATAAAAAAATGTTTTTGGACTTCTTAAAAGGCACAGTAAGTTCCTTACAACTTTCCATGTTATCCCATCATGATTTGAGAATGTTCTAAAGAGCATCTTGTGTGCTTCAATGAAAGCAAGGAAATCTGTATGGTCAATATAATATATTTGCTTATTGATTAGTGACCTATAGTTCAGAATCTTAACTATTTTGTATTTGTTATACTTGAGAACTTTTCTTTGTTTTCAGTTTTTCAAATTCTAAAACTTGAATATGGTCTCAGACTTTTTGACCTCATTGTTCAAAGAAACTCACGTTTTCACAGAAAGGCAGGCCATAAGCTCTTCTAATAATTTCAGAAAGAGAGTGGTTATTAAATGTATATACTGTTGTGAGGCAGTGACAGAAGTTGGCTTACAAAAGCACTTAAATCTGTTTGTCAGACAAAATCGTACTTTATTGGGTGGTTATCACCTTTGTGCATCCCTTTAGCCATTACCATTACCAGACAGAGTATGAGCATTATAACACAACATACAGACACACAGCTTCCTTGATCTGTGATCTGAAGATTTGCTTTTAAGCCCATTTCCTTTAGTTTTGTCACTGGCACTGTAAATCTTTACTGCCAAGACAACGTCTCTGCCATGGCAATATGGTCTCCAGGGCAACCATGCAAAGATAAGAAGTGATTTTCACTCAATAGCAGGAATTAGAGACTAATAACCCCTCCAAATCTGCAGCTAACATCTCCTTAAACACAAAAATTGTCGAGAGGGAGAGACTGTGAGCTGACTCAGAGCTCAGCGTGTTTATGTGTGTACATGTGTGGGCAGATGTCTGCGTGACTGTGACTAATGTGTGTGCATGCACGTGTGTTTGTATGCATATTCATGCTCCATATGAACAGAATGGCATGTTCTGACTACCATTAGCATGCAATGAAGCTTCTACACATGTGCATGTAGATGAACACAAACATCAGGAATCACACATACATGCTGGCTTAGTGACACTAATTGTCCTGCTAGTATCTTTTTGGCAGTGGTGAGAAACTTTTTTTCTAGACTGCACAGAAAAGAGCAACATCCCCCTTTTTGCATAGAATGGCTTAATATGGTTCCTTGGTTTGGAATTGTAATGAAATACTGTGGAAGGTCGCCTGTGACCGAAACGTTTGCTATCCTGCAGTAAAACTTACTGTGCGATTTTCATAACTGAAACAGCAGAAATTGATGGTGTGTCATTTTCTTTTTCAATTTGTCTTGGGTGACTATTCATCAGGGCTCCAGACTGCAACTAAAATGCGACAATAATTTAAAATCTAGCTGCCATTGGCGACAGTCGGGTTGTGTTTGTTCATATGCGGTTTTGTCAGATATTATCTTGTGAGTCATTGAATACATCTTTATAGCGTCAGTGTGTCTCGTGCCGTTTTTTACCCGTTCTGTTGTGACGAGCTCGCTGCACCGCACGCAACAACAAACCAAGCATGAGTCGTGACCAAATGACTCTTTTGAACCAGATCTTTTTCATGAATCACCCAAAAAGAATTGAGGGTTTGAATTTAGGAGCTCAGGTTAACAGTTTGAATCAGATTCACTTTCTCAGTGAATCAGCCGTCAGTGAGCTCACAACTGGGAGCGCAGACATTTCAAAATAAGAGTCCTTTGTGTATTTCAGGCTTCTTTATAATGAAAAGTCTCGTATTGTGTACCACTTTATTTTCTTCTGGTAATTACTGATTGGGATTGGAGTAACACAAAAAAACTGCAACTGGGATTTCATTCAGTTTGCACTCTTGTAGTCTCTGTGTCTGGGCCATCCGATAACAGTAAAGAAAGACTAAAGGCAATATTTAAAATAATTCAATTTATATAAATTATCAAGCTTTTGACACTTAGGACAATAGACCTATTTAACAGATTGTGATGAAGCATTTTCGCCTTATTTAGCAGCGTAAATCTAGTAAACTTTTTTATGTGATCAATTTGTTTTTAATAATTTTTTTTTCAAATATTGAGTGTAGGTTTATAACATTATGCTGTATGTTATATTACCCTGGAATTAGTAAAAAAAAAAAAAAAAAATCCCACAGCTGCGAGGGGGTTTTGATTACAGCTGCTGAGAGAGTGACAGTAAATTTGGCATCTTCTCCCATCTGCCTGTCTTAATCCACCGCTCTCCACTTTTTTTTTTTTTGCTTCTGGAAAGTCATTTAAATGAAAATGAAAGTCATTTTCTTTTGCTCTTGGAGCAAATTGGTACGTGAAAATAAGATTTGCTGTGGTCTCCCATTCACCGCTGTTGAAGTTTACCCTGCGATCATTTGCTTCCGCGTTCCAAAACATGGAGTGTCAAAAAGGTCTATTGAGGGACTTCTACACAACTATTAAACAAGGTGCAAACATTCACTGATGCTCAAGAAGACAGCACACTACTGTATGCATACTATACTTTATGTAAATATCTGTAATGTAGATTCTGAACAGCAATACTAAATACAAATAATAATAATAATAATAATCTTTTATCTGTTATGAAAGCTAAATTATGAAAGGGGTGTGAACATTTATGAGACAAAATGGAATGTAAACTTATCTTCTCAACTATATATACTGTTTATTAAACCTCTGATTAATGGGTTATCAGCTGTCTTCCTTTTCTTCTGCTTTCTATCTTGTTTTTGAACAGCAACCTATATCGAGCAATTCTGTGATTTGGTGACTAAAAACAGCAATTTGGTGTTTTAATGTTTCAGTTTAGGAGCCAATGGCTCCTAAGTCATTTTTTTAGCCTGGAGCCTTGTTCATTTAGTACATGATCCTAACCAAAAGTGCTTCTGTATAAAGGGGCAATCCATAACTGATTTGCCTGGTAGAATATAGAGACATAATGTGACACATCGGGCTCTATTTTCGTGAGTGCACAAAGCGCAGCACTAGGCACAATGACCATGGCTATGTCTTATACAATTTACATGAGCACGTTAATTCTAAGTGCAATTTTCATGCCAGTGCAAAGCGCAAAATTTGTGTAAGTAAATTTATGTAATTAAACATTTTTTTTTTCTGTGATTAATCGCACTTAAATTATGGTACATGATACATTAAAATAAATGGTACATGATACATTGAAAAAATCATCATAAATATATTTACTTTTCCTTTCTCAAAGAACTTGCAAGAAATTGGTTAGTCATAATTTATTTTAAATATTTAAATATCTTTATGTTAAAATTGATTTGGAGCCTGTAAGGCTGAATAGCCTGCCAGGAACAACTTGGGACACCTTTCTCCTATCATGTGAAGGTTCAAACAAAGGGCGTTAAACAACAAATATTAATCGCCGAAATTAACGTGTTCAATTTCCCAGCCATAATTAAAAAGTGTTGTATTAAAAATCTCTGGTCATCTTCACAACATTAAAATGCACAGCATGCCAAAGACTTTCTATGGAGTACTTTAACTATTAGATGAAGGTTATTGGAAAAAACTACATCTTTAAATTCTCTGCTGGTCTATGAAAAACAATGCCCCACTTGAATGACCTTTTCCTGTAGGTCTGCTTACTTAAATTCAATTATGCATGTCAACTCCTCCATCTGTCATCTTTATTTTGCAACACATCTGTCGTGGCTGCCCTGACCACTTTCAGCATTACATTTGACCTCACTGAAAGTCCTACATAAGAGAGTGCTGTAAGGTGGCTAAACAGCCTTCCTCTCATGGTTTCAATTAGGTCCCATGGACACCCACTGACTGATGTCTGTAATGGCCTTGGATATGGGTAGCCATAACACGGGTGACTTAAAAATGATGTGTAAAGCCTGTGTAATTCACCAGTGTTACGGCACACTAAAGAGCTATGCTACCACAATGCAGCATAAATCAGCGAGCCTGGCTTTCTGAGCACTTGACCCCTCTCATCTGGAATACAGAGGTGTCATACCATCTGCAGCCAGCAGATGAATCACTGATGTAAGAAGCTCAGAGAGCCACTTTTGGTGGTTAAATCCCCAGCAGAAGCATGAGACTGAGATGACTAATGAAGATATCCACATAAAAGATTGAGTTTTAGAGCTTAGTGGAGACATAAGGATTAACACACATAAAAAAGAAAAGGAGGATATCAAAAAACATGTGCACCAGTAACGGAACTGCAGTATAAACGTTTTCTGAAATAATGAAAAAAAGATATTCATTTTTGTTTTAGTTAGTTCACGTCCTTTGGAAAATTCTACAGATAATTTGGTAACAATTTACAATAAGATTCCAAAATTATTAGTATATGTTTTTTTTTACATTTTTTTATTTTATTATTATTATTATTATTATTATTATTATTATAAATAAATAATAAAGTCTTCTCTTTTCATTCAAGGTTAGCAGGATGCAGGTTCATCTGAAATCTGTGATCCGCATTAATGTGTAGCGGCAGACAGTTAAGTGCAGCAGGCATAGTTTCTGGCCTAGGGCTTACCTGAGACATAGGGCATGGCCATAGGGACACAGGGTTTACCCTGCCCCATGGTAGGGGCAGACAGCAGTACTTTCGCTAAGGAGGCAGAGATGGGCTGAACCAGCAATGATGTCAGGTCGTGGCGAATGTCTCTCCCAGCTGTGGAGGAGGGAATAGAAACAAAGAACAAACTATTTATTTTAAAGGATAAAGAATGCAAATATGTGTCCGATTCAGTGTTTCCCAACCTTGTTCCTGGAGCCCCCCTAAAAGGACATATTTTGGATTTCTCCCTTATTTGACACACCCATTTCAGGTCTTGCTGTACTGTACTGAGGAGATGATGAGTTGAATCAGGGAAGCTGAATTGGGTGTTTGATTAGGGAGAAATCCAAAATATGTACTATTGGGGGAACAGGGTAGGGAAACTTGAAGGGCATTTTCAGACATGTAGTTCATTTAATTTGTTCCAAAACAGGGACTAAATTTGTTACAATGTTGCAATTGATCCTTGGTTCAGTTAGTTTTCACAAGGGAACATTTCAGAACTGTCCAAATTTGTTTAATAAAAATCAAACGTAAGCCAACTGTCCAGTAGGTCCAAATGTTTGTGCTCTGTTCTGGGGTTTAGCTCATAGTGGCATGGGGTTGGCGATATACTGGTTAAAACAACATACCACCAGAAATGTATAAAAAAAACGCCACATGGAATGCATTTTTCAATTAGAAGTTGCACTACAAATAAATATTATCAATCGCTTGGACGGATGTGAGTTGTACATTCCCTATCTGTCACTCACTCGACGTTGTGTCGATGTAGACCTCGATTCTACCTCGACACAGACCCTTCCAGCGGTTTGCATTCGAAGGTCGGACGTATCAGTACAAGGTCCTCCCTTTCGGCCTGTCCTTGTTCCCTCGCGTCTTCACGAAGGTCGCAGAGGCAGCCCTTGCCCCGTTAAGGGAAGTGGGCATTCGCATCCTCAACTATCTCGACGATTGGCTAATCCTAGCTCACTCTCGGGATGTGTTGTGTGCACACAGGGAACTGGTGCTCTCGCACCTCAGCCGACTAGCCCTGTGGCAGTCAAGTTTTCAGAGAGACTCGCTGCTGGCCCAGTACATGTGCTAACTAAGAGCCCTGTTCTGAGGTAGGTGCTCCGCATGTGGCTGTTCACTGTAAGGTAACCCCATGCGATGTATATCTTCTGCTAATTCGTTTCCCTGTTGGCAAACTGCATCTTCCTTGGGCAGAGCCCCTCTGCTACAGTCTCCATGTTTGTAGTAACTCCTCCCCCATTGGGTAGGATCTACCATGAGACTTCTCCACATGGTCGGCAAGACCATGTGACGTATTTTCCACTTAAATATCCCCCGTGAGGTGTGGTCTCTGCGGTCTTCTCCCCTTGGGAGGGACACCCCCCGACTAGACCTGGTCGGCCCAGTCAGATAATCCCCCTTTTTTTTAGGGAGTGAAAAAAAGGGGAAAAGAGGCCACGACTGGGCTAGCCTCTCTCTATCTTTTGGGTAGTCGACTTGTCCCCAAAGGGCCATTCGACACTCATAACTATGTTGGGGGAGGTTACGTGTCGGCCTGGTGCGCTGGCTATGAGGCACACAGTTGTCTGCCCTTCACACACCGCCAGTTCACGTAACACAGTTCAGCCAGTTGTGGCGTTTTGTATAGGGACCCCTAGTGTCACTACATCAACACAACGCCATGGTTACTTGCGTAACCTCTGTTCCTGATGGAGGGAACGTGACATTGTGTCCCTCCTGCCACAACGTTGAACTACCCGCTGAAATGTCCGGACCTTGTCTCGGCTCCTCAGCATAAAACCTGAATGAGTGGTTGCATACCAGCTCCTTTTATACCCATATGTCTGGGGGAGTGGCATGCAAATACCACTCGCCAATTTTCATTGGCATTTTATTAAAGACCAGAGGTGTCTTGGGCTCCCAAGAGTGACCCCTAGTGTCACTACATTGACACAACGTCTCGTTCCTTCCATCAGGGAACGGAGGTTACGCAAGTAACCATGACGTTTTACCATCAATACAAAAAACACAAGTGACAACACTCATCTTCAGAATTTCACCCACAGCTGTCATTTGGATTGATCATGATTTTCAGTAAGCATTTAGAGAATGTCAGGGGGCTCTTAACACCACGCATGAGGAAACCAATTATCCAATTAAAGAATTTTCCTATTGGCTAACATCTCTATGGAGTTTTCTCACACATCTCCATCTATGAGGGCAAATAAACGTCATTAGTCCGTTACGTGCTGCATAAATATAGTTGCAGTGGGGCCAGGCAGAGATGTGTTTAGTGATGTGTGGTTAAGCGCGAAGGGGAAGGCGAGGTGGGTGATAATGCACTGTAAATCAAACAGAGAAGAGAAAGGAGGATGCAGAGAGAGACATCCGCACAGCCAGGCAGGGATGTCTGGGCTCGTATCAAAGCCGTTCCTGAGCGCCGATTGTAGCTCACAGGCGGTAGACTAATAGGGCCAGAGATTTTAAGTTTGAAGAAATGGTTTCTAGCAAGCCAATGGGGATTTATATGGAAGAAAATGTCCATTGATTCAGCCTCATTAAAACAGAGAAATGGTGAGCCTATGCCTGCTTTAGGAGCAAATTTATTTAGGAGCTTCAATTTTCCAGCATCGCTCTGGCACCAGTGGGATGGGATACAGTCATCCACGAATAACAATCAGTAGACCTTTCTGTGACACACCACTCTATTACCTTCAATAGATAAATGTATTCACAAGCCACAATTATTTTACAGAAAGTATTCAGAAATGAACGCAAAAAGAGGTCCCCTTGAAATTAGCTTAAAATGTTTCTAGGTCACAGGGGACATAGAAGATATGATTATCGGGTTTCGAGTGGGTCTTTTGAAGAAACACTGTACATGCAATTATCTCCTCAGAAAGGTCACAGGGGTGAAAGTTTGGTTTTGAGAGAGGTGATTATCTACACATTATCTTTAACCTTCTAAATGTTCTTTTCCATTTATGTTAGTGTGTGTGACTCAACTAATGCACAGTGACAAACACACCAAATTGCTTCAAATAAGTGTGTTGTGGGCTATTAACATTGAATTTTAGTCAAAGCAATTGATACTGCAATTTAATACTTCCCTTCAAGGGGTCAAGGTTTAGCTGGTTAGCATGACACATTAGCCTCTGTGGGTAGATGTAGTAACTACACCATCACTAGTATCTTTATATTTTGATGAAATCAGTTTTTTTGTAAGCAACATGTACAGTACATTGCTAATCATTTATTATATAATAGTAGATGTTTTGCCAGTGCTCGATTTTTCAGTGTCTGCTGCCTGTAAAGAATTTAGTTCAAGAAGGGAATTATAATTAATTCTGGGAATATTAAAAGATAAATTATTGTTTATGTCTGATCAAACCCTTCGGCCAGCGAAGAGTTGATGTGAACATACTTGTTAATACTTTAGCAATACTACTCTCATGCCATTGAAAATACTTGTAAGGGGGTTCGAGGGAAAGGAAGAGGCGAGAACCGGCATGAGAACTTAAATAAAAATTTAATGAACAACTTAAACAAAAACACACAACCATAAACACACACAGTACAGCTGCCTGTAATTCTCTCTCTCACGAACTGTCGTCCCCGGCTGCCTTTATCCCTCGCGCACCCCATCAGGCTGATTGGGGACCGGACATGCGTCATTCCAGCCCGGTCCCGCCCTCCTCGGCTCTACATACTTTAATATCACAAATGTATTGAAATGCTGTTTATAAGCACAGGTAACAAGATTTGCAGGTTCTCATTGTTTAATGGTTAGAAATTATACCACAATCAACTTCTCTTTGAATACACCTGAGACTTTATTGACTAATCTACAACATAAAGCTAAACTAATACACATAGACAAACATAAACACAGGTTAGTGAATGAGCTTAACAGAAAATTTATGAAAATGATCTGTAACAGAGGAAAACAAACTTATATGGAGTCTAAAGCAGACAAACTGGTTAATCCAAATGTCTGCTAGCTGCCTTGAGACATCACACAAGTCACATAAACCACAACACATAGAGACTGTATCACCTAGATATCATATAGAGACTGTGTCTGTTCCCCGAACTTCCAAACACAAAACTCTCACTAAATCATTTGGAATCCCAAGACTTTCACCCACTGCCAAGACTTTCACCCACTGTTGCACTTGTGCATATGATTGTGTGACAATAAAAGTGATTTATTTTGAAATGTTTTTATTAAGGTCAAACTTAAAAAAAATAAAAAAATAAAATAAAAAAAAAAAAAAAATCAAGATAAAAATCATATAAAGGTAGGGCTACTAAACATTAGATCTCTTTCAACCAAGCACTAATTGTAAATTAAATTATTACAGATCATAGTTTGGATGTGCTCTGTTTGACTGAAACCTGGCTTAAACCAGATGAATATATTAGTTTAAATGAATCTACTCCCCCAGGGTATTGTTATAAATATGAGCCTCGTCTGAAGGGTCGAGGAGGTGTTGCTACAATTTACAGTGAAGTTTTTGGTGTTACTCAGTGGACAGGATATAAGTTTAAGTCTTTTGAACTAACAATGCTTAATGTGACACTGTCTTTTGCCCTAGCTACTGTATATAGATCACCCGGGCCATACTCATATTTCCTTGGTGAAATTTTCTATCAGATCTTGTTGTTACTGTAGATAGAGCTTTAATTGTTGGTGACTTCAACATTCACATAGATAACGAAAATTACACAATGGGATTAGCACTTACTGATATTCTCAACTCTCTTGGAGTCAGACAATATGTGACAGGACCAACTCATTGCCATAATCATACGCTAGATTTAATATGGAGTTGGTGTTGATACTATAGAAATTCCGCCACAGAGCAATGACATCTCAGATCATTACCTCGTCTCTTGTTTGCTGCGATCAGCTAATGTCACTCAATCTACATCACGCTATTGTTCAGGTAGAACTATTCTTTCGACCACTAAAGATAGCTTCACTAATAATCTTCCAGAATTGTCTCACATACTCAGTAAGCCAAAAAGTTTAGAATAACTTTTCTGATGTAATAACAGAAAATATAAATACAGTCTTCTCAAGCACTCTTGATAATGTAGCCCCCCTTCGATTAAAGAAAATTAAAGAAAAAAGCTCTGCACCATGGTAAAATGATCACACTCATGCTCTCAAGAGAGCAGCTCAGAAAATGGAGGACAAGAGGAAGAATAAAAAAAGAGAGGTATTTCGCTGTGCATGGAAGGATAGTGTCTGTAGCTACAGACAGGCACTAAAAGCTGCCAGGTCAGCATATCATAGCAAACTCATAGAAAATAACCACAACAATCCTAGATGTTTATTCAGCACTGTGGCTAAACTGGTTAGGAATTAAGCATCGACTGAACCAGATATTCCGTTGCAGCACAATAGTAATGACTTCATGAATTTCTTTACTGATAAAATTGAAATAATCAGAAATAAAATTGGAATTAAGCAATTGTGACGAGGAGGAGGGCGAGGCTGGGCCGTGAGGGTGCACGACCAGCGCTGAATCAGATGATCAGCAGAAAAGCGAGATAAAGAGGCACCGGAGACGCCAGTTCGAGGGAGAGGGAGGTGCACACAGCTGCCAAACGTATGCATTCCACCTGCTGGACTGAAAAGTCAGCAGAATGAGAGAACACACGGAGCTGTGTGTGCGTTATGGTTTTGTTATGCTGAAAAGCAGTTTTATGTTGAGTTAAAAGTCTTTTGGTTGTAAACCCACTTCCTGCTTCCTCATTTACAATGAGCAAGAGACTTGTCTGCCACAGCAATCAACTGTCACAGCACCTCAGAAAACAGTGTCTCATAATTTTCCTTATGAGCAACTTCAATGCTTCGCTGTCATAGGTTATGAAGGGCTAACAAAACTTAGAACTAATAACTAAGCTCTTAAAATAGGTATTCAATGCAATCTCAGAACCTCTTCTTAATATTATTAACTCCTCGCTATCCTTAGGACATTTCCCAAGAAACTTTAAAATGGCAGTTATCAAACCTTATTAAGAAATCACAGCTTGATCCTGGAGAATTGGCTAATTACAGACCGATTTCAAATCCACCATTTATGTCGAAAATACTAGAAAATGTAGTGTCCTCCAAACTATGTTAATTTCTACAGAGAAATGGTATATATGAACAATTTCAGTCAGGATTTAGGGCCCATCACAGTACAGAGACAACACTTATCAGTTACAAATGACTTGCTCTTATCATCTGATTGTGGCTGCATTTCTCTTCTAGTGCTTTTAGATCTATGTGCTGCCTTCGACACCGTAGATCACAACATTCTCTTGAATAGACTGGAGAATTATGTTGACATTAGTGGACTTGCATTAGCATGGTTTAGGTCCTATTTATTAGACCGCTACCACATTGTATGCGTAAATGAGGAATTGTCAAATCAAACAAAAGTTAAGTATGGAGTGCCACAGGGATCAGTTCTAGGGCCTCTGTTTTTCTCCTTATACATGCTTCCCCTGGGAGATATTATCAGGAATCATGGAATAAGTTTCCACTGTTATGCTGACAATACCCAATTTATATTTTGTCTAAATCCAACGAAAATTCATAATTCTCCAAATTATCAGAGTGTATCAATTAAATAAAAAAGTGGATGGCCAGAAATGTCCTTCTACTCAATTCTGACAAAACAGAGGTACTAATTATTGGATCAAAAACCTCTAAAAATAAGCTGCTAAAATATAATTTGACTCTCGATGGATGTACTGTAATGTCGTCTTCTACAGCAAAGAACTTAGGTGTTATATTTGATACCAATCTGTCCTTTGAAAATCAAATTTCCAATATTTGTAGAACAGCATTCTTCCACCTCAGAAATATTGCTAAGTTACGACACATCCTCTCTGTTGCTGATGCCGAAAAACTAATTCAAGCGTTCATGACCTCAAGACTAGATTATTGTAAAGCATTTCTGGGAGGACGTCCAGCAAGTTCAATAAATAAACTTCAATTGGTTCAAAATGCAGAAACAAGAGTGCTGACTTGAACAAAGAAACATGATCATATTAGCCCCATTTTATCTTCATTGTATCGAGGCAGGCGAGGATGGAGGATCTAAGTGCAGCTTTTAATGGAAACAAAAGATGAACAAAGTAACTCAGAATAAAAATGAAAACAAAACACAGGGAACCCGGTACAGAACATGACAATACATGTGAAGAATGACAAAGTAAACAGGGAAAAGAAGGGCTTAAATACACATGAGCAAACAAGGGAACGAGGAATACCTGTAGAAACAATCAGGGGAAAACCAATCATAAAATGAAACTGCAAAGGACTACAAACTAACAACCAACAAACGTGGGAACTAAACAAGAATTTCAACATAAAAGTCAATGCAAAAAAAAAAAAAAAAAAAAAAAAAAAAAAAAAACAGGGAATATGTGACAGAGCCCCCCTTTTAAGGAGCAGATTCCAGATGCTCCAAAAAAAATAAAAAAAAATAAAAACAATTGTCCATGGGGTGTGGGGGAAAACAGGTAGTTCAGAGGGGCACAAGGGGTAAACAGGCAGTTCAAGGGGCACAAGGGGTAAGTGGAGCAGAGGAACAAGACAAAGTTAGGGAGGCTTGAGACCAAAGCAGAGCTGGAGGGATGGAGAGCCAGGGCGATGCTGCAGGCTCAGAGGACCAAGCTGGAACCAGAGGTTCAGAGGGCTGGGGTGGAGCTAGGGGCTTGGAAGACCGAGGCAGAGCAGATCAGGCAGATGGCCAGGAGACCAGAGCAGATCAGGCAGATGGCCAGGAGACCAAGGAGACCAGAGCAGATCAGGCGGACAGCCAGGAGACCAAGGAGATGACCTCAAGGTGGGGATTGGGTCAGGAGTCCAGGGAGGTGGCCGCAGGATCGAGACAGGGTCAGGAAGCCTGGGAGGCGGCCGCAGGGCCAAGACAGGGTCAGGACACCTGGAAGGTGGCCGCAGGACCGAGACAGGGTCAGGAGACCTGGGAGGTGGCTGCAGGACCGAGACAGGGTCAGGAGGCCTGGGAGGCAGCCACAGGGCTGAGACAGTGTCAGGAGGCCTGGGAGGTGGCTGCAGGGCTGAGACAGGGTCAGGACACCTGGGAGGCGGCCGCAGGGCCGAGACAGGGTCAGGAGGCCTGGGAGGCAACCACAGAGCCGAGACAGGGTCAGGAGGGCTGAGAGGCGGCCGCAGGGCCAAGACAGGGTCAGGAGGCATGGGAGGCTGCCACAGGACAGGGTCAGGAAGTGGAGCAGCTGTAGGAGGAGTCTCTGGGGAGCAGACGGAGCCTATGGAGGAATAGTCTCTGGGGGAGCGTGCGGAGCCACTGGAGGAATAGTCTCTGGGGGAGCAGGTGGAGCCGCTGGGGGAATAGTCTCTGGGGGAGCAGGTGGAGCCACTCAAGGAATAGTCTCTGGAGGAGTGGGCAGAGCCACTGGAGGAATAGTCTCTGGGGGAGCGGGTGGAGCCGCTGGGGAAATAGTCTCTGGGGGAGCAGGTGGAGCCATGGAAGACTCTGGGGGCAGACCCAGGAGAGGCTCGAGGGGCGAAGCCATGGAAGGTGGAGCTGTGAGAGGCTCAAGGGGTGAAGTCATGGAAGGCGGAGCCATGGCAGGCTCGAGGGGTGAAGCCATGGAAGGCGGAGCCATGGAAGGCTTCGAGACAGGGGCCGTGGAAGGCTTCAAGACAGGGGTCATGGAAGGCTTGGACAAGGGAGCCGAAGATGCAGGTTTTGGCCCGGGATTCCCGTCATAATCCACTGTATAAAGGGACCCACAAAGTTCCAGAGCCTTCTCCACTTATTCGACGAGTGTCCAGTGAGAATCAGCCGGAGGCATCAGTTCCCTCAGTGCACTATTCAGACCAACCCGGAAGAAAACCACCAGAGAGCGGTCTGGATAGTGCACTACATTTGCCAGATCTAAAAACTCACGGACGTGTTCCTCAACTGGACGGTCCCCTTGTTGAAGGAGCAGAATTCTGACGGCCGCTAGATCCATTTTTTGGGTCAGTCTTTCTGTAACGCGGCAGGCGAGGATGGAGGATCTAAGTGCAGCTTTTAATGGAAACAAAATATGAACAAAGTAACTCAGAATAAAAATTAAAACAAAACACAGGGAACCCGGTACAGAACATGACAATACATGTGAAGAATGACAAAGTAAACAGGGAAAACAAGGGCTTAAATACACAGGGGCAATGAGGAACACCTGCAGAAACAATCAGGGGAAAACCAATCATAAAATGAAACTACAAAGGACTACAAAATAACAGGAAACAGGAACATAGGAACTAAACAAGAATTTCAACATAAAAGTCAATGCAAAAAACAGGGAATATGTGACAGTTGTTACATTGGCTACGTATTAAATGTTGTATTCATTTTAAAATTCTGTTAACTACATATAAAGCTTGGAATATAGCATGTCAGAAGCTCACTTAAGTACTGTGGAGCTAGTCCATTCAATCACATTCATTACGATCACAAAATTCTGGCTTGTTAATAGTTCCTAGAATATCAAAATCCACAAAAGGAGGTAGATCCTTTTCCTATTTGGCTCCTAAACTGTGGAATAGTCTCCCTAACACTGTTCGGGATGCAGACACACCCTCTCTAAGTTTAAGCCAAGACTAAAGACTCATCTATTTAGCCAGGCATACACCTAATGTATCTATCAACTCATAATTAGGCTGCTTTAGTTAGGTCTGCCAGAACCAGAAACATATATCAAGATCTATAACTCTGCATAAAACTGAATGGCATCTACGCTAATATTATTCTATTATTCATATCCTGATGTTACCAGATCCAGCCAGATCCAGCTCCGTTCCTGCTTGGTGTCAGACTCCACTGCTACATTTCACTGAGTGATGAAGACAAACTACAGCCGGTGCTAGCCAGACATTACTTCAGTCATTTACGATGGACTTCAGAGAATGAACTGGTACCAACTCCAACTGTAAGACATCGGATAATTCATATGCCACTGCCTGAACCTTGGATTTAGGATGGACCCCACCAAACCTCACTGAAATGACCTGCCGGTTGAACTGCGATGCACCTCATTGATCTCTGCCTGCATCACCTTTGTATATTGATGAACTATACTCTTGAAATGGAATACATAGACTATCAATTAATTGCCAACAAAAGCCTTTATCAGCCATCTAACCAAGGTCAATGCATCTATATGAACTTCTGCAGTTAATCCAGGATGGACTTCAATGACATTAGTCATTAATTTTACAGTTCATAAAAATCTTTTTTTAAACACTGACCTTAGCACTTCCTTAGTTTGCAAATTTTAAACCATGACTTGCACTCCACACAAATAACTAATATTGGCATTATATTCATGTTTTTTAGCCAGAGGGGAACTGGCCCCCACAGTGAGCCTGGTTTCTCCCAAGGTTATTTTTCTTCATTAACCAACATCTTTTGTGTTCAGTTTTGTGTGCCTTGCCACAGTAACCTTCAACTTGCTCACAGGGGTTCTAAATACAATTATTACTTAATGATTTAATTATTACATTTTTATACACAAATTACAATCATAATTAATCAAACTACACAATGATCACTCTAAGACTTTATAGATATTACGGTTTTGTTTTCTGTTAATGCATGATTTTCTGTAAAGCTGCTTTGAAACGATGCTTGTTGTGAAAAGCACTATACAAATAAAAATGACTTGACTTGCCTTGAACGAACGCATCAGAACTTCATTTAATACACCTCAATTTGAGATTGGTTTACCCAAATTACATAATAAAGCACCAGATTAGCGAAAGTCTGGATGTACTACTTGCGTGTTGCTTAGAAGTCCTTTGACTTTGTTCGTTGAAAGTCTTTGTTTGTGGTCAATGGTCTGGATTTCCGATGAAGTTGGAATTGATTTTGTCAGAAGTCGATCGTGTACTGGTGCACAGATGATGGAAAGACCAAGCAGAGCTTCAGAGGCAGCTGCAGAAGAAAGCTCAGACTACATGTTTTAACTCTTCTAGCAACTCGAACATGAGGGCTCCTGCAATTGACAAACACATGGAAGTTCAGAGCATGAGAAGGACTTGGCCGCAATGGATGTTGCAAACCTGAGAACTCCAAAAACGTAGATTTGGGGTTGGCCCCGCCCAAAAAAGGCTTTTTAGCCAATCATCAATGTACATTTTTAATGTCACGTGGTCTCCTCTTTCCCTCCTTAAGGCATGGATCACACACACGTTCTCATGGCAAAATTCTGCGGACGAAGATGACGTGGACGGACGTTGAGCACGTGTGAGACCTCACCACTAAAACTGTATCCTTGACCATTGTGAATATTCAGTGTAGCTGTTTACAAAGCACCGCTAACACAGAGGTCAACACCAAACCAAGCAACTTACTTTTGGTCAGCGCAGCGATTTCGCCTGTCAAAGTTCACCAAACTTGAACTTGAGACAAAATCAGCATGAGGAAATTCTTCGCCACTGGAAGTCCATTGTGCAAAATTCATGATCGCATGTATTCCTATTGGATGGACACATCTTACACGCTCTTTTGATCACGAGTTGTTCAGTGGTGGCTCAGCAGTTAAGGCTCTGGGTTACTGACCAGAAGGTCAGGGGTTCAAGATGCCACTGTTGGGCCCTTGAGCAAGGCCCTTGACCCTATCTGCTCCAGGGGTGCCGTATCATGGCTGACCCTGCACTCTGACCCCAGCTTAGCTGGGATATGTGAAAAAAAGAATTTCACTGTATATATGCAAAATGTTTGACAATAATAAAGGCTTTCTTGTTTGGTTCTGTGCACTTTACATGGAATTTATGAAAATGAGAATTTTTAGGGAGTTAATTCAGTTGTAGAATGTGGTTGTCACTCCCGTGTTTTATTGAACACTATCTGTTAATCAATTAAAGTTTTTTTTTGCTGTAGCATTTTTCATTCTTTTCCAGATAAAATAACGTCTTTTTTTTTTTTTTACAGTGGCCGTAGTAGTAGTAATTATAGAAGTTTTACGAATAGCAAAAGTAGCAAGGCAGTGAAAGTAATTGGTGATTATCAGGGCCAGACAGAATCACCAGACCTTTATTTCTTTCTTTTTTTTATTTGCATTTTCTGAGCTAATTTTGAAGGAAAATATGCTGAATTCTGCAGACGGGATTTAAACATAGTAAAATGTGTTAAATGGAGCTGAGAGTGCTACACCCTTATTGAAAGATGAAAACATCTTGAAATTAGCCAAAACATTCAATAAACAAACTTGCAAGTGGTGGGGAATGTGTAGAATTTTTGTGAATGACAGAGGCTGCAATTCTGCAGTTTTCTGGGGAGTTCTGCATGCACAGGACCTAGATCTTCTGTCTGTGTATTGTGTGTTCAGATGAATTATGTACTTTGCATGTTATGCATTCTGCACATATATTTTCCATATACTGTATTCATAAACATGTATTGAATATACTGTATTAATATAAATATAACCATGCATATGCATATATGGACTTTATGAAACATATATGGACATATTAGACACAGATAGACACTTAGTACTTTTTACACCAACGGGAATAACTTGCTTTAAGCTGTTTATCTTTCGCAGAATGTAATGCCTGTCTCACTGCAATCCTTTGCAATGCAATATTGGTTCTCCCTACTTGCATTACAGTATCTACTTAAGTGTAATATGTAATACATTCCTATATAGCCCATCTAGCTCACTTGCATGAAGGTGATAATTGTAAATTTTCTGTATATATTTCTAAAGTCGTGTGTTAAGTGTTGGTCTTGTAAAGCCCTGTCATATGCTAAATGTTTTAACTGTTGCAGACACTATATTTTCTTGCATTTCAGGAGATTAATTAAAGTAAACAACCTTGACCTGGTAGTGGCAGTAACAGCAGCATTAGTAAAGGTAGTAAAAGTAGTAGCAATACTAGTAGTGGTGGTAGAAATATAATTGATATAGTGGTTGTGGTGCAGCAATAGCATCTTCCACTCATTGATTGTAAAATGCAGGACTCTGTAAAAATTAGATTAAATCTTGATATACTTTCCCTATTGATACAAAGTTTTAAAATATGGATTGCACACCATTAAACAAATCTTTTCTAATATGTTGCATCTCACTTTATCTTTGAATGATGCTCATGATTCTTTTCAGTTAGCGCAAAGTAAGCTCCTTTTGTTTATTTTTTTTCTAACAGAATTACTTACCTGGGTTCCCTGTGAAGTTTGTACAGTACACAGATTCATTTCACACATCAATGGCCATGCCCACTTTTACATAATTCAATGTTTCATTATGTTAAGCAATATTAAACTAGACAAAGATTAGGTAATTTAAGTTGCTACTATGAAAGCAGTAGTTAATGCCATGGGAACATAAACACGCTTGTACTTTACTGTCACTACAATAAAAAACATCAATACGAGCATTGAAGTTGCAAAAAATTGCGAGAACATCATTTTTTTAATGTATTTTTTTTATTTATTTTTTTAAGCAAACAAGCTCCCCAGGAAGAGTTATTTGCTGAAGTGCGATTACCCACAGGGCTTAGACTAATTCCCTGCACACAGAGATGCTCATGATATGTATATTACATGCCTGCAGTGGGGCCATATGTGCACTTTGAAGATTACAAATACTTTGGTAGCTCACATACCAACTTCTCATTCATACAGTCTTGGTGTGTAACAAATCAAATCTATGAGAAAGATTGTAGCCATGTCAAGCTCATGTCAATAAACAGCAGTAGCTATCTCCTGAGAGATGAATCATTCTGTAAGAACTTCATGCACACACACACACACACCTGCTGTGTTTAAAATAGCACATCATACTGCTGGAACTACATTTGAAAGAAACAGTGTGTATGTGCATATGTGTGCATAGTATCCACATCTGAATTAACATGTAACATCTAAATTACCTACAGAAATTTGCAGAATACAAATAGAGCTGACTGGCATGGGAGCTATTTCTCACAACACAAAATGTTGTCTACAAACATATGGATAAGCTTTTAAGAATATATATTTGGTGATGCAGCAGGTTGCATTGCATTTAAATAAATATGCAATGTGCATCATAAATGTTAGTAAGCAGTATGCAGTCCTGCACAATTTATTTATAATACAAATACAGACATTTTATTTGTTCTCCAAGTCATTTGAAGTAAATAAAATTAGATATCTCCTTAATTTTCCTCCTGCTTTACGATGCGACACACAGCCACCACAATTTACATGCAAATTGATTTTCAAAGAGCAGGTTACTGATTTCCATGAGAACAATGGAAGTGGTTTTCATGTAGAGAATTCACTCATCTGTCTTGAGTTCAAGTGTTTGTGCAATCTTGCTTATATCACTTCAAGCATTTCATGTGCTAAAACCGAAGTCACACAACCATACATTTGTTGTTTATTGTTCTAAACAGCTCAATGCAGATTGACATTTTCCTAATACATCATAAAATACAAGCATAAGATCACGGGTACAACTGCATTGTATTGTGAATTTCTTGCAAAAACAAAGAAGAATTTAAGTGTGCTCTAGTGGAGATGCTTCTTAGCAATTCACACCCCCCAGCCCCAACCCTCCTTTTTTTTTTTTTTTTTTTTTTTAGATACAAAGATCTTTTATGATAATTAACTACAGGCTCAAGCTACTTGTGTGCTCTGTGGCATACTATTGATAAGCAAATGTATGCATATATTATCAAAACCACTGCATACAAGAGTCAAAAGGAGAGTGTGATGACAACTATGTAAGATGTCTGAAATGACAGCATGCCAGTGTGTTGGTCAAACGTGTAATCTTCCTGTAGCAGAACTGGTAAAGTATAGCGCTAGCAATGGCAAGGTCATGGGTTTGATTTCCAGGGAACACAAGGACTGATAATTTGTATATTCCAAATGCACTTTCAGTCACTTTTGGATAAAATATCTGCCAAATGTATGAATGTCAATGTAAAAAGATGTTATAGGGGGAGTCACATAGATGTGATGGTAAACCTTTACAATAATGTTCCTTTTGTTATCATTTGTTAACAACGTAAGCTCACATGAACTAACAATGAACAAAACTTTACAGCATTTATTAATATTTTTTAATGTTAATTTCAACATTAACAAATAATTTTTTTTTTTTTATTTTAAAAATGTTTTAATATAAGGGATAGTTCACCCAAAAATGGAAATTCTCTCATCATTTACTCTCCCTCATTCCATCCCAGATGTTTATGACTTTCTTTCTTCTGCAAAACAAAAACAATAATTTTTAGAAGATCTCAGCTCTATAGGTCCATACAATACAAGTGAATGGGTGCCAACATTTTGAAGCTCCAAAATGCACATAAGGTCTGCATAAAATTATTCCATAAGACTCCAGTGGTTAAATCGACAGCTTCTGAAGCAATATGATTGGTGTGGGTGAGAAACAGATCAATATTTAAGTCTATAAATAAGTATAGTAAATAATAAATAATTAAATTCTCCTCACTGCCCAGTAGGGGCAATATGCACAAAGAATGCAAATCACCAAAAACAAAAGAAGAAGGACTTAAAATTTAACTGTTTCTCACCTACACCTATCATATTGCTTCAGAAGATATTAATTTAACCACTGGAATCTTATTGGTTAATTATATGCATTGTTTATGTGCATTTTGGAGCATCACATTTTTGGCACCCATTCACTTGCATTGTATAGACCTACAGAGCTTAAATATTCTTCTAAAAATCTTTGTTTGAGTTCAACAGAAGAAAGAAAGTCATACATAACTGGGATGGCATGAGGGTGAGGAAATGATGAGAGAATTTTAATTTTTGGGTGAACTATACCTTTAACATTAATGCACTGAACTAACATGAACTAACAATGAACAATTGTGTTTTTGTTAACTAGCATTAATAAAGATTAATTAATGCTGTAAAAATATATATTGTTCATTGTTCGATCATGATACCTAATTCATTCACTACTGCCTGTATTAAATGAGAGTAGCAAAGGTCAACTCTTGAATTGTGTGGCACATATGCTTCATCCTTGACTCTCTTTTTTAATGAAAAAAGCAAAGAAAATCCATCTGATCTTTGAAAAAAAATGTCAAGGTGCAAAGGCACTGGAAAATCAGCAAGACCAAAGAGGCAGAGGAGGCATAATTTATTACTTTGTCCAGTAGTTTTGAATTCCAGGGTGTTGATCTGAGAATGAGATATTTATGAAATAAAACTAAGAGAGAGTTCCAAAGTACAGCAGAACATCATTTCTGAAGGCATCTATAAAGTAGGGGTGATGAAGAGATCAGCTCAATAATCAAAGCTTAAAGTTGCTTTGAAATACAGTAAGACAGAAGGTATTGAAAAGGTCATTATAAGAAGCTCATAATAGCCTTAATGTATATAAGATTTGTGTCTCTAGTGAATAACTTCATAGAACTAACTCATATCTGTGAAGATTTATTTATTTTTTATTTTTGTATTTTTTCTGTACAATTTTTATGTCTGTAATTTAATGCACAAATAAATGTTGAGCTTCTTTGCATTGGCCTGCAATGGTTAAAGAAGAGGCTGAATGAATCTAAACTAAAGATAATAAAATCAAAGTGAAGCAAAAGATGTTGCATTAAAATGCACCACTACATTGTTTTGATTATCTTATGTTTCTCAACAATGAAAAGACTTTTAAAGACACCAGCCCATTTATTTCAATATGACTTATCTCTCTCCCAAAACTATATAAAAAAAAAAAATAAAAAATTGTCTAAAATGTTAAGTTATATTAACTGTACATTATTTATCCATCCATTTATAATGAAAATAACCTTCTGTTGTGTGTTTGTTGTACCCTTGGGTTTGTGTGTGCTGTTTGGAATAACACAGAACTCAAAAAGGTCCTTGACATTCAGTTGTATGACTGGTAAAGACGCCTGAAAACAGCAAATACCATGGCCTTCTTCACCAAAAGAAACCTGTTACAAGGTGACATTGTTCCAGTCTCCCCAGACCTGTAAGTCACTTTCCCAAAGGAAACAGCTAATCTCGCACAACAATACGTTATGGAATAGTGCAGTGTTTCAGAATAACCAAACACTCTGTGACTGAAACTAACATTTTATCTGTTAGATGAATGTGTGTGTGTGAGTGTATTTGTTCAGACCATCCTTTAGATCGTACCACTCCAGATATGACCAAACCAATACATCATCTGTTATCCATTAGGCACTATTCAGTGAACGCGGGTAGCTCCATTGCTCTGCGTCAGATGAAAAAAACCAAAAACAAAAAAAAACAACAAAAAAAAACATACTGACATCAATGCAGAGAGAAATTACACAAAGACTCAACACTAACCCTCTGCAGATGTCTAGGCTGTAAAATTGACGAGGGCCTTGGTCCTCAGTGTGGCATCCAAGGTGTTTAAAATGACATTGTTTTTTAATTGACTTTTATTATGTTTTTATGATTAGTTGCTGGAGTATCAGCAGACCTAGGGGATGGCAAATTCTCATTTAATGATGATCATGTTTTAATGATAGCTTAATGGCCTCTCTCTTGCGTTCTCACCTGCAGAAGCCATGCACAACTCACAGATCATTACATGCTCTCAGTCACATATTTCCACATACACAGAGAAAAAGTAAATATTCAAGTTTATCAGAATATTACACATTCAAAAGCAACTTTTAAGAACATTATTTTCTCAGTAGGGTATGGTTGCTAGCTGCTTAACCTCATAACCCTTTATCAAATGAACACAAACATATCTTATAAATAAAATCTAGTTTACCGCCTGCTTTCCTTGGCCGGTAACAGTGTGATGTTTTGTGAATAAAGCACAGTTTACAATGAGCCTAATTTACTTTCTAACAAGGCATGTTTGCACAGAAAAGAACGCAATGGTGTCAGATTGCATGTGGTTAGTGAATAAAGCCAGTTTCAAACTGTACATTTTTGCCAAAGATTTTGCTGTCCGAGACTAATTTTGACGATTGCAATAGATGTCTCTTGTCGTAGAGCAAAATCATCAAGTCTTTCATTGCTTTGTGTGACATTTTCACCAGCAGCACATTAATTGCTTTTGTGATGAATCTAAGCCTTTGACAAAGTTCTGGCAGTGTCAGAAATTTTGCATCGCAGTCGAGTGGTGTGACTGCTCCTATGGCAGCCAGATGAGATAATTGGTACCAAATTGGGATTGGGACCAAAATCTTGAATAAAATTTGTATCGTATAGTCTTGCATGATGTTGCAGAGTGTATCATGGCTTTAAGCCAAGATCTCACAGGGGTCATATCATACAATCTGACAAGCAGCATTTATAAGGACCGTAAAATTTGTTCAGTGTAGTTTTTTTACTGCGTGCAAAAAGCATTGCAACTGTTTTGCAATTTCACGTCACTAAATTCTACAGATGTTTGGTAAAACAACCACCTGCAGTTCTTTTAACTGAAAGGGTGTTTTAAGACCACACCTGAGGGCTTCAACAGGAAGGATCTAGTCATAAGCACATTCTGCACCTTGCTTTTTTATCTTCCATTGTTGTTAAAACACAAGCACACACTTGCACACATTCCAACTCAGAGCAAGCACCCTGCCTTTCTAATTACTGCCCATTTATAAGGTGGAGGTATGTGTACTTTCTGCTGCTAGCTAAGGCCACAATGTCCACATGCTCAGCATGCTAAGAAAAGAATGGGCTCAGGGCCAGAGGGCTTGCAGAGAGGCACAATTGTAAATTCTAGCTGTGTAAAATTATTCCCTATTTGCAGAGGTTAAACTGTGGCCATGTCTCTCAGGATTTATGGCAAGGGCCAGGCTCTGCAGGGTGAGGACCAGCTCAACAGCAGAAGGGCTACACTAAAGTAAATAACATTAGGAATGTGTGGTTCTGTAAATACTGGGCTGCTCTCTGCTGTACACTAAAACCAGAGAGAGTGTGATCAAAAGAAAGAAGTGGGTCTGTCTCACAGATGTACAGCAATAGAGCTCTGTTAACAAAAACTGTAAACCCTGCACACATTTCTTCTCTTTGACAATTGTTAAGCACCCCCATACCCTATCCTAAACATGAATAATACAATTTTTAACAAAACTAGCCAAATGCAACTTGCACATTACAATTTGTCTCTGAATGTGTGTATACTGCATTTATTGTTTGCTGCTGTTTATATAAGCTTCCGCAGGCAAATAAATTGTCAACTAGCACCAATTATGAGGTGAAAATATTTGAAAAGGCAAACACACACACACACACACACACACACACACACACACACACACACACATATATATATATATATATATATATATATATATATATATATATATATATATATACACACACACACACACACACACACACATACACACTAGCGGCCAGAAGTTTGGAATAATGTACAGATTTTGCTCTTATGGAAAGATATTGGTACTTTTATTCACCAAAGTGGCATTCAACTGATCACAATGTATAGTCAGGACATTAATAACGTGAAAAATTACTATTACAATTTGAAAAAAATTCAGAATTTCTTATACTACTTCAAAGAGTTCTCATCCAAAAATGCTCCACGTGCAGCAGTGACAGCTTTGCACATCCTTGGCATTCTAGCTGTCACTTTGTCCAGATACTCGGGTGACATTTCACCCCATGCTTCCTGTAGCACTTGCCATAGATGTGGCTGTCTTGTCTGGCATTTCTCACGCACCTTACAGTCTAGCTGATCCCACAAAAGCTCAATGGGGTTAAGATCCATAACACTCTTTTCCAATTATCTGTTGTCCAATGTCTGTGTTTCTTTGCCCACTCTAACCTTTTCTTTTTGTTTTTCTGTTTCAAAAGTGGCTTTTTCTTTGCAATTCTTCCTATAAGGCCAGCAACCTGAGCCTTCTCTTTACTGTTGTACATGAAACTGGTGTTGAGCAGGCAGAATATAATGAAGCTGTCAGCTGAGGACATGTGAGGTTCCGAGATTCTAGAGATTCTGATGTACTTGTTTAGTTGTGTCTGGGCATTCCACATCTCTTTCTGTCCTTGTTAGAGCCAGTTGTCCTTTGTCTTTGAAGACTCTACTGTACACCTTTGTATGAAATCTTCAGTTTTTTTGGCAGTTTCAAGCCTTGTATAGCCAGGGTTGGGAGGGTTACTTTTGATGTATTCCACTACAGATTACAGAATACATGCTGTAAAATGTAATTTGTAATGTATTCTATTAGATTACTCAATGTCAGCAACGTATTCTAAATACTTTGAAATTCTTCTTAAGCACTGCTAGATTTTTTCACTTGTTTTGACTATAAATTTTTTTAACACATGATAAAAATACATTCTCTGAAAAACCTACAAATCGTATGCAGTGTTGTAAAGATAAATCTAAATTAGATTTTTACAGGAAAACAAAACAAAAATGATTATCAAGAATATGATTTTGCCCTAATATCAAAGGTCTTACTAGAAAAAAAGAAATTATGATCCAACGTGAATTTTCTTAATAAAAAATTTGATCGTACACAAGGTTTATTTCTATTTCTTCTGCTCCAAACTTACTTCAAACTTACTTCTCTGTCTGCTCGTATGAATATAATACATCATAAGAAAGTATTTCACCGCTGTTCAAATGCACTTTGGATCACATCATTTATATGTTTAAATTTTTTCATCTGAAAGGACTAAATATTAAATGAAACAAATGACAATAAAATGCAAAGTAATCTCTTCAGTAATCAAAATACTTTTTGAATGTAACTTTATGCTAAATACCAATGATTTAAATTGTAACTGTAGTGGAATACAGTTACTTATATTTTGTATTTTAAATAAGTTTTCCCGTTACATGTATTTCGTTACTCCCCAACCCTGTGTATAGCCTTCAATCCTCAAAACAATGATTGACTGACGAGTTTCTAGAGAAAGCTGTTTCTTTTTTTGCCATTTTTGACCTAATATTGACCTTAAGACATGCCAGTCTACTGCATACTGTGGCAACTCAAAAAACAAAAAAAAAAACAAAAAACAAACACAAACTCAAAGACAATGTTAAAGGAATAGTTCACACAAAAATGAAGATTTGCTGAATTTACTCACCCTCAGGCCATCCAAGATGTATCTGAGTTTCTTTCTTCATCAAAACAGAATTTAAGACTTTTAGAATTTCATTTCAGGCCTCCTCCTCTAAACAATGCAAGTGAATGTCCTCCATTTTTTGATGTTCCAAAATGCATATTTAGGGTGCATCAAAATAATCCACACGACTCCAGTCGACAAATATAGTTCTTCTGAATGTAAACGATTGATTATTTTGAAAAACAAAACAATATTTATATACTTTTTAACTGCAAATGTTCGCTTACGTACATCTCTGACTGCGCTCATAAGAGGGATGACGTAAGCTCGTTGGTAAGGTCACGCAAGCGTGTCATTGTTTACATAGTTTTTTTTTTATTATTATTATTTGGAAATGATTTTTTTATTTTATTTTATATTGTTTTGAAATTGTTTTGGACTGTTTTGGTTTGTGAATGGCGCTTGGTCTGTGCTCTGTGCAAGTTTCTCTTGTAAACAATGACGCGCTTTCTGACTCCTCCTCCACATGACGCGTGACCTTACCAACGAGCTTACGTCATCCCTCTCATGAGCGTGCATCACAGAGATGTACGGAAGTGAACATTTGTAGTTAAAAAGTATATAAGTATTGTTTTGTTTCTCAAAATAATCAATCGTTTGGGTTCAGAAGAACTTTATTTGTCGACTGGATTATTTTGATGCACACTAAATATGCATTTTGGACCATCAAAAAATGGAGTACATTCACTTGCATTGTTTAGAGGAGGAGGCCTGAAATGAAATCCTAAAAGTCTTAAATTCTATTTTGATGAAGAAAAAAACTCATCAATAAGGGTGAGTAAATTATCAGCACATTTTCATTTTTGGGTGAACTATTCCTTTAAGCTTAATTTAACAAACTAAATAGCTTTCAACTGTGTTTGATATAATGGCAAGTGATTTTCTAGTACCAAAGTAGCAATTTAGCATGGTAAACTCAAGGATAAGGTGTTGGAGTGATAGTTGCTGGAAATAGGGCCTGTCTAGATTTGATCAAAAATTACTTTTTTCAAATATTGATGGTGCTGTTTTTTACATCAGTAATATCCTGACTATACTTTGTGATCAGCTGAATGCCACTTTGGTGATGTAAAGTACCAATTTCCTTCCGAAACAGCAAAATCTGTACATTGTTCCAAACTTTTGGCCACCAGTGTATATACATATATTTTTGTATATGCAAATATACACATTTGTTTTTTTTTATACCCCCAGAGCACCACTGTTTAGGGAGATTTAAGATGCACTGGAAGATCCAGCATCATATGAGGCCCTGTGTGTGTGTGCATATACTGTATAGGCTCAACTTTAAATGTGTGTATGTTTTCTGTGTTAAATCAATCTCTATTTACTTTAATGTCAAGCATTTTATCAGGTCCCTTTCTCAGTGCAATAATGCCAAATGTTCAGCCATCTGACAGGAGCCAAATCTTTGGTATGTTGATAAACAGCAGGGGTCTGAACCACAGAATGAACTAAGCAGGACAAACAGGGCAGCCCTCCCTCCCTCTCTCTGTAAGTTCCTCCCTCTGCAGAAGAGATAAGACAAGAGTCCTAGCCAGGCCAAGCACGGAGCAGCCCAACCTTCTGAAAAGAGATTGTGGAAAGCTTATGGCCAGCAGAGCTGCTGTACTTCCCACACTTCCCTTCATCAACAGCACATCTAGACCACAAAATGTCATTCTCATGTTTCCATGTGCTGTGAGTGACAGCTCTTTTCTTAGTAGAATCTGTGATTTGGGGCCTGATGAAAACTTATTCAATAACCCTTTATGGTAAGCTGTTGCCATATGGCAACACAATATATTTCACTTTCTTTCAAAAAAAAAAAAAAAAAAAGAAAGAAAATGCAAGAATTGCATTGTTGGAATAAAAAGGCCAGTCTTTAAAGAAACCAACAACATGCTGTTTTTAAGCCACATTTGATTTTCAGTCCAATTACAGGAAGACACGCTGAAGTGCTCTTCAAATTGCATTATAAAGTACATTTCTATATATTATTATTTTTTTTTTTTTTTGTGTTTTTTTTTTTTGCTGAATCTTTGATCAGTTAAATAAATGTTTTTGTTCACAAATCATTTTTGTTCACAAACCAAACAGTTGTTTAAAATAACTGTTTGAGTAAATTGAAAAAGTATAACTGTTGCCATATTGCAACTCTATCATGGTGGGAATTTTATAAATAGTGGCATCAATTACATTACTGCAGTTATTTATTTATTTATCTGGACATGTTTATACAGTAGTAATACAATAGTATTTATGCATAAATTATACGATTAATATTTAAGTTACATGTTTTCAGATTTCAACAGTTGTATTCTACAGAACAGCCAAAAAAAAAAAAAAAAAAAAAAAAAAGAAAATGACTAAGTGCACAACTGACTAACAGTGAGGATGTGCTAGGATTTTAAGAGCAATATTAAAAGTTAAATGATAATTATTTACTCAGTTGGAGATTTTTAGGGGTTACAAATGTATAAATAGGTCTATATTAATAAAATAAACAGTTAAATTTGAGGGGAAAAATGTATAAAACGGTTCTACTTTGGCCATTTTCTATTGCGTTACTCATCTCAATGTCCTGTTTCATGTATTTATTTATTTATTCATTATTTTTGTTATAATTGGACCTATAAAAAAGTTTAAAAAAAAACTAAAAAAAAAAAAACTAAAAAATTAAATAAATACAAAATCGAATGAAAAAAAATAGAACATTCAAGCATTTGAACAATGTGCACCATAGAAGGATAGTGAATAGACTGTGGATTGTTGTTAAGATAATATCCTTATTGTATAAGAACTTTTTATCCATTACAAGTTGAAATTTACATAACAGCACCTCTTAAGAGTTCATCATGAAATATACACAATAAAAAGACTTTTAACAAATGCATTACATCCGCAATGACAGGAAATGTGCAGTTTAACGTGAGACTGACATATTAACCACGGTAAATGGAAAGAAGTGCCGCTATAGAGAAACGTTTGAAAGTGACAGCAGCCGATAGTCTGAGTAATTTCCTCAACTTAAGGCCCTTGTGCACTTTGGCAGCAGCGCTATCACACTAAAACAAAGAGATGAAGAAGTAGAAGCAACATTTCCATAATGTTATTGATCAAGTGCCACGTTTCTGTCTGGAGTGCAATGCACCCTCTGTTTTATTTGCATGTCTGTTAGCTGGAATACCAATCAAAAGATAGCGATGGCAGAAAAGGCAATTTTCAGCCTGAGTGCATTCCAAATGCTCATTGGTTTAAGGGCAGAAAGTAAAGAGAACACATGAGGATCAACTCAAAGATGCAGGAATGTGCTGGCAAGTCCGTCGCTGCAGTAAAGCATTCCTTTAATGAACAGAGCCTTAAAAAGCACCTCAAGCCCAAGTAATCAAGATACTCATCAGGCAAACAAACCACTGTTTAAAGTGTAATCACGATACGTAAAGCTTCTTCAAATGCATAAGTTGTAGCCTTTTATTCTCATTCAAATGTGATGCTCTGTTATTTTTTTATTTTTATTTTTTTGCATGGATGCATAAAAGTCCCTAATATGAACATACTAATCATTGTAAATGATAAAATGCTCAATGAGAGAGCGATATGAGCTGTTACACAGAGAATGTGCAAAGTGAATTTCAGAAAAAAATTAGGAGAGCAAAATATTCTAGCTTGTTTCTAAGAGGGAGAATTACAAAATGCTAAAAAATATATGTAATCAATATGATCACAACTTTGAACATCCAAGCCTAAGCCAATGAGTTATTGTGCTTACTCATTGTGCATTCCACAAACCACTGCTAAGCAGTATTAGTTGCCTACAAGGCTATCTTGCAAGTTAGCCTTAAAGCTGACGTGTGTAATGTTTTCTATGTCAAAATATTTTCTTCTTTCCAGCTTTATATGCAGAGATAAGTATAAGGAAGCCATTATTGCAGTAGATTGATTTCCAAGAAAAGTGTAAACACTGTGGGTCTGTGGCACATTGTTTGCTTGAGCATCCCATCCATCTCAAATGGCAACACTGGCTGAATAATGGTGTGAATTTGGGGTGGGAGCATATTTTTGATTGACCAGTGGTAGACAGTAAAAGTGAACAGGAAATCTGCTTAAAAACAATAGCAATTTTTGGCGTGCTACAATGGCTTAAGCCACGAATGTTTTCAGTAAAGCCCTGAATGTTTTTATCATCATGTAGTGATGTAAAAAGTACTAGTGCTTTGTAACAAGTTGATAATAAATATAAATATATTTTAATATTAAGTAATATATGTATATATGAATGAGACCGGTCTTTCTGCAGTATCAATAACACCAAATACTAACTCAATTCAGGTCCCCGTGCTGTCTTGTTGGCAGCCGCTGTGTACTGTATGTGCACGCATGCAAGAACAGTGCTCCCGACTCACGTGTGAGCGGTCGAAATGCCTTGTCTTGGTGAGTTGAGACATGGGAAACTGTATTGACCTCCTCAATCCAGATTCAGTACGTACCAAATATTTAAATATATAACCCTGAAAACAAAGAGTAATATAAACCAATATAAAAAGATGTGTTCGAGGAATTCACAAACTTTAAGTCACGAGCCAGGATGTTTGCTTTTTTGCCAAACTTTTTTCATGATACCATGAACCTAGCAACTATTTATTTTTCCTCATAAGCACCTATTTTAGCCTATTTACAGATCGCTATCTTCTAAACTAACTTGACAAATCAATAAAATGCAATAAAACTGTCAATTGTACTGTACACAAGGTGCGTTGAACTATGGAAATGCAAAAGGGACAATTTACAGTATATACAGTATTTTATATAATATATATGTGTACATATATACAGTGTATATATATATATATATTTATTTATTTATTTTTTATTATTATTATTATTTTTTTTTTTATCGTGTTACATAGTGTTAAAAGCATGCAATTTCTGACCTTTGAGCATATCTGTGGCTGATGAAAAAGTTAGAAGGACCTTTTAGTTTTATTTTCAATAATTTTTAAAGATTTATAAATTACACCACACAGATGTAACATTAAAACTTTTATTATAAAGTATATTATATTCTGATATTTCATCAAAAGATGGCCCCATATATATCCACAAAGGTCTTGGGTAAGCTTCAAATATTCACTGACCCTAGAACCACCCCTGCTCATACCCATGGTAAAATTATTGTAATGCACATCCTCATTTGACTTATTACTTTATTAGACATGATGAAGTCAAGTCATCTGTTTTAACAGGGTGGTTTATGAGTGAATGAAGAAATGGTCAGCTGAAAGAATGAAGCAGCATTATACAAATTATAAAAATTAAATAGTGCATGAATGGACAAAAATAATAAATAAATAAACAACTGAGCAAACAACTGAAACAACCTTGCCTCTGATCTGATGTACTCCAGGTAGGTCAGTGTGCATTGTTTATATCTCTCATTTTTTAGGTGTGACTCCTGCATGAACAGAAGCAAAAAGAAATTATATTAAAAAAAGAAACAGGGCCGAAAAGAAAAAGATCCAGAGGAGAAGTCAGACCAAGGGAAGAGACAGGACACAATGTGATGTTTTTGAGTGACATTGCACAGAGGATGTCTCTCTTCCTGACAGCAGTATTTGTTAATTAAAGGTTCCTACATGGGTCCCATAGCTGTGGCGCATTTAAATAAATATGCAAATGACTACATTTCTATTCAAAGGCTTCTTTTCACTTCAACAAGGTTTCTAAATAACCCAGGGGACACAGTTCTTTCCATGTGAATAAAACCACCTGTCAGCAACTTGAAATGAACATGTAAAAATTGTTTGAAGTTGCCCACAAATTTTCTGTTATCTAACCCTCAGATATGTGCCGGCTAAAAAGGTTAACAAAATTATGCAATCAAAAAGAAAAGAAAAAAGTCAGCAGAGCAGAAGGCTAATTAAGAAAGCTATGTTTTTATATGCCATGATTCTGTTTATGTCCTCCAGCACCTCATTGACTCATTTCCCAACCAGGGGAATTTAGCCAAAATAAACAAAATAAATAAAATAGAGTCATGGCTCAATAAAACTGCACAACGCGTGTTCTCCAGAGGCTACAATTCAGGTACACAAACTATTCCCCCAGATTTAATCAATCTGGCTGTCCTGCTCTGCTGGTATTAGACATAGAAGAAATGTTTCTGTGAGCCTTAAAAGCATCAAATTAGTTGTTGTGTCTCATTCAGAATCATAGCAAACAAGATCCTGGAATGAATTTCCATATCTGAAACTAACCAGATTAGAATGAGGGAACAGACAGAACAGGAGAGAGACAATTAAAAAAAAAAAAAGTGTTGATTTGTCATGAATGCAATCAAAACAATCAAATGTATATCAATTAAAATGGCTGGCAATTTGTTATTTTATTTATATTTTATATATACTATTTTGTAGATATATCTGATGCTGTCCTCTGTAAAAATACATCTCAAAGGCCTCAGCTTTGATTTAACTTCATCTGTCCCAGCAGGTAGCATGCCAGTACAACAAAAAGAGAGGATTTTCAAATTACAACACAGACACAACAGCTGAAATTGTACAGCCTATAATAAGCACATTTTCTGCACACTTTTAATCACCTAGTTGTGGTTGATATGTTTTACCAGCAGGGTATTTGAATCACCATTATTCATAAATCATTTATATTGGGTGAAGATGATGAAAATAAAAATAAAAATTCAGAACCAGTGTTTCAGAATATTTGTCCAGTGGTCTAAATCAATACCACAAATCTCTGAATGATGAAATATTTTCTTTTCTTTACATAAATGAAAAGAAATAGACATAGATTTGCACATTTGCAGCTGTTGATCATAGTGGCACAAGTGGCACAAATATCTGCAGCATGCGATAAATGTATACAACAGATATTTCCAGTCTTCTAATCTTATTGGACAAGCAGTTATCCAAGAGTGCTTATATTTTATATAGCAGCATTGAGATGTTTTGCTGTTTATTTCACTCTGCTTGTATGTGTTTAACGTTCCAGACAGACTATCAGTCTTTGAGACTTTGTTCCAGACTTTGTTTGGAACCATTTTAAAAAAAGACAAAAAAACTGGCTGTATTGTGTCTAAAATTTTAGTTACTCGATATTAACTTCTTGTTTATAGCGCAATTGTTTAAAAGCAATATAAATAAAGTTGCTTAAAGTAGAAGTGCATAATTCCTGTGCCACTAGCACTACCGAATGTTATTGCAAATATATATATATATATATATATATATATATATATATATATATATATATATATATATATATACATATATACACTGTATATTTATTTATTTATTTATTTTTCAAATAGCCTTCTGAATATGTCCCCTGACTGTTGTTGTCTGAATAGAAATTCCCATCCATAACTCAAGCCATTGGTTGAGTCAATGTTGTTGCGTCGTGCTGGACGGGTAACTCAAAACAAAAAGAGGATTTTTTTTTTTTATTATTATTCCACAGATATACACATTGTTTACAGTTTGAGAAAATTATCATACTTATGGCTCACTTATAGTTGTCTCTGCATATTAAGCTGGGATAGGAGAAAATCTTTAAACACCAAAAAAGTAGCACACCTCAGCTTTAATAAAGAGTCTCTGACCTCTGCTGTTCAGTGCATTGGTTTACCAGAACACACTGCATACATTCTCACACTGCCCAACAAAACAAACACAAGGACAATATTGCAGCTGAATAATTTATGCGCCTCTGAACCACCACACAGCATCCAAGAACTTCACTGGGCTCTTGTTCCCTGCCGAGTGGTCTGACATAGGGCTATACTGAAGAGGGAACAGGCACAAAACATCTGCTAAGACATCTGTTTGCAGGCTCCGTTGGCCCTGACTCGACAGCCTGCTGTAAGCCCATGCTATCACTCAAGTAAAGAGATGTCCCAGTGATCATACGCTGCAGCAAGCCAGGGTCAGCCAGGGTTGCGCTAAGGTCTTCTGGCTTGGGCAGCACTCTTAAATACAGTAGTCTCAATTCAGAACCATGGACAGCAGCAATGCTGTACACAATGTACTGGGCTGGCTTTCAGCACCATGGACAGCACTTACTGTAGATTGTAGACTTGCTCGATTGCATGTTGACATCAGTGGATTCCTAACCCACATTTTTTGTTGAGAATGACTGTATGTTTGGACCCCAATGTATAACAATAGTACTTTTAATAATATGACTAAATTAAATAGTATTAGTAATAATTAACAATAGTTAGGTATTTTTAAAATAAACTTTTATTTTCCCTTTAAATTCTGTATTATGTTCCTCTGACTTAATCAAAACCCAGTCAGATATTTTCGAAGATTTAACACAACTGTTAAATGTATGTCAATATGTATCATATTGTAGTTTTCAAGGCTTGTGATGTTGTTTCTGTTTGAGGTCAGTAAAAATAAAAATACAATTAAGCAAATGTAATGGAAATAACTGGCCAGAGTGCACTGCTTTACTGTGTACATCAAACAGAGAATGTTAGCAAGTGAAAATTCTTTAGATTTTTTTTTATTTTTATGTTTCATTCCTGTGGTCTTGGAGCCCAGACGTAAGTAATGTCATGTTTTTCATGAAGGCCACTTGAAACATGTTATCAATTTTTATATTTATTTGTTTATTCATTTTTCTTTTTTTTATGTAATCAATGTTTTCTAAAGATTAGGGAAAGGTTTTTTTTTTATTATTTTATGTATCAACCTGATGCATCAATGTTTCTTGAACTATTAAAATTGCCCCCCCAAAAAATAAAAATTAAATAAAAAAAAATATATATATATATATATATACACATATATCTTAATTGTAGGACAATTCATTTCAGGACCAAGGACAGTGATTTTAACAGACTAACTTTGAGATGCACAGAATTAAATTAGTCTAGGTGTCATAACGTCTTGGTTACTGTTGTAACCTCCGTTCCCTGATGGAGGGAACAAGATGTTGTGTCAATGTAGTGACACTAGGGGTCGTACTTGGGAGCCACAAACACCTCTGATATTTGAGAAAAGGCCAATGAGAACTGGTGAGTGGAATTTGCATGCTACTCCCCTGGACATTCGGGTATAAAAGGAGCCGGCTTGCAACCACTCATTCAGGTTTGTGCTGAGGAGCCGAGACAGAGTCCCGGCCATTTCAGCGGGTAGTTCAGTGTTCTGGCAGGAGGGACACAACGTCTCGTTCCCTCCATCAGGGAACGGAGGTTACAACAGTAACCAAGACTTTCCCTGTCTGTCACTCATTCAACGTTGTGTCGATGTAGTGACACTAGGGGTCCCTATACAAAACGCCACAACCAGCTGAACTGTGTTACGTGGATCAGCGGTGCAGGTGCAGGCAGACCACAGCGTACCTAGTAACAAGTGCACCCTGCCCCATCGTAACCTTCCCAATGCCCCACATAAGTCACATAGTCCCTCATACCCCGAAGGGGGACAAGACATACTTACAATGGGAACAAGCCGCACCAGCTGCTTAGTCTTTTGTCTTCTTTTTCTCCCAAAAAATGGAAGTACCACACATGGAAAGAAGCCACCGCAGTAGGTCCTACCTAGAAGGGAGGAGCTCTACAAGCACAGCAACTGGTGGCAGAGCAGGGCTCTGTCCAAGGGAAGACACGGGTTTACCATCAGGGAAACCGTACCATGGAAAAATACATCATATGGGGTTACCGACAGGGAACCACCACATATGGAGCACCTATCCCAGTACAGGGGCTGACCTGACATGGCATACTTACATGAGTACTGGGCCTGGCATCGAATTCCTCAACCGAATTTGCCTGCCACAGGGTGCTGGGGGAGGAAAGACATCCAGGGTTCACCGATCCCGGGAACTCACGTGGATGAAAAAAGCGCACGTTATCCCCTCAGGGAGGGGAAAGGCGCTGTGTGCAAGTGGTACACCCGGCTGGCTGCCCGCATACTTACCTGTTCGTACCTGCTAACACACGGGACGAAACTGGCTCAATCCAGAGATTGCAAAATCTCACAAAGGTATTGGGTGTCACCCAGCCCACTACTCTACAGATGTCTGTTAGAGAGGTGCCGTTCGCCAGGGCCCAGGAGGATGCCACACTTCTAGTGGTGTGTACTCGTACTCCCAGCGGGGACGGTGCCCCTGGGCCTGGTATGCCAAAGTGATGGCATCCACGATCCAGTGGGCAATCCTCTGTTTGGAGACAACCTTCCCCTTCTGCTGTCCCCCAAAACAGACAAAGAGCTGCTCATAGCATCTAAAGCTCTCCGTGCGGTCCAAGTAAACACGCAAAGCACGTACCGGACACAGCAATGACAAGGCTGGGTCTGCCTCCTCCCGGGGCAGCGCTTGCAGGTTCACCACCTGATCCCAAAAAGGGGTAGTGGGAACCTCGGCACATAGCCCGGCTGGGGTCTCAGGATCACGTGAGAGTATGCCGGACCGAACTCTAGGCACGTATCGCTGACAGAGAAAGCCTGCAGGTCCCCAACCCTCTTGATGGAAGTGAGCGCAGTCAGGAGGGCAGTCTTCAAGGAGAGGGCCTTTAGCTCGACTGACTCCAGGGGCTCAAATGGGGCTCTCTGTAGGCCCAGCAGGACCACAGAGAGATCCCACGAGGGAACGAGGCATGGCCTAGGAGGGTTCAACCTCCTGGCACCTCTGAGGAACCTGACGATCAGGTCATGCTTCCCCAAGGACTAACCGTCCACTGCATCATGGTGTGCCACTATAGTGGCCACATACATCTTCAAGGTGGAGGGGGACATCCACCTCTCCAACCTCTCCTGCAGGAAGGAAAGCACCGACCTGACTGCGCATCTCTGTGGGTCTTCACCTTGGGAAGAACACCAATTCGCAAACAGATGCCACTTCAAGGCATACAGCTGCCTCGTAGATGGAGCCCTGGCCTGAGTGATAGTGTCTACCACCGCCGATGGTAGCCCACTTAGGTCTTCTGTGTCCTGTCCAGGGGCCAGACAAGGAGGTTCCAAAGGTCTGGGCGCGGGTGCCAAATCGTGCCCCGTCCCTGAGAAAGGAGGTCCTTCTTCAGAGAAATTCGTCAGGGAGGGGCTGTCGCAAGGAGCGTGAGCTCCGAGAACCAAGTCTGTGTGGGCCTGTACGGCGCTACCAACACGACTTGTTCTTCGTCCTCCCTGACCTTGCACAAAGTCTGTGCAAGCAGGCTCACTGGGGGAAACACATACTTGTGCAAACCCCGGGGCCAGCTGTGTGCCAACGCATCCGTGCTGAGTGGGGCAATGGGAGGATTCCTGAGAAGCAAACAGGTCTATACCATGAAATCGCCTGCCCGAGAGCCTGCGCTGTGACCTTCATCACCCGTGGGGCGAGGTCGATCGCCAAGCGCTCCCAGGTCAGGACTACCCTCGTGCAGCTTTTTTAGTGCCTTGGCCTGGTGGACTTGCCCAGAGGCACTGTAAGCGTTGGCCGTCAGGGACAACGTGAACTTACAGGCCTTGGATGGGAGCCTAGGACGGTTCCGCCAGGTACTGGCGTTTTGCGGGCACAGGTGCACCGCAATCGCCTGCTCCACCTGAGGAACCTCCGTGTACCCCGCATGCAAATTCCACTTGCCAATTCTCATTGGCCTTTTCTCAAATATCAGAGGTGTTTGGGGCTCCCAAGTATGACACCTAGTGTCACTACATCGACACAACGTCGAGAGAGTGACAGATAGGGAAACCTAGTTATGGCAATTCATTTCATAATTTCAAAAACATATTCTAAAATGGAATGTTGTTAATAAGCGAAGAAGTAATCCAAGTTCATTATGTCATAAGCATCCAACAATGGTAGTAATTTTTCTTTCTTTCACTATTCCTTGATGTGATTTCTCCCTTGTTGTGAAAATTAATGGCATAATCAAAAGTATTTGCCATGAAAGTAAAGCTAGACCACCTGAAATCTAAAGATAAAAGACATTCTTTAATAAGTTTATGTTTGAGTGGATTCTTCTGAAAGATTAATCTATGGAAGACTTCACTGTGAAAAGGAAAATATTTTATTAATTTTTGAGTTTGACTTCATAACTACTCCGGAAATAAGTTTACGACCTCACCTGTCAAGCAAACTGATGAAAAACTAAGATCTCTTTCTCTCTACATTTCTAATCGAGCTTACCTGGTCTCAGAGCACCTCCATTAGACTCCCAGATTACATACTAAATGCCAGTCTAATTAAAGAGAGTTTCGGTAAGAAGTGTCAAGGTACAAAGAAAGTTGCAGAAACTTACCGCTCCTGGGGTGTCCTTGAGAAGACGGGTTCCCACCTGGGTTCAGAGTCACCCCAAAAGTCTTATTCCCAAATGGACCATCACAGGGATCCACATACAAAAGAGAGCCACCAAACCCCATCTCTGCCAGAAGAGAGAGCTGTGGAGATAAATGAGCAAATTCTTTAGACACAAAGCACACAAACATACACACTCTTAACTAATCACAATGTAGACCTGTGAAATAGACATAACAGTGGCCCTAGAAAATATTCCAACACTTTTGAGCACTTACGTTGCACTAAATAAATGTTTCCCCTCTCTCTCTCTCTCTCTCTCTCTCTCACTCTCTGTTGCATGCTGGGAGTTGGTGAGAGCTGCTGTGAGAGTTTGTAAATCTTGCTTTTTCCTATTTACTTTTTCTTTTCTTTCCAGAAAATACATGGTTTAGAAAGCAAATTGTAAAACAGTTATATATTGGTGATTGTGTGGTAGAATGGCGTCTCTTGATGAGACGCCGCCATTATCACTCCGTAATGGTTTCAGGTGTGTTCCTGAGGATAATGCCACGGTGGAGGATGTGTTAATTGCAGTTGAGGATCAGATTGGTCATGAGAACATTGTATCTGCATCACGCATGAATCAGGCTGTCGTTGTTTTGTTTTTTTTGAAGGAACAAAATGTAGTTAATCGTTTAATAATAACTGGCCTTACTGTTAAAGATGCTTTTGTGCAACATTCTCCGCTGTATACATCGACAACGAAGGAAACAATTTCAAATATCCCGCCTTTCGTATTCAATGACGTTTTGCAATGTGAGTTAGCGTGTTTTGGAAAAGTTGTTAGTCCCTTTAAAACTGTTACGCTTGGATATAAACATCCGGCTCTGAAGCATGTTGCGTCTTTTAGACGGTATGTTACATGGTGCTAGAATCGCCTGAGAATACACTGGATATTAATTTTAGTGTGAAACATGAGGGAAGATTATATATGGTGTATGCAACTACTGGCAGCATAAGATGTTTCGAGTGTGAAGACATTGGACGTGTCCACATAAGAAAACAGATGCAGAAAACACGGTACGATCAGAGGATGAGGTCGCAAATAAAAGCGTTGATCTGGTTGATGCGGCCCAAGATGAGGTTGTTCCACTTGTTGAGGTGAGTGATGATAATTAAGATGCTGTGTTACTTGCTGTTGACACTGCAAATGATGATGCTGTAGCTAATGTGGCCCCAAAGATTAGCGTAACTGATTAATTTCTGATGTTAATAATGATGAAGAAGTAGCAAGTACTAGTGGTACTAAACAGTTGTAAAGTGCAAATGATGGAATTGAAGAAAAATCGTATTCAGGCGTCTTGAATAATGAGGAAATGGATGTGGAGGAGGAGCAGTCTGATGATACTGAGTCACAAGTTTCTGTGTGAGAAAATGATGGTAATTCACAGGGAGTTGTATTTAACACATCTCAGGCAGTTTTTTCAGGAGGTTTCAACAAAGATTTTTTGTATAGTCTGGAACAAATCAATAGTTTTCTGGATGAAACGTATGGTAAACAAATTAACATAAATGACTTCTCTGATGTAGACAAATTTGTTCAATCTGTTATTTTTTATCAGAGGACTGTTGGAGTTGAGGAACTTAGTGAGAAGAAGCGTTTTCGGCTGAAAAAACATCTTATCACTATGAGAAAAAGTAAAGTAATGAATAGGAGAAAGTCAAAAGATCAAATCAAATCAAAAGATCGCAAATAATCATGCATTTCACAGTGTCTTTTCTTCACTTTCCTATCATGCTTTATTCTTTATTTCCCATCTTTATTTTGTGTATGGATGTTTTGAGGATCGGCTCTTTAAATATTTATGGTGGGAGGGATAGTGTAAAGCGTGCTATAGTCTATAAATCAGTTGAACAAAAAAAGCTTGATATTGTCTTTCTCCAAGAAACTCATAGTGATTTAATGAATGAAGCTGAGTGGAATTTGTGGTGGAAAGGACATAAAATACTTAGTCATGGTACAAATTTAAGTAGAGGGGTGGGCATCTTTTTCTCTTCAACCATAAGGGTGGATATTATAAGTACAGAGGAACCAGTGAAGGGTCATTTGTTTGGTAGTTAAAGCTCAAATTCAAGAAATGCTTTTTTTCCTGATAAATATTTATGCACCAACAGTGGGACAGGAATGCCTAAATGTTTTAAATATACTTAATGAGAGTCTTAAAAAGTGTTTTAGTGAAGGATGTGTTGTCATTGGTGGAGACTGGAACTGCACTATAAATTTTACTATAGACCGTAATACTGAGGAACCTCATATACAGTCCTCAAGTGCATTGTCAAAACTCATAAAAGAATTCCAGCTCTTGGATATGTGGAGAATTAAACACCCTAATGATAGACAGTATACATGGATTAAGGCTTTTAATAATAGAGTTAGTGCTGCCCGATTAGATTTTGTCAAAATATTTTAATAGTAGAGTAATTGAATGTTGCACTTGTCCTGTAGGTTTTTCTGATCATCATTTAATTATTATGACAATGACCATGTCAAATGTACCAAGAAAATCGGTTTACTGGCATTTTAATGTTAAATTGCTGCAGGATGCTGCTTTTTGTGATAATTTTGTTTTCTTTTGGGAAAATTGGAAAAAGAAAAAAAGTACTTTTGAAAACTTGAAACAGTGGTGGGATGTAGGCAAGACTCAAATAAAAAAAAATTTGTCAGCAGTATACAGCCAACTGTAGTAGTAGAATAAAGAATGTGATTGAATCACTTAAAGCAAATTAATTCAATGGAATTGCAGTTGGTTGATGCACATAATTCTGTATTGTACAATGATTTACAAAAGAAAAAGAGAGAGCTAAGTATGGTCCTAAATGAGAAAGTAAAGGGAGTTTGATAAGGTCCCGTTTCATGTCTTTAGCAGAAATGGATGCCCCAACTTCTTCTTTTTTTTTTTTTTTTACCTGGAATATAAGGTGGCTCAACAAAAACAAATGCGTTGTTTTAAACTCCCTGATGGGAGGATAACGTCTAAGACTATAGAAATGAGAAACCATGCTGTGATTCCCTATCTGTCACTCACTCGACGTTGTGTCGATGTAGTGACACTAGGGGTCACTCTTGGGAACCCGAGACACCTCTGGTCTTTGATAAAAGGCCAATGAAAATTGGCGAGTGGTATTTGCATGCCACTCCCCCGGACATATGGGTATAAAAGGAGCTGGTATGCAACCACTCATTCTGATTTTCTCTTCGGAGCCGAACGGTCATGCTCATTGAGCTGAATACTACTGTTCATTCACCTCTGCTGGATCTGACGGTGCATTTCAGCAGCTTCTCCCTCCTTACCCCGCCAGGTAAGTGCTTCGATGTCGGCTATGTGATTCAGTTCGCCAGGTGCCCGCCCAGGTTCAGTGGTATTCACTTCACCTTGGTCAAGAGCGAAAACGCTGCTACCTTGTGAGCGGAGATAGAACCTGTCCCTCCAGCCGAGATGAATAAAGGGTTTTACAGCCCCTATGTCATCGTACCGAATAAAGGCGGTGGGTTGTGGACAATCTTGGACCCGCGAGTACTGAACCGGGCCTTACACAGACTCCCGTTCAAGATGCTGATGCAAAAACGCATTCTGGCGAGCATCCGGCATCAAGATTGGTTTGCGGTGGTAGACCTGAAGGATGCGTACTTCCATGTCTCAATCCTTCCTCGACACAGACCCTTCCTGCAGTTTGCATTCGAGGGTCAGGCGTATCAGTACAAAGTCCTCCCTTTCGGCCTGTCCCTGTCTTCTCACATATTTACGAAGGTGGCAGAGGCTGCCCTTGCCCTGTTAAGGGAGGTGGGCATTCGCATCCTCAACTATCTCGACAACTGGCTAATCCTAGCTCACTCTTGGGACATGTTGTGCGCACACAGGGACCTGGTGCTCTCACACCTCAGCCGACTAGGGCTTCGGGTCAACTGGGAAAAGAGCAAGCTCCTCCCGGTTCAGAGCATCTCTTTTCTCGGTTTGGAGTTGGACTCTGTCTCCTTGACGGCGTGCCTTATGAATGAGCGCACCCAGTCGGTGCTGGCCTGTTTGAAGGCATTCAGACAGAAAACAGTAGTTCCACTGAAACTTTTTCAGAGGCTCCTGGGGCATATGGCATCCATGGCGGTGGCCACCCCGCTCAGGTTGATGCATATGAAGCCGCTTCAGCACTGGCTCCAGTCTCGAGTCCCGAGATGGGCATGGCGCCATGGGAAACATCGCGTGGTCATCACGCCGGTCTGTCACCATCTTGTCAGCCCTTGGACCGACCTCTCGTTTCTACGGGCAGGTGTTTCTCTAGAACTGGTCTCCAGGTGCATCGTGGTCTTGACAGACGCCTCCAAACCGGGCTGGGGTGCTGTTTGCAACATGCACGCAGCCGCCGGCCTCTGGACGGGTCCGCGACTGCATTGGCACATTAACTGCCTCTAGTTTTTGGCAATTCTGCTCGCCCTGCGGAGGTTCTGGCCGTTGATCCAGGGCAAGTATGTGCTAGTTCGGACAGACAACACGGCAACGGTAGCATATGTCAACTGCCAAGGCAGTCTGCGTTCTCGTTGTATGTCACAACTCGCCCGCCGTCTCCTCCTCTGGAGTCAGCAGCACTTTAAGTCGCTGCGAGCCACTCACATCCCGGGCAACCTCAACACTACAGCGGACGTGATGTCATGGCAGGTTACCGTCAGGGGAGAGTGGAGACTCCACCCTCAGGTGGTCCAGCTAATTTGGAGTCGATTCGGACGGGCACAGGTGGACCTGTTCGCCTCCCAAGAATCCGCTCGCTGCCCGCTCTGGTACGTCTTCACCAAGGCTCCCCTTGGCATAGACGTGCTGGCACACAGCTGGCCCCCTGGCCTACACATATGCATTTCCCCCAGTGAGCCTGCTTGCACAGACCCTGTGCAAGGTCAAGGAGGACGAGGAGCAGGTCATCCTGGTAGCTGCCTACTGGCCCACCCAGACGTGGTTCTTGGACCTCACGCTCCTCGTGACAGCTCCCCCCTGGCGAATTCCCCTGAGGAAGGACCTTCTTTCTCAGGGACGGGGCACTCTCTGGCACCCGCGACCAGACCTCTGGAATCTCTATGTCTGGCCCCTGGACAGGATGTGGAAGACCTAAGCAGTGGTAGACACGATCTCTTAGGCTAGGGCCCCCTCTACAAGGCAGCTGTATGCCTTTAAGTGGTGTCTGTTCGTTAAGTGGTGTTCTTCCTGATGGGAAGACCCCAGAGATGCGCAGTCGGATCAGTGCTTTCCTTCCTGCAGGAGAGGTTGGAAGGGAGGCTGTCCCCTTCCATCTTGAAGGTGTATGTTGCCGCCATAGCAGCACACCACGACGCAGTCAACGGTAAATCCTTAGGGAAGCACGACCTGATCATCAGGTTCCTAAGAGGCGCCAGGAGGCTGAATCCCTCCAGACTGCGCCTCGTTCCCTCATGGGACCTCTCTGTAGTTCTTCAGGGTCCACAGAGAGCCCCCTTTGAGCCTTTGCAGTCTGCTGAGCTTAAGTGCACTCTCCTTGAAGACTGCCCTCCTGACTGCGCTCACTTCCATCAAGAGGGTAGGTGACCTGCAAGCGTTATCTGTCAGTGAAACGTGCCTGGAGTTCGGTCCGGGTTACTCTCACGTGATCCTGAGACCTCGACCGGGCTATGTGCCCAAGGTTCCCACCACCCTTTTTAGGGACCAGGTGGTGAACCTGCAAGCACTTCCCCAGGAGGAGGCAGACCCAGCCCTGTCGTTGCTGTGCCCGATGTGCACTTTACGCATTTATTTGGATCACACAGAGAGCTTTAGAATCTCTGAGCAGCTCTTTGTCTGCTTTGGTACACAGCGGAAAGGAAGCGCTGTCTCCAAGCAGAGGATTGCTCACTGGCTCATTGATGCCATAACTATGGCATATCTCACCCAGGACATGCCGCCCCCGGTAGGGCTACGAGCCCATTCTACCAGGGGTGTAGCGGCTTCCTGGGCCCTGGCCAGAGGTGCCTCTCTAACAGACATTTGCAGAGCAGTGGGCTGGGCAACACCCAACACTTTTGCAAGGTTCTACAACCTCCGGGTGGAACCGGTTTTGTCCCAGGTAGTGGCACGCAACACAAGCGGATAAGCCTGGGATAGCCGGCCAGGTGTATCGCTTGCATATAGCACCTTCCACCTCCTTTTGAGCTGAAGACATGCGCCATTTAATTCCCAGTAGTGTTCACAAGTTTGTTCCCTGGTTGACTTCCTCCGAGCCCTGTGGCAGTCAAGTTTTCGGAGAGATCCGCTGCCGGCCCAGTACACGTGCTAACTAAGAGTCCTATTCTGGGGTAGGTGCTCCGCATGTGGCGGTTCCCTGTAAGGCTAACCCCATGCGATTTATATATATCTTCTGCTAATTCATTTCCCTGTCGGCAAACTGCGTCTTCCTTGGGAAGAGCTCCTCTGCCCCAGTCTCCATGTTTGTAATAACTCCTCCCCCATTGGGCAGGATCTACCTTGAAGACTCTCCACATGGTTGGAAAGACCATGTGACGGATACTTCCACTTAAATATCCCCCCTCACTTTGGGCGAGGTGTGGTCTCCTCTGTGTCTTCCCCTTGGGAAGGACACCCCCCTACTAGACATGGCGGCCCAGTCGGATAATCAACCTTCTTTTTTAGGGAGTGGAAAAAAGAGAAGGGGAAAAGAGGCCACGTCTGGGTTAAGCCTGTCTCTATCTCTTGGGCAGTCGACTTGTCCCCAAAAAGGGCTGTTCGAAACTCATAACTATGTTGGGGGAGGTTACGTGTCTGAGCTGCTTTTAACCAGAAAGCCATAATTCTGGATCTGATGTCTATCAATCCTTGACCTCCCTCTTTAACAGGAAGGTATAAAGCAGCAGCATGAATCCAGTGCTGTCCAGACCAAAAAAAGTTCACAAGTTTCATTTGAATTTCCTCAATAAGTCCAGCAGGTGGCTGTAACACAGTTATTTTATGCCACAGAGTAGAAGCAACCAAATTATTGGTAACTGAAAATCCTTCCCCTATAGGACAACTGAGGTAGCAACCATTTCCATTTAGACAACTTGCTGCACACTTTCTCCACTTTGTCCACCCAAAGGAGCAGCTGCGGCCATCTGCCGGGGGACGGAGGAGTCGCTGCCGGCTCCCTGGACGTGTTGGAACGGCCGCCATCTGCAAGGGGAGAAGGGGCTCGCTGCCGGCCGCCTGGAGCAGTGGAGATGCTGCCAGGGACGGAGGGGCTCCCTACCGGCTGCCAGAACGTGAAGGGGCATTCCATCCGCTAGGGGTCGGAGGACCCGCTCCTGTCCGCTCTGGGAAGAATGGTCGAGGACCAGGCGATGGCATATATTGGAACCAGGATGGTGTATATTTCTTTCTCTCTCTCTCTCTCTCTAAACTAACTTTACTTTTCTAAGCCATGTCCGCAATGACTTTGAACCAACTGGTCCTGAGGTCAGTTCCCACAGTTGGCCTACCAGAAAAGCCACAGGTGTGGTTCATCACACCATTTTTTATGACCAAAAAGTGTCCAAATACTTCTTAATTTTAAACAATATATCAACTGTTTTATAATATGAAACCTAACAAACTTATTTTTGTGAAATGCTTTGCTCAAAAAGCTTGCTACTTCTTAATTAAATGCCACTTGGTTTGATATTTTGGTAAATAATGCACTGACATTCATACATCATACACAAGTGTGGCTTAAATATATATTGTATATGAGTGCCATTTTGGCATTGTGCTTCTCTAAGAAATAAAGTGCAATCAAAATAATTTGTGTCACATAGCATATAATGGGTCTCCCCATGCCATCTCAGTTTGTGTTTGTATCTGAGTGTGTGTTTTGGTACTGAGCAATTCTGCTCTTGAGAGCTTCTAGCAACACTACCAAATTGTCCAATCCACAGTATCACACATTAAAGATCAATAAAATGAAATATAAAAGAAGCACAGTCGATGTTACTGTATAAAATTAATGTCTTTCACTTGTTTTCTGATGTGTATGTGCTGTTTTGAGTATTGGGGGGTTACCTCCCCCCATCCCCCCTGGAATCTACGCCCCTGATATGCTGTCATGATTGTTCCAAAACTTCTGATTCTTTAGAACCCCAAAGTTATCCATACGTAAAAGGGTTTACATTTCATATTTTGTCAATATGTTATTGTATGTTTTATTGTCTATGCAGTTGTATGTAATATTTTATATACGCATACCTAAGAATACTAACAAGATCATGAGATCAATGTAGAACAGAACTTAAACTGCATACTCACTTCTTCATCCCTGTTTGCCTTGAACATCTAGTCTACAATCCCACTGTGACTGCTAATGGTGCCTTATACCATATGCACAGCGGCAAGTCATTTACGCTGATCGTGCCAGCCATGCCAGTGGTTAGACTATGTGTCAAACAGATGGGCACATTTGGTGTGAAGGCAGATGCACCATTGGGTGTTGTGCAAATGAAACTCCCCAGCACCTGATATCCATATGAAAAGCCAGCCAGAACCATCTCCCCGGGATAAAGATAAACAAGCTTGTAATAAGCTGAAAATTAGGCTTGGAAGCCTTTTTAATTTCAATATGAGATTCTTCACAGATAGCGATCAACACCTTGTAGGTGTTTTTGTTGCTTGGGAGCTGATGATAAAGCCATGGATCATCCCTCTAGCTAAATGCCAACAAGAGCCAACACCTTGTCCTTCATAGTGGAGCACATTTAAACATACAGCAATTGACATTTACTTACAGTCACCAATACACACAGCCTCTAAGACAGGATAAGATGAAATGCTTTGGGTAGCCAATAATTTTCAAGCTACACACATGTAGAGTACCAGTTCTTTGAAAGATTTTTAAAGATGTTTATGTTTTTAGTAGGAATGTTGTGTTTTGATTTATTACAATTAAATCATTTTATGTTGATTTGTTGCATTATTGTTTTTGTCAAACCTTATCTGATAGAGAAAACTACAGAATTCATTGTAAAAAAATAAATAAAATAAATATGAGGTAACATCAATATTAAGTAGTTTTATTTGTCAGAAATAATCTTTAATATGACTGAATCAACGGCTAAACCAGCCAAATTAATTTGTAAGGGTTAGATCAGGTAGAAACAGATATCTTAAGGGATAGTTTACACCAAAATAAAAATTCAGTCATTCTGGCTAACATGTAATTTTGTGTTCCACACAAAATAAGTAAATCAGTCATACTGGGGTACATTTCCCATACAATGACATAACGCACTGCTTAACCACCATAGTACGATGCATCGTTAGAGAAACTAACTAGCAAGTCACGACTGTTTCCCGAAAGAGTAGTAACTATGTTGCACATCCATCGTTCGAACCATGTTGGTTCAACAATGTAGAGCTGTCATTAATGATGTTACTCAGGAGGTGTAGTAATAACTTCTGCAGAGATCGAATGGATATCAAATTATAACAGCACAATTAAATGGACAAAGTGTTTATTGTGAAAAAAACTGCTTAAGACACGAAATAGACATTTACGTTTATATGCACTTTGTAAGTGGCGTACTCTTTACTACAGTATAAAAGCAGTTCGGTCAGTAGGCCTAAGCAGCTCCACAGCAACGTTATTTCCCCACGAAACGGCTGTAAATAACGAACATGGCATCTGAGGACTACTTCTGTTATTTTCTGTTCTCCGTTGTTTCGCTTTATTTTTACATGCCCCTCTGTTGCTGGTGTGTTTTTCAACGCGACTTCTCGCAGCAGTGAGCTGCAATAGTGGGGTTTCCCTCTTATCTCCGGGGTACTTGAGCACATACAAATGAACATTTTTCAAAAACCAATAAGAACGGCAGTTTTATTCTTGACACAATTAAAGATATAGAATTAAATATATATGGAGTGAAAGATACAGACTGGGTCTGGCAAATGGGGCTCTGGTGAAGCTTTGTGGTGCTACATGGCAACAAACATATGATTTTCAAGTTGCTTTTCAGTGACCGAGAAGTTAAAACCCTTCACAATCTGAATTTAAATATAAAATATAATATCCCATTTGAAGACCAAAAATACTTTTTAACAGTTTTGAGTTAGTGCTTTTCTAATACACTGGGAATTCATCCAGTAGTTAAACATGCAGAAATGAGCACATAATAGGTGATACTTGTGACTTGGTGCATCAAAGTAGCATTGGAATGCCAGATCAAATGTAAGCAATTATAGTGTGAATCATATCATGCAATATCATTACTTCAGTATCAACTACCAGAATAAAGTCATCAATAAATTATATACTGTAAGTGTGATTTAAGAATCCTATGTATGGAATGAAATACAAACCTTTATTGTTTTGCAGTGGTGATGACCCACTATCACATACACTACAACAGTTAAGTAACTAAAGCTGGCTATTGTGGCGGAATGATCCGCCCCTCTGTCTCCTCATCGTCGCCCCGCCTCTTAGGGCCACCCTTCAGCCAGGCTCACGACGGGAGCTGGGCGGGAGAGCGAGAAGAGGTGCATAATTAATAAGACTCGTTTGGTCAGCGGTGAATGAAGTACACCTGATGGGGATAATGCTTCATCACCGCTGTCTTTAAAACGCAGTGCGCACCTCTTCTCGGGGAGCCAGCTTCAAATCTCCATGTGTGCACACACTGGCATCCTCAAACACCCAGGACCAGAGCTGGGAGGGATTGGACGAGTGGACTCGTTCTCCGGACCCCCGGACTTTGTAATGAGTTGCCGGGGGTGAACTGCTCACGTTGCCGCCGACGGGCTAGATGCCGGGCAGCCTTCCCCTCACGCTTGCCGCGGGCCTGGAAAAACGGGCCGCCAGTGACGCCGCCGCCCCACGTGCCGTGGACTTTGCAGAGGAGCGTGAGCAGCTGACTGACCCAGCCCGTGCCTGGGCTTTCCTATGAACACTACCTCGCCCCTTTCACGGAGCTCCGTTCACCGCGAGGATGCCAGATTCCCCCTTTTATTATGAACACTATTCCGCCTTGGACAATTACGTTTATTGTTTCCAATAAATGCCTCTCCGAGGCTTGACGCCACACCCGCTGTGTCTGTCTCCTGCTCACCCTGCCACACTGTGTAAAGATTTTCTCAGTACACAAGATAATAGACATGATAATATTAGCCAAACATGACACATCCTTTATTTAAATCCTCAGACAATTCTAAAGAGAGGCCTTACTTCTCATGTTTCCCAAACCACAGCATGAAAACTATGAGAGAAAAAAAAAAAAAAACGGCATGAAAGCAGCCTATTTTAAAACCAAAAACACATTTACAGATGAATAAAATAATCTGATAATCAAATTAAGCAGTGCGCTATTACTGTCACAAATCATTGATGAAACACTCCCATTTAGCTAGTTAATTTAGATGATTATTAGCCACCAAGGTGTTTCTATCCATTCCCCAGGTGCATCAGTAGCAGGTGTATTAATGACTCTCCTAATAAATATAGTGTGTGTGTGTGTGTGTGTGTGTGTGTGTGTGTGTGTGTGTGTGTGTGTGTGTGTGTGTGTATGTATGTATGCTCAACGCTCAGTGCATCAAATGCTCAACAATGGTGACTTTACAAAGAATCCTACAGCTTAAGCACAGAAGGCGACGCAGAAGTCAGGTAGTGTTTATAAATGCCTACACATCTGATGACAACATCAAAGGACAATTCTGGATTTGTGAAACCACACCTTCAGAGGGCCACAAGAAGAAACAACGCCTTAAGTCCAGCAGTGCAGTTCTTAGCTGCACTGCATTATTGTGCTGTGGGAAGTTGTATGGATGTGGTTGGTGATGGCCTGTGGCTCAGGAAGTCTTAGGTCAGCAAGGCTGTGAAAGCAGTAACATCTTTGCTGTTACAGCTTATGAACACCACGCTGACTTTCCCCAAAACTCCTCAAAAAATCCAGTCACAACATTGCAGTCATGGAAATGTTTTCAACTTCCTGAGGAGGAAGAGTGGGTCATGCTGGTGCTGCTGATGATGAAGATGCTGCTGCTACTGATGATGATGATCCTGCAGGAGCAGAAGTCAGAGAACATTTAATGCAGAAAATGTTTGGTTACTTTTTCATTTTTAAGTACAGTTTGGTTACTGTAAATTCTATTATTTCATCTGACTGACATAACTTGTCTTAAATATTGTGTAATTTCGTACCTTTTTTTTCACTGCAAACATTAATTGAAAGACTACTGCAAACAAGAAGTATACATTTGTTTTCTATAACATAGCCAAATGAAAATATTCCATTTTCTATTATATTCTGCTTCTGTGAACACCTCACAATAAATACAAAACCACTTACACAGACATGTTATCCCATACAAAAACCAGATATATGGCCATACATGTATATATTTCTATAATTATTGTTCATTTATTTGGGCATATTGGCTATACAAAATTGCACTGTGATTTGGAAAATTATGTTTTACATATATGAAAGTGTAATATTTTGAAATAGGTAAATGAATCAATTTTACACTAACAATACTTTTCCGACACTATACTCAAAGTACTGCAGATCCTGTATGCTGCATATATTGTATGTATAATTACAGATACATTTTTATATCAGTGAAAACCATTAACATGCAATTTGTGTTTTACATGTATAGCTATGTGTGAAATTTATCTTTGTAAAATGTTGTAACAAAGATATTTGCTTAAAGATATTAATAACTCACCTTTTCTATGCAAAAATGAAGCCAATCCTGCGTTCCAAATGGCAAAAATAATGCCTTAGGAGGGCACTTCGAAGGGAGAACAATTGTGACAGTCACGCTGGAAGATTGTTACGAACTGAATTTCCAATAAAAATAACTCTGAGCACCACAACTTCAAGCCTTTCAAAGCTCTCAGAGTGGATGATGAAGTCTTTGAAAGGAATAGGGCATAGGGGTGATAAGTCTGAATAGAACACATCCCAGCTGCGGCAAAATCAATGACGTCGACACCACAAACTAACAAGGAACTATGCTTCTAACCACAGGTGGAGAGCTATAGTTCCAACTACACAACTTTGTGATGCTGTTTGTGAATGTTTGTTGGAACTACGGTTTCGGAAAACGGCAAATCATTTAAATATGTTGGTAACGATAAAACTTGCGACCATAGTTCGCTTACGATGCTTTTGGGAAACGCACCCCTGGTTTGGAACAACATGACTGTAAGTAAAAGATGAGAGAACTTGTGAATATTGCTTAGACCCAAACTAATTCCTTCAATAGGTATTGAAATATTGCATACAAGGATACAACCATAATGTAGGTCTTAAATGAATGCTTATCTGCCCCATATATCTAGAGATTCAGCCAGTACATCTATATATCCTTACAAGTCTTGCTTCAAGATGTCATTTTGAGGAGTGACGTTTCAGTAGACAGAAAAAAGGAGATAAAAGAAGGTTCCATTCTTATCTGTAGTTGTTTTACTCAGGGGAGGCATTTGCAAAATATACAGTAAATGTTTGAACTAGTGACTTGCCTCAATCCAGATGGTGGAGGATGAATCTCATTTGCCTCTGCATCTGAGACTGTCAGTCTGTGCATCTTATTGCGTTACTGTGGAGACATAGCACATGTGGAGGCTCATGCTATTCTCTGTGGCATCCACGCACAGCTCACCACATGCCCCACCGAGAGTGAAAACCCACATTATAGCAACCACAAGGAGGTAAACCCAACATGACTCTACCCACCCTTGCAACTGGGCCAATTGGTTGCTTAGGAAGCCTGACTGGAGTCACTCAGCACACCCTGGATTTGAACTTGCGACTCCAGGTGTGGCAGTCAGCATCTTTACTTGCTGAGCTACCCAGGCCCCATGAAATGTTTGAACTCTTAAAATATTTACATTTCTCCTTTTTCAGGGCAGGACAGAAACTTGCCAGCACCCTGGGGAAATATGCTGGGGAAAGTAGGGAGAACAGAAAAGCAAACAGAACAACTAAAACAAAAAGACAGCAGTGTTGGAAAAAGCTGTGTTCTCTGCTATGCACTTGTTGATCATTTTACCTAAGCTTTACCTTTAATTTGACAGCCTCTCAAGTATGAAAAATCAAAAACCTGCACTGCACACACACACACACACACACACACACACACACACACACACACACACACACAAACTACAGCAAATATTTAATTACAGAGTATTTTAAAGTTATGCTTAGTTTTATTATTGTTTCATGCTGAAAAGCATACAAGCATGAGTTATAATTCTTGCTTTAAGGCCCGTTCACACCAAGAAAGATAACTATAAGGATAACTGTAATGATAACTACAGTATATTAGCGTCCACACTAATGGACAATAATGTTCTGCCTATTCTAAGCACATGCTTCAGTTATGTACACAGTCAAGAAAACAGATGTGGATTAACTGCTACTGCTCCACGTTTTGCAAAGAAACCAAAAGAAAAACTGACGCATACAACTTCAAAGGAGACAAGACAGTGTTGTCCACATTAGTGCTGGATGCCTGAGGTAATTTTATGCCTTAATGCCTTTTATTCATCTCTGTTAATACTGAAGAAAAATTCAGAAAAAAACAAAACAAAAACATTGCCAGATCTTGAGCAGGAGTTTCCATTTCGTTCGTGTGTGTAATAAGTGGCGATTCGGTGCTGGAATGTGTTATTTTGATGATGAGTGCACGTTGTGGCTTGAGCCCAGTAGGATGGATTTTGATTGGCTGTCAACGTTTTTATCGTTCATCAGCTGGAAAAAAAAATTGCTCTGAAAGTAATCCCAACGATATGTTTCCTCTGTGTCGTTAACGTTATAGTTGCGGTGTGGACTCCGCTATTCTCTTACAGTTAGAATGATTTTTAAAACTTTGTGGTTATAGTTATCATTAAAGTTATCATTCTTGGTGTGAACGGGCCTTTATTGTGAAAGGGGATTTAAACAAGTACCCTATAAAAAATATATATAAAATTGTTTATTCCGAAACAGCAAAATGCATGTGTGTGTTTGCTTTATTATCTACATTTAGAGCATGTTGAGAGTGAACTTTGCCAGTGCAGGAGCATGTATTGTAACAGAGATGGTAGATTAGGTATCAGATCAAAAGTGTCATCATTCTCTGGACTAATTGTCTGAGGAGGAGCAGTCAAAAGGCTTGATCCTCGCAGACTGAGCGTAAGCACTCACTTTAAAGAAAATCAATAAGTCTTCCCAAACAAATGACAGCTAAGAGTGCCTGGCACAGGACTAGAATTCAAATCAAGAGTGTAGCAGTTGCAAAGATCAGTATTACCTTTATCAACACAGTCAGAGCAACTGAAACTGCCAATCAAATGTGCTAGCTAAGAGTCTTCCTCAGAGGAGGTTTGGTGAACATTAAATTAGTATTGATGAAAAAGTAAAAATGACAAAATCATTAATTTCTGTGCAAATAATAATAACATATATATATATATATATATATATATATATATATAGGGATTTTACTGATGTTCTTCTGTTTTGAACTCATGAGGTAGAGATAAATTATCTCTTTAAGGCAGGTGTACCACTAGGTGATTATTCAGCCAAATTTGAGTCGTAAGCTTCATTTACGTAGTCGCTGGAGAGCTTTGTGTTGATTTGCTGATATGTTGCCATCTGTGATAGGGAATCAGAGAAAAATGTGAGGCAGTTGTTTAGTCTGTCACCTCGTTTCTTTTCTTAATCAGTGAGTGTGACAGACCTCTGACAGAAGAAGGTGTGATTTCAGCAGAACAGTCGAAGGGTGTGATACCATGACCAAAATCAAGATTTTCGAGTCGGATAGTGGGATGCTGCCTCAACAGTGTGTTTGTGCTTGTTATAACATCTATGTTAGAACTTTGCCATTGTCTCATATCTTTCATGAAGTTAGTCTGTTAATTATACAGTTTGAATGATATTGTCACACAACCATCGGTGGCAAGCATCTATACAGACCTCACTGATGATGTACTTAAATTAATTCTATGAGACATTTACTGTTGCACTGTAAGTCATGGACACTTTCTGTTTTGCATTGCTATGTTTGTTAAGACATGCAAACGTGAACCGTAAAATCTTAAAAAATAAATAAATAAAATGTAATGTAATGTCAAAAAGCCCTTCTTTGTGTTCAGTTTCTAAAAACTATTATCCCTGCATCCTTGAAGATGGAAGGCACACTGAGTACTTTACAGCAGAAATCCGGAGCCCCAGTTATTTGGAACTGTCCTTATGAGGCATTTGAATTCATCACAAATCAAATAAATAGCTGAAATGAATGAGCTATTAAGTATGCTTTAAATAACATTAATTTCTTTTGGCTTAACAAGAATAAATGCATTTTGAAAATGTCACTATAATGATATATTAACAGTAAAACTAGAAAAAAAAAATCTCTCTAATTCAAAGTAATAACAGATCAGGTTTGCACGTTACTCAAAAGAAAACAACCTATGAGTAAAGACAACAAAGACAACAGGTGTCTTTCCCCAAGTCACCAGTTCATAATGCATCACCCATCACCTGTGTTTTACCCACTAATAAATAGCAATTGAAGAGATCCCCATTACGCTAATGACAGAAGAAAGCTAAAGTCAATTACACACCTCTGTTTAAAGTAAACAGTCTTGGTGGAGGTTTCCAGAGAGTTTACATTGTAGGTAATTGTAAAAGATATGATTTGAGCTGTAACACATTTGTTTACTCGTTAATCACATATAACGATTCCCCAAAGAGCTTGCACAGCAGTTTAATTCCAAATTATAACCTGATTAAATTTCTGTCATGATTAAAAGAAACTTTAATAATCATGGTTATTTACTGGTCTAATGAGACTAAAGTCAATTTAATTTATCTAATCATTAATGAGCAACTAGCATTTATATGAAGTGATTAAATTCATACTCTTACAATGACAGATAATGGCAGACAATTGCTGATGATTCGTTTGTAGTGGACAAAGTACTGCAATTCTTTTATGATGTCTATAATGCACATATTAAGGCAAAACTCAGTTACAGTGTCTACAAGACAGCACTGTATTGATATTCCCCAAACTTACTAGGGGTTGTTCTAAACCACAAATCCCCAACGTTAAACTTCTGCAAATAATTTGGACTGAATGTACAGACTCTATTTAAACTTTGTTTTGTAGGTCATTTCAGATATGCTAGTTTTTAGATATTTTATCTATTTTATCATTTAGATGTTTAGATGTTTACAGCTGATTTTGAATTTTGTAATCTTTATACAGATCAGTAACTATATATAATAGTAACTTTAAATAATCTCCAATTGAGCTAAAGTAATTGAATATTCAGTATTTAAAATCACAAATAATAATAATAATAAATATAGCTGCAAGAAGCGATGATGGGTCCAAGCACCATGGGTCCATTTCCACCAGTTGGCTTTTGGAAAACAATGCATGATGGACACCGCAACAACTCCACATTTGAGTAAACTTTGACTCTAATCAAACAATGCTTAATAGATATATGCCACCATTCCAGTTTGACTACAACACCATGTAATTTAATCTGTTGCCATGACAACTATTAAAGATATCAAGTATCCCTTCACAGTTTTCCATCAGCAGTATCTTGACATTATTCTAAACTATTTTGAAGCAAATTGGGTAAATATAAGAGGACTATTTCAAAGTCTGTTTTAAGTGCCACACTTTCTATTGCCAGTTGGTGGCGCTATGGCCGTGACCCACAATAGCCACATCCTTGTGATCATCTCTCATTACCAAACATGCAGCTCAATTTTTATCGAAATCACACAATGCATGCATACGATACGCTAATGTTAATTTCCAAATGAATGTGTCCACTGTCAAGTTGGTTTATTTTTGTGTGCATAGCTTCCCCGCTTGAAAGGGATTAACACATCAACAAGGAGATTTCAGACTGGATTTCACTCTTCATTTATTCCGATTAAAGATGGTTAAAATTTACAAGATGATGAAATAGAAAGGGTGATGAAAGGTGATGAAAGGTGAAAAACCTTTAACAGAAACAAAGGTACATTCCTTTAAATGAAATGATTAACAAACAGAATAACTGTTCTCAATACTGGCATGAATTTAGGCTTAATATAAGGCAATCTCTGAAATTTGTAATTTAACTGTAAATGTTTTAAGCCACATCAACACATTTATACTTTAGAACCAGAATAAATTACATTCAGACTTTTTAACATTCAACAATAACTTCTCATCATTGACATTTACTATACTGTTCACCAATAAACAATTATTATTATTTATTTTTTAAATGCAACAAACAATCAGCGCTTGAAACAATAAGCCATTAAATAGTTAACAACGCAAACATAAACATCTACACCATGTCTCGTGAATGGTAGGTCACACTCTGAAGCTAGCTTAGCAACTATTGTCATTTCGATGTCTGTAAGCAGCCTTTAGAAGTCCTCACCGGTTGCCACTCCGGAATCTGATGATGTATTCGGTTTAGCACACTTTGTTTGTGACGAATGTCAAATTTTCTTGGAAAGGCTTTTGTCGGATGGATTTCTCTTCTCATGCTTTTTCCGGTGCTGCTTCGCGGAGCACGCTGATTGGTTGAGAACTCAGCTTTGCTTTGTATCAGTTCTTTAATAGTTCCGCTTTGCTTGAATTTGGCTTCTTAATATCTATTAATTATTTATTTTAGATTTTGATTAATTAATTGACCAGTTTTGTTCCAGTTTGGATTGACATCCACCTTGCATTGTTTTCCGAAAGCCACCGGGTGGAAATGGACCCATGCATTTGGCATTTAACATTATTCTAAACAATTTTGAAGCAATCTGGGTAAATACAAGAGTACTATTTTAAAGTCTCTATGGCCGTGTCCCAAAATAGTCACATTCATGTATTTAGCCCCCAAGACTAAACATACATCTCAATTTTGACAAATCACACTTTGCATACAGAAGATATGAGACACTTCTTGTTTCCCATTTTCGCCATTAATTTAATGCCTCACCATGACAACACCGTTCGATATATCAAAAAACTGTTCACAATTTAGCATCTTCAGTGTCTTAGCATTATGTTGTCTAAATGTGGTGACAGTCTCATGAATCCCCTAGGAGGAGTATTTAAAAGTTCAGTGATTGCAGTATTTAAAAAAAATCCAAAGTAGCTGACTTCCTATTGGGCTGACCTAATGACTATAATTATGAAAGTTCTCTGGCTTGATGAGAACTATATACGTACCAATTTTGGTGACTGTAGGTGAAAATGGGGGTGCTACAGAAGCCGTCTTGCATGCCCCATTTTAAACCTGTTAACTGTCACTGGCCAGCAGGTGGGCCATTTGAACATGGCTAAAAAACAAAGTATTTGTTTTTTATCAAAATGTTCATTAGTGTTCACATACTTGGTATCAAATTATTTAAAAAACTCAACTTTCATCTTCTGCAGTCTATTTTGCAATTAGAACATTACAGTGAAAACATTTTAAATTGTTAAAAGAGTGCATTTTTAAAACATGTGACATGTGAACAACAGTAGGCTACTTATGTTTCACATTCTCTGCTTATGATCCAATCCAATGATTGAAGAAAAAACAGCATGCATTTCATTAGTCTCGTTTGAGATGAGCAAGTTCTGTGCAGAACCGATCACCGGTGATCACTGACAGGTGCATGCTGATTAGAAATCTGTCTGACTTGCTGTGATATCATGACCACGTATGTCAAAAATACTCCCGCGAGAGCAAGGCAGCCACAGCTGTAGCAGGCTGGTGGCGCAGTTGCTTTTTCAGAGCTGTGCGAACTGCAAGCATGATGGGAAATGACTTGCTGATGACACAGCTTAATGCTCGTTGGCTTAAACAACCGTGATGTTTTGTTCTCTTATAAAATGTTTGATTTTTTTTTATCTCTAATATCATGTTTTTAACATTCTGGCTGATTATGCATGGGATATGTGATTGGTATCATATTTCTGAAATATCTAAAATACATGTCTTTATTAAACAAAAAAAATATGGAAAGAAATGTCTTTTGGGGGGAATTAAATAACAGGTACATTGAGTGTTTTGTTTGTCATATTTATTTTCATTTAAAGCAACAGAATTTAAATTGCATCCACTTTATTAACAACAAAGCACTTGAACGTGAATCACGCAATATCTGCCTTTGATCTTGTAGCGGCTGATCCACTATGAAAAGTCATAACTGTCTGACTTGACAGCTCTTATTTCACTCTTACCCAGACTGCATCAGCCTGCTCTCGTCTACTTTCAAGACGAGGCGTTTGACATCTTAAACGAGCCTAACGATTCCCAAAAGACCACATTTGCACAATTATCTAAGTAAACTAGGCAGGAATTGGCATAAAAACACAATATGAATTTGAGAACAATAATACAAAAAGATCAGTTATATGAAAGCTTTTTCTAAGGACAGGATAAGTCTTTTTTGTTTTTCATACAATGCCATAAAGTTGGGACAGTAAGATATAAAGTTTGGGATCTTAACAAAACTAATGTTAGAAACACCTCTCAAACCACATGTGAAGTGACAACATTTTATTGCACAACATATTATAAGACGTTTACAAGATTAGAAATATTATAATAACTTTTGAAATAACTGGTTACAATGCAAGTGATGTTAGCAGTTGGAGCCAGCAACTATTTTCATTTTCAACAAACATATTATATTTTTTTTCTGCCATAAATTATACAAGATAATTCCTCTGGATCGCTCAAAAAGTTCACGTGGTTAATGTCGATTTCTAAACTCAGAAAGGCCAGCCCATGTAACCATGGAAACCTCACACTATTGATCAAATTACTCTGATGTCACACCGCAGGAAACCATGCTTCCAGGTTCTTTCGAGCAGCAGATTTCAATGGTGGAAATAGGCAGCGCTGTAGTTTTAATAATCTTTTACGCTTTATAGAATGTAATAATGTATTTTAATGTTAATAAAAAAGTTATTATAAAGGAATATCTGTGGTTTACAGTGAAGACAGCATGTGGGTTCTTTTCTGAAATATTGGCAAAACAAGTTTAAACTTGGTTCAATGAGCCTGTATGATTATGTCGGACATGTAACAGGTTGATGATTACACATCCTCACATGTTTAACACACTTCTAAAGCCTAAGAATTTAGGTATTTAGAAATGAAAACTACCATCAGACAAACAATATGCATCTTAACTGCTTAAATTATTAACCCACATACAACAAATAATAATATTTAACTTCAATATGATCATATTCCATATCAAATCTTAATAATATTATTAATATTATTTACTGCATTCAAAATAAATGCAAAGACATTATTTTCGCCATATGCCATTATTTTTATTCACTTATCCTTTCTGAAACAGTAGTCCATGCACGGCGGTGGTGAAGATGGGTCCCATTCCTCCCGTTATATCATATATGGTGGTCTTGATCATCGTTAGATCATATTTGACCTCATATCTGTCACAGTATCGATACTTCCGATACTGATGTTGTATCAAGAATATCGATCCTCACACACACACACACACACACACACACACACACATATATATATATATATATATATATATATATTATTATTATTTTTTTATTTGTTTTTTATTTTTTTTAACTAGTGATCTTATTATTTAGATAACATGAATATTAATGCATCTCATAAGCTTCGAGGTGGAAAATTGTTGCATGGCACCGGAACAATTTTTTCTTCTGCTCATCTTGACCTGCAGAAATGCTAAAATACACTAGCAGTCTATGTGTTGCCACACAGTCATGTGTGTACAAGGAATACTGTGGGGCTCCAGTGTTGAGGGTCAGTGATAAGGAGATGTTGCTGCCTATTCTAACCACCTAATTAACCATGGTTTTGCTATAGCATTACTGTAGTATCCATACTGTAACTTGGTTTTAGTAATAGTAGCCATTTAATAATATCTATGGTTAATTTTGTGGTTTATATGTTGCTTATACTTACTAATTTTTAAAACGTAAACAAAGCAGCCTAATAATTTTCTGCTTAGGCCTTTAATTATATAAAAAATGTAATTAATAATTTAAGTTACTTATTTTATACAAGGAATTTGTACAAATTAAATTTATTAGAGGTATCAGTATTGGTATCGATATCGGCAATACTGGCCTAAAAGTACTCGGTATCGCCCATCCCTATGTCACAGCGACAGCACTTTGGAAATTAAAAAGAGCCGTTTGCGATCAGACTTTGCGAGATTTCTTCCTAAAAAACACAACAGCTGCTGCGGGTCAGTTGTGTCTAATAGAGCATACGCGATAAACGTCAGTTTTTGGACAGGATTTTTTTTTTTTTTTTTTTTCAATTTGGAATGCCCAATTCCCAATGTGCTTTTAAATCCTCGTGGTGGCGTAGTGATTCACCTCAGTCCGGGTGGCGGAGGACGAATCCCAGTCGCCTCCACTGCGGCAACCACGCTCAACTCACCATGCGCCCCACCGAGAACGAACCACATTATTGCGATCACAAGGAGGTTACCCCATGTGACTCTACCCTCCCTAGCAACTGGGCCAATGTGGTTGCTTAGGAGACCTGGCTGGAGTCACTCAGCACGCCCTGGGTTTCAAACTAGCAAACTAGCGAACCCCAGGGGTGGTAGCCAGTGTCTTTACCACTGAGCTACCCAGGCCCCCACTTTTTGGACAGTTTCAGCGCAATTCGAGTGAAGCACCTATAGACAACAGTTATTTTCTGGGCAACCAAAAGAACCTGGAAGGGGTGGGGCGTAGCGTTTGTTTGTAAACAGTAACTACATCTATTGCCTACATGACCTGCCAGTCAAACCATTACTAGGGAACTACTGGCCGGATTGATCTAGGCAAATAGTCAATGCGCATTTTGTAATAGGCTCGTTTGAGATGTCAAACACCTTGCCTTGAAAGTAGACGAGAGTAGATGGCTGCAGTCAGGGGTGGAGTGAAATATGAGTTGTCAAGTTGGACAGTTCTCACTTCTCGTAGTGGATCAGCTGCTACGAGATCAAAGGTAGATATCACGTGATTCAAATTTTTGTGCTTTGTTGTTAATAAAGTGGATACAATTTCAATTCTGTTGCTTTAAATGAAAATAAATATGATGAACAAGACAGTCAATGTACCTGTTATTTAATTCCCCCTTAAGACGTGTCTTCCTGTCCATTTTTAGTTTAATAAAGACACATATTTTAGATATTTCAGAAATATGATACCTGTCACATATCCCATACAGATATTGTCATAGTGTTGGGAATATTCACATATAATTTATAATTTACACAAAAACATGATATTAGATAAAATCTAACTTTTTAGAAGATAACCAAACATCACAGTTGTTTAAGCCAATGAGCATTAAGCTGTGTCGTCAGCAAGTCATTTCCCATCGTGCTTGCAGTTCGCACAGCTCGGAAAAAGCAACTGCGCTGCCTTGTTCTTACGGGACATTTTTTTACATAAATTATGTCTTCATGACATCACAGCAAGTCAGACAGGTTTCTAACCGGCATGCACCTGCCAGTGATCGCTGGTGATAGGTTCTGCACAGAACTTGCTCTTCTCAAATGAGCCTAATGAAATGCATGCTGTTTTTTCTTCAATCATTCGACTGGATCATAAGCAGAGAATGTGAAGCGTAAGTAGCCTACTGTCACTCAAATGTCGCATGTTTTAAAAATGCACTCTTTTAACAATTTAAAATATGTTTTCACTGTAATGTTCTAATTGCAAAATAGACTGCAAAAGATGAAAGTTGAGTTGTCCTTGCTGCAGCCTGTAGCACGATGATGTACTGGATTAAATCCACTACATACTGGATGTTGTAACATGCATGCCCCTAAGTGGATTTTGATAACATCATGAACGTGAATGAAAACACAAATAGTTGATTCATTTTTGCTTCTTCTCAACAGTAAATAAATATGACTCAAATAAAAAAAATAAAATAAAAAAAATGGTTTTATTTTATAACGTGTTAACATTGAATGCATATAAAATGGTAACATCCCTTGGCTTGTTAAAAGATGATTGTTTCATACTGGCTATTTATACACCACTAAGTGCATTAAAAAATGACAAAGCATTTTACACACATTAAATCTACTAATTGCTTATGAATTTATACTAATCACAATATACATTTAGCTTTTAAACCTAAGATCACGTGATACTATATTATATATAATATATATATATATATATATATATATATATATATATATATATATATATATATATATATATATATATATTTTTTTTTTTTTTCATTAATCCAGACAATGACAATTTTACCAAACAAAGACAACATGAGTGTTAAAAACATATACAATAACAGTTCATCGGTGCCACTGAGTTTGCACATGCATGTTCAAACAATCATTACGTCACCAAAATCCACTCCAGCGCATGTGTGTTACAACATCCAGTACATATTGGATCTAATCCAGCACATCATCATGCTACAGGCTGCAGTGAGGACCTCTTGGGAGTCATTCACCAATGGACATTGGCTGTCCTCTATTGGACATTTCTGGTACTGCGTCTGATCTAGTTCCACTCAGAACTGGGTTAGACATAGACATGGCTTTGATTTTCTAGTATTTTTACATTTTAGTTGATATTTTTATTATATTTTCTTTGATTATTTATCCCTTCAGAATTTTAATTCTGCACTGTCTTGACATTATTCTAATAAGAATTGAAGCAATTTAGGTAAAGTTAAGATGGATATTTCAAAGTCTGTTAAACATGCCACACTTCCTTCTGCCAGTTGGTGGCGCTACGACCGTAACCCACAATAGCCATATCAATGTGATCAGCCCACAAGGCTATACATTTGGCAAAAATTTTTATGTAAATCACAAGATGCACGCAGAACATATCAGACACTTCCTTTTTCCCATTTTTTTGACATTACGTTATCGTGTTGCCATGGCAACACCGTTATATATTTATCAAAAATCCGTTCACAATTTAGCATCATCAATGTATTGGCATGATGTCGCCCACATTTGGTACCTGTAACATGAAATCCCTAGGAGGAGTATTTCAAATTTGTGAGCATGCGTTTTTCAAACACTGACTTCCTTTTGGGCGGAGCTTATGACTGTCAGCATGAAACTTATCAGGCTTGATGTGATCTATATTTGTACAAAGTTTGGTGACTGTATCTCAAAAGGGATGTGCTACAATGCACTACAGAGCGCCCCCCTGCACTTTCAGTGCTAATAATCCTTAGAAGAACAATAGTGTCTTCACACTTTCAGTACTTAAGCCCTAATAATAATAATAATAATAATAATAATCCTTAGAAGAACAATATGGTCTCTGCACTTTCAGTGCTTGGGCCCTAATAATAATAATCCTTAGAAGAACAAAAGGGTCTCCACACTTTCAGTGCTTGGGCCCTAATAATAATTACAATAATTTTCTTACTCAGTTTGTATATCTAAATTGTCATTAGAAAAGTAGTTTCCTTTTTTTACCCGATAGTCATAGGACTAAAAATAAACCTTTTATATATATATATATATATATATATATATATATATATATATATATATATATATATATATATATACATACATACACACACACACACACACACACACATATTATACCTTGTATAGTAAAGGTGCTTGTCCAAGCTTCAGTAGTGCTATTTTGCTGGTGACATTTGTACTAGTTTGGACACGTCTCAAATCCTCTTGGCTTCCATACTGAACATCCACCACTTCTGCCTTGAAAAAAAACCAAAAAAAAAATAAAACAGAGATTATACAACATTACATTTGAAAATTGTACAGTGTAGTGACAGACTGACCCCTCTCTCAGCCTGGTGTGAAGAATAACAAACCTCTGATTTGTAACTATTTGTAACTTGTTGTGACATTCATTACAGATAGCATTGCAAGACTGAAACAAAGTAAACATCTCAGGATGTGTATAACGGGAGACAAGTACATAGAGTATGATAGTCAGCATACAATAAATCATGCACAAATGCAGCATTGGTGTCAGTGCACTGAAAGAATTCAAGGCAGATGGCAGCTGAGGGCCGAGATATCCCTTTGGCATTGAGTTTATACTTTTAAACCAGAATTCAATTCAAGTTAGAGTTCAAGTAAAGCAGATACGTCCATATGGTGAGGGCTGATGAGGTGGAGTCAAATGAAATACTATTTAAGTCCTGGAGACACAACGTAGGAATGCATTACAGTACCTGAGCTCAATTCATTTTTCATTGGGCATGGGGGATACAAAACATGATTCTGAGCAGGGGTGTACATCTCGTTGGTATTGAGAAACTACGAGACCATTGAAAGTGAGATTTATCAATAATGTCTGCATTTGCATTATAAAAGTGTTATGTCTAACCCAAAAGAACAGACAGAAAATAGGGAATGAATGAGATTTGTACAGAGACTGTCATTAAGGTAATGATATTAATGAGGGCATGCATTTCGGAGCACACATCGCTGCTCTAGACGAATGTTGGCTCCTTTCACGAGTCATCTCACCCCCTGAGGCTTGGACCAGCTAGAGGAAAATAACAATTGTTTTCACATCAACGAGATAGAGGAGCGGAAAGAAATATCCACCCTTTAATTAAACATTGTTTTGAGGAGAATGTTAAATACCACCCCAATCATACAGTGTCATTAGAGGCCAGCCAGAGAGAGTGGCGGCATGCCCTCTATGAATAAAAACTATGCTCTTCAATCCTCAATACATTTTTAATTTTACATTCCAAAACTAAGAGGCAGTAAAGCATTATTACAGTGAGGAACTATTGAAATTTCAAAGGAATATTAAATGTCCTTCTGTCCATCTAATCACACTTTTTGTAAATATCCATGTAAGATTACATTTCTAAATATTAACACACTAGATTTGATCTTTGTCAGGGTGTTGCAGAAACATTTCATCACTGTTTCAGTTTACACTTTTATATAACACAATCAATGTTAAATGAATACAAATCACCCCTCTGAACTGCAGAAAGTATAAAATGAAACAGTGCTCACAACCACAGCATTTAATGAAGTGTATAAAACCAAAGCAGAGAGGAGGCCCTGTTTCTCTCCAAACTCCATCACACAGCGGCTATGGGATCAAATCCCCCAAAAGTCCCATGTAGGGGAGAGCAGGGATAATTGAAACACTTTCTCTCTCTCTCTCTCTCTCTCTCTCTCTCTCTCTCTCTCTCTCTCTCTCTCTCTCTGAGAATGTTGAGCATAGCATTTGTCACCTTTGATAGAGAGATAACAATTTAAAATGATGTATGATTTGATTAATTGTAAATATTTAAAATAAAACAAATCAAAAATTAAATTTTTTTTAATTTTTATTTTAAAAATAACTGTGTTGACTGTTACTGACACTGTCTGTTGTTCGAGTAGGTATGAGAATTGAATTATGCGATCACAAATCTAATAAGGCCATGATGAGTGCATTGTGCATTATGTTATTACCAATGTTATATTAATTACATTTATATGCGATACATTTTCCGTGCTCTCTACTGCTCTAAAACAATTGCCAAATGAGTTTGAATGAATAATATAAAATGTTGTTAAGCAAAAAATGCTTAGTGTTTCTCTAAAATAAACGAAGAGCAGAGACAAACATTCTTAAACCAAAATAAAAAGTAATGAAACTTTAAGTCTCACTACCTGATCTCTCTTTCTTCTATAAGAGAAATTAAAGGCAGTAATTGCTCAGTGCCTGCACCTGATCATCATATAGTGTGGAGAGAAGAGCTAGGATGCACAGAGGATTTAACTCATCAAAACTAATTACCCTTGAGAACCCCTCAAACTCATTACTGACCAGAGAGGTAATGCCTCCACAGAAATACCACAAGCTATCAAATTACTTACAGTTTTCAGTGTTTGTCATGATCGTTAATTGTTTATTCTTTAAATGATTAGGCCATTTCAGTCAGAGAAAAATGATGAGGACAAAGTGACACTGAAGAATTCTGTGGAGAACTCCTGCAGCAATGATTAGAAATTGCTTGACTAAACCAACATTGGATTTCCTTTTTTTTTTCCTGAACTTTAGTAATAACACAGGGCAGTTTGTTCAGTTCTATTTGTCATACTAATGACAATTTTTAGGATCTTTGATTTACAATTATCCATTTACACTTGGTTGAGGCTGCACTTGATTTTACACTATGTGTACTTTCAGTATACTTAGTGTACGTACCCAAGAAAGTACTGAGTAACATTAGGTAACTACATGTACTTAAGGTAGGGTTGGGGTTTAGGGTTAGTACCTAGTAATGACTATAGTTTATATTCATATTAGCTATACAATGCTTAAAAGTTTATGTATTGTGTATGTATTAGTTTTTAATAAGTGTAATTATGAAGTATGAACTAGTTCCATAGTAGCTTAATGAAAGGAACATTAATGACACCTATTAATTTAAATACATTTTAAAGTTACTAGTTCTTAGTTGTGTACACCATGCCAGCAAGAAACTTATCCTGATATACATTTTGTAAGTTTATGTGGGAGACTATAATTACAACAGCTTTTTTTTTATTTTATTTGTTTTTTTAAATTTTTTTTTTTTATATGGAATATTCATTACACATTTTACGTATGTACTGTATTTAAATAAATCCTTCATAAATTCACAGTATGCCCACCACTGGGCCTTCGGTATGTGGAGCAACACGGGACCATACCTTAACAGAACAGAGTGCCACATGGTACACTAGAAACTGCGGATCAGATAAATGCATGTGAAGTTTTTGCTAGCTAGCTTGCTATTTTTCCCAACTGTGATGGAGCTAAACAAAATATAAAAATGTTGGATTTAAATAAGCCAGAGATTAAAGACCCACCACCATCTCTAAAATCTGATGTTTGGGAGCATTATGGTTTTGCAGTAAACTACAGTAATACTGGGCAATGAGTAGTGAACAGGATGAAGATTGTGTGTCGGCTCTGTTTCACTGAAGTCGGTATGTCTCAGGAAGCACACCTAACACAGGACCGCCCCCCCCAACTGCATAGTTGTATCTTTTAAGCCCAGAGGTAGTAGTGCACTCATGTGCTCACTGAATGATGCTCAATTGTCTGAAGTGTATACAGAATGATTGGACCATTCTGTGATTGTTTTGCTACTACTTTTCTATCTATGTGGTAGTAAAACTGAATAAAGTCTGAATAAAATAAATCGTTTATTTTATGATACTTCAATGCAGTGGTAATTTAGTATTCAATTTAACATCACATCAGGAGTCTAATATTTGGACATTTGGTTTAATAGTAAAATAAAATATTCAGAAATTATAGATTCTAATAGCTTATTTTAATGTTGGCCGCAAAGTGGACCCTGTAACACAGTTCAATGGAAAGGAGGAGGCGAGAACCGGCTTAATAATATAAATGATAATTTAATGATAAACTTAACCAAAAAGACAAACACACACACACACACAGGTGTCGGACAGCTGTCCGTAACTCTCTGTCGCACTGCTGTCTCCGGTCGGCCTTATCCCTCTCGGGCTTAATCAGCCTAATTAGGAGCCGGGTGTGCGGAATCACGACCCGGCCCCGCCCTCCGGCCTGCCACGACCCGTTTACTTGTTGTATTCTGAAAACATTATTAACCCGTTTACACGCTCATGGGTCATGATGTGAGCCTTGTCAATGGTTTGTTTGGCATCCCATTCAGCACACAACAGAATAAAACAGGCTGCATGACACTGATAAATGATTACTGCCAGAGTAACATTTGCATACAGGTGTTAGGGACTTCAGCATTTTACAAATAACACAAAGAACAAACATATTCCTCTCTCACTTGGTTTTGCTCACGTGTCCCCTCCATGTGCGAATGATGTGAAGATCTATTGGGATTTTACTAAAGTTCATCACTGAAAAGGTTTTCTTGCAGACTTGGCACTAACCAGCACACTCAGCCTCAGGAATAGACATGGAGTGGCTGCATCACACTTTTCTTTTAGCATAATATTGCTCTATTGAGCGCTAAGTATTTTATTTTATTTTTTCGAAGAGGAGAGAGAAAATGCGCACACTCGCATACATGGTTGTCAGATTGCATAAATTAAGTATGACATAAGGCAAAATATTTCCTATTTGTGCATGTATAAATCTCTGATTGGGGTGTTGCATCTATTATCTGGCAACCCTGAGCATATTAAAAGCTTGCGGATGCACGATAGGTCCCAAAGCCAGATAAATGAAAGATCTAATAAAAAACGTTCATGATAAATCGACCCGTGGGCAGTAGTTTGCCCTGGTCTGCAATTGAGGGTGCTCTAAGTTTCGTTTGAGGGTGCTTAGCATGAAAGCGTCCTAATCATAGTCTCTTTTAAAAGAAGACACTTTTTGGTGAAGTGAAAACAAGCAGCAATATAACTTAAATTAAAACTAAACTAAAAAATTTATTGAAGCGTAAGTTTATTTTAAAGAAAATATACTGCACTTAACTTGCAATAAACTTAAATAAAACAAGCAAAAACATCCCACAGTGTCCGTGCCAGTTAATAGGTTCTAAATAAGCTATTTCAAAGTAATAAATAAACATCAGTGGCTGACATAAACAGTCATTAACTTGTGATTCTTACCATAATATTGCTCTTTTTTTCTGCTCCTCTTCTTTGTGCCGCTTCCTGGCTTGTGCACCTGATAATTTGGTTCTTTTTTTCACTCATTTTGTCCACATATGCTAAGGATCCGATTATAATATAATCGCGTAGAGCTAGTGCTCAATATGTGGGTAGAGGGGCGCACAGTCCTCACGAGAGGGTGCACTTCTGAAAATAAATAAATAAACTCATGCGGCACCTCTCTGTTATTTTGCGCCCTAGGCAACCGCCTATGTCGACTATGCCACGGGCCGGCCCTGATCTAACATGATGACTCATTTGCGGCGACTTGATCAACATGTCTCTTGAGCTTACGGAAGCAAAGCATAAACAGCCTGTGCAAGTTAGTCTCGCCATGGCATTCAAGCAGCCTCTTGCTGCAAGCTCAGACAGAGCTAAAGCGATAACGAACGCCATAGGAGTATTTACTGCTGCAGATATGCAACCATACTCAGTTGTCGAGAACACAGGATTTAAGCATCTGCTTAACCTGCCCCATTATAGAGTTCCTACAAGAACGCATTTCAGCAATTCTGTAATGCCCACTCTATATAAACAAGCATGCACTTGTCCAGCAGGGGACATTGTCAATGCTAACAGATCCACTCTCTCCTCTAATAATGTGGATATTCTGATTTTAATGAAAAAAAAGAAAAAAACATTTGAAAATTGAGTGATAAGAACAAGTGGTGAGCTGAAAGGCAAAAGACACAGAAATCGTACGTACCGAACCGTGAATTTTGTGTACCGTTGCAGCCCTAAATGATATAGTACATACATATAGAACAGTACTGTAAAATAAAGTGCTATTATGTTTTCGGATAAGTATACTGAACATGAAGAAGGCACATATTAGGAGATCAAAGTTTTTAATGTCCAAGTGATTTTGTAAAGTCAACAGCAAGTCTGCTCCCTAAATGCAGATTACACAGTCTGCTAAGGGCACCAATTCCCTAGTGGGGCACATTTTACCCTAGAGTGGCACCAAAATGTCCACTAGTTGCACTTTCTCGCACATTATACAGTATACAAGGACCAGACAGCAATTGCAGAACACTCTCCCTGTCGACGGTCACCTCGCAGACCCCACTCGAGTTCACACGTGCCCATACGTTCAACAATACATTTGTCAGATTACAGAAGCAAAATTTATATATATCTATATATATCTATATATCTATATATATATATATATATATATATATATATATATATATATATATATATATTATGTTGACTTTAAGGCTGCAAAGCTTTATATAAATTATTGCAGTAACATAATATATAAGTATTATTAATAACTGAATGTGACTCCAAATAACCTTTTCATCATTGAATGTTATTCAGAACTTAAAAAAATAAACCTTTAATTTGCTGCTTCTTTCATAATATTCAATTTACTGTCTCATTGTGGTAAATGTTGGGTTATATAACTATACGAATGAGACAAATTATAAAAATGAATCTATTCAATGGCACAGTTTGTTAAATTGTTCTGACCACAGAAAATCTTCCTTTAACATTTATGGACTATACGGTCTATGAATATGTGTCAGCTGTAACTTACAGTAAGTTAATTTATGAATTCAGTGGGAGAGATGGTAAATTTTAAAGCCAAGCTGTGGAACTGGGAGTTGGTATAATTACAAAATGTGAAAAGCCCAATGACCCCTGAGCTGCTCAGAATAGTTGGAGGACTCAGGAACGATTCAGCATGAGATCCCTGGTCATTTTATCCATCAAGCCAGTCCTATTTGTTTTTCCATGCTGATTTCTAGACATTGCAAATTCTGTTTAATTTACATCAGAGCCTTGAGTGTGCAGCATTATGATGGATGACTTTGACCCCCCTTGTGGATGACAACATCAAAGACCGACTGTTACTAACTCCAAGTGCAACTTTTTTTACTGCAGCTTATCCCTGTTAGATACTGTGAGACTGTCTTGAAAGGGATAATGGTAATGCATCTTCCTTTGACATTTCCTTCTCCTTTCAGAGATAGAAAGCATAACCTCTAAAATTAGCTGGTTAATATATCTCACATGTGTGTGAAATGGGTTCAGTCTTGCATAATGGATTTGTTTTAACCTTCTGATGGGAGGAAGTGTTTAGGGCTGTTGAAGTGAGTTGTGTGAGTGTGGGTTTAAATGAAATTTCCAACATAAATTTAGCTACAGCTGCCAACAACGGTTGTTGTTGGGTTTATTGTGCAGTACAGTTAACAATAAACAACCATTAAAGTATACTGAATTATAAATTATACAATAGTTGAACATTTTATTTGATTGGACAAGTGGCATTCCAAGACTGCTGATATTTCCTATAACAGCACAGGAATGTTTCACTGTTTATGTCACTCTTCTGTTCTGTGTATATGTATACAATGCCATATACATATACACAGACCAGCAGAGTGACACAAACAGTGAAACATTCCTATGCTGTTATAAGAAATATCAGCACTATTGCAACGCCATACTGGCTGATAGTCCGTGCATTGCTTAGTGACATGCAAAAGTTCATCCCAAAAGCTTTGGCCTTTTTTGGAACATTTTTTATTAGCGGAACAACAATAAATAAATAACTGTTCATATTGTGTCTTAAATGGAAGTTACTCTTCCATTATTAACTTCTTGTTTAAATGTAGAACTGTATAGAAGCAATATCACACACACAGTCATTCTTGTTTTCATTACAACAGCACTGTTGCTTGTGTAGCATTGGTAAAAATTACAATTTAACTTACCTCTAGATTTCCCATAGCTGAGTAGGCTGCAAAGGCAAATGGTTCAGTTGTGGATGGTTGGTCACACCTTGCTCCGCTGGGCAGATAACACTGGTTACTGATCTTATCAACGATTGTGCTGTGGGTGGGTCCTGGATAGCTCAGAAGAGCCGTGTGATTGGTCACCTGGACATCTTTTAATCCAAGCTCCTCCCACCGCTGAGCAATGTACCTCACCTTGGATTCCTCACCAAGATCAGACAAGCTGTCAAAGTCCCTGTGTTGAGGCAAAGACATAACAGTAAGGAAACATCAATAAATGTGTCCAGTATTTTGAAAAGCCTCCCAACACAATATGCTGACGAGACAGCACTTAAAGCCTTGATGAATATGTGCAAGTATAATTATCATTAGCGTAATTAGTACATTGTTGACTTTAGGTTAACATTTGTTTTCCTCAAAGGTATTTACATGGTCTATTGATGTGAAGCTGCAGCAAAAATCTTGGGACGGAAATGAAGAGAAGGCCTCCATAATTCTTATTCTGGACAAGCGTCAGTTAATGTAACTGATGAATATGGCAGTGCAGGGAATCAATTGTCTCTTAAACAAACGGATGCACTATTAAAAAATGATTGCCGGGAGAGAAAGTAAATTAGCAACAGACGGTTGAACATGAGAGAGAAATTAAACGCTGCTAAGGTGCTCTGGCAGCTTGGCTTCGCACATTTCTTACCCATCACGGCACATGGAAGGCACAAAGAGAAACACATTGTTATCTTGTAACTTTCAAACTTTGAGAACTTTCAAACCCATCAGCATGCTGAAGCAGTGATTTTATAAGCGAAGAACAGCAGGCCTGCCCATTCTTTCAATCTTCAAAACAAAATTAATTAAAGTGTAAAAGAAAGCTAAGACCATCCAGAGATTATAAATCTTTTAACTGTATCCTCTACCCACAGTTTTAGTTTTGGTAGAACAACAATAATAACTAGAAAAAAGGAATGTTGGCTAGACAAAGCCTTGTATGAAAATGTAAAACAGTTTTGTGAGTTACATTTAAAAATGTTGGTCTTGGGTTTAGGATTTTTGAAAAATTTGTACAATACCATTATGCTGGCTTTGTCAAGAACAATAATGAAATCCTGCCATTTTTGTACTGCCTCGTTAAAAAAAAAAATATAATAAATATATATATATATATATATATATATATATATATATATATATATATATATATATATATGAAATTAAATGAAATTAAGTGAAGATCAATGTCTGGGGCTGCTTTAAACTGATCACACTCTGCAACAGTGGGTTAAAAGTTAATCTACTAAAATCAGTGTGCTTCCCAATATACTATCACTGGCCCCCCATTGGCTAAAGCTGGAAGTGTTGTTGAAAGTATGGGGACATGTGAGCTCCAGTTTGCTGGTGAATGTCCACAAAGTGGCGCCAAAGGCGAGTTGTATTTTTAGTTGTATATAATGTACCCTACCCTCTAACCCAAACCCCAACCCTAAACCTAAGCATCACTGGAGTAGAACTTTTATTTCAGAGGAAAATGCACCCTTTGAATCACATTTACCACTGTTTATGTGAACACAATCACTTCCTGGTTCCCACAGAAATAGAACCTGTTTCACGGAGGTTGCAAGTAGGAATTTATCAGTAGCACAAGTGGGAAATATGCTCATGCTTGAATTGATGCAAAAATGTCTGCTGGGGGATGGTGCTTATCAGTAGTTTGGCTGAATGGGGTTGATTTCTGGGTAAATTAACTTTTGAAAGCAACATGTCGATTTCCAGTGCAATCATGTTGTCCACTTTAAGCTAACAGCCATTTTTAACATACTACAAATCTTCTATATAAGTTTCTGAGGATGTCAAAGGTGTATTATATCTAATAGTCATTTAAGCAGTATGTAACATTTCAATTTTGTATTGCTTGGAATTTATTTTATTACTGAGCGTTATTTGTCTTGTATAATTGCTTTAAACAATGTTTATTTAGTTAAATTAGTATTACTTTTGGTGTGGTATGCAATTAGTATCGAAGTTTCACTGGTTTTGGTATCGACTACTGAAATTCTGGTATTGTAAAAAAAGCCTAATAAATTCTAGTTTTGTATTGTGCTGCTTTCTTGCATAGTACTGAATTTAACCTGGGTATGAGCATACACGAGAACAATGAATAGTTCTCACTATCAAATACTTGATGAATGGGCAAATTTCATCTGCACAAGGAAAACAAAAGATTTTAAAGATTCTAGCTTCTCAAGCACAAGACCCATTCAGTAATTCATGAGAGCGAACAAGTGGTGCAGCCCCACATTCAATGACCTGACAGAGTGTGTCCAATCCCTCATGGCTGTGCATGGGTGCATGGGTAATCTAATTAAAAGCGTGCTCTGCATGAGTGGAGAGGATGATTCCTAACCTCTCTCAGGTAATGCTTCTCCAACTTCCACCTCCACTGCTGCTGACACAAAACTTGAATAGTAACCCCAGATCTTATTTATGGAGGAACCATTTCCTGAAACTATTGTGTGACCGATTTAAGAGCAATCTATTCATAAATTAATTACAAAGAAATATCACTTTTTGGTGAATTAGAGGGTGTCTAGACATCTCCTCTGTTGGCACATCTAGGATTTGGAATGAAAGAATAACTTCTTAGACCATTAACACATATTTATAACACTTTATAATCACTTTCATCAGCTAGTCACAAACAATTAACAGTTGCATTAAATTCAAACTGTCAAATTGCTTTAAGGTTTAAGAATTTCAAGGAATTAATTATGAATATGAAGAATTAGGGATATATGGAATAAAAAAGAAAAGAAAAATACAAATACAAATAAAAGAAAATTGAAAGTATAATACTTCAGCAGACTGGTAAAATATACAAATTAAGCCAAATTAAAGATTAACAATAAAACAATTATAATTAAATACCAGTACTTTTTATTACAACCAATGCTTCAACTCAAATAACACCAATTATCATAGCAATGCCAGATATATCTATATAGAAAGTCCAAACAACTGAGCAGAATAACCATGCACTGGCACATGGTAGAAATGTGCACATTCAGCACCACATACATGGACAGTGCATACATGTCTTGATTAAAATGAACATCACTAATATTAAGCTCACGCAAAACCTTAAAGTTTTTAAAGTGTAGTAAATTCAGTAGGGTTCATGTATGGATTTCCAGCTTTTTTTAGAGTAATCTGTGCCACCATGTGGAATTTATTGAGCTCTTTATGTTGCTGCAATAGAAAGTTAACAGAAATTGGTACAGTTGACAATGGACAAACTGTAAGGTGTAGTATGACTTTAAGTGGGTGCTTAGTAATGTGAATGCTGTTTTGGAGCAATCTTTGCCACCATTTAAAAATCTATTGAAATTTGGAGGTGAGAGTGATGTGACTAGAGATGTTACATGTCCTGTAAATTTCACATAAGGCTTGTCAAGTCATTACAAATAAATTTAATCTACATTCAAAAACTACTGACACTAAATGTTGTTACATTAAAAGTCAAAATACTTTAATTATTACAACATGCAGGCGTGCGACAGAATCATCCACTTCCAGCACCCCGCACAATGACAGCGACTGTGTTGTAAAGACACAGACATGTTTTTATAAAAAATTTACATCTCTAACATTTAGCTATGGTGAAACTTTTAGCATACTATATGCCGTTGGGTATAAGTAATAAATTCCAGCATTTTTTTAAACTATCTGTTCCACCATGTAAAATCTATTGAGCTCAGTATGTTACCACATTACAAAGTCAAGTGAATTCAGTAGATATGACAATGCCCAAAATATGATATCTAATGTGTCCCTAAGCGTGTTTTTGATAGTGTTAATGCTGTTGTGGGGCAATGTGTGCAACCAATGAAATAGTATTGAAACTTAGATGTGCTGGATCTGCACAGACATCTCTTTATAAATAGGCACAGCACCAAAATTCAGCTGAGATGGAAGCAAGTAGTGTGTTCAGTAATGTTCACATACTGTAAGTGAATCCAACTTATTCTGGAACCATCTGTTCCACCATGTAAAATCTATGGAGCTCTATATGTTGCTACATTACAAAGTCAACACAACTCAGTAGATATGACAATACCCAAACTATGAGGTTTAGTATATCTTTTAGAGGGTGCTTTATATTGTCAAAGTTGTTTAAGGACAATCTGTGCAACCACTAAAAAGGTATTGAAATTGTAAGATGAGACTGTAGCACATCCTTTAGTTTGCATAAAAGTTTTTACAAATTGTTTTTAAGCAGTTAATTTATCCACTCAAAACCTATTGAAACTGGTGTGTTATTTCATCCAGAAGTAAAAATAATCAATAAAAAAAATGAGCAAATTTATCATGCACTGGCACATGGCAGAAATGTGTACATTCAGCACCATGTACGTGGACAGTAAATATTCACACTGATCAGCAACACATTAAAACCACCTGTCTAATATCGTGTAGGCCAAAACAGCACCAACCCGCATCTCAGAATAGCATTCTGAGATGCTATTCTTCTCACCAAAATTGTACAGAGTTATCTGAGTTACTGTAGACTTTGTCAGTTCGAACCAGTCTGGCTATTCTCTGCTGACCTCTCTCAGCAACAAGGTCCACAGAACTGCCCCTCACTGGATGTTTTTTTTTCTTTAGCACCATTCGGTGTAAATCCTAGAGACTGTTGTGTGTGAAAATCCCAGGAGATCAGCAGTTACAGAAATACTCAAACCAGCCCATCTGGCACCAACAATCATGCCATGGTCCAAATCACTGAGCAGTGGCGGATATAGGCATGGGCGACATGGGCAGTTGCACGAGGGGGCGGTAAACAATGTCCTGAATGTTTTCTAGTGTGCATCACATGAATTTGGACAATCATTCAGATGTGGTTTTCATTTGCTCAATAATGACTGACAAGGACAAACATACGCAGAGCAAAAGTAAAATGTACATCAAGAGATTTGTTTTTTAAATGTATCTATTTTATTTATTTTTTGTTTAAAGATGTTCTATGACTTGTTTTGGAACCTTAACAGACCAAGTCAAGCAGAGATGTTCAGCTCAGAAGCCAGGGCAGGTTGACGTAAAATATAATCTGTAATATGTAGACGGTCCCTTAGAGATTGTTGCACACCAATTGGTCGATTATAAGAGGCTTGCAGCAACTATTGGCCAAATTCCTGCCTGTCAATCTCTCGGCGAACGCGCAAAGTGCTGTTGTGTTCGGCATCAAACAGTTGCTTGACAGCAGCAGCAAATGACAGCTGAGTGGAAACAATGCCCAAACGAAAGTGCAAATTTACAGAAGATTTGTACAAAAAATTCCCATTCTTTCATCCAGGTCAAGATCCATGGGAAGCAGAATGTATGACATGTAAAGCTGGCACTTATGTGTCAGTTGCTAATAAAAGTGCAAGTGATTTAGAAGCACACATTAGCTCTGCGAAGCATAAAGGGTCAGCAAAAGGTGAAAGTTCATCAGGTAAATTAATGGACTACTTTTGCGTCCAGGTAAAATTGTTATCACATTGCTTCATTTTCCATGGCCATTCAAAATAATAGTAATAGTAAATGAAGGTACACTCATGGCATCAAATATTTTATTTAGTACATGGACATTCAAAAGAATGTTGGAAATTGTTTTTTATTTATATATATTTATGTTATGCTAATAGAGTGTCTTTTTCACTGTATTAAAGTTTGCATTCATAGTAACACTGTTTTGAACCCTGTTATTCCACCCCACCCAGCGACAAAAAAGGTGTCCTCTTTTTGGAAAACCAGAATATGGTCACCCTATGTTAACCTGTCTACACTTTTATATGTAGACTTGACAGTTTACTTGGTACACCTAGATAAAAAAAAAATAATAAAAGAAAAACAACTTAACCTCAGCAAGGTTATAATGTTAACATTTATTGCAGGGCTGTTGTATTAGACTACATTAGATTTATAATAAACTGGCAAGTACAGGTTTGACAGTTAATAATATTGAAACGGATTAGCCTACATTCCACATACATACCTGCCGTTTGTCTTCTTGATACTCAGACATCAACAGGTTGATACTAAGTCTGACAGGTTTTGTACAGTTAGGTGCACAAACATCACTATACATTAATGCAAGAAGTACCTGTACCTCATCTGTGTCACGTACATCATTAGTCATTAACCAGGACAGACTTCAACACAAACAGGACATTTCATGTCTATGATACAGTAATGATATAGGCTACTGTAACTTTTTGACTCAGAATCTGGGAAGACAGGTGTGCTCTTATACTGCCTATCAAGCAATGAAAGAAATAGAAACCTTCTCAAGCATAAGCAAGTACCTGACCAAACAGGTCAGAAGTTAGAGGGAAATTTAATCCTGGTAGACTTCAACCATTCATATCAAACAATATATTTAGAATACAGTTGAATAAATATTAAAAAGTAAAAACGTGGGGGCCTGGGTAGCTCAGTGAGTGAAGACGCTGACTACCACCACTGGGGTGACGAGTTCAAATTCCAGGGCGTGCTGAGTGACTCCAGCCAGGTCTCCCAAGCAACCAAATTGGCCTGGTTGCTAGGGAGTGTAGAGTCACATGGGATAACCTCCTCGTGGTTGGCATAATGTGGTTTGCTCTTGGTGGGGCACGTAGTGAGTTGTGCATGGATGCTACAGAGAATAACGTGAAGCCTCCACACGTGCTATGTCTCCACGGTAATGTGCTCAATTGATAATCTCAGACGTGGAGGCAACTGAGATTCGTCCTCTGCCACCCAGATTGAGGCAAGTCACTATGCCACCATGAGGACTTAGACAGTGCATTGGTAATTGGGCATTCCAAATTGGGGAGAAAAAAAGGGGCGAAAAAAAAAAGTAACAATGCATAAATAAGCAATAAATACACAATAAATATAACAAAAATTAATACACAATGTTGAAAAATTCTAAAAAAAGAGGTTTCTTTTTCTTTTTTTCTTTTTTAACAGGACCAAAGTCCCTTATAAAAGTATGCAAAAATGAATGAGCATGTGGCTATCCTCGCCATGATCTTTTCTGGAGAATTTCGCCTGCCGGTGAAAAGGCTCTCATTAGCCTCCCCAGTCAATGAGGGCCCGGGTTTCCGCAATTATCCCTTGATAAAAATATTGCTTAAATGGTAGTTTTAATGCACAATAATAGCCATTATACCAAGTTTGTACAATAGGGAATAAAGACAAGCAAACAATTTAATCAAAAGCACAAAGGCAGTGCTCTAGTACAATGTTAAATTTAAATAAAAATATAAAGTTATGAACCTTAACTTTGTCCTCAGCCAAACCGATTTGCCCGGGAACAAATAATAGATTTAGACTCTGAGATCAAAGATTGCCCATTAGATATACCCAAAACGAATTATATCACATGCTTAACCATGACATATTTCAAAAAGACTTGCCGAAATAAGGCTCTTCTCGGCGGGGTACATGAGCGCTGACCGCCTGGTCATCTTGATAGATTTGCTGTTTAAGTCAAAGGTCTGGCTACGCGAGACTAATGTGATTCTAACTTCTGACTCTTTGCAATTCCGACAGTAGAAAAACTATTTATGATTTATTTTGTTAATAGTAAATGGCTGAATAAATGTACTGGAAAGAAAATAACTACTTATATGTAACATCACTTTGTCCTGAACAATAATGAGTAATAAGAATAACTCAGTGCACTCATGATTGTTAAAGAGTGGTGTGCTGTTATAGCAACCATGGCAAATTCTGTTTCCCTTTGTCCTACAAAGGCCATCTCATTTAAATTAGGATTGTTTAAAGGAGGATGCTTGGCATACTACAGCCTTCAAAAGACACATCCTAGCTAGCATAAAGCCAGTTGAAATGAACCTTGTGGGCCTCATTATTTGACATACAAATCACAATAATGGTGACAACCAAAAACAACATTAATTATAAGATGAGCTCTGAATAATAACTAAATGACAAATAACTGCAAGTTACAACAAATACAATAACAGTAGCGTAAATAAAATCAGAAAACAGTAAAGCTATGAGCAGTACATAATCATTTGCATAATTTATTCATACCACAAAGCATTTCTGGGAGATGAAGCGCAGCTTGCCTGAATAATGCTCACGCTTGATAAATAAGTCAAGTCAAAAATATTAATTCGTGGCTATTCGAGTCTTTGAGGCTTACTTTGTTTAAAGGATAGCACAAACAGCACTTGTCAAAGCATAGGGCTTTTCACTTTTTCTTTTCCAAGAATAATCTGGGGAAGGAATTAAAACACTGCAGATATAAAGATGCAACAAACTCACAGAGAGTGAAAATATGAGTAATTAATCTGCAAAATATCTGCAAAGATCTACACTTTAAAAGGTATGTTTATTTATTTTTACATATATTTATATTTGTATATTTATATGTATACATATTCTGGCCAAATTTGTTTTCACTGATTTTTTAAAATAAACATTTATACATAGATATGTGAGTAATTAACATGACATTTTAAGCATTGTCATCAGTGGCCTGCTGTGTGATACTTTCTTCATCTAACTATTGTAAACTATTTTAAATACATACATATATATATATATATTATATTATTATTATACTTGTTTCCACAACCTCATATTAATCAAGACAATAGTTTATTTGGACTTCTAGAAAAAAGTTGAAAGGTAATTAAGATCTTTATGATGACTTGTCACAACACCTAAAATACACATTTGTACTTTCATGTACATTTTAACCTAACATCTGTATGTTTGGAAAAATGTTTTCTGACATGTTATTTGTCTGATCTATAAAGTACTTATTTTTAGTGCTTTCTCTAAAAAATCCACTCATTACATTTACAATGGTTTTATTTGTTTTAAAGTTATGACAATTTTTGCAATGGTGGGGCCCATTGTCATGACTAGCAGTCAATAGAAATGTATTTTTTTCAACACAAAAATTTGAAATTGAGCTGGAAAATCTAATCTATGAGCATCTGTGATTTTAATCTGTGTTATGGTGTGTTGTGGGCCGGGTTTGATGGGCCGCTCTGGGCCAGAAAGGGAGTCAAAGCGCACGTCTTCACCTCAGGGGAGGGGAAAGGCGCTAAGCGCATGCGGTACACCCGGCCAGCTGTCCCGGAACTTACCTGCTCATACCTGACAATACACGGGACGAGACCAATCTTGATGCCGGACGCTCGCTAGAATGCGTTTTTGCATCAGCATCTTGAACGCGAGTCTGTGCAAAGCCCGGTTCAGTACTCGCAGGTCCAATATTGGCCGTAATATTGGCCGCAACCCACCGCCTTTCTTCGGTACGATGAAGTAGGGGCTGTAAAACCCTTTCTTCATCTCGGCCGGAGGGACAGGCTCTATCGCACCCTTCCGCAGAAGGGTAGCGATCTCCGCACGCAGGGTAGCGGCGTTCTTATCCTTCTCCGAAGCGGACACCATTGAACCTGGGCGGGCGCCTGGTGAACTGAATCACTTAGCCGAGTCGGACAGTCCTGATCAACCACTGCGACGGGTTGGGGAGCGCGAGCCACGCCCCCAAGCTCCAAGCGAGGGGGACCAAGGGGACAATCGTATCGGACGAACCAGCGAGTGGGGCCTCGCAATGGGCGGAGCCTGAGGTGCCACGTCATGGGGGATGGAGCCCCAACTTCGTGGCCGTGCTGAGTCTAGGAACGTCGAAGCACTTACCTGGCTCCGGATACCCACCATAGGCCCGGTCAGGGAGGGGGGAGGAGGAAAGTCGTCCCCGCAGTCCGTCAGACCTGGCCTGGTGTGGGCGTGTTTGTGCCACAGCGGGGGGGCCGCCCCTGGAACGCCATACCTGCCATAAAGGAACGGTGGCCAGTGGTCGTTATAATGACGGCCGTGAGCACCGGATATCTGGGCAGTGAAAAGGTGCCCACCACGACCTCGTGAGCTCCACATGCACCTCCGGGAAGAAAAGGACCAGGGCGGAGAGTGGCCGTGAGCAGTGCTCCAGGACCGGGGCGGAGCGCGGCTTTGAGTGCCGCTCCGGGCCCAGGAACCAATCGTCAGGCTGCGAGGGTTCGGGGGGGTGGAGGGTTCCACTCCAGCCCGACACACACAGCAGCCCGGGAAAGCATGGCTGCCAGCTGCATGTCAGGCTGCGACTGGGCGACCGCACCCGAAGGTGGGAGCCCAGTAGAGTCCTCAGCATCAGACTGGATAGCCCGCTCTCCCATGCTGCAATCGAGAGCTCATCCACTTCGCGAGCGCCAAAACGAGATTGCGAACTCACCCTGAGAGGAGCCAGCAGTCTCATCTCAGCAGGGCAAACGAGCATACTGGGGAATTGGAGGTCCGTGGGGAGTTACCCGGTGGAGTGGCTCCCATTGGGGTCCCCAAATCGCCCCAGTGCTAACCGACATGGCCTCAAACTTGTAGGTAGAAGGACGGAGACAGGGAGCCACTGGAGTGGTCTTTCCTTCTAACGAAGGAGAAACCGCGACCGCAACGTTGCCATGGTCACGCTCTCGCAGTGAGAACATGACCTGTCCACGAACGCTGTCTCTGCGTGGGCAGCGCCCAAGCACGTAAGACCGCGATTGTGGCCATCGGAAGCAGAGAGGTAACGACCGCAACCGGGAAATACACACAAATGGAGAGGCATCTTTAAAAAGACGCTCTCCATTAATGCCACTCTTTTAGAAGGGAAAATATACTCTTTCAGTAGGAAGAATATACTCTTTTAGCTGCTGAAGCACCCAGGGGCGTTCTCTTCACTTAACCAGTGCAAGAGGGGGAAAAGCTGCTGTAATGTGCCGTAAATCCAACAGCTTTTCGAGATAAATGGATTGGTAGAGTAATTCTGCTCTCTGAACACAACTGCTCGGCTCCGAAGAGAAAATCTGAATGAGTGGTTTCGAGCCAGCTCCTTTTATACCCGTATGTTCGGGAGAGTGGCATGCAAATTCCACTCGCCAATTCCCATTAGCCTTTTTTCAAAATCAGAGGTGTTTGGGGCTCCCAAGAGTGACCCCTAGTGTCACTACATCGACACAACGTCAAGTGAGTGACAGATAGGGAAATTATAATAATAACACTAGTCAGCCTTGTACAATACAACAAAACTTTTTAACACTTTATGGTCTGTAACTTAGATTTTATAATTTAAAAACGGTATACAAAATTATTTAAATTTCAGTCTGGGCTACAGTCATGTCTTACAACCCTAATTAAGCAACCCAAAATAATAATAATTATAACAATAATAATAATACACTTCCTAAGATGTGTAAGTAGAAAGGGTATAATCAGTTGAGTTTAATTGATGTATATTCATTTGAATTTATTTATTAATGTATAAATTCCTCCCCCTGACCGATGGTGAAATGATCAGGGTCATGGTCATGTAAACATCTTAAACGGTTTAAATTTATTGTAGTAAAGTTATAAATGGTTTAAGCAAAAAAACATACAACACATGCCATGCATTTCCTCAGTTTTGTGTTGCATGTAAACACTATTGCATTCTTACCGACTTAAGCAAAGTGTGCAAGTGTTTTACGCATGTTTGTTCACATTTTGACATTACAAGCAGAGAATAATCTGATGATTTTAAGTATAATGTAAAAGCAGTTTTCTTGCATTGCCAAATTTTTTGAATAAGCTGATTATTGGTAGTGTTCAGCATATTGGTGTGCATGTAAATACGCTTTGTGATTTTTAATGCTATTAATGAGCTATTATAAAGTGTAATTCTGCATCTTAAATATATTCACAAATGACTTCACATTCAACATCTTTGAAATGTAACAAAACTCTGAATTTTGATCAACACTTAAAGAAATCTTTATTAAAGATAGGAAAATATTTGACATAGTATGAAAATGTGTTCAGAAATACCAAACTTTAATCAGTGTTAACACAAAACTAACCAATTTTACCATAAATCTATATTTACAGCTTCCATTTCTCCCATCAAACCAAATCAAATTGTGAAATATATAAATTAAGTTTTGTGTCAACTCTATTGACAGATCTTAAAATGAGGAAAATAAAGAAAAATGAATTACACGATACTCTTTAAATTGAGCCCTGTTAAATCTGGCTATTTGTAACTAAAATAGCAATGGAAAGTTGCCTGGATTCATTATGGGATGGGTTTCATTTTGAACATTCAGTTGTGTAGCATGCACTCACAGTGCAACTTGCTTGGCTTTAGAAGTACAGGTGAAACAAATCAGTCCAGAGAATGCATAATGTGTGGTGACCTACATTAGCTCATTACTCAGTTCCTCAATTGTGTCAATACTGTGCCACTAAGGTCAAACCAGTGTACTCTGGGCCCATTTATATTCAAGATGTATCATCCACATCTACTGTCTTTCCATTGACCAATCACAGCAGAGATCAGAGTGTTGAAGTAAATCACTGTGTGGAAGCTACTGGATACAGCTTGACCACATTCAACCCCTTGTCAAGCAATGCTCGTGGAGTGTGTTGCTCTCAGCAGCATGACCTGATGATTAATGCTTCTTCTTGCATCTGGAGAAAAGATCAGCTACTCTCTTGCACAAGCTCAGCTCACTTGCTAGAAACAAGAGGAGCCTGCAAACCCTCCCAATAGCAGAACCTTAACTCAGCACCATCTGTTACTGGGACTAATATAGACATCAGGAGAGGAGCCCAGCACTGCTGTCAAGCAGTAAAAATCCACTATTTTCACACAGGAAGCCTGTCAACAAAGCAACCAGATGAAGCTTTATCTTTCCAAGGTTCAAAGCAATTATCCTATCATGCTGAACTTACTGATGTCAAACTTCTGCATGCACTGTAATTCCCATTGTTAGAAATATGCCTCTGAATAGTGCTTTTGTGGAAGCAATTCTACATCTTTATGTTGAGCAAATATTGAAAGGACGAAGCCCTAGTCTCCTTCTTTGACATTTGAGGCCTTTAATTAAATACGGTTGAGTGCAGATGATTGACAGCTGATGTATCTTGTCTAAGAGTGCAAGTGGCCACCTGGTTTTCCTGCTGTGCTTCACAGAGGCTGCCTGGGTGGCTATTGAACTCTGGTGATGCTATTATAGGTGATAATACTGGCGGTAGTGTGTTCCACACCACATAAAAGCGCTTGGCTTTTTTGTCCCCCGGGGCCCTTGAAAGGGCCATAGTGTGTTTGAGCAGACAAAGAAAAAGATAGGAAGCCTTCATTCCATAGAAAAATGTCTGACCCTTCTGTCCTTCTTAGCCACATTTCCAAAGCAGTGATCTTCTTCAGTATGTTCAGAAAAATATCCAGATCAATATGATTAGCTTTTTATTTCCCAGAGCAACTCCTCTATTCGCTCCTCTATTTAATTTGCATATAAATTACCAAGTCATCAATGAAGCTTTAAAGTATTTCTGTTTCATATGTACAGGTACAAATCCTAAATATCAGCCTGACATCAATACAGCCCATGATTATTGTAAAAATGTGTTTGCATATTCTGCAATGTTAATGTAAAAATGTGAATTATCAGTTTCCGGCTACATTCCAAAAGAGAAACAGTTCCAAAAAACAAATACAAAATACAAAAAATAATGTACTAAAGAAATTGCCACTGTTTTCGATGCTGTCTGATGCCAATTATTTTGCATGGCTGGGGATATTCAGTATGTGTAGAATGAAAACAGAACAGATAATAATGAAAAGAAAGATGCAGAAATATGGTTTGAATGTTTCATAAAGCAGATGGAAAGCACAAAATTACAATACTATAGATATGCTTATATTTCATCTATAAAGTCGTTCACAAATGTATTCTCATCAATGACTCTTAAAGGGGTCAGGACACGTCTCTTTTTATTATTTTTATATTGTGATGAGGAGAAGGGTGGGGCCGGGCCGTGACTATGCATGCCCTGCCCCCAATCAGGCTAATCAGCCGAGGAGAGGGATAAAGGCAGCCGGGTGCGACAGTTCGAGAGAGAGAGAGAGCAACATGCAGCTGCCGTGTGTGCATTTGTGTTTGTGTCTTATTGTTTAAATTAAATATTTCTTTGACTGTTCAGCTGGTTCCCGCCTCCTCCTTGCCCATCCTTTATATTGTTAAATTGGTTCCCAAACCTGGGAAGGAGGAGGGATGTGCTGTCGTGTAGTCCTCGCCACTGCTGTCCGCCCAAAGGAGCAGCTGCGGCCATCCGCCGGGGGATGGAGGAGTCGCTGCCGACTGCCTGGATGTGTTGGAACAGCCGCCATCCGCAAGGGGAGAAGGGGCTCGCTGCCGGCCGCCTGGAGCGGTGGAGACGCTGCCAGGGGCGGAGGGGCTCCCTACCAGCTGCCAGAACGTGGAGGGGCGTTCCATCTGCCAGGGGTCAGAGGACCCGCTCCTGTCCGCTCGGGGAGGAGTGGTCGAGGTCCAGGCGATGGCGTATATTGGAACCAGGATGGTGTATATTTCTCTCTCTCTCTCTCTCTCTCTCTCTCTCTCTCTCTCTCTCTCTCTCTCTCTCTCTCTCTCTCTCTCTCTCACTGTCGCTCCGCCTCACCCTTTCCCTTTCCTCTATTTTTTTCTCTACTTTCTTCCCACCCCTTGTCCCCCTCCCCAGTTCTAGAGACGCGGTTTGTGTCTTTTTGTTTAAATTAAATATTACTTTGACTGTTCAGTCAGTTCACACCTCCTCCTTGCCCATTCTTTATATTGTTACATATATGTTCTTTGATGTTCACTTAAAATATTAGTAAAGTAAAAACAAAACAAAAAACAGTCATCTATTTGTAAAACAGGATCATTTTCCATCCTCATTCTGACCCTATGTCAGAAACGCTCGGTTTTGATGCTGTTTCTCCTTTAAGACTTGACAGTAAACGTCAACTGTTATGATTGGCTCCCTGCTCTTCACTGACCTGCTCTTTCCTTGCCATCTCACTGCTCACCAAAACTGGGCGGGGCTACGGAAGTGATAAGGTAAAGTAAGCATTAATGTGTTGTTATGGAGGTAGTCAGATGCCACAGTCTGGAGTGAGTAGACAACGGGTGCTTCTCAAACGGAAGGCCGCAGCCTAGTTAGGCTGTGTCCTTCCTAGTCCAGTCCTTCTGAGGCTGTATGCTAGACTCCTTCTCAGCACTCAGTACTAGAATGAGACGGTCTAGTGAGTGCACATGTCAAACCATATGCTTAAAACCATGTGATATTTTACTTTGTTTAGAAAACCCATATACTTCAGAAAATGAGAACTATGTCCTCAATCTCTAAATTTGTTTTAGCAAAATTTGTTCTTCACAAAGCTAGAGTCACTCAACAAAGCCTTTATATAATACATTTTGCAACACTGATCTTAGAATTTATATTTGAATCCTTTCAATAATGAAAAAATGGAACCCTAGACTTGTAAAATCTATAAAACTTTTAAAGCTTTTCAAATTCATGTAATTGCCCTTTTATTAATTTTATTTATTTATTTTTGTGGTGCTTTGTATCTTCAAATTTGTTTTATTGCCTAAACTACTTGATTTTTTTTTCTACATATTGTCATTGCTGCAAATGTAAACAAAAAAACTTGATGAGAGAAAAAAGTAAGCTGTTTCAGAAAGATTTAAATAATTTGGGACATGTGCAAAGGATTGTGGGTGATTGAAGGCCATATAGGATATACCCGATGCATCCTCCAAAATATGGCAAACGAACGCTGTGAAATGAGGCTGCCTTCCAAGGGTCCTCAGAATTGAGAAGGTCTTCGACAATGTTTGTTGACGTGGCAGCCGAGATATCCAACCTAACTAGGCTGCAGCCTTCCGAATGGGAAGCACCCTTCAAGTCATTTTGGCAGCTTGGTTTCAACACATCAAACATAGTTCTGAAACTAACAGTAAGTTTTTATAGTACAATGAACTCAATTGAATTCCTCATGTCATGACCCCTTTAAAGACAACATGAATCAGTTGACAAAATATAGTTTTCTATCCAGTGCTGATGTATTTCCTATTAAAACTGTAAAATAAGGCAGGGCATATCGAAGGACTCATTCCTTGCTATTGCTAGTCAGAAGTAAGTGGTATTAGGAGAAAGGAGACTTACTCATTCTACAAAACATTTTATTTGATGAAAAGTTTGTAAGTTAGATGTGTTATAAATTTGTGTTCCATTTTCACTAAAGAAAAAGACTGTAAATATGTGTATATGTGCTAAAAGAAAATTGTCAACTAGCATTTAGATGACCTCAAAGCTAACAGGCATGGACTAAAAGCCACAAAACTCCAAATATGATTTCATGGGATCTTCACACATGAAGTGTGTTTTCATCTAAAATATCAAAAACAACATGTGATGCCTAAACAACCCCAATGGCAAGCAGAAGACTTCAAAAATAAACAGTAGCTGACTTATACACAGTCAGGAAAGAAACAAAAGGAGAAGAACTTTCCTTGAACTACGCAGAAAGAAGATAAAAGAAGGCATTTGTCAGGCAAGGTGGAGGCCCAGAACAGATACTTTGACAGAGAGAAGACATTCCTCTCTGAGTGGATCCATCTATAAGAAAGTGGTGATATATAACCAGATTTTGCAACTATAAAGCTGGCAGCCCCAGGAGGGAGGGAGTCTGGATGGCATGTTTAACAAAATACAACCAAAACAGAATCATGGTATAAGGCATTGGACACCAGTGACATTTTGAGCTGCAAGTACTATTCAAGAACAGAGGAACAAAAGCTAAAGCAATTGCATTGCCCACTCCTACCTTTACTGGCACTTACTACATTGGAAGCCAACAAATGCATGGAGGGAAGCACTTATGGTCTGCCTTTACTACAGATAGTACACAGGGTAAAGTGCAAGTAAGTGAAATGGCTCAAAGCTCATTCACTTCGGTTACACTGAGTGCTGTGGTTAATTGGTAATCTTTTATGGTGATGCTTTTGTACAGATACAAATTTAGCTGGATTTCTACAGAACTCTGTAGCATGTGTTCTATCACCTCTGCCTTTTAAGAATGAAGAAAATGAAAAGCAGCCTACAGTCTCAATTTATCTTCTGAGGGGTATTCCAGAAAGCAGGTTAAGCGACTTACCCGAGTAAGCGGATAACCTGAGTTTTCTGTTCCAAAAACTGAGGTAACGTTTAGGGTATGTTAGTAGTCATAGCAACGTACTCTCTGAACATTACCTGCTGAAATCAGTTGACAAAATATAGTTTTCTTTTCAGTGCTGATGTATTTCCTATTAAAATTGTAAAATAAGGCAGGACATATCGAAGGACTCATTCCTTGCTATTGCTAGTCAGAAGTAAGTGGTATTAGGAGAAAGGGGACTTACTCATTCTACAAAACATTTTATTAGATGATAAGTTTATAAGTTAGATGTGTTATAAATTTGTTCCATTTTCACTAAAGAAAAAGACTGTAAATACTGTATGTGTATATGTGCTAAAAGAAAATTGTCAACTAGCATTTAGATGACCTCCAAGCTAACAGTCTATTACCAGAACTCAGGTTATATTCCAGAGTTCGTTTATTTCAGATAGATATCAGTATGTTTCAGAGGCTGTCAGCGCATGAGTGCCCTTTTAATAGCGACACAGTGGGCGTGGAAGTTCAGATTATGCACAATATTATACTTTTAAAGCAATATTACAGTAAACTGCAATTTTACCTCACAAATCTTCTTTACTCTGTCATTTCCAGTCTCACACACACCGCATATTTGCATTCAAAAGTGAACAAATTGTGTACATTGTGCTTTAACTTTTAATGGGAAGTTTAATATTGTATTTAATATTGACATAATTTAATATTTTTTTAAACAGAACACATTGGAAAGGCCTCCACACTCTTCACTGCAAAGACAGGGCTTTATGTATTTATATTTTGCCCTTCTAATAAATACTTTTTATTCTATAAATTTCATAGAATAAAATTATTATAGCACCCACATTCTATTTACAGTTCCTTCAGTCAATGAATATTAATGTTATTTATAAAATGACATTTCATAGTATGTAGGTAATGTCTGACAATGAAAAGCTTTAGCAACTAATCACTTTTTATTCTTCTTCACTAACTAGATAATATGTGATCATTTCACAGACCAGAGATATAACATAGAGGTCAGAGATTTTATTTCATATCACTTTAATTCATGTACTTTACATATAAATGCACACATTTCCAGACTTGTTCATTGTACTCTCTTTATTATCTGAAAATCTAAATGAGACATGCTGTCATATAGAGTCACCCACAGTGCCCTCATTCAATGAAAAGATGTATCTTTCTGATGCTCAGCCTCCTCTACTCCATCAGAAGCTGTACATGGTCCATCTCTAAATTACATGTTTGTTCTGCCTTTCAATAGGGACCTTTTATAGCTTCCTATTAAGAAGGAAGAGATGAGTTACTTTTCCCTAATGCTGAGATCATGAACATCTATAATGTATAATCAGACACATGATTTTCAATTAAAACAACACCATTTCATTCAGTACCAAGTTGCTGGAGGCAGATGGACCCTCCTCTACATGAGAATGCCCAGCCATGGCCTTTTAGGGGACAAGACAACAAGCCAGTTTTAATGCCACATCAAATAAGAAAAGAACACAATGGACATGTAACTCCTAACCTTGTCTACCTCAGTTACGGTAGATCTTCATCTTATAATGCATATTAATAATCATGTGTGGCCTACCGAAAAACATTTAATTAAATCTATGGAAAATGATGACAACTGTGGGAGATCCTACAACTGAAAGAGGTTCTATTAATAAAATGACACCATCAGCAAATGTGGGAAATTAAAGGTGATATGATTCTAAGTTTTTAGAAAGCCAAACTGTGTACATCAAATGGTATTAAAAATAAAGGAAATTCGAGGTCACGTGACACCATGCAAGAAGCAGACGTGTGAGCGACGAGCTCTGCGCACTTTGCTAATTTGTAATTATTCTCATGTTATAATCTGGTGAAATTCGATACACCCAGTTACACATTTGCTCTCTGAGGTAAAGTATGGCAAAGAAGTCAAAATCCTCGGGCTCTGGAGACATTAAAAGACACTTACGTGTTCAGGATGAAAGCCCCGACAGGCCTAAAGACCGGGGACTCGATTTAGATGGCGCGGCGGGAGAGGAGATCCAGCGTCAGTTGTCCAACATGTCGGTGATGTTGACGAAGGTTCTTGCTGACTTGGAGGATCTCGCTGTAATACGTAGATCGATTACGGCGATGGAAATACAATTCTCTGAGTTAGTTACAGGAGTGACTGATGTTGAGAGACGAATCGATTATTTGGAGTCTTTGGGGAGGGAATCATCCGCTAATCCGCCCACGACCAAAGATGATTTGGAATGGGTTCTTGAAAAGCTTGAAGATCTTAAGAATAGAAGCCACAGGAATAACGTTCGAATAGTTGGAATTCCTGAGCATGAGGAGGGCAGAGATATGGTGAAATTCCTGGACGAGCTCTTCCCGAGTCCCGAGTCTGCTCGACATAACAGGCCACAAGCTGGAAATCGAGCGAGCTCACAGAGTCCCTGCTCGCAGATCTGCTGAGGGAGACAGGTCCCGATCAATCCTGGCCAGATTTCTGAGATCATCCGATAAAGATCTTGTGTTGCGCCAGGCGAGGAGCAAAGGAAAGCTTTCTCAGAGGAATTATAATATTTTCTTGTTCCCGGACTTTGTGAGTTCGACAAGAGAGAAACGCGATCGGTTCAGGGAATGCAGGAAACTCTTGCATCAACGTGAGATCACTTAGGCATTGATGTTTCTGGCCAAGCTGAGAATAGAAGCGAAGGACGGTTGCAAAGTATTTACATGTCCCAATCAGGCAATGTCTTTTATAGAAACAATGGGTGAGTAAACCATCAGATGTTTCTCATGTGAGTGGGTCGACTCGCTGTACTTACTCTGGCTTTTGAGGAAGCTGGGCGTCATTTTGGTTTCTTTCTGCGTTGGCTCCGCCTAGTGGCTGGAGTTTGTTTTGTGACTAACACTTTTCCTTAAAGAAACTTTTGCATTGACGGAAGATCACTTTTACATTGAAGTTCCCGGCCAGTTTGAGAGTGGACACTATGGATGACCGCAAACTATCTACATGTTCACACAAAGGATGTCTTTTATAAAGTTGATGGATTGAGTAAGTAATGGTATATACTTTTATATATATGTTCTGTTCGATGAGGTACATTTATGTGAATCAATAAAAATTGTTAATCAGTAAAAATAAAGGAAATTCATTCAGTTCACATGACATACAGTAAAATAAATTTAGCATGCACAGAACATGGTAAATACCAGTAAAATTAATCTTAAAATAAAATACATAGTAAACCTATAGCCTATTATCATAATATTAATACAATATGAATGTTAATACTTATAATTAATTTCATTGCAAACAATTAACATAACGGTTGACATATTAAACATTAATGTAGGCGAGAGAGGTCTAATATTAATGTTGAATTAAGCTTTTACATGTACGGTAAATTTTATAGTTTTATTCATTTAAAAATTCACACAACGATTCAATATACTTTATGTCAAGCAAACTCTCAGTCCTAAAACAATGTAGCTCCTATCATTATTAGGAGTGAAGATGAAATAATGCTCATTTGCAGTCATTAAAACTTGCATCCCTGAAATATGGTGCGCCTTTCTTTATAGCGTCTGTTTCAATGGTGACTTGAGAATTCGCAGATCTACTGAGAATGCCTTTCTGAGTTCACCGAGAACGCGCACAAACTCTGAGTTTCAAACTCACGGTTAAGAGAACTAACCCTGCGCAGGTACCCACATTCCACGAGTAAGCAAGTTTTGGGTTAATCAACCGAGAGTTCAGGGTTTATGTCACGGTAAGTTAACCTTGCTTTCTGGAATACCCTTCCGGAAAGTCTTGGTAAGCAGACGCCGCAAGTAAAAAATAAAACCATTAAACTGATAGAAAAAGTTGGAGATAAACTCACATAAAGAAACTGACACAAGGACAAACAAGAGTTCAAAGGAATGAGACATTTAAAGTGAAGAGAAACAATTAGATGTTGAAATAGACTGAGCAAAATACTTTCTCTTTTAAAGAGAGAGAGGAGAGAAGTGAGAAAACAAAGCATGTATGTGACCGGTAAAATGTCCTCTAAAGACTCTCTTGGCAGTTGACGGTTAATAGTTTTATATCGACCTTCCTCCACCTAATACCATCATTACACAGCTGTTGAACAACAGGGGTCTGTAAATTAAATCTAATGCACTGAACATGAGAGCAAGGCAACTATTAAAACACAACAAAGCAATAGTGTTAGAGCCTACCAGACCATGGCCTCTTCACCTTGCAGTGTCTTACACTACCTGGCCTTCTTAACAAACTCCTTGTGACACAGCTACCAGGTTTTCAGTGAGACGATGCTGCCCTTTGACACACATCTCACTACTGCTCAAAGAACAGCCTGTACTAGCATCCAGACAAGCCAGTGTGGGAAAAGAAGAGGTGTTTCAGTGCCTGATCTAAGGATTACTGTAGCTTCTACCCTTTGGCCAAGCTTTGGCTCTCAGCTTTTCTCTCTCAATATCTTTCCATCTCTTTTCTCTTACCTTTTTTTTTTTTTTTTTTTTTTTCAGTTTTGCCATTTGCCATTTTGTATAAAGACCAGGATTTCATTTATTTCATTATTATTATAAGAGTTTTACACCAAGAAACTTTTACGGACACTTTTGAATCTAGTGTCCTCTGATACAGTGTCCTTCATTGGCAATTTATTGGCCTAACTGTAAAATTTTGTGTCCATCCATCCACAATACCAACAGCAGAAGTGGGTTGTAGAAAGGTATAAATCATCAAATTATATTTATCACATTGTTTTATTACCTGTTCAAGTAAAAACAAGGAACTACTTTATGGCTAGAAATACCTGACAATCAACACTCAAAAAAGAGATTTTTGCAGGTTGTTTACTTTATAAAATTTACTTTATAAAAATGAACTAAAGCAACACAGTTCTAGAACATTTTGTCTAAAATGTTCATTGTGTTCTATCCAATTATATTTGTAAAATTTAAGTGTACATAATCAATTTGAGTTGGGACTACATGAATACTTTTTGTAGCATTAATGAAACTGGGCAGGGGATTTCCATTTCCCAGCATGCTTTGCAAGGGACTGGATGGGGTGAATAAATGTTGAAACTAAGTGTTATTTATCTATTTTTGTGTAAGATAAGAATACGAGGAGATTTGTTCATGTTTAATGTTGTGTTGTATTGGCATTTAAAAGGAGTGCTTGTTAGGCTGGAGTTTTTGGAGTTACCATTGTGGTGAATATTGGCGCTTGTACTTAGGTTGAGGATGGACTCTCACTTTTAAACAACATTTTATTTGAATGCTGCTTAGCTCTAAAAACAGTTGCTATCATACTGACAGTGTAGCAGTTTCACTGTTGTTACACTTACTCACCTGGCATATACTAATGAATAGTAGTTAGTTGGATCAACTTTAAAAAAATAATTAGATCTTATCCAGTTGGTCTGACAAAATGAATTTAAATTTGTACAACTACAACTAGAATAAGTCAGTTCAAAACAATTCTTTTTTGTTGGAAAAAAATAATAATAATTGCGTGGGAAAAGTTTTCCTCAATTTAATTAAATTCAGTGAACTTTTTTGTTTTTTGTTGAGTGAATCAACCAATCAATCAATCAATCAATCAAACAATCAAACAAACAAACGATGGATAATTTGATCAAAGGTTGCAGATGAAGAGGGACCATTTCTAGTGGTTGCATTTGCTGTCATCTGTGTAATTGTGTGCAGAACGTGTTTGTCCACAAACTGTTCATGACTGCATTGCTATTCTTATAAAAGTTTATTTTTAGGAATAGTTAACTCAAAAATGTTTTTTTTTATTTTTTTCAATTTGCTCATTCACACATTGTCCTAAACCTGTAAAACTTTATTTATTTTTAATTAAAAAAAATAATAATTATTATTTTCATTTCTCCCAATTTGGAATTCCCAATTCCCACTACTTAGTAGGTCCTTGTGGTGGTGCAGTTACTCACCTCAATCTGGGTGACGGAGGACAAGTCTCAGTTGCCTCCGCTTCTGAGACCGTCAATCCATGCATCTTATCATGTGACTCGTTGTGCATGACACCGCGGAGACTCCGCATGTGGAGGCTCATGCTACTCTCCACGATCCACGCACAAATTACCATGTGCCCCATTGAGAGCGAGAATCACTAATCACAACCACGAGGAGGTTACCCCATGTGACTATACTGTCCCTAGCAACCGGGCCAATTTGGTTGCTTAGAAGACCTGGCTGGAGTCACTCAGCACACCCTGGATTCGAACTCGCGTCTCCAGGGGTGGTAGTCAGCGTCAACACTCGATGAGCTACTCAGGCCCCCCTATAACTTTACTTCTTATGTGGAACTCAAACGGATATGTTTGAATGAATATCGAGGACGATAACTGACTTTTCAATGAAATGTCAGTGGATAAAGCATCACTTTAAAGATTAGGAAAGGACCCAAAAAGTGTCCTAAAATTTATCCATGCGTATTGTGCGATAGGGATGTGTAAGCTGTATACCTTATTCCGAAAGGAATTTTTTAATGACTTAAAAAAGAATAACGGATTCATCCAAATAATATATTAAAAAAAAAAAATTTGTTTGACTGATTATCCAAAAAGCACTAGGATAAAGCGACGTTTTAAATAAAAATATCCGAAATTACGACGAATTTATGAATCTGTGCAGCCAATATTTAGAAAGTGTAAACCTTATGAATGAAAATGCGCACATTGTGATTTCAGATCGGATGGCTGTGGTCTCGACTCCGTTTGCGGTCTCTGTAAACTGTGCACGTCTGGAGCTTATCAAGTGTAACATTAACTAAGATACGGCATCATATACACTTTCCACCTCTTGAAATGTCTATGTTAATATATCACATGATTCACACGTGATACTCATGTATTTATTTATAGCTTAAACCTGAGCGCGATGTTAAATTCCTGACCTGAAGTGATGATTTCACATCGGAGCCTGTCTATCCGTCTCTTAAAGTTGACCACATTTATATTCACATCAGCGATTAAGGTAACTGACTGGTTAAGACTTTATTCCTAAAAAAGTTAAACTGCTCCATAAAGGTTTAAATGCTCCATAGAGTATTCATCAATTTGGAATATTCCTCCTTATGTAAAATGAAGAATCTGAAACATGTTTTTCTTCTTCTTCTGCTTTAAACTGTGCTAAATTTGAAAATTGTATGTGTTCTTGAAATCTGGTAGGGCGCTATATACATTTATTATTATTATTATTATTATTATTATTATTATTATTATTTAACTAAATAATGGTGTCCTATCGTAAAAAAATCCTGATAGATTTATGGGACTTTCACCTGTTTGTAGGCTATATTGATTTTATTTTAATTTCTTTTAATGTTTGAATTTGTATTTATTATTCACTGCAAAAATGTGTGCTTGACATTTCACATTTTGCTTGACACCTCTTGCCTCCAAAATAATGTTGTTATATATGCACAGACAAACAAAAATTCTGTTTCATACTGATATTAATATCTGAAATACCAGGAGAAACCACAACATATTCCACAGTTAAAGTAACCAACAAATTCAGCTTCAACTCATAAAAAAAAAAAAAAAAAAATATTTTTTAAATAATAATTGTATAATAATAATAATAATAATATTAATAGGCTATTATTATGAAAAGGCATATACAAGGCATATTGTATTAATAGAAACTATAAATGTAACAGTAATACTTCAAAATGGGTGTTTCATTTAGTTTTGACGCACTTCCGGTTTAAGCTCCGCCCACACCCGGTTCTGTCCGAATACAGAGACAGATGCAGATAATTTTGTCATATGAACAGATACAGATATAAATACAGATAATGGCTCTGCTGCACAACCCTATTGTGTGTGATATTCCAAGTCTTCTGAAGGCATTAGTAGGTTTTGGTGAAAAACAACCCAAAATGTATTTATATCTCATTTTGTGCTCTGCATAAGAAATGTCATACAGGTTTGGAACAACATGAGGGTGAATAAATTAATTAGGTGATGTGTGTAATGTGTGAGTTTGGGGCGGGACTACCTGGGGGAGTGTTTCAGAAACCTGTTTGAAAACAGTCATTATTGATTATATACTAAAATCTGTTTAGAAATGCCAGTGATGCAGATATTACACATTTTACCTTTAAATATAGCTAAAGAGTAACCTTATCTCTGAAAAATTGCAATAATGCAATATTTCAATTGATGATATGAACTGCAAACATTTTCTTCTAACATGAAATATGGAATCTCTAAAGACAAAATTATTTATCTTTTATGCCATCCAGGAAAACATTCAGTTTCCAAACATTCAAATCTTTTCCTAGAACAGTCACCTGGCACACCTTCAGCCACCATGACCAGATCCAGCAAATCCCCAAAGTCCCAGCAGCAGTTCTTGCCAGGAGCACATGGGCTACAGATCAATAAAACAACAGTCAATGCAGTAGAATTTTCGGCGGCTTTAATTACCATTATAAATCAATTGTTCATACACTTAAACCATCTCCACGTGGGTCCACTTGGCCGTTACCAGATTTCAATTAATCTTTATGAGAATGGTATAATTGGTTTAGTTCTTGAGTAACTTTTCAGTTGTTTTAGCCACTAAATAAATAGAACTGTGATGGAGAAGAATTGCAGGTGCATGTGCAGTGTTACTGTAGATCATATTGCTCCCAGTTTAAAGTTTTAACCCTCAAGTGTCATGATTTTGCAGAGATAACAGAGAGGCTCAGGACCCAATCGAGAGTAAAATTAAGGAATTTATTTCATACAAAAACAAACAAAAACTCCCACAAGGGGGAAAAACAATAAACATAAACTAACCGAAGGGAAAAAACATAAAGTAAATAATCCATGCTGGGGCAGATGAAACTGGAGACAGGACCGACTGGACCGGGTAGGGATAGGGAATAAACCGACTTACAAACTAGACCAACCAACACACACGACCGACTGGAACATACACAAGACGAACTAGCACTGGACAGCACACACGAGGAGACTAAAATAGGGAAGGAAATCAAACAGGTTAATGTAGGGCAGGTGTAACAAATGAACTAATAATGGGCAAACAAGGAGGTGGGGTATGACATAAGACAGAGAGACATGCGGCGATACAGAAACAAAACAAAGTCACGTGCTCTCACAAGACAACAAAACACCTGAATGGCATGAGCGCACATCACCAAGACAATAAGGCAATATACGCTCATGCCAACCAACAAACAAGACAGCAATGCCAAACAAAACGACGCCATGCATTCTCACACTAAACAAAACCTGAGCGTACATCGCGAGGCAAACGGCACGCGATGCATGCAACAGGCAACAAAAACGAGACAGGACACCTGTGCGAGAGTTCAGCCACACACAAACCCAAAACCTCAGACAGAAGTGACCGAACCTCAGCACAACATGCAGACAGCTCATGACCCGGGCGCAGCGCAACGTGAGGTGCACCCATGTTCGCGAGAGACAGACATAAACTACTGACAGGAGTGCATGCCGCCAAGATGACTAATATATATATATATATATATATATATATATATATATATATATATATATATATATAATTATTTATTTTAATTTTTTATTTTTTTTTCAGATATTTTCCATGGCCGTGGGAACCCTGCATGTGTGAACATCCCTTGAGAGAGCTGACATGGTAATAAAAACCTAATTTACAGACTCACAAACAATGTTATATACTGATATATATAGAGAACCGGATTGCTCATGACGTCATAACAGTGAAGACACTGCGCCGCCATATTGCTATGAAAAAACATTCCAATGTCCCTATTGACTTAATAGGAAATCATCTCATTTCAGCGAGTAAACATTAGTCATTTAACACCGATTTTATATCTAAAATCAAAAGTGTTTGTTCAGAGTTACTTGTTTTATGTTTTCATCAAAAAGTGCCTTGTTCTCGCAGTCACTTGAATAAGAGCATGCATGCTCTCTCCCTCTATCACACGCACAGCAGACACGCAGAGAGGGAGACACACATAGCAAAGTTGGTTAAAATTAAACTAATACGCTAGGTTTAAATGTCAAACGAACACGTATTTATGACATGTATCCATGTTTGACTACAGAGAACACTTCAATATGAAAACAAGCAAATCCCAGGCATTTAAGGTGATATAGTATAGTCTGACTTTTTTTAAAGTGTCTTTCTGGGGTAAGGACGTATTGTCACCCTAAACAAGCAGATATTTTAGCTTTTCCTACTTTAGGGTGACCATACATCCTCTTTTTCCCAGATATGTCCTCTTTTTCGGACCTTAAAAATTTGCGAAAATGTCCAGGATTCGGCTTTAGTTGCATTATGATGTGTATCTGGTCTAATACTTCATTGTGTGTGCGCACATATTTGCATTGCTTTAACCCCTCTTTGTAAATCCCGCCTTCTCACACACCAATTGGTCGATTATAAGAGGCTTGCAGCAACTATTGGCCAAATTCCTGCCTGTCAATCTCTCCGCGAACGCATGAAGCGCTGTTGTGTTCAGCATCAAACAGTTGCTTAACAGTAGCAGCAAATGACAGCTGAGTGGAAACAATGCCCAAACAAAAGTGCAAATTTACAGAAGATTTGCACAAAAAATTCCCATGCTTTCGTCCAGGTCGAGATCCGTGGGAAGCAGAATGTATGACATGTAAAGCTGGCACTTATGTGTCAGTTGCTAATAAAGGTGCAAGTGATTTAGAAGCACACGTTAGCTCTGCGAAGCATAAAGAGTTAGCAAAAGGTGAAAGTTCATCAGGTAAATTAACGGACTACTTTTTGCGACCAGGTAAAATTATCACATTGCTTCATTTTCCATGGCCATTCAAAATAATAGTAATAGTAAATGAAGGTACACTCATGGCATCAAATATTTTATTTGAGTACATGGACATTCAAAAGAATGCTGGAATTGTATATATATATATATATATATATATATATATATATATATATATATATATATATATATATGTTATGCTAATAGACTGTCTTTTTCACTGTATTAAATTTTGCATTCATAGTAACGCCATTTTGAACCCTATTATTCCACCCCACCTGGCAACAAAAAAAGGTGTCCTCTTTTTGGGAAACAAGAATATGGTCACCCTAACTACTTACAACTTGTGGACAGTTTACCACTTCCTTTGGTGATCGTTGTGCTGCACTGATAGACTGCACACTGGGGCAGGTGAATGCTCTGACATCGCGATCCGCATATATTTTCTCCCTCGTAAAAAATATTATACATAACAAGCAATTTAAACATTAAACATGATAGTCACTAGAGGGCGAAATGCAACTTTCATATCCACAGGTCAGAGACAGTGAAACGGGGGTGTTTTCAATCAATGATGATCTATGAGAGTTTGGGCTACCAAGATGGCCGGTCGAACACTTCAGGTGGCTTCACCTCCTGCAGGCAGTTTACCTTTGCATCAGCGATCCAGTTCTATACATATATCAGTGGTTATTTATCATTTTCTTAATCATAAGTGTTTTCTTGGGAATAAGCAGTGTGTGATCGTTTGTGGAGATAATGAGAAAAAAAAAAATCTTATTAAAGTTATGATTTTGTCTTAATTGCCCAAACAAAATTTGAGGAAACACTGAAAATGTACTCTGTTAAGAGGAACCACGACTGGTGCATGTTGATTGGTGCATGTTGATGCTTCCACAAGCTCTGACTGCATGTTAATGTGGCTAGAGGAAGCAGGAGTTGTGTGTCCGTGTAAGGGTATGTGTATGAGGACTTGTTTGTGTGTGTGCGTGGGTGATTGATGGTCTGAAAACCATAGCCCTGTGTGCAATGCCCTAGGGACCTGGCCATAAACACTCAGCCACAGCTCAGCAATGTATCTGAGCCTCTAACAACCCTCCTCTCTCTCCTTCTGTTTTCCAATACTCTTTTAATCCCTCCATCTCTTTGCCTCAATCTTTTTTTTAAAGCTTAAGTACAGGTCTCTCCCACACATACACAGTAATCTTCTTCACTTTCCTGTTTTCTACCACATAAGCACCAAGGGCCACATTAAACCCCCCTGTGTGTGTGTGTAATAGAGAATGCATTAGGGCTTTCATGAGACTATCAGCACTTCAAATGGTCAAACAGAGGTGCCACGACGTAGCACAGACTAAATACAAAATGGCGGCAGAGATTAGGCAGGCAGGTGAGGGAGAGGTGAGGAGCTTCCTGTGTGACTGTTTTCACTCCCTGACACTCATTGACAGTCTGTGCGATCAGTGTAAGGTCTATTATAACAAACTGACTTAGCATAGATTAGTTTTTTGTTTTTGTTTTTTCACTGAAGGAGAAAAACGATGGTCTGAGGGTGTGAACACAGCTAAAAAAAGACCAGCATATCTGTTCACCAACATGTGTTGAAAATTGGATGCGATAGTTCGGTTTCCCTGTGGCTCAACTGGTAAAACATGGCACGAGAAATGCAAAAGTCGTGGGTATGATTGGGTTCTTGGGTCCCCCGCAAGGCTTTTTAATCTAGATTAATCAGCAAGACTACCTTGGTCAACCAATTGAAGATCACTGAAAGACCATGTTGACCAGTGTATCTGGCTTACATTCTGGTGAACAGTATGGCTATGCTAGTCCACCAGGCTATATGAAAATGTATTCTGGTCAAAGCTGGTAGTTACAGTTAGGAAGGCATTTGGTTGACTAAAAAGAGGAGAGACAGAGAAAGAGGTCCGACAGGGGCTTTAGCAGAGAGATATCTTTTTCTCTACTCCTAACCCTAACCTGAGCCAAGTCCTAACCTTGGTGGCAGCAAATGCAAATCTCACATGCATCACAGAACAAGGCAGGGTCAGACTGGGACATAATTTCAGGCTGGGAGTCTCACACTCCACAACAAATTTTAAAACCACTGCTGATGTTGGGGATTATGATTTAATAATACACTTTATGCTTAGGTTGTATACGCTGATGCATGAACATAACATTCCAAATTAGGTTTCAATAAATAACAATGAATATTTTTTTCATGCATTAGTTCATGTTAATTTATACATATAATATTGTTAATTGTTAATTCATGTTAGTTCTTAATGATGTAACATTACTAATTTTTTTTATATTAAACTGTATTAGTATGTGTAGAGATTACCATATTACTGTAATATATTTGGGACATTTTCCCTAGCGGCCACTAGAGGTCACTGGGAGGTTTAAGACTTTTAGTTTGAAGTTTTGTTTTTGTTGTGCCTCTGTGTTCCCTTTGATTCATCCCAACTGTGACTTGTTACCCTAATTAGTACTGTGTATATATTAGGGATGTGCGAGAATAGACGACTAGTTGACTAAATGGTTCTGATGCTGCTAGTTGACACTGGAATTACTAGTCGGTTAATATTTTCCTCCATTAAACTGTTCAACGTTTTTACACATTTACGTTTGGCTTTATATTTTTACAGAGGCAACACTTAAATTACTGTCATATTAATGTTACATATTTTAAATAGAATTAAAAATACAAATATTAATTTAAAAAGAGAATATCTGGAGCAGATACAAAGTTTCATTTCACCTCAGGCTGCGCATGGTGCTTCCCTCTCTCACTCACGGCACGTGCAGGAAAATCCTCTCGCTAGCCAAGCAAACTTAGTAAAGTAGTTATGAAATCTCTTCGGTGGTGCGGGAATCGGATTTCCAAACGTTTGAAAGTCCCTATGGATGTTTTCACATTTGAGTCTTCTTTACATCTGTGCATGCTTTTACATTATTTTTCCGCTGTGCAGGCTTTTTCAAGTGCAGGATAGCTGTGTCGGGTGAGTCAAGTCCCGCCTTTCACCAGACCATGTTGACGTGTTAATTTTGATCATCAAAAAATGTATGCTTTTGAGTAAGTAGCCTAGAAAATGACTGTTTATTTTCAACGAGGTGCTGACTGCTTAACGGGTTAAACTATCTTTTATTCTGTGTGCACGTCATGTTTAGAATACATTAGGTTTATTGTAGGCAACATCACAGGCCTATTTTTGTTTTCTATCCTATGGCTATTTTTTTTTACATCGTAACTGTTATTGGTTAACGTTCTTTAACAAACAGCTGTCATATTAGATCAACAGCTAATGCACGACTGCACGTCGTGAAATACGCGCAACTTTTCAGTGCAGATTTGGCTTAGTGTACCTGTTAATTATTTTCAACAATGTCCTGACTGTTTTAATATGTTACATAACTTTTACTTTGTGAATTCCGTTTAGAACAGGCTGACCAATCACAACAGACTGGGACATCTGACCAATCAGAGCAGAGTAGGCTCTCTGAAAGGAGGAGTTTAGAATGAATCCTTTAGAACGGATCATTGAACCAGTTGTTTTTGACACTGGGGAAAAAAAGATAATGCTGCAGTTTAAATTATGAGCAAATTAAAGTGTTTTTGACCTTGGATGCATGTTAATCTATTGTATGAGACCTTTAAAACAAAATTAGGCACGTTTAAAAACCATAATAGGTGCTCTTTAAAAGAAACACCCTTTCCAGTTAAATGTGCATTTTAATTCAGAATTTGTTTCTTCTTTTTCTTTTTTTTTATGCTCAAACACCTCTATTAGTTTCAGAAAGTGTGTGCTAATCTCTTCATCATTTAAAGGAACTCATTTGGCTGGGTCTAGCTGCACTACAATTGCTCAGAACCCTCTGGGAACCTGTTCCAGCATTGCAGAGGATTAATCAATGCCATCATCAGGTGGAAGCAATTAAATCCCAGGGCTAGGAAAGGTAACTGCATAGTCTAGTTGCACAGTGATATAGGGGATAAGAGAGAGCGATTGCCAAAGGTTCACTATGGTTAGTTATGGACACAATAAAGCTGTAAGACCTCTCGAAGATCACAAAAATATTCGCCAACTTTAATGACAACCAGGAGTGACCATTCCAACTGGGAAGGGGGCTTTAAATTATACATAAATAATACATAATTATACATATTATGTTAAAACTTCTAGCCAGTTTGCAAAGAAATTGCAGCAGGCTGCATAAAATAACAGCTTTAAGACATAGCAGAAGCCTCTGGTAACAGGTTGCTTTGTATGAGCACTAAACAACTGAATGAACGCACAAGTGGTATGCAGTAATATACCATAGCCAGCACCAACTGCTTTTCATCAATAACTACTTGGCAAACAAAGTCAGGTTTATTGTCATTTTTACACATTTCAGAGCAATAAACAAAACTAAATGAGTTTCCTTTAGGAAACTGCAGTGCAACATTTAACATACGACCAAGCAGACATAAGACAGATAGTGAGCTACTGTATATCTGCATGGCAGTAAATGACAACAGCTACAACAGAACATTACAAATAAAAAAACTGGACAGTAATTACACAATAACACATTATTATATGACAATGGATACATAATAATATTATAGAATGTGATAAATGTGCTATCTTAACATTGTCACCTAATCAATATTTATTACTCAAGCTAAGAAGATTTCTAATGTTACCCGCCCTCCCCTGCCCTCCTCCCATGCTAGTTATGCTGTAGCTTCTCCCAGCCAATGAAATTGTACCTACGAGTTAATGAGGTCAGTTCGGGAGCTCTAGAGCACATTAGCGATGTTCCCCTTGACACACTCTTTCATCTTCAGCCTCTCTCACATCCATGGACATAAGCATTTCTGCCCTAGACCTGCTTGTGCACTCCATCATAAATATGTTTTTTTTTTTTTTTCCTAATGAAATAAAGGTCATGTGGTTTCGAAAAAGAAATACTCATGCAATGTTTTAAAGGGATAAAGAGCAGCTAAGGAACACACTGTGTACTCTAACATGCACATGGCACCAACATACGAAACAACGTGCAAAATGTCTACCTAGTAATGTACCAGGCAAAAGTCTTGTTAAAATGGCACTGAGAGGAACAGTCTCAACCTCATTATGCTTTTTGGACAAGAACACTCTCACCCTGATTCTTACAAGGCAGGATGAAAGCATGCCTTTTGGGGTAATTATAACAGGAAGAACACTAGAGTTTGGAGGCCTACCGAAAGTATGACTTTGATCAAAGGAGTTTTTGAAGAACCAGCTTGTCTGAAGTTTTGAATAAGCAAATGAAACTTTCAATAATATCAAAGTTATTTGTTCTACAAGCAGGGCATCAATTCAAAATCATTTCGATCCATTATTTAGGTCTAAATTAGAAGCCATATCTCTAGCAAACAGGATTCTAAGCATGCTTGCACTCTCTATCTTACTCAAATGAGCAACATTGCCCTTTACTTGACAAGATAAGGCACAGAAGACTTCCTGCCTTGATGGCCTAGATAGATATTTTTGTGTGTGGCAATCGCTATCAATCTCCACAGCCCCTAAGCCATGCTCACTTCAAAAGAAAACGTTACATGAGGTTTGTCATTGTAGAAGCATAGAGGATATTCAGGCCCTGGGGTGAAGGTTGCTTCTCTAGAAGTAGGAGAACAAGCAAGATGCTCATTCACTTCAGGCACACCCCTTTATGCAAATCCAGAGACCCACCTATCCACAACCGGATGTGGGTGGGTTTTTTCATCTCTAGCTCAACTATTAAATTAAGTGTCTATAGTAATGGAGACTTTTGCCAGGTTCAAGTTTAAAAGATCTGCACTCTGGTTTTTAAATCAGTAAATGCTTTGTTGTGGGAAGCTGCACCAAGACTGTGGTTAATATGTGTAAAATAATTCCTGTAATCAGCTCATGTAGTCTTCCTCAAAATTTACCAAAAGTCAGTTCGTTCACAATAAAAACTTAGGCTTTGTGATGCCTCAAAATACAACCCTAGGAACACAGTAAATTAAAATTACAGCTGTTTAATGCCCAGGAGAAAATCTTGCCACTGCTGTTTAAAGGAATAGCTTACCCCACCCTCTGCTTGTTGGAGCTGGACAGCGCTGGTCACCTTTCACTTTAATTGTATGAAAAAGAACAGTGTGAACATCTTTGTGGTCTATGGTGGAAATTAAGTGAAATTGGTTTGGAACAACATTAGGGTAAGCAAATGATGACAGAATTGATTTTTTTTATTATTGATTTTTGTATTAACTATTACTTAAAATGGGCAGGTACTGAACCCTTTTTTAATTGACTAGAGTTTGTGTGTGTGTGTGTATGTGTGTGTGTGTGTGTGTTTGTGTGTGTGTGTGTCTGTGTGTGGGCGGGTTTGTGTGGTTTACAAGGACATTTTTTTCTAGGTTACAAACTGGTAATTACAAGGGTATTATGCTATAAATGTGGTTTGTGAGGATATTTCTAGCGTCCCCATAATTCAAATTGCTTAAAAATCATACCAGCCGATGTTGTTTTTTTTTTTGAAAATGTAAAAATGCAGAACGTTTTTTGTGAGGGTTAGGTTAGGAGTAGGGTTAGGGTATAAAATCTATAGTTCGTACAATATAAAAATCATGTTTATGGAGAGTCCTCATAAGGATAGCCGCACCAACATGTGTGTGTGTGTGTGTGTGTGTGTGTGTGTGTGTGTGTGTGTGTAGGGGAGAAAGACAGAGTGCACCATCTTGTGTTTCATTCAGCATCCTCGAGACTTTGATATTAGACTGCACCTACTCAATGTCTATACTTTCCCTCATGTCAGACTCTGTCCTGATGTAGCTCACAGCAGTGACTCTGGGCAGGAACCTCAGAGAATCTCCAAATCTCTCTCTAAATCTCCATTTCAACAGCTCGTGGCAGAGAATATGATCCACACTTAGTAAATCCTCTTTCCAATTACCAGTGCTGAAGTTAACCTCAAACCTGAAAATATGGAATACATATGTATTAAAAGAATATATGTGGGTAGCACAAGTCTACAATTTAAAAAAGGGACATCTGCGGCGGAAATAATATACTGTTTATCCTCCAGTCCCTTCCTGGATTCACCACAGTGCCCTCTAGTGAGATTACTACAGTACATACTGCTGTGAAAATAATGGGAATTACAGTTTAGATTTATAATTATCAACCTAATGTGGGACAGAAGCGACGCTGCATACATAAGCAAAACACATATAAACAACACATTTTGTGAGAAAGTGTGTATTTAAATATGTCACCTTTTGCTGATAACACATGTTTAATGAGATCTCTGATTTCTGTGCTGGAAAACTATCAAAATGAAATATCTGGTGATAATTCTAAGTGATGTAGAACTTATTTGATAAATAACCAATAATTAGTTGCACAGAATGTGCCCTTGAGACTCCCTTATAAAAACCCTTAACATGTGGCTTTTTTCCACATGTTGAAATTGTGAAAAAAATGAACAACAAAGTGAAAAGCTTTCTGCATACCAGCAGAGAAAGAGAGTGAGACTGTTGTCATGTGAACATCCTAAATGCATGTTGGTCCAAAGCATGTTGGCTGGGTGCAGTGGCCTACTCATGTTAATATGACAGTGATTCAGCCGACATAGAGTAGCAATGAAATATGGATACACAATCCGTTTGTCGCTGTCGGAGCTCTACCAGTCTCCTTCGTTTCCTTCATCTCTATGTGGACACCTACATTCTACTCTCTAGCACAGCAGGAACAGGGACTTGGGTTTACAAAATAAAAGGGAGTGGAAGTCTGTTTTACCGTAAAACATCCTGAATTTTTTGGGGGGTGTAGAAGAGAGACTGACCACTTCTTCTTTTCTTTTTCGATTTTTTTTCTTTTCTTTTTTCTCGAAAAAGTTTCATTCTATTAATTTTAGTCAATGGTTTTAAGTATTAAAACAACACATTTTGGTTATTGCAAAATATTCAAATATATCCAAAAATATATAAAGTAATTTGAGAGTGTAGGGAGACCGAGCCGTTTCTGTCATTCGCAATTCTTCATGAGAGTAGAAGTTCACTGCTGAGTTTCAGGATTATGGGTTCTTCACTGGGAATTTGGCTATTAAACATTTTTATTTTATTTTATTTTATATTATTTACTTTTTTATTAAAGGAACATTCTGGCTTCAGTTCAAGTTAAGCTCAATCCACAGCATTTGTGGCATAGTGTTGATTACCACATAAATTAACTTCGACATATCCATCCTTTTCTTAAAAAAAAAAAAAAAAAAAATGGAAGTGAATGGGACCAATTTTTTGAGGATTTAAAGGCAGCAATGTGAAGCTTACAATTTTATAAAAGCACTTACATTAATTCTTCTTTTAAAACGTGCATTATTTTAGCTGTAAAGTTATTTAAATGGATGTTTTTTAGTCATTTTAGGGTTTTAGGGTTTACAGTGTTACATTGTTTATATGGCAACAAAGTTGTGAAACTGCATAGAACTTTACACAAAAAAGGTTAGTAAGCGATTTTATCACGCTAAAATCACGTTAACACGCATATTGTTTATGTATTGTGGCTATACTTTAGAAATAGTGAGTATTTTAACGTTTACAGATTGGCCCCATTCACTTCCATTCTTAGTGCCTCACTGTAACGCAGATTTTTTTTTTTTTTTTTTTTTAAGAAACGGAAGAATAATTCGAAATAAATTTTTGTAGTAATCAACATTATGCCTCATTCTGCTGATTGACCATAACCAGTATTGAACACGGAATATTCATTTCAGTTCAAATCACACAGACTTGTGGATTGTACAGAAGCATATTCTGTCTCTTTATCTCGGTGCTCATGGTAGGTCTGTGTTGAAATTTTATACTTCATAGCTAAAAATAAATTTCTCTTTGGAGAAAATGAATTAAACTATTTCCTGAACCTGACGGTTGCACTCTGTTAGGACTACCAGCCAATTCTTGTAGCAAACTTGGTGGAGATAGGGAGTGATGATTCTATTAGGCTGACCTTTGACCTTTGTTTTCCCAGCCAGCTATAATCCCAGAGAGGGTAATCAGCAGACAGCAGTGGATCCAATATGTCTCTCCCCTGAACCAGGCATCTCTTAGTCAACCAGTTAGTCATTAATGGAGTGATGGGTGTCATCTAAAATGCTTCCTATCAGCTTTTCTATCCCAGACACAAGAATCTGATACTACCATTTGATGACTTTGTGGTGAGACATGAGATGCTTTCATCTGCTATAAATGTCTCATTATGACAGCTGTGAGTATTTAGCCTCCTGAGACCCAAGCGTGACTGCTGTGTACATTTTCCATTTCCCTTTTCGGTTTGTCAATGGCACCTAATAAACAAGCAAAATAAATAAAATAAATACATTCTAATTTGATGTCCACATATGTTGACAGTAAGACTAAATTGTGAAATTTTAAACAACTTCATGCTATAGAAAGTCACATTTTTCAGCTTTTGGATGAATCACTATTGCTATTGTTTATACTTAGAAGTTAGGGGTTTGCAAATAAACCACATATATTAAACTTTGGTGCATAACTTGAGCTACAGATTTTAAAATTTTTCAGAAGCTACGTTTTTACCTGGTGGATGATAAAAAAGATGAAACAACCCCATAGACTTATACAGGGTTGCAGCTAGGAACATTTTATATTTCTGAGTATTTCTGTCATCATAGTTCTTTTATTTCTATTCTGTCATCTTTTAAATCTTAATTGACAGTATGTGTTCTGTGAATGGATCCTTTATTTCTATTTTTTAGTGTTATTACTGTTCCTTCATCTTTAATCTTTGTTCACTTATATATTATCTCATTTCTTATGACCTAAGTTTGACGAATTTGTAAATGAGCTGCTTATACAGCGTATAATAAATTGCTCTCTTTTTTTACAGCACGGTGCATTTGTCCATTTAAGCAAAAAAGCTAGTTCCCTATCTGTCACTCACTCGACATTGTGTCGATGTAGTGACACTTGGGGTCGCCCTTGGGAGCCCCAATCACCTCTGATCTTTGAGAAAAGGCCAATGGGAATTGGCGAGTGGAATTTGCATGCCACTCCCCGGGACATACGGGTATAAAAGGAGCTGGCTTGCAACCACTCATTCAGATTTTTTCTTCGGAGCGAGCGGTTGTGTTTCAGCGAGCTGAATTCCTCCGCCGATCCATTCACCTCGAAAGCTGTTGGATTTACGGAGCATTACAGCGGTTTCTCCCCCTCTTGCACCGGTGGTGTGCAGAGAACGCCCCTGGGTGCTTCAGCAGCTAAAAGAGTATATTCTTCCTAATAATAGAGTATATTTTCCTACTAAAAGAGTGGCACAGACGGAGCGTCTTTTTAAAGATGCCTTTCCGTCTGTGTATAATTCCTGGTTGCGGTCGCTATCTCTCCACTTCTGACGGCCATGATCGCTGTCTCACATGCTTGGGCACTGCCCATGTGGAGACATTGTTCGTGGATGGGTCATGTCCTCATTGCGTGAACGTGACCATGGCAACGTTGCGGTCGCGGCTTTCCTTCATCAGAGGGAAAGCCACCCCAGCGGCTCCCCGCCTCGGTCCTTCTACCTATGGGTATGAGGCCGCAGCAGTTAGCACTGGGGGAGATTTGGGGACCTCAATGGGAGCTTCTCTGCCAGGAAACCCCCCCATGGACCTCCCATTCCCCAGTATGCTCGTGTGCCCCGGTCGAGTTCTGGGATGAGACCGCCGGCTCCTCTCGGGGCGAGTTCGCGATCTCATTCGGGGCTCGCGAAGAGGATGAGCTCTCGATCACAGCATCGGAGAGTGGGCACATCCAGTCTGACACCGAGGACTCGACTGGGCTTCCACCCTCGGGTGCGGTTGCCCAGTCACAGGCTGATGTGGAGCTGGCGGCCATGCTTACCCGGGCGGCTGCGAGCGTCGGGCTGGAGTAGAACCCTCCACTCCCCCTTGAACCCTCGTGGCTCGATGATTGGTTCCTGGGCTCAGAATGCTGCTCACGGCCGTGCCCCACCCCGGTTCCTTTCTTCCCGGTGGTGCATGATGAGCTCACAAGATCATGGCGGGCACCTTTCACTGCCCGGACCCGATTTATGGGCTCCTCCGCTCTCACTACCCTCGAAGGTGGGGCTGCCAGGGGGTACTCGATTCCCCAGGTGGATAAGGCGGTTGCAGTGCACTTGTGCCCGCAAAACACCGGCACCTGGAGGAACCGTCCGAGACTCCCGTCCAGGGCCTGTAGGTTTACATTGTCACTGGCGACTAAGGCCTAGGGTGCCGCTGGACAGGCCACCTCTGCCCTGCATGCCAAGGCTCTCCTGCAAGTGCACCAAGCCAAGGCACTGAGAGAACTGCACAAGGGTAGTTCTGACCCGGGATTGATGCAGGAGCTGCTCTCAGTGACCGATCTTAGTTGCCAGCCCAGAACGTGTGCTAACTTGGCCCTGTACTGGGATAGGTGCTCCACATGCGCTGGTTTCCCATATGTAACCCCGTTTGATATACGGTTCCCCCGTTGGTGAACCTGCATCTTCCTTGGGCAGAGGCCCTTCTGCCCCTGGTCGCCGTGTTTGTAGAGCTCCTCCCCCCCGGGTAGGACCTACCACGGGGACTTCTCCAAATAAGACACTGCCAACAAGACCATGTGATGTATTTCGACACAATTTCCTCCCCCTTGGGCAGGGTGAGGTCTGTGGTGTCTTCCCCTTGGGAGTGACACCCCCCCAACGCGGATGCTATATGGCCCCCAGCTGAACGATTTTTCCTTTTGGGGAGAAGAAAGAGCAGAGGCCGCGGCTGGGGCAGCCGGTCCCCATTTTTTGGGCAGTCGACTTGTCCCCAAGGTGCTGGGGACCGTACGAGGCACACAGTGGTCTGCCCGTCTTGCACCGCCAGTTCACGTAACACAGTTCAGCTAGTTGTGGCATTTTGTATAGGGACCCCTAGTGTCAATACATTGACACAATGTCGAGTAAGTGACAGATAGGGAATGTCCTGGTTATTTTCGTAACCTCCGTTCCCTGATGGAGGGAACGAGACATTGTGTCCCTCCTGCCAAAACACTGAACAACCCGCTGAAATGGCCGGGACCTTGTCTCGGCTCCTCAGCACAAAACCTGAATGAGTGGTTGCAAGCCAGCTCCTTTTATACCCGTATGTCCGGTGGAGTGGCATGCAAATTCCACTCGCCAATTCCCACTGGCCTTTTCTCAAAGATCAGAGGTGTTTGGGGCTCCCAAGGGCGACCCCTAGTGTCACTACATCGACACAACGTCTCGTTCCCTCCATCAGGGAACGGAGGTTACGAGAGTAACCAGGACGTTTTTAAGGGTTTGTAATCATAAACTAGTGTTTTCCCATCTAATTTCCGCAGTGACACATCATTACATCACATTTGCATTGCATCACTTTTTTTTTTTTAATAATTTTATTTTTTTTAATTTTTTTTTTGTGACGTAAAATACATTGACTTAATGTATAGACCTGGACCTGTAGGCCCCTAGAATTGTTCCCACCTTTCAACCCATTAGCAACGACCCTGGACAACAAAGAAGGTACCAGAGTCTTATCTCTGCAAAATATTATCGTAGGCTCTTTTGACTTAGACCAGTGAGAAATGACCTAGCAACCATCCAGAACACCCAAGCAACCACATAGTTACACCACTCAAAATTGTCATGTGCAATTACTAAAAATTTCTTTAAAAAAAAAAAAAAAAATCTAGTTTAAAAGTACAAAGCTGAAGTGCCAGACTTCACAGTAGTTTGGTAGAGTTGAAGTTGTTGTGGACTGGTCTGTCTCTGTACTGGTGTGAGCAGCTGGTATTTGGCTTTTTCAGAGATCCTGTGTGGGGGTTTCTTTCTAAACCACCTGCGGGACACATCACTTCCACTCAGCTGTCAACTGCCTCTCAGCTCTGACCTTTGTCTGATTCTTGTCTGTCTTGACCTGACAGAAACACAGGCATGTGTATATGTATGTGTGTACTTTTGTGTCTTTGTGTGTGTGTGTGTGTGTGTGTGTGAGAGAGAGAGAGAGAGAGAGAGAGAGAGAGAGAGAGAGAGAGAGAGAGAGAGAGAGAGAGAGAGAGAGAGAGAGAGATAGAGAGATAGACACACAAAAAATCAACAGATATATATATATATATTTTTTACACCCAGACTGAATCAGCAGAACAGATTGACTTTCTTGCACAAGATAGAGAGCGAATGGCTTCTTATAGTAGCATATATGTTACACATATATGTATATGGCCTCAAAATGTATTTGCACACCCAAAATAATCACACACAAAAAAACAAAAAAAAAGATGAAAAGTTTTTTTTTACAGTTTGTTATTCCTGTTTCCCCCTCTTCTCCACATCTTTTCCTGTCCTTCCATTACTCTACAGTAAAAAAAGAAAGGCAGAAATAGCTAGATGTTCACATTTCCACACACACGCACACACACACGTTGTTGGGGCTATCCTTATGAGGACTCTCCATAGACATAATGATTTTTATACTGTACGAACTATAGATTCTATCCCCTAACCCTACCCCTAAACTTAACCCTCACAAAAAAACTTTTACATTTTCAAAAAAACATTGTTTAGTATGTTTTTTAAGCGATTTGAATTATGGGGACACTAGAAATCTCCTAATAAACCACTTTTATAGCATAATACCCTTGTAATTACCAGTTTGTAACCTAAAAAAATTTCCTCGTAAACCACCCAAACCCACCCACACACACAAATCTCATTTTTATTTTATTTTTTCTGGAGAAAGTGGTTGCTAGGAGGTTTCTTACAGGCCTAAGTCAGAAGAACCCACCCTCCAATCTTTATAACATTCTAGTCCCTAAGCTTGGGTTCCTTCTTTAATACAAGTCCATGTGATTCCCCCCCCCCACCCCAATCATAAGTAAGATCACTTAGTTAAAGCACATCCCTTCATAACAAGCCACACAATTTGACCACTAGCACCCTGCATCGACAGGTGTTAAAGTTTGGGGATTGTTGAAATCCCTTACTCTAAGTATGTATGAGCATTAGTAATGATAATGCTTGACTTGGCAAACACCACCAATAAAACAAACAACAACAAAAAATCCCATCAAAAACACTGGAGTACCACAGAGGTACATTCAGTATGTTTTATCCAACAATCTATATGGCATTGATTAAGATTTGTTCTGATCAAAACTAAACCTGTGGTTTCCATATGGCTGATCTACTGGGGGCCAGCAACATGTGTGAGATGAGTTTGTCTACATACATATTGCATATTTGATTCAAACAGTGACACAGAACCAAGCAGCCACTGCAGAATATCTCTCTGATATAGATGAATGGTCTGTCATTACATACTCTGGCAAATGCTACACTCAACTGAGAATTATACCTCTAATTCACATTACACAGACACACACATCCACACACACAAGCGAACACCTGTGTAAACAGATGTTACACAAAAGAGAACTGGTGCAATTCCAAAAAGTTTATTTATTTATTTATTTTTTTTAACTCCATTCACAAACATCAACATTTAGTCAAGGACAATTGAATCTCACTAAGGAAACTACAATTACCACAAAAAGAATGTTATCACACTAAGATAAAAAAATAAAAATAATAGATATTTCAGTGAGTGAATTGCGATTTGAGGTTTTTACGCAGGCTTGGGGTCAAGGGTACAAGAGCAAATCTGTTTAATATCTACAAATAATTAATATAGCATCTACTGAGTAATGAAATGTCAAGGACTTATCTTCAAAACATGCCAACCAGCACACCGTTGTCTGCCATAACCATTTGGAACAGACAGAAAACATGTTGCATGATTCAAGCATCACATTGACGCTAATTCAATATGAAAGTCGTAAAAGGGGAGGAGAAAACTTCATGATGTTGAAAACATTATACTGTAATCTGGGTGTTGTATCCTGTGACCTTCTCTTTATCTGAGATCAGTGACCACGGCTAAATAAAGAGATATGTATTCTGATGACAGTGCTTCTGGGATTATCTTGGGAGGCTCTACTTATCAGCACACTGCATATCTGATCTCTTTTTCTGGCTGCTGGAAAATCACACAAATGACATGATAAAACAGATAATTCAAGAAATTATGTTTCCTGGATTTTCTTGTGGGTGGACAAGGAGCCCAACAAGAAATACATTTAGTTAGGATGATCCTTAATATATTCTATTTCAGTTTTAATTTGAATCAATAATTTTGAGGATAGCCTACCATCCACCACTATTCAACTCACTATTCAAGTGTCGTACACTGTCCTATCCAGAGTCAATGCAATTAATTGACAAGCAATAAAAGCTACACTGCCCTACAAAAGCCAAAATGCAGTAATTAGACCAACAAAAAATTGCTTCAAAAAATGGCTTAAAGTTTGACACAGGTCTGTTCATATAAGAGACTCGATTTAGTTTTTGTATCCTAACAGTCTGAGTTTTTGTCATAACCACCACAAACACAAGCAACAGGACATTTCATCAATCACTTGGTTTCTAATTTGTTAGCGTTGCACTGGGTAGCCCCACCAAAATCTCACTGGTCCACAATCATGCTCAACATAACTGTACATCTAACTAAACATCAAATACAATCTGATTGGCTGTAATTGTTACATTGCACAGGAATTTCTTGTCACTGGAAACCAAGCCAGGACATTGTGTTATCAAGCCTGACAGTCACACTTTACTAGTTTAGAGTCATGTACTGAAGCATAATATTGGAGCATTTGCACTTTGTCAGGGTCATGGTGGGTACAGCACTGGTGGTGGCCAGCATGAATTATAGGACTTTTGCCTGCATGTGACAACCATTTGGAGCCTGGGTGTCACCCTCCAACTTAATAACTCTCACAACCTGGAGAGAGTCACTTTGGTAATCCACTGATAAATCAGTGTTGTGTTAAATGTCACAGGCCTTACAAGGAGAGCTGAAAGGATCCAGGACTTTCGATGCCCCACAATCCACAGGTACCTCCTAACACACTGCACAAAGTCGGAAAAATTAAAGGGATAGTTTACCGGAAAATTAAACTTCTGGGTGGGGGGGGGAGCTGGCTTGCAACCACTCATTCAGGTTTGCCATCCTTACGATGGTGTTTTCCGTGTATGAGCCAAGTAGCTCTAAAAGTTATGAGTACTTTGTGTCTTTATGTCCGCACAACATCGGCACAACACATTCACAAGACACTGTAAATTAATACTTGTGCAAAACTACAACTTGACTCACTTATATTTTGGAATCCAGATGAATATTATTTAAGTTGAATAATTATAATATGACACTGAATTATTATTATTTTGAGGATTTGTTTTATACAATAGTAATATATTTTTGTTGTATGTACTTCACCTTCACATGGAGCTTTAATTTTGACGGAAAAATTATAGTGCACTCCAGTGTCAAATTTTATTTGACAGTTTCCTTATTACAAATCTGGTGAAATGCTGTACACTCCTACATTTATGCTATACTGTGTCACATTTTTAGATTTGTAATATAACATTAGGCAGCTTCAAATGTTTGGAATTGCACGAATGGGTGAACCTGCAGTACTTTGCCTTCACAATGCACATGAACCACTCCGAAACAGCTGAAAACAGCACATCCATGTGTGAACACAGAACAGCATGTCACCCCTTGAGCATTTTGGCAAGCTTTCTGACAGGGGCCCCTTGATGTCCGGGGCCACACGCAATTGTGTGTTTTGCAAGGTGGTTAACACCGCTACTGTCCATGCTTAACCACAAACCTACAGTATTTCTAAAACCACAGGGAAATGGTTGATATGAATGTAGTTCAGTTCTAAACCCAAGCTCAAGCAGGAAACTCTTTATGAGGCCATTCACAGTACGTTTTAGCATTCCATCATCTGCGCTATTAATTGTACAAGTAGTTAAACTTTTCACGCACAGCAAAACAATGTCAGTTTTAAAACAATGGACCAACAGTATTGAGCTGGGGGCGGGACAGCATCTCAAGTGTATTGTGTTCATTAGCAACAGTGTATGGGAGTTAATGCACCTACAGTATAAACACCTTATCTTCAATTCCAACCTTGTGTGAATGTCCCTTAACTCAAACCCTTAACCAAACCCTACAACCTAAATTGTTCATCAGAATGTTGTTCCTACTTTGGCGAATCGTGTTAATCCTCAAGCACTTTCTGATGGAAACCAAGTATCCTAGAGCCTTAGTCACTTCATGTGTCTTGATTGATCAAATTGCTATCCAATTAGACTGTTCTCACTTTGAATTTGGCAACAGTTGGTTGAACGTTTTGCTACTGAAATCTGTCTGGGCCAAAGCTGAAAGTGTTGTTGATCGTATGGCATGCGTGAGCTCCAGTTTCTAGGTGAAATGTCCACAGAGTCATGCTAAAAGCAATATTTTAATTGTAATAATTGTACTTATTTTTTAAATTATGTTAAAGTCAACAGGAATGCACATTTTATTAACTCTACCCCCTAACTCAAACCCCAACCCTTAACCTAAATGTTAATGAAGATGTAATTTTAGAGAGAAAATGCATTCTCCAAATCATGCTCATTATTGATTATGTGAATGTAATCATTTCCTGGTTTCCATGGGACCAATACCCATGTCTTTGAGACTGCTCGCACAATACACTATCAGTAGCACTAGAGGGAAAGATGATCACATCTGAATTGATGCAAACATGTCTGATAGGGATATCACTTGTCAGTAATTTGGCAGAATGGGGTTGATACCAGGGTACATGAACTTTCGAAAGGAACATGTCGATTTCCCTTGTGATCATGTTGATTACTGGACAGTCATCAAGACAAGTTCGAAATTTGTTTGCTATCATGAGAATCATAGAAGAGGCAGCGAGCACCCAGGAGGTTGTGCTCACTGCGAAAACAGAGAACATTGTAGACCATTGCTATTTCACAGCCGACTACAAATCTGCCATGTGAAAAAGAGCAAAAGTCACAACTATGAAGCATAATTCAGCTGTCTGTTTGAGTTTATCTCCACCTTAAGCATGGAGAGACCAGCATCTTATTTCCTGGAACTGACAATAGGAAGAGGTTACTGTGCTACTTATTAGATGGCTGTTGGACTGCACAGTTATTAATATTGATTTCCTCCTTAGGGAATATAAATTCTGCTATACTGCTGCATCCATATACTAATGATGGGATTTAGCCTTCAGAGAAAAGCCCATTGCAGACTCTGCAAACTGCAAGGGAGACCTGAGAGACCACGTACCCTTATATAAACAAGATAATGTTGCAGCAAAATCGCCAAGCCTTATTACCCATACACATTTGTTCTGGCAAATACTAGTCGGCCATATCTGTGTGTTCTCTTATTGCATTTCCTCTTTACACACAATAATTCACAGCAGCAAACATGCAATTATTGATACTTCTGTCACACAATAATAGCATTGTTCTGTCTCGAGAATGGAATATGTTGACACCCAATTGTATCATTATTCAATTCCCATGGTGTTTTCTGACAGAAGTAATGCAGGCTGCTGCAATTCTTAAAGTTGGGCACAATATTCCTAGGAAGATATGCAGTTCTATTTATTCAAAAGCATTCGATCATAATGTCATGGGTGTTATAGAATACGTTATTTCTCAAGGTTTCCAGTCTACGTGAAAATGAGAGGTATTCCATATTTTCCTTACAGATGAGGGCAGTTTATCTCACTTTATGAAAGTCATTCTGTGGGGAGAATTTTATCATATTGAGGAAAGGTGATAACTCCTCCGGGGAGGCTGGATGTTATGATTAGTTCTGGTATTTTTTTTACACTTATGGCTATACATGTGTGTATATATATATATATATATATATATATATATATATATACACACACACAGTGTTTAACATTTCTGGGAGACAAAACCTACAAATTCGTTTTACTCTCAGAAAAAAAGATACTGTTTAAGGTGCAATGGCCTTCACCGGGGACCTTTTTTGTACCTCTAGTTAAAATGTAGAACTAATTTTTGGTACATAATTGTACCCTAAGAACCTAGTGTGTACTTTTAAAGGAGCATTTAAATAGTTTGTTCCTTTGGGAACAAAGAACATTCCTTTTTGTCTCCTTAAGGGGACTAATATGTACCCACAATATGGGTATCATCCCAGTGACGGCTTTGTACAGTACCTTTTTATTTTCAGAGAGTGCACATTTTGGTAACACTTTATAATAATGGTCCATCATTAATAGGTAATTATGCAGGAATTAATGCAGGACAGATGTGTAGTACTACATTAACATTTTAGTTACTACTATTAAGTAATAGTGAACTGATGACTGAGGTAGTTCACTGTTAGGTAATCATTTATTACTGAAATTGATTTGCCTCATTGAGAACTATTAACTAACTATGGCTATTTTAAAATAACTACTAATGAATTACTAATCAAAACATTAACATGTGTCTAAAATGTGACTGATTATGTTTTTATTGTGAACAAGATCATGAAATGTGCCTTAAGAGAAACATGCACCCCACGTGAGTTTTTTGTGGAAATTAATTTATACACGTAATGGCTACAGTGTCTGGTAGAGTATTATAGTCAGCTTACCTTACAGAAATATAGGGATGAATGTGCCCAACCTGTGTATTCCTTGAGATATCTCTTCTGTTCATTGCAAATTATTAACTTCTGCATGTTAGATATTGCTGGAGGTCTTTTTTAATAACTTTGGTAACCCATAAGTAATGAATTAAGTTTTACCACATAAACATGAAGGAATTACTAATGATCTGGACCATTATTTTAAAGTGAGGGTCATGGTAACGCATTATTAATTAATGAAAAAAAACTTGAATATACAATTTATTTATTTTTTTTATTTTTTTTTTTTTTTACAAAATATGTTTACAATTATTTTTTTTTTTTTTTTTGTCATATATACTATAGGTTAATCTTACAAGAAGTGTTTAATTTTAATGTCATTTAATTGATCCATTGAAAAAAAAAAAAAGAATGAGTGTCACGCCCATCAAGCTTCTAATTCAATCAGGGTTTGCCATATTTGATGCTCGCACTGAAACTGAAAGAAGATTGAGTGCTATTTTGTTCCTCCTTGTCACAGCATGCATTCATTTATTCCACCATAGTTCAGTTTGTGTGAACTATTGTGCTAACTGAACCGCTGCAATTTACATAAACAGTTCTGTGAACAAACATGGAGTGGATGTGTTGCAGTTGGTGTCCATGTTAGCAGTAAAAGTTTGTGTGTAAAGATTTGTCTTTGTGCTTTCTTTGTTTCAGCTTTGTTTGCCACATGGTAAGTTAATGCTGCTTCGAGAGGTCCCAAGTAATTTGTATGGTCCTTCTCACCTCTGGTCTTAGGGCAAACCTTAGGATGGGGGGTTTGAGAGGTTGATAAGAAACCACTCACAGACCATTGAGAAGTCTTTTCCAATGTGTTGGAAGGTCTGGGGCATTACTTTCTGAAGTATCTGGTAGTTGTCTGAGCAGCTGATCTGATGGCTGTGCTTGGCATTTGTTTGTTTTGGTCCTGCCACAATCCAATTAAAATGGAGCCACTCTTCTTTGCCTTGACAATTAGGGAGGGCCTCTGCCATAAACTGACTCCTGGAATGTCATCTGTTCCGATTGTTCACCACAGCAGTATTAGAGAGCAAACAGTAGTAAACACACTTCTTCATGGAATAGTAGACTAATCTCATTTTACTGGAACTGTTATTCCCCCGCACTTACCTTTGATGTGTAAATTAGGACAGAATTTAAGAAATAAACACTACTGTGAGCCAAGAGAAAATGGAGGCTTTGGCAGAGCAGATCTTTTATTTATTTATTTATTTATTTTGAAAAACTGCATCATCGTGATTGAATGTTACTATTTGTCAGCTGTAATGGATGGTTTTTAAAGGGAAATACGCATACTATCCCTAAGGACAACTATCCTTTTTATATGGTCCTAAATGAAGTCATTATAGGCCAGGCTTATATAGTGCAACACTCAGTTTTATACACTATATAACAGGGTGTGCCTGTTCAGTCTCTCTATTCACCAAGGAGTCCTTAGCCTGAAAAAGGTTTAAGACCCTGTCATAAACTAATATGGAAAAACAAAAACACTTGCTTTGTCTTGTAGTTTGCACTTCAGACATGGTTCTGAGAATCTATGCTAATGCTGGTTAAAGTGTCCTGATTTTTTTTTTCTTCTAGTGAGATTATTAGCATGTGATTTGAACCAGTTAGGATAGGTCTTCAAAGGATTTTCTAGGCTCCATCTAAGCATCTCATACAGACTGAGGAGAGACCTTAGCTTAACATGAGAGAAAAAGAGATTTACGGTGAGATTTGGAGTTTAATTCAAGCATTGGTCTCATATTCTTTAATCTAGGCATACCACAGAGCTTCCTGCCACTGGGCAGCCATTTTCCACAGTAGATTGTAACGATGTCTGCTCTGTCTAAAACTATTTAGTAAATTATTACTAATTACCCCCCACAAGCTGCAGTGAATATTAGGAGGCACATCTTCTTATTTCCTCAAACTGCTGAGTACATTTTAAGATGCTACATGAATGTGAGTAAATAAAGCCATCAAAATGTTTTGACTTTTTGCCTTTGCAGCTTCGCTGCATTGTAAGATTGCCTGCTTTTCCTCGCTCTAAAAGGGATCTAAAATGAGCTGTTAGTGCTGCAGCCTATAATATAAATGTGACAAAATAAATTATAAATTGACAAGACTGCAAAGCCTGTTTCAGTAGTCAGGCGGTTTTGGTTAAGAGGGAACCAAGTTATCTTTTTGACATGAATATACATGCCTGCCATGATCCTTGGCTCCAAAAACAATGTGTTATCACTTGAGGTTTGTCTGCATTTAATTTTAACATCAGTACCTGCTTGCGACTTTAGTCTGCTTGTCAGAGACTGCACAGCTGGGCTCTGAGTGAGCATGACAGCCTTGTCACTAGTGGGAATAAGCTGTGCAGAACTTTGGCTTTAGGACTGTTTTTGTCAGAGGCATGAAGGTCCCAAAGAGTCTGTCCCAGGAAAGACTGTCCATGCATCTGTTTCCTCTGTATAGCTCACTTCCCCTCACAGGCTGGAATGCTCTTGAAGCACTGTTTTTTCGATTCACTCCATTAATGTTTGTTAGAAGTATCTTGGTCTTCAAGCAGAAGATTCCGGTGCATTCCGAGGACTATTATTTCTCTAATCCACCTTATTCTTATTCTCTTGTACCTGTTCTACGGACCAGCTAATAATGAACATGTCTTATAAAAACATCAAATATTCACATGTTCACATGAGCATCCATATGGCAAACTTGTACATACTTATAGTATAAACTTGTCCTTACTAGAGGTCTGCACGGGCCTTAAAATGAAACCCAATCCTGACCCATACCTGAAACCATGTGGCCCGACCCTACCCGGCTTGAACAATATGTTGTAACACGTTGTAACACGTCATATCAGACGTGACAACAAATTTCCAATGACAAGAAATTTGTCTACTCACACTGAATGCGAAACTGCTGAAGGACATGACATAATGAGAGCCAATCAGAAGATTTAAAGATTTAATCGCAGAAGTTTAATATTCTGCGATGTGGAACAGGATTTTGGACGAATGAGATTTCACAGTGGGTGGGGCTACACAGTTCGTCGCCACGGAAATAGAAGTGATCAACAAAATGTCCTGACACATGCCACTTGTGGTTGGGAAAAAACGTAGATTTACATGGAAGATATAGCTTTAATCGATTATTGTCACACCGGTTTGTTACACAGTGTTAATTTTCTTTGCTGAAATTCATTGAGACAGACATGATGCTTTTTTTTTTTTTTACAAATAGGGACACCCACTATTTGAAGTAAGGTGCAAAACCTAATTTCTGTATTTTGACTATAAATGATACAACCAATTTTTTCAGCATTATTCAAAAGAATAGCTAAATAAGACAATGATGGACAAAAGGGGGACACATTTACCTCTCCAGTGCTTGGATCTTTTCTGCTGTGATTCCCTGAACTATCTTCTCCAGCACGTCTGTGTCTGCGATTGGCTCTACCGTCCCTTGCTCCCTGCTGAAGGAGTATCGTCCAATGAGCAGCCCCAGAACAAACACGGCCACCCCTGATAGCAGATATTTGGCCAGGCAGGTCCCACTCCGCCTCTGGCCCTTGGGTACCGATCGGCTAAAACGAGAGATGTAATTAGGCTCCTCCTGAAGACGCTCAAAACGTCCATGGGGGGAGACGGAGGGTTGAATGGGTTCGAGATCTGGGTCCATGCCCCCGCCAGAAGAGCTGCTCTCAGGCTGATGCTCCACACACTCCAGCTGGAAGCGGTCCAAACCTGGTTCCTCCAGTTCCTTCTCCATGTCCCATTCCAATTCCATAGAAGCTGCATGCAGATCCTCACTTTCCAGATCTCGCACATGGAGAGGACCGTGGCCAGCACGTACCTTCCTGTACGCCATGTCTGTAACTGTACACACACATAGAAACACAAATAAAGTATAAAGTATTAATTTATTACATTTATGATAATATATCAAAATGATATCAATACATTTTGATCATCTTTAATTATAATTGTAACAATAATAATGTGTAATTACCGGATGTTCAATAATATTTATTAAATTAATTACAATGTAATTACAAACGCTATGCTGTAAAGTGATACTAAGCACACTTTAAACAAAAGCAAGCACTGGTATAAGTTATGAAAACACAATGTAATAACTTTAATGTTGTTATAAATAAATTAAGATAAAAGCTAATCAAAATATATTCCCTTTCTAAACTGTTATATATACTGGGGCATGCTGTCACAGAAGATCGACATGTGTTTACTACAGTGGCGGGCCATACATTTAAAGTCTAGGCCTTCAGTGTGATTCATTCCATTAAGAAAACACAGTTTCACAATGAATAAGACACCCTATGCCTTTGGGCAACATACATTATGTTGCAGCTAACTAGTAATACCAATTGACATTTTAAAACACATCCACAAACAAAAGCCAGAAATGTAAGCGCAGCATAGTTCTAGCGGGAAGACTAGCAGCTATACATCATCGCACCATTAGCTAGGTAACTCCTAGCCAATCACGTGTAAGCCATTGCTTTATAAGTCTGCTCACAATCTATCACATTGCTGTTTCAGTGTGCTAACAGGGCAACCTCCACCACCCCACCATCACCAGTCGAGTCCCGTCCTGCACGGGGGTAGGCTCCTCGCCCCTGCCCCCTATCTCCGGCAGGATATGACAGTTCCAAATACAACTTCTTCGGACCGCCAGACGGGGCTTACGCCAAAGAGAGACATTACATTTCTTTTTATATTCATAAAATAAATGTCATCTTAAATTTCACTCAAGTCTGAAAGTCTTCCTGATAGAACTTGAAACGACACTTAATGCTCAAGCAAGCCTAATTTTAACTGCAGAAATGAACGTCTCCCGAACAGACATTCAAAAATCATAATTTTTCATATGAATCTACCAAGGAGGTCTATAATACATGGAAAAATCTATCTAATAATATTTGCGATTTAAATGTTGTTTGCAATAAATTTCGTTTCGTCAGGGTACACGGTTATACTGCGTTCCATTCAAGTTGGATGTGGGATATTCCTACTTGATATCTCCGACCATAAATGCTTTCCATTCCCCGATATTCGCAAGATGATTTTTAAGGAAACAAAACTGCAATGCTCTCGTTAGCTTAGCAAGGGTTTGACTCTCATTAGAGATGTCTCCTAGCAACCCAACTGATAAACAATGCTGCAGCGCTAGCATTTGTGCTTCAGGTGTACGATTATCAAAAGAGATTATAATTTACCATGTTTTATACACCTGTTTCTGCAGGCGTTTGTTAAACAAGCTTTAATATCATGTAATGTGTAAACAAACTCATTTATTGATTTTACTTAATAAAGTGAATGTTTATCACTTACTTTGTCTATCTCGCTGAGTGTCGACATGTTTGTGTGACATCATGCCCCTGTATCTCGGTGAAATCGGAGTTGAGAATTTCTGCACAAGCCTACAAGTTGTAATTCTGACTTAAAGATGCATTCCATTGCACTTTTCCTAGAAGGAAGTTGGAAAATCCGGCTTTCCAAGTTGAATGGAATGCAGCACTACTTTTCAAAACTTGATCCGACACTGAATGCTCCGGCAGCCTAATTTACACTTAGAAGACTCCTGATGTTGCTATAACAATGCAAAAAGCACTTACCAATTTACTTGAAGTGAAAATCAGTCCTCCTTTCCTGTTTAATAAATTAAGCAATCACACAGTCATGCAGAACATCTCGTGTTTGTAAATCCATAAGGATCTCTTTCTCAACGGCGATAGTGGCAGTGATGACAGCCGACTTACAGCAAGATCTCGCGCTCTTCGCTTTCAAATTACGTACATCACTTAAAGCATGATTGCGTCAATCAAGGCCAGCTAGAATGCCTCGACCGGGACATATCCTAAAGATCACACCCACCAAGAACAAATAAATCAATCTGATTGGCTGATGAATCTGACAATCTGACTTTAGATGCCTATTCACTGCAGTTTTGAGGGATTCTGTAGAAATTCTGAAGGCCTGAGGGGGTGGAGCTCAGACTCATGAGCAGCTTCGGACATGCGATTTGTGAAACAGTTGTCACATTTTGCTTGTACGCATCAAGGAATAAATTCTGACTGGATAAATGTTTTTCTCTATTTGTTTGTAGATTAATTAAGAGTGGAGAATGGTTACAAATACATAGGCAAAAAGGTGATTGAGGATGAAAGGATGAAAAATATTTATTTGGCCATAACGGTGGAAATTGATAATTCGTTTTTGTTTTTATAAACAAGACTTTAAGATATGTGTATGTATACAAAAACTGACTTTCAAAAATAAGTGCGACAACTAGCCCCTTATATCCCCAAAATATATCGGTGTAAGCAGGGTTGCTTTGTCTTCATTTTAGTATTTATGTGGCGAGTATTCCATGACAACCTATTCTCTGTACAAACCAGGAATGTTTTTGGAAGGGTTATACAAGCTCACAATTTGACTTTTACTACTAAAAAGATCATTAAGGGTAATGACTTGGTTGGTTCAAATTCATAAAAGAGAACCCAGTGTCTCAGTGAACCATCAAATTTAACTATCCCTTTAACAGATACCACCATCAAACTCAAAACAGCTCAATCGATAATAACAAAACTCCAGACTGCCCAGAAATACCAAACTGCATACAGGGCCATTATCCAGACCTTAAATAGATTCCTTTAAAATATTACATAAATAAATAAATAAATACAGAGTGAAAAATCAGCTGTTGACACTAGGCAGTAATTTAGAGGCAGAGAGAAGTCTCTGATAAGATGGCCACCGGGTGCAGGGGTGGTCTGTTAGGCTCCACACTTGCCCCTTTGCTTAACCTTTTTCTACAGTCATTTTATATCTTATTTGGTATTTTTCAACAATTGCTCATCAACATTAAAGGAATCTTCAGCCAAAGATGGATTTTAAATGTTGGAATGAGGGATAAGGGGTTTTGTTGCATATGGCTGCTTTGTTTGTGGTTCCTGATAAGTCCATGTGGTTTTGGTGTCAGTGCTACTGGAAATGAAACACAGAGTATATCTGTTGAACTCATGCCCATGGTTGATAGACCAAAACTGAACTTTTTCAGCCAAGGATACCACATTATTTATTCTACCTGCTGACAAAACAATCATCATCAAGGAAAAGAAAGTCATCAGCATGTCAAGAGAAGCAAATGGTATGGTCCAAAGGTTCTACTGATTATTCTCGTGCTCAGCGGTGACATATAGATGAATCTAGGACCATCAACAAACCAACATATAACTGAACCAGTAAGTGGATCGACTGAGTGTAATCCAGGCTGGAGTGTGAACTGTGGTGCAGAGATCAGTGGACCATCAGGGTGTAAGCTGGGAGCTGTTGGGTGTTTGGTCAAACTCCCCTTGTATATTTTACAGGATGTGCCCATGCTTGAAACATCAGAGCTCTGTATTAGTCCTGTCCTTGATTCAGAGAGTTTTGGTGAGTCTAAACCATCCCTTATCTGTGAACAATATAATGTTTTGTCTGGAGTAAAGCAAACAAACAAACAACAGGTACTTTATGGAAACTCAAAGACAAAAGGAGCCATCAACCATGCTGCACAGAAACAGAAACAGTTTAAATTATTTCAGACTGTAAACCATGCCAGAGTGATTTGGGAATCAAGAATCAAACCACAAGGTATTTTAGGGGGTACCTGAAAATCCGAAGTATTATATCAAAGAGGGATCAAGTTGAGCATCTGCTTATGAACTCAAACCTGGACTTTTTAAACACTGAGTGAAACTTGGTTGTCTACCAGTACACCAACATGCATGATTGATGTTCCTGGTAACAGTTGTTACAGAAAAGATAGACCATCATGAAGAGGAGGGGGAGTCACGATTTATATTAAGGATACTTTTAAATGTGCTGAAGTGAAACTAGATATTGCTGGATTAGAATGTTTGGCGTTAAATGTTATAATGTCCCCTAAAATGAATTTTAATGTTGTGATTTTGTATAATCCACCCTCACATTATTCTTCTTTTGATTATAATTTAGAGGAATTGTTGAAGTTTTTAAACTGTCGTACTGAAACAATTTTATTTGGAGATTTTAACATAAATTGGGTAGACAAACGTAGTAAGCAAAAATTAAAATCAATTACAGCCAAACATAAATTCAACCAGTTAATAAAAGGTCCAACAAGGATAACAAAAACAAGTAAAACTCTTACTGATCTTGCATTTACAAATAAACCTGAAAGGGTAATAAAAATATATGATCTGCTGACAGGTTTGTCCGATCATAAAATGATCCTGGTTGTTAGAAAATTGACAAAGAAACGTTTGCAGAGTAATTTTCGTCAAACTTTTAAACCAGGAGTAGTAGGCATCCCCAAGAGTAAAATAAAAAAAAAAAATTGAAAATGATATAAAAAATATTAATTGGAATGATGCATTACAAATTGGTGACCTGGACAAAAACTGTGAAATTGTGATGAGAACCATTGAAAAAATTATTCAAAAGTATACACAACCATTAAAATGTAGACAAAATAGTGCATCCTTACTATGGCTAAATTCAGATATCCATCAACTAATGAAAAAGAGAGATCTTGCTTTGAAAAAGTCTTTGCTTACAAAAACACAGACAGATATTCTAAGCTTTAAATCATTAAGAAATAAAGTAGTTAGTGAAATGAGAGAGGTGTAAATCGCATATTTTGAGCAATTGATTGCAGAATCAGGAGGAAATAGCTCATCTCTTTGGAAGTACATTAACAAACTTTCTAAACGAGAAGGTATACAAAGAAAACCATTGTTGGAGCTGCACATAAATGGAAGACTTAGTACTGATAGCACTGAAATTGCTAATGAATTTAATAGATATTTTATCAAGTCTGTGGAAGAACTTGCTATATGTTTTGAACCTGTACAATTACCTCAGTATGCAATAAAAGACATACTCTCATCCTTTTATATCTCTGAGGTGGATGAAGATACTCCAAATTATTAATCAATTGAATAAATCAAGGGTTAAGGATATATTTGGAATGGATACCGCATTTGTTAAAAAACTGTAGTGCTTGTTTGATATAGCCCTTGGTAAATTTGATAAATGTATCTATTAAAGTAAATTCCCCTCAAATTGGAAATCTTCTATTATAACCCCAATTTTTAAGGCAGGATCAATTGATGAGGTTCAGAATTATAGACCAATTTCTATACTCCCTGCAATTTCTAAAATTCTGGAAAAGTTGGTAGCTCAACAACTTATCAACTATCTAGAAAAAAATGATCTACTTCACTTTAAACAGTTTGGTTTTAGGCCTAAGTATTCAACAAAAATGGCAAACTGCTTTCTCACAGAATTTATTAAGGGAGCTTTAGATAATGGTAATGTGGCAGGCACAGTATTTTTAGACCTCAAAAAGGCATTTGATACTGTGAATCATGAAATACTCCTGCATAAATTAAATCTGTTTAGTTTCTCACAGCAGGCAATAAATTGGTTTAGATCATATTTAGAATCTTGAGATCAGTGTGTTAAAATAAATAACTCAAGATCATCTTTACGAAACAATGAGATGGGTCTCCCTCAAGGGTCAATTTTAGGTCCACTGTTGTTTTGCTTATATGTCAATAATTTACCAAATTGTTGTACGGAAACTAAATGTCAGTTATATGCAGATGACACAGTCATTTATGTATCAGCACAGACTCCACGCTTAGCTGAAGATATATTAGCAAATTAAATGACTAGAGTGTCACAGTGGCTGCAAAACAACTGTTTGACCTTGAATTGATCAAAAACTGTCTCAGTGTGTTTTTCAATTAGAAGGAAGGAAATGAATGGTTTTATAATTAAGATCAATCAAAAGGCAATAGAGACAGTTAATGATTTTAAATATTTAGGTGTTATTTTAGATTCTCAATTGAAATTGTATGTGCATGTAAAGAGGCTGTGTAGAACAATCAGAACAAACCTTAACTGTTTTTATATGATTAGACCGTATCTATCCCTAAAAGCAGCTAAGTTATACATACATACAATGGTCTTCTCACATTTATCTTATTGTGTGACTGTCTGGAGTCAGTTTTCTCAACTGACCATCAAACATGTTAGATCTCTATATAAACAAACACTAACAATTTTGGACAAGAAACCAATTAGATGGCATCATTGTAATATTTTACAAAAAAATAGTTTTCTTAGTTTTGAAAATGTTATAAATTTGTCTCTCATTAAAATGTTTTTTTTTTTTTTAAATGTGTAAATAATCTTGCTCCAGATATCATATGCCAATTAATATCAAAACAGAGTAGTAAGGGGATCACTACAGGAGGTGCAACTAATCAGAATTGCACAGTACCGAGGAGAAAAACTAAATTTGCACAATCCACATTTTCAGTTCAAGGTACACTGCTTTGGAACAGCCTACCAGCTGAACTGAAAATGCAAACAGAGTTGAACATTTTTCAAAGAAATCTAAAAAAGTGGTACAAACAAAAGCAGGTTTGTGAACACTGATGATCGTGCACAGTCTCAGCTTTCTTTTATTATTGTTATATTTTTTTTTAAACTTTTGCTTAGTTTTTTAAGTGATTATTGTTTTATTGTTGTTAAAAAAAAAAAAGCCTAACCAGGGACTGGGGCTGCAAATTAGCCTTTCGCTAGAAGCCTGTATGTGGAGCATCAGCTACTTGAAATTGTAGCAATGTTTCTGCATTGTCCCTGTTAAATAGACTAATAAATAAATAAATAGAAGGAAATAACTTTGAAATGACCAGAGGTGGATAGTAATGCGCTTCATTTACTCCATTACATTTACTTGAGTAACCTTTTGGTTTTATGGTGGATACTTTGGGTAATTATTATTATTATTTTTATTATTATATTTATTTATCACACATTATACATTTGCACATATACAGTGAAATTATTTTTTTCCACATATCCCAGCTAAGCTGGGGTCAGAGTGGGGTCAAGTACATTTACTTGAGTAACTTTTTGGTTTTATGGTGGGTACTTTGGGTAATTGTACTTTTACTTGAGTAAAGTTTTTGGCTACTCTACCCACCGCTGGCAATGACTAAACTTTAATATTCAACACACGTTTCAACGAAAATGGCGATTTTCTTTTCTGTTCTGTTTCAGTTTCTCGCTCTTTTATGGGAATAAAAGGATATAATTTATTTATTTTGTATTTTTTCACTTTTAAATAGGCATTGCAGAATATGAGAAGAGAAACCTGAGAGGAAAATGCTATGCTTTTTCTTTCAATATCAATCTTCAGTGCCCAACAAAGCTTCCATTATTTTAGGCTGCTGTTCCATGAGATCTGCTCCAGAGCTTCATTTACAATTTGACCCCTGCAATGGTATGGGTTTTCAAACTCTCAGGACAGTGCTAACCCTCTTCTCCTCATCTCCTTTCCATTCCTCCTACATCCACGTGTTCATCACTTTGCTCACAGACTGAAAGCTGACGTTCAGTCACCAGAAACATCAATATTTTAATGCTTTCGACTACCCAACAGAGCCATCAATTAAAGTAGAGAGGAATACACCATCTTTGACTTTTTCTTAGTGATAGATGAGACGGAAAATATGCTTTTTCGCATGCTGTGTTTACAGCCTGATAGAGCCATCCCACACTTAATATTGATAAAACAGTGGGTATTATTCACTAATACACATGTTCTCATGTGTTTTCATGCAAAATGTCCACAGGATTTACAACATGTGCACATGCACATAAATGTGTTCGCACAGTACCCTCATTCAAATATATTGTAGTTCTAAACTATACATGATCAGCTGCATTATACTGTAAAACCTATCCCAGATTGAGCTATAATGCAGATAATTTTTGTTACTCTGAAAATTTTAAGAATTATTGTAGGGTCACTAAGTTATTCAGTTTTTAATAAAATGTAGGGGAGACCAGGGCTAGTTGTCACACTCTTTACTTCAGTGAATATTTCTTAGGGTAAGTTTAGTTTTAAGAGTCAGTTTCTTCATAGCCTTAAATACCTTAAAGTATTGGCTACAAAAAAAAGCTATTGAATATTTCCTCCATTATTGCCTAGGTTAAAAGACACAGTTCATTGTTTAAACACACGTTGACGTTTTGTGACAACTTTCCCCAACATTGGGGCATGATATCACACTATATAGATTAAGTTGTCACAATGAAACCTGCCATTAAGTGGTGCAGGTTTCTTGTGAACTTTGGCAGACACATGTTCCCCCTCTCACCCTCTTCCCATCACAACATTTTAAAAGTAAAACAATTATGAAGCAAAATATGATTCATAAAATACTAAAAATGGAAAAGGTAACAAACAAAAATATCAAAATATTGTTTTGGCCAACATACGTATATTGTAATGACATATATTGCAATGACCTGATTTTCATGAAAAATACCCATGTCCTAAGGACACATTTAAACATTTCAGTGGAAATCTGCCTTCATACTATAGTTGACCTTTGCCATAATGTATAAGATGTGGTTTGATTGTATACCCAAGACCTATAACAAAAATATAATGATAGGGATTTCTAACTCCAAATCATATTGTTACTATGCAACTAGCAAGGACTTAACTAAAATATCCAAACCCAATAATTAGAAGGGGACGCACACATACTTTTGGCTCTAGTGTGTTTGTCAAAGTTTGATTTAAGCTAGGAACTACACTGTTACTCTGTGAACAATGGACCCAGGATAGCAAATGCCTTGTGTTTCTGGATTTATCCTATTAAATATTTATGAAACCTGTCAAGACAGCATTTATTTTTCCCAGTAATAGGTATAGACAGGCTGAGTAGATCATGTCACCCCCCAGCGGAGGAAGGCCCAGGTACTGCTTGGGGCAGGCAAGACAGCATGTTGGGAAAAGCAAGAGTAATGGCATCTATCAGAAGATACCAGAAGATTATTGGCCTTACTGCCACAAAAATCATCCAGCATGGACTGTGTCTATAACACCCCCAATATACTACAGACACCTCATGGATGTGACAAGCTGTTACACAAACAAATTGCCTACATAGAGTACACTGAGGTGCTAACTTAAAATGATCTGGCTGCACTGAGAGAAGTTGATCAATATCTCTATTGAACAAGGTTTATCTTAGAAACCATTCACCTAATTTAACTATTCATTCAAAATAGATTGCATTGAAATAATAGGGTTCCATGAAATCTACAATAATAGCAACAATGCACCAGTTTCTATGTGCACTCAGAGGCTAGGGTGGGTAATTAACAAGACATCTGTAATTAAACACAACAAAACCAAACTTCTGGTACAAGAAAGCATTAGAGTCTTTACTCAAAGTGCCTATATTTTCCTATTCTTTTGTCTTTGCAGGGGGTGAGCAGGACAAGAAAAAAATAGGAATAGGAAAAGAGCAGAGAAACATCTCACAGTGTTGTCCCACTTACCTGTCATCACTTCTGACACAACCTTGTCAGTTACCTTAGTTAGAAAGAATGGACCTAGCTGTCAATCATGCCAGTTGCTGCTCATGTCACATAGGACCAGCAAATACAAGTCCAAAATAATAAGCAAAGTCTGCAACTAATAAGGAAAGATTTTATCCACCCTCATACAGCAACTAATAATAATAAAAAAAAAAAAAAAAAAAAAAAAAAAAACAGTTCTATTACAAAGAGTTTGATAATAGGAATATGTTGGAAATAAAGTGAATTACCAGAGTATTTCTGAATTGTGTTAAGGAAAGTACATCCACTTAAATACCCACAACAATTTGATTCCAAATTCTGACAGTTCTAATAAGGATGAGGGTTTTACAATGTCAGAGTTGATGGATTTCAATTCTGAAGTTTCTCAGCATGGGCTCACAGAACTAGACATCCACTAAATTTACAGAGACGTGTCGTCATTACCCTACAAGACAATTCTGAACTCATAGTAGCTGAACCACAACATAAAGTCATGGCAGAAATAGGCCAGGCCACAAAAAGCATATACAAGCCCAAGACACCATAGAAAAGCACTATTTTCATATCACATCTGAATAAAATATGCCTCCTCAGGGGTACATGGTATATGTCTCGCAGGCCTTCCCCTCATTAAATTCTAAAATATACAGGCATTTACCAGAAGGTTGAACAAGACCACAGATGTGTTTTTCCCTAAACCGCAAGGTGAATATACTGTAAGGGTTTAAATATTGCTTTGCTGATGACTCCTATAGCAATTTATGTTAAAACAGCACTTATACATCTTTTATGTTTATCCCGTGAGGGGGAATTAAAAAAAAAAAAAACATTGAGAGAAATTTGAATTTATTGGTAGCAGTTAGGTCCATATGCAAATAGTACTTACTGTATACTTTTAAAATGTAAAGAACACTTAATTCCGAAAATGTCCACTCGCTAGACAAGAAAATTCAGCAAAGTAACTATGAACTTCGAGCAGGAAGTGGATTTCTGAAATGTTGACTTGAAGTCAGATTTTTTCACATATGAGTCCTCTTTAAATCTGTGTGTGCTTGTAAGTTATTTTCCCGCTGATTGGGCTTTTTCAAGCGCAGTATAGCCGACTCAGGTGAGTCAAGTCCCGTCTTTCACCAGACCATGTTGATATGTTAATTTTGCTCATCAAAAATGTAGCTTCTGAGTAAGCGGCCTTGAAAATGACTGTTTTAGGCAAGGAATGCCATTTTTTTAAATATTGGTTAACGTTCTCTACCGGACAGCTGTCATATTAGATCAATGGCTAATGCATGACTGCACGTAGTGAAATTAGCAAAAATGTTCAGCACATTTTTTCTCTCTAGTATATTTGGCTTACCTGTTAATTATTTTCAACAATGTCCTTACTGTTTTAATATGTTAACTAAATTTTACTTGGTGAATTCTGTTTAGAACAGGCTATTAGGGTTGCACTATTGGTCCTGCACTATTCATTCAATTGTTTTCAATAAATAAACCTGTATTTGCTAAAGGTGAATGAGTGTCATGTTCTATATTTAATGTACAATGATACTAATGCAAGGCGAGCACGTCGATGATAAATGTCCCTTTTCAGTGGAATTAAGCATTGGATTTGGAATCAAGTATTTTAAATGGGTCACATAAACAATTTTTTTTTTTTTTCGTTTTGACTGTTTTCTGAAGGTTGGCTTCTTTTTAGACTAGTCGACTCCAAAATTTTCGTTTAAACGTCAGTGAAATTAGTCGTTCAGCACATCCCTAATATAAACAGATTTAAAATGGGAACTTGAGAAGACACACTTATGGACTTTTGCATAGACTTATGGATTTTTATAGAATAGCCATCGCCAAGTGTTCCTGGAAAAACAAACAGTAAAAAGCAATTGTTTATCTAATTAGCATCACAGGGGCACAAAAGGATAAGAGCTGGTTTTAAGCATCTCGTCCAGCTAGTACAAAAGATCACCCCTTAGAAATGAAGACATGCATACAACTTCAAAGAAACGATTAAATGTGTTTAGTCTATGTTTATCTGGTGCTGTGCAATTGCTACATGGAATAATGTATGAAGCCTAAGAAATGCACAATGCAAACTAAGAAATTTTCCAAAAGCCTTCCGCTGCTTCATTTGAAGTGCCCAAAGCTTGTGCCTCAACAGAGATCAAGTCCAAGTGTGTATACGTCTTTTTGTTAGCCCAGTTTCCAGGAAGCTATGAATTCCTCCAGGACAGATCGTGTTTATACTGTGATGCACTGTGCTTTTAAAAGAGTGAATTGTTGATTCTATGCTGTTATGCATAGACATGGAAAACACCTAAACACAATATTTCAGTGAACCAGTGAATACAGCCATTTATTCTGCATTTATTGCTGCATCCTTAATTAAGAGAGAAATATATATATATATATATATATATATATATATATATATATATATATATATATATATAAATCCAGTAAAATTCACATAAAATCCAGTTTTCCATAAAAAGCAGAGCTTTTTAACGGCAAATCAGCATAGACCTGTCGTACCAAGTAGCTACCTAATAGCTTTATGTATATTAAAAACGATTACATACAGTATGTTTCAGTGTATAAAAGTATATTTATTTAAATGTATGACACATCTGAAAAGTCTATAGAAAGCTGACAAAATAGAATAAAAGGGTTGTAACTTGTAATGCAACATGATCACACAGGAAATAAACATATTGCTTCCGAAAGTTAAAGGGAATGTTCACCCAAAAATGAAAATTATCACATCATTTACTCACCCATGCCATCCCAGTTGTGTATGAATTTCTTTCTTCTGCTATACACAAACAAAAGGTGTCACAAACCGCACACTTCTGCACTATTCAATGCCATTTTGTAGTGTAAGTAGTGCGAGTAGTATGTTTACACTGAAAATGCAGCAAAAAGAAGTGTACTTTAAGTACCTGGATGATGCAATTTTTCAACCATCAAAACGGAGTGTGGAATCCATCAAAACGGAGTGTGGAATGTTGGACACTTCATGCACTCAGCACATGTAGCTTGCTGTACATTGCGGAAGGGGCAGAGTTACCTGGCTGCGCTGCTAGTCTAATAACACAGTTGTAAATAATGAAGAATGTAGCAGCTAGTAAAATTTCAGAGGATACATCACCTTACAAATGTGAGTTGAATTCTTTACCATCACCCCAAGCTGTGTGAATATGTACAGTGTTTAAGATATAAGTGTTGAACTGAGGTCGGCTAACGTGCTAAAGCTAGCGGCAACACAACACGTGGGCTTGAAACGTCACTTCTGTCAGCTGTTAAATGGTGAAAACTTCTGTGTAGTAAAAAAAAAACAACAACAAAAAAAAAAAAAACATTAAGTGTTCCATTTGGGACGATACTACACTTTGAAAATTCATACACTACATGGCTGAGTGCATAGTATATTTTATAAGTGCATAGTGTACAGTGTGTCGTTTGGGACACAGCTAAAGATTTTTAGGAGAACATCTCAGCTCTGTTAGTCCATTCACTTCAAGTCAATGGTGGCCAGAACCTTGAAGCTCCAAAAAGGACATAAAGACACCATAAAAGTAATCCATATGACTTAAATCCAGTTAAATCCATGTCTTTTGAAGCTATATGATAAGTGTGGGTGAGAAACAGATCAATATACTTTTTTTATTATAAATTATCCTCCCTTCCCAGAAGGTGGCGATATGTGCGAAGAATGGAAGAAAAATGACTTGATCTGTTTCTCACGCAGACCAATCATATTGCTTCTGAAAACACGTTCACACCGAAGCTGAATGTGGCCCAGATCTGATTTTTTTGCACAAATCTGATTTTTTTGTTAGGTTGTTCACATGATATTTTAAATATAGCCCATATCAGACACTGGTCTGAACAGCCGACACTCTTTAACTGACCCGCATATATGTAGCACTCCTTGAGCATGTGCATAACAAACTTCGGCATGTTCATCATTATAGTATGAATAATGAATTAAATTATAATTAAAAATATAATTACCAGTTTTTAACGCAGATAGGACACATGCCTCTCTGATAATATGTCCACAAGTGATAGAGAAAAACCGTTGATAAATAAATTATTTTTATGTAGTCATTTGCCTTTGTGGTGGAATTTAAATAATCATCGAAGTTCAAGTGTAATACTACCTATAAGTGAAACATAAAATGGAAACTTAAAATGGAAAGACTGCAGGAAAAATTACATTAAATATTTTATAAGGTAAGAAGAGTTATCTTTATTTCATATTTCCATTGACTGGCTTGAATTCGTATTTTGAACAGTTTGAGAAATATAGAAACTGTGTTTTCTGAATGAGTGACACAAGCAAAGAGCGCCGTTATTTAAATCTACATCTGTATCTTTTCATACGCATATTTAACGTGCAATCCAAATGAATCGCTGAATGCTGAACTGCTGAAGCCTATACTTTTATTTTCTTTCCTTAAAAAGAAACTGAATGCATTAACTAGATAGATATGACACTTGGAGGCATATATATGTTGGAAATCAAGTGTGTAAATGACAAATGTTGAGGTAGATTCAAGTAAAAATCACATTGAATCTGACCTGGCTGTTTACACCGAAGTATCCAATTTATTTCCATATATGAAAGTGGCGCAGATTGGATTTGAAAAAGTCAGATTCAAAGCACTTTTGGCTGTTCACACGATCATCCAATTAACAGATCTGTGTCACATGTGAGTGAAAAAATCTGATTTGGCCACATTTAGCTGCGGTGTGAATGTAGCCAGTGTGTATCCGAAAACAGAACTTCTACGAAGATCTCCTACGAATACTAATGAGACCTTTGTGCATGATATAGCCTATTAAAGGAATAGTTCACCCAAAAATGAAAATGTGCTGATAATTTCTCACCCTCAGGCCATCCAAGATGTACTTCACAGCGCACATCACAGCAATGTAGGGAAGTGAACATTTGTAGTTAAAAAGTATATAAGTATTGTTTTGTTTCTCAAAATAATAAATTGTTTGGGTTCAGAAGAAATTTATTTGTCGACTGGAGTCATGAGGATTATTTTGATGCACCCTAAATATTAATTTTGGAGTACATTCACTTGCATTGTTTAGAGGAGGAGGCCTGAAATAAAATCCTAAAAGTCTTAAATTCTGTTTTGATGAAGAAAGAAACACATTTTCATTTATGGGTGAACTATTCCTTTAACTACATAAATCAAGCCAAAGTTTGCCATGCACTGAAATAAATTAGAGCTTTATAATCAAGGGTAGTGAGCTTTGGATGTGGGCAGTATGCTTAGCCATCAGAGAGTTCAAACCACCATCCCCTCCAATTTGCAGTGAAAACCTCAAACATGTTTGTCTAAACAATGAAACCATGACCTTGAGTCCCATTTAATCTAAAGGTTGTATTCCTAGCACAGTCATCCACCAATGAACAAACTGTGGTCCCCATCTCACCATGATTTAGAAAGTGTTTGATCTTTGCCATTCATGATAAATTGACAGTGCCACATTAAATGCCAATACAGAACATGACATTGGGCTTCATTTGTCCAGGCTGAGTAATGTGTGTGGATCCCTATGATGAGGCTAGTCCACATATACTTAGTATTCTCAATAGCTTCATTAAATAACATCAAGCTATAATCAGATATCACTGGTTGGTTTGGGGCCCAATAATGAAGGTTTTTCTGTCTAATTCTGCAACCAGCCCTTGTTCATCACACAGTTTAGGCCCAAGTGTTGATTTCTATAACCAAAGCTTTGATGTGAGGGCAATTCCAAAGACAAGCACAAAAGAGGCCTCCATTTCTTTAGCCTGATCAAGTCCAATTTGGTAACTGATATGATTTCTGAATATTTATTAATGATCATAGAAAGAGCAATGATCAAAGAGGACAGTACTTGCACAGCCTACATTCCCAAAAGCCATACGTCTTATCAAGTTTCTCTTTGTTTAAAGTCACCAAGTGCCAAGGAGAGAATATCTATACACAGAGCCACACTGCTGCTCCGTGTACACTGATCGGGCTTTATCTTCCAACAATGTCACAAATAGAATGTCACCTTCTGGTGTAAATGAGGACTTTCCCATCTGTAACACACTGATAGATGGACACAGTGCCTGTCAAACATCACTGGCAAACATACAGAAATAATGAAGTAGCACAGGTGTCTTCAACCATTTTCAGGCCAAGGACCCCTATGTGGGTAGAGAGACGGAGCAGGGACCCCTGTTACATATTGTATAAAATCGAGTGTTGTGTTTTATGCCTATAAAAACGTGTATGGTTGTCACATCTAGATGTGTTTTTGTTCATGTTTTGTGTTAATGTCTTTTATTTTGAAAAGTAGTTCCATGTCATGTTATTTCCTGTTTCCCTGCCATGTCATGTGATTCCCTGTTTCCATTTCAAGTCATGTGATCATCCTGTTTCCCTCATGTTCATTGTGTCTGTTTCCCATTGGTTCACAGTCTTGTTATTGGTTCTATCATGTCATTGGTTTATGCTCATTGTCTTGTTATCTTGTTCAGAGTTCTGTTTGTTCATTGGTTTATGTTTCCCATGTCCATGTATTTAAGTCTCATGTTTCCATTGTATCAGTGTCAGGTATTGTGTTTAAGTAACGTTGTTAAAGCCAAGCCAAGCCAAGCCAAGCCAAGCCAAGCCAAGTCCATGTTTATGTTTATGTTTATGTTTATGTTTATGTTTATGGTTTGGTTTCACATTTGGATGTATCACTCTTCATGTAAATCAACTGCACCTGGGTTCTTCACTTCATCGTCATCGTCTGTCTGTCATTGCCAGCCCAACGTTACAGAATACCTGACCGACTATGAACCCAGCAGTTCAGCTCCTACGCTTTCATCAGGGAAATCGGCCCCTGGAGGAATATGTAGAGGAATTCTGTGCTCTGGCCTGCAGGGTGGATTTTAATGAGGTGGCCCTCAAAGACTTTTTCAGTTTTGGGCTAAATGAGCCGGTCTGCTCCATGATGCCAGGAGGCAAATCCAGTGGACTCTGGCTCAGTCCATGGACTATCCCCTGGTGCTGAGTGGTTCTCCTTTCACTGTGGGAGTGGCTGATGAGGGATTCAGCACTCCCACAAAGCCTGCCATGTTCCACGAGCTGGGTCACACACCTGCCACGTTCCACAAGCCAGCGTCCCACATCATGGTCGACGAGCCAGCGTCCCACATCATGGTCGACGAGCCAGGGTCCCACGTCATGGTCGACGAGCCAGGGTCCCACGTCATGGTCGCTGAACTTGCACCACCTTCTCCCCCAGATCCTGAGTCTACTCCATGCAATGTCATGCCTCGGCCTGCTCCATGCCATGTCACAAGCAAGCCTCTGCTCCACGGTCCAGGCCCGCCTCTGCTCCGCGGTCCAGGCCCGCCTCTGCTCCGCGGTCCAGACCCGCCTCCGCTCCACGGTCCAGACTAGATCTGGTGCAGATCAATGCAAAGCAGAGGGTGCATCCGCATCTGTAACTGTTGTCACCTTGTACTTTTCACTGACAGCAATTTTTCTCAGTGTGCGCTTGTCTTTCAAGAGTTTATCATTAAATGCAGAGCAGTCCAGTCCAAAATGAAGATGTACGAAAAGCATTGCCTTCATGACCTTTACACTGGCCATGTTTACATGCAAACAAATAATCTGTTTAGAATCTGACTGATAGCTTAATTGGATAAAAAACCTTAATGTAAAACCAAAAAAGATCTGATTGAGCTGGATCCAAATGAAATTTCCATCCAATTGAAGGGGGTGGTGTAGACCTAAAATAATCAGATTAAAATGAAATATTAACCATGCAAATGTTTGTATCCAACTACTTTCTCAATCGTATTCAAAACACCTTGCGCTCATGTGCAGAGATGTGGTGTGTATGTATGTTTATACATAATACTCTTCGCGTGAACCTACAAAGCAATGACAAAATGCATTATTAAGGGTATGCAGGCTCACACTGAATATTCTGCAGGGCACATGTTCTTTCATGACATAAAGTAAAAAAGAATGTTGTTTCATTAACTTTAAGCAGCAGGTGCGGTTCTGGTTTGGCGGTTAGCAGGTTCCATTGCGTGAACGTGACCACTCGACTTCCTGACGTCAAAACCATAATTTCTAAAGCATTTCTTCTTTGCCATAGTGACAGTCGATCGTACACAATAGATTAGGAAAGTAAATGTTAGATTATGTTTTACAAGATATGATGCAATGTGAACACAGTAAATAGCCTAAACATCCTCCTCAAAACTTATGTTAAATTACACACGGTTATAGGCTTTGAATTAAAAACCTCAAATATATCGGTAGACTATTAATAATAATATCTAGGTTTTAGACGTAGGCTATTTATATCGTACAAGAGTAAAACTCTTCTTCTAACAGTCATTTAACACTACAAGCATCCCTTCTCTTGTTGTTTTAGATAGCCTTCCTTTTTTTCCCTTGAATGATTAAAAGCTCTGTTCCACCATCATTATTGCTTAGTGGTTTTTGCCTAGCGTCCCTTCCGCAGATGTTGCTTAAAGTCCCTATTATTTTGTTTCCATTCCACATCTGTAAACTCCTTTAATGACAACTCTTAGCCACATGTCTTTGTACTCGCATCCATAGATGCCTGCGGTTAGATTGGAGGAGGAATGGGCATGAGGCAAATACATGGTAAAGTCAGATAGGGTATTATAAGCTGCTTCTAATTCTTAATTTGCCAAGTAGAGTGAGTTACTTAAGAAGAAAGCTTTTCTGGCATATTTTTTAGATATCTCAACAAAGCAAAAACACCAATTACAGACTTTGGAGCCATTCTCACTTTCTCAGCCTTTATCCTCTTCTTCAGAACACAACGACTGACGCTCTTCGCATGCGCAGAAGTTTGGTTCGGAAAACATGTAATGCACATGTAAATGAATATTCAAACCCCCTCTGAAACCAGCTAACTCACCAGCCTGTCTAGAATGGGCAATCAGCTAAATACAGCCAACCAGCTTAGGATGGTTTTAGCAGGTCTTTTCAACGGGGACAGCAGGTCTCTGCAACATTTTTGACATGAAGTGACTAATTAATTTTCCTTGTTAATCCCTGTGCCAAACCTCCTCCAAAAAGAAAAAGACAGACAGACAGACAAACAGAAAGAAAAACAGACAGACCCTGTCCATGCAGAATAAAACAACTTTTATAAGGGTACTAAAATGGGGTCTTCATCTCATATGGGTGATCGATTTTATACATATATTTCAAAATTAATGTTCATTTCATTGAGTAAAAATGTGTAATGAGGAAAACAATGACTTAATGTATGACTTAAATTATGTTGATTTCAGAGTCACCTTCTTGTGTGTGTGGAACGTTAAGGACCGTGTATGCCAGTTTGATAATCTCAGCGGTAACTATTTATTTACACTAGGCAAGTAAGCTATTGTTTGAAAGCAAAAAGCAACTAATAATAAAAAAATAAAAACTGTGGGCTGTCATCTGCTCAATCGCACAGCACGACCAATGCAAAGCAGACGCGTTTAGTCACGTGACCCTCCACTGCAGCGCTGATAAACCTGATGTGTGTCACGCTTTGAGCGGCGGTCGTGTGAAGGGTTTGTCCAGGCTGCGCTCTTCTACTGACTATTGCTGTTTAGTCACACTTTAAGATTTGGCATGCAGCTGCAAAGGACTTCTCTCTCTCTCACTGTTGCTCTTGTGTGAGTGAGTGAGCGAGTGAGTGAGAGATTATTACAAATGTCATTGGTGGATCAAACAATAATTTGCGGACCTCCTGTGGTACCACCGCAGACCCCCTGTTGAAGACCCTTGAAGTAGCATTTTGATCCAGCAAGTCCAACCTCGGGGGCTTTTTTTACAAAAAAAACAAAACAGTCCATACTTCTGTCTTAGTGCATGATTGCCCGGGTGTATTATATATAAATATAATACACCCGGGCAATCATGCACAAAGACAGAAGTACGCACTGACATACAATGCACATGACACACTGGCTGTTGACTCAACTGTGATGTGTCAGGCAGGTGTAATTGGCTGTCATCTCACAGAGCTCACTGGTGACTGGTGTTTCAGGGGTCTGATGAAGAGATCAGGCAAGCTCATGTGTCTTCCCCATCAAAACATACAGCTCGTGTCTCAGAATTCACTGACACTAACTAGAACAGCAGAGACAGCTTAGCCTACCACATCAATGTCAACGTATCATATTGCAAAACTTCAGATTTAATTTTATGCTAATTTAATGCACATCCTAAATTTGTTCTGTCTTTTTCATTGTTTAATCTATGTGATCTCATTAATATTTGTAGGTATTCAGACTTAAAGTGTGGTTCTAGCATGTTTACTATTATACTTTTGGATAGACACTGAAACATGCAATATCAACATATTGCCAGCATTTAAAACAAACCCTCATGCTGTGGGGTTCACAAAATATTGATTTCATTTAATAGGTAGAATGATCTATACATGTGTATAATTAGGACTGTCAATTTAACAATTTAAACAACATATATATATATATATATATATATATATATATATATATATATATATATATATATATATATAAATTGCAGTCATTAATTCCCCTGGACAGTAATAAGGAAAATACCTTCCATCGAAACAATTCAGGCTTAAAGAACCAAGCTTCATGATTTTGCACATCCCAGGGGACAGTGAGCACAACTCCAGCTGTATAGGCAATGCACAGCTATACAGGCAACAAACCACACTTACTGAGAGCAAACAGCACAAGATGCTGATGCATTCTAGCATTCAAACACAGCTTGATGGAGTTAACTACAAATGCATGGGTCTCGAGATTTGTTTCTCGAGTTTATGACGCAATGCAACCAAAGTACACGCATGTTTACATAGATGCGTCCATATAAAAGCCCTTGTACTATGTTTACCTTGGACAGATTTACTGTAGGTCAATGACAGGCTTATGTTCGTTTACGTGGAAATAAACAATATTTTGTCTTCTAAAGCCTCTTTTGTATTGTCTATTCATTGATTTACTTGTCTACCACAATAATGTAATGTATTTTAATTATATATATGAGATTAAATAATTGTTTAACAGCCTCACATCTATTTAACACAGTTAATGTGTTCACTTAATTTGACATTTCCTTTTATTAAAATTTCAGAACCTTCCATTCTGTTCTGTGTGGTTTCTTAAGATTGGACGGTAACATTGAGAGAGCACACACATAGACGCAAGTCAGAAAAAGGCCTAGGACTTCACAATTCATCAAGATTGCAATTACTGCTGCTGCAATTAAGTAATTGTGAAAAGTGGCAATTACAGCATTCCTTTTAGATATACTCCTGTTGCATCAAAAGCTTGTAATTATTATTTTTTTTTTTTTTTTCTCAGAGGTTCAGCATTGTAACCAATCACAGACATGTCCGTTGAGTATAAGTCTATCAGTAATGTGGCAAGAAAAGTAGAACTCTCCAATTATACTATAACATAAATTAGTTCTCAGCCTGTTTTGGATGTGTAGCCTTGTTGTAGAATATGGCTTGCATTTGCCTCAGACAAATAGATATTTCAATGTAAATTTTATTCAACAAAATGAACAATCATGATTTAAAATATCAAGAGAATTAATTGGCTTTTTTTTCTTTCTTTTTTTTTTTACAGTCGTGCAGCCCTAAAATGAATGAAACACACGTTAATGTTACAACATCATCAGTGTTTCACTTACAGTATATTTCACACCTGTTGAGCTTTGATGATAATAAAATTCAGCCATACAAAGAGAGTAAAAAGCTTAACTTTGAATAGTCTTATCTGGATTTAATTTAAAAATAAATATGCCATTTAAAAGGTCTTTCTCTAAAAAAGTTTCCCCATCATTTACTGATAAATGAGAGCCCCAAGACTGTGTCTGATTACAGAACTCGGTCACCTATGGCGGTACTCTCGCAAAGGCAGTACTCTCCAGCAATGTCAGTTCTAACCTGTGTTCAGAGGATTTGTAAAGATGTATGTTTTTAAACGTTGTAAATACGTAAAAGGTTTATGGTTTGGAATCAGATGCTGTCAATACATTAATATTTCACATATCTGTACATTTCAGTCTCTATCGTAACATATATTGTATGTGTATACTTTGTGTACTATTACCTACAAATGCGAATGAGATCACCCTGGTATAACCTATGGAAGCTGAATGGTTAGTCCGAAGTCAAATTTTTAAGTGCTCAAACAGTAGTCCATTACACATAAATTTCTTCAGAGCTCCTCTTTAAATAGACTGAACAGTTTATTTATATTTCAAGGGGCTACTCTTTAAATGTGTCCAGGGCCATTTGTCAATGTGAGGAGGCAGATCTTCCTGGCCATCTGGTTGGTGGGACTCTTCCCCCACCCCCTTTTATTTCATTCCCATGTTACAGACCCATGCATTTCAATCCACTTCAGTGCTCCAGCTACCTGGCAGCCATCTCCCTCAGATCTTGCCAACAGATGGCTCTGCAGCAGGTAATAATGACCCAAGACAAACTCTTAATTGATTATGCCATCGTTAGGGCATAAATACAAAGTATCTGCCCTGCAGAGTGGAAAGATGGCTCTGAGTCAACAGGCACTCACACCAGAAGCACTGACTCTGAAGTGTACAATATGGAGATAATAATAAAAAAAAAAATAAAAAAAAAAGGAATAGGAATACAGACTTATTGACCTAGCACACAAGGTCCACTGAGTGACCCAGTTAGGGAATAATTAGTAATCCTAATCAAAACTCACACACAGTCTTAAATTAAACTTCCAAATGAAAAATACCTTCAAATGGGATGTGGTGTTAATGGAAGAGCCCTCTCAGGATTCATGTGGGCATACCACAGAGTCCCTCCTGTGAGACCAATAAGTACTTCCAGCCACTTAAATGCAAAACATTAGTGGACTTTATAAATAAAGCTGCAAGAACGTGGTGCAGGGGGATAAAGATCAAACATGATCACATGTGAAGTCGGCATGATGTTTCCGATAGTTTCGGTACCCTAGGATCGGCGACTGTATGCCGACACACTGACATGCAACAATCTTATCAGAAATATTTGCAGTGGTTTCAATATATTTACCTTTCCACCTGCCATGATTGGCAGCGCGTTGCATCAGCTGCGTGGGAGACTAGGGTTCAAAGCCAGAGAGTAACCATGTTTGAATAATCAATGACGAGCATGATTTCGAGGTTTCACTTTTCCCTCTAACATTACTTTTTTACACCACTAATGGTTAAGGTAAGGTTTGGGTTTGGGTTGGGGGATAGAATCTATAAATATATGTTTTTCTCTTCATTGTATAACATCCTTTAAAGCTGAAACAACTTGCTTCACTACTAGCTTTTGGCACCTCTCCTGGACATAAATGGAGCTCACATGTTCCCATATGCCCTACAATACTTACCGCTTTGGTCACTGGGGGCAGTGTTTCGAAATTTCGGTCTACGTATAACAATTTTTACGAAAGAATAGTCGGTCTACTCTTTCCGATTTCACTGTGAGATCAGGCTGAAAGATCTGGGCCAGAAACCAAGAGACTGTTCTGCACATCTGCACATACCTGTGGTTACCATGCATTTATTACCTGTTAGACCATGGCATGGTTGAATGCTTAATTCTTATTGCTTGACAAATTTTCCTAGTTGTTGATTAATTTGCTATAACTGCAGAGCTAAGAAGCTAAGAAGGTTCACTTGAATGGAACTTCAGTATAGTCTACCTTAACAAAAGAAACTGAAAGACAAAGACACTGATCAAGCAAATCGGTTAAAAATAACAAACTCATAATTTGAATCTTTTTCTGAAATTACTTTTATTATCTATGGGAAAACCACAGCAATTTCAGCAGCTATAGTAGAAGGCTAAAACAGACTGAAAAAGACTGTCTAGATGCAATCACTCTCTTTCATATTAGACAAATATCAAAAGCAACCAAAACATTGCTAGATATGACTCTAGCTAGGTTCAATCCATAAGCTATCACCATTGTGCCCTTAAGCAAATAGCTCAAGTGTTAGCAAGTATTAATGAACTTCTCTTTTGAACTTTCATGAATGTGCCAAGGAGAGTAAGACTAGATGTCAAGATTTTTGGTGAATAATTACTAAAATTTTGGTCTGATTCTCACACAAAACCATTGCATATATTATAAAAAACATGAAATATGGCACACGAGTTGTATGGACTACTTTTATGGGACTTTCATTTTATTGCCATTAAGTTGAAATCAGCAACCAGGACATTCTTCAGAATATCTAATATATATAAAAGTAATATGTATTTTCACTTAAAAATTAGGGCTACAGCTCTCTACATGTAAGAATCATCAATAAGCCTCAGTATTTGCATAACTACCCTGTATTACCAAAAAGTGACAAATATGTGTGGTATGAGAGGGCTCAATAGGGAGTCATTCCTGTAAAGCATCCCGTATCACAGTTCTCTCACCATTCATACTCTTAGATTCAGAATGATACAGGGCACAGCCATATTTTAGAGCACTAAACATGTCTTTAATCATGGGAAAGTCCTTCTGCTTGGAAAGCCATGATTTGAAGCTCCAGTGTCAGGTGCTGTGAGAGCTGATAGCCTCTCTCTGGAAGAGTGCTGGATCATTTAGAGAAATCTATATTCTCTGGCCATTCATTTTGCTGCAGGAATGAAGCATTTCCCCAGAGGGACTTGGAGAGAGCTCTCTCAGCAAATAATCCCCTCTACTTGCATAAGAACTACCTTCAGGTATTTATCTTCTTGTGAAGGAAATGTTTGCATGTGTGTCATAGGCAGACAGCATAACCTTATACAATTTTAGCACATCTTTTTTTTTTTTTTTTTTCATCTTTTAAAGATTTGCTAATCTAATAATAATAATAATAATAATAATAATAATAAAAATAATAAATAAATAAATAAATAAATAAATAAAACATACTGAAGATCAGTGTCGGGGAAGCTGCTTGATGCCAGCATCAAGGCTCTGATGCTGGCATACAGAACAGTCACTGGGTCTGCTCCAGCATACCTAAAATCATTTATGCAGAGCTACACGCCCACTAGAAGCCTGCGGTCGGCTAAGGAACGTCGCCTTGTTGTACCAACACAAAGAGGCACCAAAACACTTTCCCGGACTTTCAGCTTCATCATACCACGTTGGTGGAACGACCTTCCCAACTCCATCGTGAAGCTGACTCACTCTCTGTCTTCAAAAAACGACCAAAAACACATCTTTTCCATGAGCACTTAACCATTCATTAAAAAAAAAAAAAAAGAAAAAAAAATTCCTGTTGCACGTTATTTCTGTTTTGAATACTATTCTGATGCTGGTGAAACTTTGTAATATGACACTTTTCATATCACTGTCTCCTCTTTTGTAAGTCGCTTTGGATAAAAGCGTCTGCCAAATGAATAAATGTAAAACTCAAAGTAAAAGCATAATTTATTTTTGTTCAGCTACAGTCAAGCTTCAAATTTAAAACAATGCAAACTATAGGCATATTATTTATATTATTTAATATATATATATATATATATATATATATATATATATATATATATATATATATATATTTACACACACACACACACAATATTTACGATAGATAGATAGATAGATAGATAGATAGATAGATAGATAGATAGATAGATAGATGGAAAACAACTTGTTTCACAACTACAGAATAATGTAGTTAAGTTAGTAGATATAAGAAGAAGATATAAAAATAACCCTGGAACACAGCGTTTTGTATGGGAGACAACTTAAGGGAGAAAATCTACTCATTTTGGCTTCAAACCTAGGTAAAGAGATGCTTTTCTATCTGTTCAGTGTTTTCCCCAATCTTCTTTTTGAAATGCAGCTACAGGGGTCACCTCAAGTGGCCTATTCCACTACAAGCTATGTGTCTGTAAAATATTGTAATTTTTTAATATATGTAAAAAAAACCAAAATTGTTCTATTTCACTGACTACAGAACTATGAGCCACCTTGGTGAGATTGTAATTTTCACAGTAAATAGGGGAAACCAGGGCTAGTTAGCACAATTTTTACTCCAGTGAATATTTCTCAAGGTAAGTTTATTTTCGAAAGTCAATTTATGTATAGCCAAGCCACATACCTTGAAGTCTTGGCTACAAAAAAGTTTTAACCTTTATTGCTCAGGAATCAAGATACAATTCATTGAACACACTGACGTTCTGTCAAGCGGGACATGTTGTCACACTATATGGGGTAAGCTGTCACAACGGAATGTACCATAAAACCAGTGGCGTAGGTTTTATGTGACCACCAACCACCAAAACGAAATCTATGCCTATCATTCAATCTATGCCTGTATTAAACTGAGTTTTATAGGATTTTCACAGTAGCCTAATGTAAAAAGTAATACAACTGTAAAGCACAAAATGATTTATGTAAAAGCATAAATAGAAAAGGTAATGCCAAAAAATATCAAACCATTGTCTTGGCCAACAACTATTGTAAGTTATAAATTGTATACATTCATAACATTAAAAATAGGTGACAAGCTGCCCCAATAAAAATATTTTCTTAATTCCTCCAAGGTCTAAACTCGATGCTGAGGTGGCAACGAACCCATTTTGTGCAAATGAAAGACGACAGTGGGAATAAAGAGCTGCCATAGGGCTCCACTGACCTTGCATTTATTCAGAAGTACATAATGCAATAATCACCTTCTCATGTGTGATAGATTTAAGCCACCTCGCACCATTAATCATCAGCAGTGGATGGGAATAAATTGAATAAGCATGATGAAAAGCTCACTTTGCTCTCAACTGATAGCAATAAAAAACAATTAGTGTGTCAGAAAACAAGCTTGAATCTAATGCAATTGATTAACAGATTAGTAAATATTTGATCTCAGCTACCAACAATGATTTTGTTCAACGTAACAACACTACAGTTCTATAATTAACCTCGACATACTTTCACTAATGTGAATGTGATAAATACCTGGGCTTTTTCATTGTTTTTTTGTCCAGCTAAAGTGTGACTAGAGCTTACAGTGAGATTGGTGACTGGGTCATTCCTACTTTGCAGTAAAATTTCACCATCTTTCAGTAGCTAAGCATCTTAATGTATACATAAAATTTTAAACTCACAGTTTTTAAAGTTGGAAATCATTAGTTAGTTTTCTTTTATCACAACTGCAGCTGTGAATTTCCCAGCTTGATTTCATGAAAATCAAAAACCAACCTCCCTACCCTAAACTTTAAACCTGAACCTAGCCGATAGTTCCATAAAAGCAAATGTGAGCCGGAAAACGTTATTGCTGAAACAACCATGTCATTTTGTGGTGCTTCTTTGATACTACATTTCGACTTACATTCTCCACAGGACTCATACCCCAGTGCATTGCAATGCAAGGACAACACTCTGTCAAATGTGCCACTGTGCAATTTAAATGCACTCGAACAAGCTTGTTAATGTAGTTGGTTATGTAATGCAAACTTTAAAATAGAGTATGCCTATAGTATGCGCTACAGTAAAAGTGTTGTGATTTCACAAGATAGCATTGTGTGAGGAACAGGGCGAAAAGTAAGTGTTATGACATGTTAATAAGCCGTTCTACTCGTGATTTATGTGAAAAGGAATAAAAGTCGTTGTTGTAGAGCCTCTAGTGTTAGAAACTCAAGGAAACTGTCATGATGCGTACAACAAGCTACGTAAAAACCATTTTGCAAAGATTTAGGTATAGTAATGTGATTATTTGAGACCAGGCTGCAATTTTTTTACTTTGGTTTGAATGGATGTTGTTATTTTTGCCATGTCCCTGGGTGCTATGCACTTCTATATTGAAAGACTGGCAATTTATTAGGAAATATATCTTTCATATATACAGGTGCATCTCAATAAATTAGAATGTCATGGAAAAGTTCATTTATTTCAGTAATTCAACTCAAATTGTGAAACTCGTGTATTAAATAAATTCAATGCACACAGACTGAAGTAGTTTAAGTCTTTGGTTCTTTTAATTGTGATGATATTGGCTCACATTTAACAAAAACCCACCAATTCACTATCTCAAAAAATTAGAATATGGTGACATGCCAATCAGCTAATCAACTCAAAACACCTGCAAAGGTTTCCTGAGCCTTCAAAATGGTCTCTCAGTTTGGTTCACTAGGCTACACAATCATGGGGAAGACTGCTGATCTGACAGTTGTCCAGAAGACAATCATTGACACCCTTCACAAGGAGGGTAAGCCACAAACATTCATTGCCAAATAAGCTGGCTGTTCACAGAGTGCTGTATCCAAGCATGTTAACAGAAAGTTGAGTGGAAGGAAAAAGTGTGGAAGAAAAAGATGCACAACCAACTGAGAGAACCGCAGCCTTATGATTGTCAAGCAAAATCGATTCAAGAATTTGGGTGAACTTCACAAGGAATGGGCTGAGGCTGGGGTCAAGGCATCAAGAGCCACCACACACAGACGTGTCAAGGAATTTGGCTACAGTTGTCGTATTCCTCTTGTTAAGCCACTCCTGAACCACAGACAACGTCAGAGGCGTCTTACCCGGGCTAAGGAGAAGAAGAACTGGACTGTTGCCCAGTGGTCCAAAGTCCTCTTTTCAGATGAGAGCAAGTTTTGTATTTCATTTGGAAACCAAGGTCCTAGAGTCTGGAGGAAGGGTGGAGAAGCTCATAGCCCAAGTTGCTTGAAGTCCAGTGTTAGGTTTCCACAGTCTGTGATGATTTGGGGTGCAATGTCATCTGCTGGTGTTGGTCCATTGTGTTTTTTGAAAACCAAAGTCACTGCACCTGTTTACCAAGAAATTTTGGAGCACTTCATGCTTCCTTCTGCTGACCAGCTTTTTAAAGATGCTGATTTCATTTTCCAGCAGGATTTGGCACTTGCCCACACTGCCAAAAGCACCAAAAGTTGGTTAAATGACCATGGTGTTGGTGTGCTTGACTGGCCAGCAAACTCACCAGACCTGAACCCCATAGAGTTATATATGTTATACATATGGGGTATTGTCAAGAGGAAAATGAGAAACAAGAGACCAAAAAATGCAGATGAGCTGAAGGCCACTGTCAAAGAAACCTGGGCTTCCATACCACCTCAGCAGTGCCACAAACTGATCACCTCCATGCCACGCCGAATTGAGGCAGTAATTAAAGCAAAAGGAGCCCCTACCAAGTATTGAGTACATATAGAGTAAATTAACATACTTTCCAGAAGGCCAACAATTCACTAAAAATGTTTTTTTTATTGGTCTTATGATGTATTCTAATTTTTTGAGATGGTGAATTGGTGGGTTTTTGTTAAATGTGAGCCAAAATCATCACAATTAAAAGAACCAAAGACTTAAACTACTTCAGTCTGTGTGCATTGAATTTATTTAATACACAAGTTTCACAATTTGAGTTGAATTACTGAAATAAATGAACTTTTCCACGACATTCTAATTTATTGAGATGCACCTGTATATATATATATATATATATATACATCAGAAAAAAATGTTTTTTTTTTTTTTTTTCACTTTCTTCTCTGTTTAAAAAATAAAATAAAAATCAGTGAGAATTTTGTTTAAATTGGTAATCTTTTTTTAAGGTTTTTACATTGTCCCCAATATCCCTTTCCATCCTTTCAGTCTTTTGTAATATCCATTTAACTAAGTCAGTTTCTTATAATGACATCATCCTCCAGGAAGAGACGTTACTTTTGGTAGGAAGTCCTCTGATGTTTTGCTGTTGTGTCTAGAAGGTAACCTGCCGGTTACCTAAAGTCTTGCGAGAGCCGCACACTGTGTTTATTGTGTTTATTTGGAGTCCTACAAAAACCCTACACCTACCCCTAACCTTAAAGGGATAGTTCACCCAAAAATGAAAATTCTCTTATCATTTACTCACCCTCATGCCATCCCAGATGTGTATGACTTTCTTACTTCTGCAGAACACAAATTATGATTTTTAGAAGAATATTTCAGCTCTATTGGCCCATACAATGCAAGTGAATGGGTACCAAAAAGCACATAAAGGCATCATAAAAATAATCCATACGACTCCAGTGTTTTAATACATATCTTCAGAAGTGATAAGACAGGTGTGGGTGAGAAACAGATCAATATTTAAGTCCTTTTTTTTTTTTTTTTTGTACTTTTTTTTTTTTTTTGTACTTTTATGCTGAGTTTTGTGATGTTTGGAGCTACAAAATTCTGCCACCCATTCACTTGCACAGTATGGACCAAAAGAGCTAAGAAATTTTCTAAAAATCTTCATTTGAGTTCTGATGATGAAAAACATAATACACATCTGGGATGGCATAAAGGTGAGTAAATAATGATAATTTTTCATTTTTGGGTGAACTATTCCTTTAATCTTACCACTAAATCTAACCCTAAACTTAACCCATTAACAGCGAATGAGACTCTCACAAGACATAGGCTTCCGGGGTGTTACCTACTAGACACAGCCATGTTTTGTGGTAATAGTTGGTTTGTCTTGCTCTAAAACATTCCATCCTGTTTGGTAAAATTACAGAAAACTTATGATGATACTCAAATTTCAAAACACAGATTTCAAAATATCAGTATTAACACCCACAAGCTAAATTGCAATCCCTCACTTAGCAATGGCAAACTTTACATTTTTATTTCCATCCTGTTGCCAATGTGTACATAATCAAGTTATAATTAATAAAGTTTACCTTCCTGGGCTTGACCAGTACATATTTCAAGAACCATAACATGGTGATCATTGATGATAAAAAAAAAGTTAAATTAAAAAAATTAAATCTTGTAAAGTCATTTTGCATTAACCTGGTGCATGACCATAAACAGAATTTGAAACTCACCCAAGAATGTTTATTGTTAAAACTACTTTATATCATCCTTTCAGGCTCAACTCTTTTGCAGAGCATCTGTCTCAATGAGCAGTGAACCTAGAAAAGAGACCATTGTCTTTAATTTCATGGCTCTTTAACTTTCATACAGTTAATTTCTCCAGCATCTTGCCATATTCCTATCCTTAGTGGGACAATTCACAAGAAATTATGAGAAATACAAGGCTCAACAAGTTCATCTACTGTAGTGGATAAGGACAGTGGGAACTGATTCCAAAAGTATAAATATACATTACAATAGAGTCACGTAAATTCTAAAATAATAATAATAATAATAATAATAATAATAATAATAATAATAATAATAAATAAAATAAAAATAAAATAAAAAACTTTTACCTGGACAAAGTCCTCATATTACAATACAAAATGAGTGCAAAACACAGAAATCTACAGTGGAATATACAGTGGAAATCTACAGTGGAAAGAAAGGGGACAAAAGCTTTATTGCTCTATTTTTGTAGTGAGTTTACCTTAGTGTTTAGGCCATAAAACGTCTCGGTTATGTGCGTAACCTTGGTTCCCTGAGGGGAACAAGATGCTGCATATGATCGCTGTGGGGACACCGTCCAAGTGTCACGTGGTCTGAAGCCATTATACAATCATGGCAATGTATTGGCTGATGGCGCTTAAGCCATAAAGGCGCTCGCTTTCGCACCATCGAGTCAAATTTTCTGCAAGCCTTTGCAGCTGCTAGAGAGTATGGCCAGCTACGCAGCATCTCATTCCCCTCAGGGAACCAAGGTTACGAACGTAACCGAGATGTTCCCTTTCAGAGAACTCGAGCTGCGTATGATCGCTGTGGGAACAAATTCATTCATGCCATGCAAACAGTAGCTGCCAACTGTCTAAGCCTGTGTGGCAAGCGTATAGCAGCACACAAGTGAGCTAAAGCATCTGAAAAGGAATTATGAATTTACTCCTGTTCCAACAGAGAGAACCTGGGAAGCAGGAGTCAATCCCTCGTCCAGATTATAAAATACAACAAATGTATGTGGAGAGGAACACCCTGCTGCCATACAAATGTCCTGCAATTTCGAGTGCTTTCGAAGCGCGTGGTTTACCTTCACCTTCGGGTATTTGAGCCCATTCTACGAGGAGCGCCTCTAGTCAAAGCCCATGAGGATGCCATGCTCCTCATAGAATGGGCTCAAATACCCGAAGGCGAAGGCAAACCGCGCACTTTGTAAGCACTCGAAATTGCATCAATAAGCCAATGAGACAGTCTTTGCTTGGAGACCGAAACAACTCTTTTGCAGCCACCAAAGCACACAAACAACTGTTCTGACTTATGCCACTGGCTAGTACAGTCAACATAAACTCACAGTGCCCAAACTAGGCAAAGCATATGTAACCTTTCATGCTCCTCTGACTCAAATGGGGGAGGAGAGAAAGCCTTAAAATTAATGGTCTGCGAGCAAAATGACATAGAAATAACCTTGGGCAAATCAACCTTTGAATACCCTGACGCAAAATCCATACACAAAGGATTGACTGACAGCGCATGCAAATTAAGACTCTCCTAAACTATGCCAATGCCACTAGCAGTCAATAGAGTCGAAAACCATACTTGAGATGGCCAATATGGCGCCACTAACAGAGGCTGAACCCGATCCTCACAAACCCTCTGCAGAACTGTGTGCAGCAGGCTGATTGGTGTAAACGCGTAAAGACATGCTCTCGGCCACTGATGCGCCAGCGCATCAATGCCCAGTGGTGCCAGGGGCTGGAGAGAAAACCAGAGGGGACAGTGTGACGTCTTGCTCGAAGCGAACAGATCCGCTTCTGCTCTACCGAATCTCCTCCAGATTTGTTCCATAATCTGAGGATATAATGTCAATCTCAGGGTGTCAGACCCTGTTTGGACAGGAGATTCGCCCCCCAAGTTCAACCGGCCCGGAACATGTACAGCTTGCAGAGACCGTACATTGTCCCATGTCCACAGAAGAATGTGACATGCCAGCCACAGCATGGCATGAAAGCGCACCCCTCCCTGGCAATTGACGTAGGACACCACAGTTCTGTTGTCCAACCGGATGAGGACATGGCTGTCCTGAATCTCCGGAAGGAAAAACCTTAACGCCAGCAGCACCGTGAGCATCTCCAGCCAGTTTATGTGCCAATATTGCTGCTGGCCGGTCCAACCTCCATAGGCTGGACGACCTTCATGTACAGCGTCCCAACCCATGGAGGAGGCGTCTGTTGTTATCACCTTGCGGCGACACACCTGTCCCAACGGAACGCCCGACATCAGAAGGTGGGTCAGTTTCCATGGCAACAGAGTTTGGTAGCACCCACACATCACTCTGAAGGGACAAAGCTCATGTGTCAGTGGTTGAAGTCCCTTTGTGGAGTTCATCCAGCACTGAAAAAGTCTTGCATGCAAAATGCCCAGGGGAATGGCAGTGGACGCCACCATGATGAGCCCCAAAAACCTGTGAAATTTTCTTGAAGGGAGAACACGTCCCACTATGAACATTGCTAGACACTGGCATAATGACAGAACGCATGCTGGAGACAGGCGCACTTACACCGCCTCCGAGACCAGCTCCTATCCTTGAAACAGGAGTTTCCTTCTCAACAAGACGCTCTTGTCTAGGTTTACACCCAGCCCTAGATTGCTCAAATGGCTGAGAATGATATCTCGATGTTGGGCAGCCAAAGGCTCTGATTGAGCTAACACCAACCAATCATCGAGATAATTCAAAATGTAGATGCCTTGAAGCCTCAAGGGCGTCAGAGCTGCATCCATTAATTTTGTGAAAGTGCACAGTGCTAAAGTCCAAATGGAAGGGCACAAAAATGGTACGCTTTGCCACCAAAAGCAAATCTGAGAAAACTGTTGTGCTTCGGTGCAATCTGAATATGGAAATATGCGTCCTTCAAATCTATTGTCACAAACCAGTCCCCCAGCTGTACTTCTGACATTATTTGTTTCTATGTCAGCATTCTGAATGCATATTTCATTAGGGTGAAATTCAAACTTCTAAAATCCAGAATGGGACGCAAGCCGACGTCTTTTATCGGGACCAGAAAATAACGGCTGTAAAAGCAGTATTCTCTCTGAGAAGCGGGAATCTCATCTACTGCCCCTTTTTCTAAGAGTGAGTGAATTTCCCGAATCAAAAATGGGGCTTCCCGAACAGAGACGTCTGTCAGAACAACCCCATTGAATACTGGAGCCCGCCTTAATTGAATGACAAAACCATGCTCTATCTATCGAAGTACCCAGTTTGAAACACCCTGAAACTGCTGCCAGGCCACTAGATGGACAGGCATAGGAATTAATGCATGGCTCTTGTCTGTAGCGTGACATGTAACCACTAGATGGCATGCCTGGCTTACTTTTGGCAACTGCCCCACAATCAGCGGCACAACGAGGGGGGCCTTCGCGCCTCTACTGCTGTGGCTGGTTGAATGGGATTTAATCATGTTTCTGCCTTTATTGTATTCAGGCATAAATGATGAGCACCCAGAAATATTTTTTTTTTGAATGGGGAAGTGTGTGTGAACATTGGGGGTGAATGTTTATTTGATAAAACTGGTTTGCCACAATGGCCCCAGCATTCTTTATGGGGGGACAATGTGTGGTGCTTATGTTCATGTATGTTTTGTGTACACTTGTGCTTGATGAACATTGAATTCTGTTATGCATGTCTCGAGGCCTTTGGTCATGTAGACAGAGGCTGAATTTGGGATGCAGTGTTTTAATGTTCGCTCCCCAGCGCAAGCTGCGGGGGGAAACTGAACCACATTTTGGCTGTCGGGCGTTCGAATCGTGTACAATGGCAAACTCATCCCAGTATTGTCCGAAGGGCAAAGAGGTGAGAAACGGATACGTTTTTACATTCCAGTTTCGTTCACTGAATGGGGGCTCACCCTTCGTTTCACCACAGGTCCATCAGGCTTGCTTTTGGTGTCCTGCCGGCCATTTAAAATGGGCCGGGCCAACATCCAAATGCCTACGTGGATGTACCCATGATGGCGGGATCATACGATGACCCCAATCCCTCTGAGGGGGTGCAAAACTCGTGTCCAGTGCCTTATGCAGCTCTCTGGTGGAAAGTTGCGAAGATGCCAAATATGAATGCACCGGAGCTTCAGTGGGCTTTGAACTTGGCAGTCTGCTGTTTTGCAGCACGGAATGTTTCCACCACCGACTGCACTGCATCACCAAACAGTCCAGATTGTGACACAGGGGGCGTTCATTAGGAAGGCCTTGCCCTAGTCACGAATATCTGTGAGCGTAAGGCACAGATAGCATTCTGCCACCACGAAGCCCGCAATATTCCGACCAACAGCATGAGCAATGTGTTTGATAGCTCTCAGCGCCAAATCAGAAGCCCAGCATAATTCCATGATGGCCTCAGCATCCATCCCAGCTCCCTCATCTACATCCCTCATAAAATGAGCTTGGTAGGCTTGCAAAACTGCCAGCATGTGCAAGGCCAAAACCGCTTGACTTGAATCCAGGTAGGCCTTGTTCAACAAGGATGAAGTCATCCTGCACAGCTTCGAGGGAAGAGTAGGCCTTGACTTCCATGTGGCCACCGAGGAAGGAGAGAGATGGGCTGCCAGCATCTCCTCCATCACTGGGACCGAAGTATATCCGTTGTCAGAAGCTTGACACACATTAGAAAACTCAGAGGCCGATTGGTTTGTAATCCTGGCTGAGTAAGGTTGACTTCAGAAATCCAGGACTTCAAAATCTCCCGATGGAGGTCCGAGGAAAAAGGGAGTGGCCTACGAGGCATAGTTGTGCGTTGGCCCGCCAAGAAATAGTCGTCCAAGATGGATTTACGATCCCCTGACTGCGTTTCATCCGGCCAGTACAGGTGCAGTTTTCCACTGCATATATAATAACTTCAAGCAACTCCGTATTAAATACAGAGGGCCTGGAAATCCAACCACTAGGAGGCAAGGCCTCAGCCTGGCCACCGGTGAAATCCTCAGAATCCAGTGCCACCATAGACATGGCATCTTCATCCTCAGCGCCGAAGGAAACCACTGTGCGGTCCTCCGGGCTAGGACGCAAATGCCTGTGTGTAAACTCCATGGGAGAACGTTGAGTCGAATCTGGGGAGAATGACAGAAAGGCCTCCGTGTTGCAAACCCGAGACAGAAATCACACATGTCGTGGGAATCCTCACAGACAATGAACCATGTACACGGAGGTAAGCACTTCTTAAAATCCATTCTGTGTTGCCACTCAAAATGAAGAAATAATAATCCTCGCTTTGATGTGAGTTGCTAGTACAACACGGGCCAGACGAGATCATACATTGACGAACAGAAAATCGGACTCGATGGTGCGAAAGCGAGCGCCTTTATGGAGCCCGTGACGTAGCTCCCTAGAGGGCATCGCTTAAGCACCATAAAATTGGTGTGACTGAATAAGGGCTTTAGACCACGTGACACTCGGACGGTGTCCCCACAGTGATCATACACAGCTCGAGTTCTCTGAAAGGGAACTATTCTCTGTGCCTGGTGCCATTCTGATTAAATTCCCTGCTGATTGCTTAATCTATTTGTGATATCACTACAAGTGGAACAAAGGTGGACCTGCAAGCTGTACATTTTCAGAGGCGATAATGATATCCCAAAGACCCACAACTTTTTAAAGGGGAAAAAATAAAAGAAAATGGCCATACTCTAAAGACTTTCAGAGAGCGAATGAAAGAAAAAGGAATCTATAAAGACAGTGCAAATTATATTTAAACCAATAAATGCCACAGTCATGCACACTATATCTTCCAGCCACATACCACATGCATTATTGGATTCAACCTTTCAACCATATTAAAACGATTTGCTGATGGTCAGTTGAGCTAGTGCAGTCTTCTGACAGCCAAATCAATCCAATCATGACAATTTCTCCATCAAGAAATTCAGACAGATAAGAAAGACCTCTGGAGATGACAGTTATGCTTAGTGCCTTGCTTATTTATTTATTTAACTAATTGAGAGCTTCTTATTTAAGAAGCATTTTTAAATTTAAGTAAAGAAAGGCTAAGAAAATACTTCATCTTTAGGATACAACAGATGATACACAGTATTTGAACACGTTTGGGCTCTTAAAATGCCAGAATGTGATTACATTAACAAAATATCAAAACTAGTTATCTGCAAACAAATATACATCTGGAAAATATAGAATAGAATTTTTCTCAGAACTATTTTCAATTTTCTGAGCCATTTTTTAAATGACCTTTAAACAACTGCTGTAAAAGTCTTTTTTTGGTGGATTTATTAAGTCAGTTCCTCTAAAGATTACATAGGTCAGACTGATCTTACAAAAAATAAGCCATAGGAGGGCAATTGTTTTGTCTGCTACTAAACTGCCCCCACTGGCCGAGGCTGGAACTACAGGCATGTGAATGCGCTACTGTATTGAAACCTTAGACTATGTTCTTACACTTACTTCTTTGAATGAAAATGTATTATCTCACTAGCCGGAGATAAAAAGGGATATGACATCAAAGGTACAGCGCAGGCGATTTACAGGGAATGGACAACTGGCCCATGGTGGCACTTGTCTGGACCATCGGCTGGCGAAATGGCTGGAAGGGTAGCGTCTCCCCTCCAGAGATGGGGGGAGTAGGCCAGTCCAGATGGTTCCCTGGCCTGAATTGGGCGGAAGAGGAGTGTGACGAGGAGGAGGGCATGGCCGGCGCGGAGTCAACTAATCAGCAGGAGAGAGAGAGATAAAGGGGAGCCAGAGACGCCAGTTTGTGAGAAAGAGAGACACACGTGGCTGCTGTATGTGTGTGTGCGTCTGTGTATTTTATGTTGTTTTAAGTTAATTTATATAATTAAAGTTCTGTTGACTGTTCTGCCAGTTCCCGCCTCTTCCTTGCCCATCCTGAACTGATATTTATAATACCTGACTGAAGCAGCCGTGGCTAAGAGACTTTCACAGTTGTATGCCTACAGCTGAGACCTCACCTCTGATATTCAACCATGGCATATTGTTGAAGAAAGTTGAAGAGTAAAAAATAAAACAGCCATATGTGGTAAGAAAACTAGCCAAGCTTACTTAAAGGAATGGTTCTCCCAATCATGAAAATTATGTCATCACTTACACTCGCATCATTCCAAACCCTTATAACTCTTATATTTTTTCATAAAATACACAAGGGGAAATTTTAAAGAATGTACCTGTTGCTCTTTTCAGCGCAGTGCATGGGGAATGGAGCTTTCGAGCTTTAAAAGCACCATAAAAGTATCTTAAAATAGTTTTTGTAGTAATTGTGTGCTATACATTTCAAGACTTCTGAAGTCATATGGTAACTTTGTGTGAAGAACAGACAAAATTTAGGTTGTTATTTAATGAAAATCTTAACATCCGCCCTTAGCTCTCTTTGCCGCTTTAATGAGAGTTCATGAAGGAAGTAGTAATGTCCGAACCTTGAATAAACTGTTCTTCTGAGTCTTTTCAATTAATTAGTCGATCCAGTTCACAAAAACTCAATGCAAAGAAAGGGAAGATTATCAGTGAATAACAACAAAAATTTCTGTTTATGTCTCACTCATAGCTATCATCTGACTTTGAAGAACTGGAATATAACACATAATAGTCATTTGGACTACTTTTTCATATTTTTATGGTGCTTTTAAATCTTTTTTTTAAGCATGAAAGCTCCAGTCCCCATTCATTGTAACTGCACAGAAAACAAACAAACAAACAGTTAATTCTTCCTACAGGTTTGAACCACACTAGGGTGAGCAAATGATGATTTTTTTTGGGGGGGGGGGGGGGGGATTATTCCTTTAAAATTACAGTTATTGTACAATTTATTGTTCAGGCAAGTCTTTGTTATTGTTGTTAAGATGACAATTTTGGTGCATACTTATATTATGAAGACTTACTCAGAAAACATGCATCTAGCAATATCTACAGTTCTGTGTGAACAGTTAAACATCTTTAAGCCCTATATACCTCATTCATCAGCTGAAATTAACCAATAAAAAGTCAAGCGCAGCATTTATGGAAGCTAAAAAATATGGATCTAACCACCGTAGTGGTTCATGTCTCATAATACGACCACCATTAAATACAAGTTGTTAATCACGGATCAACACTGGACCCTGTTTATTACCAATCAAGTACAAATATCCAGGCACTTCTGCAGTTATGATTTAAATATTCCCTTTATTAACTTTATAGACAAAAGTAATTGCTCACTCCATAGCATTTTGCTGACTCATGCAGAAGGCATGGACCACTGGTTCACACAAGGGAACTCCTATAACTGCAAACAATCAATTAACGGGCCGGTAGGGAACCGAAGAGAACTGGGGGGAAAGATGGGCTATTCGAGAATTATGTTTTTTTCTTTCAATATTTGTTACCCTCTGCTAATTTACCTTGTATTCACACTGCTTATATAAGAGTAAGACATGAAATCACAAGTAGGGAAATTCAATTCAAAAAGATATTGGATGTGGTAGCTGGTAACTAGGAGCACACAGTTTGTGTAATACACTGTAAATATATTCTGAAGATTGAGCATGCTCTACGGTTGGTCAGGAAAAGAATGTGTGTGGCATGTAAAGCATGTTCATGAGGTGATCAAGGAGAACTATGGCTCGTGGTCCAGCATAGCCACTGCCCATTAAAAGCACGTGTGGTTAAGGTCAGACAGTTAATTAGTCTGGGGTGTAAGTATACTCTTCAAAACCTGAGTAGTTCTGACTTGAGTATTTTATCTAATTTACTTATGTCTTCTCTGTAAGTTTCCAGCCATAAATTATTTAATGAATGTCTTGTATGATACATGTTTATATTTCTGTGTATATTTTCAATAGAAATAACTCAAGACCATAAATGTGTTTGATTAATATTGATGTTCATTAGAAGAAAAACACAAGTAAATTCAATTTTAATCAGTATTTTTCAAACTTGGCAGGCCTAGTGGCACATTGGACAAATCAGGACATCCAAGTACCACCAAGTTACAAAAATGTTCCTTCTAATGTTTTCAGCATTGAGAAAATAGACATCTCTGACTACTGAGCAACATAATTAAATTTTCATTAATATCAGTATTCCTGTAGTTAAGAAAAACCATGGTGCTACAAATACCTTGAACAGCCTTGTTTCAGATCTATGGAAGGACCATACCAGAGCCGAATTAAATTTTTTACAGCGATCATTAATCTAACACCACTCGTCAATGTCATATGAGACAGCCAATCAAATCGATGAAGGCGGGACTCAAGTTTAAGATGCTAAGCGGGAACCTCGTGGATTATTCCAGTGCTGCGCATCAGCAAGCAGTTCAGGTTAAGAGTGTTTGTGTCATGTGAGATGTAAGTATCTAACTAAACATGCCACATTAACCTCTGTTTTATGATTGAAATTTTGTTCCGACCGACATTAATTTCCAAGGGTGCAAACTATTCACCATTTGGCAAAATTCACCATTTTTAATTTAAAATATGTCATGTACAGCACGTGATTTGTATGTCATTCATAACTGTGAATGTGAAAACATTTACGGAGCAGTTTTCAGCGAATCAGGCTTAAGACAAATAGCAAATGTGTGTATATTGTAATGGAATTGAATGAATGTGGTAATCTGGCAGGCTTTTGAAGTAGCTGTTTAGACAATTCTCTTGACATTGTCAAAGAAAATTATCTATGAAAAATCACAAAGTAGAGCATTATCACCCTCAGATTAGAACTAGAACATGGTAAGACCTGTGACTTGTGATTTCTATTGTGGTTTTACGTTTTGGCAAGGACAGTGTCATATATTCTTAATGCAGATATTATTAGTTAATAATTTTAAATCAATTTAAGATTTTCTAAATAATTTTCTTTAAAGAATTCTGAATTTTGTACAGCATCTTCTAAGAGTCTTCTTTTAAAAGAGACCATTTTATTTTGAGTATGTCTTGTCAGGTCTGTGCTCAAAAAATGAGCCACAATTTAAAGTAGTTCATGGAATAACAATATATAGTGAGCAGGAGCTGTCAAGCTCAAAAAGGACAAATACTATAAAGCACTATTTATAAAGACATCATAACAGTCCATATGACAAGTACACTATATTCCAAGCTTTCTGGGGCTATACAACAGCTTTGTGTTGTATTGACTACTTTTATGGTATTTTTATAATGATTTTTTCCCCCTCTTTGTTCCTTGAGAGCAGTGGTCAATATGAACTGTTTTTGTATGGAAAAGAGCAGCATTAGGATTCTTGAAGAAAATATTGTGTTAAGATTCTACTGGGAGGAAAAGAAACAATGAGGGACAACTTGAAGGCAGTAAATAATTTTGTGTATTTTGTTTCTGCTAGCCAGCTGACACAGTCATTTCATTTGACTATACATCAATGATGAAAAGAAATTCAAATTACACTACCGGTCAAAAGTTTTGAAACACTTGACTGAAATGTTTCTCATTATCTTAAAAATCTTTTGATCTGAAGGCATATGCTTAAATGTTTGAAATGAGTTTTGTAGACAAAAATAGAATTGTGCCACCATATTAATTTATTTCATTATAAAACTAAAATTTAATTAAAAAAAAAAAAAGTTTTTGAAATTGATGACTTGGACCAAATAATAAAGAAAAGCAGCCAATAAGTGCCCAACATAGATGGGAACTCCTTCAATACTGTTTAAAAAGCATCCCAGGGTGATACCTCAAGAAGTTGGTTGAGAAAATGTCAAGAGTACATGTCTGCAAATTCTAGGCGAGGGGTGACTACTTTGAAGATGCTAAAATATAACACAGTTTTGATTTATTTTGGATTTTGTTTAGTCACAACATAATTCCCATTGTTCCATTTATGTTATTCCATAGTTTTGATGACTTTATTATTATTCTAAAATGTGAAGAAAAAAAAAAATATATAAAAATATATATATATATATATATATATATATATATATATATATATATATATATATATATATATATATATATATATATATAATAAAGAATAAGTGTTTCAAAACTTTTGACCGGTAGTGTATATGAATCTTTTCTTTGAGATAGCTCAAAAAAGAAAGAAAAGATGACTGAAACAGGCAAATTGTACAGTGTGAACTTTAAAAATACATGTATCTTTTAAAACCAAAAATTATACTTTTTTTTTTTTTTAATGCATGCAGTTAAAGACATGGTTATATGTGGCCTTGGACATAAAGGCATCATAAAGGTAATTAATCTAACTTGAGTGGTTTAATCCATGTCTTCTGAAGCGATTTGATCGGTTTTGGATAAGAAACAGACCAAAATGTAACTCCTATTTCACTATAAATCTTGAAATCTGCAATCTCCTTGTCATGTTCATGAGAGAAGCTCGATTACACTTCCTTGCACTTGACACATGCTCAAAGTGCCGGATGTGTAAAATGTTTATATTTCTTACTGTAAAATTTAAAACTTCCAGAGTACCACAATGAAATGCTCTCTACAATGAAAATGTCCCTCTTCCTAATACCACCTACCTCTGACTAGCAAGTAGCATATCATGGTTTATTGCTGTGATGTAAACTGATCTATACTTTAACACACAAAAACTGTGCTTGCCAGGTGTAGTCCATTGGGTCTTTAAATTGAATGGCAGAGAAGACAAGTATGCATATTCTTTTTACTTGCTTCAAGGACAGACTTTATCCCATTTCAGAAATGCACTGTGTCCAGGATAGACAGGCTAAATCATTGTAGACCTGTATCATTGTGCCTTTCATTAAGTGTCTGTCCCAAAACTTTTTTCCCCAACTTCACTAAAATTAGAGATGGGAGGACCACAGTGCATCATGGGAGTCCACCTTTGTTTACCGTCCCTTTAGACAGACCATTCACCTGGCAACCATCAGTCACTGTTAAACTCCACTGACTTTATTCACAGCAGACTATCTGCACTATAAGACAAACAAAAAGCTAGATTGAGACCTCTCTTCTGCAAATGAGACTGCTCCAAAAGTTCAAGGGAAAATTATTAGTGGTGTGTGATGTGGCATTTGGTGGTTGTGAAAAACCTTGTGAGAAACATAACAAGGCTGGAACTGTTGATAGATGGTATGTGTGAAGGAAAATGTTGTGACTGCTAAACACAAACACTGCCACTAAGTTCTGTTAAAGTAACACTTTGTTTTGGTGTCTGATGGAGCATTTTGATAGAAGTATTTTGAAGTATTCGTAATGTCTTTCTGAATGTTTCTGTGACAAAGCATCCTATCTGAATTTAGATCTACACATAATGTATACGTGATAAGCGTAGTCCAGTTAGCCCCTGCTGGTTTGTGCTTCAAAGGAGGGGCGGGTGGTTGCATGTGGATAGCTTTCTCCATATGTCTATATATAAACATATTGTATGCACACTCCGATTAGTACGAAATGTATCCATATATATACAGTTAGTATCGATGAGTATTCTATAAATCTCTGCATGTTACACATTCAGTCATATTTCTCTTCTTAATTATCTCCACAAATCTGTCCAGATTTTTCACAAAAATCCACCTTTTGAGCTTTTGCTGATCAGACAATGCACGAGTGCTTAGGGAAGGTAAACGATGTTGACTGGAAACAAAAATGTTATCAGGAGCTGAGTTTATCCATCATGATGGGCAGATGTTAGACATTACTTAGACAACAAAATTATGCCAAAGAAAAAAAAAAACTACCAAACAGAGAAAGAGACAGACAGAGGACAAACACAATCTAGCTTTAAATCAATGTAAGACGTCAGTGAAGTGAAGAGCAGAGAAAGTAGAAAGTGTTTATAAAATCGCTCAGGAAGAAAGTGTTTTAGGGGAATTGGAGAGGGGGGGTGGTTGGATGAGATCTTTGCTAGCTTTAATATTTCACTGTGGTGATAAGGAAACTGTCATATCTCTTTTCCTGCCTTTCAGCAGCTGTTGCCATGACAATGGGTAGATGGCTGAGCTGAGTGTGTGTGCCTATTTCTGAAGTATTAGACAAATAGTGACTGGCAAAGACATCTGTGCAATATGGAGGAATAAGATACCAATTAATGCTTAATGAAAATGGATACAGCAGGGGGAAAAGCTTAAATCAAATAACACATTCCAGTAACTCCAGTAACATCCTAGACAAATGCTCATTGCATGTCTGGGTATAAAATAATTCTTTAATTTGTTATTTTGCAATTGCATGCGATAGTATTCAATGTCAAATTTCCAAAATCACATTAGCTTGATTAGCTCGATTAACAGTCATTCAGGAGATACCTGAGGGAAGATTTCCTGGGATCTCTCAAACCCTGGGCCTAATTCTGAATTTCAGAGGTTGCATCTACCAACCACTGCCTGGCTTTTGACTCTTGGTTATCTGTATCTTGCTCTAATGAGCTCCATCCAGTTACGAGTTCTCCACCTCTTTGAAGTGTCATGGTAACCAAGGGGCCAAAAATCAGGTGAGCATCTCTGGAGGCCAAAACTGGAATTATCACCTAATACCTCCTGTGGACACGGCAGCAGGTAATGCATTCTATACTGTACTGCTTTGTATGGGAAATCTTTAGCACGTAAATCGTTATTACCATGCTTTGGCTGACTGCATGACAGACTTGACCTTGATTGAGATGCTTAAATCGCATGCAGTTATTTTCTCTCCTACCTGCTGGAATCTATTCACTAATTTCGTGAGCAATGTAATTATTGCCAAATCTTACAAAGAACTGATTCTCTTCACCAATGAGGATTCCCTCAGTCCTTTTGGTTTGATTTTTCATTTTAATTTATATGCACCAATATAAAATTACACAGTCAATATTTCCTCTGTATATTTTTACTGAAACATTTTAATATAAGAAAAATGCCACAGAGAATATTAAAAAAAAAAAAAAAAAAAAAAAAACATTTTTGAGTGGTAATGCAAATCAATTGTTTGGGTTGGGACAGGTTTGGAGGGTTTACAAAACTAGTAATAATGACATGCTCTTTTGGAAACTTAATAGTTTTTAAAAAACTGCTGTAAAATCATCTCAATATTCATGATTTTGCTTAATTTTATGTTACCAGCAAAATCTTTGTGAATATATTGTTCTTTTTTTATCTGTATCACCCAGCCCTACTGTGTAGTTCACTTTTGTTCTCGTTTAGGCCTTTAATCAGTGGTTCTCAAAGTGTATTGTAAGGGGGGCGCGGAGGGGAAGACTTGCCCTTCCTCAAATCTCGTTCACTTTCACACATTAAAAAAAAAAAGAAAAAAAAAATACTGACAATAAACACAAGAACCAATGTACACAATTTATTTTCCTCTGCCTTTTCTCCTGCCTTGTTTAAAATTTCACCAGATACCGCAGCGCGTCCTGCCACAAACACGATCCTCTTATCCCTCAATCTTCTGTTTCATGGATTAAAAAAATGTCATACTGGTTTTGAATGACGAGGGTTAGTAAATGATGGCAGAAAGGTCAGTTTTTATTTCAGTGGTTGTTAAAGATTGTCACTATCATTAATCACGTGTAAATTATTGTCCAGGGGTCCGGACCCCTACCGAAACAGCGCATAGACGGCACTGTAACATGATACGTGTTACTTTTTTTAGTGCTAGCCAGGATGGGCCAATCAAAGTCGTTTGATATTACTGGATGAGGATTTTAAAAATACTTTTATAGAGACTGCTGATGCCTATTTCCATTCACAGGTACAAGTCCTTGCAATTATCAGTTTTTATTAAAAATAACTATCTAGTGTAAAATGTCTCCAATGAGATATAAAACATTCTGATTGTTAAATGTGGATGAATGGAGGATTCGGTTATCTGAGCGGCCAAGCACCCCCTGGAGGAAGTCAAATTTGTGTCTCACGTAATAACAGTCTTTGGCTGACAACATGTGCAATTTGCAGTGTGTTCATGCCCAGGTGTTGCTCCTGCAGCAGTATCACTTTTTGTTATTATTATAATTCATATTTGTATGTATTTATGTAACACAGAAAGTATTCACAAAATAACAACAACCTGTTCACAAAAGTTCATAATTTAGATCCTTTTTCTTTGTTTGTTTGTTTTTTGTTTTTTGTGTGAAGAGTGTGACTTTTCTTTCATTTTACATTGGGCGCGAAAGTTTTTCTTGTTTCCAAGGGGTGAACCGAACAAATTGAGAAAAGGGATAGTTCACCCAAAAATGAAAATTCTCTCATCATTTAGTAACCCTCCAGGCACCCCAGATGCTTATGACTTTCTTTCTTTGACAGAACACAAATGAAGATTTTTTGAGAAATATTTCAGGTCTTTTGGTCCATACAATGCAAGTGAATCGAATGCCAAAATTCTGAAGCTCCAAAATCCACATAAAGAAAACATAAAAGTAATCCATACGACTCCAGTGGTTAAATCCATGTGTCCAGACACAATATGATGGGTGCGGGTGAGAAAAAGATAAATATTTAAGTCATTTTTTATCATAAATTGTCCTCCCTGTCCAGTAGATGGGCGATATGCACGAATAATGTAAATCACCAAAAACAGAAAGATGACTTAAATATTGATTTGTTTCTCACCCAAACCTATTATATCCCTTCAGAAGTTATGGATTTAACCACCAGAGCCATCTTGAGTACTTTTATTTTGCCCTTATGTGGATTTTGGAGCTTCAAAATTGTGGCACCCATTCACTTGACCTACAGAGCTGGAATTTCTTTTAAAAATCTTCATTTGTGTTATGCTGAAGAAAGAAAGTCTTACACATCTGGGATGGCATGAGAGTGAGTAAATTATGAGAGAATTTCCATTTTGGGGTGAACTAACCCTTTAAGCTTAACATGATTTTACCAGCCTGGTCTCATAAAATCATTACTATGTTACTATACATACATTTTTTGCAAAATATTTGTTTTTACTTGCCTCATTGTACATATCAGGGCAGTTTCCTGGTGGAATAAATAAATAAATAAAATAAAATAAAAACACTAGATGCACTATAAAAACAATTATTTTTATTTACTTTCACACAAATCACAAGTACTGTACAAGGCAGATTATCAGTTAATAAACACATACTTTTTGCCCTGTTCATCACACAATGCTATCTTATGATATCAAAACACTTTTAGCGTATAACTTGTAAGGCAACACATTTTATGCATTTCATACCCAACTATGATTATATAGTATATGCTCTCTGTTCAAACATGATCAAATTGCGCTGTAGGTCAACTGATAAAGGATTGAATTTGCAATTCAAAGGAGTAGGATACGAGTCCTGAAGAGCAGGCAAGTCAACTCTTCAGCCAAACGTGTCATGGAAGCACGACAAATTGACATGGTTGCTTCAGCTATAGTGTTTTTTATCTCACATTTGCTTTATGACACTAATGGTTAGGTTTAAGGTTTAGGGTAGGGAAGTCATTTTAGTTGATTTAAAACTCCAGAGTAATATCATTTTACACAAGCGTCGCCATAATCCTGTCATTTTCATAAGATCAGGCTGGATTTTACACAAATGGAATATGTTCCGCGATCAGCATCCTTCATAGTTGATCATTGCTATCAACCAATATTAACCCTAATACTAACCCTACACTAAAATTAGAAAGCAATGACTGGTTAATAGGAATGCTGTCCCAGGAACTACAAAGGAAGCTGATATAGGAACATGTACTTTTTTCTGCATGTTAGTGAGGTTGTGCTGATCTGCATTCAAGGCTACATCACACCAGTTCCATTTGGGTTAGACCTCTCAACCAATAACTCAAACCAGGTTCTATATGGTAGTGTATTATTTCCTCCAGAGACAAATAGACTAAGGTGCCAACTTCTTCACACGAGTGGCAAACGCTTTATCTATGATAACAACAATACAGCTACACAACCACTCAGTTGCTTTTCAGCAATCTGAATTGGTTGAATTACAGCTCATGTTTCATTACTCACCATAATTATTGTCTGTTAGAAACAGAGTTTGACATGTTTATTCTGTGCATATGTGTTTGTGTGATTCAAAGTGTGTATGTGAAATTTGTTATTACAAGCCAGAGAGTACAGTAACAGTAGAGGGAGGTCTACTCATGTGTTCCCCCAGTGGTCTATAAAGGAGCTCATTTAACAGAATGATGGTGCAGAATTAAGGCAATCGTCAGGTTTGCATGACTTTACTAATATTTCCCAGTCCATCCTCTAATGATGCAGACCTAATGAGTCCATTAGTCTCCTCTGAGGGACATGAAGGGTTTGCCAGATGTTCTTTGACATGAATAAGCTGCATCTGCTCTGCCTTTAAGCTTTCTGATCTTTTGGCTAGAATTGGACTGTATTATTATAAAGATCTCAGTATGAAAACTGCTCATTCATTTCAAACTAAATGCAGAGATGAACTTATATTTTGCCTTAAAATATTAACCATAATTTTTAATTAAAACAGTATTACCTAAAACATGGAAGTTAGTGAGGTAACACTTTACATAATTATGAGTAACTCCAATAAACTACATTTGCGTAGTTGACATGTCCTGTATTAAGCTATACTCCATCTAAAACAATTGTAAAAAGCATTTTGCTCATTCTTTTACAATTATTATGCATGCAGCTTTTATGACCTATAACCTTAATTGAGAGACTACTTAGGACATTTGTACTTTCAAAAATTTATTTGTCACAACACCATTTAGAATGAACTTGAGTAAAGCAAAAATGTCATTAAAAACACTTCAAAGAAATAGTGACCAGTTACATAACATAAAATAAGCATCCATTCCCTTATACATTCACATAAATTAAACTTAAAATCTAGATAAAAAATGTATAATAATAATACATTAAAAAAAATCCATGAACATGTTATGTGTAAACTACACAATATTTTGTGTAGCTGCATATAATTGATATAAATAAGACATAACTCCAATTATTTATTTTGAATGTTAGGCTCATTTGATTTTTTTTTTTCTTTCTTTTTTAAGTAGTATGGAGAGAAATGTAGCCAGGAAATATTAGTAGTTTTGGTAGTTTTTATTAGCCTATATATTTATATGTAGTTTTTCGTGACCTCCCACAAAGATAAACAATAAGAATAAGGAAAACATGCAAAGGTATTTCTTTTTTATTTTAATTCTCATAAAACAAATTTTTGAACTTCATCCCATGTTTCATATAAACAAAAAAGTTCTCAACACTTAAGTTCAAAGCGACCACATTAACTCTCTCTCTAAACACAAATGTGCAATGTGTAACACTAACGTACAATTCACATTTAAATCCCTCTAGACCAGCTGCTTAATAACGAATAACTTTGTGTCCTCTTCATGTAGATGCAAATGGAGGACTGACATTCTTGTGCAGAGAAAATAGATGTGACCATGAACAAAAGAAAGTAGTTAGTTATATTTAAATGCCACGGAGCAAGGTATTACAAAACACCTGGCACCAATTCTTCAGTGCAGAACACGGAATTAGATAAGAGATGAAAGAAAAAGTACAGCTCAACAGTTCAAAGACTGGTTGCAACATAGCTGTGTATTATCATACTTGTAAAGCATCAGTGTTCTGTGTTTATACAAGCATATGTTTTTGAAGCAGCAGGATCATTTTCAACAAGTATATAAATAAACAAATGCCCATACTGATTCTTCAGCACTCAGACAAAATTGCTTATTGCCATATTAGTCTTGCTGGCTGTGTCCGAAACCTGAGGTAGCTGCCTTGCTGCCTTGCTACCCAGTTGGTCAATTACTAACAGGCAGCGTTTTGTGTAGGTTTCAAACATTTTTCCAAGGCACCATAACATCTATTGATCTAAAACACATCCAAAATTTTTTACAGTAAACTTAAGACAAAACTAAGCACATTTTACCATTAGATGTGCTGGTAATCTGTAATATTAATATGCAAGTGTACCCAATAATTAGCATGCACGTGGACACTTTAAAATACAGTAAAAAAAAAAATAATAATAATAATAATAATAATTCTGAATGCACCATAGCTTCCATCCACCAGTCAAGATTCACAACCAAGGAGCACAATACACTCACCAAAGCACCAAATGTGAGTAATCCTTTGCTTTGGCAAGTAAATAAAAAAGAAAGTTACATGCCAGTGAACAGCAATTTTACATTGCAACATAATACATAAATCAAATTGTAAGTGACAGTCAGACCCAGTGTTTGTGAGCTATTCAAATCAAAGACGTACAAACCTTATATAGTAATTAGGGAATTTTTAAGGGACTGCAACATACTAAAGACATTCAAACCATCTATTAAAGAAAGTCGTCCATCCTCTAGCAGCTAATCTCAGTGGAAAATGTATAATCTGAAGTTTATCTAGGCTGCCTACAATTTTTCTCCAGAACTTGTGGAATTCCTCTCATTAAGTCACCAATGTGAAAATATAAGGTACAAAATCATGATGTGTCTTCATGTGTTCTTGGTAAAAAAGACCCTTTTTTAAAATATAAATAAAATATCCCTCCTAAGAGTTCTTCTTCTTTTGTTTTCGGCGATTCCCATTCTTCATGCATGTTGCCACCTACTGGGCAGGGAGGAGAATTTATAGTAAAAAAAGGACTTCAATTTTGGTCTGTTTCTCACCCACATCTATCATATTGCTACTTAATACATGGATTTAACCACTGGAGTTGTATGGATTACTTTTATACTGCCTTTATGTGCTATTTTTGAGCTTCAAAGTTTTTTACCCTGTTGACTTGTATGGATCTACAGAGCTGAGATTTTCATTTGTGTTCTGCAGAAAAAAGAAAGTCATTTACATCTGGGATGACATGAGGGTGATAACATGATGAGATATTTTTGAGTGAACTATTCCTTTAATTGTAATGCTTATTCCTCAGTAAAAATGGTTCATGAGTTGAAACATTAAAAAGTGGACATTTACAGGCTAAATAAATTATTTCTTTCAACTGCTCCATCAGGTGCCATTTTTATTCTTTCAACCAACCATCAGTCTGCACACACAGGACAGTGGGGTATCATAGGTAGCTGGATACATCGATGGTGCCTTCAAAAACAACCATATATCTTGGAAAACAGGATGTTACATAAACATTGGTTTCAGGCAAGCCTTGTTGCCTTCCTCCCCCATATACTGCCTGCGAAGGCAGCATTTTTCATCATTCGGACATAAGTTACTATGTCTGTCACACTTGTGTTTCTCTGTTTATAGATCCATTCTCCTCTTTGTGGTGATGGTGCACTGATGACTGGAAATCTTCACCCATTACTCAAAGCCATCCAACACTCAATTAGCAGGCCATTTGCATTCTGGCAGCACTCTGCGTCTAGCTCTTGATAAATAACTCTTTTCCTCTCATGCTAGTCAATCATGAATCATCTCCTCATCTACGCCGTGGCAGCCAGAACCCCACAGGGAGCTACTGACAACTTTTTCTTAGCATCGGCTCCTCCTATAAAATTTCACTTTCATGATCTCAAATCAAACCTGTTCAGAACTGTACTTGAGAGAGCCAAATGAGGGTTTGATGTGGAGAAAGGAGTGAATGGTGGTTGAACACTCATCAAAAAGTATTTTTGCTGATTGATACCTAAAAAGAGATAATGTAACACAAATATTCAGCCTAGTATTTGTAAAATTATGTGACTGTAGTAAATATTTAGCAAAATGAAATTATGTGGTTCATTACATGTATCACTGCAGTTTTGAGGTGAAATGTCCACTGAGAGGCACTAAAAGCAAGTTAAATGTTCTCACAAAAAGACATTTCTTTTAAGGTTAATGCTCTATGGAGTTTCAAATTGTCAAAACCTACCTACCTCCCTTACCTAAACCATTAACCTAAACCTAATTAATAATTTAATAAAAAGCAAATGTGCGATGATAAATCATTAATCTTTAAAAATATATGTTTTCTAGTTTTAAATGAACACCAATGATGTCCCTACTCTAAATCATACACCAAACCCTAATTGATAGTATCATTGAAAGAAGTGTAAAGTGAGCAAAACGTACATCTCTGTTCATTGATCGCTGTCCACAATACATTAATTTCAGCCAAATAATATTTTTTTCGAGTGAAGAACAAGATTGATGTTATACAGTGCATAACAAATGCAGCTAATTTAAAAAAAAAAAAAAAAAAAACAGGAGAATGCAAAGCTCCCTAGGCTTACATTTTATTTTACATACCAATGTGCATCACAGGCCATATGTCTGAATTAAATTATTCCAGCAATACATTAAAGATGATGATAGAAATGTGTTCAGCTATAACATATGCTGCTGTTCCCAATATGTCTGCAAAAAAACATATTAGCTGAAACAAGTGGTGAAGAAATGTTGTTGAACATATAAATATTGTTACAAACTCTCCTTACCAGGTCCCTGGCCATTCAATCCTGTCCATTTCCTATATTTGCCATCTTGTAAATATTTCATTAGTCCATCTATAGCTATAGCCTCAGCACATCCAAGTGGAAACCCCCACGGGACTCCACAACAAATTGCCTTAGACACTTGAGTGTTAACTCATTCTGGTTTTTCCACTCAAAACTTGGTGCAGGGCCATATTCATCGAATGGGAGGGTCTGTTCAAAATATCCAGCAGACTGGATCTCTAAAAGACTTTAAAAGCCTCTTCCAAAAAACTCTAACATGGATAATGGACTATTAAATACAGTATGGATGGATATTGCACATGAAAAAATAAAATAAAAAATAAACTGGAAACCAAACACTGCTAACTAAAAACAGCCCAGCTAGTTGAGTTGTATTAAATATATTTGGCAGTATCTATTAATTGCTTTGAGCATTTGGCCTTACATCTATTCTACTTGTTAGGAATTTCCAATCTAGGCTTTTTTTTTTTTGTTGTTTTTTTTTTTTTTTTTTTTTGTGGCAAAGTGCTGAAGTAGACTTTTTGTGACACAAAGTAAATTACAAACATTAATCATGCAGAGTCATTATCAGGTTTTGTCGGGGCAAAATCAACAAAAACTGTTTATTTCAGCCCATCACCAGACCAGCTTCCATGATTGTCAAAATCACGGTAACTGACAAGTTATTTATCTACATAAATATTAGTCAAAAACTGTCTGCTTACACAGTTCGAATGTTGACATTATCTAACTAAAAAGATTCAAATCTTCTTCCACACCACCGGCACAGAGAGAGACTGGCTATCCGCTTGTCATTGCATTCACAATTTACACATACCTTTGATGAGGCAGCTGTCTTTGGTTTCAGATACTACTGGAACACTGAATGGGTTCAACTGTGTGTTCTTGTGTATTGGTTCCTCATTTTTATGTGTCTATTAAATCGTTTGATAGTCTTTTATTGTTTGTGCCAGCATTCAACAACGTTACGCAAGCACAATATGCCCTGTGTTTTATTCCATTTTTAAAGCAGCATAATGAATTCGACATTGTGGGACTTGACAAGGAAAGGGTTCAAGTTAATTCATCATCCCCAATGATAGGATACAAAGCAATATTTGACTTTATTACTGATCTTCAATATCAATCTTGTCTTACTGTGAATTAAGACAAATTTCCCTCTTGAAAGAAGAATAACACAAAACCCACATAGAATGTAAAACATAATTATTTTACTTGATAAGCTTGATAATTCTATGCAAAGAGTTTAACTTGATAACATTGTGCAAATAGTATATGGTCATTGTATGACTATAATGTAAGTCATATCATGTAATTTATAAGTACTTGCATAAACATCTGGACTTGTGTATAACGCAACATCTTATGGTTCTACATGCATCTACAAACAACATAGAATTGCAGTGACAGCTAGCCAGCGTCCTATCATCAACTTTCATTCATGGTCAGGGGCTTTTTTTCACTCATGGTCCATGGTTAGATGGACTGATCAGATGTCTGCATTTTTTTACTTTCTTAGTGCAAAGGGCAAAATGGCACGTTCACCTATTTAAATGAATGTCAGGTGTTAAAACAACATTGAATTATAGTCCTTACCAGGAATTTACTGTAACGTCTGTTGTTGTTTATACTTGGGTACTTGCTATTGGTTGTTATCATTGCATCATTAATGAGATACTGTAAGTCTGTGTAGGTTTTGGGGACTGTTTGGGGGTGTTATTAATTAAAATTTAAAAAGTAATTGGGTGTTATAGTTGTGTTTCAAGTTCCCCTTCTGTCACTCACTCGACGTTGTGTCGATGTAGTGACAATAGGGGTCGCTCTTGAGAGCCCCGATCACCTCAGATCTTTGAGAAAAGGCCAATGAGAATTGGCGAGTGGAATTTGCATGCCACTCCCCCGGACATACAGGTATAAAAGGGAGCTGGAATGCAGGATTCATTCAAATTGTTTCTTTGGAGCCGAGCGGTTGTTGTATCAGCGAGCTGAATACTACTGCTGTTCCATTCACCTCTTAAGAAGCGTATGCTGTTTGATATATGGCGTATTTCCAGCGGCTTTCTCTCCTTCTGCACGACGAGGCTCCTAAGCGTCCCTGAGACGGACGACCCAGGGACCGAGATGTCTGCTACGGAGCTGGTATCCAGACCACTCCATCCCCCGCTGGAGGGCCGGGAGGTAAATCCTTTGTTTCATTTTCTTTTTTGTTCGCCTCCAAATTGTCAAAAAAAGAGCAGTTTCCTCATTCCTTGGGTCACACCTTCTATGCAAGGGCACGATAGAGCCTGTCCCTCCAGCCGAGATGGCGAAAGGGTTCTACAGCCCTTTCTTCATCGTACCAAAGAAAGGCGGTGGGATGTGGCCAATCTTGGACCTGCGAGTTCTGAACCGGACCTTACACAAACTCCCGTTCAAGATGCTAAAGCAGAAACACATTCTGGCGTGTGTCCGGCATCAAGATTGGTTCGCGGCGGTAGACCTGAAGGATGCGTACTTTCACATCTCAGTTCTACCACGACACAGACCCTTCCTATGGTTTGCTTTCGACGGCCAGGCGTATCAGTACAAGGTCCTCCCCTTCGGCCTGTCCCTGTCCCCTCGCGTCTTCACGAAAGTCGCAGAGACAGCTCTTGCCCCGTTAAGGGAAGTGGGCATCCGCATACTCAACTACCTCGACGGCTGGCTGATTCTGGCACACTCTCGAGAGTTGCTGTGTGCGCACAGGGATTTGGTGCTCAGGCACCTCAGCCGTCTAGGGCTTCGGGTCAACTGGGAAAAGAGCAAGCGCTCCCCGGTTCAGAGCATCTCTTTTCTTGGTCTGGAGTTAGACTTGGTCTCAATGATAGCGCACCTCATAAGCGAGCACACGCAGTCGGTGCTGAACTGCCTGAAGTCATTCAGGCGGAGGACAGCGGTTCCACTGAAACACTTTCAGAGGCTCCTGGGGCATATGGCTTCCTCAGTGGCAGTCACACCGATCAGGTTGATGCAAATGAGACCGCTTCAGCACTGGCTTCAGACTCGAGTCCCGAGATGGGCATGGCGCCGCGGCATACATCGTGTAGCTATCACGCCACTCTGCCACCACTTATTCAGCCCTTGCGTTTCTACGGGCAGGAGTTCCCCTACAGCAAGTGTCCAGATGTGTCATGGTCACCACAGACACCTACAAACTGGGCTGGGGCACCGTGTGCAACGGGCACGCAGTCGCCAGTTCCTGGTCAGGACCACGACTGGGTTGGCACATCAACTGCCTAGAGTTGCTGGCTGTACTACTCACCCTGCGGAGGCTATTGCTGTTGATCCAGGGCAAGCATGTGTTGGTCCGTTCTGACAACACAGCGACAGTAGCATGTATAAATCACCAAGGCGGCGTACACTCTCGTCGCATGTCGCAACTCACCTGCCATCTCCTCCTCTGGAGTCAGCAGCGGCTGAGGTCGCTGCAGGCCACTCATATCCTGGGCAGCCTCAACACCACAACGGACGCGCTGTCACAGCAGGCAATGCTCAGCGGAGAGTGGAGACTCCACCCCCTGGTGGTCCAGCTGATTTGGAGTCGATCCGGCAAAGTACAGGTAGACCTGTTCGCTTCCTGGGAATCCTCCCACTGCCCGCTCTGGTATTCCCTGACGGGAGCCCCCCTTGGGACAGACGCGCTTGCACACAGCTGGCCCCGGGAGCTGTGCAAATACACATTCCCCCCAGTGAGCCTTCTTGCACAGACCCTGTGCAAGGTCAGGGAGGACGTGGAACAAGTCACCCTCCTGGCCCCATACTGGCCCACTCAGACTTGGTTCTCGGACCTCATGCTCCTCGCAACAGCACCTCCCTGGTGGATTCCCAGGTACTTTCTCAGGGACGGGGCACCCTCTGGCATCCGTGCCCAGACCTCTGGAATCTCCATGTCTGGGCCCTGGACGGGACATGGAAGGTCTAAGCGGTCTACCACCAGCAGTTGTAGACACGATCACTCAAGCCAGAGCTCCCTCTACAAGGCAGCTTTATGCCCTAAAGTGGCGCTTATTCATGAATTGGTGTTCTTCCCAAGCCAAAGACACCCAGAGATGTGCAGTCGGGTCAGTGCTCTCATTTCTGCAGGAGAGGCTGGAGGGGCGGCTGTCCCCCTCCACCTTGAAGGTTTATGTAGCCGCTATAGCGGCTCACCATGACACAGTTGACAGTAAGTCCCTTGGACAGCACGACCTGATCATCAGGTTCCTCAAAGGCACCCGGAGGCTTAATCCTCCCAGGCCATGCCTCTTCCATTCATGGGATCTCACCGTGGTCCTCCTGGGCCTTCGGAGAGCCACATTTGAGCCGCTAGAGTCAGTCGAGCTGAAAGCCGTCTCCTTAAAGACGGCCCTCCTGAGGGTGGGGGACCTGCACGCATTCTCTGTCAGTGACACTAGCCTGGAGTTCGGTCCGGCAGATTTTCATGTGATCCTGAGACCCCGACCGGGCTCTGTGCACAAGGTTCCCACAACCCCCTTCAGGGATCAGGTGGTGAACCTGCAAGCGCTGCCCCGGGAGGAGGCAGACCTAGCCCTGTCGTTGCTGTGTCCGGTGTGTGCTTTCCGCACCTACTTGGATTGCATGCAGAGCTCTGAGCAGCTCTTTGTCTGCTTTGGTGGACAGTGGAAAGGGAATGGCGTCTCCAAACAGAGGCTTGCCCACTGGATCGTGGATGCCATTGCATTGGCCTACCAGACCCAGGCCGTGCCCACCCCCTTGCAGGTTCGAGCACACTCTACAAGGAGTGTGGCGTCCTCGTGGGCACTGGCCAATGGCACCTCTCTAGCAGACATCTGCAGAGCAGCATGCTGGGCAACACCCAATACTTTCACGAGATTTTACAATCTCCGGTTTGATCTGGTTTCGTCCCATGTTCTTTCAGGTACGAACAGGTAGAGTTCGGTAATACGGAACAGCTGGCCAGATGTATCACTTGCGTATAGCACCTTTCCCCTCCCCTGAGGTGAAAACGTGCGCATTTACCCCCAGTCGAGTTCACGAAGTTGTGGACCCTGGATGTCCTTCCTCCCTAGCCCCATGGTTCAGGATCTCGGTGGAGGAGTTCGCAGCCAGCTCCACTACAGGGTCTAATATGCCCTGTACTGGGATAGGTGCTCCACAGGTGCCGATTACTCCGGTAACCCCAGTGATGTATATTCCGTGGTACGGTCTCCCTGTCAGGCAGACCCGCGTCTCCCTTGGGCAGAGCTTTCTCTGCCCCCGGTCGCTGTGTTTGTAGAGTCCTACCACAGCGCCTCTTCCATGTGCGGTTGCTGAGCCCATGTGTCGTATTGTCACATGTTGACCTCCCCTTTTGGGCAGGATGTGGTCTCCGTGGGGTCCTTTCCCCCTGAAAGAATAGGAAAGGAAGAACACCTTCCCTGATGTGTATGATAGCGTTAGATGGCCCCAGCTGAATCTAATACTCTGTGGAGAGGAAATATAGAGAGAAAAGGCTGGCACGGCCTGCTCCCATGCTAGTTACGTCGCTTCCCCCCCTCTGGGATGTGGGGAACTACATGACGTCTTTTGGGGCGTTGGGGGAGGTTACGTGCAGTCTGATGCACCTGCTATTACGCACGCAGCTGCTTGCACGCACCTGCATCGGCAGTTCACGTAACATGGTTCAGCTGTTGTGGCGTTTTTCCATAGGGACCCCTAGTGTCACTACATCGACACAACGTCGAGTGAGTGACAGAAGGGGAATGTCTCGGTTACTGTCATAACCTCCGTTCCCTGATGGAGGGAACGAGACATTGTGTCCCTCTTGCCACAATGCTGTACTAGCCGCTGAAATGGCCGGGACCGTGTCTCGGCTCCTCAGCACAAAACCTGAATGAATCCTGCATTCCAGCTCCCTTTTATACCCATATGTCCAGGGGAGTGGCATGTAAATTCCACGCGCCAATTCTCATTGGCCTTTTCTCAAAGATCTGAGGTGATTGGGGCTCTCAAGAGCGACCCCTAGTGTCTCTACATTGACACAATGTCTCGTTCCCTCCATCAGGGAACGGAGGTTATGACAGTAACCGAGACGTTCTCTTTAATGCTAATTATGTAGTTTTGTGCAATGACATGTGTTTATTTTATAGTAACCCTGGGTGAGATTAGTGTTCCTTTGAATTACATGTGATCCTGTTTAATATAGCTGAAGATAGATCTATGTATTGCTAGTGCTACAGTAGTCATTAGTGGGATCAATATTGCCTAGTAATGACAGGAAATTAATGAACAATTAGCTGCATTTATATGGACACTTTTTTATTTAAATAAAATATTAAATAAATCTGATCGACGATTCTGAACGTACTGTTAACATGAACACTAAATAAAGTGATCGGGTTGGTATTGGTGTTTATATGTCAAAAGCATCAAATTGGAATTGATCTTGTGACATGCATACACTGCACAATTATACAGCATTCCATCGCCATTTGAAGGGGCAGACACACTAGACTTTGAACCTGTCAGATTATTTCGGACAACACAACGAACGAGGACATGATGTCGCACGAGTGCTTCTGGTTTTAATAAACAATACATCACAAATAATAATAATATAAAAAAATTATTAATAATAATTTAATAATTTACAAAATTTCAAAATTACCATTCAGCAACAATAAAAGCATCAACCCTTGAAATATCCACCTTTTTCCTGAACGCAGAAGTGTTCCATGATTCAACTGTTTTCAGTTTCCGGTCTCTAGTATTTTCACTCGCATCAATGTATATTCTTAGCAGGTAATGTGATGTCTAAGGTATTACATTTGTACAAATTGTCAAAACAACATGCTGATACTTCACAGAGCCGAGATCACCGTTTTTTTATAGATGACATGAAGCTATGGTCCGAGGTTAGTTATATCATTAATTATTCGGAGTAGTTATAACAGCCAACAACTGTACAAGTTGAGAATGAAATTCATTTTTACTCCAAGTATCACTTAAATGGTTCTCCTCTGGATCACTTGTTTTGGCAGTTTTTCTTGGAGTCTCGAGACCAGAAATAGAAAACAGGTAATTAGAATCTTCATGGCATCGCCCTGTGGTTGGTCAAGAAAACTGTGGATAAGAGGTCAGTACTGTGTGACGTTTCGATCTCTTATTGGTCACGTCTTCTCAGAGTTCAGCATTCCCTCGTCGTCATGATGCCATTACTGTCTGTTATGAACATGCGCATAACGTCCCAGTTTCAGGAAGCAATCCAATCAAGCTTTACATGGCAAATATTTTCTTCTCGAACGGATAATAAAGGTTTACACCACCCTTTACAATCCGAATTAAGTTTACATTGGATTTCGCTATTTCATTCTGAAATGATGTGGTTACATGAGACTTTTTTATTTGGACTGTGCTACTAGTCTGATCACAAACGGTTTACTCTGGTCCATGTAAATGCACCTATTGGTGCAAGTAATTTCTATCTAGTCAAATTCCACTCTATACTACTTGTAATGCATGTGTCAGAAGAGCGTGTTTTCATGTCAGCCGAAATTCAGTTGAGGTGTGGGAAAAAGGTGGGGCAAAAATAATGGATTTAATCAAATATTTCTTTGGACATCGTATCTTATTTAATAGATAAACCAATAAACTCAACTTTCTCCTATCCCTGATTAATATTCAGTGACAACTACTGTATACATTTTGAAAACAGACTATAAACCTAGATGAAAACTCTTTATTTTTGCAATTCAATTTGGTGACGTTCGGGGTGCAGAGATTACACACTTCACCTTTAAGACCCAGGGTTTCAGTAGTACAGAGGCCAACATGCTTTAGGTCTATAGTCACCATCACTCCAAGCCATGCTCACTAATGAAGACAAACCAGTTAGAGGAAGAAATTAGAATTTTAATTGCTGTCCTCGAGATCCCAATGTGTTGCCTCTCACCCAGGGGTCTACAATTAAGTGGGTAAACTGCATTCTGTATTGATGGCTTTGTGCTCTAGTGGATATTAATCCTTGCCATGTGCAAATCACCCTCATATTGTCATTTTGATGGCTCCACAAGGTGGATTATAATGTGTCTCCATATGGCTGGGCTTTGCCGCATAACTGAGAATGTGAGTGTGCAAATTATACATATTCTGGGAGAAATCTGTGTGATTCAGTGCACCCTCGACAAAGATACATTTGGGGTGCTAATTACTGCACTTAACGGGCATGAATGTGTCGGGTGGGATGGAGCACCATGTGAAAGTCATGGTTCTTGCTAATGATTATCTTGACATTGGGGACAATCAGACCATCATTACACAGATTTATGGCCTCAGATTACAGTTTATGTCACACACTTACAGGACTTTTTGAGTAATGTAAAATCTGTGACTTTTATAAAGACATCATGGCCTTGAATACATTATGAGCAGTCCCCGGACAGAAGCCTGGCCACCCCATTGGCTATCCACGCGTCTCCGACAATGATGCGCCCAGTCTGACCTTTGACCTTCCTATGTCAGACAGACAGATAGATGGACTTTCAGACTTTAAATCGACCCTTGGTTTCAGCCTGTGCTTTTTTTAATTGTTGGTCTATATGTTCTCCTGCATCTTATTTCATTTAATTGCTCTCTGTCCTGTTGTTTCTAAACTCAAAACACGGCCTGTGTGAACATCTCCTTAGAATCATATCTGATTGATGTCTGGTGGACCCATTAATTGGATTCCTTAAGGAACAGTTTATCCAAAAATGAAAATTCCTTCACAATCACCCTAATGTTGTACCAAGCTAGTATGAATTTCTATCTTATGCGGAACACAAAAGGAAATGTTTGAATGAATATTTAGTGAATTCTTCTCAATACAACGGCATTGAATAGAGTCAGTAAATTTTGACAGAATTTTCATTTTTGGGTAAACTATTCCTTTAAGACAGACTAGTCTATCAAAAACACCACCAACTAGTTGATTTTGAAATGATGTAGTTTTCCACATCCCTAATACATACTGTAATCTGGAGGAGGTGGTGAGAAGACAACCACAAGGTTAAATGCTGTATGCATCACGCACTTGGCTGGTGTCAACAGCCCAGGCCTCACTTCAGTAACATGACAGGCTTAAGGATAATGCCCACAGAAGGTGTAAGACTGATGTAGGTTTATGTTGGGCTGTCAAAAAGTGGCTTCCTGCCAAGGAGAGGACACACTGTGGTTGAGGCTTAGCAGAAGGGCGCAAGAAAAATAAATCAATTCACCAAAAGTGAACAGAGAGAATTTCTCCCCATTCTAGTGACCCACACACAATTAAAATAAATAAATAAATAAATAAATAAAAAATAAAAAAATAACACTGCAATCACAAAAGAGGCAGCGCCCAAGTTCCAGAACACGATCTGTCATCCCGAGCAAGTGCATAATTCCAGATCAACACACAGCACGACAAAAAAACATGCTGGAGTGCATCCTTCCAAATAAAAACAGCAGCTTCCACTTTGGAAGGAAACCAAGTAGATCTTTTACTGATCCCTTGCTGTGCACTGTGTTAAATTTGCCCACCACTGAAGGGCATCTTGAATAATTTCTGGTTTTTAGATGGACTATGCGTACTCTTCATGCTTTGCTGCCTGTATGCTCTTGCTTGCAATCTCGACACAAGCTTCCTGAGTTGCATTTAAACAGAGAGAGGCTCTCCCATTTTTAAACCCCAGAGCATCTGCACACACTTGTGAGTTTTTGTGTGATAGACAGTATGAATAAGTAAGCAGGGTGGATGGGCAACCCCAGAAATCCGGATGACTCTCCAGACACAATCTGATCATAATACTTGACTGAGCTGAGAGTGAGTCTGAAATACACAGCAGCATGGATTTTGTCTTGGCAAAAGGTCAGTGTGACAAATAAATAAAAGGGCTACAATTACTGCCATCCATGTGGAAAACACTAAAGAAAAAAGTTGTGTTTCACAAAAAAACAACAACAACCAAATAAATACAAAAAATATATACAAAATAAACACAAGACTCCAGTGCAAAGTGTCCTCATTTTTACATATAAACACGCAGCACTATGGGGGGTGGGCATATGGGCCTTAAGCCCCAAATGTTTTTAGTAATACAGCTAAAGTTGTATTTATCACTAAATATAAATATAACCTTGTATTTATCACTAAATATCCATACCTGGTCATTTTTGTCAATTATAAAACCATTTAGAGCTGCAATTCTGCTCTATACTTCATTTGTAGTGACTACTGAATTTTCCAGAAATAAAGTCGCACCTGAGTTTAAGTCTCACTTGGTTAAAATGACATTGTTGAGCGGAAAAAAACACACACAAATAAGTCGCAATTGTATATAAGTTGCACTGATAGCCTTGTGTTGCAGCTGAGGTTGCTTACGGCAGGCATTAGGACTACTGACGGTCATCAAGTCTGGTGCGTCTTGGAAGCAGATATCCACTGGCCCTAGAAACGCCCCTGCATATAACTATAATTTTAATCTACAACTTAGTCCACACTGTAAAACATTTCCTCTTAGATTTACAATAAAATACTGCCAGCTTTTTTTTTTTTTTACTGTATTCATCAAAAACTGGCAGGTACTGTTGGCAGCAGCATTGTACAGTATGTTACTGGTAGTAGTTTCACCAGTAATTAACTGTTTTATTTATTTATTTATTTTATAGCCCTAGCTCTTACTGTTATAGTACATTTCAGTATAACATTGTACTAATACAGCTGCACACTGTATTTGCTAATACAACTCATAACTGTATTTCAGTACAGTAATCATTTGTATATTTGCAGATTAACTGTAGTGTGATGTTCACAGTACTATTGTATGTTGTCCCTTAAGTTTCCATCATACACTGTGGCATGAAAAATTACATGGATTTTTTTACTATTTACTGGTTTATTTTGCTTTTGTTTTCTCTGCAGTCTTAGTTACTTGTATTTTAATGTAAAGCTTTGACTTTTTTATGTAAAAGTACTGTATGTTTGTTGATTGTCACCATTGTTGAGTTGTATATGCCGAGTTTTTATATCTGTGTGTTAGAGTTGGGGTACTCGAGTTCAGACACGAGTTCGAGTCCCGAGTCCAATTTTAATGGACTTGGACTTGTCACGGACTCGGATGCATTTTAACTCAGACTTGACTTGGACTCGAGCCTTTGGGACTCTGGATTTTTTTCCGAGTCCAACCAAGTCCATGGTAATTGATTTGTGATGCAATGAACAAAATAAATAAATAAAAATAATGAAACAGAAATAAATGGACACTCTGTCTGCAAGCAGTTGTAGCACCCCCTGATGTGGTAGATGTAGCCAGAGTTTGTTTCACCGTTTTGAGCAAACACACCTGCAGAGCGGCATACTCAGTCAACCAATACGCTTGAATGTTACTACGGAGACTGCTGTATAACATCGATTACCAAGGTGGCTGGCACATGGAACACATAAAGACAGGTATGTAGCCAATGCACTAGAAACTACAAGGCAGTTTTGCATGGCACGGGACCTGACAACTGGTAAAATTGCACGCGGCTTTGTGCAGCCAAGATGGTGCTCGCATCACGGTTTCATTGTGGTTAAAAACTTCATTAAGTCAAGTCACCCACATTATGTCTCTCACAGTTTACTAAAACAACATATAAAATAAAAATTCAGAAAAAATATTATTTATATTGGATATTAAGTCTTTTTAGGCATAATGTATCCACACATGTAGGCATCTGTAATCTATTGTGGTCCACGCAGTGTTGTCAACTTAAACTGGTCCATAATAGCTTGATGAATTAACTGTAACTTTTTAAATAGTCGGGGGAAAAAAAAAATATTTTTGCTAAAGCAGACTGCAACTCTGAAAAACAGATAAACAGCACCTATTTATTGTTTATCTATTTTAAAAGCATTGACAAGCTGCTTAAATATGTTCTTTTAAAGATTTTTCCAAAATAAAATGCACAAGGAAATATGAATTTATTTTGGGCAGTGAAAATGTTTTGTTTATAATTGAATTATAGATTGGGTGACCAGATGTCCTGGTTTATTACACAGGACAGTCCCGGTTTTTGGTAGGGTCAGGGATTTTTTTCTTCTTCTTAAATTAAATATTCCAGGTTCAATACAAGTTAAGCTCAATCAACAACATTTGTGGCATAACGTTGATTACCACAAAAATTAATTTAGACTCGTCCCTCCTTTTCTTTAAAAAAAGCAAAAATCCAGGTTACAGTGAGACACTAACAATGGAAGTGAATGGGGGCCAATTTCAAAAGTATAGACACATAACATAAAGGATATGCGTGTAAACATGATTTTAGTGTGATAAAATCACTTACTAACCTTTTCTGTGTAAAGTTATAGCCGATTTTACAACTTCATTGCCATGATGATATAATGTCAACAAACCCTAAAACCCTAAAACAATCATAAAAATGACTATTTAAACAAATTTACAGCTCAAATAAAACATGAATTTTAACAGAAGAATTAATGCAAGTGCTTTTATAAAATTTATTTTGTAATAAATTTTGTTTAAACCCTCCAAAAATGCTGTTGATTGAGCTTAACTTGTATTGAACATTCCTTTAAATGTTGAGATGTGGGGATTGTATTTTGAATTTTTGGTTCCAATGTTGTGAATTTTGTGTTAAAATGTGTACATGACATGACAAGTCTTGCTAGATTCACTTCAATAATTATCAATAGGCATAGTGTAGACGCGATCAAATATGAAAATAATTAATTTGGACCGTTGATTTTAAGTGGAACGTACAGTATGGTAGGTGAAATTACTTTTTTATGGAATATATGGTGAAAATGTAAAAATGGCAACTCGACAGTATTGACCTCAACGGATTATATAGCAGTGGGTTTAATTAAGATATTTTGGTGTGGTTATTATTGCTTTGAAAAATGTTACTAGCTTTTCTGTATGTTAATAGTGTGTCCTATTCCATATGTTCTGGTGATAGACCTGTAAAGATTGCAGTCTTTAATCACACACTAAATTTAGTTTTTATTTTCTATAAAAACATTTTTACAATGTGTGGACATATACCCCTGCTATTATAACAGCACATTTTTAGTACTGTTCAAATTGTGTAACTTTACCTCAAAATGACCGGTAACAAAATCATTCCCTTGTTGCTGCTCATATCCAATTTTAAAGAGGACATATTATGCAAAAAACATTTGAACATAATTATGTGTCCCCAGTGTGTGTAGACAACCACAAAATATGGTAAAAGGCCATCCCCTCGTTTCTTTCCTTTCCCCATCAATAAAAAGCAGTGTCTCCGAACGAGCTGTTAAGGTTTGCAGCCCCTTATGACGTCAAAAGGGGAAAGGTACCACCCATGACTGGTGAAGAGATCTGCCCGAGTAGCTTAGATCTGCCCTCATTAAAACCTGGGCGAGCAGCGCACAGTCCGCCATATTTATCTCCTCGCTTGTGCTAACTCGGACTGCTTCATCAACAATGGTCAACACGAGGCTGGATTTGAAAATCCAGGTCAGTAAGACAAAGGAACTTGTGGTGGACTTCAGAAGAAAAGACAGAGAACACAGTCCCATCACCATCAATGGAGCACCAGTGGAGAGAGTCAGCAGTTTCAAGTTCCTGGGTGTCCACATCACTGAGGAACTCACATGGTCCACCCACACTGAAGTCGTTGTGAAGAAGGCTCATCAGCGCCTCTTCTTCCTGAGACGGCTAAGGAAGTTTGGAATGAACTGCCACATCCTCACACGGTTCTACACCTGCACTGTGGAGAGCATCCTGACTGGCTGCATCTCCGCCTGGTACGGCAATAGCACTGCCCACAACCGCAAAGCACTGCAAAGGGTGGTGCGAACTGCCAGACACATCATCGGAGGTGAGCTTCCCTCCCTCCAGGAAATATATACAAGGCGGTGTGTGAAAAAAGCTCGGAGGATCATCAGAGACTCCAGCCACCCGAGCCATGGGCTGTTCTTTATTACCCTTACTCTTATATCTCACACCGGACTGTCATAAATTATTATTATATTATATTCTCTCTTAACAACTGACTATCAACCGACAGCCTGAATGTCAATACAGTACAATACTGTACATTCTATATATATATATACTTTCTTATATATTTTTATTTGTTATTTTCATTGATTAATGTGTATCTATATAGTGCGTATTGTATACTGTACAGTGTATGTTATTATTTGTATATTGTGTTGTGTGTAATTATGTGTATATCAGATGTTTAAATTGTGCTGTGTTAATTTGATGTTATTGTAAATTGGTACTGTCTCATCACTGTTACGACTGCTATGTTAATCGGAACTGCACCCAAGAATTTCACACACCATTGCACTTGTGTATATGGCTGTGTGACAATAAAGTGATTTGATTTGATTTTGATTGATTTGCTTCAAAGATAAGGATCAATGACGCATCGATACCAACTCTCCATGACCCAACTTCAGATTTGCAAGTCGTAAGTTTCGCACTTTATACTTTTTTAATGTTTGCAATTTGGCTTTCTGAATTTGCTTGTTTGCACGTTGCACGAAAAACATTGTGCTTTGTGTAACATAGCAACTAGTCCCTAACTACCTTATTCCATAACAATGAAGCTGTAGCTCTGTTTCGGTTACGATATAAACTGATTGGGGTCCTCCACAGTCCCGCTTGAGTGGTTATGCAATGAAGATTTTCAATATAATAAAACCGGTCATTATTTCAAAAACGATTAAGAAACAATAGTGGTATTTTCGACAGCTATAGCTGTTTTTCATGTTTCATAATTCAGAGCCCACTCTCCGATAGGGGTGTGGGAGCAGCAGCTCCTTTGCATTTAAAACTACAGACACTAAAACAGCCCGTTTGGAACAGGGCTACAAAACAAGGGTATAAAGGCATGGTAGAATAAATTATCTGTGAGGTATTTTGAGCTGAAACTTGACAGACATATTCTGGGGACACCCAAGACTTATATTACATTGTGTAAAAATGTCCCCTTCAAGAGGGAAAATAATAAGAAACAGGATGGGTCGGAAATAATTTAATTGTCAAATAAAAGCTAGACAAATTTGAGGAATCCACTTCTCTAACCCTGCGCCGTGAATATATGTAATACTACACAAACTTCAGAAAGTTTTAAAATCTGTCACACACCCTCTCTCTCTTTTGCATGCACACATATTATCTCTCACTCAAAATACATGATGAATGTCCGACCAACCAAAGGTATTTGTAGAGGATGTGATAGGTTCTTTAGAACGCCAATTCATTGATTTGAGCCAATCACAACGTCCTGTTCATAAAGTTACGGAGTCCTTTATCGACAAAAGAATCGATTCCTGTATTAGAGTCGACTCCAATTCTAGGACGAGTCAGAGTCGAGGAATCGACTCTTTTGGAGTCGACTCCCCGTCACTACCCAAGGCATTGCCCAAGCATACTTATTCAAGTGCAAAGGCTTATGGGTAATTCACCATTTTATCCCACAATGCAGTGCTATACTGTTATTTTACAATGTACAGTCTTTATTTTTTATTTTATTTATTTATTTTTTCATAAAAATTATGTTAAATCTTTGCAACATTCTTTGCTCCAAAGGTTGTTTTGTACTTTTTATTTTTTTATTTTTTTTATTTTGCTTTTCATTAAACAGAAATGTGAAGGCTGATGTGAGATGATCAGGAACAGAGGTGGGGGAAAGGAACACCATGATCACTAACCACGTGCCACAGCTTTAGTATACCTTGGGGAGTTTTAAGATTTGTCGTTCAAAATGTCACTAGCTTTCACCAAGATGGTTTCATGATCTTTTTATGTTTTTAGTGTGTCTATAAACAGTGCCTCGCTTGTTTTAGAGTATTATTTATTGTTAAAGTTCAGCATTGCTTGTTTGCTTGTTCCCGCGCTTGTCACCTCACAAAACCCTTAGTTTCGGTTGCCCATGTGACTAGCTTTGTTATGCTAAGCAGTATTAAGGCGTGTCCAGCGCCTGGTAAGATATTTAAACCGCTTTTTTCACTTAACGGCTCGTTAGCAGTGTGTATATATTTGATGTGAATGCTGACGCAGAAGCGGCAGCTGAAGTGGTAGCCCTCGTGTAAAGCCCTCCTCATGTAAAGAACAGCGAGTCTACCTGTGCGAGTCCACCGAGCAAGAACACCGACAAGGCACCACTCACCATAGCACTTAAGTATCTTCTAATTGTATTTTTTCTCCTATATTTTCCTTTTACATTCTAATATGTCTACTTCACGAATAACATACTGTATGCCTTCAATCACATCCCTGTTATCTGATGCAGACAGTTTACACAATATAGTTACAACGTAACCCACACAACGTACGGCCATTTGTTCTCTTTCTCAGTGGGACTCTGGAACTGCCAGTCAGCTGTGAACAAAGCTGACTTCATTCCAGCCTTCACCACACAGTCCACCCTCAGCATACATGCACTGACATGGATATGTCCAGAGGATACAGAAACACCTGCTGCTCTCTCCAACAAATTTTCCTTCTCTCACACCCCTCGACTCACCGGTAGGTGTGGGGGAACATGTTTGCTCATTCAAAATAACTGGACATTTTCACCACACTCCTCTCTATGTAACAATACTTCTTTTGAATTCCATGCTATTACTACAATGCAACCCAAAAAAATCAATGTTGTTGTCATCTATCGCCCTCCAGGTCAGCTGGCAAACTTTCTCGAGGAGTTGGATGTCCTGCTGTCCTCCTTCCCAGAAGATGGTAGGCCACTTGTGGTTCTTGGAGATTTCAACATACACCAAGCCCCAGGCCACTGAACTTCATGCTCTTCTGGCCTCGTTTGACTTGGAAAGACTAAACACTACAGCAACTCACAGATCGGGCAATGAGTTGGACCTCATTTTTACATGTAACTGTACCAACTCAAATATTCTTGTTACTCCTTTACCTGTCTCTGATCAATGCTTTGTTCAATTCAACATGACTCTCCCATTTATATTAAAACAGACTCCGCCTTTGGTTTCCTTTTGCCGTAACCTCCGTTCTCTTTCACCCTCGCGCCTTGCCACTGCTGCCTTTACCTCTCTTCCCACACAAAACTTATTTTCCACCCTGGATGTAAACACTGCCACAGACACACTAAGCTCAGTGTTTGGGCCACTTCTCTTCTCTATATACACAACATCACTGGGACACCGTCATTCAAGCACATGGTTTCTCTTACCACTGCTATGCCGATGACACACAGCTCTACTTGTCTTTCCAGCCCAATGACACCACGGTGACTGCTCAAATCTCTGTCTGTTTGGTAGACATCTCGGCCTGGATGAAGGAACACCACCTGCAACTTAACCCAGCCAAGAATGAGCTCCTTGTCTTTCCAGCCAACCCTGCTGTTGAACACATCACCGTGCAGCTGGGTTCAACTACAGTAACGTCTTCCAAAACGGTCAGAAATCTAGGGGTAACCATCGATAACCAACTAAATTTCACAGACCACATCTCAAAGACAGCACGATCATATAGATTTACACTCTACAATATCAGGAAGATATCTCTGAACATGCCACACAACTTCTTGTTCAGTCACTTGTCATAACTAGACTGGACTACTGTAATGCTTTCATTGCAGGCCTCCCTGTATGCGCAATTAGACCCCTGCAATTGTTCCAGAATGCAGCAGCACATCTGATCTTTAATGAACCAAAGAGCGTGCATGTTACACCACTCCTTGTCTCTCTTCACTGGCTGCCAGTTGATGCACGTATCAAATTCAAGGCTCTGATGCTGGTATACAGAACAGTTACTGGGTCTGCTCCAGCATACCTAAAATCATTTCTGCAGTGCTACGTTCCCACCAGAAGCCTGTGGTCGGCTAAGGAATGGCGCCTTGTTGTACCAACACAAAAAGGCACCAAAACACTTTCCCGGACTTTCGGTTTCATCATACCCCGTTGGTAGAATGACCTTCCCAACTCCATCCATGAAGCTGACTCACTTTCTGCCTTCAAAAAACGGCTAAAAACACATCTTTTCCATGAGCACTTAACCAGTCACTAAATAAAATAATAATAATAATAATAAAATAAAAATATCTTGTTGCACATTAATCTGTCTTGAATACTACTATTCTGATGCTAGTGAAACTTTGTAATACAGCACTTTTCGTACCACTGTCTCCTTAAGATGATTCGCTTATAATGTATTCCTCTTTTGTAAGTCGCTTTGGATAAAGCGTCTGCCAAATAAATAAATGTAAATGTAAAATTTTAATTTTCCCATAATACCTTGCAAATAACAGCTATTTACTGTAAAACTAGTCACTTCACAGTGAGCCTTCTCTTGATCTCCCAGAATGCAAATTTATTTACTTCAAACTATTGTATTTAAGAATCACAGTAGACTGCTTTTGGAATTTGGCTGTAAATTTATTTATTTATTTATTTATTTTTTTGCAGTGCAGTTCTGAGAATATACCCTCCTACTCTCAACAAAAGGTCCTGAACTAACCTCATCAGTGGAAGCTAGTACTGGTGGGCATATAATTGTACTTGGCATAACTGAAATAGCACTTAAACTTCTGCCTCTGAGCTGAAAAAATCAGTTCATTACTACCTTTCTTTCTCCCTCTATCTTTCTCTCTACCTCTCTTCCCCCTCCTCCCCCACCTGACAGACAGATCAGGGTAATGAATTCCCAAAAACAGACAGGGGGATGTTGAGAGCTGGGTTTCAGGTTTGGGTTCATGATAACATACACTGACAGCATTGGAGGCTGAGGGGAACTATAAATGAACTGGAACTATAAACGACGAATGGGTTCAAAAGTATGTAATGTACAGTAATAAATAACAGCAGTGCACAACATTTAGCAACCAACTCTATTGCAATAAGGTAAAGGAAGGAAGAAAGAAAGAAAGAAAGAAAGAAAGAAAGATAGAAAGAAAGAAAGAAAGAAAGAAAGAAAGAAAGGAAGGAAGGAAGGAAGGAAGGAAAGGAGGAAGGAAGAGAAAAGAAGATAAAGAAGAATACATTTAATGCAAGGCTTTTTTCCCCCCTTTTTCATTCTAGGCAGAATATAAAGCAGGAGCAGATATGGTTTGGGCAGTCTTTAACCACATTATCACTATAACATTACACAGTTTCATGAAAAAAAGAAACAAAGTCTGTTGTGTTTTAAATCACACTTAGTAACAACATCCTACTGTGAGAGCAAAAACTAAAAAAAAAAAAAAATATTCAGAGCCCAGATTCACAGCCAAAAACACGACTATGAAATTTGAAATTCAATAAACATGCCATTACCACAACATAATAAATTATTCCCTGACAGCAGCCTGACAGTCACAGGAAATGGATTAAAAAACTTGTTGCTAATAACACACAAACTTTCTAGTGTTTTACACAAAGTATAGGTAATAAATGCAATAACCAGGCTATGGTAGCAATTATCAACCTCTCGCATTTGTTCTGTAAGTGTAATGCCAGCAGCCAGAGCTGAACCCTACCCTACTCAGTTTTACTATACTGAATAAAGGTTTAATAGCCCTTACAGAACTACTACATCAATGAGTGGTATATTATTCAGACACGCACAACTGCTACAAAAAAGTAAGAATGACATGTCCACTGTAAAAATGTGCTTCGATTTTAATTGCTGAATTAAATCTGAATCGGCTACTTACAATGCCGAAAGTGCACTTGTTTGCCATGATTGCTAGAAGATATAATTCACGTCTTTTTTAAACAAAATTTGCCAAAACATGCCATTCACAAATTTTGTTAAATGAGGCAGGCAAGTTGTGCTGACAGATTACGTGAATAATGTGCAAACTATAATAAATCTAATTTAAGGCTGGATTACACTACATCAATTTTAAAATCTGAACAGATTCTAAAAATACTAGGTATCACAAAATTACTGACTTATGTAAATGACTACTGATAAAGACTAGGCATAACACGACTAAGGATCACACACTTCGACTGTCAAGTTGATCCGATCTGATCACACACTCGTGTGGAAAAACAAGCACTGCTTTTGTAGCTTTTGCTAATCTGTGTTCTGATTTACGAAAGAAACGGGCCAAGCACATTTGAGTGTGGCCTTGGGTGGGAAGACGTGGCCAGTATGGCCTCCAGAAACTGCAACAAGTGTTGGAGGTGAGTGGCATTAAAGTCAGCTAGTTTTAGTGCTTGATCGGCATCTCATTTCTTGAGCTTTGTGGCCTCAAATGCTCAAATTCCATTGGCTGCTTACTGTATGAATTTAGATTTGAGTTGTACAACTTCATTTACTTCAATATTTCCTATGTAACTGGCTCTAAAATATCAAACATGTCACACATCCTTCGGCTTGATGGAATTATAGTCTGAGGATTATAAATCGGAGTCTGGACCCATCATATACTATGCAATATTCTGTGAAATCTATCAAACCAGACGGACGCAAAATCAGCAGACTGCAGCTGACTAGCAACGATGAGCGCCAACTTGGCCCGACTGCAAATCGGGGCTAAAACCTATGTTGAATTTGTGTAGTATAATCAAGCATTTAAAAGGTAAAAGAAGGTGTGCTTGTGCTAAAAATATTGACAGTGACTGACGGTAACAGAATTCGCCCCTCTGTGTCAGTCTCTCAAGGAAGAAAACAATCTCCCATGTTAGAGAATCGCAAATGTTCCTGAGAATGCACTCCAGTATACTACAGTCCCTACAGACAACAGTTCACTGACTCTTGCACCTGATCCACTGAAGCTATTAACTGCAAAGTTTTAAGCACGTAAATGCAAGCACACAGCGTAGAGTCCAAGGTGCTGACACCTCTTAATGCATAACCCTACATGCAGGCCACATCAGAGCAATCTAATCTCAGGGAGCTTGGCATCTCTGGCCAGGCCATTATTGACTGTATTGGGGGCCATAAATCATGGGAGAGACACGTAGTGTATGGCCCGGTAACTCAGCCAATGTGAGCCTTCACAAACTGCTTTCAGGCCACTGACGCAATGGAGCGTGTCAAGATCAGATGCAAAAGTCACCATCATAGACTCAACACACACATATGCAGATGCTGTACAGCTATACTCACACTGACCAATCTTTCCAAAGCACTCTAATTCCACCTCTCCATCAATCATTTGAGATGAGGTGGAGAGGAAGGAGAGCAATAGAGCTGTTTACTGGAAACCATTGACTTTTATTTGCATTACAAACAAATGAAGAACCTCATGCAAGTCCCTCAGTCAGCCAATACAAGGTGTGTTCCAATCACCCAGTAGCACCCTATGAAGTGGACTTAAAGGAATATTTTACCCACAAATGAAAAATCTGTAATTATCTATTAACCCTCATGTTGTTCCAAATACATATGGCTTTCTTTCTTCCGTAGAACACAAAAGCAGAGGTTAGGCAGAATGCTAGCCTTAGTCACCATTCACTTTAATTGTATGAAAAAAAAAATGCAACGGGAGTGAAAGGAGTGTATATGCTCAGTCTGAATGGGCACTGCAAATGGCACAGGGAACAAGTGTACATCGATAAATCACTTCACAGTGTACAGAGAAGTGTAGCTATCGGTCAGTGCACACCACTTCAGTATTATACAAACTTTAGTTGAAATAAACATGGTGAAAAGGAGTTGAGGCTCTGGCATTTTTAGTCAGCTTAATTCACCTCAGCAACTAGTAGGCAATTGTGCAATAATAAAGCGCACCAGATATGTGACCATTGCACGCATGTTATACATAATGTAAATTAATCAAAAATTATTTTTAAGTTAAATATCGCAACAGTCATTTATAATTTAAATGTATGAAAATATGGTTGTTTATAATAGACTTATTTACACGAGTAGCCTATATTTTGTCATAATTCTTGAAACCCTAAACATGAATGAAATGCATATAAAATGAAACATTCATTCATTCATTTTAACAGAGTCCTCACACTGTTTGTATAACTTTGTGTTCACCAGTTGACAGCTGGGCAACACGGTTCCTGAGGCTTCTTTTGGAACTCTTTTGTAGGCAGAGCAAACATAGACAAAATAGCCAGCCAGATTGTGAAATTGTTAAAAGTGTTAAAAAAGTTAATCTGTTGTATAAAAGCAATACCACATTTTGCTTAAAGGAAGGTTCAACATGAATGTAGTAGAGAACGGTAACATGTCTGTGTTCCCTATCTGTCACTCACTCGACGTTGTGTCGATGTAGTGACACTAGGGGTCACTCTTGGGAGCCCGAGACACCTCTGGTCTTTGATAAAAGGCCAATGAAAATTGGCGAGTGGTATTTGCATGCCACTCCCCCGGACATACGGGTATAAAAGGAGCTGGTATGCAACCACTCATTCAGGTTTTCTCTTCGGATCCGAACGGTCATGCTCACTGAGCTGAATTCCCACGACTGTTCATTCACCTCTGCTGGATCTGACGGTGCATTTCAGCAGCTTCTCCCTCCTCTGCACTGGTGCACTGCAGAGAATGCCCCTGGGCGCTTCGGCAGAAATAAGAGTATATTTCTCTAAAAAAGTATATTTCTCTAAAAGAGCGGCACACACGGAACGTCTTTTTAAAGATGCGTCTTTTTAAAGATGCCTTTCCGATTGTGTGTTATTCCTGGTTGCGCTCGTTATCTCTCGCCTTCTGACGGTCATGATCACTGTCTTTCGTGTCTGGGCACTGCTCAAGTGGAGACAGCGTTCGTGGATGGTCATGTACTCATTGCGAGGACATGTCCATGACAACGATGCGGTCGCGGCTCGCCTTCGTAAGAAAGCAAGCCACCCCAGAGGCTCCCCGCCTCGGTCCTTTTACCCACGGGTTTGAGGCCAGTGCGGCTAGCACAAGGGTGATTTGGGGACCCCAATGGGACCGCCTCCGCCAGGTATCCCCCAGCGGACCTCCCATTCCCCATCACGCTCGTCTGCCCCGATCGGGCTTCCGGATGAGTCCGCCGGCTCGTCTCACGGTGAGTTCGACCTCTTATTCGGAGCCCACGAAAGAGATGAGCTCTCAAGCGCAGCATCAGAGAGTGGGCTTGTCCAGTCGGATGCGGAAGCCTCAGCTGGGCTCCTCCCTTTGGGGACGATTGCCCAGTCACAGGCTGATGTGGAGATGACGACATGCTTTCCCAGGCAGCCACGAGCGTCGGGCTAGAGTGCAATCCTCCGCTCTTCCCTGAACCCTCGCGGCTCGATGATTGGTTCCTGGGCTCGTGGCGCCGCTAAAAGCCACACCCCGCCCCCGTTCCTTTCTTCCCGGAAGTGCATGAAGAGCTGACAAGGTCGTGGGAGGCACTTTTTTACTGCCCGGTCCCGATCTTTTCAGCTTCCCCGCCCTCACTACCCCCGATGGTGGGGCGGCCAAGGGCTATTCGGCAGTCCCCCGGTGGATAAAGGCGCTCACGGTGTACCAATGCCTGCAGAGCACCACCACCTAGTGTGGGTGCCCAAAGCCCCCATCTAAGGCCTGTAGGTTTACGTCGTCTCTGACGGCCAAGGCCTATGGTGCCGCTGGACAAGCCACCTCCGCCTTGCATGCCATGGATCTCCTGAAAGTCCATCAAGGCACTAAAGGAACTGCACGAGGGTAGTTCCGCCCCAGGATTGATGCAAGAACTGCGCTCGGTGACCGACCTCGCTCTCACGGCGCGGTCTCTCGGGCAGAAGATGTCCACATTAGTGGTCAAGGAGTGCCACCTTTGGCTCAACCTGGTCAAGATGGGTGAGGCCGACAGGACACAGTTCCTTGCTGCCCCCATCTCGCAGGTTGGCCTATTCGGCGACATCGTCAAGGACTTTGCCCAGCAGATCTCAATGGTGGAGCTGTAGACGCAGGCTATCCGGCATATCCTGCCCCGGCACGGCTCAAGATCCCGCACCCCGTATGCTCGTCACCAAGGGCGTCCCCCTGTGGTGACTGCACCGGCTCCGCCGCAGCCCGCCCCTTCGGCCCGGCCCTGGCGTGAAGCCCACCGCAGGAAGCAGACGCCACCCGTTTTGCAGCTGCCAAGAACCCGTGAAGGGCTTCAAAGTGCCCTTGAGACGGGCGACCCAGGGACGACAAAACCCGCTGCTCTGGAGGGAAGCACGACCTGGTCCTTAGGGAAGCACGACCTGATCATCAGGTTCCTAAGAGGCGCCAGGAGGCTGAATCCCTCCAGACTGCGCCTCGTTCCCTCATGGGACCTCTCTGTAGTTCTTCAGGGTCTACAAAGAGCCCCCTTTGAGCCTTTGCAGTCAGCTGAGCTTAAGGCACTCTCCTTGAAGACTGCCTTCCTGACTGCGCTCACTTCTATCAAGAGGGTAGGAGCCCTGCAAGCGTTCTCTGTCAGCGAAACGTGCCTGGAGTTCGGTCCGGGCTACTCTCACGTGATCCTGAGACCCCGACCGGGCTATGTGCCCAAGGTTCCCACGACCCCTTTTAGGAACCAGGTGGTGAACCTGCAAACGCTGCTCCAGGAGGAGGCAGACCCAGTCCTGTCGTTGCTGTGTCCAGTGTGCGCTTTACGCATCTATTTTGATTGCACGCAGAGCTTTAGGATCTCTGAGCAGCTCTTTGTCTGCTTTGGTGCACAGCGGAAAGGAAGCGCTGTCTCCAAGCAGAGGATCGGCCACTGACTCATTGACGCCATAACTATGGCATATCACGCCCAGGACATGCTGCTCCCGGTAGAGCTACAAGCCCATTCTACCAGTGGTGTAGTAGCCTCCTGGGCCCTGGCCAGGGGTGCCTCTCTAACAGACATTTGCAGAGCAGCAGGCTGGGCAACACCCAACACCTTTGCAAGGTTCTACAACCTCCGAGTGGAACCGGTTTCGTCCCAGGTAGTGGCACGCAATACAAGCGGATAAGCCCGGGATAACCGGCCGGGTGTATCACTTGCACATAGACCTTCCACCTCCTTTTGAGATGAAAACGTGCACCATTAGTTCCCAGCAGTATTCACGAACTTTGTTCCCTGGTTGACTTCCTCTGAGCCCTGTGGCAGTCGAGTTTTCGGAGAGACTTGCTGCCGGCCCAGTACACGTGCTAACTAAGAGTCCTGTTCTGGGGTAGGTGCTCTGCATGTGGCGGTTCCCTGTAAGGCTAACCCCATGATATATATATCTTCCGCTAATTCGTTTCCCTGTTGGCAAACTGCGTCTTCCTTGGGCAGAGACCCTCTGCCCCAGTCTCCATGTTTGTAGTAACTCCTCCCCCATTGGGTAGGATCTACCTTGAAGGCTCTCCACGTGGTCGGAAAGACCATGTGACGTATTTTTCCACTTGAATATCCCTCCCTCTCTTTGGGCGAGGTGTGGTCTCTGCGGTGTCTTCCCCTTGGGAGGGACACCCCCCGACTAGACCTGGCGGCCCAGTTGGATAATCCCCCTTCTTTTTTAGGGAGTGGAAAAAAAGAAGGGGAAAAGAGGCCACGACTGGGTTAGCCTGTCTCTATCTTTTGGGTAGTCGACTTGTCCCCAAAGGGCTATTTGACACTCATAACTATGTTGGGGGAGGTTATGTGTCGACCTGGTGTGCTGGCTATGAGGCACACAGTGGTCTGCCCACCACACACCGCCAGTTCACGTAACAGTTCAGCCAGTTGTGGCATTTCGTATAGGGACCCCTAGTGTCACTATATTAACACAACGTCGAGTGAGTGACAGGGAACGTCATGGTTACTTGTGTAACCTCCGTTCCCTGATGGAGGGAACGAGACGTTGTGTCCCTCCTGCCACAACTCTGAACTACCCGCTGAAATGGCCGGACCTTGTCTCGACTTTTATACCCGTATGTCCGGGGGAGTGGCATGCAAATATCACTCGCCAATTTTCATTGGCCTTTTATCAAAGACCAGAGGTGTCTCGGGCTCCCAAGAGTGACCCCTAGTGCCACTACATCGACACAACGTCTCGTTCCCTCCATCAGGGAACGGAGGTTACACAAGTAACCATGACATTTTTTTTTGGTTACTTCATAATCACATTATGAACTGATGACCTACGAGCAGGGTTGGGAGGGTTACTTTTTGATTTTTAAGATTACAAAATACATGCTGTAAAATGTAATTTGTAACATATTCTGTTAGATTACTCAAGATCAGTAAGGTATTCTAAATACTTTGGATTACTTCTTCAGCACTGGTCGATTTTTTCACTTGTTTTGACTATAAAAACTCTGCCAGTACAGTAAGACAAAATACACATGTTAAAAATACATTCTCTGAAAAAACCTAAATATCTTATGCAGTGTTGTTTCTAGAATAAGATAAATCTAATTGATCTTGTTTTAAGGATTTATTTATATTTTTACAGGAAAACAATACAAAAATTATTATCAAGAATGCGATTTTTGCCCTAATATCAAAGGTCTTACTAGAAAAAAAGAAATTATGATCCATCATGAATTTTCTTGATAAAAAAATATGATCGTGCCTGGTAACACGTGCATGTAAAATGGCCAGAAATAGCATTTTAGCTTACCATAAAGCTGACAATTTACAAAAGGATTATTTATTTTTCTTCTGCTCCAAGCTTACTTCAAACTTACTTCTCTGTCTGCTCGTATGAATGTAACACATCATACAACTATTGGGCTCAATTTAGAGTTAGCTAGTGTGCAGGCTTAATGACCATATTTGTGTTCTTAATTTGTATCCTAGGCACACTGGCTGTTTGCAACATCGTTAAGCAAGCATCGTTAAATCATCTCATCGTTATGTGACTATCGTTTTTATTTTTATTTTAAATTTTTTGTTTTGTTTTGGCAAGTTGCATAACTTGCTTTTAAATGGTAGTATCGTTGGTTTGTTTTGAGCAGGTTCGATTGCACATCCGGCTGTGTGCTCATTGCCAGGGCAACGAAGCTTAATGTCAGCACTCTCCTGCCCTTAATTTTTTATATTTAATTTTTTTCTGAAAAAAAAAAAAAAAAAAATGTATGTGCCACCCAGTTGTCCTTTGCATTTTGGTGAATTGGTTGTTTGTTTTGTTATTTGCAGGTGCTGAGGGCCAAGAACAAGTGGGCTAGCTTCTTTGTGCTGTTTTGGTGGTGTCTCTCTTACGCAGAGTGCCGTGTTTTGTCACCTACATTCAACTTTATGGTGTGTAGAGTGTGTGTGAACTGCGTGCACATTAGAGTGGTGTGAGTTTATTTCGTTTGAGCCCATTCTCATCCCAGGGTGGTGTAGTCGACTTATATCCCCATCCAGCTCTTTAATTCTGGTAGTTTGCTATAACGTCCTGGTTTCTTTCGTAACCTCCGTTCCCTGATGGAGGGAATGAGACGTTGTGTCAATGTAGTGACACCAGGGGTCACTCTTGGGAGCCCCAAACACCTCTGCTTTTTTGAAAAAAGGCCAATGAGAATTGGCGAGTGGAATTTGCATACCACTCAACCGGACATACGGGTATAAAAGGAGCTGGTATGGAACCACTCATTCAGGTTTTGGGCTGAGGAGCCGAGACCAGGTCCCGGCCATTTCAACGGGTAGTTCAGTGTTATGGAAAGAGGGACACAACGTCTCGTTCCCTCCATCAGGGAACGGAGATTACGAAAGTAACCAGGACGTTCCCTATCTGTCACTCACTCGACGTTGTGTTGATGTAGTGACACTAGGGGTCCCTATACAAAACTCCACAACTATCTGAACTGTGTTACGTGAACCACACTCCTGGTAGAGTGGGCTCGTAACCCCGCAGGGGGTGGCACGTCTTGAGCCTGATATGCCATTGCAATGGCGTCAATGACCCAGTGTTTGGAGACAGTGCTTCCTTTCTGCTGTCCACCAAAGCAGACAAAGAGCTGCTTTGAGCTTCTAAGGCTCTGCGTGTGATCCAAATAGATGCGTAAAGCTGGCACCGGACACAGCAACGCCAAAGCTGGGTCTGCCTCGCTTGCAGGTTCACCACCTGATCCCTAAAAGGGGTCATGGGAACCTTGGGCACATAGCCCGTTCAGAGTCTCAGGATCACGTGAGAGTAACCCGGACCAAACTTCAGGCACGATTTGCTAACAGAGAACACCTGCAGTCCCCTACCCTTTTGATGGAAGTGAGCGCAGTCAGGAGGGCAGTCTTCAAAGAGAGTGCCTTAAGCTCAGCTGACTCCAAGGGCTCAAAGGGAGCTCCCTGTAGACCCTGAAGGTCTACAGAGTGGTCCCACAAGGGGACGAGGCACGGTCTGGAGGGTTTCAACCTCTTAGCGCCTCTCAGGAACCCTAATGATCAAGTCGTGCTTCCCCAAGTACGCACCATCTACTGCATCGTGTTCCAGGAAGGAAAGCACCGATCCGACTGCGCATCTCTGGGGGTCTTCGCGTCGGGAAGAACACCACTTAGCGAACAGATGCCAATTCAAGGCATGCAGGCGCCTCGTAGAGGGCGCCCTAGCCTGAATGATCGTGTCTACCACCGCGGGTGGAAGGCCACTTAGGTCTTCTGTGTCCCATCCAAGGGCCAGATGTGGAGATTCCAGAGGCCCTTCCTCAGGGGAATTCACCAGGAGGGGGGCTGTCGCGAGGAATGTGAGATCCGAGAACCACATCTGAGTGGGCCAGTAGGGTGCTACTAGGATGACCTGCTCCTCGTCCTCCCTGACCATGCACAGGCTCACTGAAGGAAATGCATATTTTCATAGCCCAGGGGGCCAGCTGTGTGCCAGCGCATCTATACCGAGGGGTGCCTCGGTCAGGGCATACCGAAGTGGGCAGTGGGAGGATTCCCGGGAAGCAAACAGGTCTACCTGTGCTCGACCGAATCGACTCCAAATCAGCTGGACCACCTGAGGGTGGAGTCTCCACTCTCCTCTGAGGGTAACCTGATGTGACAGCATGTCCCCTACGGTGTCGAAGTTGTCTGGGATGTGAGTGGCTCGTAGCAACTTGAGGTACTGCTGACTCCAGAGGAGGAGACGGCGGGCGAGTTGTGACATGCAACGGGAGTGTAGACTGCCTTGCTGGTTGATGTACACTACCGTCACTGTGTTGTCCGACCGGACTAACATGTGCTTGCCCTGGATCAACAGCCGGAACCTCCGCAGGGTGAGCAGTACTGCCATCAACTCTAGGCAGTTGATGTGCCAACGCAGCTGCGGGCCAGTCCAGGAGCCGGTGGCTGTGTGCCCGTTGCATCTGGCACCCCAGCCCGTCTTGGAGGTGTCTGTTGTATCCATGACGCACCTGAAGACCAGCTCTAGGGGAACCCCTGCCCGTAGAAATGCAAGGTCGGTCCAAGGACTTAAGAGGTGGCAATAGATCGGCATGAAGGCCACGCGATGTGTCCCATGGCCCCATGCCCATCTCGGGACTTGAGTCTGAAGCCAGTGCTGAAGTGGTCTCATAGGCATCAACCCGAGCGGTGTGGCAGCCACTGAGGATGCCACATGCCCTAGGAGCCTCTGAAAAGATTTCAGTGGAACCGTTGTCCTCCATCTGAATGCCTTCAGACAGTTCAGCACCGACTGTGTGCACTTGTTCATGAGGCGGGCTGTCATCGAGACTAAGTCCAACTCCAAACCGAGAAAAGAGATGCTCTGAACCGGGGAGAGCTTGCTCTTTTCCCAGTTGACCCGAAGCCCCAGTCGGCTGAGGTGCCAGAGCACGAGGTCCCTGTGCGCTCACAGCAACTCTCAAGAGTAAGCTAGGATTAGCCAGTCATCGAGATAGTTGAGGATGCGGACGCCCACTTCCCTTGGCAGGGCAAGGGCTGCCTCTGTGACCTTTGTGAAGACACAAGGGGACAAGGACAGGTCGAAGGGGAGGACCTTGTACTGGTACGCCTGGCCTTCGAAGGCAAACCTCAGGAAGGGTCTCTGTTGAGGTAAGACCAAGATGTGGAGGTACGTGTTCTTCAGGTCTACCACTGCGAAACAATCTTGATGCCGGACGCTCGTTAGAATGCGTTTTTGCATCAGCATCTTGGACGGGAGTCTGTGCAAAGCCCGGTTCATTACCTGCAGGTCAGAATTGGTCGCAACCCACCGCCTTTCTTCGGTACGATGAAGTAAGGGCTGTAGAACCCTTTCTTCATCTCGGCTGGAGGGACAGGCTCTATCGCACCCTTGCGCAGAAGAGTAGCGATCTCCGCATGCAAGGTAGCGGTGTTCTCGCCCTTCACCGAGGTGAAGAGGACGCCACTGAACCTGGGCGGGAGCCTGGCAAGCTGAATTGAGTAGTTGAGTCGGACGGTCTGGGTCAGCCATCGCGACGGGTTGGAAAGCGCGAGCCATGTGCCCAAACTCTGGGCCAGGGGGACCAAGGGAATGATCAAGTCTAATGTACCGGCGGGTGGGGCCTCGCGGCGGGGCGGAGCTCGAGCTGACACGTCGAGGGGACTCGAGCCCTGTGGCCATGCTGAGTCCAGGGACATCAAAGCACTTACCTGGCTCCTGCCGCCCACCATAATATTGGCCAGGGAGGGGGGAGGAGAGATCTTATCCCCGTAGTCCACCGGAACCAATCCCGTGTGGGCATGTTTGTGCCACAGCTGGGCGCACAGGGGCGAGGGGTCCACCGCTGGAGCGCCATACCTGCCAAAATGGGACGGTGGATGGTGGTCGTGACGACGGTCGTGTGCACCGGACATGTGACCCAGGAGATGAGTAAACCATTCTTTTGTCAGGTTTTTGGGTGCCGCAGCCTCCTGGGTATGCGGCGACAAAAGATTCTCCTCCTGGCCCTCCACCAGGGGAGGGAGTGGTCTGTCGACCAGCTCCAGAGAAGCGGGTCTCCTTGCCCCTGGGTTGTCCATCTCGGGGGGGCTTTGAAGCCTTCCGTGTGTTCTTAGCGGCCAGCCGCGAGATGGGTGGCGTCTGCTTCCTCAGGAGGGCTCACACCAGAGCCGATCCACAGGGGTGGGCTGCGGCAGAGCCGGTGTTGTTGCTGCAGGATGACGCCCTTGGTGACGAGCAGACAGGGTGTGGGGTCTTAAGCCGCGCCAGGGCAGGATATGTTGTAAGGCCTCCGTTTGCTTCTTCACCACCGAGAACTGCTGGGCAAAGTCCTCGACTGCGTCACCAAACTGGCCAACCTGGGAAATGGGGGCATCAAGGAACAGTGCCTTGTCCGCCTCTCCCATCTCAACCAAGTTGAGCCAAAGGTGGCGCTCCTGGGCCACCAGGGTGGACATCGCCTGCCCGTGACCTTCGTCGCCTGGAGAGTGAGGTCGGTTGCCGAGCGCAGTTCCTGCATCAATCCCATGTCAGAACTACCCTCGTGCAGTTCTTTTAGCGCCTTGGCTTGATGTACTTGCAGGAGAGCCATGGCGTGCAGGGCGGAGGCAGCTTGTCCAGCGGAACTGCAGCCCACAGTCGTCAGGGATGATGTAACCTACAGGCCCTGGACGGGAGCTTCGGGCTCCCATGCCAGGTGGCGGCGTTCTGCGGACACAAGTGCACCGCGAGTGCCTTATCCACCTAGGGGATCACTGAATACCCCTTGGCTGCTCCACCATTGAAGGTAGTGAGAGCGGGGGAGCTGAAAGACCGGGACCGGGCAGTAAAAGGTGCCTCCCACGATCTTGTTAGCTCCTCATGCACTTCCGGGAAGAAAGGAACGGGTGCGGGGCGTGGCCGTGGGTGGCACCCCGAGCCCAGGAACCAATCGTCGAGCCACGAGGGTTTATGGGAGAGTGGAGGGTTCCACTCTAGCTCAATGCTCACGGCCGCCCGGGAAAGCATGTCTGTCATTTCCGCATCGGCGTGAGACTGGGCGACCGTTCCCAAAGGAGGAAGCCCAGCCGAAGCCTTTGCGTCAGACTGGACGAGCCTGCTCTCCGATGCTGCGCTCAATAACTCATTGTCTTCCCGAGTTCCGAACGAGAAGTCGAACTCGCGCTGAGACGAGCCGGTGGTCTTGAGCGAGAGCCCGATCGGGGCAAGTGAGCGTGCTGGGTAATGGGAGGTCCGTGGGGGGATTCCCGGCGGAGGTGGTCCCATTGATGTCCCCAAATTGCCCCCAGTGCTAACCGACGTGGCCTCAAACCCGTAGGTAGAAAGACCGGTGCGGGGAGCCGCACCGCAACGTTGCCATGGTCATGTTCTTGCAATGAGGACATGACTCATCCATGAATGATGTCTCCCCGTGGGCAGTGCCCAGACATGTAAGACAGCGATCGTGGCCGTCAGAAGCGGAGAGATAACTACCGCAACCAGGAATAACACACAAACGGAAAGGCATCTTTAAAAAGACATTCCGTGTGTGCCGCTCTTTTTTGTGAATGAAAATATACTGTTTTAGAATATACGCTCTTATTTTCGCTCTGCCAAAGCGCCCAGGGGCGTTCTCTGCACTCCACGGGTGCAGAGGGGGAGAAGCCGCTGAAATGCTCCATAAATCCAGCAGTTTTGAGGTGCGTCTTTGGAGGGAATTGAATTCAGTGCACTGAATACAACCGCTCGGCTTGAGAAGAGAAAATCTGAATGAGTGGTTGCATACCAGCTCCTTTTATACGCGTATGTTCGGGGGAGTGGCATGCAAATTCCACTCACCAATTCTCATTGGCCTTTTTTCAAAAAAGCAAAGGTGTTTGGGGCTCCCAAGAGTGACCCCTAGTGTCACTACATCGACATAACGTCGAGTGAGTGACAGATAGGGAAACCCCCCATCTCTAGCTCCACCACACATGTTAAGCTCAATTGACAGCATTTTTGGCATAATGTTGATTAACACGAAATGAAAGGGGCCAATTTGTGTAGTGTTTAAAGGCAGAAATGTGAAGCTTATAATTTTATAAAAGCACTTACATAATTTTTTCTGTTAAAGCTTGTGTATTATTTGAGTTGTAAAGTTGTTTAAATGTAATTTTTTGGATTGTTCTGGGGTTTACACCATTACGTCGTCATAGCAACGGAGATGTAATATTGGATATAACTTTACACAGAAAAGGTTAGAAAACAATTTTATCACACTACATGTGGCCTGTTGCTATACTTTGTATACTTCTGTATTTTTAACCATTTACGGATTGTCCCCTTTCACTTTTCCTTTTTTTTTTTTTTTTTTTTTTTTTTTAAAGAAAAGGAAGGACAATTCAAAATACATTTTTGTGGTCATCAACATTAAGCCACAAAAGCTGTTGACTGAGCTTAACTTGTATTAAACCTGGAATATTCCTTTAATTGCATCATGTACTATCAGGTTGAAAGCAGAAAGTTAGGCCAGCTGTTCTCAAATTGCATCCATTGCAAAAGACCGGAGAAAAATTTTATCTATAGTTTTCCCCATTACTGACTTTGAAATATTAATAAAATGCATTTATTGGAATTAATTAAATATTTCGAAAAATGAATCTTCTTGGTACAAAAAAATATATAATAATAATAATAATAATAATAATAATAATAATAAAAATGGATTTTGTAAAACTGAATAAGAGGGTTTTGAAGATAAAGGTGCTCTGTAAGAATGTCACAGAACGTAGGCATGCATGTGCACTGTACATACACAGACACACTCTAATGGGCAAGTGGGGCAGATCATTTAGGGAAGGAGGACAGACCGGTTTTAAAGGAATAGTTCACTCAAAAATGAAAATTTGCTGATAATTTACTCACCCTCAGGCCATCCAAGATGTGTCTGAGTTTCTTTCTTCATCAAAACAGAATTTAAGACTTTTAGGATTTCATTTCAGGCCTCCTCCTCTAAGCAATGCAAGTGAATGTCCTCCATTTTTTGATGGTCCAAAATGCATATTTAGGGTGCATTAAAATAATCCACACACCTCCAGTCGACAAATAAAGTTCTTCTGAACCCAAACAATTGATTATACTTATATACTTTTTCAACTACAAATGTTCGCTTCCATACATCTCTGTGATGTGCGTTCATAAGAGGGATGATGTAAACTCGTTGGTAAGGTCACACGTCACGTGGAGGAGGAGTCAGGAAACGCGTCATTGTTTACATTGTTTTTTTTAATTATTATTATTTGGAAATTATTTTTTATTTATTTTATATTGTTTTAAAATTGTTTTGGACTGTTTTGGTTTGTGAACAGCACAAGTTTCTCTTGTAAACAATGACGTGCTTCCTGACTCCTCCACGTGATGCGTGACCTTACCAACGAGCTTATGTCATCCCTCTCTTGAGCACACGTAACAGAGATGTACAGAAGTGAACATTTGTAGTTAAAAAGTATATAAGTATTGTTTTGTTTCTAAAAATAATCAATCGTTTGCATTCAGAAGAACTTTATTTGTCGACTGGAGTCGTGTGGATTATTTTGATGCACCCTAAATATGCATTTTGGACTGTCAAAAAATGGAGGACATTCACTTGCATTGTTTAGAGGAGGAGGCCTGATCAGCAAATTTTCATTTCTGTGTGAACTATTCCTTTAACATTCACTCACAGCCAAGATCTAGTCACTCATTTTAGTCTCAGGAAGGACAATTTGCTCTAATAATATTAATGAAACCAAACAAATTGTATTCCCTTTCACACAAATCATGAGTAAAGTGGCAGATTATTAGTTCACAAACACTTTTCACTCTGTTTCTCATACAGTGCTATTTTATGGCATCAAAACACTTCCGCTGTAGGGCATGACTTCAACGTTTGCATTACATAATCAACTACATTTGATAGCTTGATTTTATTTACTTTATTTTAATTATTTATTTATGTTTCAGTGGTTGTATTCATACACTGTTGGATCTGTTGGAACTTTGAACCTTCTGTTCTTCAATAAAATAAATAAACAAATAAAAATCCACAGTTTTAGCACAATGTGTGGACTTTTCAGATGGTCCCTTAACACATCCTCCACACAGTACTAGCACTTTTCAGAACAATGTGTGGACTTTTCAGACGACCCCTTACTCACCGGATGAAACTTGTCCAACTTGTATCAGTGTTAAATTAACGATCTGGAACCACTTCGTTGTGACACCATCTGACCAGCTTACAGGAAAAATCGCATCCCGTAGGCTATTGATTTGATTTGGGACACGGGACAATCCCATATTTTATGGGACAGGTGGCAACACTACCTGAAGATCTAATACATTCCCATAAGCAAAGTGTGGATGCGGAAAATCGTGAGTTTATCGGGAGAATTTGTAAATCGGGAGTATAGCAGGAGTAGGGGTGGAAAAACGCAAGAAACCCGGTAAAATCGGTAGTGAGTGCACGTATGCAAATGTGTTTTTCAACAGACATTTGCTTTTATGATACTATCGGTTAGATTTAAAACTTCATAGAGCATTATTTTGAAAACCTGTTTGGGAGAACATTTAACTCGCTTTTAGCACCACACAGCAGATATTTCACCTCGGAACTGCTGTGATCCGTGTAATGAACCACGTAATAACACAATAAAATGTGTGGTAGCTCAACTAATAGAATGTTGCAACACGAAAGATCGAGGTATAAGTCCAGAAAAGCATGCGAGTCGACACGTGATCCAAAAGTGTCTTGGAAGCACCACAAAATTATAAGATTGCTGTAGCAATTGTGTTTTTCATCTCACATTTGCTTTTATGACACTCGGTTACAGTGGATATAAAAAGTCTACACACCCCTGTTAAAACAGCAGGTTTTTGTGCTGTAAAAATGTAAACAAAGATAAATCATATCAGCATTTTTGCACCTTTAATGTAAAAATTACAGCCTATGCAATGCCACTGAAAACCAAAGTGACACATTTCAGAGAAAAAAATTAAAATAAAAAACGTTTCGGTTACTATCGTAACCTCCGTTCCCTGATGGAGGGAACGAGACGTTGTGTTGATGAAGTGACACCAGCCCTTGTGTTGTCTTAAGGGTCAAAAATGACCCGCCACTATGTTTACCAGCAGAGAAAACCAGCTAAATGATTTTTTTTTTTTCAACTTGAAATTTGATGACTTTTCCTAGAATGACCCCAACATTAGAAAAAGTGAAACATTGCCTTTGTTCATATTTCCATGAAAGCTGTACACCACCAGGGTACAAAGATTGTCTTAGGGTAATTTTTGACCCAACAGTTATAAAATCATTTACACACCACAAAAACCACAAAGACACACACATACACACACACACACACACACACACACACACAATGAGAAATTGAGATCATGTGTGCTACTGATTGAACTCAGACAAAACTAAAACATTCTTGTGCATGTGCAGCATCTCCCCTCCACGACCCCACACATGACTCAAGTTCACAGACAAAATAAACTCAATTTCAGACAAAATAAACTCAATTTCAGACAAAATAAACATTTCTTGAAAGCATTGTTTACTAATGAGGAATGCAGTCAGAGGCTATAAAGGTGCTGCAAATGACAGTACCCCCAGTGCACTTATGCTGAAGCCATGAGTGCACATTTCAGTGCCCAACAGGTCATAGATCAGATTTTTTCAGATGTCCAGGAGGAACAAGAGAACAATGATTTAGAAGAGGAGGTATCTGAAGATGAAGATGGGGAAGAATACAACCCAGAGCACGATGCATCATCTTCAGATGAAGAAGAAATCCCCCAAGCTGAAAGAGAGACATTTTTGTCAAAGAACAGCAACATAACATGGTCCTTGTCACCATATGACAAACTGGGCAGGATGGCAGCACAAAATGTCATAAGGTTGACCCCAGGGCCCACAAGACATGCAGTTGCCCATGCCCAGGACATCGCCTCAACATTCTACATGTTCATCACATCAGCCATCGAAAAAATAATCCTAGAGATGACAAATTTGGAGGGTTTCCGTAAATCTGGAGACAACTGGAAAAGGATGGATGAGATTGCTAATCTTAGCGGGTGTGTATAGGTCCCGAGGCGAGGCTACATATAGTCTCTGGGATGCAGAGAGTGGAAGGGCGATTTTCCATGCCACGATGCCACTGAAAGTCTTTCACACTTTCTCAAGAATGCTATGATTTGATAACCGTGAGTCAAGACCTGCAAGACGTGTGAGTGACAAACTGGTGGCCATAAGAGAGGTCTGGGAGAAGTGGGTGGAGCGTCTGCCATACCTCTACAACCCTGGGCCTGAAGTAACAGTGGATGAGCAACTGGTTCCATTCAGAGGTACATTTTTATTTTAATATCTGTAATGTAAGTGATTTTCACTGTAAATTTTATTATGTATTGCTGTAATATCACTGATTTATGTGATTGTTTTCTGTGACACTGATACTAATTACTGATAGTAATCTGTTTTGTCAAAAGGTCGCTGTCCTTTCCGGCAGTATATGCCCAGCAAGCCAGCAAAGTATGGCATCAAGATATGGGTGGCCTGTGATGCACAATCCAGCTATGCTTGGAAGATGCAAGTCTACACAGGGAAGCCGACCAGTGGAGGCCCGGAGAAGAACCAGGGGATGCGGGTTCTGCTTGATGTGACAGATGGACTGAGGGGGCACAATGTCACGTGTGACAATTTCTTCACATCTTATGTACTCAGCCAGAAGCTCCTGAAGAGGAAGATCACCATGGTTGGCACAGTTAGAAAGAACAAGCCTGAGCTCCCCCCTGCACTCTTCGCAACAAGGGGGAGAGAGGCCTTCTCATCAAAGTTTGCCTTCACCCCCACCACCACTCTAGTTTCTTACCTTCCAAAGAGGAACAAGAATGTGGTCCTCCTGAGCACACTGCACAAAACGGCTGAGATCAGTGATCGTGAGGACAGGAAGCCAGCCATCATCCTGGACTACAACCACAACAAAGGAGGCGTGGACAACCTGGACAAGGTGATTGGAACTTACAGCTGCAGGAGGATGACTGCCTGCTGGCCCCTGGTCATCTTCCATAACATCACTGATGTGTCCTCATACAATGCCTTCATGATATGGAACAAGATCAACCCTATGTAGGGCTTTACTGGTTGTTTAGATCAGTGTTACTATCAGAAATAATTAATAAATATTTCTGTAGATATTAATTAATATTTAAATTAATTAATTGAATCTAACTCATTAAAACCTCATATGGGGCTCCAGTAAATGTAGTGTGCTATGTTTAGGAGCAAGTTTGGTTATTAGCAATAATTAATAATTATCAAAGATAATTACTAATTATTAAAATTAATAGAACATTGATGAGAATCAATGTTAGCTTTTTAATCCTTTAAATCAACAATTATCAAAGATAATCGTTAACTGTTAACATCGATGAAACATTAATTAAAATTAACACTAGCTTACTGATCCTTCAAATTCAACAATCATCAAAGATAATTATCAATTATCAAAAATCAATAGAATATTAATAAGGATTAACATTGATGGGGCACCACCCTGGAATTAGGGACTAATAACCAGATAGTAAAACAGTCTCAATATTAGATTGTTTTCTTAGGAAAATCGACATCCGAAGAATATCGATTTTCGGGAAAAAAAAAAACAATGAATGAAGGTTTGAATCTGAGCACTGACATCCCGTCAGCATGACACAGGCATATGCAAAACAAACCAAAACACTTCTCTTTGTAATATAAACAAAGTTTATTTATGCAGTAATATCAATTAATAATTAATACAATGCAGTCAATAAACTTACAACTTACAACTACAAACTAAACAGTGATATGATTAGATATGGAAATAAAATAATCCTATAACACATAAGGTGTGTGTGTGTGACAGTGTGTGTGTGTGTCAGTGTGTGTGTGTGTGTAAGGAGGGACGCGCACAAAATGGCGGACGTGACTTTCATGGAGAGTATGTCACGCAAGACTTCCGGCCAGGGAATATGACCGCGAATGGGGGCGGAGATGGCGTCTGCCAGTTACCGCATCTATCCGCTTGTACGATAGCTTAGGGACAAAGCTGGACTTTAGCATTTAAGCTATCTACGAGCCAAAAATGTGTGCCAGAATGTTTGTGAGGGGTCGTGTGCGTGTATGTGTGCGTGTGTGGTTAGTATGAGAGAGAGAAGTGACGTGACAGCCCTTAAGCTGATTTCGCGATCATGGGAGAGAAAACAGCTGTTAGTTCATCGCTCAGAGTCATGGTAAACAGTCCCACGTTATTTGACTCTTTAATGGATGAACTCAGTTGCTGTCTCACCCGCGATGGCGAAATTGCACAACAGTCCAATTTGGTTGGACCACAATACAGCAAAACAAATTCGTGATAATTAATACCCTGAGTATTAATAATGAGCGGACATGGCGGTCCGTAAACTGTACAAGCAAAAAAAACCTTGAAACACAAGAATAACACACTATAATATTCTATCTCTGCCCAGACGTAAACCTCTTACTTGAATCGCAGGAGGACACAGGTAGAATGTGTTTTCCTCCATCCTTTAACTCTGACCCGGTTCTTTGAGGCTCAGGTGATGACGGGAGGCTGTTTCCTCGCTCTGTCGGCGGGCGATACGGCTGTTGATTCTCGGCGGGCTGGCGGAGAACTCAGAAATGTCGACTTGATTGAAGATGGAAGAGAAATCTTTAATCTCTTCACTTCTGTAGGCAAACGGATGAAGATGCGAATTGCTCGGCGGTCTCCTTCGGATCTGTTAGAGTGTTCGGTTGAACACAGAGTAATCTCAACTCGTCCAGCGAGATGGAGATTGTATGGCCACAGTTTCAAGTCGGACGTTACTTCCTTGTGCCACGAGGTTGCACCTGAGAGCAGCGAATAAACTACGTCTATACTCGGTGAACAAAGTCGCTGGAAGCAAATCCCGAAAGCATTTCAGAGGTATTTCAACTCCTGATGATGTCATGTTTGAGGGACGTTCTGTTGTGTGCCTCATCCAATAGGAGTTGAGAGTTCGATCCTTTAGTGAGCAAGGCTTCATGGGATTTGCAGTCTTTTTTGGACTCCCTTTGTTTGATTTTGGCGCGATTTTTATCAGTATAATTTACGACTTGGAATGTGGGGGCTTGAGTTAGGTTTTTACGACTGTGTTAGGCCTGCCTTTGTCTTCTATCTGAATACATGAGGCCCAACACCTACCTGGATGCCTGATAAGCGGAACAAGAGGAGGATGTTCCTGGAGCAGCTGGGAAAGGCACTTGTAACCCCACACATTCAAAGAAGGGAGCACCTCCCCTGCACAGCAGCCTCTGCAGCGCTTGTGGAACCTGTTCGGGGGCTGAATCTTGTCCTGATCCACCTGGGGCTACAGCTGGGGCAGGCAAGAGGAGGAGATGCCAATTCTGCCCCTCAAAGTAAGACTGTAAAACAAATACTATGTGCTGCACATGTGAGAAATACATCTGCAAAGTCCATGCGCACATACTTGCATACTGTCCTACATGTGCTAATTAGAGTTGATTGATTTATGTTCTTCACGTTCTTGTTTTGTATCTATTATCTTATTTTATTCTTATTTATTGTTGTTGTTTATACACCTTGTGGGTGGGGTCAATGGTTCGAAAAATGGGAGAAGACTAGTATTTTGTAGTTGAATTCCTCATTGTACAGTATATAAGAATATATCACTATGTTGCCAAAAAAGTTCAAGACTGTTATTGTTTACCTTCAATAAAATGCATTCAAAACTACTTTCTGCACATTTCTGCTACTTTCTTAGGCTATACAAGTGCAATCTCTTGCTAAACAATTAATGTTTACACCTATGCAGTACCTTTAGCAATAATAATAATAATAATAATAATAATAATAATAATAAACTTCTACTTTAGTAAAGAAAACAATTATGACAGATGTGTTGTAATAAAAACGAGTGGTGTCCACTGATTAAATGGAGTCTTTCTGCACTGTGAAGAGGTAAAACCCACATATTCACAAAGTTTGTGATGAATGACAGGTTGTTTCTTCATGCAAAATAGATTTGGGGTTTAAAATAAAATTAAGCTGCTTTATTTTAGGGGTTTGGTGAAGGTGGGTCATTTTTGACGCTTAGGACAAGGGGAGTATACAGAATACTGTTAAGACTACACAAGGGCTAGGGGTCACTCCTGGGAGCCCCAGACATCTCTGATCTTTGAGAAAAGGCCATTGAGAATTGGCGAGTGGAATTTGCATGCCACTCCCCTGGACATGCGGGTATAAAAGGAGCTGGAATGCAACCACTCATTCAGGTTTTGCACTGAGGAGCCGAGACAAGGTCCCGGCCCATTCAGCGGGTAGTTTGGTGTTGTGGCAGGAGAGACACAACGTCTCGTTCCCTCCCTCAGGGAACAGAGGTTACGACAGTAACCCAGACATTCCCCTTCTGTCACTCACTCGACGCTGTGTCGATGAAGTGACACTAGGGGTCCCTATACAAAATGCCATGAATACTGAACTGTGTTACGTGGTCTAGCAGGATGAGACGGGCAGACCTCTGTGTGCCTCGTATCCAGCACACCCGGCCGTCACGTAACCTCCCCCAATGCCCCAATTTTCTCCCCAAAAGGAACAAAATCGTTCAGCTGTGGGCCATAAAAGGTCCATGTCAGGGGGTGTCCCTCCAAAGAGGAGGACACCGCGGAGACCACACCCCACCCAGATATGGGGTGGGCTTTCAAGTGGAAATACGTCACATGGTCTTACTGAGTCTAGTCGGAAGCATGTCATGTGGAAGGGTCCCGTGGTAGGTCCTACCCGAGGGGGAGGAGTTTCTACAGACATGGTGACCCGGGGCAGAGGGGCATCTACCCAAGGAAGACGCGGTTTACCAACGGGGAAACCACTTTGCGGAAAATACATCACATGGGGTTACCAATGGGGTAACCAGCGCATGTGGAGCACCTACCCCAGTACAGGGCCTAATTAGCACATGTACTGGGCCGGCGGTGAGTTTCTCCAAAAACTCGCCAGCCACAGGGCTAAGGAGGAAGGACATCCAGGGTCCACACTTTTGTGAACGCGACTGGGAGAAAGAGCGCACGTCTTCACCTCAAGGGAGGGGAAAGGCACTATGCGCAAGCGGTACACCCGGCCAGCTGTCCCGAGACCTACCTGTTTGAACCTGACAACACACGGGACAAAACCGGCTCAAACCGGAGGTTGTAGAACCTCGCAAAGGTGTTAGGTGTTGCCCAGCCCGCTGCTCTACAAATGTCTGCTAGAGAGGCACCATTGGTCAGAGCCCAGGAGGCCGCTACACCCCTGCCAACTCGTCTGTGCCGAGGGGAGCCTCGGTCAGAGAATACCAGAGTGGGCAGTGGGAGGATTCCCGGGAAGTGAACAGGTCCACCTGCGCTTGACTGAATCGACTCCAGATCAGCTGGACCACCTGAGGGTGGAGTCTCCACTCTCCCCTGAGCGTAACCTGCTGCGACAGCGCGTCCGCTGTGCTGTTGAGGTTCCTGGGATATGAGTGGCTCACAACGACTTGAGCCGCTGCTGACTCCAGAGGAGGAGACGGCGGGCAAGTTGCGACATTCAACGAGAGCGTAGACCGCCTTGGCGGTTGATGTACGCAACCGTTGCCGTGTTGGACATTGTTTTGTAGCCCTCACCTAAGCGATACCTTTCAACAATGAGATCCCGTTGATGCTTTGTAAGCTCTTTGTGGCCCATGGCTCTTGTAGTAGCATGCAACCAAGAATATGTCCTACAAATTTGAAAATCCTACAAAGCTGAGATTTATTTGGAGTTAATCAGAGTCACTTCAGGTGAAGACAGGTGTGTACTATTTCACATTAGCTTGATGACTGGTTGATTCTGAACATAGCCACATACCCAGTTATAAAAGGGTGTGCACACTTATGCAGTAAAGTTATTCTAAGTTTTTTTTTTTTTTTTATTCTCTGAAATGTGTCACTGGTTTTCAGTGGCATTGCATAGGTTGTAATTTTTACATTAAAGGTGCAAAAAGTCTGATATGATTTATCTTTGTTTCATTTTTTACATCACAAAAACCTGCTGTTTTAACAGGGGTGTGTAGATTTTTATATCCACTGTAGGTTCAAGGTTTAGGGTAGTGAGGTAAGTTTTGTTGATTTAAAACTCGATAGGCCATTACCTTAAAAGACTGTTTGGAAGAACATTTAACTGGCTTTTTGCACCACACAGCAGACATTTCACCTCATGTAATGAACCACGCAATGTTATTTTGCAAAACTATTGCAACAGTCACATAATTTTCATGAGATCAGGTTTGACTATAATTTATTTTGTAAGAAAACCACCTGCCAGAGGACCTGGGTAGCTCAGTGGTAAAAGACACTGGCTACCACCCCTGGAGTTCGCTAGTTCGAATCCCAGGGTGTGCTGAGTGACTCCAGCAACCAAATTGGCCCAGTTGCTAGGGAGGGTAAAGTCACATGGGGTAACCTCCTCGTGGTCGCTATAATGTCTTTCGTTCTCAGTGGGGCGCCTGGTGAGTTGAGCGTGGATGCCGCGGTGGATGGCATGAAGCCTCCACATGCACTATGTCTCCGTGGCAACCCGCTCAACAAGCCACGTGATAAGTTGCGTGGGTTGGCGGTCTCAGATGCCACCCGGATTGAGGCGAATCACTACGTGACCACGAGGACTTAAAAGCGCATAGGGAATTGGGCATTCCAAATTGGGTGAAAAAGGGGAAAAATCCAAAAAGAAAAAAAAAAAGAAAAAAGAAAACCACCTGCCAAAAACATAATATCATTCTGCAATAAATATACAGTATAAATAAAAAAATTAAAAATTAAAAAAAAAAACAATACTGGAAGACTACTGCATAAAGTAGGGCTGTCAATCGATACATCAAACATACAGTTCACAGCAATCTATTTTGCAAGTGAATTTGTCAATCAATCAGAGATTTATTATGAGGGCTTGTCTAAGGACCCGTCAATGTAAACCTCCGTCAGACGGATGCTTTTGGAGCGTCTCACTTTGTTTGCATCATGTCATAAACATACCATTTTTAGGTCGCTGTGTCAAGTTAAACGTAGTTTAATACTTAAAAGAACACACCTTGAGATCCCTTAGTTCGGATTTGCGCTCCATCAAGCTGTGTTTTGAACTAAAGAACGTATTTTCGTGTTGTGCTGTCTGCTGAAGGGTTGTATTGTTCTCTGTATAAGCAGCGCATTGCTTATACAGCTAAAGTTTTGCTTACTGCCCCCTGGAGAAAACAGTTGGTACTTCAAGCTTGAATTTCTCAGGAATCTTCCTTATTGTGGTCTGGGGGACATGATTAATTGTGTAAATTTTTTAACATGTTATTTTTTATCAAATGTATTGCACTGAATTAACGCTTTAAAACATCAGCCCTAGTAAAAAGCAAACCTTTTCCTCAAGAAAGGTCCAATGAGAATCTTTCAATGGACTATCAGAATCTGAGAAAGATTGCAGGAAATGAAGACTACCTGCATTATTCAGTTCTTGCTGTCCACAACATTAAGTTTCTAAAACAGGGTCAAGTTTCTTGAGCTCATCAGGTAAGTATTTGTGTGAAAGTGAAACCTAATCACCTTCTTTGAAAGCCAGAAGACTTTCTTATGGTCTTGCAAACTATATACAACAACACTCTTGCTCTCTGTTTCTCTTTGTTCCTCTCTGTCTAATGGTCTCTTGGTCTCTCTCGTAGCCACTCTCCAACACATATCCATCTATGAGTGTGTCTATACTCCAGAGACACAAAATGGAGAGCCATTAAATATCGATATCAAATATTGTGAGGATGACTCTTACGCTGGGTACACCCACTCTCCAATCACTTATTTTTCACAAGATGGCACAGTTTCTACATGTGAGAGTGCAAGAGAGAGAAAGAGAGAGGGAGAAAGGTACATGTGCAGTATCTAAAAATAAAGTAGTTATCTTTGTAATGGTGACAAATGATCTTTGAAATTGGAGGATCATTAGCTATGGAATTCTGTTCTAAAACTCATTAAGACACATTCATGAAAGTCTCAGTAAAATTTTCACAAGATCTCCAAAGTGGGACCACTGTCCTGGTGTTTTGTCATATAGCCTAAGAGAAAAATCGGTAACATTTTACAATAAGGGTACATTAATAATTATGAATTAATACCTGAACTAATACTTACTTCAGCATGAATTAATGATAAATTAAGGCATGTACTAATCAATAACTAATGAAGAGCTAACTTTAACTACGACTGGAGTCATATGGATTCATGCATGAATAACGTCCACCTTAATTACATGTTATTACATGGTTGATAGTAAATGCATTAGGCTACTTAACATTTGAATTCCCAAAATGTTACATCAAATATTTGTTACATTACATGTTAAATCAAACAGGCTTTGTCAGAAAGAACACGCAGTACTTCAACCTTGAATTAAACATGCATTATTTAATATTTTATAAATTTACTAACTTTTGCTTTCTGCTGTTTCGCCACAAACATCATACGATGATATACTCAGATTGTCCTTATCAAACATGGAAAAATATATGAATAATTGCAGATAATTTGACCTCAACCTGTTTTGCGTGATTGCCCCTTTTCCTTCATATTTACCTTATTTCAGATTTACTATATTTACCACTTAGTTCACTTGTCATCCAGACCATATAGTGCCCTTGTTACTGGATCAATATTTGGTTTTTATTATGTGTCATTATTTTTCATTATTACTTGGTAAGTTTCATTCAAAAATAAAATGATGTTTTTGATGATGATGATGTGGACATTTATGAATGTAAATCAACACATAATTTGTTGAACTGCATCCAAAGCGAGTGCAGTTAGCTAACTTTCTTCCCAGAACTACAATATCTGGAGAGTTTGTTTCTGGTGGGGCACTTATAAGCGGCGCGCTCTGCTGTTGGTGTTAGCTGTTTGCCACACTTCTCTGTAATGGCATTTTTAATCTGAAAATATGAGTTGTTTTGTTAGACCGAATTACTGACTAAAGTAAGGGTCACACACATCATGTTATGTGCAATGTTTAAATTAATTTTGTTATTTGAACGTTTTATGTACTAACATTAGCCTATTAGCATTGACATCCAGTGTCTTGTGTCAAATCATCTAAAAGTGTCTTGTATATCTTTACAGCTAAGTTTCAGGTTTCCTTTGAGTCTGTATATGTGTCATGCCCTTGTCAACCTCTGCTCCTCCAAACACCTCTCACTCTCCTGATTGTTAATTACTTCCACCTGCTCCCCATCAAACCATCAACCAGGACACTATGATGTCTCACCACTTTCCCTCAGTCTTTGTCTAGTCTCGTTTGGACCCGCTTCTAGTGTGTTCAGCTCTTCCTTGAATCCTAGTTTCATGAGTTATTTACCAGTTGGTCATCATTTATCTTTGTTACCTAGAATCCTGATTTAATCTGTGGTTTTTCCTTGTTTTTCTCTTTCTTCCAGAGCTGTGCAATAAACTGCATCTGGGTTCAACTCCTCGTCTCTGCTTTGTAACAGAAGACTAGACTGTTAAACATGAACCCAGCAGGATCGGCGTCAGCCATGGAGCGTTTTCTTGAACATGAACAACAGCTAATACAACACAAAGAGGCGCTTCATGATATTCAACACTGACTGGAGAAACTATCACTCACCTCAACTGCCGCAGCATGTCCTCCTGCACCAGACTTCGCTTCAGCCCCAGTAGCGCCAGTCTCTGACTCTCCTCCTCCGTTCACTCTGTTTCCCGGTAACTTCTGCCCTCTGGCCCCACCAAAGTGTTTCTCTGGCAATGCTGAGATGTGCAGCGGCTTTCTCCTTCAATGTTTGCTGGCCTTTGAATTGCAACCCCAACACTTCTCCACGGATCGCTCCAAGATAGCGTACATTATTTCTCTCATCTCCGGGAAGGCTCTACAATGGGGACACGCCATCTGGAAACAGGGAGGTCCCATGACGCAGTCCATCGATGCCTTCACAACCCATTTCCGTGAGGTTTTGAGTCCGCTACTGGAGCCTCCTTTGCCAGTGAACAACTAAGCCATTTCCATCAAGGCAAGCTATCTGTTGCTGATTACGCCCTGTGCTTCCGCACGCTCGCCTCCGCCAGTCATTGGAATGAGCCAGCGCTTATTACTCGTTACCGCCAGGGTTTAAACAAGTCTCTTCAAATGCACCTAGCTGGTGTGGATGACTCTTGTGGATTGGAATCCCTCATTCAATTCTCTCTTCGTGTGGATCGCCATCTAAAACAGTGCTCGACAGACCGCAACTATTCAGCCCCACCACTTCCCATAAAAAAGACTGAGGAGGAGGAGCCAGTGCAACTAGGCACAACCCACCTGACACACCGACTGAGAGAAGGAGGCGGATTATCAACAACCTTTGCCTCAATTGTGGAGCGGCCGATCACCACATACCCACCTGTCCTCCCAGGCTGCTGGTAAGCTCTGTTTCCTGTGAACCTGTATGTGGGAAACCCTTTTGTATAGATGTCACGGTTTTGACTTCCACTTCCTCAATCCTTGTACATGCCCTTCTAGACTCTGGTTTGGCAGGCAACTTCATCGCTCCCTCACTCCTCAAACAGCTCCACCTCCGGACAGAACCAGTAACTAAGCATTTACCCATTCTTTCAGTAGTTGGCAAACCTATCAGCTCAGGCTTGATCACACACCAGACTACACCACTCACCATCCAAGTAGGAGTCCTTCATACTGAGTCATTGTCATTACTCATTCTCCCCGATTCCACAACAGACCTCATACTCGGTCTACCATGGCTTCTCCACCCCAATCCAGTCATTTCCTGGTCCACCAAAGAGGTAGCTGCCTGGGGCGAGCGCTGCTTTGCCACTGCCTTGCATTACCCACTCACCCTTCACCCTCTAGATCCGTCTATTGCTTGGCCACTTCTGTAGAGAGCCCTCACATCATGCTAAACACCTCCATCCCATCGGCTTACCAAGACTATCTACAAGTTTTCAGCGCTCAAAAGGCCTCCCAACTTCCTCCACACCATCCCTGGGATTGCACCATAGATCTTCTCCTGGGCTCATCACTCCCTAGAGGCAAGATATATCCCCTGTCAGTACCCGAGCAGAGAGCTATGGAGGAATATGTGGAGGAAGCCCTAAAACAGTGCTATATTCACCCATCTACTTCTCCAGCTGCCTCAAATTTCTTTTTTGTGGCCAAAAAGGATGGGGGTCTTCGCCCATACATTGACTACTGTGCCCTAAACAGTATCACCATGAAGTTCTCTTACCCCTTGCCTTTGGTGCCAGCTGCTTTGGAACTTCTCCGAGGGGCCAACATTTTCACTAAACTCGACCTCCGCAGTGCCTATAATCTTATCCGTATCCATAAGGGGGACGAGTGGAAGACTGCTTTCATCACCTCTAGTGGCCACTTTGAATATCGGGCAATGTGATAATGTGAGCAGACTTATAAAGCAATGGCTTACATGTGATTGGCTAGGAGTTACCTAGCTAATGGTGCGATGATGTACAGCTGCTAGTCTTCCCGCTAGAACTACGCTGTGCTTACATTTCTAGCCGAGTTCAGATGGACACTTCCAAGGTGCAGGCCGTAACTACCTGGCCACAACCTACCACCGTTAAGGAGTTACAGAGGTTCCTTGGTTTTGCCAACTTCTATCGGAGATTTATCCGGAACTTCAGCACTGTGGTTGCCCCTCTCACCAGCCTACTAAGAGGTAAACCCAAAACCCTCTCTTGGTCTCCACAAGCTTATAAAGCCTTCCAGCTGTTAAAGACTTCCTTTACGTCAGTGCCCATTCTCAGACATCCCAACCCTGACCTTCCCTTTGACATCGAGGTAGATGCTTCAGCCTCTGGGGTGGGGGCCATACTCTCCCAGCATCAAGGTAATCCTCTCAAACTGTTCACTTGCGTTTTCTATTCCAAGAAACTTTCTCCAGCCGAGACTAACTATGACATTGGGAACAGAGAACTACTGGCCATCAAGCTGGCATTCGAAGAGTGGCACCACTGGCTGGAGGGCGCTCATCACCCCTTTACTGTTATAACCGACCATAGCAACCTCGAAAATGTGCAATCCGCTAAATGCCTAAACCCGCGTCAAACAAGATGGGCACTGTTCTTCACAAACTGTCATGCCCTCATCAGCCTATGCTCCTCCAAACTCCTCTCACTCTCCTGATTATTAATTACTTCCACCTGCTCCCCATCAAACCATCAACCAGGACACTACAAAGTCTCACCACTTTCCCTCAGTCTTTGTCTAGTCTCGTTTGGACCCGCTTCTAGTGTGTTCAGCTCTTCCTTGAATCCTAGTTTCGTGAGTTATTAACCAGTTGGTCATCGTTTATCTTTGTTACCTAGAATCTTGATTTAATCTGTGGCTTTTCCTTGTTTTTCTCTTTCTTCCAGAGTTGTGCAATAAACTGCATCTGGGTTCAACTCCTCGTCTCGGCTTCGTAACAATGTTTAAAATGAGATTTAATTCAATATAGTTTACGTGCAGTTAATATTTAAAAAGAGATTTGATTTAATTCATGTAGTTTACACACAATATTTAATTTTTGCCTTTTTTGTTTAATATAACATTATAATTTACTAATAAGAAATTGGTGATTAAAAAGAAAATTCAACTTATTTTTTTTTTTTTATTTTTTTTTTTTTTTTTGAGATGGGAAAATATGTGTAGGCCTATTTATTTTCTTTAACCTATATTCTGTCTGCATAATTTAAATTATGTATATATTATTATTATTATTATTATTATTATAATATATATATATATATATATATATATATATATATATATATATATATATATATATATATATATATATATAAATTTTTTTAATCATACAAAAGCATGGCTGATGCATTCATTGAAAATGCCTTCATGTCTTCACGGAATTGATCCTGGGAAATATAAAAGAACAGATCTCAATCCCTGGTGTCTGTCATTCATCATTAAAGTTCCATCAAAAACATCTGGAGTGTAACTGCAACACTTCCTGGCCCCATTCTTGCATGGAAACAATGACAAGTACATTCTTCAGTAAATTTCTCCTTTTGTGTTCCACAGAAGCAAGAAAATATGAATACATGTTTGGAATGATATAACAAGATTAACTTGTGAAGCATTTCAAAACACATCTTGATGAAAGATGAACTCTTGTCTTTCAGTATTATTTTGTCACATTAAAGGTGTTTTTTTCCTCCTTTAAAAAACTGTTAAAAAATACAAAATTAAATCACATTTTAACACTTTTTTAATGCATGTGTTTTAAATGATTTGTTAATGTAACATAATGTCATTACTTTACATAGAGGGGCACATCATTATTAACTAATTACTAACTACTCATTATAATGAACGTATGACTGGTTAATGCAGCATCATGTCATGACTTTACTTGAAGGGGCATATCATTATTAACTACTCATATACTTATCATGAACTCGTGATTTGTTAATGCAGCATTATGTCATGACTTGAAGGGGCACATCATTATTGACTCATTATTAACTACACAAGTACTACACTTAGTATTCATGTCAGTTAAATCACATCTTTTATAATCGTTTGGTGGTTTGTCATGAAGATATAGTCATAGCATGCATGTGTATGGTGAGTAAAATGAGTTGTGGGACCAACAGGTGAGGGAATGGGTTGGAAAATCATGCAAAATGGGTTAAGATAAAATTATTTATGGCAATTATTAATATATTTATAAGTTTGATAAGGATGATCCATGTAAATAATGGCAGAGTAATCCTGTCATCCGATGGTGTTTGTGGAGAAACTGCAGACAGCAAAAGTTAGTATAAAATGAAATATTACATAATACATGTTTGAAGATTTAAGTAATGCATATTCTTTCTGATAAAGCCTGTTTGCTTTAACATGTAATGTAACAAATATTTGATGTAACATTGTGGGAGTTTACAATCAAATGTTAATTAATTCATTAACTATCAAACATGTACTAACATGTAATTAAGGTAGATGTTATCATGCATGACACCATCTGACTCCAGTCATAGTTAAGGTTAGCTTTCCATTAATTCTTGATTAGTCCATGCCTTAACTCATCAATAATTCATGCTTAAGTATTAATTCAGGTATTAATTCATAATTATTCATGTACCCTTGTTGTAAAGTGTTACCGAAAAATCATGTTTTTACTACTTTTGTGTGGAACAGAAAAGGAGAAATTATGATGAATGTTCACGCTCCCCATTTCCATATAATTGAAGTCATGTGACAAAACATGGAGCTGATCTCAGTGAAGTTTGTCTTCGGGTGAAACGCCAACAAAACTGCTAAGAAACCTAAGAAATTTTCTGGTAAGAAAACCTAATAAAGTTTTTATTCTCCTTTGAGTTCTACTGAAAAAAAAAATAAAAATAAATAAATAAATAAACTGTCACAAGGGTGAGTAAATGATGAATTTTCCTTTTTGGGTGAACTATTCCTTTAATAGAAACATCACAAATGTTTCTTTCTCAGATACATGTATCCTGAGGCAATTTATTTACATAGTGTATGTTGCTTTCATTAAAAAAAAAAAGTCAATAAGATGTTAGTCGGTAAGTGGGTGGTGTGAAATCAAATGTTCTTTTTTAGTTTAGTAGACAAGTTTTTGCTAGTTTTAGGGCTTGCTGTGAAGAGAATATAATACAATTCCCATAAAGTCACTTCACTTCAGAAATGCAAATATGAATTCTAGACAAAATAATCTGTACATTAGTTATTAAGTAGTTTTTTTTTTTTTTTTTTTTTTTTTTGATAAATTATACATATGATACACTTTGTGACAAATTGAAAATGAAAACTTTGTCAAAATAGTACAGTCTCACTAGTCAGGTAGTGACTCACTGGTGTAATAATGCAGTGGTGCTGTATGAAACATAGCAACAGTTCTCATGGGTTGCCTAGCATTTGGCCTCCTTGAATTGCATTCTCGGCTTGTCTCTGAGCAAGTTGCTTGGTGATTCTTGCAGCCGTGTGCCTGCAGTTTTAACGATGCCACTAATGTCTGATTCATGAAGGTCATTATGCATGTTGACTTCTTCAAACGTACACAAGGGCAGTGCACCTGCTGTGCATGAAACATGCTTTTGGCAGATACAAAGTCACTGAAAGTAATTAATGAGCGGGAATACATTTAATGCTAATGAGTAAGTTACATGTGAATACATTATATGGTTTACTTGCTTATCTGTAACTGAATGTTAAAACTGGGTATCCAAAATATGGTGAAAACTATGTGAGCACCCCCTTCTAATTAACATGTTTGGCAATTTCTGCTGCAACCATTACTAACAAGTAAATAGGAGTGGTAGACCATAATGGGGGACCATGGTAAATATTATTTTTGTGTTCCCTTTTGCTTCAACAGCAAAATAAAAAATAAAAATTTACTCTCAAATAGTCATGTTAAGATTTATGCATATCAAATAAAAATGAATTGACTAATCATTAATAAAACTAAATATTTATCTTTTTTTTTTCATTATTATTTAATTTTGTTAAACATTACACACTTCATTACAAAACAAAAGGATAAATGTTTTTTTTTTTTTTTATTTATTTTTTTTTTTAGTATATGTTTTCACAACTTTCCAAAAAAAAAATAAAAAAGATAGATTATGGAGGCCAGAAGAGATATTCTTTTGATTCAAATCACAAGTAAAAGGCAGATTAAGAGTTCATAAAGACTTATGTTTTGCCCTGTTCCTCACACAATGCTATCTTATGATATCAGATAGTGCATGACTTGTAAGGCGCTACATTTTAACATCTACATTACATTACAAATTGTGCATTATACCCAGTAGCTCAAATGATAGAGCATTGAACTTGTGATGCAAAGGACTGGGAGTATTGAAGTCAACTCATGAGTTGAAATTGTCATAGAAGCATAACAAAATAATGTGGTTGCTTAAAAAATTACAATTTTCACACCATCGGTTAGGTTTAGGATAGGGAGGTAGGATTTGTTGATTTAAAACTCAGTAGAGCATTACCTTTAAAACCTCATCTGTGTGAGAGAAAATGTAACTAGTTTTTATCTTCACTCAGAGGACATATTTTACCACGTAACTGCAGACCTACATAATTTTGCCAGTCGCATGTTCTTTTTTTTTTTTTTTCATGGCATCAGGATCATGAAACGAGTCCAATGAACACCTTTGAGATGAACTGGAACGCCAACCCTGAGTCAGGCCGCATAAAAAAAAAAAAGCCCATGGAAAGTCTTCCCTTTTTGGAAGCTGGTAAAGCAGCAAAAGGAAGACCAAATTGCTTTTAATGCTGATGATTTTTAAATTAACATGTTCAACAATGTGTGCATTGTTCAGGGGTCCATATAGTTTTGGCCATTTAGTGTGTTTATATATACGTATAGTAATTGTGGAATATGGATGTGGCAACATGGTGACAGGAGTGATGCACTGAAGTAATGAAGGGGACAGAAGGTAGATAAATGTGGCTTCCCCAATTTCAATAAACTGTGGACCATCCCAATAAACAGCAGAGGAAAGTGAGAATATTTCATCTTTTACAAGCACCCACCACCTCCTCTGAATGTTAAATCAAACCCACAACCTCTGTGTCTAATTCAAAACCATAAATCACACACTATGATCTCCTTCTTAATCAACCTAAGCACAAGTTTCTAATAAAAAATGATAGTGCCACAGTTTTGCAAAGTCAAGGTAAAATATTTTGCCTGTGAAGCAAGTGGGCAGGACACTTTGCATGTCATATAAAAATTTGTTCCGTGGTGAAATAAATATTGCACGAACAATAAAGCCATTCACACAGTCACAAAGGTACACCATGTTCTCTTTCACCCTATGCAACAGTAAATTACCCTGATGAGGTATACAGGTATATGGCAGAATAAACAGAAGAAAAGACTGGAACATATTGTACCTACAGGAAAAGAGCCAATTTCCTTGGTTGGCATGTATGCAGGTAAAGAGCATAAAAGAAAAATACTGACACGTAATTGTGTATGAATGAATGAATGAATGAATGAATGAATGAATGAATGAATGAATGTTACATTTATGTAGTGCTTTTCTGACACTACTCTCAAAGCACTTTACACAGTGAACAAGGGGACTCTCCTCAACCACCACCAAATCAAATCAAATCACTTTTATTGTCACACAGCCATATACACAAGTGCAATGGTGTGTGAAATTCTTGGGTGCAGTTCCGATCAACATAGCAGTCGTGACAGTGATGAGACATATACCAATTTACAATAACATCAAATTAACACAACACAATTTAAAGTCTAATATACGCACAAAACAATATACAAATAATAACATACACTGTACAGTATACAATATACACAATATAGATACACATTATTCAATAAAAAAGTATATATAGTATATATAGAATGTACAGTAGGTTGAATGTACAGTATGCAGCATCCACCTGGATGATTCGACAGCAGCCATAGTGCGCCAGTACGCTCACTACACACCAGCTATTGGTGGAGAGGAGAGAGTAGAGTGATACAGCCAATTAATGAAGTTACAGCAGACACACACAGTCTGTTTATAAGTCAGTGTGAGGCAAGTCTCACCTATTCCTCTTGTAACCTGCTGTCCTGGGGCCAATTTAATGTTTCTGTAGGAGAGCCTTTGCCAGTCCTTCAGCCCAACCTAACACCCTAAACAGGAAGTCACCTATGCCAAGCTTCAGTAATTACCTCCACAGTTCACAAGAAAGGTATAATATCCGTTGCCTCTTGACTATTTCTGGAGTGGCGGCCGCACATGATTGATGGTTTATAAAACTTTTTTTCCAATTTTGGCATTTCAGTGAAACAGAGGGTCTGAACTTTCCATCTGGTGCTACCTGCCTGGTCCCCACCCTCCCTCAAAGTCCTCCTCCGTCCTTGAGCTCCACCTTCATGCTTTGATCAGAGCTCATTAAGGAAAGGGCAGGAACTCACAAGATTAATGCTTTCCCAGGGCATATTACAGGCCAATGCCTGCTAGCCTAATCACTATCAGCAGCTTATTGTTGATGCAGAGAGTGTGGGGCTGCTTACCAACACAACTGTCACTAATGTCATATCTGCAGTGCACCCCGCAGGGCACTTAGCAGCACGGTTTCTCTGTGCATTAATGCTCATGAGCCTGATGAAAAAGGAATGAAAGCTGAGAGGAAGAGAAGTTCATTCCACCCCATCGTATCGCTCCTCTGTAATTGAAGCAGTGCTACGTGTACATAATGCCTGAAATTAAGTGAATGATAAAACAGTGTTAGGTTCTCTGACGTGTACTTTAGATCGTCTTCTCAGTAATTTAGTAATTACACTCTTTGTTGTTTGTTTATAAAGCTAATAACCGATTTACATGGAAATTATACTGATTTACAGAGACCAGACAAAAGACTAAGTAACTCAGAAAATCTGTGTTGACTGTTTCTTTGATAATAACAATAACATTAGTTTATTATTATGGCTTTTGTTTTCATATTTCAGTTTGGAGCATGGCCACAGGAGGAAGCATTTTATAGACAATGCACATAGGCTGGTTAACTATGAGTTGCAAGTAGTGTTGGGGAGTAACTAACTTAACTTTGCAACACTAATAACTTTACTACTTTTTTTTTAGAAGCACTTCAGTAAGTAGTGTGGCAGGGTGAGCAAGAGACAGACATAGTGTGTGTGGCGTAAGGCCTCAGAGAGGCATTTATTTGAAATAATAAACAGAAAAGGGGGAATAAAAGTGTCCATAGGGAAAGTGTCCAAAACAAAGGGGAATCTGGCATCCTTGTGGTGAATGGAGCTATGTGAAGGTCGGGTAGTGCAGAGAGGGTAAGGTCCAAGTATAATGGGTGGGGTATGGCGGCCGCGACGTGCTTCCCCTATGTCATGAGTGTTGATTGGTAAAAAAAAGTTGGACATGTGCAGAGCATAGCATGTAAAAGAGTTGGCGCTTCACATTTTCATTATTAAACTGTTCCCATGTCGAAGCACACGTGTTGTTCACTCCATTCATGACACCCTACTTTGTCCGGGGCTTGGGCTTCTCCAGCGGCTTGGCTTTCCTGGGCCGAGTGAGGGGAATGGCGGCCTGGCTTTCTAGCCCATCGGCTGTGATACATGCTCCAATCCCCCCATGTTGCATCTAATTTGCGCCAGGGATCCGGGGTGCGGGTCTGTCAACGCATCTAATTCACACCTTCCTGCTCTGTTCCTGGACCTACAAAGATTCCAGTGGGTAGAGACCTGTTTCCCGAGGATAGGTGAGCTCAGTTCTTCAAGGCAGTGGTGATGAGGCTCTTCATTGACTTCAAGTGTGCCTCATCACACGCTGTCAAACAGGTAATTGTCACTGCACCCCTCTTCTCTCTCCTACTTACTAGGGAGCCTAGGAAAGGCAGCTGATCCAACGGACGGGGCGTCACTGACATCAGTGGAGGAAGTCGTCATGTCACAGTAGCTTTAATCTAGTTAAAGGTGCTGAAGGCGATTTTAGCGTTCTGAAGCTTTCACGTGACTGATCCGTTGAATTAGTCATGCCCCCTCATTCCAAAACCCCACCCTCCAAAGATAAATTTTGAGACCAAAACCAAGCAAAAGAGCAGCGTAGTTTGTTCCTGTGGCTGTCAAATTCAACAGTGGCACAATAGCGCCTTTAAGTGACAAACATTATGAATCACAGCCTCAATGATCCGCTTCAAATAAGAAAGAGCAAAATGATTGACAGGTGAAAAGCGTAAATGTCCGTGGTCCACGGACACATATTTGTTTGCCATTTACAAAGTCTACAGCTGTCACAGAGACTGGTGAGGTATCTCAGGACACTTATTTCATTAATATCTTTAAGGTGACTTACAGCACCTTTAACTACTTTTCATTAGTAGCTTGTAATGTAGCTCATTTTTATTTATTTATTTATTTATTTATTTATTTTTTACTACTAAATTAGCTTAAGAATCTACAATTTACAACACTGTTAGCAAGTAACATAGGGCAGAAATATTTCTTTAGATTACATCTCTGACAGCTTTCCTCCCCCTCCCCTTCAAGGTTACCACTGTTAATTTGCACCTGCGCAGGAGTTATAAACCAATTAAATGGCTGAGTGGTAGGCAGTGGTGGAAAGGGTACTGATTTTTTTTTTTTTTTTTTTTTACTTAAGTAAAAGTACTGCTACTGAAGAAATAATTAACTTGAGTACAAGTTGAAGTACTGACGAATATTATGACTCAAGTAAGTGTAAATAAGCAGTTCGCCGAAAAACTACTCAGGTAATTACGTTACACGTTACTTTATGAAAATTATATTATATATAGTATATACACTTCCATTTTTAGAACACAAAGCCATTTTTGTTCTTGAAAGAAATTGATGCTTCCTTTCACCAAGGATGCATTAAATTGATTAAAAAAAAATAAAAATAAAAATACTGCCAAAATCATTAATTGCAAATTACTATTACGGTTTGAAATAATTATTTTAAGTGGTATTTATTCCATTTTTTTGTTTACCCGTGATGGCAAACCTATACTGTGTCACCTATTCCTTACAAAAGCATTCTAAAGTGCTAATTTGCTACTCAAGAATATTTTCTTATTATTAGAACAATTGAAAATGGTTGCACTACCATGCAGAAATCACAATGCAGTTGTTTTTTTTTCCCCATTTGCTGAGGTATTGAGTTCTTACAAGTTGCTTTGCACTTTCAAGTCAAATTTTGGTTTTAAAAATAGGCAAAAAGAAACACATTTCTCCTGAAATTCGATTTTCTATTGTTTTAGAGAGATGAAGGCTATTCCATGCATTACTGTTTTGAAAAAAAGAATCTCTAACTAGGATAGAGAGGGAAGTGGACGGCTAGATGCACAACCAAAAGACAAGTAAATTACAGTCTCTAGTTTGAGAAACAGACTCCTCACAGGTCCTAAACTACCAGCTTCTAAATGCCAAAGACCTGCATTGCTGTAAGAGGACTCTTGGACAAACAGAACATTTTAAGAATACAACGTTTACTTAAATAGAAATAGCCATTTGTAACATTCGAAATGTCTCTAAATCATCTTTAAACTACATAATGTGCATTGTGACTGAAATACATTCCTATTTCAGGTTTATTCTCATTCACGTATGTCCAAGTATTTTGGCTATTAAGTAACATACTGTACAAAACTAATATAATGCAATATCATAGAGTATATTTATTCTCGATGATATTGCAGCAATTATCCAGATCTTGCGGATTGATAGAAGCGGAGATGAGCCCGTCTGTGCAATAAGTTCAGTTAAAAGTCAAAAGAAGATCGCAATGTATGTAACTGTAACTATATCAGATATTATTAATAAAACACAGGAACTCGTTGCGTGGGCATTTTTTGCCCCGATATTTTGAATTTCGGGGATATTTTTGTCAATTTTGGTGGTGTTTTTGCCCCGAGTCCTCATTAATTTCAGACAATATTGGCATTGCATCTTTCAAAGGTATTTAAACGTTTATTTTAGACATATAGTAGCAAGTAAACAAGATATCACCACATATATGTCAAACTACACTGTGTTAATGTATGACAGTTAAAACATTGCCTACCTTAAAAACAAGTGAAGTTTGATCAGTGGTTAAACATGTTCAAGACTGTGTCTTTTAGCCAACTGTATGAGATATTAGACTGAGAGATATTAGGCTAGTATTGGGAGCATAAATAATTACTCCAACTAGAGCTAGCAACTAGAGTGGCTAATCGGGAGAGTCAGGAGAATTTCCTGTGGGCTATGCATTATTTTGGCCATTTGAAGTCTGGCAAATCACCAAATAAAAAATAATTTTAAAATAAATCAAAGACGATACAAAAAATAAATAAATAAATAAAATAAAATAGTTTTTCCAATTTTAAAAAGTTTAAAGCTATGATATTTTTCTATTTTTCTTCAAATGTGTTGTGGTGAAGAAAGAAAGTCATACACACCTGGGATATCATGAGGGTTTGTAAATAATGAGAGCATTTTCATTTTGGGTCAACTATCCCTTTAAGCACACAATCTTGCAATTGTTTTTTTCTTCTTCAGATTTTTAAATATTTTTGTGTTGAATTAATTAATGTTATCCATATTTAGCTTATTGATTGGTTCAGACAAAGCAATAAGAAATTCTTAATGATTTCTTCGACAATTTAATCTCAAATGCAGCGCACCAGCAATTTTTACATTGCTGTTTCTCTAAGCTGGATATTTATAATTAACAAAAACTACTTTTATTTCCAGTAGATACTGTATGTGTTACACACATAAAAGAGCCTTAACTTCCACATGTTCCCATTTTCAAATATCAAATGCAGAGCCTGCAAGATGATGAAATGTTTCCTACCAACCAAAAATGATCAAAAATAAGAAAACAGTTTGTCAACACTGTACATATATTTGGACTTTGCAACATCTGCAATATACTAGAATCAGGTATGTCACATACAGTGTATATATATATATATATATATATATATATATATATAGCTGTCAGTTTGTTCAGATACACAGGTGACATTTCGCTCCATGCTTCCTGTAACACTTGCCATAGATGTGGCTGCCTTGTCAGGCACTTCTCACACACCTTACAGTCTAGCTGATCCCACAAAACTCAATGGGGTTAAGATCCATAACACTCTTTTCCAATTATCTGTTGTCCAATGTCTGTGTTTCTTTGCCCACTCTAACCTTTTATTTTTGTTTTTCTGTTTCAAAAGTGGCTTTTCTTTGCAATTCTTTCCATAAGGCCTGCATCCCTGAGTCTTCTCTTTACTGTTGTTGAGTGGGTATAATTCAATGAAGCTGTCAGCTGAGGACATGTGAGGCATCTATTTCACAAACTAGAGACTCTGATGTACTTATCCTCTTGTTTAGTTGTATCTGGGCCTTCCACGTCTCTTTCTGTCCTTGTTAGAGCCAGTTGTCCTTTGTCTTTGAAGACTGTAGTGTACACCTTTGTATGAAATCTTGAGTTTTTTGTCAATTTCAAGCATTGTATAGCTATCATTCCTCAAAACAATGATTGACTGACAAGTTTCTAGAGAAAGCTGTTTCTTTTTTGCCATTTTTGACCTAATATTGACCTTAAGATATGCCAGTCTGTTGCATACTGTGGCAACTCAAAAACAAACACAAAGACAATGTTAATCTTTATTTAATAAACCAAATAGCTTTCAGCAGTGTTTGATATAATGGCAAGTGATTTTCTAGTACCAAATTAGCAATTTAGCATGATTACTCAAGGATAAGGTGTTGGAGTGATGGCTGCTGGAAATGGGGCCTGTCTAGATTTGATCAAAAATTACTTTTTTCAAATTGTGATGGTGCTGTTTTTTACATCAGTAATGACTTGACTATACTTTGTGATCAGTTAAATGCCACTTTGGTGAATTAAAGCACCAATTTCCTTCCGAAACAGCTAAATCTGTACATTATTCCAAACTTTTGGCTGCCAGTGTATATATAGAGTACTGTACAAAAGTCTTAGGCACATAAGATGTTTCACAAAAACATTTGTCTTAAGATGGTTATTTATATTGTCAGATTTAGTGTGTCAATAGGAAATATACATTTTATACTCCCAAACATTCCTTTTGCAAACAGAATGAATAGAATAGAAGAACAGGGAGCCCTGCAACAGATGGCATGACCTCCACAAAGCAAAATATATATAGATTTTTTTAAATTTATGACTTGGACCAAATAATAACGAAAAGCAGCCAATAAGTGCCCAACATAGATGGGAACTCCTTCAATACTGTTTAAAAAGCATCCCAGGGTGATACCTCAAGAAGTTGGTTGAGAAAATGTCAAGAGTACATGTCTGCAAATTCTAGGCAAAGGGTGACTATTTTGAAGATGCTAAAATATAACACAGTTTTATTTATTTTGGATTTTGTTTAGTCACAACATAATTCCCATAGTTCCATTTATGTTATTCCATAGTTTTGATGACTTTACTATTATTCTAAAATGTGAAAAAAAAAATAAAAAAAAAATAAAAAAATAAATAAAAATAAAATAAAAAAATATATATATTGTATATATTTACACACGCTTCTGGTCAAAAGTTTTGAAACACTTATTCTTTATTATATATATATATATATATATATATATATATATATATATATATATATATATATATATATATATCAAAAATAATGCCATAAATAGTTTTCATTTATCAATTAACATCATACAAAGTCCAGTAAACATTAAAAAGCTAAATCAATATTTGGTGTGACCACTTTTGCCTTCAAAACAGCACCAGTTTTACAGTTTTCCTTGGTTGTTGGCAGATAGGATGTTCCAGGCTTCTTGGAGAATTTGCCACAATTCTTCTATCTATTCCGGCTGTCTCAATTTGCTTCTGTCTCTTCTTGTAATCCCAGACTGACTCAATATTCAGTGGGGGGCTCTGTGGGGACCATGCCATCTGTTACGGGGCTCCCTGTTCTTCTATTCTATTCTATTCTATTTGCAAAAGAAATGTCTGGGAGTCTTAAATGTATATTTCCTGTTGACACACTAAAGCTGAAAATATAAATAACCATCTTAAGACAAATGTTTTTGTGAAGCATCTTATGTGCCTAAGACTTTTGCACAGTACTGTGATATATATATATATATATATATATATATATATATATATATATATATATATATATCCCCATGTAGAGAATGTCCTACCAGATCAATTCAACTAGAGAGGAAAAAATATATATAGCTTTTATGCTGTCCTGTTGTACACATCAATGCTTGGATTATCCCCAGACAACATATAATGTCAGATATCCAAGTCAAACTCATAAAACCATGTTTTAACATGACATGTTTTAAAAGTTAAAGGCCCATGTAACAGCTTTCCACAAGGAGCTACCAAGCCTGAGCAGAGAGCTTTAACCCATTTTATTTTATTTCTTTATTTCTTTGCCAAAGAGCAAGTCACCGAGCAAAAGATCATGGAACAGCCATGAACAGATAGTGCAAATGCAGCACTAGTGGCTGTGCATGCCATTTTAGACAGAGCCAGGCTTTGATACAAATCCTAGACAGAAAGAAAAGCAGAGTGTGAGAGCGGCCAAGGATGAGAGGCCTGTATTCCACTCTCCTCCCCCCTACTATAATCTCCCATGGTGATGGAGTGAATTAAATTTAGATTAGACCCCATGCTTGACCTGTTTGCTTTCAAAGCCTTAAAAAGAGATTGTGGCGAGCAGATAAGGGATGAAGAAAGAGAGATGGAGAGAGTGGGTGGAGTGATGTGGACAGCAGAGGAAGAGAGAAAAGAGGGCCTTGAAAAAGAGCAGAATGGTGCTGTGTCTCAACAGAATCACCCCAGAGACAGACCTCCTGCCAGGGCTTTGGAGGAAGACAGGATGTGGCATGCAGAAAGCACACAAAGCATGGCCAATGTGCTCTGTTCCATACAATGAAATAGAATTGAGGCTGCCAAACTCCAAATATGACAAAAAAGCACCAATAAAATTACCCAGTTTATACAACTTGTGTGCTATATTGCAAGTCTTCTTAAGCCGTATGATAGCTTTGTGTGAGGAACAGACCACCAAAATCACTAAAAGTCACTAAGGTCATTATTAACTGAAAATCCTTCTCTCCATAGTAGCTCTCAAATCTCATTTGTGTTTGTCTAGTAAAATATGGCGTGTCAAGTTGCATTACGTCAGGTTTGACATGTATGGCATAACATTTTATTGGTTCTCATGTTTCTTTTGACAAACTGACCTCAAACCTGAGGCAACTTGTGTCTTGATACGGCATATTTGACTGTCATGAATGCGAATTAGATTCCTAACATAAAGCTACCATATGGCTTCAGAGCACTTGGGGTGTAGCAAGTCGTATAGCTAACTTTTATGGTATTTTTATAATGCTTTTTTAAAATTATTTTTTAAGATTTATAGCCCCAGTACCCAATCAAATTCATTGAATGGAATAGAGCAGTGTGAACATTCTGCTAAACTTCTCCTTATGTGTTCAAAATAGGAAAGAATGTTTCAGGGGTATTGACCAACATGAAATACATGGTGAAAGAACTTCCTTTTTTGGTGAACTATTCCTTTAAGAATTCATGGATCCTGCAAATGTTAAACAAACAAACAAACAAACAAACAAACACTTCACTCATGGTATTGATAACCTGCACAAATTGCTGCAAACTAGCAATAACTCAATAAAACTACAATAATAGTGCTTACCCAAAGAGTGGACTAAAGATTGAAAGATGATATCACTTTCATCCTGCATGTTCTCAGCACCAAAGAGAGCTAAATTCAAAATGTTTTTGGTGAATAATTATGGATCAGAAGGCTTGAAGTAGGTTTGAATGTGCTGCCTTTACATTAAGGACATACTCCGTAAGCGCTGTGACCCTCAACCCAACCTGCACAGCATTTAAAACCCTGCATGCCAAAATGCAGGAGGTGATGCATAATGTACATAAAAAAGCCAGCGGGTTAGATAAGCAGTCTTTCAGTAGAGGAAAATGGTTACAAATAAAATAGTATAACAAATAAAAAGTCAGACACAATGCCAAAAGCTGTTTGTATCTGACCTCTTTAGCAAGCTCTTAAAGCACAACAAATAGCATTGTCAAATTTTTAGGTATGAACCCCTGAATGCTAAAGTAGGCCACGTACAGGTGTTAGGGGAAGATAAGTGCCATCCTTTTCCTGCATTTTAAGGGATCCTGAAAAATTATAAGGGGACACATATTTCCCCGTACAGACACTGTCAATCATCATGGTTTCCCCGTGCAAACGGAAAGTTTGTGAGGGGCTGTCGTTTCAAAACTGCTCAAGACTTAAGAGTAAAGACATCTGACAGCCACCTGCACATTAGTTTCAAAGGTCACCTGTGATTTATCTGGAACCTGCAATTTTTATTTCCTCTTCAAAAGGATATGATTATTTGTGGAATGTATTACAAAGACGGAACAATCTGGAAATAAATGATGCTCTTGCCAATAAGAACAGTCTAAACGCCCTTTGGGAAATCACATAACTTCTTCATTACGCGGCGTCTTTATTGGGTTTGAGTACTGGTGGCTTCATTTGAATTCTTTCCCCATGTGACAAAAGGATTTGCCTGAGAATGACATCTAGACATGAGCCAAATAGCACATTTTCAAAGGGGTTAGATGCCGTTACTGGCAACTGTTGCAGTGCATTGTCATGAGGGCATGCGTAAATATTGGAAGCTGTCACAAATAATTGATGTTTTGTAATTCACGGTAAATGAATTAGACTTTATGGTCTGTCAGTTGAATGCACACATCCAGAGGCATCATTCACAATTGCTCTGAAGCACTAAGACTAGGGAGCACTGAAAAACTGTGTATGCTGTGCAGCAGAGGACTAGGGATCATCGGCAAATTATGAATCCCCACAGCTGGAATGAGAAAATGGTGCTTGAAATATATGTCACATTTAATTATAAGCTGATGCCTATTCTTAAGCCAGGCAAAACAACCATCCAGCTTTTACCTAAATGTGCAGGAGTGATAGTGGCATAGTGGGCTAAACCACAGAACTGTTAAGCAGAAGGTTCGATCCCCCCAGCCACCACCACTGTGTCCTTGATCAAGGCACTTACCAGGTTGCTCCAGTGGGATTGACCCTGCAATAAGTGCACTGTAAATAGATTTGGGTAAACACATCTGCCAAATGCATAAATGTAGTAGTTCAAAAAATTACTGTAAATAAATCATCCACGCAGGAGCTGGACAATTTGTTTGTGTTCAGAATCTACATGATATTCATGCCAAACTAAGCAATCAATTATGGATCCAGAAATAAATTTCTGCAAGGACAGAAAACTAGGTTAGATATTATAATACTAAAGAGAATTAAGACAGCTAGTGTCAAATTTTTAATTATCCTTATATATATATATATATATATATATATATATATATATATATATATATATATATATATCGTCACAGCTGAGATACACAACAGACTGATTGATTACAGAACTCAAGGCGCTTACCTCTTACCGGAGTTTCCACATTGGATACACACTGTTTAAAATGGCGGAGGACATTGTGGTTTCTATAGTGATCGACTCTTGCATTTCAAATTATTTCCCGTTCGGTTTGAAAAGTAATATATTTTTTCCCAATGTCCTTTAAGACGGGGTGTGAAAATGCATTTCAGCGTGAGGGTGAGATGTTTATTTTATATTTTTTTTAAAATGGAAAATTGAGTGAGATGACCCATATTTCCATTAAACAGGCTGATATGAGAAAAGACTGTGGCTATAATGGTCACCTTCATTTATTTGTGCCAAGTCCAGAGCCTTTGACATATCAGCTACATTTCTTGGACATTTCTTTAGTCAAAAGTATGACAAATTGCACTAGTTAAAACGAACACAATGCATCCATCTGTCTCTTTCAATTTAAACAGATTTATCATGCTAAGTTGTATTATATACATTTATATTACGTACATTGCATTTATGTTCTTAGAAGACGCTTATCAAAGCAGCTTAGAAAAAAAGAACAAACAACATCACGTTATCCATGTGTATTCTATAAAGCTTTCCATAAAAGCTTAAATGCAATCAGTTGAGCTATTCATTCTGGATAGAGGATAATCACTTCTGCGAATGTCAGACTGTGAACAAAGGCCTGCTGAAAGCAAAAGGTAAAGCCACAGAGGAATTAGTGAACATTTAAAGTCATTTCCACCACATTAATATAGTCTGTCTTGTTTGCTCTACGATTTACAGAATGTCATATTCAGCCTAAAGACATCTGGAAAATCTGGATAGGATTTATTTCTATACAAAGGCCAAAGTAAAACATTTGATTTTAAAATCTACTCAAGGACTTATAAAACTGACATCAAAATAGCATATAATATTGTAAGATATCCAGTGCTGTAATACAGTAATTATAAAATTGATAGTTCCACCTCTAATCTCTGATTGAAGAAGCCATTGTAAAATGACTATAAAGGCACACCTGTGCCTTGCATACATTACTACACTGCTTGGCAACCGCAAATGGTCTACAATAAAGCTAATAAACATAATTATAATAATGAATTTAACTTTGTATTGAACATTAGTGTATATAATCATAGAGCTGTCACTGCCATTTTATAAAATCAGTAAACCGCTTGAATCTGTGTGTTACAGTAATTTTCCCATGGGTAAGTGGTTTTAGGCACTCTGGTTTGTTCCATACCTAAAATACCCCTTACCCATAGTAAAAATCACTGTAACATGCTGTCTCTTGTGATGAATTGTTTAAAAATAGCACATCCAAAAAAGTGGCACATCCAAGCAATCCACTGCTAATTCCCCCTCATTGATTCTGAGATTCATATTGAACTACTGTTTCACCATTTACAAGAAGACAGCTGAAAGAAGGCAGGTCAGACATCTCAGCTGCTGAACTGAAATATAAGGTAGTCCAAATAGCAGAGAGAGAGAGAGAGAGAGAGAGAGAGAGAGAGAGAGAGAGAGAGAGAGAGAGAGAAATGAATAAGAGCTGCCCTGGATAAAAAGTATAGGCTGAAGGAGAGTTTCTGGAAAGGAGGCTGTGAAGTTCACCAAACAAGAGCACATCCACTACAAAAGTGAAGATAAGTAAGACAGTCTGGTTGGTGCTCTCACCTCACAATAGAGCTGAAAGAAATAAGGTCACTTAAAACCAGACCATTAGGTCGAGTGTGTGACTGGTATTTGCAGGAAAACGTCATGGTTACTTTCGTAACCTCCGTTCCCTGATGGAGAGAACGAGACGTTGTGTTGATGTAGTGAAACTAGGGGTCGCTCTTGGGAGCCCCAAACACCTCTGCTTTTGAAAAAAGGCCAGTGGGAATTGGCGAGTGGAATTTGCATGCCATTCCCCCGGACATACGGGTATAAAAGGAGCTGATATGCAACCACTCATTCAAGTTTTGTGCTGAGGAGCCGAGACAAGGTCCCGGCCATTTCAGCGGGTAGTTCAGTGTTGTGGCAAGAGGGACACAACGTCTCGTTCCCTCCATCAGGGAACAGAGATTACGAAAGTAACCAGGATGTTCCCTATCTGTCACTCACTTGAGGTTGTGTCAATGTAGTGACACTAGGGGTCCCCATACAAATCGCCACAACTAGCTGAACTGTGTTACGTGGACTGGCGGTGCGAGATGGACAGACCGCTGTGTGCCTCGTAGCCAGCGCACCAGGCCGTCACGTAACCTCCCCCAATGCTCTTATGAGCATTGAACAGTCCTTTGGGAACAAGTCGACTGCCCAACAATAGGGAAAGGCTAGCCCAGCCGTGGCCTCTTTTCCTCTTTTTTCTCCCCAAAAAGAGCGTAATTTGTTAACTGACTGGGGGCCATAAATGTCTAAGTCGGGGGGGTGTCACTCCCAAGGGGAAGACACCGCGGAGACCACACCCCTCCCAGAGAAGGGGGGGGGGTATTTTGAGTGGATTACAGAACAGGGGGGTATTTTGAGAGGAAGTATGTCATGTGGAGAAGTCGCAAGGTAGGTCCTACCCGAGGGGGTAGGAGTTTCTACAAACATGGTGACTGGGGGCAGAGGGGCCTCTGCCCAAGGAAGATGCACTTTACCGACAGGGAAACAATTTAATAGAAGATATCACATTGGGTCACCTACGGGGAACCAGCACATGTGGAGCACCTACCCCAGTACAGGGCCTATTTAGCACACATACTGTGCTGGCAGTGAGTTTCTCCGCAAACTCATCTGCCAAGGGCTAAGGAGGAAAGTCATCCAGGGATCACAGTTTGTGAACGTGGCTGGGGGTCAAAAGTGCATGTCTTCATCTCAAGGGAGGGGAAAGGCGCTATGCGCAAGTGGTACACCCGGCCAGCTGTCCCGGAACTTACCTCCTCGTACCTGACAATACACGGGACGAAACCGGCTCAACCAAGAGATTGTAGAACCTCGCAAAGGTGTTGGGTGTTGCCCAGCCTGCTGCTCTGCAGATGTCTGCCAAAGAGGCGCCACTGGTCAGGGCCCAGGAGGCCGCTACACTCCTGGTGGAGTGGGCTCGTAACCCCATGGGGGGCGGCATGTCCTGAGCGTGATATGCCATCACGATGGCGTCAGTGACCCTGTGGGCGATCCTCTGTTTGGAGACAGTGCTTCCTTTCCATTGTCCACCAAAGCAGACAAAGAGCTGCTCGGAGCTTCTAAAGCTTTGCATGCGATCCAAATAGATGTGTAAAGCACTCACCGGACACAGAAACGCCAAAGCTGGGTCTGCCTCCTCCTGAGGCAGCGCTTGCAGGTTCTCCACCTGATCCCTAAAAGGGGTCGTGGGAACCTTGGGCACATAGCCCGGTCGGGGTCTCAGGATCACATGAGAGTAACCTGGACTGAAATCCAGGCACGATTCACTGACAGAGGACACCTGCAAGTCCCCTACCCTCTTGATGGAAGCGAGCGCAGTCAGGAGGGCAGTCTTCAAAGAGAGTGCCTTAAGCTCAGCTGACTCCAAGGGCTCAAAGGGAGCTCCCTGTAGACCCCAAAGGACTACAGAGTGGTCCCACGGCACGGTCTGGAGGGATTCAACCTCTTAGCGCATCTCAGGAACTTGATGATCAAGTCGTGCTTCCCCAAATACTTACCATCCACTGCATCATGATGTGCCAAAATGGTGGCTACATACACCTTCAAGGTGGAGGGGGAGAGCCGCCCCTCCAGCCTCTCCTGCTGGAAGGAAAGCACCGATCCGACTGCGCATCTCTGGGGGTCTTCGTGTCGGGAAGAACACCACATAGCGAACAGACGCCACTTCAAGGCAAACGGGTGCCTCGTAGAGGGAGTCCTAGCCTGAGTGATCATGTCTACCACCGCATGTGGTAGGCCACTTAGGTCTTCCACGTCCGTGAGGAGCGTGAGATCTGAGAACCACGTCTGGGTTGGCCAGTAGGGTGCTACTAGGATGACCTACTCCTCGTCCTCCCTGACCTTGCACAGGGTCTGTGCAAATAGGCTCACTGGGGGAAACGTGCATTTGCGTAATCCCGGGGGCCAGCTGTGTGCCAGCGCATCTATACTGAGGGGTGCCTCGGTCAGGTTGTACCAAAGCGGGCAGTGGGAGGATTCTCGGGAAGCAAACAGGTCTACCTGTGCTCGACCGAATCAACTCCAAATCAGCTGGACAACCTGGGGGTGGAGTCTCCACTCTCCCCTGAGCGTAACCTGTCATGACAGTGCATCCGCTGTGGTGTTGAGGTCGCCTGGGATGGTGAATGGCTCGTAGCAACTTGAGGCGCTGCTGACTCCAGAGGAGATGGCGGGCGAGTTGTGACATGCAACGGAAGCGTAGACCGCCTTGACGGTTGATGTATGCTAACGTCGCCGTGTTGTCCGTCCGGACCAACACGTGCTTGCCCTGGATCAATGGCCAGAACCTCCGCAGTGTGAGCAGTACTGTAAGCAACTCGAGGCAGTTGATGTGCCAACGCAGCCATGGGCCAGTCCAGGAGCCGGCGGCTGTATGCCCATTGCATACGGCACCCCAGCCCGTCTTGGAGGTGTCTGTCATAACCATGACACGTCTAGAGACCTGCTGTAGGGGAACGTAGAAATGCAAGGTCAGTCCAAGGGCTGAAGAGGCAGCGACAGATCGGCGTGACGACCACGTGATGTGTCCCGCGTCGCCATACCCATCTCGGGACTCGAGTCTGAAGCCAGTGCTGAAGCGGTCTCATATGCATCAACCCGAGCGGTGTGGCCACCGCTGAGGATGCCATATGCCCCAGGAGCCTCTGAAAAAGTTTCAGTGGAACCGCTGTCTTCTGTCTGAATGCCTTCAGACAGTTTAGCACCGACTGTGCGTGCTTGTTCGTGAGGCGCGCGCCATCATCGAGACTGAGTCCAACTCCAAGCCGAGAAAAGAGATGCTCTGAACTGGGGAGAGCTTGCTCTTTTCCCAGTTGACCCAAAGCCCCAGTCGGCTGAGGTGCGTGAGTACCAGGTCCCTGTGTGTACACAACACATCCCGAAAGTGAGCTAGGATTAACCAGCCATGGAAGTACGCGTCCTTCAGGTCTACCATCATGACCCAATCTTGATGCCGGATGCTTGCTAAAATGTGTTTTTGCGTCAGCATCTTGAACGGGAGTCTGTGCAAGGCCCAGTTCAGTACTTGCAGGTCCAAGATTGGCCGCAACCCATCACTTTCTTCGGTACGATGAAGTAGGGGCATGTTTGTGCCACAGCTGGGCACGCAGGGGCAGGGGGTCCACCGCTGGAGCGCCAAACCTGCCGAAATGGGACAGTGGATGGCGGTCGTGATGACGTAAACCTACAGGCCCTGGATGGGAGCTTCGGGCGCCCACACCAGGTAGCATCACTCTGCAGGCACAAGTGCACCGTGAGCACCTTATCCACCTGGGGGATCACCGAATACCCCTTTGCCGCCTCACCATGGAGGGTAGTGAGAGCGGGGGAACTGAAAGATCGGGATCGAGTAGTAAAAGGTGCCCCCCACTATCTTGTCAGCTCCTCATTCACTTCTGGGAAGAAAGGGACCGGAGCGGGGCATGGCCGTGAGTGGCAATCTGGACCCAGGAACAAATCAACGAGACGCAAGTGTTCAGGGGTGAGTGGGGGGTTCCACCCTAGCCCGACGCTCATGGCTTCCCGGGAAAGCATGTCTGTCATCTCCGTGTCAGCCTGAGACCGGGAGATCATACCCGAAGGAGGAAGCCAAGCCGAAGCCTCCACGTCAGACTGGACGAGCCCGCTCTCCAATGCTGCGCTCGATAACTCATTGTCTTCCTGGGCCCCAAATAAGAGGTCGAACTCGCCCTGAGATGAGCTGGCGTTCTCATCCGAGAGCCCGACTGGGGCAAGCGAGCGTGCTGAGGAATGGGAGGTCTGTGGGGGGTTACCTGGCGGAGGTGCTCCCATTGAAGTCCCCAAATCGCCCCCAGTGCTAACCGACACGGCCTCATACCCGTAGGTAGAAGGCAAGCCCCGACCGCAACGTTACCATGGTCATGTTCTCGCAATGAGGACAAGACCCATCCATGAACGATGTCTCCATGTGGGCAGTGCCCAGACATGTAAGACAGCGATCGTGGCCATCAGAAGCGGAGAGATAATGACCGCAACCAGGAATAACACACAAGCGGAAAGGCATCTTTAAAAAGACGTTCTGTGTGTGCCACTCTTTTATGATAATATACTCTTTTAGAATATACTCTTTGTTTTGCTTTGCCGAAGCGCCCAGGGGCGTTCTCTGCACTCCATGGGTGCAGAGGGGGAGAAGCCGCTGAAATGCGCCGTAAATCCAGCAGTTTGAGGTGAACGGAAGGGAGAATTGAATTCAGTGCACTGAATGCAACCGCTCGGCTCCGAAGAGAAAATATGAATGAGTGGTTGCATACCAGCTCTTTTTATACCATATGTCCGGGGGAGTGACATACAAATTACACTCACCAATTCCCATTGGCTTTTTTCAAAAGCAGAGGTGTTTGGTGCTCCCAAGTGTGACCCCTAGTGTCACTACTACATCGACACAACTTTGAGTGAGTGACAGATAGGGAACAGAAACTTTCTGCATCATACATTAGTGCACAGAAAAAAAAAAGAAAAAAAGAAAAAAAAAGATGCAATGTTGGACTCAAAAGCATTTTTGTACCCTTATGAAAAGAATGCAATAATTTTCTCTTTATAAATGTGATTGTATTGGCAAGCTGCTAGCTCTACAGATGGCCCATGTACAGGGATGGACTGGGACTTAAAAACCTCCCTGGACCGCACTCTATTAGCTTTCAAATACATATAATAGTAGCTTGCCTGCTGCATTATCTAGTCCATGGGTTATCAACCCCTTCTCTTGGAGGGGCAATATCCAGCAGTTTTTAGTTTCAACTTGAAGCAGCTAATCAAGGGTGACAGGATTACTTGAAAATTACAAGCAAGTGTGAAAGAGCAGGGTTGGAAGTTGGAACTAAAATCTGCAGGACAGCAGCCCTCCAGGAGCAGGGTTAAGAATCTGTGAATCTAGTTGATACTGAATTAAATTCACTGTATTTTAATATGTCTTAAATAGCCATTTACATTGCAAAGGCACAATTTAGAAAAATAATAATAATAAAAAATAAAAAATAAAAAAAAATCCATTATATTGTGTGATGTGAAACCTGGACTGATATCAAAGTTTCATGCTCCCTAATGAACATGTTAATTTTTCTCAGTTAAAAATAAATAAATATAAACAGGGAGCATTTTATTATTTTTACTGTATTTTGTCATTTTTAGTGACTAGATTGCATTGATTGCATGACTTAAATGGATAGTTCAACCTAAAATGAAAATTCAGTCATCATTTACTCACTGTTCTTCTGCTGAACACATACCAAGGTTTTTAGAAGAATATTTCAGCTCTATAGGTCCACACAATGCAAGTGAATGGGTACCAAAATTTCCACAATGCACAAAGGCAGCATGAAAGTAATCCATAAGACTCCAGTAGTTAAATCTATAACATCAAAAGCAGTATGATAGGTATCAGATCAATATTTATGTCCTTTATTACTAAAAAATTATCCCCTGTGCCCAGTAGGTGGCAATATGCATGAAGAATGTGAATCGCAAAAAACAAAAGAAGAAAAAAAAATGTGAAAGTGAAAGTGGAGATTGATAGTAAAAAAGGACTTAAATATTGATCCATTTCTGACCCACAGAAGATATTTCAGACCCGCTTCTGAAGATATGGATTTAACCACTGAAGAGGAATGGATTACTTTTATGCTGCATTTATATGCTATTGGAGCTTCAAAATTTTGGTACCCACACACTTGCATTGTGAGGACCTTGTAAAGAGGTTTGTGTTCAGCAGAAGAAAGTCATACACATCTGGGATGGCATGAGGGTGAGTAAATGATGAGAGAATTTTCATTTTTGGGTGACAATCCTTTTAACCTCTACTGTGTGCTGCTCACCTATTTGCTGGGACAAGCCAAACATAATTCAAGAACATTGCATTACATTATTTTGGAAGATGAGTAAAGCATTAACCCTTTCCAGCCGGAGCGTTCAAATTTGGGAACAATTATTTCCATGGTTCCTGTCTCAATATCTTCGCCGTCCAATCACCGATTTTATTTCTGAAAACTGCCAGATACTCATGACAATATAAGCTAAAAGCACATATGATTGGTTAAGGGGTTACTGGGCGTGAATAATAAATGTATCGTCATCCGCGTCATCCTCCATTTGCCTGAGCGGAGCCAGAGAGGATACGCCGGGAGATTACCTCCAGTGTTGGACTTACTGCTTCAAATTGAAAACTAAGGCGATCTTTCTAGGTAAGACAAGTTATTTAACATGTTGTCAATATTGTCTATTGAAAGTCAAAACGTTTTAGTTACGAAGCATTTATTGGTAGGAGTAGCTAGTTTTTTTCTGGAAAAAAACGTGACCGTCATCAGCGAGCCTCTTTTTATATAAACTTTTTTTTTTGGCAGTTTCTGTGAAACTTGCTAACTAAACATTAACTAGCAATACTATGTACATTTTTAGCTAAATATCAATCACTTTTTTTGCCAATTTTGTCACTTGTGAAAAAGTAATGTGAAGTAATGTGAGGCAGAGAGCAGACGCTGTTCAGACTTTTTTTTTTTTTTACGCTGTTCAGACCTGCCTGGAAACTGGCCTGCTAGTTAGATAAGTTATCTAGCTTGCTGATTTTCCCATGTAATAATAATTAAAAAAAAAATGTTAGATATCTTTCTATAATTTAGCAGATAGCCTTACCAATCCATCACACAGACATGATTTTAGATTGTGTGTAGCTTCCTGGACATTCTGGTTAATCTGCAAGCCTTTGGTGACTATTCAGTGTATGTATTTGTGAAGAACACACTGCTGGCTACCAATTGTTGTACTTTTTTCTGTTGTAGAGATGTATAGAGACTATGGCTCCCTGCTTTTGAGGGCATGAGCACACAGGAGAAAGAACTGCTGGACCAGGAAATACTGCAGGAAGACCCGGACCACGAGGAGATGGAGGATGAGATGGAACCTTATCCCCAGCCAAGACTATCAACTGGCTATATATGAATGTGTATGTATTGTTTGTTTCATATGACTGATACTCACAGTAACACTAACACTGTTACTCTTATTATTTGGGGTATGGCTAGCCATTCTTGCACAGGTCCTAAGTCAGCTAAAAAGCGTAAACACTTCTCTGACTCTGTTTCTTATCCCTTGTACTCTGACATCGATTCACAGGCACCAAAACCTCTCCCATTTAAGCCTAGACGTCCATTCGGTATTGACTTGGGTAGCGTGCATCAGGCTGTGCGGTCAACCTCCAATATGATGTTGTGAGAAATTGACTTTTTCATGCTGTTTTTTACTAAGGCTGTTGTTACTGAGATATGCAGCTTTACAAACTGTTGGGGTGGGAGCTCGTCCTAAACTGTCCATCATATTCCAGCTACCAAGGAGCTTGGATGGAGTTGACCCCTGATTAATTTGACAAATTTCTTGGGTTGCTCATTTACATGGGATTTTCAATTCTCCCTGATTCCCATCGTCACTGGGGAACCAAGTCACTTCAGGGCTCGTGGGTGAGGGGATTTATGTCACGTGACCGCTACAAGGCTCTTTTGGCAGCTCTAAATGTTGTAGACCCTACCACAGAAGATAATCAGGATCGCCTTAGGAAGTTGCATTATCTTATGGACCACCTCAAACAAAAATGCCAGCAGCTCTTTCAGCCTAACCAAAATCTCGCAATAGATGAACCTATGGTCAAGTCTAAAGCTCGGTCAGGATTTAAACAATACATGAAGGGCAAGCCTACTCCGTGGGGTTTTAAATTATGGGTAATTGCAACATCTGATTCGGGGTATACTCTCGACTTTAATGTTTACACAGATAGTCATGATGGGCCTGTCACTGACTTGGCCACCAAAGTAGCTGAATCGTTACTGCAGTCATTCAAAGACCAGGGCCACAATGTTTGGTTTGACAACTTTTACACGTCCCCAGCTCTTATGGTTAAGTTGTTAGAACTGGGAACTAATGCCTGTGGGACATGCAGGGTGAATCGTAAACTGTTTCCTGCAGAATTTAAAGACATCAAAAGATGGGAACGCATGACAGCTCGTGGGGATATGAGGTGGTGTAGGATTGAGGAGAACATACTTGTAATTCAGTGGAAGGACACACGTGCAGTTACATGGCTCTCCAATTTCCACAATGCGAATGGCTCAACTGAAATTACTAGGTTTGTAAAAAATGATGGTGACTGGACAAAAGAAGTAGCCCTCCACCCCACTGTCTTCAGTAATTATAACAAAAACATGGGCGGTGTTGATAGGTCAGACCAAATGATAAAATCTTACGACGTCCTACAAAAAACTCAAGTGGTAGAAGACTATTTTTTCCACTTCATAGACATTGCCGTCATCAATAGTTTCATATTGTTTAAGGAATGGCAACACATTTATGCGGCACCAGGGGATGAGCGTAGACCGGTGAACTTAACCCAGATAGATTTCAGAGAAAACCTGGCTCGTCAGCTGGGAGGTATCGATATTCACACAAGTTTCCCTTTGCATACACTAAAGCCTGTAATCCCTCCTTTGTCATCACTCCACACAGCCCATGTCCCTAAATTTGAAGAGTCCTCTAAGAGATGTTGGCTATGCTATCGGAAAAGTAGGACTGAAAATAAAACTAAAGTAGCTTGTTGCGCGCCGGAATGTAATAGCAAAAGACTTTGCTTGGTTCGCGATAGGAACTGTTTTCAGTCTTGGCACTCAGCTGAGTGTGACCAGTTTCGTGAAGAGGCCAAGGTTGGGCTTTGTTTACTGGTGTTGTCCCCCTCCCCTCTCTTCTCTCCACAGGTATTGCAGTTGTTGAGTATTTATGAATTTATATATATTCTGTTCCTGTTCTCTTTATTAAAAATGTATTTACTGTAGATAGTTCGAAAGTTTGATTTTGTATGTTTTGCTGTGTAATTCGTGTGTAATTCTAATGTTCAAATTAAATAAATTGTGTGTTTTATTGAACTATAAATTGTATATTTCAGTGTTTGTGTCCTTCAATTTCAGATGCAATCTCAATTTATTAATACAGGTGCTCAAAAGGAGTATTTGAGGAGTGGTCATGTGAAATGTATCTTAACATTCTAAATGTTTGTTTTATTCCGTTTTCCCACTAGTCACTAGAATGGTCATAACTTTTAAACAATAAATCTGTCTGCTATTCTGCATTGCCCACAAAATTATGTATATTTCATACGCTCTAAGTTTCTCTCTAGCTTGTAATTAAAGTGGTTGAAAATGCAATTGTCTGATGAAGTATGGTGGCCGGAGAAGATTTTTGTAAAAATTGTTGTGTGAAATCTTATTGATAAAGGATGATTAAATAATTAAAATACATAATCAATAATCATAAAAATAATCATACATATAAATATATCATTTGAAAGCCCTAGTTATTCTCTTCAATATGGTATATACAGTTCAGGTGTATGATGTTTTATGAATATGAATATATGAATCTGGATATGAATATCATATTCTGGCACAGAATGGAATTTTGGGCTCAGGCTTTAAAGGGTTAAATAGACAAAACAAAATGTGGATTTAGAAGTCAATAGGGATTGCACGACTACTGAATTTTAATAGTCGACTAGTCTAGGCCACCATTAGTCATCACATAACTCCACCACTGCAGAAGTCCTACTCCCCAATCCCGTACAGTCATACAGTACACAACTGATAGATCTACGTTCGCTAGAATGTAATTTAACTAGTTATATGTACTTAAAAAAAAAAATCAATGTAGCTAGACTTTTTCAGGCATTAGAGAGCCAGCAAGACAGCATAGCTTGTCATGGAAATGTGTGTAGTCATCATTAAACAACTGAGGGGAAATTATTATTGATGGCCTGAGCGTTGTTTTGTACGTGAATGGATCGGAATACATAAACCTGTAACTGCAGGTAGTTCCCCCTCATCTTGCCGCAGCTTGTTTAGATGGTTACAGGTGTCCCCTCTTATGCTATTATTGAAAATAAGCCTGGCCTACAGTGGCCAGCCTACAGTCACTGGCCTACAGTCCAAAACAATCCATTGATTTTGCAATTTGCCTGAGGTAAACTTAGGGTCTGTTCATAAAGAAAATGTTCTTGTATTCCACTGGTGCAATTTTTCTTCATTTGTGATCTATGTGCACAGATACTATTACTTCATATATAATGTTCTGACAGCCCCAGACTGCAAATTGCATCTGTACATCAGTGGATAGATTTTACACTTTAAAAAATAAATTGCAATAAAAGATGCAGAGAGACGAGAGTAGCGGAAACACAGACACATTTATTGACAGTTCTGTATATGAAAGAACAGCGAACTCCAAAATTCAGACAGCAACAACCACAAACTCTCCGCTCCGGCAGCGGGAACCCAGAATACACCTGAGCACCCATGAACGAGATGCCACAGTTCACGAACAACTGTCTCCCATCACACAACCCAGCCATGAAACACTCAGTTTATATAGGGAGGAAACACACTGCACACCGGTGCGCCCCATCAGCAATCAGCTCACCTGCTTACCGCACACCTGAGAGCGATTAAGAGAGAGCGAGAGAAAGAGAAAAAGACAACACACACACACACTACATACACACAAACAATACGGTCGAGAAGGCCATCACAATGGGGGACATGGAAAAGGGCGCAAGCTGCAGCAAAACTACTGACACTAAACTACACTGATAACAGCCGCAACAAACACTTATCATAACATTCAAAATAACACATTCCAGCGCTGGATCGTCAGTCAAAACACACACAGATTAAATAGAAATTCCAACTCAGAAACTGGAGATGGTTCATCTGGATACATATATGCACCTGACGAAAGTTATTTCAAAAAATGGCAAAGACACATCTCACCCATCTCAACTAATAACTGACAGTGATGTATCTAATAATCATTCAGTGAAAACTTGGAAACAACTGAGAAATTCATCTTTTACCTCATTTATTTTTTCCAAGTATTTGTCCATGTGGTCATTGTTGTTGAGGAAATAAACTCATCAACCCACGAGAGCCCAAACACTGTACACACACTGCAATAGTAGGTAGGCAATTGGTTGATGCAGTGGCTGCTGCTGTAAACAATCAGGGGAATGGTTGCTGCTGTAATAAATCAATGGGTCTGCAGTCATTTCTGCGTTTGGTGATAATTTAGGCAGTTTGACATGAATAAACCCATACACAATGTCAAAATCAATGATAATATACTTACATTTATATTTAATACATTTGGATACTTATGCTGGGGTGGCAATGCTTTTTCTTAGGGTGGCATTTGCCATCCCATGCCACCCTGGTAGATCCACCCCTGCTCTTGACACATTCATAAATCTGCTAGTGGGAAGCCAAGAGTGTCTGCCATCTCTAGCATTTTACCATCCAAGCAGAAGTGCATCCACAAATATATGTGTGCAATGAATTTGAGAATCTGTAGGTGTAACAGTAGTGGGCCGCCAAAGTGTGTGTGTGTGTGTGCACGCACATGTGAATGTGTGTTTGTGCTCATTCATATAAATGTGTGTGAAAAAGACTGTGTCGGTCACATAAGGTCAGGTGAACAACGAACCCCAAAAACAAAAATTAAAGACTCTTGAAAACGTTTGAAGGGTGCAATTAATGCACACTGAAATATTTGTGAGTCAATCGTGCTCTCACACTCCAGTTCTCAACCTGTTTGAGGGCTAAGGATTAACTGGGTCACACAAATCACGCAAATCAAATAAAGAAGAAGTGATGAACAAATTGAATCTGCCAGAGGGAAAATGGTTATGCTCCATTCAGCTGCCAGAGAGTTAGAGCAGGGGACATGAAGTGTACATACATTCAAAACATTGAGAGATTTTATTTATTTATTTATTTTTATATTTATTTTTTTGTGAAATACCCTTCCGTTACACGTTTATTTAGCTGACAAATTGAGCAGGGCCAAATCGCTCTTTGCCTTACACAATGGGTGAGTTTAAGCACTTAAATTACTATTCATTGAAACATCTTTGTGCTCTTCACTGACATCCATAAGCAGAAAATGGCCTCTGTGCTTTAGGCATTAAAACAGCGATGGTAGGATCAGAAACAGAATAAGTAGGAGATGGACCGCTCATTAAAAACAAATGAGAGGAGGCCTGGGTAGCTCAGTGAGTATTGACGCTGACTACCACCCCTGGAGTTATGAGTTCGAATCCAGGTGGTGCTGAGTGACTCCAGCCAGGTCTCCTAAGCAACCAAATTGGCCTGTTTGCTAGGGAGGGTAGAGTCACATGGGTTAACCTCCTCGTGGTCGCTATAATGTGTGGTTCTCCCTCTCGGTGGGGTGCATGGTGAGTTGTACGTGGATGCCACAGAGAATAGCGTGGGCCTCCACATGTCTCCGCGGTAATGCGTTCAACAAGCCACGTGATAAGATGTGCGGATTAACGGTCTCAGACATGGAGGCAACTGAGACTCGTCCTCTGCCACCTGGATTGAGGCGAGTCACTACACTACTACGCCACTACGCCAATGAGAAACATTGTGACACTCAGTATCATGGCAAATGCAGGAAGAGAAGCCCCACCTTTCAGTTATAGGTGCACTCAGTAATTTTTTGCTTATTAAAAAGTTTTACTCCCAAAGAAATGAACAGTAATTTTGAAACACATGTACAAAATCATGACCACCCAGATGAGACTCTTGTCGTATTAGTAACCTTATAAAAGCTGTTTAATAAAACGGTTTCCTCATGGGGGCAGCCATGTCAGGATCACATGACCAGTTACCGCCCTGCTATTGGACATTTTCACTCATATATTAAATTAATCGTGGCTAATTGTAAATAGTGGATTTCTAAAATAGCATCGTAACTGAAAACTATAAAGCGTCAATAGTGCTGCATCCAGGCCCCTAGGGGCCAGTGTAAGTCCAAGACATCATATAAAAATAAAATAAAAACAAATGCACCTTTAAAAGATCTAATCGCCTTGTTGACAGAGACGTCATCTGTTTTCTGTACTCTAGAATGTGTCTGTGCATTAACTGGACCAGCCTGAAAAATACATTTTAACATGATTTGGAAATAAAGATAAATAAGCAAAATTTATGACACCACTGCTGTCAGATTTTACTGAGGATTTGACATGTTATTAAAATGTAGCCTTGACAAATAGTTTCTAAAATTAACTTACCTTAAAGACTCCGTTAAATCGACAAGTTGTTTTTTTGTATTTTTTTTCCCCCCTGTGTTGACATATTTTCTATTTACAACAGGATGTTTGGCTGGGACATAATGGAAGACTTTTATTTTATTTATTTATTTTTTTCTATTTTTTTGTTTTTTTTTTTTATAGCCAATAGGCTTTAGATACATCACATCCGTGAACCATGATTTGATACTTGCTTGTCAGTTGCAGATAGTATTAGAAGGAAACATTTTATTGGACAAAAATTTGAGATGTGCAACGTGCCTATTTTCCTGGAAAAAGAAAGACTGTACATTTTAAATGCATTTATCTTCTGAAGAGTAATTTTGTTCACATTTAACTTTTAGGGGTACACTAGTATGGCTTCAAAGCTAATAGAGATAATAAGACTAATAAGTCACAAAACTCCAATTTAAATTTTACAGGCTTTTAGCCCTTGTACACTTATCAATAGAGAACCCTGTTCCATCTGTTCGGGTCAAATTTGACACAAAACATCAAATGTGGAACCCCGAATTTAAATTTTTATTTATTTATTTATTTTTGTTTGTTTGTTTTAAGACTTTTATTGATACTATCTTCACTAAAGTAAAAGCAGTAAATACCCTGCAAGCATTTATTTTAGGATTTTATATTTTTGATCTTATTTATTTCTAAATAACTCAATTGCTCCATTCATGTTCATTTAAAGCACATTTATGTTTTCTTAATTTTAATAAAAACCTTCATTTCAGTAAATCTGAAAGATTGTCAAAACATACAAAATGCAATGCATTGGGGCTAGCTAATGCTGTGACAAACTTTAAACATTATAAAAGTCAATTATTTGTACAATTGTAGCATTTCTTAAACTGTTAAAGTGTGAGATTTTGCATGATGCCACAATATGCTTACAATCAAACCTGACCATGGTGTGTAGCTCCCACACCCAAGTCTAAACTTTCTAACAGTGGGGTCAGACTAAGACATTGATGTGACCTTGAAGTGTGTGTGCGTGTGCGTGCGTGTGTGTGTGTGCATGACCTGCATTGAGGATGTGTTATAATCTCACCCCTTCATTTCTGTGTGCATTCTGCATTATGGCTGATTAATTTTTATTTGACAAAATAAAATAAAAAAATAAAAAAATTCTGTTATAGTCTCTCCCATTCAATTCTTTGTGTGGGTGCGCCATGTTTGTTTGTGTGTGTGTGTGTGTGTGTGTGTGTGTGTGTGTGTGTGTTCTGCATTGTGGATATCTCACCCCTTCATTTACAGGATGTGTGATTGTTAGGGGTGTGCAGCGAAGCCATTATCTGTACCTGTATTTGTATTTGTTACTATGACAAAATGATAAGCATCTGTTTCTGTATTAGGATAGAACCAGGTGTGGGCGTGGCTTAAACCGGAAGTGCCTCAAAGCTAATTTAAAAATGTAACTCTTTTACATATATAGTTTATGTATATAAAATATGCCTCGGATAGGACTATTTATATTATTATTATTATTATTGTTACTGTAGCCTAATAATAATTATTACTATTTAATTATATTATTGATATATTCTTTATTTTTTCTCACCAGATGAAGCTGAATATGTAGGCTACATTAACTGTGGAATTTGTTTTTAACTTTGATTTCTCCTGGTATTTCTGACATTACTGCTGAAACAGAATTTTCATTTAGACTAGTCTGTGCAATGCGCAAGTATTAATGGTTGACCGATATATAGCAGAGGCCGATAAATCAGCTGATATTCAGAATTTTTTTAATTATCGCATCAGCCGATAAAATTTCCCCTTTGGCCAGTTTGTTTCTTGAGGGTGCTGAGAATCGCCTGCTTGCATGTGAAGTGACTGAGACATGTAAACGACCAGTCATGGTTCGTTTTGTTGTTACGTGCCATCATTTTACTACAATAATAGACCAGTGTGCAACACAGTGTCATTTAAATGGTCTGCATGAGCTCATAATGTTAAAGTGCTTGTCGGTTTCATTCTCCTGTTCTCCTCAACAGTTCCCTGTAACTTTTAACTGTCTTGTCTAATGATAAAAAGGCAAATATCAATAAAGCTAATATCATATACTGTCGCAAATATGCGCATATCTCATTTAAACAGATGTAATAAACCAACCTCACACAATTTCAGCAGATCCAGCATCCTGTGGAACGCTCATAAATCTTCCTCTGAAGCATGTATTCTAACAGTCTCTCCTCAACAGTTCCCTGTAACTTTTCTAAACAGATTTAAAAACCTCACGAAAATCCAGCGGTTTCTTCCCGTCGAGCGCTCACCTAATATCTTCCTCTGAAGAACGTATTCCATCAGCCAGAATCAAAAACTTCAGGATCAAAAGTTCCTCTGATTCACAAATCACGATGGTCAGTCCGTGACAATCCAAGCAGGCATACCAAGCCATTTAAACTGTCAGGAGATTGCTGCTTGCACTGGATCCGCATGAGCGCATTAATTCAACTTCAAAGTAAAAGCACTTCATGTGTGCTATAAGTAAATGTCTTATTCACTATGCACTGTATGTGCAATTGGTTTGATTCTGTATTTTTGGAGAAAATGCGATTGATAACGTGGACATGCCATCCATGGTTAGTGGACTGCTGTGTGTACTGTTATTTCCTTCTTCCTAATATACTGTATTAACAATTTCTTTATGTGCAAATTAATAAAAATAAAATAATTGATGATTAAACAGAAATCAGAAGAAAATGCTATCTACCATTTAAAATACAATATAATTTTTTTTAGATTATTTTTTAAAAAGGTAAAGTTTAGTGTGAAATTGAGTAAATATAGGGCTAAATAAGTTTATTCATTTTTTAGCAATTTTATGTTTATGTTATTTACTATATTAAATTGTGTGATATATCAGCATTATATCGGCCTATCGGCCAACCTGCTCTCTGGATATCGGCATCGGCCAATAAAAAACCCATATTGGTTGATCACTACCAAGTATAGCAATATTATTCTGGAGGCACGAGGTGTCAAGCAATTGTGAAAAGGTCAAGCACACATTTTGGCAGTGAATATTAAATAGCCTACAAATACAAACATTAAAAGAAATTAAAAAAAATAATTAAGCCTATAAACAGGTGAAAGCACCGTAAATCTATATCAGAAAGTTTTATGGTAGGCTACACCTGAGGCTTATTTTGTGTGCACATATTTTAATTATTATTATTATTATTATTATTATAATTATTTAGTTAAATTCCATGTTCAGAATTAGCAAAATGCAGTGGAATGAATAGCAAGAGCGAGACTCTATACATTTCTAGAAGAAATAAGTGGGAAAAAAGCACATGTTTTGGTATCCTCCGTGTGCAGGAATATTCTGAATAGATTTACAAGTATTTAAACCTCTTTGGGACATTTAAACTGTTTGGGGATAAAGGCTAAACCATGCAATTACCTTCACTGGCGATATGGATGTAAATGTGGTCAACTTTAATAGACAGGCAGATGAGCTCCGCTATTAAATCTTCACTTCTCTGGTCAGGAATTCAACATCGCGCTTAGGTTGGTTTACGCATCCTTACGTCTGAATTGTGTGAAACATTTGGTGTTTATATATTAACAGGCATTTTAAAAAGTGGAAAATTTGTATAATATAGTATCTTATTTAACGTTACTCATGACAAGTTGAGACTTCGAGTCATCTGATGAACTTGAATCACACCGTGTGCATTTTCATTCATAAGGTTTACACTGTAGTAATATTGCCGTCACAGACTCATCATTGTTTTGTCATTTTCGAGATGTTTATTTAAAATATCGCTTAATACCTGTGCTCATTGTATGATCGGTCTTCCGAATATTTTTTCTATTATTCGGATGAATTCGTTATTCGTTTTGAAGTCATTATTCGTGCCTTTCCGAATAAGGTATTCGGCTTCGGGCACATCCCTAGTAATTGTGTTCAGCATTGTGTCTGATTAATTGATTGATTAAAAAACAAAAACAAAAATCCTCTGTGTTATAGTCTCACCCATTAATTTGCTATGGTGGGTCACATTTGAATAGTAGGAATGGGGCACTGTTTGAATCTCATCAACATATTCTGAAGTGTTCAGGTGGCAAGTTCAGGAAAAATTACACGAACAGTGATTAAGACTTAAACAGACTTTGAACAGTGATTATGTTAGAGAAAAAAGTGTAGGTGGTCATAGAGGCTGACTCCCATTAAATAGCCAGCAAAACCCAGCATTGCAGAAACATTCACAACTGTATGTAGCCAGTGCATACAGCACTAGAAAAATTAGAAGCGCTCAGGTAAAAGCAGTTTAACATTTATTTTTTATGGATGGGGGAAGACACTTCTCACACTCACACTGCTCAAAGATCTGTTTCCTTTCTGACTTCACTTCCCTGGTAACATTTTCAGCCTTCAAAATCCATTACAGACCTGACAAATCCTTTACAAACCCATGGAGAGTTTTTAATCTGCAAAAAAATTTGGGGCGAGGTACATTATTTTTTATTCCGACTGTCGAAGGAATATCATGAATTATTCAGGTGCTCAAAATGACAGTTGCAAAGTGTCATGAAGAAGATTCATGCAAAGGAAATAGATTAACTGTGATGCAACAACCAACCATTTACAGCTGCTCTATTGAACTAGTAGACACCATCTCATTTGTTCTGCCAGGCATGTTCCAGCTACAGCCAGCCTGAATGGGATGTTTCCTCCCTGTATGATCCTCTGTAGCAGAGCGGACCGGGAAATGTGAGGTGACACGGTGTTAATTGAGTCAGGTTGTTTTGGGTTCTTGTGGTGACTAGTGATTATGCAGAACGAGACAGGAGAAAAATTTAGCTTTGACAGATCTAAATCTAAAACAAAGAAAAACTAAATAACGTACTGTAGGGCTGCACGATTATGACAAAAATCATAATTATTGCCCTTGATATTGTAATCGCGATTATTAATGATGATTCATAGATGAAATAACTGTGATGTCACTAAGCAGGCAACCGTGCTTGCAGGTTCTTCAGAACATCAGGTGGTTATGGGCTGCAGTTTATTTCAAGCATTAAATAATGTAATAATGTTTGTTAATGTTATTAAAGGTTATTATAAAGGTATATCTATGGTTTACAGTGAAGAACTGTATGTAGGTTCTTTTTGAACTATTGACAAAACAGTTTTAACTTCAGTCAATATGCCTGTGTGTCAGGTAACAGGTTGATGTATACACATCATCACACATTTAACACACTTCCAAAGCCTGAAAAATGTAGCATAAAAATCAAAAACTACCATCAGACATGCAATATGTGACTTTACTGCTTAAATTATTGGTCCACATACAGCAAATAATAATACTTGACATATTCAATAGTCAAACTTAACAGCCGATTTAGATTGAACTTCCTTACTGCATTTAAAATCCTGTATTGTGATCTTGTTCGCATAAGATCATAGTTAAATCATGTTTGGCCTCAAATCTGTCACAACGGTTGCACTTTGGAAAATAAGATCAGCCTGTTTGTGATTTTGTGTGATTCGTTAAAATTTAAATCTACCAATAGCTGTTGTGGGTCAAATAGTGACGATGGTCTGTGAAATTTGAAGTTTAAGACTTTTTCAATGTCCAAAACATCCAAAACAAGCTGACTTCAAAACAAGCTATTTGTAGCTTGTTTAATACATCAATACAACTGTTATTCTTTTTTTTTAAATTTTTTTTTTAGGTTGTACACAAAAATTGAGGAACCCAACAAAATTCAAACTCTCCTGTTCTGCACTCATAAATGCTCTCATAATAAATATAGCTGTTTAAACAACACAATAAATCACTTATTTAGACCCTGTCTGTACCTTGATTATAACGGTCAAGGGTCATTTTAGTTTTGTCGTTTTGCTCGTTTGCAGGTTGTTTACCTATGATAAATAAAATGGGGTGACATTTAATGAAAATAATAATAATAATTTTGAAAATAATTCAAAATTGCTCACCTTTGTTCTACAGAGTGTCAGGTGATGTTTCTTTAGCACTAATTTTCGTGTGCCATCGCAAACCAAGATGAAATATACTGTAAAGCAAGTACAGTGGCATGCAAAAGTTTGGGCACCCCTGATCAAAATTTCTGTTGCTGTGAATAGCTAAGCAAGCAAAAGATGGCCTGATTTCCAAAAGGCATGAAGTTAAAGATGACACATTTTTTTAATATTTTAAGCAATTTTACTTTTTTTATTCCCATCTTTTACAGTTTAAAAAAAAAAAAAAAAAAAAAAAAAAGGAAAAGGGCCCGAAACAAAAGTTTGGGCACCCTGCATGGTCAGTATTTATTAACACCCCCTTTGGCAGTTATCACAGCTTGTAAATGCTTTTCGTGGCCAGCTAAGGGTCTTTCAATTCTTGTTTGGGGGATTTTCACCCATTCTTCCTTGCAAAAGGCTTCCAGTTCTGTGATTCTTGAGCCGTCTTGCATGCACTGCTCTTTTGAGGTCTATCCACAGATTTTCGATGTTTAGGTCGGGGGACTGTGAGGGCCATGGCAAGACCTTCAGCTTGCGCCTCTTGAGGTCATCCATTGTGGTTTTTGAGGTGTGTTTAGGATTGTTATACTGTAGTAGAAGCCATCCTCTTTTCATCTTCAGCTTTTTACAGATGGTGTGATGTTTGCTTCCAGAATTTGTCGGTATTTAATTTAATCCATTCTTCCTTCTACCAGTGAAATGTTCCGCATGCCGCTAGCTGCAACACAAGCCCAAAGCATGATCAATCCAACCCTGTGCTTAACAGTTGGTGAGGTGTTCTTTTCATGAAATTCTGCACCCTTTTTTCTCCAAGCATACCTTTGCTCATTGTGGCCAAAAAGTTAGATTTTAACTTCATCAGTTCATAGGACTTGTTTCCAGAATGCATCAGGCTTGTTTAGATGTTCATTTGCAAACTTCTGACGCTGAATTTTGTGGCGAGGACGCAGGAAAGGTTTTCTTCTCATGAGTCTTCCATGAAGGCCATATTTGTGCAGGTGTCGCTGCACAGTAGAACAGTGTACCACTACTGCAGAGTCTGCTAAATCTGCAGTCAAATTGCAGTCAAACAGGGGTTTTGATTTGCCTTTCTAGCAATCCTACGAACAGTTCTCTCTGAAAGCTTTCTTGGTCTTCCAGACCTCAACTTGACCTCCACCGTTCCTGTTAACTACCATTTCTTAATTACATTACAAACTGAGAAAAAGGCTACCTGAAAACGCTTTGCTATCTTCTTATAGGATTCTCCTGCTTTGTGGGCATCAATTATTTACATTTTCAGAGTGCTAGGCAGCTGCTTAGAGGAGCCCATGGCTGCTGATTGTTGGGACAAGGTTTGAGGAGTAAGAGTATTTGTAAAGCTTTGAAATTTGCATCACCTGGCTTTTCCAAACGATGATTGTGAACAAGCCATAGCCCTAACAAGCTAATTAAGGTCTGAGACCTTGGTAAAAGTTATCTGAGAGCTAAAATCTCTTGGGGTGCCCAAACTTTTGCATGGTGCTCCTTTCCTTTTTTTTCACTCTAAAATTGTGCAAAACAAAAATAATACACTTATCTTGCTTAAAATGTTGAAAAGAATGTTTCATCTTTAACTTCATGCCTTTTGGAGATCAATTCATCTTCTACTCACTTAACTATTCACAGCAACAGAAATTTTGGTCAGGGGTGCCCAAACTTTTGCATGCCACTGTATCTGGATGTCAGACTATTCAAAACTTGTGCATAAGGATTGGTTGTCATTACTGATAGGACTCACTACGTCTCTGATTGGCCATTGCCATTTCATTGCTCAACGTACACGTCTGGGATTGGTTAGAAACTCATCCGCTGCAAAAACACATTCTAAATAGAAACCATTAATGCAACAGGAGTAGACTTAATCTGAATGCTGTAATCGTCAGTTTCCATGATTGCATAATCGTGAGTGCTGTAACTGTAATTGCGATTAGTTTTTCAGTTAATTGTGCAGCCTTAACATACTGCATAAATAAAGTGAAAAATTTAAAACTGAAGTCCCTCTAAACCTCATTACATTTACATATACGTACATTTTACATTTATTCATTTAGCAGACGCTTTTATCCAAAGCAACTTACCAATGAGAACAATAGAAGTGATTCATCATAAGGGAGACAGTAGGAAGCAACGTGCTGTAATACAAGTTTCAAAATTGCTTAGAGAAGTACACATAGCAAGGAAGGTGAGAGACAGGTGTAGAAGAATGGATAGGATTTTTTTATTTATTTTTTTATTTTATTTTTATGAAGCAGACAGTGCATTAGTAGGGTCGGGTAAAGTGCTCACGAAAGAGCTGTGTCTTTATGTATTTTTTGAAAGAGGCTAGAGAAACAGCTGCTCGGGTGGAATTCGGCAGGTCATTCCACCAGCAGGGAACAGTCAAAGTTAAATTCCAGGAAAGTGAATTTTTGTTTCTATGAGATGGCACCACGAGGTGCCATTCACCCACAGAACATAAGCTTCTGGAGAGCACATAGACCTGAAGTAGTGAGTGTAGATAAGGGGGTGCAGAACCAGTTCTTGTTTTGTAAGCAGGGGCGGAGCTAGGGGGTGGCCAAGGGTGGACCGAAGCCTGGCCACCCCATTGGCAATTGCCATTTTGGTCATTTTTTGTCTTGGGCACAGTTTAGTTAGTCTTTCTACACCAACAACCATCATCTTTTGACCAGTCCGATGACACGAACAAGCCCCCCTCCCCTCCGACGATGTGCCACCACAGACTGATCGCTGGACCCTGCCCGGCCACCCCTGTGAAAAACTCAATATGCCTGTGTGTCAGGTAACAGGTTGATGTATACACATCATCACACATTTAACACACTTCCAAAGCCTGAAAAATGTAGCATAAAAATCAAAAACTACCATCAGACATGCAATATGTGACTTTACTGCTTAAATTATTGGTCCACATACAGCAAATAATAATACTTGACATATTCAATAGTCAAACTTAACAGCCGATTTAGATTGAACTTCCCTACTGCATTTAAAATCCTGTATTGTGATCTTGTTCGCATAAGATCATAGTTAAATCATGTTTGGCCTCAAATCTGTCACAACGGTTGCACTTTGGAAAATAAGATCAGCCTGTTTGTGATTTTGTGTGATTCGTTAAAATTTAAATCTACCAATAGCTGTTGTGGGTCAAATAGTGACGATGGTCTGTGAAATTTGAAGTTTAAGACTTTTTCAATGTCCAAAACATCCAAAACAAGCTGACTTCAAAACAAGCTATTTGTAGCTTGTTTAATACATCAATACAACTGTTATTCTTTTTTTTTTGTTTGTTTTGTTTTTTAGGTTGTACACAAAAATTGAGGAGCCCAACAAAATTCAAACTCTCCTGTTCTGCACTCACAAATGCTCTCATAATAAATATAGCTGTTTAAACAACACAATAAATCACTTATTTAGACCCTGTCTGTACCTTGATTATAACGGTCAAGGGTCATTTTAGTTTTGTCGTTTTGCTCGTTTGCAGGTTGTTTACCTATGATAAATAAAACGGGGTGACATTTAATGAATTGAAAATAATTCAAAATTGCTCACCTTTGTTCTACAGAGTGTCAGGTGATGTTTCTTTAGCACTAATTTTCGTGTGCCATCGCAAACCAAGATGAAATATACTGTAAAGCAAGTACAGTGGCATGCAAAAGTTTGGGCACCCCTGATCAAAATTTCTGTTGCTGTGAATAGCTAAGCAAGCAAAAGATGGCCTGATTTCCAAAAGGCATGAAGTTAAAGATGACACATTTTTTTAATATTTTAAGCAATTTTACTTTTTTTATTCCCATCTTTTACAGTTTAAAAAAAATAAAAATAAAAAGGAAAAGTTCCCGAAGCAAAAGTTTGGGCACCCTGCATGGTCAGTATTTATTAACACCCCCTTTGGCAGTTATCACAGCTTGTAAATGCTTTTCGTGGCCAGCTAAGGGTCTTTCAATTCTTGTTTGGGGGATTTTCACCCATTCTTCCTTGCAAAAGGCTTCCAGTTCTGTGATTCTTGGGCCGTCTTGCATGCACTGCTCTTTTGAGGTCTATCCACAGATTTTCGATGTTTAGGTCGGGGGACTGTGAGGGCCATGGCAAGACCTTCAGCTTGCGCCTCTTGAGGTCGTCCATTGTGGATTTTGAGGTGTGTTTAGGATTGTTATACTGTAGTAGAAGCCATCCTTTTTTCATCTTCAGCTTTTTACAGATGGTGTGATGTTTGCTTCCAGAATTTGCCGGTATTTAATTTAATCCATTCTTCCTTCTACCAGTGAAATGTTCCGCATGCCGCTAGCTGCAACACAAGCCCAAAGCATGATCGATCCAACCCTGTGCTTAACAGTTGGTGAGGTGTTCTTTTCATGAAATTCTGCACCCTTTTTTCTCCAAGCATACCTTTGCTCATTGTGGCCAAAAAGTTAGATTTTAACTTCATCAGTTCATAGGACTTGTTTCCAGAATGCATCAGGCTTGTTTAGATGTTCATTTGCAAACTTCTGACGCTGAATTTTGTGGCGAGGACGCAGGAAAGGTTTTCTTCTCATGAGTCTTCCATGAAGGTCATATTTGTGCAGGTGTCGCTGCACAGTAGAACAGTGTACCACTACTGCAGAGTCTGCTAAATCTGCAGTCAAATTGCAGTCAAACAGGGGTTTTGATTTGCCTTTCTAGCAATCCTACGAACAGTTCTCTCTGAAAGTTTTCTTGGTCTTCCAGACCTTAACTTGACCGCCACCGTTCCTGTTAACTACCATTTCTTAATTACATTACAAACTGAGGAAACGGCTACCTGAAAACGCTTTGCTATCTTCTTATAGGATTCTCCTGCTTTGTGGGCATCAATTATTTACATTTTCAGAGTGCTAGGCAGCTGCTTAGAGGAGCCCATGGCTGCTGATTGTTGGGACAAGGTTTGAGGAGTAAGAGTATTTGTAAAGCTTTGAAATTTGCATCACCTGGCTTTTCCAAACGATGATTGTGAACAAGCCATAGCCCTAACAAGCTAATTAAGGTCTGAGACCTTGGTAAAAGTTATCTGAGAGCTAAAATCTCTTGGGGTGCCCAAACTTTTGCATGGTGCTCCTTTCCTTTTTTTTTCACTCTAAAATTGTGCAAAACAAAAATAATACACTTATCTTGCTTAAAATGTTGAAAAGAATGTTTCATCTTTAACTTCATGCCTTTTGGAGATCAATTCATCTTCTACTCACTTAACTATTCACAGCAACAGAAATTTTGGTCAGGGGTGCCCAAACTTTTGCATGCCACTGTATCTGGATGTCAGACTATTCAAAACTTGTGCATAAGGATTGGTTGTCATTACTGATAGGACTCACTACGTCTCTGATTGGCCATTGCCATTTCATTGCTCAACGTACACGTCTGGGATTGGTTAGAAACTCATCCGCTGCAAAAACACATTCTAAATAGAAACCATTAATGCAACAGGAGTAGACTTAATCTGAATGCTGTAATCGTCAGTTTCCATGATTGCATAATCGTGAGTGCTGTAACTGTAATTGCGATTCGTTTTTCAGTTAATTGTGCAGCCTTAACATACTGCATAAATAAAGTGAAAAATTTAAAACTGAAGTCCCTCTAAACCTCATTACATTTACATATACATACATTTTACATTTATTCATTTAGCAGACGCTTTTATCCAAAGCAACTTACCAATGAGAACAATAGAAGTGATTCATCATAAGGGAGACAGTAGGAAGCAACGTGCTGTAATACAAGTTTCAAAATTGCTTAGAGAAGTACACATAGCAAGGAAGGTGAGAGACAGGTGTAGAAGAATGGATAGGATTTTTTTATTTATTTTTTTATTTTATTTTTATGAAGCAGACAGTGCATTAGTAGGGTCGGGTAAAGTGCTCACGAAAGAGCTGTGTCTTTATGTATTTTTTGAAAGAGGCTAGAGAAACAGCTGCTCGGGTGGAATTCGGCAGGTCATTCCACCAGCAGGGAACAGTCAAAGTTAAATTCCAGGAAAGTGAATTTTTGTTTCTATGAGATGGCACCACGAGGTGCCATTCACCCACAGAACATAAGCTTCTGGAGAGCACATAGACCTGAAGTAGTGAGTGTAGATAAGGGGGTGCAGAACCAGTTCTTGTTTTGTAAGCAGGGGCGGAGCTAGGGGGTGGCCAAGGGTGGACCGAAGCCTGGCCACCCCATTGGCAATTGCCATTTTGGTCATTTTTTGTCTTGGGCACAGTTTAGTTAGTCTTTCTACACCAACAACCATCATCTTTTGACCAGTCCGATGACACGAACAAGCCCCCTCCCCTCCGACGATGTGCCACCACAGACTGATCGCTGGACCCTGCCCGGCCACCCCTGTGAAAAACTCAATATGCCTGTGTGTCGGGTAACAGGTTGATGTATACACATCATCACACATTTAACACACTTCCAAAGCCTGAAAAATGTAGCATAAAAATCAAAAACTACCATCAGACATGCAATATGTGACTTTACTGCTTAAATTATTGGTCCACATACAGCAAATAATAATACTTGACATATTCAATAGTCAAACTTAACAGCCGATTTAGATTGAACTTCCTTACTGCATTTAAAATCCTGTATTGTGATCTTGTTCGCATAAGATCATAGTTAAATCATGTTTGGCCTCAAATCTGTCACAACGGTTGCACTTTGGAAAATAAGATCAGCCTGTTTGTGATTTTGTGTGATTCGTTAAAATTTAAATCTACCAATAGCTGTTGTGGGTCAAATAGTGACGATGGTCTGTGAAATTTGAAGTTTAAGACTTTTTCAATGTCCAAAACATCCAAAACAAGCTGACTTCAAAACAAGCTATTTGTAGCTTGTTTAATACATCAATACAACTGTTATTCTTTTTTTTTTTGTTTGTTTTGTTTTTTAGGTTGTACACAAAAATTGAGGAGCCCAACAAAATTCAAACTCTCCTGTTCTGCACTCACAAATGCTCTCATAATAAATATAGCTGTTTAAACAACACAATAAATCACTTATTTAGACCCTGTCTGTACCTTGATTATAACGGTCAAGGGTCATTTTAGTTTTGTCGTTTTGCTCGTTTGCAGGTTGTTTACCTATGATAAATAAAACGGGGTGACATTTAATGAATTGAAAATAATTCAAAATTGCTCACCTTTGTTCTACAGAGTGTCAGGTGATGTTTCTTTAGCACTAATTTTCGTGTGCCATCGCAAACCAAGATGAAATATACTGTAAAGCAAGTACAGTGGCATGCAAAAGTTTGGGCACCCCTGATCAAAATTTCTGTTGCTGTGAATAGCTAAGCAAGCAAAAGATGGCCTGATTTCCAAAAGGCATGAAGTTAAAGATGACACATTTTTTTAATATTTTAAGCAATTTTACTTTTTTTATTCCCATCTTTTACAGTTTAAAAAAAAATAAAAATAAAAAGGAAAAGTTCCCGAAGCAAAAGTTTGGGCACCCTGCATGGTCAGTATTTATTAACACCCCCTTTGGCAGTTATCACAGCTTGTAAATGCTTTTCGTGGCCAGCTAAGGGTCTTTCAATTCTTGTTTGGGGGATTTTCACCCATTCTTCCTTGCAAAAGGCTTCCAGTTCTGTGATTCTTGGGCCGTCTTGCATGCACTGCTCTTTTGAGGTCTATCCACAGATTTTCGATGTTTAGGTCGGGGGACTGTGAGGGCCATGGCAAGACCTTCAGCTTGCGCCTCTTGAGGTCGTCCATTGTGGATTTTGAGGTGTGTTTAGGATTGTTATACTGTAGTAGAAGCCATCCTTTTTTCATCTTCAGCTTTTTACAGATGGTGTGATGTTTGCTTCCAGAATTTGCCGGTATTTAATTTAATCCATTCTTCCTTCTACCAGTGAAATGTTCCGCATGCCGCTAGCTGCAACACAAGCCCAAAGCATGATCGATCCAACCCTGTGCTTAACAGTTGGTGAGGTGTTCTTTTCATGAAATTCTGCACCCTTTTTTCTCCAAGCATACCTTTGCTCATTGTGGCCAAAAAGTTAGATTTTAACTTCATCAGTTCATAGGACTTGTTTCCAGAATGCATCAGGCTTGTTTAGATGTTCATTTGCAAACTTCTGACGCTGAATTTTGTGGCGAGGACGCAGGAAAGGTTTTCTTCTCATGAGTCTTCCATGAAGGTCATATTTGTGCAGGTGTCGCTGCACAGTAGAACAGTGTACCACTACTGCAGAGTCTGCTAAATCTGCAGTCAAATTGCAGTCAAACAGGGGTTTTGATTTGCCTTTCTAGCAATCCTACGAACAGTTCTCTCTGAAAGTTTTCTTGGTCTTCCAGACCTTAACTTGACCGCCACCGTTCCTGTTAACTACCATTTCTTAATTACATTACAAACTGAGGAAACGGCTACCTGAAAACGCTTTGCTATCTTCTTATAGGATTCTCCTGCTTTGTGGGCATCAATTATTTACATTTTCAGAGTGCTAGGCAGCTGCTTAGAGGAGCCCATGGCTGCTGATTGTTGGGACAAGGTTTGAGGAGTAAGAGTATTTGTAAAGCTTTGAAATTTGCATCACCTGGCTTTTCCAAACGATGATTGTGAACAAGCCATAGCCCTAACAAGCTAATTAAGGTCTGAGACCTTGGTAAAAGTTATCTGAGAGCTAAAATCTCTTGGGGTGCCCAAACTTTTGCATGGTGCTCCTTTCCTTTTTTTTTCACTCTAAAATTGTGCAAAACAAAAATAATACACTTATCTTGCTTAAAATGTTGAAAAGAATGTTTCATCTTTAACTTCATGCCTTTTGGAGATCAATTCATCTTCTACTCACTTAACTATTCACAGCAACAGAAATTTTGGTCAGGGGTGCCCAAACTTTTGCATGCCACTGTATCTGGATGTCAGACTATTCAAAACTTGTGCATAAGGATTGGTTGTCATTACTGATAGGACTCACTACGTCTCTGATTGGCCATTGCCATTTCATTGCTCAACGTACACGTCTGGGATTGGTTAGAAACTCATCCGCTGCAAAAACACATTCTAAATAGAAACCATTAATGCAACAGGAGTAGACTTAATCTGAATGCTGTAATCGTCAGTTTCCATGATTGCATAATCGTGAGTGCTGTAACTGTAATTGCGATTAGTTTTTCAGTTAATTGTGCAGCCTTAACATACTGCATAAATAAAGTGAAAAATTTAAAACTGAAGTCCCTCTAAACCTCATTACATTTACATATACGTACATTTTACATTTATTCATTTAGCAGACGCTTTTATCCAAAGCAACTTACCAATGAGAACAATAGAAGTGATTCATCATAAGGGAGACAGTAGGAAGCAACGTGCTGTAATACAAGTTTCAAAATTGCTTAGAGAAGTACACATAGCAAGGAAGGTGAGAGACAGGTGTAGAAGAATGGATAGGATTTTTTTATTTATTTTTTTATTTTATTTTTATGAAGCAGACAGTGCATTAGTAGGGTCGGGTAAAGTGCTCACGAAAGAGCTGTGTCTTTATGTATTTTTTGAAAGAGGCTAGAGAAACAGCTGCTCGGGTGGAATTCGGCAGGTCATTCCACCAGCAGGGAACAGTCAAAGTTAAATTCCAGGAAAGTGAATTTTTGTTTCTATGAGATGGCACCACGAGGTGCCATTCACCCACAGAACATAAGCTTCTGGAGAGCACATAGACCTGAAGTAGTGAGTGTAGATAAGGGGGTGCAGAACCAGTTCTTGTTTTGTAAGCAGGGGCGGAGCTAGGGGGTGGCCAAGGGTGGACCGAAGCCTGGCCACCCCATTGGCAATTGCCATTTTGGTCATTTTTTGTCTTGGGCACAGTTTAGTTAGTCTTTCTACACCAACAACCATCATCTTTTGACCAGTCCGATGACACGAACAAGCCCCCTCCCCTCCGACGATGTGCCACCACAGACTGATCGCTGGACCCTGCCCGGCCACCCCTGTGAAAAACTCAATATGCCTGTGTGTCGGGTAACAGGTTGATGTATACACATCATCACACATTTAACACACTTCCAAAGCCTGAAAAATGTAGCATAAAAATCAAAAACTACCATCAGACATGCAATATGTGACTTTACTGCTTAAATTATTGGTCCACATACAGCAAATAATAATACTTGACATATTCAATAGTCAAACTTAACAGCCGATTTAGATTGAACTTCCTTACTGCATTTAAAATCCTGTATTGTGATCTTGTTCGCATAAGATCATAGTTAAATCATGTTTGGCCTCAAATCTGTCACAACGGTTGCACTTTGGAAAATAAGATCAGCCTGTTTGTGATTTTGTGTGATTCGTTAAAATTTAAATCTACCAATAGCTGTTGTGGGTCAAATAGTGACGATGGTCTGTGAAATTTGAAGTTTAAGACTTTTTCAATGTCCAAAACATCCAAAACAAGCTGACTTCAAAACAAGCTATTTGTAGCTTGTTTAATACATCAATACAACTGTTATTCTTTTTTTTTTTGTTTGTTTTGTTTTTTAGGTTGTACACAAAAATTGAGGAGCCCAACAAAATTCAAACTCTCCTGTTCTGCACTCACAAATGCTCTCATAATAAATATAGCTGTTTAAACAACACAATAAATCACTTATTTAGACCCTGTCTGTACCTTGATTATAACGGTCAAGGGTCATTTTAGTTTTGTCGTTTTGCTCGTTTGCAGGTTGTTTACCTATGATAAATAAAACGGGGTGACATTTAATGAATTGAAAATAATTCAAAATTGCTCACCTTTGTTCTACAGAGTGTCAGGTGATGTTTCTTTAGCACTAATTTTCGTGTGCCATCGCAAACCAAGATGAAATATACTGTAAAGCAAGTACAGTGGCATGCAAAAGTTTGGGCACCCCTGATCAAAATTTCTGTTGCTGTGAATAGCTAAGCAAGCAAAAGATGGCCTGATTTCCAAAAGGCATGAAGTTAAAGATGACACATTTTTTTAATATTTTAAGCAATTTTACTTTTTTTATTCCCATCTTTTACAGTTTAAAAAAAAATAAAAATAAAAAGGAAAAGTTCCCGAAGCAAAAGTTTGGGCACCCTGCATGGTCAGTATTTATTAACACCCCCTTTGGCAGTTATCACAGCTTGTAAATGCTTTTCGTGGCCAGCTAAGGGTCTTTCAATTCTTGTTTGGGGGATTTTCACCCATTCTTCCTTGCAAAAGGCTTCCAGTTCTGTGATTCTTGGGCCGTCTTGCATGCACTGCTCTTTTGAGGTCTATCCACAGATTTTCGATGTTTAGGTCGGGGGACTGTGAGGGCCATGGCAAGACCTTCAGCTTGCGCCTCTTGAGGTCGTCCATTGTGGATTTTGAGGTGTGTTTAGGATTGTTATACTGTAGTAGAAGCCATCCTTTTTTCATCTTCAGCTTTTTACAGATGGTGTGATGTTTGCTTCCAGAATTTGCCGGTATTTAATTTAATCCATTCTTCCTTCTACCAGTGAAATGTTCCGCATGCCGCTAGCTGCAACACAAGCCCAAAGCATGATCGATCCAACCCTGTGCTTAACAGTTGGTGAGGTGTTCTTTTCATGAAATTCTGCACCCTTTTTTCTCCAAGCATACCTTTGCTCATTGTGGCCAAAAAGTTAGATTTTAACTTCATCAGTTCATAGGACTTGTTTCCAGAATGCATCAGGCTTGTTTAGATGTTCATTTGCAAACTTCTGACGCTGAATTTTGTGGCGAGGACGCAGGAAAGGTTTTCTTCTCATGAGTCTTCCATGAAGGTCATATTTGTGCAGGTGTCGCTGCACAGTAGAACAGTGTACCACTACTGCAGAGTCTGCTAAATTTGCAGTCAAATTGCAGTCAAACAGGGGTTTTGATTTGCCTTTCTAGCAATCCTACGAACAGTTCTCTCTGAAAGTTTTCTTGGTCTTCCAGACCTTAACTTGACCGCCACCGTTCCTGTTAACTACCATTTCTTAATTACATTACAAACTGAGGAAACGGCTACCTGAAAACGCTTTGCTATCTTCTTATAGGATTCTCCTGCTTTGTGGGCATCAATTATTTACATTTTCAGAGTGCTAGGCAGCTGCTTAGAGGAGCCCATGGCTGCTGATTGTTGGGACAAGGTTTGAGGAGTAAGAGTATTTGTAAAGCTTTGAAATTTGCATCACCTGGCTTTTCCAAACGATGATTGTGAACAAGCCATAGCCCTAACAAGCTAATTAAGGTCTGAGACCTTGGTAAAAGTTATCTGAGAGCTAAAATCTCTTGGGGTGCCCAAACTTTTGCATGGTGCTCCTTTCCTTTTTTTTTCACTCTAAAATTGTGCAAAACAAAAATAATACACTTATCTTGCTTAAAATGTTGAAAAGAATGTTTCATCTTTAACTTCATGCCTTTTGGAGATCAATTCATCTTCTACTCACTTAACTATTCACAGCAACAGAAATTTTGGTCAGGGGTGCCCAAACTTTTGCATGCCACTGTATCTGGATGTCAGACTATTCAAAACTTGTGCATAAGGATTGGTTGTCATTACTGATAGGACTCACTACGTCTCTGATTGGCCATTGCCATTTCATTGCTCAACGTACACGTCTGGGATTGGTTAGAAACTCATCCGCTGCAAAAACACATTCTAAATAGAAACCATTAATGCAACAGGAGTAGACTTAATCTGAATGCTGTAATCGTCAGTTTCCATGATTGCATAATCGTGAGTGCTGTAACTGTAATTGCGATTAGTTTTTCAGTTAATTGTGCAGCCTTAACATACTGCATAAATAAAGTGAAAAATTTAAAACTGAAGTCCCTCTAAACCTCATTACATTTACATATACGTACATTTTACATTTATTCATTTAGCAGACGCTTTTATCCAAAGCAACTTACCAATGAGAACAATAGAAGTGATTCATCATAAGGGAGACAGTAGGAAGCAACGTGCTGTAATACAAGTTTCAAAATTGCTTAGAGAAGTACACATAGCAAGGAAGGTGAGAGACAGGTGTAGAAGAATGGATAGGATTTTTTTATTTATTTTTTTATTTTATTTTTATGAAGCAGACAGTGCATTAGTAGGGTTGGGTAAAGTGCTCACGAAAGAGCTGTGTCTTTATGTATTTTTTGAAAGAGGCTAGAGAAACAGCTGCTCGGGTGGAATTCGGCAGGTCATTCCACCAGCAGGGAACAGTCAAAGTTAAATTCCAGGAAAGTGAATTTTTGTTTCTATGAGATGGCACCACGAGGTGCCATTCACCCACAGAACATAAGCTTCTGGAGAGCACATAGACCTGAAGTAGTGAGTGTAGATAAGGGGGTGCAGAACCAGTTCTTGTTTTGTAAGCAGGGGCGGAGCTAGGGGGTGGCCAAGGGTGGACCGAAGCCTGGCCACCCCATTGGCAATTGCCATTTTGGTCATTTTTTGTCTTGGGCACAGTTTAGTTAGTCTTTCTACACCAACAACCATCATCTTTTGACCAGTCCGATGACACGAACAAGCCCCCCTCCCCTCCGACGATGTGCCACCACAGACTGATCGCTGGACCCTGCCCGGCCACCCCTGTGAAAAACTCCTGGCTCTGCCCCTGTCTGTAAGCAAGCATCAACACCTTGAAATTAATGTGAGCAACCACTGGCAGCCAGTGCAGTTTGATGAAGAGAGGCGTGACATGCACTCTCTTGGGCTCGTTGAACACCAATCGCGCTGCCACATTCTGGATCAATTGCAGAGGTTTGATTGTACATGAAGGAAAACCCACCAGAAGAGCATTGCAGTAGTCCAGTCTGGATAAAACAAGACCCTAGACAAGGAGTTATGTATCATGTTCAGATAGGAAGGGTCTGATCTTCCTAATGTTGTACAAAGCAAATCTGCATGATCAGGCAGTCCTTCCAATGTGGTCAGTGAAGTTCAACTGATCTTCGAACACAACACCAAGGTCATGAAATCCTGATGTCTTTCAAAAAGTAATTCATACAACTTGAGCACTACATTCCAAATCTTCTGAAGCCAAAGTCATTATTCACTAAAAATTTTTGATCTTTGCCACAAATATGGTGCCATTAGACACATCAGTTTGGACATCAAATGTCATTGGTTCTAGTGTGACTCCTGACCAAACATTATCTTAAAGAAATAGTTCACCCAAAAATGAAAATTTGCTGATAATTTACTCACCCTCAGGCCATCCAAGATATATCTGAGTTTCTTTCTTCATCAAAACATAATTTAAGACTTATAGGATTTCATTTCAGGCCTCTTTCTCTAAACAATGCAAGTGAATGTACTCCATTTTTTGACGGTCCAAAATGCATATTTAGGGTGTATCAAAATAATCCACACGACTCCAGTCAACAAATAAAGTTCTGCTGAATGCAAACGATTGATTATTTTGAGAAACAAAACAATACTTATATGCTTTTTAACTACAAATGCTCGCTTCTGTACATCTCTGTGATGTGCGCTTATGAGAGGGATGACGTAAGCTCGTTGGTAAGGTCACATGGAGGAGGAGTCATGAAGCGCGTCATTGTTTACATAGTTTTTTTTTAGTTTGTTTTATTTGGAAATTATTTTTTATTTTATTTCATATTGTTTTGAAATTGTTTTGGACTGTTTTGGTTTGTGAACGGCGCTTGGTCTGTGTTCTGTGCAAGTTCTTATTGTAAACAATGACGAGCTTCCTGCCTCCTCCTCCATGTGACGCGTGACCTTACCAACGAGCTTACGTCATCCCTCTCATGAGCGCACATCACAGAGATGTACGGAAGTGAACATTTGTAGCTAAAAAGTATATAAGTATTGTTTTGTTTCTCAAACTAATCAATCATTTGGGTTCAGAAGAACTTTATTTGTCGACTGGAGGTGAGTGGATTATTTTAATGCACCCTAAATATGCATTTTGGACTGTCAAAAAAATGGAGGACATTCACTTGCATTGTTTAGAGGAGGAGGCCTGAAATGAAATCCTAAAAGTCTTAAATTCTGTTTTGATGAAGAAAGAAACTCAGACACATCTTGGATGGCCTGAGGGTGAGTAAATTATCAACAAATCTTCATTTTTGTGTGAACTATTCCTTTAATATTTGGCCTGTACATCACACAAATCTATTGTATGGATTTAGAGGACATGGTCCCCATTATTGTTTTTTTTTTTTTTTTTTTTTTATTATATGGAAGAGAGTGGCCAATACATTCTTCTTTTGTGTTCAGCGGAAGCAAGAGAGTCATACAGGTTTGGAATGACACAAGGCTTATTAAATGATGCCATAATTTAAGGTGAAATACTGTATACCTTTAAAACAGAAAAGTCTTCCTCTCATTTGATTTCCCTCATTGTCTATTTCTTTTTTGATGCAGAAATAAATAGGTCACCATCTTCCACCTGGCCCACATAGTACAACCATCCTTTCTGTTCCATGTGCTGACCGAGAGGTGTAACAGGTGCAAGAGGAAATTAGGTAAATTTAGGTATCTGCTAGCCTTTGTAAACCTAAGGTGCTCAGAGCTTTGCTAATCAATGGCCAAGGAACAACCGATCTAAGGACAGATAACAAAGGACGTCCCACCAGGTTTTAGATACCAGGATGAAGCATTGCTTTTCTCTTTGCCTTTGAAATTCAAAAGATCATGTTTCAAAAGGAAGCGGTGAACAAAAGGGATGTGATATGTGTGGTAAATGAAGGATGATGTGCTTTTTGAGCAGTGTGTCAGATAGCATTGCAGCAGAAGGCAAGGGCAAGGCTGGGTCATTACATCCCCACACCCGGCTGTACTTCAGAAGTCTGTCCTTTATCATTCAGACTACAAATACAAAAAAGATATGGCTGGATAACCCCAAATACTGTATACGTTTTCTCCTGGAAGGCAAGGGGGCAGTGTGTCCTCAATAATTTTTGGATAAGAAAGTACAAAAATATGAGCAAAAATAGTGTGTAAAGTAGACATTTTTCTTAAGTATGCTGTCCAACACTACAAGCACATAAAGGCATCCTTGTGTCCTCATTGAGATTTCAAAGATGTGGCATGAATCTGAGGGGTAATAGTAAAAAACAGACGAAAAGTGAGAGGAATCAGCGCTGTGATTGGCTGATTTCCCTGTCAATGTAATAATGAGGTGGGTAGGAACACACTACATTTACTCCATTACATTTACAGTAACGTTTTGGAGAAAAAATAAATACTTTTAGAGTAGGTTTAAAAGTGGGTGATTTTTACTCTCACTCAAATAAATTGTGAATGAAAAAAAAATTACTTTTACTTCGTTACAATGGACGGCATTCCTGTCGTTACATTACTGGGTTTAATTTTAATTAATTCATAATTTATTGAGAGATTTCTGAATGAGACTTTTACGACAGCAGAATTTCACATAGCTGCACGTGCTGTCACAGACTGTCACTCAAGCCGAGTCATCACTGCAGCAGCATTAAGCTATATAAACAAAGTGAAACACTTTCTTCACTCTGCACAGTGAAAAAAATAATAGTTTCGTCATGCAACACCATTTTACACCAAGTCAAGCAGATATTTCAAGATTAAAATTGCAGCTCCAACTGCAGCACACCAAGGTAAGTTGTGGCTCTAATGATAACGCAGGCTTTTCTGTGACATGGTGATGGTGATTTTCAGGGTGATTCTGTAAATATGGGCTCTTATGACATCAGTTTTTAAGTGTAAATATTTAAATCTGCAGCAATATATCAGTGTACTTTGTCCCGAGTCCCGCAAGCAGTATTTACGCATTTACCTCGCGCCCTCACGGGGGTACTGGAAACTATTGCAGCTACTTCGGGCTGATTAAGTGTATAAATCCATGTAAACATCCACGTTAAGTGTAAATGCCTTTTGCTCTGCCGAATGTGTAATTGACAACTGGAGCGCGAACAGACAGCATTTCTGCGCATGGTGCCCTACACAGGCTACATACTCTGCGTTTAGGGAGCGGCGGTACTGCTGTACAGAACTAGTGATCTAAATTCTTGTCGCTGTTCTTTTCTGCATATTGTGGCCTGCATGTGTGCAGGTTTAATGATTCTTCACGTTATTACTTTTAACGAGCAATTTTATCAAAATCCGTCAGACAGATATCCGTCAGATAAAGTGGCGGACCGCATCAAATCATCCACTGTATTACATTAAATAAAGAAATTACATCGTACCGGGAGACTCTGAGAAGTGGTAGTACGCGAGAAAAACTGCCAGTACTCTGTTGACTAAATTAGAGAAGTGCAGGTACTGTGTACTAATGACCCGCCCACTTCAAGCACTGCACACTATTGTCCACCTTTGAGATTAAGAGGGCTGAATTAATGAGCTACCTGAATAGAATGCAAGTGTGAGTGAGAGAGGTGATAAAGAATAGCTTATTGTACAACACAATCCCACCCACACATTTGCATGCCAACACATGTTGGAGTAATCACACACATATCCACACTGGGACACACATACACATGAAATCAAGTACTCACAAGCACAAACTGTAAAATTATACATACTTCAACACACACACAAACACACTTTCACATGCTGGAATGTTCCTTTTTTTATTCCATTTAATTACAGCAGCAGAAAGTTTATTTGACCCTGCTTGATATATTTCAAAATATGGCCGATAGATAAATATAGAAACAAAAAAAAAACTATTTAAACTAAACCAGTAGCATTTAAATTGTCCATAATAATGTAATGCTTTAAAGAGTACAGTAATCCAGGCCACAAAGATGGCAGTAGCTTTTTTTTAAAAGACCACATGCAGTTATTACTATTCTGAACTATGCTGTATATATATATATATATATATATATATATATATATATATATATATATATATATATATAAACATTAACTGACCACATTAAAATGCAAAGTGACAAGCCTAAAACCTAGACCTCCCCTTCCTTTTAAGTAACCAATGTGTTAAACTATGCGTGAATACAACTTTCTCCAACACCATCAGCCTCCGATCCTTCAGCAGCAGCAAAAGAGTTACTGAAATACAGCTGGTCTCCAGATTCTTGTGCTGTACCATCTCACCTAGTGAACATTACCTAAGAAAACCCAAGAGCCTCCTTTGCCAAAGCCATTGGAAACAGACGGTTCTCTGCGTGAGTCTAACAGACCAGAAGCCTGTTGCACCTGCACAACTCCCCATTCAAACAGTGAAGTGAGCTAACCAAGCTCTGCGCTCATTACAAAGATAAAAGGGGTGGCAATATAAACATTTACCTTGCAGGGCTGGGTTTGAATGGAATCCCTGTGTGTCCACCATTGCAAGAACACTCTCTCTCTTCCCCTCTCTCTCTCGCTCGCTTACTCTCTCCCCCTGTGAGGCGGTTGACAGGAGAATTGGTTATCTAATAGGTTCCCATGTAGCTCTGTCTCCCTCTCTCAAGTGTGGCTCTAAGGAGGATTTCCACTCATGTTGACAAATCAGCATAAGCTGCTTCCTGGCTCACCTGTACTCATCCGACCTGTTCTGCACCTCCTCCACCCAGCTGTGCCGCAAGCACCTGCTGAAACTGGACACACCAGCTCGATAACTTACTCCGTTGCATTGTAAAACAGTTACTTAATGCAAAATATTATTCAGGACACACCTGGGAAATACTTGCTGGGACACTAAAAGATCCAGCCTCTTTATTGTTACAGTTTTTAGACTGTTTGTGTAGTAATTGCAACTTCTTAAATGGTGATATTAAGGGGAGAAGACAAGAAAACAGCAATAAACCTAGAGCTTCTTTTCCCCTAAGGGGAATATAAACCTTATTCAGACTTTATCTTTGCCTTGTAAGCAGATATGACAATGAAGCCAATGAGGAGTGGAACTTCCACAGAATGGCCCAATGGCATGAATCATCGATGTTCTTCTTTGTTTAGTCCTCAAATGTACTTTCATAAATGCAAGGATAAAACAGCACAGATGATGACAAATGGTTTGGAGAGAACAATTATAATCAGATATTAGAAAACAATCTTTTTTGTTTTTTCAATGCGAACTTGTAAATGTATAACACTGTGTCCTGACCAGACTCGACGCCGCAAAACATGTTAAAGGCTATCTTTTCCAAGTTATTCAGAGTTTTTGCCCAAACCAGCTAGGCTACTGATGTTTTGTTTGAAATAATAAGACTGCTTAATTAATGTGGTGCACTTTCTTTCACTGAAAAAGACAAACAACACGCAGCTGTTTATCAAGCCTGTAATTTGAATATATCTGTAGCCAAAAACAGATACAAACAACGTGAAGGCCCAAATACTGTAGCTCAACTACACAACATGTTATTTCCTGGGAAGCAAGAGCATTTTTAACAAATTAAGTCAGTATACACCATATACAGTGTGTTACACATTAATGTATATGCTGTTATTTTTTCGTGGAACACAATTTTTTATTTATTTTTTTAAATCTTGCCATACAATGACATTTCATAATGACCATGTCTGTCAAGTACAAAGGAGGACAAAAACATGAAAAAGCACCAATAAAGAATCATAAAAGCAGTTAATATGATTCATTAGCAATACTCCAAGTCTTCTAAAGCCATATGAATGCTTTGAGTGAGGAATAGACCAAATTTAAGTAATTACTCACTGATAATATTGCCCTCTACCAAAGCTCACATGAAGCCTGTGATTGCTTCCAAATTTAAGAAATGGTGCAGCATGTTAATAGTCTCATTTTAATAACGCCAATGCAGCATTTTTTAATCTGGATGCTTAAACAGGACTTGGCATAGATGAAGATTATAAACTAAATGATTATAAAACTTAAAGGATTAGTTCACCCAAAAATGAAAATTATTTCATCATTTACTCACCCTCATGCCATCCCAGATGTGTGACTTTCTTCTGCTGAAAACAAACTGAAAATTGTAGAAGAATATTTCAGCTCTGTAGGTCCACACAATGTAAGTGAATGGGTGCCAAAAATGTGAAGCTTCAAAATGCACATAAACACAGCATAAAAGTAATCTATAAAACTCCAGTGGTTTAATCCATCTTCTGAGGCGATATGATAGGTGTGGGTGAGAAACAGTTCGAATTTTAAGTCCTTTTTTACTATAACGCTCCGCTTTCACTTTTACCTCTTTTAACCTTTTTTCACTTTTACATTCTTCTTCTTTTGTTTTTGATGATTTGCATTCTTTATGCATATCACCACCTACTGGGTAGGGAGGAGAATTTATGTTAAGAAAGGACTTAAATATTGGTCTGTTTCTCACCCACACCATATAGCTTCAGAAGATATGGATTTAACCACTGGAGTCTTCTGGATTACTTTTATGCTGACTTTGTGCTTTTTGGAGCTTAAAAATTTTGGCACACATTCACTTGTATTGTTAGGACCTACAAAGTTGAAATATTCTTCTAAAAATCTTTGTTTCTGTTCTGCTGAAGAAAGAAAGTCATACACATCTGGGGTGGCAAGAGGGTGAGTAAATGATGAGAGAATTCTCTTTTTTGAGTGAACTGTTCCTTTAAATTTGTGTCTGTTTCTCACATAAAGCTGTCATATGGCTTCAAAACTCTTGGAAAATAGCACACAAATCATAGGGATTTCTTTGAATGCCTTTTGGAGCTTGACAGCCCCAAAACATTATCAACTGTTGTATGGCAAGAGCTACATAACGATTCTTCATTTCTGACAAAAGAACAGCATACAGGTTTAGAACAATGTGAAGGTGGAATAATGACAGAATTTGGGGGGTGAACTGTTCCTTTAAATATATTTTCAGGGTTAAGAGTGTGCTCATAAAAGTCATGAGACAAAACTCTTTGGATCGTTTTCAGTGGGCAGCAACAATTATGAATTGCAGTGTTTACTTTGTGGTCAGCACACAGCGTGGTTGATGAGAGAGAGAGAGAGAGAGAGAGAGAGAGAGAGAGAGAGAGAGATTGATTAATATGAGGCATTTCACCTCAAGTTTCTGGGTCTAGGCTGTATTTGGAAGTAATATGTAAATCTTTTGATCTGCAGAATGCAAATCTACTTGACACCCAAATAAACAGGCTAGGCATGAAGGGCTTTAACAAGAGGGTCCAAAAAGTGGACCCTGTGTTTAATGAGTGAACATTGGCACCCGCCCCTCTCCTCTCCTCTTTCAGTCCATCTAAAGACAGTGCTCTATGCTGCTTAGCCTATGCAACATACATTAGACTGATACATGATTTAATAACGTGGAGGTTTCAGTTTACGGAGCTGCCTATTATCAATATTCATCAGATTCCAGGGAAAACTACATCACTTCTGTGCATACATACAAAATATGCTCTCAATATGAATAACATAACTGAATTACCACAGCAAACATCCCACCATTCTGTAATGTAATGACAATATACATGTATGCCCATATTATGTTACACATTCACAGAGCACTGTTGTAGCCCCATTGTTCAAATTATGATGGGAATCATGGGGCTGGCTGAATAGGGATGCTACTATGGTCTCCTGTTACTGTCCATGGTTTATAACTGTTTGGATCTTGGCTCATGTTCACCGGCTGCTTCTTAATGCTGAGATGCACCTGATAATAATTCACCTGGGCCTCCTCCTTGTCCTCAAAATCCAGGTATTTGTATGACACTAACTCATTTAAAAAAAGTCAATAGAATCTCAAAGGCTGGGACTGCTTCATTTCAGGCAGTGTCTGTTCTCCACTGAACACAAACAAGTGAATTCACCAAAGCTCAGTAATTATGATTAAGATCTTACCACACAAAATAGAGCAGAGGGGAGAATATTTTCTGCTGTCTCATATATGCAACCATGGATAAAAAATGGACAGTGGAAACAAGCATTTGCATATATAATTTGTCTTGATTTTATCCATCCTTCTCTTTCATACGACTGTATATCATGGTCTCCTATGGCAGAATGCAGACTCTAGCTTTGATTAAAACAGTGCCAAAGGTGCTTTGGTTGTTAAAACATAGGATTTAATACAGAATCATTTACATTGGATGTATTTTGAGATTAAAGAGCTGGCTAGAGCTACTATTGCCTTATTTCATACTGTATGCAACTATGCATTATTCAGAATCAGCACAACTGGCATAATCTGTTTGACTGTTGTATATATATATATATATATATATATATATATATATATATATATATATATATATATATATATATATACTGTATATAATTATGTACAAAAGCAATAAATATGCCACAAAGTATTTACATTGTATGAACATGTTTTAACAGTACTTATAAATGTAATGGGAATTATGCTATGATCATGATCTGATCATCATTTGAATTATACTTTCAAAAGAAATAATTATTTCAAATAAATGATTCACTTATTCACTTATTCATTATTTTTTTTTTTATTAATTTATTTATTTTTTGATGAAGCAAAATATTTATTGTAGAAAATTGCTGCTGTTTATGACTATGCTTTCATCATTATGTTTTATATTTAGGTCTTATTTAGGTTACAAATCACATATGCAAAACTAGATGCAGCCCCTAAATCAATGATACGTACAAGCAATGCAATGCAGGCGTACCATGTTCACTGTAGTTTCACAAAGGTCTGTTATCATGCAATATATATATATATATATATATATATATATATATATATATATATATATATATATATATATATATATATATATTTTTTTTTTTTTTTTTTTTTTTTTTTTTCAGCAATATTCTCGAGTAGTCTATAGTTGTAAACTAATATTTCTATCTTTAGCATGTTTGTGTTTAGGCCTTTTACCTGCTATAAGCAAGTACAAGCCAAGTTAGCTGAATCAGTTTTAAAATGTAAAAACCATAAACTATTCTACCCATTGACACATTTCTACCATCACACAGAAAATCATTCAGCTTTCAACCACTGTAATGTAAAGTGTGGCCAAGTTTGGAACTACAAATTGACTTTGGCATCATCAACATAAACATTTTAAAGGCAACAATTCACATTTCTTCTCTTCATGGTGGTAAACAAGCTGTTTAATTGTTTAATTTCACCAGCACTGACACCTACATTCGCATCCAGTGTTTGGGCAGTGTATCCTGGTTTTCTCTAGAGTTAATGTCAAACTGCTACCGTTAGTATTTTTGTACAGTATCACAGCTAATGCTCACTACAAGAAGATATAGGCAGCACGTTACTCCGATAATCCGATTGTTTGATCGCAGTCCCAATCGATGTTTCAAGATACTTACACTTATAGAAATGTAGACAAGCAGTATAGCAAGACTAGCATCTGGCACCACACTCACTTCACACATGAAGAGCCACATACACAAGAAACTGACAAGTGGCTGGCCGGCATGTTATGTATTATGAACAAGGCCAGTGATGTTATTTATTTATTTAACGTGAAACTATTTAAAGCAACCATTATCTAGAATGTAGTTTGGTTCAGCTTGTGACATTTGGTTACCATCCAATCATCTTCATTCCAGTCTTCCATTCGTTGCCCCATGCCTAGGCAACCAACTTTTTATTATGGTGCAATATTTGCCCCCTTGAATTGATTTTCATGGGTATTCTTTCCTTCATGAGGACATATTTATTCTCTAATCATAAAAAACTTGCTAACTTTATGTCACAAAAAAGGGAATTTGTGTTTTTTGCAGCCTGATCTTATGAACATTACATGAAAGTGGCATAATTTTTGCAAAACAAAATTACTTCATGACATGTTTGCTGCAGTTTCCTATTGAAATGTCCAGCAGGGGTGTACCAAAAGTGAGTGAAATGTATTCAGACAAGGTTTTTAAGGTGAATATTAGATGGAGGGTTTAACAAGTAAAACATATCTCCCTAAACTCCCTGGCAAAACATTGAACACAGCACGTAAAAGTCAGTTTGCAAACATGTAGTAATAATAACAGTCATTCTATGTTTTTATTAAGACATAATGCTGTAAACCTTGCAAATTTTGGCAAATCTAGCAACAATTATTTCCTCATTTAGCCTTTTTACAGACTGCTATATTTTAAACTAACTAAAACCACCTGACGAATCAATAATAGGCTAAAACTGTCAATTGTACTCAATGTGTGTCGATTTACAGGAAAGCGGAATGGGACAATATAGTGTGTTTTTTAAGTCACGTTTTAAACGAGGAACCTAGTTTCAGTAATATTTAGAGATTTACTATTTAAATTACATCTCACAGATTTAACATTTAAACTTTTAAAATAAAGTGTATTATATTCTGATATTTCATCAAAGGATTGCCCCATATGTATCCACAGAGGTCTGGGTTGACCCCCAAATATCCACTGACCCTACAACCGCCCCTGTTCAGTTATCTAAGGATAGATATTCCAGAGATTTTTAAAAGTATCCTTGATGTCTGCTAACTGTGAAAGTTATGTTGCATATTATATTTTGAACATGAGTTTCTCAGTAACCTGAGTTATTCTGAGCATCTCAAATTGAAGTTTCCTCTTCAATAATAAAGACCCCATCTAAAGTTGAGTTAGTGCCTTTAAGTCTATGTCTGTTAATTTTGATGCTATATGCCAGTGTACTCCTGAAACAAAATTAACTTTAAGCAGATACTGTATTTAAAATGCATAGTCTTTTCCTTCCAGGGAGAGGAGACCAAAAATTCATCATATTGCACACACAGGCTTATACAACTTTTTGTCCATTAAAATGCTCTATAGAATTAGAATGTCCCCTCCCACCTGCCACAGACTAACAATAGCAAGTAGTGAATCATACTTCATATCTGTGACATGAATCAAGGCCGGATCTACAACCGGGCCAACTGACCGGTGCCCAGGGGCCTCTGATGTCTAATGGCCTCCGGCTGACGAGAGGAAATAATTAACGCAGCATTCTGAAATAGCTGAATCCCGCTTGTAGAGATTCAGTATGAGACGTGTCTGCTTTCTCTTAGCCAATGGATGGCATTTTATGAACATTTTATAAATAAATAGCTTCTTATTGGCTTTCGTTTCCCAGAAATAGTACGGACCAATCAGAGACCAGTATTTAGCACTGCACCCATTTTTCACATTAGCGTTTCGGCGGTCCTGTAGTGGAGCAAAAAAAAAAAAAAAAAAGAAAAGTAAAGAAAGATAGAGAAGCAAGAGAGGCTGTAGTGTTGGCAGCAGTGCCAAGCAAAAGGAAAATATCATAAATGTTGACTCCAGCCCCATCGACTCAGGAGGTGGATAAGCTATCTATCTTTCTATCTATCATATTTTAGCTCCCCTTAGTTAGACAAGCTAGCTGTCTTTGCCTTGCTAATTTGTTTTTACTTAAAAAAACTAAATAAAAAAACAAAACTGCTGGTGTGACAGGTACAGCTGGCAATGTCAGGATGAGATCAGAGTGTGATGAGGAGGGCATAGGGAGTGATGACACAGGTACAGAGGAGAACGAGATTAAGGACGACGAGCATGTACAAGATGAGAATAAGCTAGCTATCTGTGCAATTAGAACAAAAAAGCTAGATATTGCGATTGTGATTTTAATTGCAATTTTGGAAACTGTTTTCATTACGTTCAAAAATGCATGTCATTGTTCAGAAACACATTTCAGGAGGGAAAATGGTCTTTGCATAAATTATAGATAATAGCATCGTTTACAGTTTTTTCTTTTTATTTTTTTTATTTTTTTTTTCTTTCTTTAGGCTATTCCTTAATCCAGTGTTTCCCAACCATTTTTCTGCCATGGCACACTTTTATTTTATTTTATTATGAATAAAAAATCCCACTGCACACCACTATTCCACTAAAACCATCGTCGATAGTTTTCCTTTTCAAGAATTTGTCCATGTTTTCTGTCCATCTTAGTAGCGTGTTTACTCGTAATGATTGAAATTGCTGTATAATGAGGTCACAGCTAACAAGAGTGCTAATTGGGTAGTGAAAAACCAACAAATTTGTGTCTTTTCTAATTTGAAGATTTGTTCATGCAAATTAATTCTTGCAATGCCACAGGAATTTTTATTTTTTTAATTTTTTAAAAAAAAATTTTTAATTTTATTTATGCATTTATTTACAGGGCTCCAGACTAAAAAAAAATTGATGTTGAATGAATGAGCACTAGAAAAAGATTTAACACAGAAAGAAAGTTCCATTGTATCCATAGTTTTTACTGTGGTATTTGCAATAAGATAATAGTAACCAAAGGTAAAACCACGATTAGCAGCAACCACAAAACAAATTGTAATTTTTCATAAGAAAAACACATCCAGAGATTAAATTGTATTCCTTCACTACTCCGATATATTGATATATTGATATTGATATATTGATATTGATAGAAGTTCATGGTAAAAAAAAATTTTATATCTGTGATGTTTGTGGACTGAAAGCCTTGCCATTTCTGCCTGTTCATGGTGCAGAATGCAGATTTCTCCTTTATTTCTTTCAATGCTGTTTAGAATGTTGGGGCCATTTAATACGATTTTAAATAGTTTATTCATTGACACATTATGGGTTTTCATAGAGGTTTTATACAAATAATCAATGCTGAATCCACAACCCAGCCCGTGCTTCTCGCAGCGCTGATTATGATGATCTGCACGGCTGAGCGCTCGAGACCAGTCCACGTGTAAATGCACGTCTATGCACTGATCTGTCCATTGAGCCTTGAGCCATGCTGACTGATCCGGGTAGAGCCATTTCCTTTTGTGTTTGGAACGTTTGCCATTTAATATTACTCATCCACATCAAAAAACAACAGAGCACAGAGTCAGCCAACTTTGTAGTCACACCAGTGCAACCTCTTGCAAAGTTTAATCACACCGTTTGGGAAAATATTTAGTCACAGTCTGGAGCCCTGATTTATTTTGTGGAATTTGATAATTTTTCACAGCACACCTGACTGTCACGTCTAGATATGTTCATGTTTTGTGTTTATGTCTTTTATTTTGAAAAGTAGTTCCGTGTCAAGTCATGTGATCATCCTGTTTCCTTCATGCTCTTTGTGTCTGTTTCCCATTGGTTCCTAGTCTTGTTATTGGTTCTGTCATGTCACTGGTTTATGCTCATTTTCTTGTTATCTTGTTTAGAGTTCTGTTTGTTCATTGGTTTATGTTTTCCATGTCCATGTATTTAAGCCTCATGTTTCCATTGTGTCTTGGTCAGGTATTGAATGTCAATATACTGAAAGTGAATGTGTTACGTTGTTCATAGTCAAGTCAAGCCTACGTTACACTGAAAATCTTTCATGGCACACTAATGTGCCGCGGCACAGTAGTTGGGATCACCTTCAACATTTCAGTTCTGTTTTCTCACTGCTACCTTGCGCAGCCCTTCATCTATCATATTTTAGTAAATCTTTGACTTGCTGATTTTGGTTGTTATTATTTTCCTTCAAAAATATTTTAGTCTATTAGCCTATTTTTAAGATTAAGGAGGGTGAAGAAAAAGCATTTCTAGAAAGCCAGAATGTGAGTATTGTATGTACTGAAGCTGATTTGTATGTTGCCTTTCATGGCGCAAATGAACTCGAAATCGATGGAAAGACAAAGGATGTAAAGATGCAAAGAAAAGGAATCATAGATGTCACCTGCAGTATGTTGTTTTTATTTGTGTTAAAGTTAGTAGATATGTTTACAGAAGAACAGTTTGTGTTATTAACAAACGTTCTATCTGTAGTTTCAAATTTGAAATAATTCATGAGTTGATATGACTCAAGACATTAAATAGACTATGTTGGGGCTATGTTGTGTTGGCCCATGGGCCTCTCAGGTGTTAATCCGGCCTTTACATGAATTAAAGGCTACTGGCTATTTAAAAAAAAAAAAAAAGTGATGAGCCCTTTGATATGTCCTCACCAACTGTCAACACAGGAAATGAAAACTGCACTTATCACATCATTTCATGGGGTCTTTAACAGCAGCCAAGTTTAGCCAGTCTCTCTCCATCTCACTCTATCTCTAACCCACTGTCATTCAGCATCTTCATCTGAGGTTCTGCATTTGCATGACTGGGGTTATTGCATTTGACTCACCCCATTGATGAATATGTCTATCATTCTAATCGCATTTCCACACTGTTTTCAGAAAGTGAAATATAATACGAAATCCAGGGTTACTACAATGCATCACTCTGTCTGCACATGCTAAAATCATAGACACTTCTGGCAACATACTCCACCAAAATAGAGCATATAGTATGTGAACATACCCAATTGCATGATTATATTTATGTAGTGCATCAAAGTCCGAAAGCAGCACCAGCTAAATGTAAGCACAATGTGTTTTTGAGATTAACAGATTCTGCAGGGCTCAATGTGTAATTGTGTATATTAAATGACCAGAGACACTGAAAATGGTACCATAATGTTCCAGAATATGATACAGTGAGAGCACTGCTCATCAAAAACTTAAAACCGAGACATCAGTCTTATCTTCAGTTGCATTTCAAACACAAAATAACAAATATTATTTTTTGTGGACTACAACAACCAGTATTCCCTTCCTACCCAGAACCCCTTAGATTAAACCTTGTTTTGGGACCAACTTTCTAACTATCATGAGCCCCATGTTTGACAGCACATTAAAAAGATATTTTTACAAGTTAACTTAACAGCACAATAAAAAGACTGTATCTTTGTTCACACTGCACCCAATTCAAATTAGTTTTTTTTTTCAAATATGATCTTTAGGACTGATTGTTTGCACAGTCATTTTGCTAGTAATGGAATTGCATCCATTTCTTCAGATAGTGTAGTCTTTAGTACATCACCAGCGGTTGCCATAATAATGACTAAAGCATCAGCACATTGTCACAAGACATTCAAGGGTAGCTGTTATTGTGAAAAGAAAGGATGGGAAACATTTTTGCACATGCTTACACTGATCATGACATCTCACCATAGTAGTGCTGAACTTATGTGACACATACAGTAATAACATAGTAATTGTCAGAGGCATTACTGTAGATTGCTCAATTGATAATTTATTCAGCATTCTACACAGAATAATGAAACATGTGAGTGCAAATGAGTGAATTCAGACAGACACTACCATGCACTGTGTATGATGTTACAGTTACGTCTCATCCCGAGTGACGAAAATATACTTGAAAGATGTTGTGATCCGATCTGATCCGACTTAAACACATTTTCATAAATCTGATTTTATTCGGATTTCAAACCATGTATGGATGTGGTTTGGACTAGTTTATTTATTTATTTATTTTTTTTGCTGTTCACACTACAAACAATAGATGGATATAAGTCAAATACGCTTATAAAAATACAAAAATACACTTCTGCTGTTTGTCTGAAAAAAATCTTAAAATAAAGAACATATGTGTTTGAAAAAAATAAATAAGTTGGAACTACTGTGATAATACCACATATTACTCTTAAATATCTCTAAAATTCAAGTGAGGAAAAAAAAGCCAAAGTATTCTTTTCTGAAGCAGCCTCCTGTTTCAGAGATGGCTTGAAGATAAGAAGGTTGGTATGAATTCAGAGCAGTATGGATTCACTTTGTAGTTCAGTGGTGACTGTAGACGTAACTTAAAACAATGGCCTGCCCTGTCACTTCTGCCCCTTTTCCCTTCCATCCTCAGCTAACAGATCTTTCTTTCACGCTCCAATAGACCGCCTGCTCCATCAAAACTAATATCAAAACCCTCTGAATTAATCACTTCCCTGAGTGTTGGCTTTATAATGAGTCTCTTAGGGAATTACAGACTGAGTTGGTATTAGGTCTCGGGAATGTTCTTCATGTCTATTGTATTCCTCTACAAGAGAGGGAAACAGTTGACAGCAACACTCAAATAAAAACACAAAACAATTCAGCACTCTTGTAAATATCAGTTACAATGGAAATATATTCAAGACACCTGACATTTCATAAGAACAGTGTAATGCATTTTAAATATTTGACAGGTATGACCAAACATTTGAAGTACTATTGATCAACATGATCACAAAGGAAATTGACATGCTGCTTCCGAATGTCCATGTACTCTGAACTCGACCCCATTCCACCGCATTATTGACAAGCGCCATCCAGGGCCGCCGATAAGGAGGGACAACTGGACCTTTTGTCCCGGTCCCAGGCTTGAGGGAGGCCTGGCCAGACTGGAAGGGGGGCCCAGAGAAAGGCTTTTCCATATTGTAGAGCGCTTCTAAATGTGTTCAGCAGGAGGCGCAGTTATTATCACGGAGACAGTGTGCAACAGCCAAAGCCGTCAGGGTAGGATGGAATAACTGTATCTGTATCTGTTACTATGACAAAATCATGTCCTATCCGTATTCGGATAGGACATGATGTGGGCGTGGCTTAAACCGGAAGTGTGTCAAAATTAATTTAAAAATATATCTCTCTTATATTTAGGCTATAGCTTCTGTATATAAAGTATGCCTCTGATAGGCCTATTTAATTATTATTATTATTATTATTATAATTATAATTATTATTAACAATAATAATAATAATAATAATTATTATTATTATTATTATTATTTAATTATATTATTGATATATTTTTTATTTTTTCTCACCAGATGAAGATGAATATATAGGCTATATAAACTGTGGAATATGTGGTTAACTGTGTTTTCTCCTGGTATTTCGGACATTATTGTCTGCTGAAACAGAATTTTCGTTTATGTCTGTGCAGTATACAAGTATAAAAACATTATACTGGAGACAAAAGGTAAGAAGCAATTGTAAAATGTAAAGTACACAGTTTGCAGCAAATATTAAATACAAATATGAATATTAAAATAAATTAAAACAAATTAATATAGCTTACAAACTGAAAGCACCGTAAATCTCTATCAGAAAGTTTTATGATACACTCGAGGCTTATTTTGTGTTCACATTTTTTTGTGGAGGACATAATTAATTAGTTAAATTACATGTGCAGAATTAGTGAAACGCAGTGGAATACTGTAGATGTTCTATGTTCGTGGGCAATGGAGGAGTCTGGAGACAGCGAACAGTCAAGGTCACACTTTATTTTCTCTCTGAACAGTTATGGCTCAAAATCAGGGCTCTTTGTGTTGCCGGTCTTTCTCTCGGCTCATCTCTGGTACTCTCTCCCCACTCTGATGCTCTGGTGTGCCTTTTCAGGTCTCTCTTCGCCATCACTATAATTAGAGACAGGTTTTAGAGTAATCATAACCCAGGTGACGATACTTACCACTCTCCCGCAGACCGACACATGACCACACCCCCCCATGCCACATACCCCCAGTGCCGATTCAGGCCAGGGCAACATCCGGCCTGCCCACTCCCCCCCCGCCCCATTTCTGGAGAGAAAGTCAGCCACAACCATCTGCGCCCCCGGTCTGTGGGCCACCTCGAATTTAAAGGACTGAAGAGCCAGTTACCAATGGGTGATCCGCATGTTAGTATCCTTCATGCAGTGGATCCACTGCAGAGGAGCGTGATCGGAACAGAAGGTGAAGGACCACCCCAGCAGGTAGTAGTGGGAAGTAAGAACAGCCCACTTAATCGCAAGACACTCCTTCTCGATGGTACTGTACTTTGTCTCCCTGAAGGAGAGCTTGCGACTAATAAACAGCACTGGCCGTTCCTCCCCTCCCATCTCCTGCGAAAGCACCGCCCCCAGCCCCCTGTCAGATGCATCAGTCTTCAAAATAAAGGGGAGAGAGAAGTCAGGTGCATGTAAAAGCGGCCCCCCATTGTCAGTGGGCTGGTGACATCAGAATAACTAGGCACAAACTTCCGGTAGTAGCCAGCCAACCCCAAAAACTACCTTACCTCCTTTTTGGTCTTGGGTGTCGGGCAGGCTGCGATCGCTGCGGTTTTGTTAACCTGTGGATGCACCTGCCCGTGACCTAAGTGGAACCCCAGATACCGAACTTCCGCCCGCCCAATTGCTCACTTTTTCGGGTTGGCCGTGAGTCCCGCCTGTCGCAGCGCTCTCAGGACAGCCCTCAGATGTTGCATATGCCGCCGCCAGTCATTACTATAAATTATAATATCGTCTAGATATGCGGCAGCATATGCTGCGTGCGGTCTGAGGATCTTGTTCCAGAGGTGCTGAAATGTGGCCGGGGCCCCAAACATACTGAACGGAAGCATCACGAATTGTAAAAAGTGTAATCCGAACGGTGTGGAAAAGCAGTTTTTTCTCGGGATATTGGAGTTAAAGGGATCTGCCAATAACCCTTTGTTAAGTCCAGCGTTGAGTAAAATTGAGCTGCGCCCAACCAATCGAGTAACTTGTCAGTCCGCGGCATTGGATAAATGTCAAATTTGGACACCGCATTCACTTTCCGGTAGTCAACACAGAACCGGACCGAGCCGTCGCTCTTTGGTACCAGAACTACCGGGCTGGCCCAATCGCTGTGCGACTCCTTTATTATGCCCATTTCAAGCATTGCCTCTAATTCTTCCTGAACAATCTTTTTCTTGTGTTCAGGAAGACAATAGGGGCGGCTACAAACCACCACCCCCGGGGTGGTCTCAATATGGTGCTCTATAAGTTTGTGCGACCGGGAAAGGGTGAAAGCACATCCGTGAATTCTGCTTGAAACTGGGCAATGTCTGTAAGCTGTGACAGTGTGAGGTGGTCTCTGCAAGGGACCGGGGTGAATGGATTTGGTTTGGGAGTCACTTCCGGCCCGAGCTCCGCCCTCTCTGGAACTACCATGGCCAAGGCTACAGGCACTGCCTCCCTCCATGGTTTGAGGAGGTTGAAGTGGTAGATTTGATGTGCCCCTCCCCTATCCATTCACCTAACCTCATAATCGAGATCTCTGACTGGCGAGTAATTTGGAGCTCAAAGTGGGCAGCAATACAAGTACTTTATCTCCCTATGCAAATTTGCATAGTCGAGTGCCCATGTCGTACAGTCGACGTTGACGTTCTTACGCTTGGAGCAAATTCTCCTGTGTTTCCTGCCCCAAAGTATGGAGTTTTGCTCTAAGGTCAAGAATGTATTGAATTTGGTTTTTGCTATTCAAAGTTCCTTCCTCCCAAGCTTCCTGTATGACATCGAGCACGCTGTGAAGCCGCTGCCCATAGAATAGCTCAAATGGGGAAAACCCTGTGGATGCTTGTGGGACCTCTCATACTGCAAACAGCAGGAGTTCGAGCCACTTATCCCAATTTTTAGCGTCTTCATGTACAAACTTATGAATCATGTTTTTCATGGTCTTATTAAATCATTCGACCAACCCGTCAGTTTGTGGGTGATAAACGCTGGTTTGAATCGATTTAATGCCTAATAATTCAAACAGTTTGCTTTGTGTACGTGACATGAATGTTGTGCCTTGATCAGTGAGGATTTCCTTTAGAATCCCCACTCGGCAGATAATTTTGAAGAGTGCCTCCGCAACACTATGTGCTGAGGTGTTGCGTAGAGGCACTGCTTCCGAATATCGCATTGCATAGTCCAAAGCGATGCCCACGTGCAGTCCGCTCTAATGGCCCGATGAGGTCCATGCCAGTTCTCTCGAAGGGGACCTCAATCAACGGCAGAGGGCGCAATGGCGCTTTTGGGGTGGCAGGTGGATTCACCAACTGACTTTCACGGCACGCCGCACACCATTTGCGTACATCGCTGGCGAGGGTCTTGAAGACTTTGCCCAGCGGTACGGACTCCATAATGGCGTTCTCCTCCAAAGCCGGGCTTTCGGCACCACTGTAGACGTCTATGTTCGTGGGCAATGGAGGAGTCAGGAGACAGCAAACAGTCAGGGTCAGTCTTTATTTTCTCTCTGAACAGTTGCGGCTTCTAGCCAACTCAAAATCAGGGTTCTTTGTGTTGCCGGTCTTTCTCTCGGCTCATCCCTGGTGCTCTCTTCCCACTCTGACGCTCTGGCATGCCTTTTCAGGTCTCCCTCTGCTATCACTTTGATGAGCAATTAGAGACAGGTGTTAGAGTAATCATAACCCAGGTGACGATCCTTACCACTCTCCCTCTCCCACAAACTGACACATGACCACGACCCCCCCCCCCCCATGCGACAAATACATTGCAAGATCGAGCCTCTAAATATTTCTAGAAAAACAAGTTCCATGTTTTATTTTATTTTTTTCAATCCTCCATGAGCAGGAATTTTCTGAATAGATTTACACTCTATTAAGTATTTAAACCTCTATGGAGCATTTAAACATTTTTGGAATAAAGGATTAACCAGAATTAATCGTTAATGTGTATATAAATGTGGTCAACTTACAGTCAAGCTCCGCTATAAAATAACTTCTTTGGTCAGGAATTAAACATCGCGCTCAGATTGGTTTATAAATCCTTACATGTGAATTGTGTAAAACATTTGGAGATAATCTGTTACAGATCAGACATTTCAAGAAGTGGAAAATGTGTAAGATATAATTAAATACTCTTTATTCTTGAGAAGCTTTGATTTCTAAGGCACACACAATTAACGTACACTGTGCACGTACGATCTGAACATGAAATAACATCTTGCGCATTTCACCTCGACAACACTTCTAGCTTTGGCCACTGGGGGCAGTCTTCAAATTTTGCCATACACAGCAACAAAACCTTCGAGCTCCTGTCACTGATCAGTCTATGCTTATTAATCAATTACAAAATCATAGTTGAAGTAATTGGCTGATGAACAGGATGGACCAAAAACAGTGGAGATAGACTGTTTTGGAGTAGTTCACAGGAAATCAGTAGTGTAGTTTAAGGTATACACTGGAATACACCATATGCCCACCTACAATCTTTCTTGGGATTTTGTGTATGCCCACCTAAAATAAGTGATGTACAATGAGTAGGCTTTTGACCTGGGATTTTTTCAATCTACTAACGCGATGCTGCAGCACCGATGAGTGAATTGTGATTTAATTTTTATTTTAAAATGTGTACAGAGATTCTCTCTAAACGTGCATGGAGCTGCGGGAGGTGGGAGCACAACTGATCGGATGGGCAAGACAGACAGTCGACTAAAATGATCCACCAATCAGAACATTCATTTCAGATGTGACTGGAAATTTGCTAATCAATCATATTTTCCATTTCAGTAAGGGGCGGGACATTTCCAGCATGTAATGCTGATGCACAAACATCCCTGGAGTAACCATAATTTGCACTGTAAATTTATTTCCCTGCTAAAGATTATATATATATACATATATATATATATATATATATATATATATATATATATATAAATACATGTGGTGATGTGTGTGTGGCCGAGCGATGTCTGTGGAGAGCGAGACCGGGAGAGGAAGAACGGTAAAGATTGACACCTGTGGGAAATTATCCCTAACAGATGTTCTGTGTTACAGTGAGAGCTGGAAAGGGATGAGAGGGCAGTCCAGACTGCCGGAGGAGAGAGAGAGAGAGCCACACACGAACCTGACTGTGTGTGTGATCAGCTGTGCTGAAAAGCCATCTGTGTGTGTATATATACTGAAAAGTATCAAGAATAAAAGACTCATGGTGAATTGTTTGTCCGGCTCCCGCTTCCTCCTTGAAAGAAAGTTTCTCTAACTGTCACAAATACAGTGTGTATATATATATATATATATATATATATATATATATATATATATATATATATATATATATATTAAATATAGCCCATATTTAAATTTAACTTATGCAATTAAACTTTGAGGAAATATTGCATATTATTGACCCGTGATAGTTTTTGATGCTCTTCACAGATGCTGGGCAACTGTGTCCTGTAATTATATCCATTTTTTAATTCTTGATTTGATTAGGTCAGAGAAATTTGGGGTCTTTGGGATCCCAAACATAAAGACAATAATGTCAATCTCAACAGTAAATGTTAATTTAAGATTAAGTTTGTAACTGAGTACAAGTGGTTGTAACTCCAGAGCTTCTTTCAGTAATTGATCATTGCATGTAGTCACAGTACATGCATTTATCTTGGGCAACTTTCATTAACTAAAATCATTGCTTTTAGTTAATTTAGTAATCTTTTCATTGTCTCCACAAGATAACATGCCTGTGACGTGGAGGAGGGCATGGCCGGGCCGTGAGGGTGCACGGTCGGCGGTGAATCAACTGATCAGCGGGAGAGTGAGATAAAGGGGAGCTGGAGACGCCAGTTCAAGAGAGAGAGAGATGCACGTGGTCGTGCTGCATGTGTGTCTGTGTCCCTATGTTTTAAGCTGCCGTCCGCCAGGGGATGAGTGAGTTGCCGTCTACCAGAGGGCAGAGGAGCGGTTGAGGGCTGGGCGACAGCATGTCTGGGAGCCGGCGAGCAAGTTCTTCTCTCTCTCTCGAACTGCCATCTCCGGCTCCCCTTTATCTTGCTCTCCCGCTGATCAGCTGATTCAGCACCAGCCGTGTAACCTCATGGCCTGGCCACGCCCTCCTCCTCATCACACTCCTCCCCTGTGTGATTCAAGCCAGGATGCCACCGAGCCCTCCGACCCCTGGTGGATGGAACCGCTCCTCCCCTTCTCAGCGGGCAGCAGCGACCCCTCCGTCCCCATGCAGACAGCCGCAGCTGCTCCTTTGGGTGGACTGCAGCGACAAGGACTCCGCGACAGCGCATCCCTCCTCCTTCCCGGGTTTCAGTACCACTGTAACAGTTAAATGAAGGGCAAGGAGGAGGCGGGAACCGGCTGAACAGTCAACATAAACTTTAATGACATAAATTAACATAAAACAACATAAAACATAAGGACATGCATTGCAGCCATGTGCGTCTCTCTCTCTCTCTCTCCTCCTCACACTGCCATTTCTACTGCATGTTTGGCAGTATTTTTACACAATTTTCCTGTTAGGGAGACAAACTTTGGAAGTATTGTTCTGCAGAAGAAAGTCATTTGGAGTTTGAGATGGTATGAGGGTGTGTAAATGATGAGAGAATTGTCATTTCATGTGTTATCATGGGTCAACTATTCCTTTAAAATGATCAAACTGTGTTATCTGTTCCCACAATATACAAGAAAATCGGCCTCAAGTCCATTTGATAAAAGATTTCAGCAATTGTCTTGATGAAAAAATAACAAACCTTTATCTACACAAAAAACAACATGCCATCCCATCATTCCATGCTCTCTAGATGCCCCCTTAACCTGTTGACTATAATAACACACACATATATACCCTTGTTTTCTATTCAGAGAAGAAATGATGTGCAATACTTCCTTAATCCTGGGTGCTATCTGGGGAGAGTGACTTGTAAATGGTAAGCAACATTATCAATCATGAAAGGGAAGCTTATGATTAATCACAATGCATTTCCATTAAAAAGCCCCAGGAGAACATCTCTTCTGTCCTGCATCCACCTTGATCGATACCTGCTGAATGCAGAGCCTGCATAGCTCTGCAAAGATGCATTAAGGCGTGTTTAGATGTAAAATGAAAGAGTAAAAAATAACTCACTCAGGAAGAGCTTCTTTGAAAACTCTCCTCAACAAAGAAAGGCAGATCAATAAGAGAGCATTTCGTATCATTACACCAACAAAAAGCACTGAATGAAATATCAACAACAGCCAGCCTTACACTGAATCTGTTTAGAGCAAAAATAGTGTGGGGTATTTGTGCAAGTTGCTTTAGTAAGAAATAGCCTAAGATCTACTTAAATGTGCACTCAGTAACTTTTTGTTAGTGTAATCTTGGACTTACAGTGACATCTAGTGATGTGGATGAAGCATAATTCAAAATCAATTGTTTCAGTTACAGATGCCATTGTAGAAATTTACTATTCACAACCAGCCATGAATAATTTAATCTAAGAGTGAAAGTGTACAATAACAAGATGGTTATTGAGATTAAGCAAGTAGCATTTAGCTGGTCATGTAACTCTAAAATGGCAGCCTCCATGAGGGCGCCCCTGCCACATGTAGAATAAAACTGTTTTTATACAGGTTACTGATATGACTCATCTCAAGTGAGTGGTTATGCTTTTATACATATGTTTCAAAATTACAATTCATTTCTTTAGGAGTAAAACTTTTTTTTAATGTGGAAAAAAATATTGAGTACACCTTTAAATGCAACTGTAAATCGACAAAACAGTACATCAGCTATCAGTATTGCCTAATAATGTGTGTGAAATTTACTGGTAAAAGAAAAAGTAAACAAAAGATAAAAAACAATTTCTCAAAGTCCAAGTAATTTTCTTTTAGTTCTAATGTTAGTATTTTAGGTGGAAATACTGTTGCTGGAAAAAAGGCTTGCTCTGACCTATAACTATATTATAAATGCATTTTAAACAATAAAATTCCTGATGACCTCTATAAAATAATTTCCATCTATTAAAGAGCATTCCCTAGCAATACTGAAAACAATTACTGGAAAGCAAATTTTGCATTAGATTGTCTGAGGAAGCTTAAAAAACGCAGGCATAAAATAACAAGCACTATAAGACCAGGGAGTTGTGCTTTGGGGATTGCTGATTTATCTTAAAATGTATGAATGATGGAAGGGATGCTTTGAAAGTGCAAGGTTTGGGGTGACTTAATCACATTATAAAAAAGTGCTAGAAGATAATCTCTTTAATCATAATCTAAACAGTCACAACATCTTGCAGTTTCCCTGCTTTATCTTTCACTTGTTTCCACCTGAAACAAGTGTAGTCCTCAGCCTACATAATGGTGCATTTGCAGGACAATACATTTCATGTTGCTGATGTAATAGTAGCCAGCTGGTATGTGCTGTTCAGTGTGTGTAAACCTCACTCCCCTGGCCTCAACAGGCGCACTAGCGACTGATGCAGGGGGCTGTAGCCTTTAGCCTCCTTGTTAGCGCGTCCACCTCCCATACTGGAGACCCCGGTTCAAATCCCGCTTGGAGTGGGTTGAGCAGGTCCAGTTACACTGAGACACTAGTGTCAAGAGTTATTACCAGCACAAAAAAATTACACAAAGGTTTAAAAAGGCTGACACAAAGAGAGAGAGAGAAAAAAAAATAGGTGCAAGACAGCACAATTCTACATACAATAAATATAAAAATCTGCATAAAAAATGAAGTTATAGTTTGTTTGGGTTTGTATAGTTTGGGAAAATTAAGGGTGGTGTCACATACAGTGTGTTTTAAAATAACCAAACCCAGTTCACACTGGGTTTTCACACTGGGCATGTTTGCTGTGGTTCGAATCAGAGCGCGTTTGTTCCCGGTGCCCCCCAGAGAGTTGGCCTGTTTCAGACTCACATACGATTCTGTTGAACCCCAGTGCTTTTCCGTCATCAACTTGCACCATCACAAATGTGCACATGATGGAAAACAACATTAATTTGGTGTCATTATGCACACCAGAGTAAACTAAATGTCTTGGTTACGTACGTAAACTTGGTTCCATGAGGGGAACGAGACGTTGTGTATGATCTTTATGGGACACTGTCCGAGTGTCACGTGGTCTGAAGCCCTTATTCAATCACGCCAATTTGTTGGCTGATGGTGCTTCGGCGACGCTCCCTATGGAGCTACGTCACGGGCTCCATTAAGGCGCTCGCTTTCACGCCATTGAGTCAGATTTTCTGCAAAAGGTACGAGCCTTTGCAGCTGTTAGAGACTATGGCCAACTACACAGCGTTTCGTTCCCCTAAGGGAACCAAGGTTACATACGTAACCTAGATGTTCCCTTTCGGAGAACTCAAGCTGCGTATGATCTCTATGGGAATGAATACATTCACACCATGCGAACAATAGCTGACAACTGTCTAAGCCCGTGTGGCAAGCATATAGCAGCGCACAAGCGAGCTAAAGTGTCTGAATAAAAAAAAAGGAATTATGAATTTTCTCCTGTTCCAACAGAGAGAACCTGGGATGCAGGAGTCAGTCCCTCTTCCAGATTATAAAATACATTGTCCCATGCCCACAGAAGAATGCGACATACCAGCCTTAGCATGGCATGAGAGTGCACCCCTCCCTGGCGATTGATGTAGGACACTACCATCCTGTTGTCTGATCGGATGAGGACATGACTGTGCTGAATCTCCGGAAGGAAAAAACCTAACGCCAGCAGCACCATGAGCATCTCCAGCCAGTTTATGTGCCAATATTGCTGCTGGCCCATCAAGGCTGGACAACCTTCATGTACAGCACCCCAACACGTGGAGCCACAGCGCATGCATCAGTGGTTGAAGTCCCTTTGTGGAGTTCATCCAACACTGAAAAGGTCTCGCATGTAAAATGCCCAGGGGAATGACAGCAGACGGCATGATTATGAGCCCCAAAAACCTGTGAAATGTTCTCGCAGAGAGAACACGTCCCACTCTGAACATCGCTAGACACTGGCATGTTAACAGAATGTGAGCACGAGACATGCGCACCTGCATTGCCTGCGAGTCCAACTCCACATGTAGAAACATAGTCTGTTGCCCTGACAACAGGACGTTCTTGTCTAGGTTTACATGCAGCCCTAGATTGCTCATATTGCTGAGAACAACATCTCCATGTTGGGCAGCCAAAGTCTCTGAGTGAGCTAACATTAGCCAATCATCGAGATAATTCCAAACGCGGATGCCTTGAAGCCTCAAGGGCATCAAAGCTGCATCATGCATTTTGTGAAAGTGCGTAGAGCCAGTGAAAGTCCTAACGGAAGGATGCAATGTTGGTACGCTTTGCCTCCAAAATCAAATCTGAGAAAATAGCAGTTTTGTTTTGCCGCAATCTGAATATGGAAATAAGCATCCTTCAAATCTGTTGTCACAAACCAGTCCCCCGGCTGTACATGTGACATTATTTGTTTCTGCATCAGCATTCTGAATTGACATTTCATTAGGGTGAAATTCAAACATCTCAAATCCAGAATGAGATGCAAGCCACCATATATTTTGGGACCAGAAAATAACATCTGTAAAAGCCACATTATTTCTGAGAAGTGGGAATCTCCTCTATATCCCCTTTTCTAAGAGAGAGTTAATTTCCCGAATCAAAAACAGGGCTTCCCAAACAGAGACGTCTGTCGGAACAACCCCATTGAATACTGGAGGAGCCCGCCTGAATTGAATGAAATAACCATGCTCTATCATTCAAAGTACCCAGTTCGAAATGCCCTACAACTGCTGCCAAGCCGCTAGACAGGCAGACAGATAAATTAATGCATGGCTTTCATCTGTAGCATGACATGTAACCACTAGATGGTGCTCTTGGCTTACTTTTTTTATCCCCTTTTCTCCCAATTTGTAATGCCCAATTCCCACTATTTAGTAGGTCCTCATGGTGGCACGGTTACTCACCTCAATCCGGGTGGTGGAGGACAAGTCTCAGTTGCCTCCGCTTCTGAGACCATCAATCCGTGCATCTTATCACATGGCTCGCTGTGCATGACACCATGGAGACTCACAGCACGTGGATGCTCATGCTACGCTCCGTGATCAACGCACAACTTACCACGCACCCCAATGAGAGCAAGAACCCCTAATCATGACCACAAGGAGGTTAAACCATGTGACTCTACCCTCCCTAGCAACCGGGTCAATTTGGTTGCTTAGAGACCTGGCTGGAGTCACTCAGCAAGCCCTGGATTCAAACTAGCGACTCCAGGGGTGGTAGTCATCATCAGTACTCGCTGAGCTACCCAGGCCCCACTTGGCTTACTTTTGACGACTGCCCCACAACCAGCGGCACAGCAGAGGTGCTAACCTATTCGTAGAAGGAGACACAAAGTCCATTGTCTATCACCCTTGCAAACAAAAGCATCACCCTGACCAACTCGTTCCCCAGCGCGAGGCGTGGGGGGAAATCGAGGGAAAGTCCAAACGGAGCTGGTGAACTCAAAAGCATTCCTTAACGCAATGTGCTTATATAAAATGCCTCCATAGAAAAATCGAGTAGAGATAGCAGCGCGTGTCTCTTCTCTCATCAGAACGCCCGCGTGATCCATGAAATGGGCGAAAGAAGAAAAGAGTTAAAATACCTTGCATTTCCTGATAAAATCCAGAGAGAATAATGGCACCGACGAAGCACTCCACGTGTTGGTTCGCCATCACTCAGTTGGGGAATATTATCTTATTCCAGCCCCCTCGTTCTGTGGCCGGGCTCACTGGTCCATGCATGATCCCCTCCGCCGCGAGCAGTGCTTCGAATGGGGAGGGGAGAGAGAGAGATGCAGAGGCTGCTCCTTCATTGCCTTATTCATGTGCATTCTCCCAGAATGACACAGAAAAAGACAATAGGGACAAAGGGGCCCATTTGTTTCCTTACCTTCCAATGACAAATTCTCTCATACAGCATTTTTTAATGGCGATGGCTCATGACGTGCATGTTCTTTCATACACGTTGTTCGTCAGAAAATGGCTGCCGAGATAGGCCTCAGAGCATGTCTGACGAGACTCACACTTTCACTCAAGGGAAGGGTGACAAACACAAGGAGGATTCCAGTGTCCATTCGCCTTCCTATCTTCACTGACACAAAGCAGAATCCCAAACGGCTCCAGCACACGGAGCTCCAAATCTGGAGGCCATAGAACTGGAACAAGTGGGGATAACGCCTCGTGGTGAGAAATTGCGAGCCTCGACGAAGCGCCATTGACCTCGTCGGTCCCCTGTAATGTTTGGGAAAAAACACATTGAAATTGCTCTGAAATTTATGCTGTGTCAAAAGGGAGAAAAATAATCCTCGCTTTGACGTGAGTCGCTAGAAACAAACACAGGCTTAGACAATTAGTGCACTGAAGACCCAATGGTGCAAAAGCGGGCACCTTTATGGAGCCCGTGACGTAGCTCCCTAGGGGGTGTTGCTTAAGCATCATCAGCCAATAAATTAGTATGATTGTATAAGGGCTTCAGACCATGTGACACACGGACGGTGTCCCATAGCGATCATATGCAGCTTGAGCTCTCCGAAAGGGAACTTGTGACTCTGTGCATCACATGCCGTAATTCAGCAGTTGTACACATCCAAGAGAAGACAGCTATATCAGAAACAATCAGAATATGCTCACAAACAATCTTTTTGAGGTCACAGCCAGTTGCAAGTTCACTCACGCACATATATAAAAATCACCTCACCTCTTGCAAGTAATTTTGCATCCTGAACAAGTGCGGACCCGAGTACATGTGTCGTGACAAATAGGACCCAGATGCAAGAGTAAAAAATATAACAATGTTTAATAAACGAGAAGTAGCACAAACAATGGATCAGTCCAGAGATGAGGTGGGAGAAGATGATAGTGAAGGACTCTGATGGCGACAGCTGCAGTGGGGAGAGAGTAGAAGTAATATTCCAATGTGTGTAATGGCAGTGACTGGAGCAGAGAGAAACACAGGTGAGTGATCCGGTGAATGGAGGAGATGTAAATGGCTGGAGCACAGGAAAAAGGTAAAAATATCCAAACCAGAGAAAACAAGAGAAAGGCGTGAGAAACACGAGTAAACATGGCACATAACATGAGAACGATCCGATACTGAACTCACACAAAAGGGCTGCTTATAAGGGAAAGAGAAGTAGTGTGCAGGTTCTGAGCTAATTAAGCATCAGCTGGTAATGAGCGTTGCTGGGCAACGCTGCCACATGATTAACCCCATACCTACAACAACACGAGGGAGACACACAGAAACAAACTGAGAGAATTAATCCTCCCATGACAGTACCTCCCCCCTAAGTGCGCTTCTCGTCGTGCTCAGGACGGGTGACCTGCTGCTGATGGAACCCGTCAATGCGAGAATGGTCAAGTATGTCCTGGGCCGGGACCCAACTCCTCTCCTCTGGACTGTAACCTTCCCAGTCCACCAGGTACTGGAAACCGTGCCCCCTCCGTCTGGAATCCAGAATACACTTGACTGAATAAGTGAGTTCCCCATCTATGAAACGCGCCGGTGGGGGAACAGGGGCAGGCGGATGAATGAATGACCAGTTTAATTTTGGAAACGTGGAAAGTGGGGTGAACCCTCCTGTATGCTGGGGGTAATTTGAGACGAACTGCTACCGGACTAATGATCTTGGTAACAGTAAAAGGGCCAATAAATTTGGAAGCGAGTTTATTGGAAACAGAACACATAGGAATATCCTTAGAAGAAAGCCACACTTTTTGACCTACAATGTACACGGGAGGCTTAGACTGGTGGCGATCGGCTTGGGCCTTAGTGTGTCGTCCCACCTGGATGAGAGTCCGTCTGGTTCTGATCCAAGTGCGATGACACCTCTGGATGAACGCATGTGCGGAGGGGACCATGACTTCGGGTTCCAGTGTTGAAAACAAAGGTGGTTGGTAGCCTAAACTAACCTGAAATGGAGAAAGGCTCGTGGATGATACTGGCAAAGAGTTGTGTGCGTACTCTAAGCTGCTGGCTCCAAGACATAGGGTTGCGAGAGGATACACACCGTAAAACTCTCTCTAGATCCTGGTTAGCCCGCTCGGCCTGTCCGTTGCTCTTGGGATGAAAAACAGAAGTAAGACTAACTGTAGCCCCCAGCAGTACAAAACTATTTCCAAAATTTGGAAACAAATTGGGGCCCCCTGTCGGAGACCACATCAGTCGAGAGGCCATGGATTCGAAAGACGTGATCAACGACAGCAACTGCTGTCTCTCAAGCTGAGGGTAATTTGGGTTGAGGGATGAAATGCGCTGCCTTCGAGAATCTGTCCACCACGGTCAAGATGACCATGAACCCCTGCGAGAGGGGGAGGGCGGTAACAAAATCAAGGGCTATGTGGGACAAGGGTCTCGAAGGCACTGACAGTGGTTGGAGGAGTCCAGCTGGAGGGGTACAGGAAGACTTTGAAACAGCACAGACAGAGCAGAAACCAACAAATATGGGAACATCACTCCAGGATGGTGGGCTAACTTGGATGAATGGCCCCAATGGATAACATCTGAGCGAACTGATTCCGACACGTACAACCGACTTGGTGGGGTTTTAGACGGGGGCGTTACCCCTTGTAAGGCTGTGCGGACCTTCAACTTGATCTCCAAGAAACCGCCGCTGCACCATTTCGGAAGGAACGATGGAATCTAGGGAGGTCGGTCGCTCGGAATGATCAAAAATATGAGACAGGGTGTCCGGTTTGATATTCTTGGAACCCGGACGGTAAGAGATAGTAAAGTCCAAATGACCGAAAAAAGAGCCCACCGAGCCTGCCTGGAATTCAGACATTTAGCAGAACGGAAGTATTCAAAGTTTTTATGATCGGTCCAGACGACGATAGGTACCCCAGACTCCTCTAACCAATGGCACCATTCCTCCAAGGCCAGCAGCTCACGATTGCCATTATCATAATTTCGTTCAGTGGGAGAAAGATGATGGGAGTAAAAAGTGCATTGATGCATCTTGTCATCAAAGGGACTTCGTTGGGAGAGTACCACACCTACCCTCACATCTGACACGTCCACCTCTACCACAAACTGAAGAGAAGGATTGGGGTTGATGAGAATAGGGGCCAAAACAAAGCAAACTTTGAGTTTGGTGAAGGCTAATTCAGCCTCCTGAGACCACTGAAACTCAGTCTTGACAGAGGTAAGACAAGTCAGAGGCGTGGCTAGTTGGCTGTAATTGCGAATAAAACGTGGTAGAAATTGGCGAAACCCAGGAATCTCTGCAGGGCCTTGGGAGAATCCGGGGTTGGCCAATTCATCACAGCCTTAACCTTGGCTGGATCTACCTGAATTCCCTCCACTGACACAATGAATCCCAGAAAATATCCGATCGGGAGTGGAACTCGCACTTCTCAGCCTTGACATACAGCCCATTCTCTAGCAGCCACTGGAGCACTCACCTGATGTGCTGAACATGTTTCTGGAGAGAATGGGAAAAAATCTAAATGTCATCCAGGTAGACAAAAATAAACTGATCAACCATATCTCTCAGCACGTCATTAACGAGAGCCTGGAAGACTGCGGGGGCGTTGGCTAGACCAAAAGGCATCACCAAGTATTCAAAGTGCCCCCTAGGGGTGTTAAAAGCAGTCTTCCACTCATTGCTCTCCCTTATGCGGACCAAATGATAGGCGTTGCGGAGATCCAATTTCGTGAAAAAGTTAGCTCACTGCAGACGCTCGAACGCCGAGGACATCAACACCAAAGGATAAGTATTCTTCACCGTGATGTTGTTCAGCTTACGATAGTCAATACAGGGACAAAGGGAACCATCCTTCTTTTCCAAGAAAAAGAACCCGCGCCAGCAGGGGAAGAAGAGGGCCTAATGATCTTAGCTGCCAGAGAATCAGAAATTTATTTCTTCATGGCCTCCCTCTCAGGAGCTGAGAGAGAGTATAAACCACACTTAGGGGGACACGTACCTGACTTAAGCTCAATAACGCAATCGTAGGGACGATGCAGAGGAAGAGAAGCAGTATGGGACTCACTGAACACCTCTCTCAGGTCATGGTACCTCACAGGAACACGGGAAACATCCAACGGCTCATTCTGCAACACAGAACAAGACACAAGGGAAGGAGCAGACAAAATACAAGCAGAATGACAGTAAGTGCTCCAAGCCAATAGCTTGTGCTTGGACCAGTTGATGTGGGGATTGTGTAAGGATAACCAGGAGTGACCTAAGACGACTGGAGCCAGGGGAGAGTCTATAACTTAGAATGAGGTGAGTTCAGTGTGATTACATGATGAGTCTGATGGTGGTGGTGACCTGGACGATTTCAGTGAGTTGGGTGTTACAGAGGGAATTGACCGGAATCTTGTGCTTGAGTGTGGAAATAGGAATATTGAAAGATTTGACCAGGGATGCATCGATGAGATTGGATTCTGCTCCGGAGTCCACCAGGGCATGACAGGAATGATGAAGGGAATCCCACTTCAGCTATACCAGATAAGAAGAGGGTTTGCATAGAGAAGATCCACCCACCAGTAACCTCTGGACTACTGGTAGGCTCTGTCTTTTAATGGGCAGAAATGTAACATATGACTAGCAGCTCCACAATACAGACAGAGACCATGAGTGTGTCATCAATGCTTCTCCTCCCGGGTCAACCAAGCTCTGCCCACCTGCATGGGTTCTCCTTCTGATGACCTTGGAGACTGGTACTCCTCCAGTCTCCAAGAGATGCATCCGGAGAGATGCTGGGAGTGTGCTCTGGACAAAAAGCTGGTGCCAAGCATGAGCAATGTTGAAGATGTGAATGGCAAGGTCGACCAACTCATCGAAGGTCTTGGGTAAGTCCAGAGCTTAAACTTAGTCCTTGATGCGATCAGCCAACCAAGTCCCACTGTGCCTCCTCATTCCAGTTACAGCTGGCTGCCAATGTCTGAAACTCTATGGAGTAATCAGAGACAGACAGAGTACCTTGTCGTAGTTCCGCTAATACTCGGGCAGCCTCTCTGCCGTGCACCGAACGGTCGAAGACCTTCAGTAGCTCACTGGAAAATGACTGGAACAAGGAGCAACAAGGATGTCTCTGATCCCACACCGACATTCCCCACAGGCATGCTCAGCCCGACAGTAATGAGATAACATAAGCCACCTTGGAACCTTCAGTAGGAAAAGCAGATGGCTGCAAAGCAAAAGCTAGAGAACAGTGAGACAGAAATGCTCTGCAGTAGTTCGGCTCACCCGAATAGCTCGCTGGTGGGTTGATGCATGGTTCAGATCGAAGAGTGGGTGGCATCGCTGGTTCTGAAGACATTGGAGGTGGTGGTGTGGGTGCAGGGGACTCACTGGGTGCTGGAATCTGTTGGAAGAGGGATGAGAGCTCAGTGAATCGCGCTGCCAGAGTCTCGATGGCCGTCCTGGTGGTTTTAGCCAGTTCCTCCTGTTGGATGATATGTGATTCCTGGTTGGAAAGAAACTGTTGAATCTGAGCGAGTCCTGCTGGTCCATTTTGATCGGATCGTTATGTCGTGATAAATAGGATGCAGGATGCAGGAGAAAAATTATAACGTTTAATAAATGAGAAGTAGCACAAACAACGGATCAGTCCAGAGATGAGTTGGGAGAAGATGATAGTGAAGGACTCTGATGGCGACAGCTGCAGCGGGGAGAGAGTAGAGGTAATATTCCAATGTGTGTAATGGCAGTGACTGGAGCAGAGAGAAACACAGGTGAGTGATCCGGTGAATGGAGGAGATGGAAATGGCTGGAGCACAGGAAAAAGGCAAAAATATCCAAACCAGAGAAAACAAGAGAAAGGTGTGAGAAACACGAGTAAACATGGCACATAACACGAGAATGATCCGATACTGAACTCACACAAAAGGGCTGCATATAAGGGAAAGAGAAGATAGTGTGCAGGTTCTGAGCTAATCAAGCATCGGCTGATAATGAGCGTTGCTGGGCAACGCTGCCGCGTGATTAACCCCGCACCTGCAACAACACGATGGAGACACACAGAAACAAACCGACAGAATGAATCCTCCCCATAACAACCGGTTGCTTTCTCACTAATCTGAACCACGCCACAGTTTTAATGCAAGCTCAGACCACCTCCTACAGGTAGTCTTGGGTTCTGTACCACGGTCCACAAAACAGCTTTTTACATTATCTTCTTTTCATGCGAACCGTGCTCTGTTTCAGACTAAAATGCCAGTGTGAAATCCCCTGAACCAGAAAGAGAACCAGCTGCAAACATCCTCAGTGCGTTTGGTGTTCACAGTGTAAGTGGACTTAAAAGAGGGCCCAGTTTCTTTTTTGGTCCTCTTAGCATTGGTGTGGTCTCAGACACTTTGTTGTGCTCACCACAACTCCTTAAGAACTCAGTCCCCATGGCAGTCATGATTAAGAAATTTGGCTAACAATAAATTGTCATACATATAATTATGATTATGATGATATACAGTGCATCCGGAAAGTATTCACAGCGCTTCACTTTTTCCACATTTTGTTATGTTACAGCCTTATTCCAAAATGGATTAAATTCATTATTTTCCTCAAAATTCTACAAACAATACCCCATAATGACAACGTGAAAGAAGTTTGTTTGAAATCTTTGCAAATTTATTAAAAATAAAAAACGAAAAAAAATCACATGTACGTAAGTATTCACAGCCTTTGCTCAATACTTTGTTGAAGCACCTTTGGCACCAATTACAGCCTCAAGTCTTTTTGAGTATGATGCTACAAGCTTGGCACACCTATTTTTAGGCAGTTTCTCCCATTCTTCTTTGCAGGACCTCTCAAGCTCCATCAGGTTGGATGGGGAGTGTCGGTGCACAGCCATTTTCAGATCTCTCCAGAGATGTTCAATCGGGTTCAAGTCTGGGCTCTGGCTGGGCCACTCAAGGACATTCACAGAGTTGTCCCGTAGCCACTCCTTTGTTATCTTGGCTGTGTGCTTAGGGTCGTTGTCCTGTTGGAAGATGAACCTTCACCCCAGTCTGAGGTCCAGAGCGCTCTGGAGCAGGTTTTCATCAAGGATGTCTCTGTACATTGCTGCATTCATCTTTCCCTCAATCTTGACTAGTCTCCCAGTTCCTGCCGCTGAAAAAACATTCCCACAGCATGAAACTGCCACCACCATGCTTCACTGTAGGGATGGCATTGGCCAGGTGATGAGCGGTGCCTGGTTTCCTCCAGACATGACGCTTGCCATTCAGGCCAAAGAGTTTAATCTTTGTTTCTCATGGTCTGAGAGTCCTTCAGGTGCCTTTTGCCAAACTCCAGGCAGGCTGTCATGTGCCTTTTACTGAGGAGTGGCTTCTGTCTGGCCACTCTACCATACAGGCCTGATTGGTGGAGTGCTGCAGAGATGGTTGTTCTTCTGGAAGGTTCTCCTCTCTCCATAGAGAAACGCTGGAGCTCTGTCAGAGTGACCAACGGGTTCTTGGTCACCTCCCTGACTAAGACCCTTCTCCCCCAATCGCTCAGTTTGGCCGGGCGGCCAGCTCAAGGAAGAGTCTCGGTGGTTCCAAACTTCTTCCGTTTACGGATGATGGAGGCCACTGTGCTCACTGGACCTTCAATGCTGCAGAAATTTTTCTGTACCTTTCCCCAGATCTGTGCCTCGATACAATCCTGTCTCGGAGGTCTACAGACAATTCCTTGGACGTCATGGCTTGGTTTGTGCTCTGACATGCACTGTTAAGTGTGGGACCTTATATAGACAGGTGTGTGCCTTTCCAAATCATGTCCAATCAACTGAATTTACCACAGGTGGGCTCCAATCAAGTTGTAGAAACATCTCAAGGATGATCAGTGGAAACAGAATGCACCTGAGCTCAATTTTGAGTGTCATGGCAAAGGCTGTGAATACTTATGTACATGTGATTACTTTTTTTTTTTTTTCAATTTTTTTTTTTAAATAAATTTGCAAAGATTTCAGACAAACTTCTTTCATGTTGTCATTATGGGGTATTGATTGTAGAATTTTGAGGAAAATAATGAATTTAATCCATTTTGGAATAAGGCTGTAACATAACAAAATGTGGAAAAAGTGAAGCACTGTGAATACTTTCCGGATGCACTGTATTGTCATACTTTTTAAGGTGTATGTGAGCTTAATACACATTCACTTCAAGTAGTAATTTATTACTGTTTAACATGGTATCATATTATAAAATAGGGCTTTATGATTTCCTTTATGGCTTTAAAAATGTAAAACATTGCACAGGGATAGACTGACATATATATATATATATATATATATATATATATATATATATATATATATATATATATATATATATATATATATTTCAAAATTATTTAAATAAGTCTCTTTTTGGTCAACTTTAAATTTACAAAATTTTTAGTATAACCAGACATCCCTATTCTATTCTATTCTAATCTATTTTATTATATTACGCAATACATATTTCTGTTCTAAATTCTTAACTTTGACACATTATGTTAAGGTTCTCCGATTAAACCCACAAACCCTTATTTCACATAAAGGAAAATATTTGAGATTCTATGTGTATTTGAAAATATGTTCTTTTGTCATTTTCGTCTTTTTATCATCACCGGGCATCTCATTCTGTGTGTCATTAAAACTGCCTGTATGAATGAATCCAAAACATTTGCCATTTTGCGAGCATTAAATTAAAGTGAAACAGAGTGCTTTGCACTCACAATCAAAGCCTTGCTTGTAGTGTTTTCACGGGTGTTTGGTGCAAACATATGCATCACAGCACTTCAAAGTGGTTCATCTTCAAGCGCTCTTCAGAAGCTGCAGTCCGCTGTTCATTTGGAGTGCTCAGATAATACGACAAAACCGGAAAATAGCACAGCGCAGTCATAATCATGGTATTTCTAAATTTACTTAAAATTCTATAATTTGGGCATTAAAATGTGACTGCAATTTTAAGTTCACAATAATCAAGGTTAGATAAAATTATCGTGATCAGGCGATTATGTGATACAGCTATGTATGGCAAGCCTTGAGGTACTTATGTCATAAAGAAATGCAAAGTGGACTGGTACCTCTTCGCTTTAATAGCAGGAATCAAACCACAAAAGGACCCACAAATGAACCATACGCAGACCACCTCCTTTGTTTGTGGGACCTTTTAGGGGGGTCTGAGATCATTTGGGTTGTTCACATATACAGAACACGTTATATTGCTCTGAGACTGTTTGGAGTGCTCAAATGAACTAGGTGTGAAAATGCCCTAAAATTCTGTAATCATATTACTCCCCCTAATTTTGTTTAAAACACAAACAAAGATATTTTGCAGACTGTTCATGCTGCTCTTTTCCATACTATGAAAGTAAACGATGACCAGGGTCTGTCTGATGAGAGAATTTTCATTTTTGGGTGAACTAACCCTTTAAATAGCTTCAATAAGCATGCTTACTGGTACACCAATACGCTGATAACTGTCAAAAATCAGCTTATTAAAAAAATCTGACAACACAAGAAACGTCTCAGGTTACACATGTAACAACCCCTGCTGGGCTTGTGGTTTTTCTTCTCCATGGTGTTTGTGGGCTGGTGCTTCGTTTTGAGTTGATGAGCCCTGCTCATTAAGCCTACCCAGATTCACTTTTGCAGAGGGCGGCGAGGGCTTTTAAAAACTGTCTCTCGTCATTCCTGAAGTGCCTCTCCCCGATCCAGTCTTGTGTTGTTTGGCTTTATTCTTGTTTTGTTATTATTTCAATTCCTGTACATATTCTTTCCCTTTATTAAATTATATTCTTTGAGCCTGTATCCAAAGATTAGTCTCCCTTATTGTTGGGGCTTATGAGCCGGCTGTCACCTTGGTTCCCTGAGATGAAGGGAACAAGACATTGCGAGAATCGCTTTTGGGGAATTCCTTCTCCGACGACCTAGTTGAAACCCTTGTACAATAACACCAATCCTCTGATTGGCAATGGTGTTTGAGCCCCGCCCCTTTAGGCGTGCAGACAGAAAGGACTTTCGAAGAGATAGATGCTATGTCTAGCATTGATCTTTGTAACCAAGACCAACCTGCTGCTAAACATATGCCTTGCAAGGACACACCGTTTGTCCACGCCCATGAAGAGGCCATGACTCTAGTTGAATGCACTTTCACACCAATAGGGCAGCTCAAGCTCTGTGATTAATAAGCGAGGTGATCGCATCAACAATCCAGTGAGAGAGCCTTTGCTTGGAGACAGACATGACTTTTGTGCATCCACCAAAACAAACAAAGAGCTGATCCGAAAGGCTAAACTGGCGGGTGCGCTCAAAATACATGTGTAATGCCTGCACAGGGCATAACAAATGCATAGACTGCTCTTCATCTAAACTAAATGGTGGGGGTGGGGGGGGGGGCTTGTAGGTGGACCACCTGAGTCCTGAATGGCATTGATAGAACCTTAGGCACGTAGCCTTTTCTAGGTTTAATGGTGGTTTCAAGGTTAAGAGACAGCAAATATTTCCAGGCGACTGGAGTGCCAGGTGCCGAAGGCCAGGTGCCTGCTGCACAGTGCACCTCAGCCTGCGCTGGATGCATCTGTGATTACCACCTTTCGCCAGAAGACCTGACCCAGCATGATGCTGTTAAAAGGTTAGAGCTGTCCATGGTACTAGAGCAGCTAGACAGCAGCGAGTTACGCCAATGCACATACACCCCTAGTACCAGGTGTGCCATGGTACATGATGTTTGATCCAGTGCTGGAGAGGTCTCATGTGTAAAAGGTGAGATGGCGGATGCTGCCGCCATGAAACCCAGCATTTTTGAATGACTTCAGTCGAAGTGATTTCCCCAGTTTGAACTGAGACAGAAACTGAAGAATGGTCTGGACGTGCTAATTTGTGAGATGTGCATACATGCTCACAGAGTTGAGATGGACCCCTAAAAAGGAGATCTAATGGTTGGGAAATGGTTTTGCCCAGTTTGACATTGAGGCCCAGGCTGTACAAATGGCAGAGTAGTAAATTCCCGTGCTTGCACAACAGAGCCTCTGATCGGGCTAATAATAGCCCATCATAGAGATAGTTCAAAATGCGTACAGAGCTCAGCTTTAATGGAGTGAGCACTGCATTGGTATACTATGAGTGTGCGGGGAGTGTGAGAACTCTGAATTGATAAGCTGTTTCCTCGAATGCAAATCTCAAAACAGCCTGAGATGAGGTGCAACTTGTACATGAAAGTACGCATGCATCCCTTAGATCTGTTGATGCAAACCAGTCCAAGGGTGGATGCACAATAACATCTGTTTCTGAGATACTGTTTGAATAGGCACTTTGCGAGCACACGATTCAGGCATCTCGGATCTAAAATGGGCTGAATCCAGTTGTCTTACTCCGGAATGAAAGACAGCGGCTGTAGAACCCTTGTGGGCACCGCAGTTCGGAGCAGTCTCTATTGCGTTATTGAGAGGAGATTGTGAGTTCCTGCATGCAACATCGGCACATTCTGTGATGGGCCATAGATGACAGAATGCTGCAAATGGGATAATGGACGCGTCGGCTCGCTTGCTAAAGGAGATAGATCGCCGCTCACCACTGGGAAGCAGTTGTGCACAGAGTGTTTGTGTAAGAGAAGCATGAAGGGCTTCTTCAGTTTGTTCGCCTCATAAAGTGCAACAAGCGCTTTTCTGTTTATGAGAATGTCCTTTATTTAAACACAACATACAGAAACAACATTCTGTGTAATATCCCAGTCCCAACAGACTCCGACGGGGAGGGGGATTGAATGTTTGTGTGTCTCGTGCAATGAGCGCTTTCTCTTTTATGTGAGAACATTCTTTATGTGGACACAACACACATTTTTGTACCATCCCGGCGAACTCCGGTGAGGAAAGAGCAGCGTGCGAATGTGTGTGCATCTAGCGCAGCGAGCGGTTTCTCTTTTGAGTGAGAACATTGTTTATGTGAACACAAAACACAGAAACACATTTGTGCACCATCCCGGTGACCTGCAGTGGGGAGTGAGCAGCATGTGTATGTGTGCTTCTCGAACAAGTGCGACAAGCACATTTCTGGTTTTATGAGAACATTGTTTATATGAACACAATCACACAGAGACAACACATATGAGACCTCCAGACGAACACTGACGGGGAGGGGGAGACAATTATTTAAGAGACAATACAAAATTATAAGGTTTATTATAAGGCATTATGCATACATTATAATGTGTTAAGAATACCCGTATAATGCATTATAAATACAGGCTTCATTGAAAGTGTTACCATGATTTTATTGAGAACATAGTTTATGTGAACTCAATACACAGAAACAGCATGTGTGAGACCTCTCGGCAGACACGGAGGGGAGGGAAAGCAAACAGCGCACGAGCGCTTTCTGCTTTTGTGAGAACATTGTTTATGTGAAAACCATCACAAAGAAATATATGCATATATGCAATCTCCCTCTGGCGGGGAGGGGAAGAGAACAGCGTACAATTATGTGTGTGTTTCAAGCAACAAGCGCTTTCTCTGTTGTGTGACATTTTTGTGACCTGCGGTGCCATCCGGAGGCAACCACAAAATTTTGTGTCACATCCCGGATTTCCGGGAAGAATGACACTGCCCTTTGAGATGCAGTATTTTGACACCGGCTGGACTGCAGGACCACTCATCCAGACGAGATCTTTCCGGCTTGCCTGGAGGGGACCACTGTAAACCGAGCTCTTCAACCTCCCATGAGAGAACGCAAATCAGCTCTTTATCAGTGCCATGCACACGCTTCTCGCCCTCACTGTGGGAATGAATGGCAACATCCTCTATGGACCACTCGCCCATATTTGATGCTGCGAGGGACACAACATCATCCTAATCGTCAGAACCATCAAACGTGAGAAGGTGCTCCGATAGAGGGCTCGCAGGGTCCTCCTCGACTTCATCCATCTCAACTTCGTGGCCCCGCCGTGCCTCCTCATGTGGTGCCTCAGTATCCAACAAAGAGGAGGCGGGTGGGAGGGTACGGGAAGCAGGATCGTCCCTCAGAATGAGTCCAGAGACTCATGCCCTTGCAGTGAGGGCAGTTTGTCTCCATGAGAGCCGCTTCGGCATGGGTGCGGCCCAGGCAGCAAATGCAGCTCTCATGTTCATCTGACAGCAGATTGTGCCACTCGCATACGGAGCACTTGTGGAATGACATCTTGAAAAAGACATGTTGCACACAAGAGGCTCTTTTGTGATATATCAACATATTAATACATACACTATATTGCCAAAAGTATTCGCTCACCCATCCAAATAATTGAATTCAGGTGTTCCAATCACTTCCATGGCCACAGGTGTATAAAATGAAGCACCTAGGCATGCAGACTGCTTCTACAAACATTTGTGAAAGAATAGGCCGCTCTCAGGAGCTCAGTGAATTCCAGCATGGTACTGTGATAGGATGCCACCTGTGCAACAAGTCCAGTCGTGACATTTCCTCGCTACTAAATATTTCACAGTCAACTGTCAGTGCTATTATAACAAAGTGGAAGCGATTGGGAATGACAGCAACTCAGCCATGAAGTGGTAGGCCACGTAAAATAACAGAGTATGCTGAGGCGCATAGTGCGCAGAGGTCACCAACTTTCTGCAGAGTCAATCGCTACAGACCTCCAAAGTTCATGTGGCCTTCAGATTATCTCAAGAACAGTGCGTAGAGAGCTTCATGGAATGGGTTTCCATGGCCAAGCAGCTGCATCCAAGCCATACATCACCAAGTGCAATGCAAAGCGTTGGATGCAGTGGTGTAAAGCACGCCGCCACTGGACTCTAGAGCAATGGAGACGCATTCTCTGGAGTGACAAATCACGCTTCTCCATCTGGCAATCTGATGGACGAGTCTGGGTTTGGCGGTTGCCAGGAGAACGGTACTTGTCTGACTGCATTGTGCCAACTGTGAAGTTTGGTGGAGGGGGGATTATGGTGTGGGGTTGTTTTTCAGGAGCTGGGCTTGGCCCCTTAGTTCCAGTGAAAGGAACTCTGAATGCTTCAGCATACCAAGAGATTTTGGACAATTCCATGCTCCCAACTTTGTGGGAACAGTTTGGGGATGGCCCCTTCCTTTTCCAACATGACTGCGCACCAGTGCACAAAGCAAGGTCCATAAAGACATGGATGAGCAAGTTTGGCGTGGAAAAACTTGACTGGCCTGCACAGAGTCCTGACCTCAACCCGATAGAGCACCTTTGGGATGAATTAGAGTGAAGACTGCGAGCCAGGCCTTCTCGTCCAAAATCAGTGTCTGACCTCTCAAATGCGCTTCTGGAAGAATGGTCAAAAATTCCCATAAACACACTCCTAAACCTTGTGGAAAGCCTTCCCAGAAGAGTTGAAGCTGTTATAGCTGCAAAGGGTGGGCCGACGTCATATTAAACCCTATGGATTAAGAATGGGATGTCACTTAAGTTCATATGCGTCTAAAGGCAGATGAGCGAATACTTTTGGCAATATAGTGTATATATGAAAAGGATACAATATCTCCTGCCAGAACGCTGTGGGAAGCAGGTTGGTCTCTCTGTGAAGTGCCATGTTGTTCAAAGATGAGCGTCAGAAGCGAGGAACCCATTCCTCTCGCTATGGGCACTTATTAGCACAGGCGACGACTAGTCCTGTCCACGTCTACCAGAGAAGATCCTGTCCACTGAGATGTGTATGTCGACGGCGAAGCAGAGAGGGTTTCCAAAATGAGAAGATGTTCGCAGGTTTGAAGGAAGAAAATTCTTAAGAAATGGAGATTTTGCACCCACTTATATAGGCCAACTATGTGCCTAAAGAGGCAGGGCTCAAACACCATTACCAATCAGAGGATTGGCGTTACTGTACAAAGGTTTTATCTAGATTGTCAGAGAAGGAATTCCCCAAAAGCAATTCTCACAACGTAGACTGGACTGAATCAATAGGGAACCGCATTTACATGAGATTTAAAATAATCTGGTTATTCTCCAGTTTTGACGTCCAAACGTAATAGGCATGCACACAACATATGCCCACACTGAATATGCCACCAGAATGTCAGTAAAAGTGTTAATATTTAATGCAGAATCTTGGTAATAGGCAAACATCTGTGTGTGCCAATCAGTTTTTGTTTAAACTGTTTATGCCCTTACCCCAATAAACAACCACAGTTTAAGGCATGTACAGGACCTTACACATTGTCTGCTTATTAAGCATACAAACAGTGTAAGATAATGCATTGTATTGTAACTAGCTACTTTTTCAAAACGGTAGCTTGACTGCAGTTTAACTACTTTAAATTAAGAGTAGCTTGTAGCTTTTGAGCAACACTTCCAAAATAGCCTCCCCAACACTGTAGAAGGTATCTAAGTAAAAAGTGTCCTTTGTCAGCCAGGACAGAAGTGGCTGTTTATTTATTGTGCTAGTCTTGATAAGGGCCCGCAGGAGTGGTGTCTGGCAATTCCACCTGTAGACTGACTCTCTCTGTTCATCAGTTGAAATGTCATGTGAATTATAATGCAAAGCTAACATTTGTTACAAAGATTATTGTGCAGATATCTCAGATTGTCAGACAGAGAGAGAAAAAGGTAGATTTGTGGCAATATCTCCCAATGGTGCCCTAAAGTGCTCAAACAATTGCTGCTAAGAGATACCTGGAGAATAAATTCTGAAATCATTCATTGTCCATGTCAGTTTTTTTATGAGAGGGGCAATTAGGACACCTAATGCCTTGACCGAGACTCAAACACTGCTGTTGGAAGTGATTCTTCTGCAAGACAGTATTCCAATCAAACAACCATTCTGATGAGACTTAAAGGTGAATATAAAGAGACACTCTTGTATAGAAATACACTATATGGCAAAAATTATATGGACACCTCATAAACACAACACTGATAGGTACTTATTGAGCATTATAGCCAAAGAGTGAAATTTCTGCGCCAGAACAGCAAAAATAATAACTGTGTTCAAACAGATTCCCAAAACTTTTTTCATTGGTTGTATAAGCACATTCCGCCCAAATTCACACCACTGGTTGAGCCAGTGTTGTGGTGTCAGGTGTGTCGGGTTAAACTTATAACTTGCGCAAACAGATTTGAGAAAAAACACTGTATCTGCCAGCTTTGCTGACATACAGTGGCCTATCAAAGATTTTTAACTTTATCTAGGAGGTGATTCTAACTTTCTAACTTAATCAAGGACCTTAAAAGCAGAATTTAGAGTCCAATATATATATTTGGGACCCTCAGTAGTTTATTTTGTGTTCTTGTAAATTAACAATAAATGCACTCTATCAGCAGAACAAAATTAAAGATTCATAGCCAACAATCTGCACTCAGAGGAACTCAATAATGCTTAGGTAAAAGTAATTGAATTTAGTGCTGTTAGCACTTTAAAAATTAGACTGCACTAGCCAATATCTCTGTTGGTGCAGACTGATCTCACAGTACAATCAGAAACATTAGGTTGACTTTAACTAAAATCATTCTATGCTTACTGAAATTTCAGCAAGTTTGCGGCAAATTTGTCAGAACTCTAGATTTTTTATAAGGGACACCTTAGGCTCACGTGTCGACTCTATTTTCAGGACAAGTACCAGGTTCTTTGCATCTGAAGTGCAACACTCTATCAGTTAATCTACTACACAATTGGATTGTGCCTGACCAAGGTGGTAAATGTAGTTGGTTATGTAATGTAAATGTTAAAATGTATCACCTTACAAGTCATGCATTATAGTAAAAGTGTTGAGACATCATAAAATAGCATTGTGTGAGGAACGGGGCAAAAAGCACTGTATGTTCAGCCATGACAACTCAGAAAGATTTGGAATGTTAATATGGGTATGACATATTGATAGGATATTGGTCTTGGCGGACTAGATCTGCTAAGCTGCTGCTGCGGCAGAGCAAGTACTGAGACTTGCTACTGCTAGAAAATACACAGACATACTGAGTTAAGCATGTGGACATGCTGCTGCTGCTACACAAACAGACAAAATGCAAGACATTAACATAAAGCATGTAGGAGCTGGGGTGGTGGGTTTAAAAACAATCTCTTGCAGCATGCTGCAGTGAAACCAGCTTATCTGCAAAATTTAAATGTTAGACAAAGAGAGACGCAAGCTGATTGGTGATTGCATGTCAAAAGACCAATCATTTTACACCATGTGAGCCAAATGGTTAACATGTCACATGACAGTGAGCCAATTAGCTTACAGATAACAAGTTATTAGCTAACAGATAACAAGTCAGCTTGGGCTACAAAGTTGCATTGCTGAACATGGCCATTTCAGCAAGAGATCCTCGGGAGACAGGTTTCTACCCACTGGCATCTTCGTGGGTCCAAGAACGGAGTGGGGAGGGTCCGGCATGAATTAGATGCATCTCTGAACCCACACCCCGGACCTCTGGCAGGAATTAGATGCAATGCCATGGACTGGAGCACGCATCGTGGCCGACAGGCCAGGATCCGGGCCAAATGACTTAAACGACAAGTGACCTGACTCATAATGTGAACCTGGACCAAGAAAAGCTCTAAGCTAATTTAAATAGTGGCAAAGACTAGCTATGTGTGGATTTCTTTAATCTAATGATCTAAGATAGCGATGCTGACCAGGCTAGATTTGGCTACTGCTTACTTTTTTAAAGATGCACTTCTATGTGTCATGGCCAAAAGATGACCTTACAGTGTAAGTTGACAGAAGAAAAACCAGCTTGTGGCCCATAGAGTTTCATGGCTGAACTTTGAATCTGAAGTTTACTCATGATTTGTGTAAAAATAAAACAATAATGATCATTGTTGTTGTAGCACCTCTAGTGCTCATTTCACCAGGAAAGTCAAGTCAAGTCAAATCGTTTTTATTTGTATAGCGCCTTTCACAACACACATAGTTTCAAAGCAGCTTTACAGAAGATCAGGCATTAACAGAATATAGAACTGTATAATGTCTTAGAGTCATCATTGTGTAGTTTGATAAAATACGATTGTGAATTGTTTAAAAATAAGTCATTAAATAATAATTGTATTTATAACCCAGTGAGCAAGCCGAAGGCGACTGTGGCAAGGAACACAAAATGTCTCGGTTACTTTTGTAACCTCCATTCCCTGATGGAGGGAACGAGACATTGTGTCAATGTAGTGACATTGGGGTCGCCCTTGGGAGCCCCAAACACCTCTAATCTTTGAGAAAAAATTAGAATTGGCGAGCGGAATTTGCATGCCACTCCTCTGGACATACAGGTATAAAAGGAGCTGGCTCGCAACCACTCGTTCAGGTTTTGTGCTGAGGAGCCGAGACAAGGTCCCGGCCATTTCAGCGGATAGTACAGTGTTGTGGCAAGAGGGACACAACGTCTCGTTGCCAGCAGTGGCCTTTTCTCTCTATGTTTCTCTCCACAGAGTATTAGATTCAGCTGGGGCCATCTAACGTTATTATACGCATCGGGGAAGGTGTTCTTTCCCTTTCCTATTCTTTCAGGGGGAAAAGACCCCACGGAGACCACATCCTGCCCGAAGGGGAGGTAACATGTGGCAATACGTTACGTGGGCTCACCAGCCACACATGGAAGAGCCGCGGTGGTAGGTCCTGCCTTGAAGGGGAGGAGCTCTACAACACAGCAACCGGGGGTAGAGAGGGCTCTGCCCAAGGGAGACATGGGTCTGCCAACAGGGAGACCATACCGTGGGAAATACATCACAGGGGGTTACCGGATTAACCGGCACCTGTGGAGCACCTACTCCAATACAGGGCATATTAGCACACGTACTGGTTCCGGCTGCGAATTCCTCCTCCTAATTCGCAAGCCACAGAGCTAGGGAGGAAGGACATCCAGGGTTCACAGGTTCGTGAACTCGCATGGGAGAAGAAGCGCACAATTTCGCCTCACAGAGGGGAAAGGTGCTATACGCAAGCAATACACCCTGCCAGCTGTTCCATATTACCAAACTTACCTGTTCGTAGCTGACAAAACACGGGACAAAACCAGCTCAACCCGGAGATTATAAAATCTCACAAAGGTATTGGTTGTTGCCCAGCCTGCTACTCTGCAGATGTCTGCTAGAGAGGCGCCATTGGCCGGTGCCCACGAGGATGCCAGACTCCTTGTAGAGTGTGCTCGTATTCCCAAAGGGGTGGGCACGGCCTGGGCTTGGTATGCCAGAGTGATGGCATCCACGATCCAGTGGGCAAGCCTCTGTTTGGAGACAGTGTTCCCTTTCCTCTGTCCGCCGAAGCAGACAAAGAGCTGCTCTGCGTGCGATCCAAGTAGATGCGCAAAGCACGCATCGTACACAGCAATGACAGGGCTGGGTCTGCCTCCTCCCGAGGCAGTGCTTGCAGGCTCACCACCTGATCCCTGAAGGGGGTTGTGGGAACCTTGGGCACATAGCCCGGCCGGGGTCTCAGGACCACGTGAGAGTCTACCGGACTGAACTCCAGGCAGGTATCACTGACAGAGGATGCCTGCAGGTCCCCAACCCTCTTAATGGAGGTGAGCACAATCAGGAGGGTCGTCTTCAAAGAGAGGCCTTTCAGCTCTACTGACTCTAGCGGCTCAAACAGGGCTCTTCGAAAGCCCAGGAGGACCACGGAGAGATCCCATGAGGGAAAGAGGCGTGGCCTATGAGGATTCAGCCTCCAGGTGCCTCTCTGGAACCTGATGATCAGGTCATGCTTCCCTAAGGACTTAACATCCACTGCGTCGTGGTGTGCCGCTATGGTGGCCACATACACATACACATACACCAGCCTCTTCTGCAGGAAGGAAAGCACTGACCCCACTGCACATCTCTGGGGGTCTTCACCTCGGGAAGAACACCAACTCGTGAACAAACGCCACTTCAGGGCATAAAGCTGCCTCGTAGAGGGAGCCCTGGTCTAAGTGATCATTGCACACATCGCCCCAGCCCAACTTGGAGGCATCTGTGGTGACCACGACTCATCTGGACACCTGCTGTAGGGGTACTCCTGCCTGGCAAAATGCAAGGTCTGTCCAAGGGCTGAATAAGTGGCAGCAGAGTGGCATGATAGTCACGCGATGTGTGCCACGGCGCCATGCCCATCTCGGGACTCGAGTCTGAAGCCAGTGCTGAAGCGGCCTCATATGCATCAACCCGATTGGTGTGACTGCTGCTGAGGATGCCATATGCCCCAGGAGCTTCTGAAAGTGTTTCAGTGGAACCACTGTCTTCCACCTGAATAACTTCAGGCAGTTCAGCACCAACTGCATGCGCTCGCTTATGAGGCGCACTATCATCGAGATCGAGTCTAACTCCATGCCGAGAAAAGAGATGCTCTGAACCGGGGAGAGCTTGCTCTTTTCCCAGTTGACCCGAAGCCCTAGACGGCTGAGGTGCCTGAGCACCAGGTCCCTGTGTGTGCACAGCAACTCTTGAGAGTGTGCTAGAATCAGCCAGTCATCGAGGTAGTTGAGTATGCGGATGCCCACTTCCCTTAACGGGGCAAGAGCTGCCTCTGCAACCTTCGTGAAGATGTGAGGGGACAGGGACAGGCCGAAAGGGAGGACCTTGTACGATACGCCCGGCCGTCGAAAGCAAACCATAGGAAGGGTATGTGACGTGGTAAAACCGAGACGTGAAAGTACGCATCCTTCAGGTCTACCGCCGTGAACCAATCTTGATGCTGGACGCATGCCAAAATGTGCTTCTGCATTAGCATCTTGAACAGGAGTCTGTGTATGGCCCGGTTCAAAACTCGCAGGTCCAAGATTGGCCGAGGTCTCAGGGGAGGGTGGAGGGTTCCAGTCCAACCCGACACTCGTGGCGGCCCAGGCAAGCATGGCGGTCAGCTCTGCGTCAGACTCAGACTGGGTGGGCACACCCGAAGGAGGCAGCCCAGTCGAGTCCTCGGCATCCGACATCACCAGCACGCTCTCCGATGCAGCAATCGAGGACTCATCCTGGTCACCAGCCCCGAAGAAGACGTTAAGCTGGCCGTGAGGCGAGCTGGTCTCACCTCGGAACTTGACGGGGGAAAATGAGCATGCTGGGGAACGGGAGGTCCGCGGGGATTTACCCGGCGAGGCCCCACCCACTGGAGTCCCCAAATCGCCTCCAGCGCCAGCCAGGCCATCCTCATACCTGTAGGTATGAGCGTGGGGGGCGGCTGGAGTGGCTTTCCCTCCGAGGAAGGAAAGCCGTGACCGCAACATTGCCATGGTCATGTTTTCGCAATGAGAACACGAACCATCCACAAACTCTGCCTCAGTGTGAGCGCGGTCCAGACACGTGAGGCAGCGCCCGTGGCCATCAGAGGCGGAGAGATAATGACCGCATCCAGGAATTACACAAAGATGGAATGGCATCTTTAAAAAATACGCGTCTTTAAAAAGACGTTCATGTCAATTTGCTGCTCTAATAGAGGAAGATATACTCTTTGCAGAGATACATACTCTCTTAGTAGCACTGTTGAAGCGCCCAGGGGCATAGTCTGCACTAAGCGTGCAGAAGGAGAGAAAGCCGTTGGAATGCAGCGTATATCCAACAGCATACGCTTCTTTCAAGGTGAATGGGCAGGCAGTGGAATTCAGCTCGCTGACACACAACCGCTCGGCTCCGAAGAAAAAATCTGAATGAGTGTTTGAGAGTCAGCTCCTTTAATACCCGTATGTCCGGGGGAGTGGCATGCAAATTCCACTCGCCAATTCTCATTGGCCTTTTCTCAAAGATTAGAGGTGTTTGTAGCTCCCAAGGGTGACCACTAGTGTCACTACATCAACACAATGTCTTGTAAGTGACAGAAGGGGAACTCCATAAGATGTTGGTTAATGGAGAAAAATAACCTTGGGAGAAACCAGACTCACTGTGGGGGCCAGTTCCCCTCTGGCTAACATCATGAATATAATGCCAATATTACTTATGTATAGTGCAACTCATGGTTTAAAATTATTAAACTAACTAAGTGTTAAGGGCCAGTGTTTAAACAAAGATTTTGTATGAACTGAAAGAGTAATCACTACTGTCTTTGAAATTCATCCTGGATTAACTGCAGAAGTTCACATAGATGCAATTGTCCTTGTTAGTTGGCTGATGAAGGTTTTGTTGGCAATTAATTGATAGTCTATATTCCATTTCAAGAGTGTAGTCCATCGTTAGACCGAGGTGATGTAGGCAGAGATCAGTTAAGTGCATCGCAGTTCAACCTGGTCGTAATTTTGGTGAGGTCTATCTTAAGTCTAAGGTTCAGGCTATGGCATATGAAGTATCCCATGTCTTATGGTTGGAGTTGGCATCAGTTCATCCTCTGAAGTCCATCATAATAGACTGAAGTGATGTTTGGCTGGCACCGGCTGCTATTAGTCATCATCACACAGCGACATGTAGCAGTGGAGTCCAACGCCAAGCAGGAATGGAGCTGGATCTGGCCGGTTCTGGTGACCTCAGGATAGGAGTCCGAGGTTGAGACAGGTAAACAAATAAAATAATTTTAGCATAGATGCCATTCAATTTATTGCAGAGGTATAGATCATGATCACTGTTTCTGGTTCCAGCAGACCTAACTAAAGCAGCCTAATTGTGAGTTGAAGGATAAATTAGGTGTATGCCTGGCTAAATAGATGTGTCTTTAGTCTAGACTTAAACTGAGTGAGTGTGACTGCTTCTTGAACAGTGTTAGGGAGACTATTCCATAGTTTAGGAGCCAAATATGAAAAGGATCTACCTCTTTTGTGGATTTTGATATTCTAGGAACTATTAACAGGCTAGAATTTTGCGATCGTAGTGAACGTGATGGAATATAGCACGGTAGAAGGTCTCTAAAGTACTGTGGAGCTAGACCATTCAAATCTTTGTACGTAGTTAACAGAATTTAAAAATTAATATGAAATTTAACAGGTAGCCAATGTAATGATGATAAAATGGGGCTAATATGATCATATTTCTTGGTTCTCGTCAGCACTCTGGCTGCTGCATTTTGAACCAATTGAATTTTATTTATTGATCTTGCTGGATATCCTCCCAGTATTGCATTACAATAATCTAATCTTAAAGTTATGAATGCATGAATTAGTTTTTCGGCATCAGCAACAGAGAGCATGTGTCATAATTTAGCAATATTTTTAGGTGGAAGAATGCTGTTCTACAAACATTGGTAATTTGTTTTCAAAGGACAGATTGATATAAAATATAACACCTAAGTTCTTTGTTGTTGAAGACAATGTAACAGTGCATCCATCGAGAGTCAATTTATATTTTAGCGGGTTATTTTTAGAGGTTTTTGTCCAATAATTAGTACCTCTGTTTTGTCGGAATTGAGTAGAAGGAAATTTCTGGCCATCCAATCTTTTATTTCATTGATACACTCTGCTAATTTGGAGAATTGTGAAATCTCATCAGGTTTTGAAGAAATATAATGTTGGGTATTGTCGGCATAACAGTGGAAACTTATTCCACGATTCCAGATAATATCTCCCAGGGGAAGCATATACAAGGAGAAAAGCAAAGGCCCTAAAACTGATCCCTGTGGTACTCCATACTTTACTTTTGTTTGGTTTGACAATTCCTCATTTACATAGACAAGTGGTAGCGGTCTGCTAAATAGGACCTAAACCATGCTAATGCAACTCCACAAATGCCAACATAATTCTCCAGCCTAAAATAGAGAATGTTGTGATCTATCGTGTCGAATGTAGCACTAAGATCTAAAAGCACTAGAAGTGAAATGCAGCCGTGATCAGAAGTCATTAGTAACTCTAATAAGTGCAGTCTCTGTACTGTGATGAGGCCTAAATCCTAACTGAAATTGTTCATATATACTATTTCTCTGTAGAAATGAACATATTTGTGAGGATACTACCTTTTGTAGTATTTTCAACATAAACGGGAGATTTGAAATCGGTCTATAATTAGCCAGTTCTCCAGGATCAAGTTGTGGCTTCTTAATAAGCGATTTGATAACTGCCATTTTAAAGTTTCTTGGGACATGTCCTAAGGATAGCGAGGAGTAAATAATATTAAGAAGAGGTTCTGAGATTACTGGGAATACTTCTTTTAAGAGCTTGGTTGGTATTGGATCTAACAAACATGTTGTGGCTTTTGATGTTTCGATAAGTTTTGTTAGCTCTTCATGACCTATGACAGCGAAGGATTGAAGTTGCACGTGAGGAAAATTATGAGACACTGTTTTCTGAGGTACTGTGACAGATGATTGCATAATTCCAATTCTATTTCTGATTATTTCAATTTTATCAGTAAAGAATAGAGTCATTACTATTGTGCTGTGACGGAATATCTGGTTCAGTCGATGCTTTATTCCTAACCAATTTAGCCACAGTACTGAATAAACACCTAGGATTGTTGTGGTTATTTTCTATGAGTTTGCTAAAATATGCTGACCTTTGATGTAGCTACAGACACTATCCTTCCATGCACTGTGAAATACCTCTAATTTTGTATTCTTCCACTTGCGCTCCATTTTCCGAGCTGCTCTCTTGAGAGCATGAGTGTGATCATTGTACCATGGTGCAGGGCTTTTTTCTTTAATTTTCTTTAATCAAAGGGGGGCGACACTATCAAGAGTGCTAGAGATGACTGTATTTGTATTTTCTGTTATTTCATCAAGTTCTTCTAGGCTTTGGGGTTTACTGAGTGTATGAGATATATCTGGAAGGTTATTAGTGAAGCTATCTTTAGTGGTCGAAAGAATAGTTCTACCTGAACGATAGTGTGGTGTAGACTGAGTAACATTAGCTGATCGCAGCATACAAGAGACGAGGTAATGATCCGAGATGTCATCGCTCTGCGGCAGAATTTCTATATTATCAACATCAAATCCATAGAACAGAATTAGATCTAGCGTATGATTATGGCGATGAGTTGGTCCTGTTACATTTTGTCTGACTCCAAGAGAGTTGAGAATATCGATAAATGCTAATCCCAATGTGTCATTTTCATTATATATGTGAATGTTGAAGTCACCAACAATTAAAGCTCTATCTACAGTAACTACAAGATCTGATAAAAAATTTGCAAATTCACCAAGGAAATCAGAATAAGGCCCAGGTAATCTATATACTGTAGCAAGGGTAAAAGATGACAGAGTTTTTTTTATTTATATCTATATCTGACGGTGTCACATTAAGCATTATTAGTTCAAAAGACTTAAACCTATATCCTGTCCTCTGAGTAACACCAAAAACTTCACTATAAATTGTAGCAACACCTCCTACTTGACCCTTCAGACGAGGCTCATGTTTATAACAATAACCTGGGGGAGAAGATTCATATATTCAACTAATATATTCATCCGGTTTAAGCCAGGTTTCAGTCAAACAGAGCACATCCAAACAATGATCTGTAATAATTTCATTTACAATTAGTGCTTTGGTTGAAAGAGATCTAATTTCTAGTAGCCCTACCTTTATATGGTGTTTACCTTTAATTTGTTTGTTTTGTTCAAGTTTTACCTTAATACATTTTTTTGTCAAAGGGTTTTGTCAAAGGGTTTTGTGTTTGGTAGTTAGGGGAACAGACACAGTCTCTATATGATATCTAGGTGATACAGTCTCTATGTTTTGTAGTTTATGTGACCTGTGTGACGTCTCAAGGCAGCTAGCAGACGTTCGGATTAACAGGTTTGTCTGCTTCCTGACCTGGGCTCCAGTTAGTCAAATACTATCATTATTAAGACTATGAGCCAAATTACTAGAGAGGAGAGTGGCACCTTCCCTGGAGAGATGGAGGCCGTCTCTCTTTAGCAGGTCAGGTCTACCCCAAAAACTCTTCCAACTGTCTAAAAATCCTATTCTATTCTCCAGACACCACTCAGACATCCAGCCATTCAGTGACACTAATCTACTATAAACCTCATAACCACAATGAGCAGGGAGGGAGCTAGACAGGGTCTTACATCGTTTTTGCAAATTTACACACCTCTATAAAATTATCTCTAGTGATTTCCGACTGGCGAAGCCGGACATCATTAGTGCCGACATGAATAACAATTTTAGAAAATCTACGTTTAGCATTAGCCAGCACTTGTAAATTTGATTTGATGTCAGACACTCTGGCACCCGAAATGCATTTAACAATAATGGCTGGAGTCTCTATTTCCATGTTCCTTACAATAGGATCACCAATAACAAGGGTTCTTTCAACATGATTCTCAGTGGGTGCATCACTGAGTGGGAAGAATCGATTGGAAACCCTAACAAGAACGGGAGAGTGGTGTCGCTTTACTGAGCGAGTATGCTGCCGAGATGTCACCCAAACGCCCTGCTGCAGAGGCTCTACAGCCGGAACTAAAGTGAGTGTTGCTCTCTGTACTGCCCGCATCCGAAACAGTATCTACCGTCTTCTCTTTCTCACTGACCTCCACTAGCGTTCGGATGCGTGCCTCTAACTCATGAACCTTCTCCGTCAGCCTGACTAATTCCTTACATTTATCACATGTGAATCCCTCACTGCTGACGGAAGAGGCTATTGTAAACATGTGACATGCAATGCAGAAAGAAATAACATGAGCGGATACCATGACTTACCGCAGTTGTTTGTTGTTGTTTGTTGTTCCTGAGCGGTGAGGTTTTGAGATCGATGTGAATCCCTCACGCAATTGTTTGTTGTTATGGTTGTTCTTGATAAGCGGTGCTTTGAGATGGATGCAATAATCCGTGTAACACAGAGGAGAAAAATGAGTGCGCGCTGTAAAATGCACGCAGTTTAATCGTGATAAAAATAGAAAGCGGATTCACGTGGAAAATGCACGCAGTTGAATCGCGATAAGAGAATAATGCGGGGAATACCCGATGCGTGCTGAAAAATGGCAGATGTTAAGGATTAAAGGCTGAAAACAGATAGATAAGCGATGCTAAAAAAAAAAGTGATGAGAAACATACAGCAAGCCACATAAAAAAAAAATAATAATAATTTTGCAAAAATGCAGGTATACTAAAGTGATTCTATTAGACAATTTTGTACAAGTGGCTTGCTTATAGTTGTTTAAGCATAATAAACTGAGAAAGGAGAATGTACTATGGAAGAAAAAAAATGGAAAATGGATTTGCAATGTTTTTGAGTATTACAATATATTACAATATGTGCTTATTTCTCATGTTTGGTCAAGACAGTTTGGTGAATCTCACAAAACCTGTCAAGGTGAAGGCCATAGGCTTTATTAACTTTCATTTATTTGGGGGTGAAATATGACCTGGACATGTTTTTGAGAGATTCACCCAATTAGACTATCATAGTTCTCCATAACTCCAGATTAAGAGACTCTTACGATCTTTTAATGCGCTGCCTTTTTGAAGATGTTATTTGCCTCATCATTTAACGTGAACACATACTTATTGTCTGCATGAACTTAAAAACTTAAAACAAAGTCAGATTGTAGGATATCTGATGTAACACTGAAAATGTTTTGCATCCTGATGCTGAGGCTTTAAAGTATCCCTAAATTGACCTTTATATAGTGTCTGAAACAGAACAGAAAATGTTGAGTTCAAAGAAACTCAGATTAAGGGCATTATTACCTCTAGGGCTGCAGCTGTCAAATATCAATCAAGGCTTTCAGAACGGTTTGTACATGCAAGTTAAAATCTGTCAGAAAATCCTGAAATGTAACCTTGACAAAGGAACTTTCAGACTAATCAAATTTTATATGGATCCTCTATGGATTGTGCAAACCCTCTGTTGTAAAACTCTTTATTATGGGGCTAATTTTGTTCAAAAGTCACTGTCTCTGCTGTCAAACTTCCAAAAACCCAGGCTTTGAAATGCTTTAGCTCTGTGATCTATGGAACAGAGCATTCCAAGGCAGCCCTGGTGAGAGTTGATTCAGCTCCCATGTTTGAACAATGTCCAGAGAAGACAGAATTAGCATTTAATTCACTCTGCCCCATTCAGCCATGACATGTCAGGCGGGGAAAGGTCACAACAGGTGTCCAGTGCTATCACCTTTTAAGAGTGTTTAGCTCTCTTCCATTGTTACAGCTGTGAATGCCATGCACCATTTCCACTCTCTGAATGCAAAAATACTGCAGGTCTTTTTCTTCACAGTGCTTCTCCCTTTCTCCGGTATGACCAGGGTCAGAGCAGGAGAGTAAGTGTGCAGTGGGGTTGTTATTTCTTGACTCAAGTGCTAGCTGACCCTTGTTTGAACACTTAGGTATGTAGAGATGTATCTACTTTTATCTCTGGTGCTGTGTTGGGCATTGTGTATAAATATGTTTCTCTGAGTATTGTTGTTTTTTAGTTTGCTTATGTCTTTCTTTTTCTTCTCCCTGTTAGTGTTTTGATTGCTATGATGATTCTGAACTCTTATGATGATGATGAATATGTTTGGATTATGGTTTAGTTTTCACAGAGGACACAAATATTTAATAATAATACTAAAACAAATAATAATAAAAGATTGTCACAAAAATGATTGCAAACACATTTGACACGTGACAATTTTGAGACATGGCATTTACAGTTTGAATATCTACAATTTAGCATTGGTTTATTTGGTGGTCTTGTGAATTCCATACATTAGAGATTTAGCTTTGAAGGGAAGGTTTGAACCTGTTTGGGTCAGTTTGAAGGGATGGTGTAGATTGCACATGATATGATACTTCTGTTCTGATTTCATGTGACAAGTGTTGAAATTACTATTAAGCCCTGACAACAATGATGTGTCAGATTTAAATATTTTCAAGTCAAGCTGTTTTATTGACTGTCTTCTCATTAAGAACATGAATGAAATACAGTTTCTCTGGTGCCATAGCATGATATGTAACAATGGCAGCTGGTCGTACGATGCCACTATAAAAGATATACAATAATAAACACAATAGTGTAGGAAATGCTCTGCGTATGACAAAATTAGATAGTCCAGTGTTGTTGCTGTACAGCTGCATGTGTATTGTGTGATGTAGAATGTTTAGTGCTATGAACATGTGCTGTGAAATGTGTAATGAATATTTATTTTGGTTACAGTTTAGTGGAATACAGAAAACTGTTATGTGGCAGAATATTTTAAAATGCCGACAGGATGCTGTATGCAAGAAAATATTTATTATAGCCCATAATCGAGAGTTTATTATGTTTATGCAGTTACGAAAGTGGACATAAACATTAGTAAAAAAAAAAAAAATGGGGGCTAATTTTAAATGTTCGCTTATTTCGATGTTGTGTGGAAAAATAAACTGAAGAAAACATGTTGCGGTGAATCGATAAATTCACCCAAAATTGTAGACCTCTTAATTTTGTAAATATTTTATTGGGGACAAGACATCGATAGCATATTAACAGTAACCGGCACTTATACGATCAAATTGTTTAAAAATGTGTCGCACTTAAATGGTTACTGATAAAATTGCCTAACAACAGCTTTTAAAGATTGGTCGATAGCAGAGACAAAGATATATGAGGGTTTATAAGCTTGGATTGACAAAAAGGCTTAGCAATTGAACAGCATGTTGGCACAAAGAAAAAATTCCACCACTCACTAAAGCTGTGTGGTCTTCTGCACCCAGCAAGTACCGATACAGCCATTCAAGAATTCTGTCATCCAAAGGAAGATCGCATAGCATTTTTTCGCATTTTAGGGTTAAAGCCGTAACTCTCGAAATTGTGCTAAAAGCCCCTCACAGTAAGCAACGTTGCTTCAACATTTCCCTAGAAGCCAGTAAAGCTTTTCAGATACGTTTCACTGCAAGGGTTAAAAAAACCATCCTACGCTCACTCTCCTTTCAGCATGCCACGCCATTTTCCTGCTATATTTCCTCCCGCTTCCATCTTCCTGCTCTAGTTTCCTCTCCTCACCACATTTCAGCGAGGTATTTTCAACCAAAAGACGAGACACAAAACACATAAAAGCAACAGAAATAAAAGGTCATTGTCTGTGGGCTTACCAGAGCCAAGGCGGAAAAGGGCCCGAACCAGTCAGTAACTATCGACCACGTTCAGGTGCTGGATCTGGAAGACAGAGAACAACAAAGACAGTTTGTGACAAAGCTGACACGCTGTAGTCTTGGGAGAGTAAAATCAATTGTGACATTTTTCATTTATTTGTAAATGCCTCTTTGGCGGCAGACTCACTCGAAACGGCAATCTAGCTCTTACGGAATAGGAGAGGTGAGACTAAAATAGAAGAATCCTGACAGTTGCCTTAATGAGATTCCGCATTAGGGCCGCGCTCACACACTTTTCCCTCAGCCAGGAGCACGCCCTTCACTTTCAATCTTACACACAAGTAATTTGGGGAACGTTAACCCTATACATAAAAAAAAGAAAAACTAAATCCAGACAGCATCAATGGCACTTTTCACAACGTCCCAGGATTTAAAGCAAGATAAGAGCTTAATGCTGTAAATAGTTTGTCCCAACCCAATGTGTATGCAGAATATCAAATCAGATATTTAGAAAATACACTTGATTTAAAAACTTGATGTTGACAAGATTTCTGATTTATAGCCCCCACATACTATGTGAATGGTAATATAATATATTATACAGTATATTACATGTACTGTTCACTAATGACCTGTGTGTGACAAAAATGCTGTGCATAAACAATGTATCAAAACAATTTCAGGTGCATTTAACAGTACAAACTTGCTCTTTAAAGTGTAAACTATGTAGTGATAGTGATATGTTTCTCTTAGTAGTTATATGTGTATGCAGTTACTGTAGGCTGAATACAGGTGCAGTACATAATTTTTTTTTTTAATAAATGGTCATTGGTATTGTTTTTTAAAATATGATCCAAATGGTTACTTCAGTGTCATTACATAATAGTTTAGGATAAACTTAATGCTGATTTCAAGTTCTGAAATAATATACACATATTGATGGAAAATTAAGATGAAGTGTCCCATTACCAGTTGTTCCACATTCTGTATCTGTGATATAACCTTTGTAATGCAATAATAATAATAATAATAATAATAATAATAATGAATTATATAATCATTAAGTAATGGTATTGTCCTCAATGGTGGATTTTTTTAATTAGTAAAAAAAAAAAAAAAAAAAAAAAACATTTGAAAATTATAAATCATATCATAAAAAATGATAAAATAATTGTCTTTATTACATGGCTCTCTGGAATGTTCAATTCTGATTGGTCAATGGCGTTATCTAGCAGTCTGATATTTCTTAGTAACAACCGCACATCCAAGTATCAGACTTTATTCGGGTATTTGGGAGCCATCTTTCCTGCTTCTCCAAAAGACCTCTGACGCAAACCGGAGGTGGATTTTAGCTGTTCAGCGATTTCTTTCTTCTCACATAAATACATAATTTTAATGCAAATCAATATAAAATGTTCATTTATTTATTTATTTGGTTAGTAGCTGTGTAATAAGCAGGATAATGTACAGTCAGCCGGTTGTTATCCCAAAATAAACCCCTTTAGAGTGATACAAGATCTTGATCACCTGATCACAGTGATGATCACCTTGCTTTAAAAAATGTAAATGCTTCACATTTTACTAAATAAACACCTCAATTTTTTTTATTTTTTTTAGATTTAGACCTCAAACATCATAACCAGTAAATGAAATATTTAATTTCTGAATCTCAGTCTCTTTTTTTCTCTCTCTCTCTACCTATTCATTTTCTCCCTGCAATGAAAATAGATTCAGTATGTAGAGTTGACAAGGAATTCAGTTTAATATGAGGTTCAATGGGTTAATTGCTCCGTGGGCTTATTAGGAACAATAGGGCTCAGTACAAAATAAACCTAAATAATTTAAAGCAGAGTCAAGGTAAACACATATTTTTTTTTTTTTTTTTTTTCATGAATAAAAAACACTATATTTTACAATGTAGAGCATGTTTGATATTGTTGCTTAAACAAATAAAATAATTATCCAGCTTTTGAGCTATAAGCAAACAGGCTTTCCAAAGGCACTGTTACTTATAAGCCCACTTGAAAATAAAGTAATATTTCTGGATTATAATTACAGATTGAGCACTAAATCTTGTTTGAGCTCAAGAAGCTTCTTAAATATTTTAATTTATGTTGTTATCAGCAGTTTTTATTCATTTATTTTCTTATTATTTTACATTATTTGTGAGCATCACTCAGGCAGTGTCCTGCACTAGCTCCAAATCCTCTTCAAATCCATCTTTTCAAATACAAAGTGTTGCTGTTAAATACAAAGAAAATACATAATATCAAGTATCATTTGATTTAGTAATCTTGTAATTTGACATTTTTTTTTTATTTATTTTTTTTTTATCATTCCTCACCCAGTTTGTTAATCTGACTCCCAAAAAACAAAAACAAATTGCTTCTTTTTTATTTGAGGTCATCAAAAACAAAAATGGCTGCCATAGAGTGGTAGCACATATTCCCAAATAACTCAAGAACGAAAAATTTGATTGGCTCGAAATAAAAAATAAAATTATAAGATAACTACAAATCTGTGCATATCCTCTGCAACAATTTTATTGTATTTTATTTATTTTTTATTTTTTTCTTGCTTTCTGTTTCTGTTATATTTCAAAATTAAACAGTAAGTGGGCTTATATGGTATGTGGTCTTAATTGGGTCACTTCCCCTAATTGCATCAACTTCAGCACAGTTAACATTTGCCAACTATGTCTGATCTCTGTGTAACAGTCAATCACTTTTTTTACAGTCTAATATAGATTATATTATCGTAGCTATTCATTTACTTTGGTGCTGAAATGCATTTGACAGATTTTGCAGCGTCTTTACACTCGCTTTTCTTCATGTTTAAAGAAAGCAGTGGCTTATTATCTTATTTCATTGTGAATCCTCTCCTTTCCAGTTATTATAAAAACTTTAAGTATTGAAAGCATGTTTTACATGGTTCCTTTGGTAGCCCGTAGCCATGGATTCTGTATTTCAGTGGGAGAAATCTTGCGGTGGCTGACCTTAGTAACCCTAAAAAAAATTAAATAATTTATTGTAACCCAAACCACAGCTAACCTAAGCAATTACTATTTAAACTACATGTTAATTAAAACAGTATCATTTATATGTAATACTGAAAAATAACTAGTTACACCCATCTGAAGACAGTGTTGAGTCCATCAATCGATCCATCCATCCATCTGCCTGAAAGTAAAACAAGCATGCTCATCAGTGTTGTGAACAAAACAACTCCTGCTCAAGATGACGTTGAGTAAATCACAGGGGGATTGGGTTCACTCTGACTACTCACCCATGTATCCCAAGGGTTTTCTGTAATCTGTAAGCACAGCAAGGTATATCACATGATCATAAATTTAATGACTGTAAGAGGATTTGATATTAAGGTATTAGATATAAATTATTTAATTCAACAACAACAACAACAACAACAACAAAAAAAAAAAAAAAAAAAAAAAAAAAAAAAATTAAAATAAAATAAAATAAAAAGAAACACATATCACTTTTAACTTTTTGAACTTCTATGGGGCCCACTCAAAAAAGGAATAAAGAGACAGCAGTCTGGATCCTTTTTGAAACATCTCCCTTATTTTCTTAAGTTTTTGTAATGTGCTGGCATAAATAAAAACAGATGGATATTATAAGAGAGCACAGTAGCATTATGCCAAAGACCCAGTCAAATGTACTATCCGTCTCTATCTGATAAAACTTTCAACTCACTTGTCAGGTTTACTCAGGTAATCTGATTTGTGGGTCAGTAGTATCTCTCGTATAATGGAAGACCTGTTCTACTTTCTCTTTCTTGGTCCATTAAAAAGTCAATGGCACATAAAAAGAAAAAGAAACAATAAAGATAAAAAAGTAGTTTTTGCTGTTAAAAAAACTTGATGGAAAAACCTAATCGACCTAATGGAAAACCTAATGGAGAGATTATGAGGTTATTTACTTTGCTTTGTGTACTTAATTGTCCAGAATAAAAATGGATTGACATTAGTTTAATATTTTTTTTAGAGAATAAATGATTGCATTAATGCATATCCAAAGCGAATTAAAGTGCATTCAAGGTATACAGTATACTGTATACAGAATGCTAGTGCCATCCATAAAGCTACAGGAAGTTAAATACTGGAGTTATATATTATATGATGTCTCTGTGAACTTTACTCAACTGGAAGAGTTAAATACTCAATGGTCATTGTTTTACAGGTATACTGTAGGGAAGAGTATCAGTTTTTGTTCAACATTGTCAAGATACTCTCTGGAAAATACTAAACACTTCCCTCCTTTCTTTACCTCTGCAGTCCTGGCTGAACGTGAAGTGGATTAACTTGCAAACAGCATGTTTCGGAGGTCAGTTCTCTCTCGCTACCCATCTGGCAAAGTCATGGCAGCCAGACTCCCATACTGATGTGCCTGACCCGTCCCTTGGAGCAGCCATCCATAATCTACAGAAGTTGGGGAGGAGGCCAAAAACCAGAGATGGAAAGTAACGAATAACAACTACTCTTGTTACAGTATTTGAGTAATTCTTTCAAATTTTTCAACTTTTGTAAGTATAAATAAATTAGGCTACTTTTACTTGAGTTGATTAAAAATGAAGTATTCAACTTCGCTACAGTTATTTTTCACCACAATTACAAAGTACAAAAAAATACATAATATTTCAGAATTTTTAGGAAGAAGAAAGTTATAAGCGCTAAATCTGTTTATAAACTAAAACGCACTGTGCATGGCATGACGGAAGCCCGCAGGGCACAGCAGCTCTCATAAACTGCCGCCGGTGTCCTCTCTTCTCTAGCTTGTCCAAGACTGTTTGACCTGTCACTATACAAGAACTGTGATACTGTGATTTTCTGCATATTTCATTTTATTCTGGAAAGGAGCCATTCATTCAGGTACGAGGGAACCGTCTGAACAGGTTTAACCACTGATCAAACTTCACTTGTTTTTAAGGCAGGCTATGTTTTAACTGTGTCAAACATTAACACAATGTAGTTTGACATATATGTGGGGATATCTTGTTTACTTGCTACAATATTTCTAAACAAACTTTTAAATACCTTAGAAAGATACAATGCCAATAGCAAAAATGCCACAGAAATTGACAAAAATATCCACGAAGTTCAAAATATGGGGGCAAAAAATGCCCACACAACAAGTTCCCGTGTTTTATTAATAATATCTGATATACTGTAGTTACATACATTGTGATCTTCTTTTGACTTTTTATGGAACATAATTGTTTTTTTGTCCGCTGTACGGTTCCTCGAACCATCGCATGCACAGACGGGCTCTCTGCTTTTATCAATCCACATCAGATCGTTATTGTACTCCCGCGTTAAATTCCGTAACCGTTCGCCCCTCTTGTTCAAAATAAACCAACCTGGTGGGTAACACTCTCGCTCACAGTGCTGTACTGTACTTACCTGCCCTGTGCTGCTGTTTATCTGTCTGAAAAGCCTCACCCGCTAGAGGCCAAAAGTGCGCAAGTGATGGATGATATATAAAGAAGGTATGAGAAATCACAAAACATTATGTAATCAAATGCTACAATTTACTTAATAATAATATCTCAATATGTGAAATAACAATTATATTAATTAATACTTTATTATTAAAACTGTAATACAATAGTACATATACAGAACAACCACGAATGTTTGAATCAATCATATCTCCCACTAAACACTGTGTGAAATGTTAATGTTTGCCTTATTTTATTCAGTTGGAATGTAGGAGTGGATAACAGTTTGATTAATAATCTCATTCCATATCTGGATAATTGCTGCAATATCATATATGATAAATTTCCTCTATGATATTGCATTATATTAGTTTTGTACAGTATGTTGAAATAGGAATGTGTTTCAGTCACAATGCACATTATGTAGTTTAGAGATGATTTAGAGACATTTAGAATGTTACAAATGGCTATTTCTATTTAAATACATGTTGAATTCTTTTATTATTATTATTATTATTATTATTATTATTATTATTTTATCCACTTTTCTCCCAATTTTGAATGCCCGATTCCCACTATTTAGTAGGTCCTCGTGGTGGCGCGGTTACTCACCTCAATCCGGGTGACAGAGGACAAGTCTCAGTTGCCTCCGCTTCTGAGACAGTCAATCCATGCATCTTATCATGTGGCTCGTTGTACATGACACCTTGGAGACTCACAGCACGTGGAGGCTCATGCTACTATCCGCAATCCACGCACAACTTACCACGCACCCCATTGAGAGCAAGGACCACTAATTGCGACCACAAGGAGGTTACCCCATGTGACTCTACCCTCCCTAGCAACCGGTCCAATTTGGTTGCTTAGGAGACCTGGCTGGAGTCACTCAGCACACCCTGGATTCGAACTCGCGACTCAAGGGTTGGTAGTCATCGTCAATACTCGCTGAGCTATCCAGGCCCAATAAATGTTGAATTCTTAAAATTTTCCATTTGTCCAAGAATCATTTGCAGCAATGCAGGTCTTTGGCATTTAGAAGCTGCTAGTTTTGGGATCTGTGAGGAGTCTGTTTCTCAAAATAGAGACTGTGATTTACTTGTCTTTTTGTTGTGCATCTGGCCATCCACTTCCCTCTCTATCCTGGTTAGAAATTATTTTTTTCAAGAGAAAAATTTATTACCTCAATAACCTCATTTTTCAAATAAGGGAGCACAACAAATCAAACATTATATCTGAACTTTGAACTAAAAAAAAAAACAAAAAAAAAACAAAATGGTTTTACCTTGCATCTTTGAATCTGGGCTTTGTCCAAAACTTAATAAATGATCTCTGAATGTAATGGCATTCATTCATTGGCTCATTGGATCACCATGAAATTAAAATACACTGAGAAATGAAAATGAAAGGACACTGGATTGTCTCCCAGACACATGTGTAAAGCATGATAGGCAGGTCCAGACACCTCTAGAATGAGTTCTCTCTGGAGACTGGTGCTCTGATCTCTCTCTCTCTCTCTCTCTCTACCTACCTAACTGTCACAACTGACAGGCTTCACCTCTCTCCAACCAGCAAAAAAGTGACACTGACTCCATCCTGTCAATTATTTATGTTTAAGTGCCCATTGCCCAGTCATGAGTTGTATGGCCGTCTCCTCACACTGCTCTCTGTCCGGGCTTCAGCTTCGGAGAGACCCCTATATTCTATTCAAGCTTCTTTACTTTAGGGGATTAAAATTACATTATTATACTGTTATTTGTAATGTTTATACATTTTATTCTAATCTACCTGCTTGTGTGGCCCATGTCTTTGCTTAGGGTCAACCACTGGTATCCTCATGTCAATACTTAGCAGCATACTGTTTTTGTTTAGATTTTCACATTTTACTATTAATGTAAATGTATAAAAATTGTGAAGCATAACAATTGGAATGAAAATTTTAATTGAAAAACTTATATGAATGCAAAAGTTTCTTTGTATTTGCTATGTTTACCTCTGCTAATAGCTTGCACTCAAGTTGGCATGGACCTGCTGATCCATGTTATGCTGCATTATTATTATTTTTTTAAGCTCATACGTCTACGTCAGGGGAAACGTCCACTGGAGGATTACGTAGAGGAATTCTGCGATTTGGCCAGCCAGGTGAACTTTAATAAGGTCGCCCTCAAAGACATATTTTGCTTTGGTCTGAGTGAGCCGATCTCTTCCTTGATGCCTGGCGATTGCATTTCCCTCAGCCTGGCTCAATATATTGACCTCGCCCTACAGGTCATTTGTTCCACGTTCACTGTGGGGGAGGCAGATGCCAAGCCAGAGTTCCACGACATGGCCGCTGCCGAGCCAGAGTTCCACGACATGGCCGCCAAGCCAGAGTTCCTCATCATGGTCACTGAGCTAGCGCTATCTTTTAGCTCCATGCCACATCACCACAATGCCTCAGCCTGCTCCATGCCATGTCACAGCAACGCCTCAGCCTGCTCCAGGCCACGTCACAGCAACGCCTCAGCCTGCTCCAGGCCATGTCACAGCAACGCCTCAGCCTGCTCCATGCCACGTCACAGCAACGCCTCAGCCTGCTCCATGCCACGTCACAGCCACACCTGAGCAGTTGGACCTGGAGATGGTTCCCACCCTTATACCCACCCTTAGTTCTCCTGAGCAGGCAAGGGGAACTTTCAGCCCTCCGACCCCGCCTGGACCCTCCAAGCCCTGGACTTTGCCTTGGCCTGTCGGTCCCTCGACATTGCCTCAGCTCGGCGTTCCCTCGGCTTCTCTGCGGTCCTTCAGCCTGTCGGCTTTGCCAGGGTCCCTCGTCCCTCCGGCTCCTCCTTGGTCTGTCGGTCACCTGGCTCCGGTTTGGCTCTCTGATCCTCTGGCTGCGCCTCGTCCCTCTGATCTGTCAGCTCCTCCGGAGACCTCCTTCCCTACGGCTCCGCCTTAGTTCTCAGTCCCATCGGCTCCACCTCAGTCTTCCGATCCCCCAGCTCCACCTTGCTCCACCGAGCCTCTGGTGCCGCCTTGTTCCTCCCTGCCATCGGCTCCACCCTGGGCCTTCGAGTCTTCAGCTACTCTCCGGGCACCAAGTTCCATGGCTCTGCCCCTCGAGCCTCTCACGGCTCCACCCCCCACGGACTCTGCGCTGGTCCCATGCCCCTCGCCCTCTCGCCATGCCATGCCCCACGACACCCCCCCCTTCCAGCTCCCTACAGAAATTTCATGTTTTACATGTTTTGTTTATGTGTTGGGGCGTCAGGAGCCGCCCCTTAGTGGAGGGGATATGTCATGTGTATTTTGTTGATTCTTGTCTTTTATTTTGAAATGTTTAGTTCCTGTTTCATTTGTCATGTGATTCCTGTTTTCCCTCCATGTTCATATGTCATGTTTTCATTGGTTTATTGTTTAATTAGCTTGTTATGACTTCTGTTTGTTCACCGGTTTATGTTCCCCCATGTCCATGTATTTAAGCCTTATGTTTAACATTGTGTCTTTGTCAAGTATTGAATGTGAATGTAGATGTTTATGTCAAGACATGTTTTTGTCAAGTTTTTAGCCATAGTCAAGTTCATGTTTATGTTTTATGTTTCACGTTTGTAGTTAAGGTTATTGTAAATAAACTGCACTTTGGTTCTTCATCTTCACGTCATCGTCTTCATCATTGCCATTGCCAGCAGCCAACTATATATATATATATATATATATATATAGAATGACAGATTAGTTCATTAATTAGATTATTTTGTATGTTTTCAAAGCTTACAGTTCTTTACTACATAGTTGGTCTGTGTTAAGACTTGGTGCTAGATGACCTTTTTTTTCACACCTATAAGTGCAGCAATGGCGTTGTCATAATATTGTAAAGGCAGAAGCATTTACTGTATAAGAATGGAGGACAGTGTTCTGGCTTGTAATCAAGCTTCTGACTCAGCATCTACAGTTTGATGCTTTAAGTTAGGCTTCCATTATCATTATTTTTTAACAAAGTGTATACATTTTGAACCTAAAAATTATAATTTTCCCCCTCAGAACATCATCAATTCGCTGATTGGGTCAACAGATGAGTGACTTAGAAAAGTGATAGACATTGATAGAGGAAAAATATTTGTGCCAAATATCGGATTAATTTTGGCACATGGTAAATCTTCCCCTTAAAAGCCATTTTTCTGAAATATTTCCATCAGGGGTAGCTGTGGCCCATTACCTCCTGCCCTTTTTCAGACAAAGTACATTCATTTGAGTATAACGGCTCTCAGCCTCATAAAATCACCATAGGCTTGCATTAGAGATATAAATGTAGCCTGCTAGCCACCATCCATCAATCAAAGAAGCCTATATTTACATAGAATACCTTAATATTAATTTTGCACATGTATTGTTTTGCACTTACCTACGATTGCATTACTTTTGAAGAGTATTCAAATCAAATAACTGTGTCATGAATCACTTGTTTACACATGCATAATGCATCCTTTTTTAAAGCTCAAAGTAAAATAAACTAAGCACAACTTTTGTTTGGTAAGATACAGTAACACTTTAAAATAATGTTTTATCATTTATGTTAGTTAATGCATTAGGTATAATCAACCAACAATGTCTGATAATTATTTACAGCATCTATTAATCTTGGTTTAAATCTCAATTTATAAATATGCTATTGTTCATTGTCAGTTCGTGTTATATGAACATAATGCATTAACCAATGTTAAGATATAAAACATTTAATGTGAATATGTATATGTAAATTGTTACAGATACCCAACCTAAAGCATTCATTCTGGCACACACAGTGGTTCACAAATTGTTTATAACTACAAATTGCCTTAAAACTTAAATATTGTGCTCCTCTGTTATGGATTTCATGTTAAACCCACTAATTTTCATAATCCTTATCTAACAAAAATTGACAAAAGACTCCTCAGCTCATACAGAGAAAGAAAATTGTGATTTTTTTTTTTTTTAATATATAGCACAACCTTCTCAATTTCATCAAACCCAAGCATACCATAGTTATAAATGCTCTCATTAAAGCATTTATTTCATCTCTTGATAGGATTCACAATATGTTAGACTTGATGATCTGTCAAAGGTTAGAGAACACTGGGAGCTGAGAGGTGGCTAGACCTGAACATGCCACCTTTTCTCGTTCAGTTCAACCTTAACAAGGTGAGCAGAGAGCCTCCACACCACTGCTTTACAGCCCCTGTGTCATTTCATCTGTCAGGCCACACAAGATCACAACACAATAAACTTGTCAACTTTCAAGAAATTACTGCAACCAAACTCAATCCCTCTCACTCAGTGAAAGAGCGGATGGCATTGGGTCTTTTATAAGACCATGTGGAGGTCAGAGAATCTACTGCTTGTACGTGTGGAATTAAGGTTCCAGGTTGTCCCTAATTTATGACCTAAGATTCTGTTTAAACTGCTGATTAAGGTGGCTTGAGGAAGACTGATTGAGATTGGTTATGATTACACTAGCTACGCTACAAGCAGGGTTGGGAGGGTTACTTTTGAAATGTATTCCACTACAGATTACAGAATACATGCTGTAAAATGTAATTTGTAATCTATTCCGTTAGATTACTCAAGGTCAGTAACGTTTTCTAAATACTTTGGATTACTTCTTCAGCACTGGTAGATTTTTTTCACTTGTTTTGACAATAAAAACTCTGCCAGTACAGTAAGACAAAATACACATGTTAAAAATACATTCTCTGAAAAACCTAAATATCTTATGCAGTGTTGTTTCTAAAACAAGATAAATCAAATTGATCTTGTTTGTAAGGATTTTTAGATATTTTTACAGGAAAATAATAATTATTATTATCATCAAGAATAAGATTTTTGCCCTAATATCAAAGGTCTTACTAGAAAAAAAGAAATTATGATCCAACATGAATTTTCTTGATAAAAAAATATGATCGTGCCTGGTAACATGTGCATGTACAATGGCTAGAAATAACATTTTAGCTTAGCGTAAAGCTGACAATTTACACAAGGTTTATTTCTATTTCTAAACTTACTTCTCTGTCTGCTCGTATGAATGTAACACATCATAAGAAAGTGTCTCACTGCTGTTCAAATGCACTTTGGATCACATCATTTATATGTATAAATGTTTTTCATCTGAAAGGACTAAATATTAAATGAAACAAATTACAATAAATGCAAAGTAATCTCTTCATTAATCAAAATACTTTTTGAATGTAACTGTATTCTAATTACCAATTATTTAAATTGTAACTGTAGTGGAATACAGTTACTTATATTTTGTATTTTAAAAACATAATCCCTTTACATGTATTCCGTTACTCCCCAACCCTGGTTACAAGTCATAATTTTAACACTGAAGAGTTGCACTGACACCTGGAACAATTATTTATTGATTGCAATTAAGAACAAGGTAATGGTGTTAAAATTATCTGCATTTAGTGATAGTAAATATCAGCACATATCGGTAAATTGGTGTGAATGCAAATAGTATGTTGTAGATTTGTTGAGGAACTAGTATGTTCAGATTTATTCAGAATTGTAGGTGCATTATAATGCTTTTGTATTACCATTAGACAAATAGAGAAATAAATTGTGGATGCTAAAAAGGCTACTGATCCTCTCCACCATTATAGTTTATTTAATAAGGATTGACCATCTGTACCATTGTGACACAATGCCCCATTATTGGATTGACACAATTTATGGGGTAAGTTGTCAAAATGGGAACCTTCCATTAAATAGCCTATTTTAGGCTATTAAAAATAAGAATTTTTAGCTATATATGGATTTCACATAAGAAGTACAAAAAAATAAAAAAAAATAAAAAAAATAAAACAGTTTAAAAAATAATTAAAATTATATTATTTTTTTATAAAAAAATCTTGAAAAAGCAATAAATAAATAAATAAACAAATAATTTTAAGTAGTTCAACTTTTAAACTTTTAAAAAAGTTATTAAACCAGTAGCAAACCACAAGCTATTTTAGAAGTTATTTTTTTTAATATATATCTAATAGATGATCAGATAATAATAATCACCTGTTTATATATTTAAAAATGATTGTCTTCCTAGATATATATTTAAAAATATTTTTTTTCTATGCCACATAAATACTGTTCAATTCAGAAAAATTAAGATCTAATTTAGAGTGAATTTAAACAATTAGTGTGACAACGTTGAATTGAATTCTTACATTTACACTAAATATAAACAGAAAACACACTGTTTTATATAACAAAAGCTGTGTGTCAAAAGCTGTGATAAACAACAGCAATTTACTAAATATTAATAGTAATGTAAATATATTAATATAGTATTGATAAAAAATAACATCTGCGCAGAGACTCAAGTGATTCAATCTAAACAAAGCGATTCACTAAAATGAATGCTTAATGAAAGAAAATCAGTGGATCATTTATTTTAATTACTGTAGTTAATTTAAATGAACTGTCCGAATTACCTGATTATCTTATTATTATTATTATTTTAATTATTATCTTAATTATTATAATATTATATATTATTTTAATTTCCCAACACTACATACAGTATGAGCACTGATTATTATCTTGAACACATTTGATTACTAGTAACATATAAAACACGTGACAACCTGCCACAGGTTCTTTCTTGTGTTTACAGACATGACGTCATGACGCAAAGAGGAACGACATAAACCAGCGATTTCACGCCAAATCCGACCCAACAGCTCAAAATACGAATTATTTTTATAGGCTCACCAAAATGAATCGGGGTAAGGTAAGGGACATTGTTTTGAACACTAATTGTTTATGTACTTTATCAATAATGGCAATTTGTTCATTTTTAACCAAATAATCTTACATAGTGTAGCTTAAAGTAATGTTAACAAATGGAACCTTATTGTAAAATTTTATCAAAAATTCCCTTGTCCTTTTGAGAACAGTTCAACCTTTCATTTAAAATCTACCTTTGTCATACAGTTGACCCTTGCCCTAATGTATGCCAGTGATTTTGCTGTGTTCACTTGTTAACCCAACATTATTACAATAATATGATTATACTGGAATTTTAGTTTAGAGTTTATAATTCACATTAGTTATTCTAATTTAAGACAGTTTTGGTCTAGGTATAAAACTTTATTTATTTATTTACTTTTAATGTACTGTTGACTCAAAACCTACCTGAGATTGCCTTTGTGACAACTTCCTTGTGATAGTGTACAGTGCATACAGTGCCAATATTAAAGGGGTAGTTCACCCAAGGGATAGATCTCTCATCATTTACTAACTCTCATGCCATCCCAGATGTGTTTGACTTTCTTTCTTCTGCAGAATACAAACAAAGATTTATAGAGAATATCTCAGCTCTGTAGACAATGCAAGTGAATGGTGGCCAGAACTTTTATCACCAAAAATCACATAAATTCAGCATAAATGTAATCCATATGACTCCAGTGGTTGAATCCATGTCTTCTGAAGTGATATGATAGGTTTGGGTGAGAAACCCAAACAGGTGGTTGTGGTGTAGCAGATTAAAGCAGGTGGTGGTGGTGTAGTGGACTAAAGCACTGAACTGGTAAGTGGAAGGTTGTTGGTTCAATCCCCACAGCCACCACCATTGTGTCCTTGAGCAAGGTACTTAACTCCAGGTTGCTCCAGGGGGATTGTCCCTGTAATCAGGGCACTGTAAGTCGCTTTGGATAAAAGTGTCAGCCAAATGCATAAATGTAGAAACAGATTGATATTTAATTCATTTTTAATATAATCTTGAAACGATGCTGGAAACAGGCAGTGAAGAAGAGATGATGAAGTAGTGCGATGAACCCAAGTGCAGTTTATTTCCAAACGTGATAACCAGTAACCCTAACTATAAATGTGAACAAAACAAAACATAAGCATGGACTTAACTAAACATAACATGACATGACTTGACTATGGACTACCTTACATTAACACAATACCTGACACTAAACAATGGCAAACATGAGGGCTTAAATACATGGACATGGGTATCAGGTAAACAAGACAATCAATCACAAGACTAAACTATAAACAAGATAACAAGACTAAATTTAACTTAAACCAATGAAAAGACAAGACTAATAACAAAGTAATCAAACAATGAACCAATGAAAACAAGACACATGAACAGGGGAAACACATGAAAAGATCACATGAGGGAACAGGAAATCACATGACATGACAGGAACAGGAACTAAACTTGAAAATAAAAGACATGAAAACAAGAACAAAACACATAAACATGACATATCAACTCGGGCTTGGAGGCCATGGCGTGGAACTCGGGCTTGGCGGCCATGCCGTGGAACTCGGGCTTGGCGGCCATGATGTGGAGCAAAGTGGTGGAAGGTAGAGCCGTGGGAGGCTCAAGAGACGAAGCCGTGGCAGGCAGAGCTGTGGTAGGCTCGAGACTAAGAGTCCTGGATGACTGGGAAAAGACCTCAGTGGTCGTGAACATGAGCAGAGTCTTTGGAGTGACCTCCGTCATCGTGGGCATGGACTGAGACTCGGGAACGACCTCTGTGGTTGTGGGCATAGACAGAGATTCAGAAACGACCTCCGTGGTTGTGTACATGGGCAGAGACTCGGAGACGACCTCTGTGGTCGTAAACATGGGCAGAGACTCGGAAACGACCTCCGTGGTCGTGTACATGGGCAGAGACTTTGAAACAACCTCTGTGGTCGTGTACACGGGCAGAGACTCGGAGACGACCTCTGTGGTCGTGAACATGGGCAGAGACTTGGAAACGACCTCTGTGGTCGTGTATATGAGCAGAGACTCGGAGATGACCTCTGTGGTCGTGTACATGGGCAGAGACTTGGAAACGACCTCTGTGGTCGTGTACATGGGCAGAGACTCGGAGATGACCTATATGGTCGTGAACATGGGCTGAGACTTGAAAATGACCTCCGTGGTCGTGTACATGGGCAGAGACTTGGAAACGACCTCTGTGGTCATGTGCATGGGCAGAGACTCGGAGACGACCTCTGTGGTCGTGAACATGGGCTGAGACTTGGAAACGGAAGCCTTTCTCCTCCTCCTCCTCCGGGAGGCCGAAGTTGGCAACACAGGCTCTGGGATGGACGAGGCTGACAACGCTGGCTCTGGGACAGATGAGGCTGGCTACGCTGGCTCTGGGACGGACAAAGCTTCCAGCTCGCTGGCCGTGGGCGTTGACTCGTTGGCCATGGTGGCTGTGGGCGTTGGCTCATTGACCGTGGCAGGCATGGGCGTTGGCTAGTTGGCCGTCTCCCCTAAGGTGAATGGTGAACCACCCATCAGTAGGGCAAGGTCGATATACCAAGCAAGGCCATTGGCACACCGACCATCAGGCATCAATGAGGAAATCGGCTCATTGAGCCCAAAACTGAAAAAGTCCTTGAGGGCCACCTCATTAAAATCCACCCTGCAGGCCAGAGCGCAGAATTCATCCATATACTCCTCCAGGGAACTACTCCCCTGGCGTAGACGAAGGAGCTGAACTACTGGGTTCATTATGGGCGGTCAGGTATTCTGTAACGATGCTGGAAACAGGCAGTGATGAAGAGACGATGAAGTAGTGTGATGAACCCAAGTGCAGTTTATTTCCAAATGTGATAACCAGTAACCCTAACTATAAATGTGAACAAAACAAAACATAAACATGGACTTGACTTAAATATGACTTGACTTGACTTGACTTAACTTGACTTGACTTCTTCACTTCACTTCACTTCACTTCACTTCACTTCACTTCACTTCACTATGGACTACGTTACATTAACACAATACCTGACACTAGACAATGGCAAACATGAGGACTTAAATACATGGACATGGGTAACAGGTAAACAAGACAACCAATCACAAGACTAAACTATAAACAAGATAACAAGACTAAATTAACTTAAACCAATGAAAAGACAAGACTAATAACAAAGTAATCAAACAATGAACCAATGAAAACAAGACACATGAACAGGGGAAACACATGACAAGATCACATGAGGGAACAGGAAATCACATGACATCACAGGAACAGGAACTAAACTTGAAAATAAAAGACATGAAAACAAGAACAAAACACATAAACATGACAAATCTCCACTTTCACTTCTTTTTTTAGTTTTTTTGGCAATTTGCATTAGTGCAAATCGCCACCTACTGGTCGGGGCTGGTCAAAGGTGGAGATATATAGTTAAAAGGACTTAAATATTGAACTGTTTCTCACCCACACTTATCATATCGCTTCAGAAGATGAGGATTTAACCACTGGAGTTATATATATTACTTTTATGCTGCCTTTATGTGACTTATGGAACTTCAAAGGTCTGGCCACCATTCACTTGCATTGGATGGACCTACAGAGCTGTGATAGTCTTCTAAAAATCATTATTTGTGTTTTGCAGAAGAAAGAAAGTCATACACACATCTTGGATGGCATGAGGGTGAGTAAGTGATGAGAGAATTTTCATTTTTGGGTGAACTATCCCTTTAAAGATCAAGGTCAGTTTATTTATAGAGCACAATTAAAAACAACATCAGTTGACCAATGTGCTGTACAACAATTTCAAGTAAAATATATAAAAACATACACAAAATAGCAAACTTACAACATAAAACTAGGGCTGTCAAATGATTAAAAATTTTAATCACAATTAACAGCATGTTTTCTTGTAGTTAATCACGATTAATCGCAATATCTCATGAGTGGACTAAATATCCTTCATTCAGGTGTATTTATTGTTTTTCAGTCATTTAAACACAACCTACCCTACCAACAGAGTTGGTACAACAGAAAATGAACACAGCACAATTCAAAATATGAAAAATAAAAATACAGTATTATGACACCACGTCAGGGTTCGGGTGTGGAAATGAGGAGACGGGGAGCAATGACATGCTTCAGGTCAGGCTTTTTATTCTCTTGTTTTTCTTTTGTAAAAAGCGTAGGTACTTTTTGTTGCTTTTCACTCAGTCAGTAATTCATGCTCAACATAAACATACATTTCTTCAAAACACTCGTTAGATCATAAACAATCTGTAGATCACACGCCAATGCTGTACACTCATTCTCTCTCTCCCTTCTCTGGCATGTTCAACTGTTTATAAGGGCTCTCTCTGCTATCACTGTAATGAGAAACAGCTATTAGAAATCATGTCAACCAGCTTGACGAGCCACACCACTCCTCCTCTGCCGCAAACAGACACACAACCACGCCCCCATCACCACATACCCCAACCGCCCGACTCAGGCCAGAGCAGCATCCGGCCTGCCGGATGGGCCCCATTTCTGGAGAGAAAGTCAGCCACAGCCATCTGCGCCCCTGGTCTGTGGATTACCTCAAATTTGAATGGCTGAAGTGCCAGGTACCAACGGGTGATCTGAGCATTGGTATCCTTCATGTGGTGGAGCCACTGGATTGGGGCGTGATCTGAACAGAGGGTGAAGGCCCTCCCCAGCAGGTAGTAGCGGAGAGTGAGTATGGCCCACTTGATCACTAGACACTTCTTCTCCACGGTGCTGTACTTAGTTTCCCTCAGCGAGAGTTTATGGCTAACAGCACCGGTCGCTCCTCCACCTCCACCTTCTGAGAAAGCACTTCCCCCAGCCCCCTGTCAGATGCATCCATCTGTAAAATAAATGGGAGAGAAAAGTTTGGAGCATGTAAGAGTGGTCCCCCACAAATTGCAGATTTTATGTTGGCACGGCTCCGTCCAGTGGACCGGATCGGGAGCCCCCTTTCTAGTAAGATCAGTCAGGGGGCAGGTGATGACAGAGTAACTAGGCATAAACCTTCGGTAGTAGCCCGCCAGCCCCAGAAACTGTCTCACCTCATTTTTGGTCTTGGGCCTTGGGCAGGCTGTGATCGCTGTGGTTTTGTTAACTTGGGAACGCACCTGCCCATGACCCAAGTGGAACCCCAGATACAGAACTTGCCTCACCTGCCCAATTGCAGACTTTTTCGGGTTGGCCATGAGCCCCACCCATCTCAATGACCCGCAGCGACCTGGAACTTAGTGGGTGCCCTGAACAAACCGAACAGAAAAGGCACAAATTGGTGTAAGCTGAACGGTGTGGAAAAGTTTTCTCTTCGTTAATTCTAGTGTCGAATAAAATTGAGCTGCGCCCAACTGATCGAGCAATTCGTCAGTCTGGGGCATTGGATACGCATAATATTTTTATGTGTTCAGGAAGGTGATAGGGGCGGCTACGAACCACCACCCCCGGGTTGGTCTCAATGTGGTGCTGTACAGTCGGCTTTGATGTTCCTAAGCTTGGAGCAAATTCCCCTGTGTTAGTTGACCCAAAGTGTGGAGTTTTGCTCTAAGATCAAGAACGTACTGAATTAATTTTTTGCTGTTTGAAGGCCCCTCCTTCCAAGTTTCTCATATGACGTCGAGCATGCCACACGGCCGACACCCATACATCAGCTCAAATGGGGAAAAACCTGTGGGGGCTTGTGGGACCTCTCAAACTGCAAATAATAGGGGTTTGAGCCATTTATTCCAATTTCTAGCATCCTCGTGTACGAACTTACGAATCATAATTTTCAATAATTTTTAATAAATTGTTCCACCAACCCATCTGTTTGTGGGTGGTAAACACTTGTACGAATCAAATGAATACCTGATCATTTGTATAATTTGACATAAATGTAGTGCCTTGATCAGTAAGGATTTCTTTTGGAATCCCCACTTGGGAGAATATTCTGAAGAGTGCCTCCACAACACTACATGGTGAGATGTTGCGCAGGGGCACTGCTTCTGGATATTGCGTTGCATAGTCCACCATATCTAATGCAAAGCGATGTCAGTGTACGGTCCATTCTAATGGCCCAATGAGGTCCATACCATTTCTTTCAAAGGGTACCTAGATTAGCAGTAGAGGGCGCAATGGTGCTTTTGGGGTGGCGGTGGATTCACCAACTGACATTCACAGCACAGCGCACAGCACCTTTGCCATTATCCGGTTAAGTGTTCTTTCCTGTCCTAAATGGCCAGCCATTGGATTACAGTGAGCCACCTGGAAGAGAGCTTCCCGACGGCTCTGTGGGACTAATGACTGGGTTGTATTTTCTTTTGTTTGAGTGTCCTGCATCACTCGATACAACCTATCTTTGATAATTGAAAAATAAAGGTATGCGAGCACGACGTTAGGCTGGAGTTGTTGACCATCGATTACTCTCACTTGGTCAAATGCGTGTTAGAGGGACTCGTCATTTGATTGCTCTAGAGGGAAATCCCCTTCAGGGAACTCCCTGAGCGTGGGGACTCCCTCCTATGTGTCATTTTGACGCAGAGCAGATGTAGACGGCCCTGACACCGCCTCCCCAGCCATAGCATTGCATGTCGCACACCAAGGCATTATTTCACCAGACCCATTCGAACATATTTCCCCTAACAAACATATTTCCCCTAACAAATTTTTGAAATCATGCCAATTCATCCCCAAATTAGTGGATAGGTGAGGCGGGAATTAACCACAGCCTCCACTCTATGTTTTCTCCCCCTGAATAGTACCTCAATGGTAACCATCGGATATGTGTGAATATCCCCATCCACAAACCACACCTTCACTTGACTATTTGTTCTCAATGCCGTGTCTTGTACCAAATGTTGGTGGATGGATATTTGAGAACAGCCAGAATCCACCAAAGCTTGATATGTATCCCCCTGGGTACTCAGCGGTATCCAATACACCCCAGCTTGATCGGGGGCGGTCTGTGGAGCGTCGGGAATCTGGACCAGCATACCCACCTCCACTATGGGGCAACAGTCCTGGAAATGCCCTGGATCCCCGCAGCTCCAACAGATCTATTCAGGCCCCCCTCCTACACCCGTGGGACCAGACTTGCCAACCTAGGAGGGATAGCAGAGAGAGGCAGAGTTAGCGGGGGGGGGGGGAGATGGGGGAGACCCCCTTAAGTGGGGAGGAAACCTGGGCACAGGACTGCCCAGCCTCCTGGGGGTAGGAACGGGACAGAAACAGAAGGGGCAGAAGTGGGGTTTGGGGTTAGAGAAGAAGACAGTGAAAGAGACTCCGGTTCACTGGTTCCTGGAAACGATTTCATGTAGTGCTTGGCCAGATGGATCGCTTCCTCGGTGACGCCAGACGGCGGCATTGGACACACTCGGCCATACCACAGGGCAGCTGGATGATGAACTGATCCGGTACCACCTTGTCCATGATGTCTTGGGCGCCACGGGGTTCCCCCGCCAGCAACCATTTCAGGCAGGCATCCCGGAGCTGTGCAAAGGCGAATGGGTGGCTGTGTTTGCCCAGCTTCAGGGTGCGGAAGCGCTGTCGGCTCTGTTTGGGGGTCCGGCCAACCCACTGCAGAATGGCTTTCTTCAAGTCAGCGTAGACGAGGAGGTTGGCTGCAGGGAGCTGTTGGGCCACAAGCTAAAACAGAACTCAGTGCGTCAAAGTAAACTACAGTCTGTCGGAATTAAAAAATTGCAGTACGGGTGTACCGCAGGGCTGTGTTAGCTCTCCAGTCCTCTTTACACTTTACACGAATGAGTGCTCAAACAGGCACTCCCAAAATTATATTCTTAAATATTCAGATGATAATGCAATATTAAGTTTATTAAACAAACATGATAGCACTTCTGTTTATCATTCTGAAATTGAGGCATTTGTTGGTTGATGTGATACCAATTATTTACATTTAAATACAAACAAAATGAAGGAGATTATCTTTGATCTTAGAAGCATTGGTGACCATAGCCCTGTATTCATACATAGCCAGGAAATTTTTCAAGTGCAGTCCTTCAAGTATCTCTGAGTCTATATACAGTTGCAATCAAAATTATTCACCCCCCTGACCAGCAATACATTCTGGTGATGTGAATTAAAACACATCAACTAAAACCTCAGTAAACAAAGTAAGATTTTAATACACATTTGAGTGATTCTGAGAACAAAGGGTTCAGTTTACCCAAATTTTAAAATAAAAAATATCTAATTCTCTCCACAAATGTCATGTCAAAAATATTCAACCCCCAAAGTCAATAATTTGTGGAGCATCCTTTATCCTCAATAACAGCAAATAAATGTTTCAGGTAAGTGTTCTCAGGCTTCGGACACCTCTCTATTAGAATTTTTACACATTTCTCATAAGCAAAAGCTTCCAGCTCATTGACATTCTTTGGTTTCTGTGCTGCCACTGCTTCCTTGAAATCCCAACAAAGGTTTGCAATGGGATTTTAATGATGGACTGACTGAAAGGGCAATTTAAGGACATTCCATGACCTATCCCTGAACCAGATTTTGGACAACTTGTATGTAACCTTGGTGTTATTATCTTGCTGGAAAATCCAGTGATCACCGAGCTTCAATTTACACACTGAAGGCATCACATTTTTCATGCCAAAATGGCCTGATACCTGAAAGAATCCATGGTGTCAGTCACATAGTCAGGATAGCCATTTGCTGCAGCCGCAAAACAACCCCATAACAGGACTGACCCACCTCCATGCTGTGGGGGTGGTGTCGTTCTTGTCATCACCTTGTCATCTTACTCCGACGTACTGCTGACCCATGGGTCTAAAACTCATTTTCAGTTTAGTGTCATACATCTATAAAACCTTCTTCCAGGACTCCACAGGTCTTTCCTAATTACTTCTTGAATATTCAAGTCAACATTTTCCTTGGTGAAGTTTTGCTTTTTTCCACACCCCAAGAAGGTTGCTGTTGTATCATATTTAAAAAATGTATGAATGGTGCTGTCAACTTTGTCTATTGGAAATTGAAGTGCCTTGGAAATGTACTTTTAGCCATGACCTTTCCTGTGTAATGAAATAATCTCCTCTATTAGCTTTTGAGACAGATTATTTTTAATTGCATTTTTTGCATAGAAATACATTTTTGCTTACAACGCTAAACTTAAATTTTAAAACTTAAATAAGTGCCATTGCAGATTGATGACTTAATTTTGTTTTAAAACAATTACTTGTGTAGCCTTACATATTTAAGAAACAGCTACATGCAGTAGGGGTTGAATAATTATGACATGGTTGTATTTTTAAAAAATCCTGCTATTTAGAAATATTAGGTCATTTATTCACACTATGACTTTGAATGTGTCACTCAACTGATATAGATGTAAAGTTTTAAAATTCTAGGTCATCAGAAAAGCTTACGTTTGTAAATCCTTACCGTCTTGGGGGGGTTGAATAATTTCGATTGGAACTGTAGATAGTTCGCTCACTTGGGATGTAGTCGACTTTATCAAAGACTGTATTTTTTTGCGTCGACTACGATATTATGGGGTGAACAACAAAATCCTTCTGCTTTTTTACCAAGCTATATTAGAGAGTGTTATCAGTTATGGTTTAACCACATGGTATGGAAACCTTACTGTGAAATCAAAATCAAGACTGACGCACCTGTCGCATATTGCAATGAAACTGACAGGACAGAAGGACTATTATAGTATCCAGTTTCTGTATGAACAGTGTATGTCAAGGGAAGCTAGGAGAATTTTAAATGATCCATCTCACATTCTTTTTGTTAATTATGAATTGTTACCTTCGGGCAGGAATTTTAGAACCCTTCGGTGTAAACTGAACAGATTTAAAAATTAATTTGTACCTTTTTCTATTTGTTAAATGATGCCAAATGATTTAGATTTAGATGATTTAGTGGTTGAATTTGTATGTATTTATTGATAGATATATTTTTTATGATTGATGGATATGTATGTTGTGTTGAACTGTTGTGTATTTGATGTACCCATTGTATTGTTATTTTATTATCTTTTTCGGGTGATGCTGAAATGTAGAAATGTTGCCTATTGAGTCCACCCCAAGTTTCCCCCAATGGGGACAATAAAGTATATAAAAAGTACATTCCATTCAATTTCAAGCTGCACTTCCCCAGAGAGTAACGGCAACAGTCGGGCTGCCCACTGGTCAGTCGGCAATTCCCACATCTCGGCCATCTTCTCGAAGAGATCGAGATAGACTTCGAGACCATCGGCCGGCCCCATTTTCACAAGGGTGACCGGCTGGAAGGTTCGAGGTGAGCTCTGGGGCCACCACAGCAACCCCCTCGTGTCTGATCAGGCTACGGAACGCCTGTCGTTCCTCCAACCGCAGCTCGACGAGGGCCTGATGCTGGTTCTGCTGGATGCTGGCAGGGGTCATAATCACCTTGCCCAGTGGTGAGGACTCCATGACAACGTATCTCCTCGAATTTCTCCTGGGTTTCGGCACCAGTGTGACACCACATCAGGGTTTGGGTGTGGAAATGAGAAGACAGGGAGCAGTGACACGCTTCAGATCAGGCTTTTTATTCTCTTGTTTTTCTTTTGTGTACAGCGTAGGTACTTTTTGTTGCTTTTCACTCTCAACATAATTATAAATTTCTTCAAAACACTCGTTAGATCATAAACACTCTGTAGATCACACGCCAGCGCTGTACACTCATTCTCTCTCTCTCTACAAGTAGAATTCAAAGTAATTTAGTGTAATACCTGAATTAACAGAGCTTCAAATGTGCATTCTTAGAGATGAGATGAGTGGATTTTTTCTAATTTATCCGGCAAACTTTTTTCCATTACTGGACATGTTGGCCAACACTAAAACTCTGGTGCACAGTGTAAGGGAGGTGTTCAAATGGCCACTGCAGTCATGTTACGAGCACTATCTAACCATGTTTTTTGTGTGCTTACTTCATTCTAAATGTTCCCCTACTACATTGATAAAATGCATGGCACAAGTCTCAGCATAATGTCTCCCACCATCTGCTTTCACGATGGTCAATGCATGGTTTATTAAAGGGGTTGTATAAGGACGTGCGTTAATGGCATTAAAAAAATAGTGGTGTTAAAGGAATATTGCATTAATGCAATATTAATGTGTTTACTATGACAGCTCTACATAAAACATGAGACAACACAGTGTATCAGCGTTGATTATAAGCTAAGGAAAAGAGATATGTTTTTAACTTAAATTTAAAATTGTGTACTGTTGGGGCAGTTCTAATAAGAGCAGGCAGAGTATTCCAGAGCTTGGGTGCAGCTACAGCAAAAGCACGGTCACCTCTTAGTTTCAATCTAGATTTTGGGACAGTAAGTAATCTCTGGTTGGAGGACCTAAGAGATCTCACTGTTCATACAATAAATCAGAGAGGTAAGATGATGCTAATCCATTTACGGATTTAAAAACAAGGAGTAACACTTTAAAATCAATTCTGTAATAGATCGACAACCAGTGCAGAGAAACTAAAATAAGGGTGATGTGTTCACATTTCCGAACACCAGTCAAAAGCCTTGCAGCAGCATTCTGAACCGTTTGCAACTGAGCAAGAGATGATTGGCTAATTCCCACATAAAGAGAATTACAGTAGTCAAGCCTTGAAGAAATGAAAGCATGAATCACCCTTTCAAAATTCTTAAAAGAAAGAAATGACTTCACTTTGGCAGAAACTAGATTTGACAACAGAGTTAATCTGTTTGTCAAATTTAAGAGCACTGTCAAATAAAACACCCAGATTTTTCACACATGGTTTAACATAAGGAGACAGGTCACCAAAGTTAAGATTAGGTGTTTTAAGGGATTCAGAAGGCCCAACACAGTAATTTCAGTTTTACTGAAATTTACTTTTACACGGATTCTAGAATGTTAGTGCAGATAGAATTAAACAAACTAAGGTGCCCTTTGGCACTCAAGTCAAGTGTTGAGAGATCAAGAGATTGAGAATCTCATTGAATGCTGCCGAAAAATCACCACTGGTAGTTGATGTAATCATACGAGACCAGCGAACAGGCATATAAGGTTTGGCAGTACGAGATAAAAGGGGCACAGTAAAAATAATGAGCTTATGATCAGAGATACCATAGTCACATATTTCAATGTCACAGACAGATAAGCCATGTGAAAACACTAGATCAGGTGTGTGTCCTTGTATATGGGTTGGAGCTTTCACCAGTTGAACTAAATCAAATGAGTCAATAAGGCTAAAAAATTATTTGGCCAAAGAATTTGATGGACAGCAAACATGGACATTAAAATCCCCAAGAATTAACAATCTATCAAAATTAGGAATGATTCCCCCTAGAAAGTCAGAGAACTCATTGATAGAATGTTTTTGAAATTTCGGTGGTTGATAAATCACTGCGATCACCAATGGGTTGCCCAGTTCCAGTACAAACAGTTGAAGTTCAAAGCTACAGTAGACATCAGTCATTAGAATCCGGCAATAGAAGCTGTGTTTAAAAATAGAAGCCAGCCCTCCACCCCAACCCAAGGAGAATTGAAAAATTTACAATCAGAGGGTACAAGTTTAGAAAACGGGCTTAAATCCCCTGCGGTAAACCAAGTTTCAGTGATAAATAAAAAATCCATGCCATGAGAGGTAAAAAGTTAATTAAGAATAAACGTCTTGTTTACCACTGATATGGCGCTGATCAAAGCCATCCTTATCTGCAATGAGTCCTCGGTCGGCTGTGATGCCCGGCACAGCAAGCGGTGATGGTGCGTACACACTCCACCTCAGCGGAGACGAGGTGAACGATGCAAAGGTAGCTGATCTGAAGAGTCTGGAACAATAGGTATATTCCACTGGTGTGCTGGTTCTAGTTAATGCCTTAAGATAAGGTGGTTGCAGTCTGTTTCCTGTGCAAGGGAGCCTAAGCGGGGTTGACACTCCCGTTGAGACGCTAGGAGAGACATAAGCTTGACGGCAAAACCTCCCTGTCTTCCTCGTCTTTTGTGGCACTTCCTCCCAGGTATGCAACATGACAAGTGGCACAGACATGCAGGTATGGATGACAGGAGGGGAGGGGGAGCGTACTGTGAACCTCTCTGAACCCGATAAAACAACTCATCAGTAGTGATTTGAATGTTCAGAACCATTTGACGATCATATACCACAAGCGGCTAAACATTTTGAGTTATAAAAAACTTAAAAATATTAAAACAAACAAACTGGGGAACACGCTGGACAGTAGATGGTAGACACACCGGCACCATCTTAATGCATCATTCAATGCACAGAAGACTTGTCAAGAAGGCTTGTCAAGAATTGAAAATAAAACATGGACTTTCGTGCAGAGAAAATTGCTAATCTATCGGCATGCTGGCTTACATTCAAGTATTAGGGCTAGATGTATCACAATGTTTTGTTCTCAACTTAGCCTCAAATACCCATTTCCCAGTATCAGCCCAGATGAATGCACTCTAATCCCTGAACAGCTCAATGGTATTCTGGAATTAACAAAGACAAACAGGTGTGGATCCGTAAATATATATATACAGTGCATCCGGAAAGTATTCACAGCACTTCACTTTTTCCACATTTTGTTATGTTACAGCCTTTTTCCAAAATGGATTAAAGTCATTATTTTCCTCAAAATTCTACAAACAATACCCCATAATGACAACGTGAAAGAAGTTTGTTTGAAATCTTTGCAAATTTATTTAAAAACCACACACACACACACACACACACACACACACACACACACACACACACACACACACGTACATAAGTATTCACAGCCTTTGCTCAATACTTTGTTGAAGCACCTTTGGCACCAATTACAGCCTCAAGTCTTTTTGAGTATGATGCTACAAGCTTGGCACACCTATTTTTGGCCAGTTTCTCCCATTCTTCTTTGCAGGACCTCTCAAGCTCCATCAGGTTGGATGGGGAGCGTCGGTGCACAGCCATTTTCAGATCTCTCTAGAGATGTTCAATCGGGTTCAAGTCTGGGCTCTGGCTGGGCCACTCAAGTACATTCACAGAGTTGTCCCGTAGCCACTCCTTTGTTATCTTGGCTGTGTGCTTAGGGTCGTTGTCCTGTTGGAAGATGAACCTTCGCCCCAGTCTGAGGTCCAGAGCGCTCTGTAGCAGGTTTTCATCAAGGATGTCTCTGTACATTGCTGCATTCATCTTTCCCTCGATCCTGACTAATCTCCCAGTTCCTGCCGCTGAAAAACATCCCCACAGCATGATGCTGCCACCACCATGCTTCACTCTAGGGATGGTATTGGCCAGGTAATGAGCGGTGCCTGGTTTCCTCCAGACATGGCGCTTGCCATTCAGGCCAAAAAGACCAGAGAATTTTGTTTCTCATGGTCTGAGAGTCCTTCAGGTGCCTTTTGGCAAACACCAGGCAGGCTGTCATGTGCCTTTTACTGAGGAGTGGCTTCCGTCTGGCCACTCTACCATACAGGCCTGATTGGTGGAGTGCTGCAGAGATGGTTGTTCTTCTGGAAGGTTCTCCTCTCTCCACAGAGAAACACTGGAGCTCTGTCAGAGTGACCATCGGGTTCTTGGTCACCTCCCTGACTAAGGCCCTTCTCCCCCGATCGCTCAGTTTGGCCGGGCGGCCAACTCTAGGAAGAGTCCTGGTGGTTCCAAACTTCTTCCATTTAAGGTTGATGGAGGCCACTGTGCTCATTGGGACCTTCAATGCTGCAGAAATTTTTCTGTACCCTTCCCCATATCTGTGCCTTAATACAATCCTGTCTCGGAGGTCTACAGACAATTCCTTGGACTTCATGGCTTGGTTTGTCCTCTGACATGCACTGTTAACAGTTGGACCTTATATAGACAGGTGTGTGCCTTTCCAAATCATGTCCAATCAACTGAATTTATCACAGGTGGACTCCAATCAAGTTGTAGAAACATCTCAAGGATGATCAGCGGAAACAAGATGCACCTGAGCTCAATTTTGAGTGCCATGGCAAAGGCTGTGAATACTTATGTACATATGATTTTTTTTTTTTTTTTCATTTTTTATTTGTAATAAATTTGCAAAGATTTCAAACAAACTTCTTTCATGTTGTCATTATGGGGTATTGTTTGTAGAATTTTGAGGAAAATAATGAATTTAATCCATTTTGGAATTTACATTTACATTTACATTTATTCATTTGGCAAATGCTTTTATCCAAAGCGACTTACAAGAGAGGAAAACATAAGCGAATCATCTTAGGAGACAGCGGTATGAAAAGTGCTGTATTACAAAGTATCACTAGCATCATAATAGTATTCAAAGTAGAATAAAGTGCAACAGAATTTATTTATTTATTTATTTATTTTTTTTAATGACTGGTTAAGTGCTCATAAATAAGTCTGTAACAAGTGCTCATCAATAAGGCTGTAACATAACAAAATGTGGAAAAAGTGAAGCGCTGTGAATACTTTCTGGATGCACTGTATATATATATATATATATATATATATATATATATATATATATATATATATATATATATATATATATATATATGACCACTGCAATTCAAGACCTCCTCTTTCCATATGACAAAATGACAATCTTTACCTGAACATCTGATGGACTCTCCAATCATCTCCTCATCTCATAACAGAGCAGAAATGACTGGAAGTGTAATGAAGTAGACACATTGAGCTGGCCTGAAATCTCAGCTGATTAATTGTAGTTCATCCATGTAAAACAGTTCCTGTTTGAAGTGGGTAAATTCATATATTAATAATAAATATGTGAAATATGCTGCAGTCAGATTTCCAGGCAGTTTGACAGGTTTTGGAGCAGTATTAAAACTTGGCATGTGGAACCTGGCTGCTAGATTTGATACTGGAACTAACTGGAGAGCAAGGCCATAACCACAATATACACTGAGGGGGAAATGTAATCCCTCCAATAATCAGATATGGCCATATTGAATTGAAAGAATGTGGTTATTTGGCTAGCTTTTGAAGTAGCCTTTTAGAAAATGGACATGATGATGTCTTAGAAAATGATCTATAAACACAAAGTAAGAGTGTTATCACCCTCAGATTAAAACTAGATCAAGGTAAGAAAAAGTGGCTTTTCTGTTTTTAGGTTTTGGTAAGGACAATGTGGTGTGTTAATTTGATGTTATTGTAAACTGGTATATGTCTCATCACTGTCACAACTGCTATGCTGAACGGAACTGCACCCAATAATTTCACACACCATTGCATTTGTGTATATGGCTGTGTGACAATAAAGTGATTTGATTTGATTTGATTTGAATGTCATATATTTTTAATGCAAATACTGCATTTTTTGTAAATAATTTACAATCAATTTGAGCTTTTCTAACTTATTTGTTTTTGAATAATTAATGCTGATGTTTGGACGGCATCTCCTAAGTGTCTTCTTTCAAAAGAGACCAGGGTTCCTGAACTGCAACTATTGTATTTTGAGCATGTCAGAACTGTGCTAAAAAATAAATAAAAATGAGCCACCAGTTAAAGGAGTTGTTCACCTAAAAATGGAAATTTCTGTAATTTACTCACCCTTATGTTATTCCAAACCCATGTGCTTTCACTTTTTTTTTTTAACAAAAAAAAAAAAAAACAACAAAAAAAAACTTTATATTGAGCAGGAGCTGTCAAGTTTCAGAAAGGACAAATACTATAAGCAGTAGTAAAGGTGCAGTATAAAGACACCATAAAAGTAGTTCATTTGACTTGTGCACGATATTATACATTTTCTGGGGCCATAAAGCAGCTTTAAGTTGTTTGGACTACTTTTGTGGTATTTTTTGTTCTCTTTGGACTAGACAGGAATGTTTTTTATTTTTTATTTTTTTATTTTTTTATTTTTTTATGGAAAAGAGCATCGTTAGGATTCTTGAAGAAACAGTTGTGTTAATATTCCACTGAAACACGCACGCACGCAAGCACATGCACACACACACACATTAAGAGTGAACAACTTCAATAATTTTGTGTATTTTTTTGCTAGCCAGCTAACACAATCATGTCATTTTACAGATGAAAAGAAATTCAAATTATATTCGTCTATTTTTAAGACAAGAAAGGTAAGCTGAATGAAAAAGGCAAATTACTAGGAGACACAGTGGTTAAAAAAAAAAAAAAAAAAAAAAAACCGTACATTTTAAAACCAAAAATTATCAAATGTTGGGCCATTATCACATTTAAACCCTTTATTCAGAAAAGTAACGGGACCAAAAGAGATCAATTATTATTATTTAAAGGACCAAAGAGGACCCTGTTGTACATTAAACTGGTGTTGAGCATGTAGAATTCAATGAAGCTGTCAGCTGAGGACATGTGAGGCATCTATTTCTCTAACAAGAGACTCTGATGTACTTATCTTCTTGTTAGTTGTACATCTGGCCTTCCACATCTCTTTCTGTTCTCGTTAGAGCCAGTTGTCCTTTGTCTTTGAAGACTGTAGTGTATACCATTGTATGAAATCTTCAGTTTTTTGGCAATTTCAAGCATTGTATAGCCTTCCTTCCTTAAAACAATGATTGACTGACAAGTTTCTAGAGAAAGCTGTTTCTTTTTTGCCATTTTTGACCTAATATTGACCTTAAGACATGCCAGTCTATTGCATACTGTGGCAACTCAAAAACAAATACAAAGACGTTGTTAAGCTACAAACAAACCAAATAGATTTCAACTGTGTTTGGTATAATGGCAAGTGATTTTCTAGTTCCAAATTAGCAAATTTGCATGATTACTCAAGGATAAAGTGTTGGAGTGATGGCTGCTGGAAATGGGGCCTGTCTAGATTTGATCAAAAATGACTTTTTTCAAATAGCGATGGTGCTGTTTTTTTACATCAGTAATGTCCCGACTATACTTTGTGATTAGTTGAATGCCACTTTGGTGAATTAAAGTTCCAATTTTTTTTCCGAAACAGCAAAATCTGTACATTATTCCAAACTTTTGGCTGGCAGTGTGTGTGTGTGTGTGTGTGTGTGTGTGTGTGTGTGTGTGTGTGTATATATATATATATATATATATATATAATTTTTTATTTATTTATTTATTTTTTTTCATGAAACCAACGACCAAAGGGTTTATCACAGTAAGTTTTTGAAATGGCACTTCCTGTTGCCTGAAAAAAATTAGGCTTCTCTCTTTTTAGTAGAACACTTTGATTCTGAAGTAGTTGTAGTAGTAAAGTGAATGGGGAAACAATGTCAACTCAAGCAGATGAAACAAAGAGATCTTAGTGCAAATCCATGCACAATGTGAATACTTCTTGGTTCTTTTTCACTCAAGTCACTTTTGGGTCAAATGACAGAGATGTTCTATTGAAGAGAACTCGCGTTAACACCCACTCTTTCCATTGGGTGCTGACTCAGGGCAAAATTACTTAGTTTGGAATACAATATGCATTTCTTGCAAGATCTTGCACAACATCTGGAGCATGAGAGGTGATGTTTTAATTTGTATTTTTATTATTTTAGTCCTTATTTAAGCAACAGCAACATGAGATGTTAAATGTTTACCATATCATAGTTAAGTATTGCACTAGCCAAAAGGTCATGGGTTCAATTTCTAAGAAACACAAATACTAATCAAATGTATACTTGAAATGTTAGTTAGGTTGGATAAACACATCTGCCAAAAGCATAAATATATAATTTACACTGCTGTCCCTTAATTTTTTTTGAAAAATGCTGAAATCCAAATAAAAGCAGTTTAATTTCATTCATTCAAATAAAGTCAATTTGATTGAGCCAACATAATTCAGTTAAATTTGGTCAGATCAATTAATAAATAAATAGATTTGTCAAACTTAATTAATTTTCTTATGTTAGTCCAATTTGATCTATTTTATTAATCATTAGTACATGCCAAGTTAGCAAGTGCAAGGACAGTGAAACTGCAGCACTGTCAATTTGATAGCAACTGTTTAAAGAGCAAAGCAGCACCAGAATCAAACATCACAAGTGCCAATCTTCACCACGATTGTAACCCCCAAAACTCCAACCTAACAGACACTCTTTTTAAAAACCAATATAACAGAACATTAAACATTGAAAAAATCTCCTCATATTCTCATCTTGCTCAAAAAGGCATAAAATAACACTTAATTTCAACATTTGTTCACCCCATCCATTTTCATGCAAAGCATACTGGGAAATGGAAATCCCCTGCCCAGTTTCTTCTATGCTTCAAAATGTATTTATGCAGTCCCAACTCAAATGAATTAAGTTAAACTTAAATCTTAAAATGTAACTTAATTGAATGGAATGAGATCAAGTTGTGACAAAATGTTCTAGAATTATGTTGCTTTAGTTTATTTTAATTAAGTAAACTGAACAACCTGCAAAAAAAAAAATTATATATATATATATATATATATATATTAAGTGCAATAGCAACATATCCAGCCCGAACAAAATTCGTTGTTTCTCAGCTGAACCCTTAAAGTGTTAGTTCACCCAAAAAATGAAAATGATCTCATGATTTACTCACCCTGTTGCCATCCCAGATGTGTATGACTTTCTTCTGCTTGATACAAATTAAGATTTTTAGAAAATATTTCAGCTCTGTTGGTCCTTACAATGCAAGTGAATGGGTGCCAAAATTTTGAAGTTCCAAAATCCACATAAACGGAGCATAAATGTAATCCATACAACTCCAGTGGTTAAATCCATGTGTCCAGACACGGTATGATTGGTGTGGGTGAGAAACAGATCAATATTTAAAGTCAGCATGAAACGGAAGTTGGGATCGACTTTTCTTCCCTATTGTGACATATATCTGAGTGAAACGGTTTCTCGAACGAGAATAAAATTTAGGGTGGGACTTGATTTTGTCCATCGGGAATTTATTGGATCGTTGCAAACTAAATGGAGGCAGATCTTAATGCAAGTTTGCAGTCAGTTGTGGAGGATTTCTCTCCACCTGACACACCACCTGCACCCTCCCTTGAATAACTTTTTATTGAGGAGGAGGACGAGAACAAGGACGATCAACAGCAGCTAAATTTCCCCAAAGGAATCAGTCCATATTTATTTGAGCCACTACCTACTGCAAACTGAGAGAGTGACGAGGCGGCTGATGGTCAAATTCACACTCGAGGGCATCTTGATGTGTCCCAAGGGTACCGCTTCTTTCCTAAATCTATAGTTATTGGTCTTAACTGCCGTAACAATAAACATTACTGTTTTTGATTAAAGATTACGAGGGCATATCTTTTTTTTTTTTTTTTTTTTTTTTTTAAAGAATGATGCGCACGGATAAATCATTTATAATAAACACTGCAACATTCCATGAAAACAAAAATTAAAAGAATTGTCAGTTTTGATTTTATTGTAACTTTAAGTCATTTTTTATCATAAATTCTCCTCCCTGACCAGTAGGGGGTGATATGCATGAAAAATGTGAATCATTAAAAACAGAAGAACAAAGTGAAAGTGAAGGTACCTACTGTAAATATTGATCTGTTTCTCACCCAAACCTATCATATCGCTTTAGATGATATATGGATTTAACCATTAGAGTCATCTGGAGTACATTTATGTTGCCCTTACTAGAATTTTGGAGCTTCAAAATGTTGGTACCCATTCACTTGCATTGTATGGACCAACATCCATCCATCTTCTATAGCCACTTGTCCAATATAGGGTCACAGGTAGTGCTGGAGCCTATCCCAGCTGTCTTGGGCTGAAGGCAGGGAAACACCTTGGACAGGTGGCCAGTCCATCACAGAGCAACACACACAGACATACACATTCACACTCTCACTTACAGGCAATTTAGGGTCTACAATTAACTTAACCTGCATGCCTTTTGGACTGTGGGGGAAACGAGAGCACCCAGAGGAAACCCACGTGAACACAGGAAGAACTTGCAAACTCCACACAGAAAGGCCCAGTTGAGCCAGGACTCGAACCTGGGATCTGTGAGGTGACAGTGATACCCACTGAGCCACCGTGCCACTATGGACCAATAGAGCTGAGATATTCTTTTAAAAATCTTCATTTGTGTTCAGCAGATGAAAGAAAGTCGTACACATCTGTGAAAGCGAGGAAATGATGAGAGAATGAAATTTTTTTACTTTAATTGTAAGAAATACTTCCTCAATAATAACCTTTTTTCTTTCTTTTTTTTTTTTTTTTTTTGTTCAGAAAATCTTTCTTAAATGATACCATAAGTACACGAAGCCGCCTATTTTCTTGAGAATGTCAAACATACATGGACTTGAATAAGCTTATTTGAAATCCAGTGTCACGGCACTGGACATTTGCAATTATACCCTTGCAATACAATGTGATGATGTGTTAATGGAGATGGAGCTGTCTAGAAAACTTTGTGTAAATACACTGTGATTATCAAAGGTTATAAAATGCTTACAGATAGAGAAAAAATGGGAGAAATAGCTGATCAAACAGAACGGGAAAATGAAAGTGGTTATCAGAGGTAAACTGTTTGATGTTTAAAAATAAATCATAATGGGAAACGGTGATGTGCAATCAAACAGGGGAGGAAATTGCCCTCAACGGTTCTGTCAGTGCCCTTGGTCTCCAACTTTTTGAGTAAAAGTCATTCATTACTTGATAAATTCATTTCTATCTCAATCTTACTTCAAATTTCCTGCTTGCCAGTAATTTTCAAAGCTATATTGTTAATCATTTGTATTTAATATTTGCCTGCAAGAGAAAATTTCACAAATCTAAAAAGTCCTCCGCAATATTAATCAATGTACAGTAGTAGAAATTGTCAGATCAATTGATTGGGGGACTGATACAGCACCACATAAACTAACCATAAAGACATGAACTGAAGGCAAATAAATTAAAAGAAGCAACTACCAAAGTTATATGTAAACTCAAATTAAATTTATCACACGGCTATAAATCTTTCTTATCAAATTTATCAAGATGCTCCACATTTACTGTGTTCACACGACTCTCACAGGACTGCTAATATAGGGATTGAACAGCTTTAAACATATACGTATACACTGAATGAGAGATTGTGAAAGCAGCAAAAATTATATTTGTTTGAGACTAAAATTTGTGTATGGTGCACAATTTCTAAAAAATCACTTTAAAAATATCCCTTGTAAATCAAATAAAGGCTTTGCCTATACAGTATATAGACAATCAAAAATGTATTTATTTTAAAATATATCTGCATTTTTCAGTTGTGTTGTTGTATAGAAGTAGTACACAGTAATCATCAGGGGTGGATAATGACTAGTGATAATCCAATTTTCTTTTAGAGCACATTTGAAACACTTTTGCTGAGCAGGCGCTGTTCCTAAAGAGACAGCATACCATGTTAGCGCTTGTTATAACATATGAATATAAACTCAATGTAAATACTGCAAATTATGAATACAAAAACAAACATGTAACAAAATGTGTGATAAATGTGTAAACTTGCATATATTTAAAGGGACAATAATACATTATTAAATATTTTAACTTCATCGAACACTTTAAATATTGAAGAATTTAACAAATAGTTTCCTACAGCATCTATGGATGGGTTTAGTGAAATCCATGGACTGCACCAGATTTGCCAGTTCTTGCTGTGAGATCTTACCCCACTCTTCCAACAAGGCACTTGCAAGTTCCCTAGCCCTCACCCTCCGATCCAACAGGTCCCTGACGTGCTCAATGGGATTGAGATCCGGGCTCTTCACTGGCAATGGCAGAACACTGACATTCCTGTCTTGCCGGAAATCGTGCACAGAACGAACAGTATGGCTGGTGGCATTGTCATGCTAGAGGGTCATGTCAGGATGAGCCTGCAGGAAGGGTACCACATGAGGGAGGAGGATGTCTTCCCTGTAACGCACAGCAATGAGATTGCCTGCAATGACAACAAGCTCAGTCCGATGATGCTGAGATCCACCGCCTCAGACCATGAATGACCCTCCACCCCCAAATTGATCCCGCTCCAGAGTACAGGCCTCGGTGTAACGCTCATTCCTTCGATGATAAACGCGAGTCCGACCATCACCCCTGGTGAGACAAAACCGCAACTCGTCAGTGAAGAGCACTTTTTGCCAGTCCTGTCTGGTCCAGCAAAGGTGGGTTTGTGCCCACAGGCGACATTGTTGCCAGTGATGTCTGGTAAGGACCTGCTTTACAACAGGCCTACAAACCCTCAGTCAAGCCTCTCTCAGTCTATTGCAGACAGTCTGAGCACTGATGGAGGGATTGTGTGTTCCTGGTGTAACTCGGGCAGTTGTTATTGCCATCCTATACCTGTCCCGCAGGTGTGATATTCAGATGTACCGATCCTGTGCAGGTGTTGTTACATGTTGTCTGCCACTGCAAGGACGATTAGCTGTCCTTCCTGTCTCCCTGTAGCACTGTCTTAGGCATCTCACAGTATGGACATTGCAATTTATTGCCCTGGCCACATCTGCAGTGCTCATGACTCTATGCAGCATGCATAAGGCACTTTCACACAGATGAGCAGGAACCCTGGGCATCTTTCATTTGGTGTTTTTCAGAGTTAGTAGTAAGGTCTCTTTAGTGTCCTAAGTTTTTATAACTGTGACCTTAATTGCCTACGTCTGTAAGCTGTTAGTGTCTTAACGAACGTTCCACAGGTGCATGTTCATTAATTGTTTATGGTTCATTGAACAAGCATGGAAAACATTGTTTAAACCTTTACAATAAAGATCTGTAAAGTTATTTTGATTTTTACAAAATTATCTTTAAAATACAGTGTCCTGAAAAAGGGACGTTTCTTTTTTTGCTGAGTTTAGTATTAGTATAAAATAGTAACAATTATTTGTTGATGCCCACTGAAGTAAATCATACAAGTCATAATGTACAGCTAAGGCAAAAAAAAAAAAAAATTTCATAGCACAAGTTAAATGTTATAAATAAATGTAAAATCTGTAGCTGACATGAAGTTTTACACAGTGGCAACACCATGATACCATATGCAATTTTCTGACATCATATTATTGCTAGAATAAAGAATCTGTACATTTAAAAAAAGTTAAAATGTGATTAAAATGATTTCCAATCATGTATCTGTAGAAGGTTGCAATGCAGTGTACACATTGAAACATTTTGTTCATAAATGTAACAGCGCCAAATAATAAAATAAATACCTGTCATAACCAATAAAATCTGATTATACCGTTGTTTGTGTGTGTGTGTGTGTATATATATATATATATATATATATATATATATATATATATATATATATATATATAAACAAAAAACAAATATACACACTGCTTTATTGCTTATGTTTAAAGGCTATTTGATGGAACTGTATATTACAAACTTTCAATTTTTTAAGCTACATCCAACAAACTCTGCAAAGAGTTTAGGCAGTTCTGGCTCGCACTGCTGTGTCTATTCTTACTCATCTGAAATATGGGGTGCATTCTATTCAGAAGTGATCATCCCTATACCCTTCAAAGACTTCACCCTCCACTTTGACAACTTTGGAGGGCTGAAAGGTGTGGGGCTCAAAAATAGTGGTCATTTTATTTGATTGGAAATTCAGTTTGGAACGAACCTACAGCTTGCCTACCATTATTATTACTCCTTACCAAGTGCCCTGCAAAAGCATAATTTTTGCTTTCAAAGTGGCCAAAAATCCCCAAGACTACATTACATTGACAGAATGTTCAAATGAGCTGAGTTTGTTTTGAAATGCTCATGCTTTGTTTCTGACTGTAAGACCTGTAATGTTTTTTTTTTATTTTATTTTTTTTACTTCAAGCGTTTAAAACTATTTTAAACTTTCAGACAAGGTTTGTCTCAACAAACTTTATGTATCTAGTTTAATCAATACATTTCCACACACTTTTGTAAAATATAAAAAAATAAAATATCAATGTTATATTTTCCCAACCACCTATAAGCCAAGCTATTTGTTTGTAATGGGGAAAAACATGCACATATAGCATGTTTAGAGAACACCCTGGGATTTCTCTATATAAATGTATGGCATTACAATTCAGCACATCAAATATTTCTTTTTATTTTTTTCTTTCTTTCTTTCTTTATTTATTTTTTAAATAAATCAGTTATTATCATGTTTTTTATACACAAAAAACTATACTGACGTTTGCTGTCTCAAGAGGTTATAGTAAAATGGCATCATAATAGCTTGTAAAGTAAAACAATGAAATCTTTATAATGACAGAGCAAGCTGCAAATGTAAAGTAACTAGCTGTCCACACTTTAAATATATCTTCTAAAATTTTATGTCAGTATTTTCAAAGCTTGTTTATTATTATTATTATTATTGCAATGGGCATGGATGTAATGTAATGATGATTAAGAGATATACCTCAAAACCCTGTTGTATCACATTTTATACACAAATTTTCAACACGATTTTTGTATTAAATAATGTACAAAAAAGTTAGCACACTTGCTTTCAGTAAATACTCAATTTAAAATATAAGTAGCAATATAAACGTTATTGTTACTTTTACTCTATCAAAATCAGAAAATATTTCACATCAAAATGATTAGTGCATCACAACACGAAGGCAGCCATTTTGGAAATGAAATTACAATGTCTTCCACTTCCAGAAGAGCACGGAAACTTTCACCAGGAGGCAGTAGACATCTAGTACATTGCATATAACAGTTTTTTTTAGCAAAGTTTTGATCATGTTGATTATGTAAAGGCTTTATAAGTCATGTATCAAACATGATACGAGAGTTGTTAAAGAGTGGCTCAAAAAAAAATTTAAATAATTAGAAACAGGGGCCCTATAAGATGACTGGGGACCCTCACAGTCACAGGGCCCTATTGAAGGGGCCTTGTCTAGGCTTTGAGGCCCACATATTTAAGCAGATATAAACATTTTTTTTTTTAAAGTTGATAGGCCATGAGACCTTGCAGCCCATCAACACTTGTATTACAGACCCACCTACATTTACACACTTCTTCCAATGTGATTAGCTTGTGCATTAGCTCACCAAAGTATTAGACTTTTGACTCGAGGCACTGAAGCATGTGAGACAAAAGTGTCAAAGAAGCAACACAAAATTGTGTTTGATTCAGAAAATTAGCTTTTCGTGTTGCATTTGCTTTTAGGACACTATTGGTTAGGTTTGGCTGCTGGTTTAGGGCCATGGTTTTCAAACTGGAAGGCGCACTTCCCCACGGGGGTGCCAGAGCATATCAGGGGATGCGCAGAGATTGATAATAAATTCACCAAGTAAAATCAAAACATACATAAATACTATAAAAATTTATTGTGAAGATAAATTATATTTATAGCTTAACAGACCATAGTCCAGCTTAATAGACCGTAGCTCTACAGCGTTATAATACTGTTAATGTCGTGAACGCATGCATATCATGTGAGAGCGCATCCTTGTACAGGTTGCATGAGTGCGAATCTCTCCGCTCACATGTGGACTTCCTAGGCTCTCGCTCAAAACTGGACATGTGCTCTCAAACATGCACTGCTCTATGAAATGTCCTTGAGAGCACGTGTGTGACAATGCGCACTCAAAACGGCTTACTGTCTAAGAAAACCCCTGGTTTAGGTAAGGATATCTGTTTTGTGTAACTCTCATTTGCTTTTAGGACACTATTGACCATGTTTAGGTTAAAGTTTTAGGTTAGGGAGACATGTTTTACACACTAAAACCCAATAAAATCTAACATAAACCTTATAAACCTTGTCTGATTACGATACCAATTCACTCCCTTTTGGAGGCCCATACTGGACATTTCACTTGGAAACGGCAGAAAATGTATAATGAAGCACGCAATTTCGTTTTGCAAAAATGTTACCATGGTCACTTAATTTTCATTAGATCAAACTGGATAATCAGGTTTTGAAAAAACTTGTGAGGTCCATGCCAGCTCGAGTACATACTGTCATTAAAGCAAAAAGGGGACATAATAAATTCAAATCCTGAGAAATTCACATTTTTTCAAATAAATAAAAAAATAATTATTGTAAATTAGACAAATGCCAAGTGGACATTTGAACCCCGCTGTAAATTCAATATTTGCCAATTTGACTGCTCTGCAATGGGTGACTATCTCAGTTATGTTGGTGTGTGCATGTGTAACTTGCTGAGTTAATTCCAATTAGAGACTCCTTAGGTGGAAAAAATCTACACTGAACATCATAAAATGATTTTGACAAACCAGTGGCAAAACAAACAAACAAACAAACAAAAAAGACTGGTGTAAGTTGAGCTTGATAAAATCATTTATTGTGCTCCAGAAGATTAAATCCTATTTAAGCAGAAAGAAAGACAAAATGACAAATAATCTACATCACAACAACCCTCTGTAGCTCTCATAAACAGCCATTTTGAACTTCTTTTAAGGTCAGCCAGTAAAAATTAAACACATAATGAAATTTGGTTGCTGTTTGTAAGAAAACGGCCCTCAGTCTTGCATTACATTCAGTTACAAGGCTCATCCTGGCATGTATGTGAGTAAATGTGTGTGTGTGTGTGTGTGTGTGTGTGTGTGTGTGTGTGTGTGTGTGTGTGTGTGTGTGTAAAACATGATGAGCAGTGGCAATTTCCCTAATTTCAGATGAATTCCAGATCTCTCCTTGGTACATGTGCCTTCACAAGACGATTCCTCAGAGCGCCCCACCGGTGTACAGATCATTAAATTTTAATGTTGTTCAAACGAGCTTCCTTTGGAGGGGGACACATTGGCAGGTAGACTTTGCATATGCATGCCTGCAGATATGGACTGGCATACAGAGCAGCGATGCTCTCTCTATACAGTTGTCATAGGTTATAGTAGAACAGAGAGGAGTGGCCCAAAGGAGTCTGTGTTCTGAATGGGAACATGTTGTTAGGAACGGTGTGTGTCACAGGTTGATCAGTAGAGGATCAGCACATTTCTTTCATCCTTATTCCCTTCCTTGGCTTCCCTCATTAGTTCTCTACCACTAGCTAGTCACCAAGGCTCAGGTATTCATTCCCATTCCTCATTGTTTTACTCAACAACTATGAATTAATTACCTTAAGATGTAAAAGGCTGTACTGCTACCAACATAGCTTATAGTGTCCAGGGTTTCCACTCCATTTGCAGAAGAATTTCTATGACTTTTCCAGTTGTTCATGATTATTGATTAAGGGTTTTTTTACTTATTTTTTTTAGTAATTTTATACTGTAGAGATTACACTCAAAAAGAGCAATTTCTAGCCGAATAAATACTGTAAAGCTGAACCTAATTAGACCCATTTAAATTTACTATAAATATGACTTTAACATTTTAATGATTTTCATGACTTCTCCAAGCCTGAAAAATCACAAATTTAAAACTCCCTTATATTTTCAGGTTTTCCTTGGCCACGGGAACCCTGACTGTCTGAGAAAACTCATACTTTTGCCATTACACCATGTCTTAACCAGGTGCAACCAGGTGTCCTCACTGAAAGTGAAAATGCTGTGTGATGCAAAACAATAACAAATCAGATCATATTTGATGTTTAATATTCAGGTATGTGGAGCGGGATTTTGGATCAGTGAGATTTCATATTTTACCCGGCACGGTGCGACAGGATAAGAAACCAAGCAAGCAACAAATTGTCCTGTCGCTCCTTGTGATTGCTGGTTAGGAGAATAACTCAGCTTTTAAAAACTCCATAAGTGACTACCCACAGAAAGGGTACAAACTGGTAACATCCCTCTTGGACTTTTCTCTCGATAATCTTGATTTTTGGGTCTTGGTTCTTGATTCTCTTCTCTGGCTTTAAGCTGTATGATCAAGGGCCTCTTAAGATCAGAAGGCCCCATAATACACACCAGGGGCCCTTCTGTCTTTAGTCTGGGATTCATTGGTATTGATCATTAACATGTAGTATGCAACAAGGTTTTCAAAAATAGAAAAAAATACTCAAAAACAACCAAAAATGAGGACTTGAATGCCACATGGACAAAACTGGCAATTACAGAGAGATTTGCAGGTGAAACTGGCTTGTCAAACTTTCAGCAATGAGGCTACTGAGTGGCAGCCACTCTTTCAGCATTGATCTCTAGGTAAGAACTGACAAATTTCCTTTCTGATTTCTGTCTGTCGCCTTTAATTGTTCTTTCTGTTTCTCTTTTGCACACATTCTCCATTTATCTTCTCATTAATGTTCTCTTTCTTGTTTTTCTTTTCTATAGCTAGCTTTCAGCACTATGATCAAGGGGTTCTTACGATTAGAAGGGCCCCTGATACACTCTTTAATCAGGGGCCCTCCTGTCTTCAGTGTGGGATTCATTGGTGTTGCTCATTCAGGAGAATCATAGAAAGTTCTGGATGAGGAGGAGATACCAGCGCAAGAACAGCAGCGCAACCAGTCAGACTCCAGAGTGCTGAAGTCGAACCAAATAAATCCCTGCATTGGTAAATAGTCGTTCGCATCTGCGTGATGGACTGCCTCATAAAGCACAGCAAAGTAAATAATGAGAATCAAACAGTACAGGTAATAAATTCTCTAAGGTAACATGGTTTGACTATTAGCAAGAGGTGAAAAATAAAAAAGTAAAAAAATAAAACAATGATTATAGCTGAGGCCAATGAGCAAATAAAAAATTACATAACATTTCCCACACTTGGGAGCTCAAACAACAAGTGATTCACCACTATTAAAAAGTTTTACCAACACACATGTACAAAACTAATCCTTATAACCAGGTTCACTCAAACTACTTGCAAATGCAATCTATTTAGCTCATCCCAAACCCTTCCCACCACCAGCTCCAATCAGAACCCACCGTGTCCACCCATGTCAGCATATTCCAATTGCTGTAAGCCAATCAGAGCAGTATTTCCATAAACAAATCCAAATAGGGAAGAAAATTATTCTTTTTTTGTGTGTTTTAAATAAGGACTTAATCAGCAGAACAGCCACCAAGCAGATAAATTGTCATGCGCATCGTGCTAAAAATATCCAGCCTCCCTTTGTGTCCACCAGTTTTCAGTATAGACAGCACTTGTGTGATGAAGCTGTATCTGCCAGGAAGCCAATAAATTTCCCGCTACGCTCTTGAGGCAGATTCCTCAGTATCAATGCCCCAAGACAGGGCTTAAAGAGCATGGGTGCTTTGTGTACATATCTAGATATGTAAATAGTTCCTATACAATAAAACTGTTCCCCCAAAAATAAACTGACAAAAAGAATTCAAAGACATTCAGTGAATGTCTCAATTGTGCATATTCTTGAGGATTTCTCGTTCTCTCTTTTTTCCCATTATTGAAGTATTTTGTATCTTACAATGCCTCCACCAGGAGGAGAATGCATGCCTAAATAAAGCAGCATCTCCCCTCTGCACTGAAGAGAGTAATCTACAATCCAGTGCCTCGGGAAAACAATATGTTTTCTATTGTTCACAAAGGGCCTCCCACACGTCATCTCCTCTGTGCTTCCATTGTTTCCTCTCCGGGTCACTGTATCAAACCATTCCTCAAAGAATCCCAGACTGATAGTTGTTTCCAGGAAATGGCCCTGTTTTTGTCACAAATACAAGAAGTAAAAAAACATCTCTGTATGTATTTCATTAAATCAGAAATTGGTTTGCACATTTGCATCTGTTTTTGTTCTCACATTTAATATAAAACCATAGTTTTGCTATCGAGGAAAGAAGAAAAAAAAAGTACTTTTATTTCCTGTTCCTATGAACACTAGGAGTAAAGATATTCCTCACTCAGTGCTGCCCTCTCTGTCTGTACACTCATACTCCACATCTGCAGGAGTGTATGTGTGTGTGTGTATGTTTGTGTTTGAGTGTGAGAAAGTGTGTTGCTATACTCTCGTGGTGGAGTGTGAATGAGGGTGTGGATGGGGTAGGGTGTTATTTTGTCCACTGGAGTAACTGTTGAAGGGGTGTAAAGAGTTGAGGCCTGGCATGCTGTTGGGTATCATAGTGATGGTGTTTGGTGTCATGAGCGGGATGTCGTCTGGCGAACGTCGCATGGCGAGTGTGTAATCCGGGGGGCAGGCAGTTCTCAGGACCACCTCGTGTGGGTGCATAGCCTCTCTGCATTCCCGCTCGAGATCGCTGTGTTTCATTTGTAGAGACATGATCTCCTCCTCTTGCGTATGGGGTAGCTCATTGGCAGTGGTCCTCTGTGGGCTGCATCGTCGGTGAACCTCGTGCCTCCGTTTGTCTTTCTTGTAATAGAGTGCTGCAAATGCCAAAATGTTGAGGAACAGTAACGAAGCACCCACGGCGATGGTGACACTCAGCTCTGTGGAGTAGTCCCGCTGGTCCACCAGAAAGGGCTGGTTCTGGTTCTGGTTGTGGCTATCCTGTGTTTCAGTGGGGAAAGGTGTGGGGTAGGGTCTCTTGGTGCTGACCGGGATCTTCTTTGGTGTTCGTGGAGTGACCTCGGGTGGAGGTAGCTTAGTGGTGGTGGAAATTATCTGGGTGACCTCATTAAGACTGTGGAGATGAGGGACCAGCTCTAGCCATAGGTTGACCTTATTAGCACGGTAATGTTCCTTGATACGGGGCTTCAAGCCAATGTGCAGGTACAGCTGGTCCTTCTGGTTGTAACGTGTCCAGGCCACTTCCTCAAAGCGGTTAGGCTTGGTGTGGATGAACTTGGTGTCCTGTGGAACAGGCTGGTTGGGGTCACTGCAAGGGAAAGAGAGATTTCAGTACGAGGGAAACACCCCGAACCAAAGATAATTTCTTCCCTTAGAATTGGTGAGGAAAATAAGCCTCTCGCAAGTGAGCTTCACATAAATATTACACAACACATTACTGACATCGTACTGTATCTTAAGGGGGTGCATAGAGACCGCTAATATTCTCTCAGTGCTCATTACTGTCTCCTGACAATTGCACCTGCCTGAGAGAAAAAGTCTGATGGAAGAACCTATGCATTTGCACACAAATTGATTTGTTGTCCTCCCATGAGAGCATAATACATCCAAGCATACATTTCATCATTCAAACTGCCGCAATGTCATATAAACAATAAACTCACTTTAAATGATCATCAGCATAACTTTAATCACTGCATTACACCTAAATTGAAGCAAACTAAATTGTTGTTGCATTAAATGTAGCATAACCTTGGGAATCTTAACAAGTATTTCTGAATGAAAGTGTGTTAACAAACAATATAATAATTTTTAAAACTTAGGAAACCTGTGGCACAGTTTCCTGGCAACAACTGGGTATTGTGCAGTAATCAATATCAAACTAACAACAAAATATACTTTTTAAAAAAAATATTTCAATCCCAATGCCTTTCCAGTTTCCTAACTGATAGCCATATTGTTTAAGCCAAGGCTAATTTCTAACAAATGATGCCCTGTTGCCTAGAGACTTACCCAGTCTTTGCAAAGTTGGTCCAGTATGTCATTACTACTGCGCTAAGCATCACATCATTTTTGGAAAAGTTGCAAGGAAAGAGCTCAGTTGGACCAATCATGGGCAGCCCAAACACATAGGGGATCTCATCACCATGTGCTGCATCAGCCCAGGGTGGCACCTGCTCTGTCTGGCAGTGATGATAGAAGGCGTAGAAGTAAGTAGGGGAGCCAAAGCTGGAGTGGAGGTCTGCCGTGGCCACTGCTGGAGCCACCCACTGATGATCTGTGAACAGTGCCAGCAGGGTCTTTCTCCTGGTCTCTGGGTTGTGACGGTCAGCCCAGTCAGTGTACATAAACTTAATCGTCTCCCGCAGAATGTCCTTCCCATCTGGGTAGCCATATAAATCATCAACAAAACTTGACACAGCATAGTCAAAATCATTGGCTTGGACACCATTCTCATTGTCCACAATTAGTTCCACAAACTTCAGCCCCTCGCCTTGGTTGACGCCCAGCATGATGTCATAGTTGAGGAACTCCCCTTGTTCCATGAGGATTTGAGGGTCATCAGGGATGACATCACCATCAATGACGGGTCCAAAGGCGATGTGGTAGCGTGCAGGCTGAATGTCTTGCTCCACTAGCTCTTTGTAGTGTTTTTTCTGTAGGCACTCTACCATCTCCATTGTATCTTTGAGGTTGCACCCCACCTTCTTTGCCAGCATGCGGGCATACTTGGCAGGCTGAAAGCTGACAGCCCAGCTGGACAACGCTGTGCCACTTTGTGCTATGGCCCTTTGGAAAAGACCTGTAATAGGTGAAACAAGAGAGAATCAACAAAGAGACACAACTGCATAATACAGGAGTCCAAAAGGCTGTGACCACTAATTTACTAATTTACTAGTTGACTTGAAACGTTTTCACGAATTTCAGAATTTATTTGTATTTGGTATGTTTTTCTTTGTAAAACTGCTTCAAAATCCAAAATGTTGTTTGTTTCAGTGTTTAAATTAATTAAATTACATTTCCATTAAAAAAAAAAAACATCCCGTTATTTTCAATGTGGTCTCAGACTTTTGAACACGGTGAATATGTGTAGACAGGAAGTGCTACTCAATATACAAGCTGGAGCACATAAACAATCAGTTCAGCAAATGTTAAACTGCTTGAGAGCAAAGGCCATGCAATTCATGGAAATGCTGATGGGCTTGACTTTGTACACAGAGCTGAGAAAAAAAAAATCATGAAACTGTCATGACTTGTCATGAATGTGTGTATGTGTGTGTGTGTGTGAGAGAGAGAGAGAGAGAGAGAGAGAGAGAGAGAGAGAGAGAGAGAGAGAGAGAGAGAGAGAAATAAAGATAGAAAGTGCAAGAGAGAGGAACATTTAGTTATTCTGTTACCATGACAACCCCTGGGAGATCAGTCTTAGCAGTGCAGTTATGAGCAAAAATATGTCCTTACTAAAAAATCTATAAAAACACACATGGAAATGAAATGGAGGTAAGGGGATATCTCAGATCGCATTTCAACGTAACAGTAAAACTGTTGAATATCATGAATGAAGAATACACTGCTAAAACATTTGAAATATATGAAAATTATTCAAGATTAAGCAGTGCACGGTTTCCCTTACAAAAATGAAGAGTTTTGCGGCAAGTTTAGGTTTTTTGTAAGGATTGCCTTAGGGCAAAGCATTCACTTGGAACACTCCAGTCTCTTCCAAAGGTGTCTCTGGGTTTATTTGAATGATATTGACAACCTTAAAGCAGGTATGTGCCAGTAGACCTCTTCACAATGCAATCTTCCAAACAGAGAGACTGAAAATGGAATTGATGTGTTTACCCTTGTTCATGCCAATGGAAGGTGAATGCTTTATATGGACAGTATGCTCATGGCATGCCCGTTGACATGTATGGACTCAACTAAATAAAGATGAGAGATGCGAAGCAACCTAGGGAAATTTAATTTCCATATACAAGGGATATCAGGTCATGAGTTAGCATGCCAGAGGATGACAACAGACCTCAGTTAATGCTAGGCCGATGAAGGAACTGCAGCGGGACTTTTTTGCAACCTTTAAATTTTTTTGTATTAGGCACATGGGCTCTGTAAATCTTAAACTTCGTGCTCCATGAAATGATGATTTAGGGTAATCAGGGAAGTTTTTTTGTAACAAGTTAAAGTGTGTTCACACTAACAGCGATTAAGTTGCTGGAGCTCGCTTAGTCTCTGTGCTGTTGGTCTGTGCTAGTAGTCTGCACTCCCATTGGTTGTCGCTGCACCACGTCACTGATCCTTATTATAACATTGATCTCTGCTCATCCTTGTTGTGTCACCAGTGGTCAAAGATGTTCATCTCGTTGGAACTCAATAACTCTTATTGAAAAAGAATGACTTCAGGTCACTTTGTCGATGCAAATCGCTGCTAATATGGAACGCCCCTTTACTGCTCAGCGCAGCAGTATTGTAAACAAATATGACCATATTAATAGCTAGTTTACACACTCGGTTTTCCATAATTAAGGCTGTAAATCGGATGAATGGTTTTCAAATACGTGCAGTGGACATTGGACAGTTTAACACAAAGATGAACTTTCACCATTTCAGAAGACAAGACATTTAAAATGAGCTAAAACACAAACAGCTGTAGCATGCAGACAAAACAAGGGTCAAAAGTTAAAACCTATGCATTGTACCTTTGGTTGAATTGCTCCAACGGTTACCTTCAGAATAATGGGACAGAGTGAGGAGGTTGACACATGAGGCACCGGCCCCAGAGCCAAAAACAGTAATGCGTAAAGGGTCACCCCCAAAGAAAGCAATGTTTTCACTTGTCCAGCGCAGAGCCTGGATTTGATCGAGAAGTCCATAGTTTCCCTTGGCTGCCTGGTCTCCTGTGCTCAAAAAACCTGCAAATGGAAGAAAGAATCAACCGAGTATTCTTTACATCACTGTGCTTATGTAAAGCCTTAAACAAGATGTGAGGAATTTAAATATTTAACAATATTTAGCAATATTAAGCCCCCCCAAACAATCTTTTACCATCCATAAAATGTTATGACCACACTTGTTTACCTCATGACAGTTTATATAAACAGCCTTTTATGATTGTTTATTTCTTGGGATTCACACTCTGCCTGACCTCTCCTGACAGACAAAATACCAAATACCAGTCTATTACCTTTTCTTCTTCTTCTTCCTTTTTTTTTTTTTTTTTTTGCTAAGTGCAGCCTCATTATTTGGGCTATTGTAGCACTATTTTTTCACAAAGGAAAAAAAGTAAATCAAGCTGGATGCATTGAAATAAACATTCTAAATAAGAACGTGCAGCAAACATGGACCAATCAGCTGTGAGCTCAAGGTTACACTTGAGCAATGGTTAAATGGGTGACTATGCTGTATTCCTAAAAATGCAATTCACACAAACCATTGACTTGAATACACCTCTTCTATGATGAAAATGTTTCAATTGCTGAGTTTAAAGTCATATATATATATATATATATATATATATATATATATATATATATATATATATATATTTAATTTTTTTTTAAATTTTTATTTTTTATATTTTTTTTACTGTCTCTGGACACCACATGACATTTTTTACTTTAAGCCCCAGAAAAAAAAAAAAAAAACATAAATAAAAAAAAAAAAAAAAAAATATAGAATTTAAAGTAAAAAATGTCATGTGGTGTCCAGAGAGAGTAAAAAAAATTTTTTTTTAAAAATTCAGTCTCATTAAAAGCTGAAATTCCTGAAAAAATGTTGGCATGGCTAGTGCAGAATAATCTTTTATTGTTATTTCTTAAAAAAATAAGCAGTGAAACAATTGTATTTTAAAATATGATTAAAAATGCTTTTGTCCACCAAATCAAAGTCATTGGGTGTAACCAAAATGTAGGTAATTATCTTGTTGTTTATGTTGACCATAAAAACCATAAAATAGAGCGAACACCTTTAGACCCTCAAGACTGAGCATGAAGTTTTAAAAAATATCTGATATTTATTTTGACATTTTTATGAAAAGGTACATTTTGTTCATGTAGTGTAACCCTTAAAAAAAACTTCTTAATATTTTTGACTCAAAAATTCATAATATTTATTTTAAAAAATCTTGATCTTGAAAAATGTGTTTGAAAATGTTTGGAAATTAATGATTAAGTTGTTTATACTCTCATGTATTCAAGGTGCAAATAAAGTATTATAATACTTTTTACTTAATGGTTAACCCACATGACAATTTAAAGGTTTTTTTGTAGAAAATGCTATAAAGGTTTTTTTAAAAATTATGAAACCAAATTGGACACAAAGATTAAATATCTAAGACAAGTGTTTTAAACTAGACTTTTAAAAGATTTCTCATTATACACCTTGTACAACCTTATTTGTAAATTACCTATAAGTATTTAGGGAGAGTTGTATTTGCTGTAATAAAGCAATTATGATATTATTAGTACATTATGATATTAAATGCTGCCAGGAGACATCACAGAATAAGTGCAATAGCTCACATATGAGGGCTCAAATGGCTATTCCCATTCGTCGACAGCCTCCATTTACCTGGGAGTGCCCACGCTCAAAACAGTTCTGGTGGAATGTGAGGACCCACTTTAACGACGATCTGTGGGTGAAGCACTTTTGACTAACCAGGGCTACGTTCCATTGTCAGGCCTTTCGTTCGTTGAGCCAATCACATCAAGCTCTCACACCTATAACATCCGACGAGCGTATTGCCATCGCACTATACAAATGGTCATGACACATCATCGCTCATGCGAATAAGCTGTTTCCATCACTTTAATGCGCATTTTAACCAGGGTTGGGGAGTAATGGAATACATGTAACGGGAATATGTATTTAAAATACAAAATATAAGTAACTGTATTCCACTACAGTTACAATTTAAATTGTTGGTAATTAGAATACAGTTACATTCAAAAAGTATTTTGATTACTGAAGAGATTACTTTGCATTTTATTGTCATTTGTTTCATTTAATATTTAGTTCTTTCAGATGGAAAACATTTATACATATAAATGATGCGATCCAAAGTGCATTTGAACAGCGGTGAAACACTTTCTTATGAAGTGTTACATTCATACGAGCAGACAGATAAGTAAGTTTGAAGTAAGTCTGGAGCAGAAGAAATAGAAATAAAGCTTGTGTAAATTGTCAGCATTATGCTAAGCTAAAATGCTATTTCTAGCCATTTTACATGCATATGTTACCAGGCACGATCATATTTTTTATCAAGAAAATTCACGTTGGATCATAATTTATTTTTTTCTTGTAAGAACTTTGATATTAGGGCAAAAATTTTATTCTTGATTATAATTTTTGTATTGGTTTCCTGTAAAAATATCTAAAAATCCTTCATAAGATATTTAGGTTTTTCAGAGAATGTAATTAAACATGTATTTTGTCCTACTGTACTGGCAGAGTTTTTATAATCAAAACAAGTGAAAAAATCTACCAGTGCTGAAGAAGAAATCCAAAGTATTTAGAATACATTACTGACCTTGAATAATCTAACGGAATATGTTACAAATAACATTTTCATATATTCTATAATCTGTAGTGGAATACATTTCAAAAGTATCCCTCCCAACCCTGATTTTAACAAATGCGAAACTCTAGAAAATCCACCTCCTCCTAGCGCATTACATTTTATCTGAATTTTGAGAGTTTATTCGCATATAGAGCATTTCCATTCAGGATATTTCTTATGCACATTTTCAAAATGTGCATAAAAAATAGTTGGATCGAAATGCAGTATTGATGGATAGGATAATAAAATGGCTGGATTTGCTCTGCAGCATGTCAGAAATAGAACAGGATTTTCGTCAACTGTCAGCAATGCAGCTTTTAATACCAAAAGTATTGATACAAAATTGATAGTACATTAAAAATGTACTACTCCCAATATTTGTGTGGGTTATGCATTTGTTTTTGTTTTTTTGTTTTTTTTTAACATTTAATAGATTATTGCGACATCATCTGAGCTACATGCTAATGCCAAACACTACTGAAATCTCACTCGTGAGCAATATTTTTATGCTGCACAGAGCTGATGCCTATGTAGAGCATTCAGAAAATGGTCACTTGGCAATTTACCTTAGAAATACTATATACAACAAGGCTACGTTTTGGTTCCTAAGTTCTCAAGTTTTAGTTCTAAACTCGAAACTACATTAATATACATTGCCCTTCTTTGTTTCACATTAACCCTGCTTGTCTTCAATAAATCAATAAATAAATAAATAAATAAAAATTTTGATATAGAAATGCAACCAGTGTTGTATAAAGTATCCATTTGTCATACTTGAATAAAAGTAAAGATGCCTTCATGGAAATTGACTCAAGTAAAAGTTAAAGAAGCTCATGAGAAAATGGCTTAAGTACGAAAGTAACTGATATTAAATTTACTTAAGTATCAAAAGTACAAGTAAATTGCATGAATTATGTAACAGTTCATTAAACCCATGGCAACTTATTTCAATGGTGGTGCTCATCATTTACTCACCATCATGTCATCCCAGATGTGTATGACTTTCTTTCATCTGCAGAACACATACATAGATTTTTAGAAGAATATTTCAGCTCTATAGGTCAATTCAATGCAAGTGAATGGTGGCCAGACATTTCAAGATACAAATAGCACTTTAAGGGAGCATAAAATTATCCATACTACTACAGTGGTTAAATCCATGTCCTCTGAAGTTATTCAGTTGGTTTTGGGTGAGAACAAACTAAACTGTAACTAATTTTCACTGTATATCTTGCCATTGCAATCTCTAGGCACGATCATGATTTCAAGCTTGATTTCACTTTCTAGAGCTTGACGCATGTGCAGAGCCCTAGATGGCACTATAGGAAGTGTAATCGAGCTTGAAATCCTGATTGCCAAGGAGACTGCTAATGTCAAGATTTATAGTCGAAAAAGGAGTTATATTTTGGTCTATTCTCATCCAAAACCTATTGGACCTGTTCAGAAGACATTGGTGAAATGACTGGAGTCTTATGGATTATTCTTATGCTGCATTTATGTGCTTTTTGGAGCTTCAAAGGTCTGGACACCATTCATTTACTGTACATTGAATTAACCTTCATAACAGCGGTTGTGTTCTGCAGAAAAAAAAAATGAAAGTCAAACACATCTTGGATTGAATGAAGGTGAGTAAATTATGAGAGCATTTTTATTTTTAAATTAACTATCCCTTTAATGGTGCATTTAAGTCACATCAGAATAATCATATTTATGAGATGAGTGTAAATGAACACCACTGTCCATACAAATTGGAACATTGAAGGAGGGAGTTGAGTCATATTAGTGACCAGAACAGAGACTTGTGGGGGTGGGTTCTTTTTATAAGCAACCACCCAGAAACCACCCAGAACACACTGGCAACTGCATAGCAATGTGCTGAAACACAGTTAAAACAACTTAACAACAGCATAGCAACAACCTGTCAACTGCAGAGCAATGTGAAAAAAAACAACAAAAAAAAAAAAACACAGAAAACAACTTAGCAACAGCATAGTAACAACCTGAAAACCACATACTGTAGCAATGCGCCTAAACACACAGCAGAGATCACCTTGACAACTGCATAGCATGCCCTAGCATCCATCCAGAAAACCCTTATTACCACATACTGTAGCACAAATGTGCTACAAAGCAAACACTTTAGCAACCACCAGAAAACTAGTTTTGCTTAAGACCATTCACATCTTCATAAAATGTAAAAATAAATATTGTTGGACATTTTCATGAGCGCTGGTAATTATTCATACACATTATACCTTGTTTTTTATATGAACAGGTCTCCTGGAAAGGCGGGAGACTGATCGCACATAACTTCATTATTTAACAGCTTTCATAATGTTTAAGCCTAAATGTATCAAATTAATTCATCAAAAATAAATAAATAAACTCACATGAGCAGTTTCTTGTCTTCCCCAGTGGAGACAGACAACTGAACATGTAATCTGGTGTGCGCTTCGCTTGTGATTTTGATTCAGATTCGTTATTCGCAAAACTAATCATTCAAACCGCTTTTTGAATCTTTTTGTTCAGTTCAAAGGAATCAAATTTAAAAGATTTGACTCAAATTATTCTTTAAACGAATCACACATCACTATCGCCGATCTGCATTTTTGCACGTACAGCTTTTTATTTTTTGCGGTGTTCAGTCACAAAAGTAACAAAAGGGTCTGAAGAAATTTATCAGAGTAAAAGTATAAATTTTCTCTTTAAAATGTAGTGAAGTGAAGGTAAAAGTCCACAGAAATATTTATACTCAAGTAAAGTACAAATATTAAAAAAACTGTACTTAAGTACAGTAACGAAGTATTTGTGCTTCGTTACTATACACTTCTGAATGCAACACGAACTGTGTCTTCAATCAGGCATGTCCTAACCTCTACCAGTTTCACTGCAATGCAACTTTGCTCGTTTATTATAGAAGAGGACAAACAACAAAAATAACTTCTGTCCTTTACACAAAGTGCACACACAAAACCCATCTGACTCTGGAGCTCTCCTTTGCTTAATTGAGTTCTTTATTGGATTTAATTAATCTAGTTGTGTTGCTACATTAAGAAGTTGATCTCCTGGAAGTGGCCTCTGAATACAAGCATGCATTTAATTGATTCCATTTAGCGAAGGCAGTGTGCAGAGCAAATCAAAAAGACCAGGCACAGGCTTGAAAATGATTAGCAATCAAAAGGCAGACTGTCAGGTGTTCATGCCTGCGGCACCAAGCCGTGAGCATATTTGGCTGCTAACAGAGACAGGCGGAGACAAGCTCTCCACCCTCATGCATGCAGAGAGGTGCAATCCAATCACGGGGAACAAATGGGCCTCCATCGGTCTGGACAGTGAATAGCCGAGGCTTGTGAATGGAGATGTATTTGGTGCAATGTGCAGAAAACAGATTCACTACAATACACTTTAACGAGACAGGCAATAATCATGGATGCCCTGAGATTTCTTTCACCACACTGAAGGAGGGAAATGCTCTGGATTGAGCCGTAATGGCTCATTTCTTTGAAAGTGAGGGTCAGTAGGACAAGCAGGTAAAATGCAGCAACTTTAGTGATGCCTGATATCACTAAATGGCTGAAAGGAAAACCCGCTTTTAATTATCAGGTTTGGTTCGGCCCCTTAATTAAACTCTGAAATACTTTCTAGACAATACATTCTTTTCTGCTGTGACAATGCCCCTTAACCCCATTGAACACCATTGGGATGAATTGGAATGAGCCAGGCCCTATTGCCCAACATCAGTGCCTGACCTCACTGATGCTCTTACTGTATATCTGAACGGGTGCAAATCCCAACAGCCATGTTCCAACATCTAGATGAAATCCTTCCCAGAAGAGTGGGATCTGTTAGGGAGAACCAACACCCTTTCAATGTTAATCAGTTGGAAATTAAATGTTCAACTAGCATACACTGTATGAGGGTGTTGTTTAGGTGTCTACATACTTTTGGCCATATAGTATACTCATCTTCCCTGGAAATATAAAAGAGCCCTGATGCATGGCAATGCCTTCAGAGTGGCAAACCTTAGAATCCGTTGGGCTGAGATAACCAAGCTTTACTCTCATAGACATGCTAATGGCTCTCCTTCAAAAGGTGTAATCCACTTCCTGTAACATAACAGATATCAGGAAATTGTGAGACTGTCAAGCAACATCCTTTGAAACACGAATCACAAGGTCACAGGCCACTTTGGAAAGCCATCTGCACCAATGGTCCTTTGCAGAAATATACTGTGATGTACATAACGAATGCATTGATTGAAACAAGGTTTTACACATGCCAGTGTCTGTATTATGATGCTTGAAGTTCCACAGCAAAAAGCAATATTGGGAAAAGACGCAACAGAGGAATAAAAATGGACTCAGATTGCAATCGGTTGGCCTACACATTAGAATTCACAACTAGATGAAAAAGCTACAAGTGCCATGTATTTAAATCAATTCCTCTTGGAACTCTAGGAAATGGCTTGAGATTAATCTCGATTTGGACGGGAGAGGGCAAGCAAAGGAAAAAGAGAATAGGAGCATTGGTGGAAATATCTAAAAAATGAAAACAGCATACCCTAAAACAATGCGAGAAGAGTCAAAGAGGCATTGTTCTACATTTCTTTCATGGTTACAGATGAAGAAAGGCAGTCACGGTAGGTCCTGGAGATGCTGCATTAGAACATTTGCCAGTTCGGTTTCTCTCCTAACAGAAATGTCACAGCCAGGACGTTGATGATTTATTTGTCTGTTCTGTCTCCAGTCAGCAGGCAGTGAGACAAATTTGCCCTCCTGTTGTGTTTATGTCTCTAAAAATATTTACAGTGTGACAACACCTTTATACTTTCCCTTCCCATGATATAATTATCATCCATTTCCTGAGACTTCAAGACAAAAAGCTGATGCCATCTGTTCCCATACCACAGGCTGGCACATGAGCACACAAGTTGCTAAACTGCAGGAGGTGAAGAAATTAACTGCTGAAAAGTTGGTTTGAAAAGGTTACAACCACTAAAATTATGGCAAGTCAGATAGAAGGTCTACTGAGTTTTACAGTCACTGCCCCAAGTGGTAATTAGCTGCACTACATGCTAATAATTACTATAACCTATAATGCACAGTGACTGCAGATGGTACGAATTACTGGCTCTGATCATTGTCTTGGTCACAAGAGATTAATACACTTGGGGTTGGCGCATGCTAACAGAAGTGAACCACTGCGGGATTCCAACTGAATTTGCCTTGACAGACCTATTCCTGGCTTCACTGCTTTGATATGCAGAATTCTAAACCTGAAAACTGCTGCTCCAGGCAAAATATACAGAATTTTATAAAAAAAAAAATAATAAAAAAAATTCTAAGGAATATTACATTAAAGTAACCCACTTTCTTCTAGAAGAATCCATCTCCTTTAATTTATGTCCTCTCCAAGGAGGATCAGTGATATGCTAAATGTCTTTCTTTTCTTTCTTTCTTTATATATATGTGTGTGAAAAATAAACACTAAATAAAAAATAAATGGCTGTAGACTTTGCAACATTAGTATAGAACAAAATGTCTTTCCAATGTTGTCCAAACAAAAGCTCAGACAGAGTAATCTTCTGAAGGTAAATATAGGTAATAAAAGATAAATGTGCATTTCAATAATGGAACAGATTACGGTAGTACACACAGAGATTGGATGGTGCATTATTTAGCATATATTACAGCTGTCAGATTCTTATCAGTCTAACATCCCTGTCATATCCCATTTCAGTGGACTGAGTTCATGAAATTACCTCTAGGTATGGCCTACAGTTTGCTGACTTGGATGAACACATTTTTACAGCACTAATTTTAATAACATAATGTAATGCAAAGCAAAAACATAACAACATAACATATTGTAATGTAACACCAAAGCATGACATGACATGACATGACGTAACAATTAATTGCATTTGCATATAATCAATATTTACTAAGAGAGGTCCCCAAATAAAGATGATTTAGTAGATAATGTTTTAAATAATTACAAATATAATTTGTAAAAAAAAAAAAAAAAAATTCATACACATATTGTGGCAGCAAACAAGTGAAGCATTTAGAGAACACATTAAAGTGGCATTAAAAGTTAAAATATTGTCTGTTTTATTTCATCATTGACCATTGAACCCCATTATTGGCCAACTTCTGTCTGCACTAGTTTTAATAGTTGGTCTAAGTACTCATGCGTCAGACGGACGCTTTTGGAGCATCTCACTTTGGTTGCTTGGCGTCTCACAAGCAGGGTTGGGGAGTAACAGAATACATGTAATGGGATTAGGTATTTAAAATACAAAATATAAGTAACTGTGTTCCACTACAGTTACAATTTAAATCATTGGTAATTAGAATACAGTTACATTCAAAAAGTATTTTGATTACTGAAGAGACTACTTAGCATTTTATTGTCATTTGTTTCATTTAATATTTAGTCCTTTCAGATGGAAAAATGTATACATATAAATGATGTGATCCAAAGTGCATTTGAACAGTGGTGAAACAATTTCTTATGATGCGTTACATTCATATGAGCAGACTGAGAAGAAAGTTTGAAGTTTGGAGCAGAAGAAATAGAAATAAACCTTGTGTAAATTTTCAGCTTTACACTAAATTAAGATGCTATTTCTAGCCATTTTACATGCACATAACAAGGCACGATCATATTTATTTATTTATTTATTTTTTTCAAGAAAATTCACATTGGATTATAATTTCTTTTTTTCTAGTAAGACCTTTGATATTAAGGCAAAAATCATATTCTTGATAATATTTTTTTTTTACTGTTTTCCTGTAAAAATATCTACAAATCCTTAAAACAAGATCTATTTGATTTATCTTGTTTTAGAAACAACACTGCATAAGATATTTAGGTTTTTCAAAGAATGTATTTTTAACATGTGTATTCTGTCTCACTGTACTGGCAGAGTTTTTATAGTCAAAACAAGTGAAAAAATCTACTAGTGCTGAAGAAGTAATCCAAAGTATTTAGAATATGTTACTGACCTTGAGTAATCTAACAGAATACGTTACAAATTACATTTTACAGCATGTATTCTGTAATCTGTAGTGGAATACATTTCAAAAGTAACCCTCCCAACCCTGCTCACAAGTTTAGTTTTCAGCATCTCTAGTCATAAGCACTAGGGGTGTAACGGTACATGTATTCGTCCTGAACCATCACGGTACTGACGTCACGGTTTGGTGCATGCAGTCAGACGAAGAATACATCCGAGTCAGTCACAGGCGATCCACACTCCAATCCAGAAGGGGTGCGTGCGGTAATGCAACGCTGTTTGCTAACTGCCACAACAGGAAAAAGAGCAGAAGAGGCCATCTACACACCAACCCAAAACAAGTATGGCTTGTAATGCACAAGTTTTATTTTTAATTATTCTATTTATTTTGTACTTTTATAACACAAGAGATGCTTTTCAGTTTTGTAGCTGATTGTGACCAAATACCTTTTGTTTTTTATCAACCCTACAAAAAAATATGGCCTATGCAAGAGTGCATTCTGTTTACTGCTTAGTGCTTAATTCACTAAAGGAGGCTGTACTGTACCAACTACCTCAGGGGGTACTAAATGCCTCTAGATGAAACAAACTATAATTTGCACTACTGTCTGTTAAAAATAAATGAAAAGAAAACTAGCATTTGGGATTTGTTGCTTTTTCTTGTTGTACCAAACTCGTATCGATCCGTGACCCCAAAACCGAGGTACGTACTGAACCGTGAATTCTGTGTACTGTTACACCCCTAATAAGCACTGTGTTTTTAGAAATATGTGTCAAGTTAAATGTAGTTTGAAACTTAAAACTTGAAAAAAAAATAAAAGCACTGACGGCCCCCTACTGCCACAGATTTGCAAACACATCAAGGTGGTACATCAAGCTTGAATTGCTCTGGTAATAGGAACATTCCATATTAAGGAATTTACGTATTGGTCATGGACATAATTAATTGCATATATATTTTTTTTTAATTATAATTATTATTATAATAATTTTTTACATAATGAATAAAACTAAATTAAAGTTAAATAGACTGCCCTAAACATAACATAAAATTAACAACATAACATAACCAATTATTTTTGGTTGAGTCTGTGGACTCTGATGTGGAAGTGCAGTTTAAGGGTTCAGTAATGTGTTAATTACATTAAGTGCTAGCTGAGTTGCACAGGGGGGCTAATGAATGCTAATGTTAATACTTGCTCTTCACTTATTCCACCTCGCTAACTTTGCTAAAGGGTTGCACAGCATCTCTTGACAGGGCCAAACAACTGCAGACAATCTACAGCAAACCCCCAGAGCAGCATCAGCCTGCAGTTTTAATTGTTCAAGTAGTTTGGAAAAGGTCTATTTTATGTTTATACAAATGAATAATTTATGGATGCAAATTAAGAGTTACATAAAATATAACCTTGGTTTTGAATATATGAAAAATAATTTTAACAGCAAATTCTTTACAAAGGGAGTTCAGGTTCAGGTTTAGAGGGGATTAACAACACTGAGACTGAAGACACAATTTATTGGCTTTTTTTAAGTTATTTTTTTTAGGTTTCATATATTATAAGTATGAGCCATTTTTGTCAGGGACTTTTTGGAAGATCTTTGTATTGGAGACCTCTCTCCAATAGCAAGACAGCTTGTTCGAGCTTGTTTGAATTAAATTACAGGAGAACAACAAGGAGAACATAGCGACAACCCTGCATGCACAAAACACATTATTCTGTTACATCATCTGCCAAGCCATTGATTACCCTTCTCAGTAACTGGAAGTGTTTGATGAGGTTTTAGGCACACTTGTGATGTGCTGTTGTACACTGAATAGCAGACCCAGTAGATTATATGTACAATAGTGTATATCCTGGAGTAGGATCTTTGCATGTTACACTATTTCTAAGTTAGAAATGTTAAAAACAAAAAGTCCCTGTCTGCCATTTGTTGCCCAAACACAAATACCTACCCCTAAATGATGCCATTGGCTGAAACTGTGTCAGATTGTAAGGGTGCTTAAATAAACTACAATGATTTAATAGTGCCACAGAGCCACTGTGTTTACACTTTTTGGAGATCTAAACCAACAAATGGCTTATTTATAATTGTCTCTGCATATTAAGTTTGGATAGAAAGTGTGATAATATTGAGAAAAAAAAAAAATGCACACATCACCTTAAATAAGTAATATACTACATATTTTTAATTTGAATGTCATTCAGTTGCCTTATAGATGGCAAAACAAATTATCTCTATGTATGTATTGCAAAGCACAATCTCCAAGTTGGAGGTACATCAACAGGTTGCAATAATTGTTCTTAAAATACTGCAATGAAACAACCATGAAAGCCCCAAACTGCAGCATAGCTCTCTTTGAAAAGCACTTCTTGGTAGTTGCATTGCTTCAAAACCTGATCTGAATTGTTAACCAGCTCCCTTTCCATAGAAAAGAACAACATTTGCATACAGATAACAGCCTTCTGCGGTTTAACACACACATACACACTCTGTGAGCGGGATGAGAGAGAGAGAGAAAGAGGGAGAGAGAGCAGTGGGAAAATAAAACCTTTTCATAAGAAGTGAGAGTCTAAAGATAGCCCTCCATCTTTTTTCCCCACTCGCTCCTCTCCAGTGCACATTCTGGAAACATTCCTATCCTCTGTGACGAGTGCAAGATCGAGAAAGTGCAGTCAAGTGCTGTCTTCCCGGTTCTGGTGGCCCTATCACTACAAAAACTGAAACTTAGTGGTTCTTAGAAGAAACTCAGAAGATTTATTTTTTTTTTTCCCCAATTTGGAATGCCCAATTCCCAATGTGCTTTTTTTAAGTCCTCGTGGTTGCGTAGTGATTTGCCTCAGTCCGGGTGGCAGAGGACCAATCCCAGTTGCCTCTGTGTCTGAGACCGTAAACCTGCGCATCTTATCATGTGGCTTGTTGAGCGCGTTGCCACAGAGACATAGTGCGTGTGGAGGCTTCATGCTCAACTCACCACATGCCCCACCAAGAACAAACCACATTATAATGACCACAAGGAGGTTACCCTAGCAACCGGGCCAATTTAGTTGCTTAGGAGACCTGGCTGGAGTCACTCAGCACACCCTGGGATTCGAACTACCAAACGAGTGAACTCCAGGGGTGGTAGCCAGCATATTTTGCCACTGAGCTACCCAGGCCCCACTTGTGTGGAAGACTGAGTATGACTTGCATCATTTCCCATCCCAGTTTCTGCCTTGTTCTCCCTATCATTTTCTGTTTCCATTATCAATAAAGCATCAAGAAAAGCCAAAAATAAACATTTAAAACTAGTTTTTACATTTTCCAAAGATAAATGTAATTTGCTACATGGTTGCTAAGGTGTTTCGGGTGGTTGCTGGGGAATTGCTAGGTGGCTTACTGACCCAAGCCAAAACCACCCCCAAGTAAATATATGATATTCTGGCATCTAGATTTGGCCTTCCTTCAAGTCAAGGGGATTTTTTTCCCCAATAATTTCACAAACTATAACCCTATTCAGATGGCAGCACTGCGCGTGGTAACAGCTCTGGCGGTAATGGACAGTTGTGAAAGTTTGAGGATTGTGTAACAGACATTTTTTAAATAATTCACAATAATAAAATTACGTCGCTGCTCCACCACAGTGAGTGGGAACTCTTAAGTAGAAGGAAAAGAAAAACGAGTGAAAATGTACACTGTAAATGCTTTGCAGTGTGGTTCCCTCATGCTTTAAAAATATTATTTTCACTTTAGCATAATTCCAAACATATTTAAATGCAAATACAGAGGAATTTTCCATATAACAAGTGCAAGTGCAATCATGTGATCAACAAAAAGTCTCGCTCGTCCCAAGTGATTTAACTGTCACCCTGAGAAACAATTGCCATCCAAATAGGGCTTATTAGGCAAAAACAGTCCATTGCTTTGAAAAGTAATAGCACACCTTTAAAAAAGAGGTGTTATTAGGGTTGCCAACTGTCCACAATACAGTTGTGTGAGATATCAGCTGTTGCTTGCTATGCTTACACGGACGCCACACTTGACAGAAGCAGCCGATGACAATTAGGGCACGTTTTCTGTCATGTATTCTGTCAGCAGCTGTAGAATATTGTTAAATATATAGTATTTTAGTGCAGGATAATTGTTTCTATTTAAATAAGCTCAAGGTAGTCTCACACAGGAGCCCCACTGAATAAAAAAACAATGTCCTGTATTTAGAGAAGTAATGTCCCTTATTTGGCTGGAATAAAGTTGCCAACCCTAGGTATGATGAGAACAAACGGCGTGGGATGATTTGTGTGCCAACGTTTAACATTTAGGTTTAGAGTTATGAGCGACAGTAACAGTGGTACTTGCATTAGCAAAATTCACCCCAAAAAAAAAAAAAAACGTGGTCAGGTTACTGACTTTTACAGACGTCACCCTGAGAAACATGGTTACTGTCAGGTTACTGACCAGGTTATTGTTTTAAAACAAACATTCCAAGCTTTCATCCTCAGATTTGGTTTAGACTGTCCTGAAAGAGGTGTTTTAGCACTACAAAAGCCAGCTTGTGACCGTAAACTTGAACAAGTTATTGTTCTTATTAAGGTTACTTGATCATCTTGCCAGACAGCACTGATCCAACAGACACAACAAACTTTGATCTGTGACTACACTGCCATATTCTTCACGATAGCAGGACAGTCAGGCTATATACAGTCCAGAGAGAGAGAGAGAGAGAGAGAGTCTGCCTTCATCCTAAAGTTTACAGTCACTTCAGAACTGCAGAGAGTGGAAAAACTGCAGCCAGAAAGGACAGAAACAATTCTCTTAACTATGCTGGTGCTGGAAGTAACAACAGAACAGTAGCAGCAAAGCAAACAAAACCTGACATCATAACATAAACCCACAACAGCATTAACAGAAATGAAACGTGCAAAAGTGTTGCATTTCAAGTAGCTCATCCTGTAATGGAAGGGGCTATACCTCTAGGGGGAGTGCTACACGACCAACACAAGTTGTTTCCAATGGAATCTAAAGATCTAAAGGACATCTGTATTTATTTATATTTGCCTAATGTTAAAGCAGATTGGACACTTGACAAAAGACAAACTGATTCTTTTAATTAAAGATATAAGAGATAATGTACTGTCAGCTGGCCATAACTGCACAACACCCTGTCGTGGTTTATTTTGTGATAATGACATTATCAAGCTTATTACACAGATTCTTACCAAATAAATAAATGAACGGACAATAAATATTTATTTTATTTGAAGAGGTTTTTTACTAAGAAGAAAGACACCGTGGAGTGATATGAGATAAATTGGTTGGCCCGCATTAGTGTGAACCGATCAGAAAATATGAGGCCTATCAGCTATATTTTAACACTGTGATCGGCCGATACTGATCCGATCACTGATTATTCTTTTAAAAGTGCCCTTTGCCATCCTTGCAAGTTATATGCTGCAGTTATATGTTAATACCCATCACTGTAAAATTACATTCAATATACATTAATTTTGAAATGGGAACAATTGTTTGAACTGAAAACATGAACAGTTCTGTTGTTATTATCAAAGATCATTGTGACATATTGGCAACCAGTAAACACCATTACACAAAGCAGATATACATTCAAAAATAAGAGAGGTATATCTATTACAAGCTCCAAAACCATTCCAATGAGAAATCATCAGTATCTATGCTTTGTTTACCACCTTTTTTGTTTTGTTGTAATGCAAATCACTAATTATTAAGCAACTATGTGAAGATGCAGAGCCATTATTGAAGGTTAAACTGTTATTGCTTTTATTAGTGGTATTGCGACAAACATATCTGAGAGACTGATTTGAGATGGAGAGCGCGCATGTTTGAGTCACACCTAAAGCGAGGGTGTTGGAGGAGTGAAACTGAAAGCGTGCACAATCGCTCTGTCTCAGTCACTTCACACTGTCTGTCGCAACTCACTTTACATCTTGTATACTCGGATTTGTGTCTGCATGTTTATATGTTGTTTAATTAGTTTTTACTTCCGATGGTAGTACCTTTGTCCTCTATGTCCTCTAACTGTACAGTGAGCCAGAATTACTACCATAATGACAATTCAAAAACATGAAAATCATATTTTTAAAACAAACTGGCATATTCATCTGAAATACAGCATGTCTGAAAGTTTAATTTCAGATTTAGATCGGTGGCTGATCGATCAGTGTAACACTAGCTGGCACAATGGTCAATAATGCAGTTTAGTGCTCAGTATACAAAGATATTTGACAGCATAATTTTGTGACTGACCAATCAGAATGAAGTATTCCATACTGTATATGCCTCTGTAATTGCTGTTGACTGTTTCAAATTGTAATGGAAAATGACGGAAAACATTTGTGTAAATGACTGTGCCTTTGTAACTTTGTACTTTAAAGTTAAATATGGCATAAAACAAATACAATGATCAAAAGTTTATGATTAATACAGCCAAGCTATTTTATTTTATTTTTTTCTCAGAATTTACATAGAGTAGTGGCTTGCATCAGAATGTAAAAGCTAAACAAACTAAATCCATCTACAGAGTGAAACGATGATGCTTTATTATCAACCACACAAGAGATGCCAGAACTCCAAACCGCGACCCCCACGGTTTGGCAAACTGAAGTTTGCCGAGATGTTCCTGTTTGTCAGTGATGTCAGAATCTTTTGGTGAAAGAGCAGAAAAACATGAGATGAGGTGTCAGAGATGGCATTCATGACATTAAGGGAACAGTATTGAATGCTATCTCAGGGGCCACAGCGGTTAAACATGTTTGACAGCTCCAGCGGTTCAAGCTAGTACCTCAGCTGCTCTGGTCAATCAGAGCTTTCGCAGCTGCCTCTGAACTTGTGGCCAATGAAGTGCCGAAAAAGAGTGTAAGACATTCTGACACCCTCCCAGATTAAATGCCACTGGGTGTCACTGGGTCCTAAAGCCCCCTTCAACTCACTCATGGGTTGGATATGACTATCGACCTGTTAGTGCAATGTCACAGATGGCTCATAATTGTCTTTCTCTTTTTCTCTCCTGTCTCGGGCACCATACAATCCTGAGAAATCTTGAGAAAGTCTTTTTATACCATAGAACAGATTCAGATACTACTTTTGCACGTACATTTGCTTAAGTCTCCAGCTTCACAGCTTTTCCTTCCAAAAAAAAAAAAAAAACAGCAGTGTAACCACATTTGTGTTTCTTCCAGAGTTTCGAAAGAGATGCCAATGTCACAAACTGTGCTCAGAACTGCATAAACAACCAAGTCTGCGATCAAATAGAAGATATTTCAATATGAACTCAAACATTTCTCATTAAATTCCTCCAAGACTGTACTATATATAAAATATTGTCTTTGTTTAAATGTCTATGTCTCCTAAAGACTTTTAGGAGAAACTGAGACAAAGTTGATACTTAAATTAAACATTACTGAGACCCAATTTACATCTGGTATTAAGATGCATTTTGGTGATCCGATCACATGTGGTCAGTGCTAAATACAAGTCTAAATGGGGTCTAAAACGTTTTGTGATCAGATCACAAAAAAACACTTGCGAAAGTAATCAAAACAAATGTGAACATCGCATTTGAGATGTAAACAGTAATTCGTCCTGTATGCATCCCGGACAGCAGTAAAGTGCCACCTCTCCCCTGTCAATCAACCGCTGCGCCAAAACAAGAGTTTAAACTTGAGCAGCTTTAAAAGGAAATAACCATCCGATCAAAAAAAAAGCAAAAAAAAAAAAAAAAAAAACGGATACATAAGCACGAGAACTTCACAGAACTTCTTCAGTTTGTCTGATATCAACATGCACATACGCAGATGACAGTACAAACTTTTGAAGCACCTATAATACAGGTAATTCACTAAAATAACTGAGAATTCAGCTCGAAATGTTGTTTTTGTGCTTAGATTGCATTTCAAATGCACCAATGAGAAACATTGAGCAGTTTTTTTTCCTTCACTTTTTCTTTGTCTTTTCTAATTTGTTGCGCTTTAATGTCATGCAGTAGCACACTGACATAGTAATTCATGTCTATCGTCATGAAATCAGAGACCCTCCCCTCAAAATTCATTTAAGCAACAAAGTGTAAACAGCGATGTGTCTCACCTGACCACATGTGATTGGATCACCCAAGACGCATTTTAATACCAGGTGTAAACAGTGACTGTGAACTCCATCAAGTCTCTCAAGATTTGAAAGAGCAACCTCTGAACAATAATATTTTCAAAATAGCAGGCTGATATAACAATGTAAATTGTTGCTCAACAGCCTCTAAGCCACCTCTACAGAATGACTCTATTCATAAGCAAAATCAATAAATGTGTAACAGACACGAAAAGACAAGTGGTGAATGAGAAATGCTTATACAGTATATTGTACTTCAGGAGTCATTAATCTAATGGATGCTGAACTAAAACATCCATAACACAAGATACTCTTCACAAGTGCTTTCTGTTTCTCTTACTCTCTCTCTCTTATTTCACCGCACATAAGGAACAGAGACAGTTTATCTATAGATCTGAAAATGATAAGGGCAAAATAAAGAGTATCACTGCCAAAACAAATCTCTAACGGAAAACAACATTAACAGAAGGCTTTTTCATGCCAAACAAGTATCAGTTAAGTATCTGCGGTAAATACCTAAACAGTCAAAGTCACAGGCTGCCATCTACCTGAAAAATACTTTGACAAGTTAACTGCTTTGTTCTGTGCATCAAATGCTTCTACAAAATAAAATGTTCTTTAAATAAACTATTATATTATGATCTCACAGGCCGCACAAACTCCCCTTGAACAGTTACAAATTTCCATTTGAGCAATCCAAAGCAGATTGAGAAGACAAAACCTTTAAAACAGTTGATTATAGTGAAGAATTATAAACGGCACGTTGACGTACTACATAATGAACGTCCTCCAAAATCACTGCCTGAAAGAACAGTCACACAGTACGGAACATCATCTATCAATTAAGCATGCTTTCTCCTGCCACTCTTTGAAGATGCATCATAAATTCACATTTGTTGTGTGCTTGCATCATAAATGAATCATAAGGCAGCCATTCCCATTTGATTGTATTAGTATTGCAAAAATCCTGATGGATTCTGTGGCTTCACAGGCGGCCATCTAAAAGACTTCAGGCAGGCTTGGAAATGCACAAATCTAGCAGGCTCTTAAAAATGTAAACAGAGACAGACCCTTCTTCAGGGACCGGCTGTCAAACCTGTCCTAATATGTGAGATACACAAACAGCTTGCAGTGTGGCATATAGTAAAGGCTTGGCTCTCAGGCCCGGAGAACAACAGGTCTTGGATTTATTACCTTTCTTGAAGCATAGAAAAATATACAAAGGCACACACAGACACTCAAATGCATCATACAAACATGCACACACATTGTACACACCTATGCAAAGCATGCAGACACACACACAGAGCTACAAAGTTGGCCTTGTCCTTATAACATAATGAAAAAAATAAATAAAGCATAGTTATATCCATTCTCTCAACAGTTCTTACCCCAGAAAGACAAAACTTCCAGGGTGAAATACCTTTTGACATCCTATTTCATGACAAAACCTTGCTATTTGGATCATTTGACATTTGCGGTGTTTTGTGGGATGGAGAAATGGATATTGAATCCATTACTGGGCTGTTTTCACATTCCAACCCTCATCAACTTCTAATATTAATTAGAAAATATTAGGCCAAAAGTATGTGGGTACCTCCTTCTAATTAACAGGTTTGGCTATTTCAGCTACTTTAGTTGAATGGAGTGTACCTTTTTCTGTTCTAGAATGGCACTGACCCTTGCACAAAACAAGATCCATTAAGAAATGGTTATCTGAGTCTATAGTGAAGGAACTTGACTAGCCTGCACAAAAAACAAATCCAAACTCATCTGAGCACCTTTGGGATGAACTTGAATGCTGAATGTAAGCCAAGCCCCATCACCCAGCATCATTGCCTGACCTTACTGATGTTCTTGTGTCTGAATTTATAGAGCAGATGACTGCAGCAAAGTTCCAACATATAGTGGGAAGCCTTTTCAGAAGCTGTTCTAGCAACAAAGAGAGGACCAACTCCCTGTTAATGCCAATGGTTTTGAAATGAACTATTCAACAAGCACATACAGATGTGGTGTTCGGTTGTCCCCATCATTTTGTCCATGTAGTCCCCTTTGCATCAAAAAGGAGATGGTTTGGTTTAATCTGTATTCACACAAGCTCATAAAAAAAAAAAAAAAAAAAAAAAAATGTAGATGCCTCATTTGTTGGGCTGTATTTTTACTGGTGCTGTAAAACAGCAGGCTGACTGGGTGAATATGTCTTGGGATGGATCATGAAGGGACCATTAACATTAGCAGTGAGATTCAGCTCATAGCTTTCATTGAGCGTGACTAAATCTTTTTTCTATAAGAGAATGTCAGTCCAACGGTGAGCCAGTACGAGATGTACAGCTGAGAGGTTGGCATCTTTCAATGATGCAGTTTCAAATGCCCACCAAACAAGCCAACAAAGAAATCGCTATGCTCTCCAGGAGCATTGCTGAGCACCTGGACACAACCAGGAAAAACATAACTGCTAAAGCTTAAGCTGGTAGCTGTTTTTAGAACATGGTGACTTGTTTCTAGCTGGTCTAAGCCGGTCATTAGCTGGTACAAGCTGGTGATTTTCTAGTTAACCAGTCAACATGTTTCAAAAAACCAGCTTGACCACCTTCAGCTGGTATGAGGAGCTGGTAGCTGATTTGTTGCTGGTCTAAGATATTCTATCAGCTTGTACTAGTTTATGATCAGCTTAAAACAGCTAGGCTATAATGTTCCAAAACACAGCTGCAATCTTAACATGGATTTTCCAGCAAGGATAAAGCTGTCTGTGAAAAGAAGGAAAATTATGTTTAAACAAAGGTGGGCAGCCAGTAAAACAAAGAAGAAAAGGTTTAAGGACAAACTTTATTTTTGGGGCCTATTCTCAGATTAACAGAGCCACAGAAGTGCATATAGTGTCTACACAGACTAAGTAAACAACATTCTGGAGCCAAACGTGGAGCCAGGCCTTCCTGTAGACATCCAGAAGCTGGATATCTATCAAGCCCCTGCCTGGTATTTGTTGGCATCACAGTGATGTATGTGGCACCAACTGGGCAATAATTCCCTCTGTTACGAATAATTTTGGACCATCTATCCCATTGCCCAATCTGAGGTTGCAAAGCACATACGGATTGTTCCTGGGCCAGTCATCTGGGGTTTAGATCAGCTTCATAAGAAGCAATACTGGGGTCTAGCCAAAGCACTGAGGATGCCAAACACATCCCACAAAACAATTACCCATACTTAGTGCGGGCAAGGCTTTGAATTACCTTCAATTAGCATCCCCCAGTAAAATATTTAGAAACCTTTTATTTTTCCTCCAGAATAAGGGGAAAGGGCAGGTAGTAAACAGCTCTAGGCTAAACTGCCTTCTCTTCAGGCTATATACGTGAAGACATTACTGTGTATATGAGGAAATAAAGTGCAATCCAAGAGCACTCTGAATCCGTAATGGATAAAGGTAGGTTCAAAGAGCTAACGTTCTTATTCATAGAAAACGGGTCTGGGATTGTGAGCACTCCCTCTTCCCCTCTTAACCCATATGATTTTGTGATTAGTATGAGTGCTAGAAACATAGAGAAGAGAAAATTACATATTCTTATTGAGGACTATCAGAGAAGAGGCAGTCAATCCAGGTGTAATGTGTGGAGGTTGTTGTTGAAAAGGCTTTTATTCTCTGAGAGAGGTTTCTGTCAGAGACACGAATTAACTAAATAATTCCATTACAGTTTATGTTTAAGAATAAATTAGATGGATGGGACACATTCGAGACACAACAAGTTCTTTAGCAGCAATTTACCAATATTGTAAATATAAAGATGCTGCAATTGATGTTCGTTTTATATTTAACGTTTTTAAGTTATAAACTTCCTTATCTTATTGAACAGTGCATTGGAAGATGGACAGTTATATTTAGGGTTCCCACATTTTTTGACCAATACATTTCCATGATTTTTCTCTGACCTTTCCAGTCACTAGTGATAAGGATTTTATTTAATTATATTGGTTCAGACTGATTCACTTCTGAATCATACATAATGATTAGATGAAAAGAGATGACTCAATATAGAGCAATGTACTATAGCCAATGATGAATTTTAGATCCAAACATAACAAGAAAAATGTATATTCACTGTAGAAATGTCCTCGAGTTTTTAGGTTTTATTCATTTCCATGACTTAACTGGGCCTGGAAACCACATTTAAAAATTTTTAAAATGTTGAAATTTCAGAGTTTTCACTGACCATGGGAACTCTATTGCAAAGCGTCTCAGAAAACCATGCTGACCTCCCTCTCAATCAAGCTTTGCAAAATGAATACTAAGTGACCAAGGTGACAACAGCTTTGAATGGTGGCCTGGCCAGCTCAGTGCCGTCCAAGGTTTTGTGTGGTTTGAAATGTACAGGAAACGCCACAGAATGTTGTTTAAGAGGTGTAGAGGACAGATAGAGAGTGAAAGAGAATCCACAGAGAGTGAAAGAGAACCCTAGTGAGATAATTGTGGCCCATATGTGCTTACAACCTGGGATGGCAGCAGTGACTTGGACTTTCTCACCCCATGCAATCTCATGTCCTGTTCCAATGTGCAAATATAGAAATGCATAAAGTGCTGATTCTTGCCAATATCCCACAGATTGTTCTAAGTGGGGAAAAGGTCATAGGCGGTGACACTGTAGACTGATGGTAAATATACAGATGAGTGAATAAGCATATGGTAAGCACATGTTACTCCAAGTGACTGTGACTTTTTTAGCTCCCCTAGGACTGTGGGGCGAGGTGGGGGGTTGGCTTCAGTTTTTAAAAATTGTTTTAAGTGCCGATTATTGCACTCAGAACATTACAATAGTTTTGAAGTACAGTTAATAAAGGCTCAGCTGTACAGTCCAGTACTCTGTGCTCTCATTTACAGGCCTCCTAAATATAATAAGGACTTTGTAGTGAGTGGGGCGGAGCCGAGCGAATGACTTCCACCTGTGCGCCACGTTGGCCTCACATTCCAGCGAGGGGAGGTGGGAGTATTTAAGGAGAAGAGACAGCGGCAGACGGGGGAGAGAGATGCACGAAGCTTGTCCGCATTCTTGTGTGTGTTTTATGATTTGACGTAGCTGGCTGAAAAGCAGTGTGTATTTTTGTTTCTTTATACACTGAAAAGTGTTATTAAATGTCTATGTGTTTGTCAAACCGGTCCCAGCTTTCTCCTTTCCCATCTTTAAGAGTTACAGACTTCATTCAGGAATTTGCTGATTTTTTATCTAGCAGTGTGCCTACTACGGACAACCTTATAATTCTTGGTGATTTTAATATTCATGTTTGCTGCCCTTCCAAACCTCTGGTTAAGGAGTTTGTTCAACTTATTGACTCATTTAATCTCACACAGCATGTTACTGGCTCTACACATGATCATGGTCATTCTCTTAATCTTGTTTTATCTTTTGGTTTTATCATCTACAATGTTGAAATTACTGAGTTTTGTCTGTCTGATCATAATCCTGTTGTTTTTAATGTTGCACTACCATGTCAGATTCCAAAATCACATTTCTCTGGGTCATATTCACATTCTGTAACCTACAGCCAGACATTTATCTGAGGCCTTCTCTGCTTCTCCTGTATTGAACACTATGAAGCTACTTCATCCAAGTCTAGACACAGAGGAGATTGTCATTCTTTTTAACAATACCTGTACTTGCATTTTAGACTCTGTTGCTCCTTTTAAAACTAGAAAACCTAAACTAAGGACCCAGCCTTGGTTAATCAATAACTCTCAGACAGGAATGTAGGAAAGCAGAGCGTAAATGGAAAAAAGACAGACTGCAAGTGTCTTATGAAATCCTTAAGAATTGTCTATCTGCATACCAGCACTATGAAAAAGATGCAAAAAACAAATATCTTTCTGATATAATCTCTAAAAATCCAAAAAGTCTGTTTAACATGATAAATACAGTGCTCACTCCCACTGCCACCTCTTGTCTTGATGCTACACTTGAGACTTGTGTAGCATTTTTAGATTTCTTTATTGGTAAGGTTGATGCTTTACGATCTTGCATTACCACGTGTAGCCATGATCCCTCTGAACCAGTCACTTGTTCTGTTTTGTTTGATCGGTTTAAACCATATTTGGCTTTTGTATGAATGTATATTGTATTGTTTTTAATGTCAATCTTGTTTTTTTTATTTCCCCTTAATTCATTGTTTTATTTGCCCATATACAGCATTTTGGTATACACATGTTGTTTTTAAATGTGCTCTATAAATAAATTGACCTTGACCTAAGATAGATACTTTCCCTTATAAATTGTATATTCCATTTCTTACATTCATATACATTTTGACCTAAAATCTTGATGTTGATAAAATAAAAGTCAGTGGATCAACTACCTACATCCAATACAGCATGTACTTCATTGCTCAGGCACAAGCCCAAAGATGTAACAGCTATCTCATGTCCATCAACAAAATCTTAAATATTAAGGTGGTTAAACTGATGAGCTCTCATTAAAAAAAAAAAAAAAAAAAAAAAAAATAGCTAACTTACCCATTGTCAGTTAGAATAGCATTGCATTAGATGGAAAAATAAAAGCAAAATGCCTCATTTCCATGTGGCTTTTGGGAGTAATGAAAATAAGTATATAGATTCAAATAGGCATGTCATGGGGCACAGGCCTGATGTGTGTCATAGGCCACCTGTTGAGTACATTGGACCTAGACTCAAAACAAATATTAGGTTTCAAACATACCATGTGCACCCTATTATGATAAAACCATCACACAAACAGCTGAAATTAGCTCTCAGTCCTGAGAACAAACTGCAAAGATGCATCTCATTCATTCTAGCAAGCTAGGAGAGATGTCCTCCTTTTTTCCAGCTGACCTAAGGCCCTCTCACAGCATGACATTTGTTTCACTGCAAACGATTCCAATTTACAACCACACTGTAATATAGAGTGCTCCAGATATGGACATCTTAATGATCCCCCCAGCTCCCTATCTGTCACTCACTCGACGTTGTGTCAATGTAGTGACACTAGGGGTCACTCTTGGGAGCCCCAAACACCTCTGATGTTTTAAGAAAAGGCCAATGAAAATTGGCGAGTGGAATTTGCATGCCAGTCCCACGGACATACGGGTATAAAAGGAGCTGGTATGCAACCACTCATTCAGATTTTTTCTTCAGAGCCGAGCGGTGTTGATGTATTCCACTGCCAATCAATTCAACTCTGCAAGAGAAAGCAAAGAGTAATCTCTGCGGCTGCTGGATTTTACGCCACATCACAGCGATTTCTCCCCCTCTCGCACAGATAAGTGCGGAGAATGCCCCTGAGCGCTTCGGCAGCGCGTGTGGAGCACTAAAAGAGTATATTTCTCCTTAAAAAGAGTATATATTCCCTAAAAGAGTGGGCACCGATGGAAAGTGTCTTTCCGGTTATGTGCACTTCCTGGTTGCGGTCATTATCTCTCCGCTTCTGACAGTCACGATCGCTGCCTTACGTGTCTGGGCTCCAGACACGTTTAGACAGCATTCGTGGATGGTTCATGCCCACACTGCGAGAGCATGACCATGGCCACGTTGGGATCTTAGCTTGCCTTCCTTAGAAGGAAAGCCACTCCAGCCGCTCCCCGCCCTGGTTCTTCTGCCCGCGGGCAAAAGACCACGACGGTTAGTGCTGGGGGTGATTTGGGGACTTCAATGGAAGTAACTAAGCCGGGTGAATCCCCACGGACCTCCCATTCCCCAGCATGCTCATGCGTCCCGGTTCAGTTCTGGGGTGAGTCAGGTGGCCCGCCTCAGAGCGGGTTCGACCTCTCATTCGGCGCTCAAGAGGAGGATGAGATCTCGATAGCAGCATCGGAGAGCAGGCTGCTTCGGATTGGGCTTTCGAGTTCTGCTGCTCTCACCACCCTCGACAGCATGGCGGCCAGGGGCTACACAGAAATTCTCCAGGTAGAGCAGGCGATTGCGGTGCACTTGTGTCCTAGGCTCCCATCCAAGGCCTGTAAGACTACGTCGTCTCTGACAGCGAAGGCTTACAGTGCCGCGGGGCAGGCCGCCTCCGCTCTGCATGCCGCCTCCGCTCTGCATGCTATGGCTCTCCTGCAGGTCCACCAGGCCAAGGCATTGAAAGAGCAGCACAAGGGTGGTCCTGACCCGGGAGTAATGCAGGAGCTGCGCTCGGTGACCGACTTCACCCTACGCGACGAAGGTCACATCGTGGGCTCTCGGGCAGGTGATGTCCACGTTGGTGGTCCAGGAGTGCCACCTTTGGCTCAACCTGGTTGAGATGAGGGATACCGACAAGGTTCGCTTCCTTGACGCCCCCATTTCCCAGGCTGGCCTTTTCAGCGACACTGTCGAAGACAGTTTTCAATGGTAAAGCAGCAGACCGAGGCCATTCAGCACATCTTGCCCCAGCGTGGTTCAAGATTGTGCACCCCGTCTGCCCGTCACTGCAGCGACCTTCCTGCGGTGGCAACATCAGCTCCACCACAGCCTGAGCCAATGGCTCGGCCCCGGCGTAGAGCTCCCCGCAGGAAGTTCACGGTCCGTGATCAAGAACCCTAGGAAGGCTTCTAAGTGCCCCTGAGACGGGCGACCCTCCTGCCACAACACTGAACTACTTGCTGTAATGGCCAGGACTCTGTCTCGGCTCCTCAGCACAAATCTGAATGAGTGGTTGCACACCAGCTCCTTTTATACCCGGGGGAGTGGCATGCAAATTCCACTCGCCAATTATCATTGGCCTTTTCTTAAAACATCAGAGGTGTTTGGGGCTCCCAAGAGTGACCCCTAGTGTGACACAATGTCTCGTTCCCTCCATCAGGGAATGGGGGTTACGACAGTAACCTAGACGTTTTATCAGTTAGCTAGTTTATATGTTAAACTTGAAAAATTCACAGTTCACAAACAATTCTTAATGTGCGTGAGCATGGAAGTGGGATGAATTATTCTTCTGCTAAACACCTGCTGCTGTTGAAGTTGACAAATTTGTGGCAGGGTGTCCAAACATCCTTTTCTGTAACAACCTCAACAAAGTAAAGAAACCCATCAGGTGGGAATTCCTTCCTGCTGTGAATAAACATTATCAGCAGTTTTGCAAAGTAGAAAATGTTCAGTCTACTGTGGTCACCTTAATTGAAAACTAAATAAATAAATAAATAAATAAAAAGTACCACAGGGGTACAAAAAACAGAGAAAAAGACGTGGAAGAAAATGTACTGATGTCTGATTTCTTAAAAAAAATAAAATTAAAATAAAAACATTGGAGAATTCAAAATGAACTGTGCTGCTGAACAGCACTGTTTATTTGCTTATTTGCTTGTTTTTTTATCACCTGATCCACTTAAGCAATGACAAAAAAACAGGTAACAATGCAAACATGCCCTCAAAATTCTTGCTGAACACAATTTGTGACATCTCAAATTCCAGTTGGATAATATGATACAAGATCATCTTACAAATTAAGCATTATGTTTGGATTATACCACAATGCCAGCTCAGCAAGCATCAGCACATTAGCGCTGACATTCCATTCATTTAATGCTTATAAACAAAAGGCATAACACATGAGATGGGACATGCTGTGTTGGCCATCATTACATCTAAGCAATGAACAATCTAATAGAGCTATTTAAAAGCTTAAGCAATGTTTTGCCTATTAATGTGAAATAGGCTCGAGCAAAGTCCTGCTCTAATGAACAAGTGTTTTTACCGCTTACATGTGACAACTTTGATAGATGATCTCAACATGAATATTTTGAGTGCAATATTTTCAGAATATTACACTAATTAAGAGGTAGTGGTTCAACGAGTGGCAGTTGTCGAGGATGTGTAAGCGAGAAGCTCAACAAAAGACTCTCGCAGCTCTCACGAAGTCAACAAATCTGCTGGTAAGAAATAAAGACAATTTATATTGTATTGCTGTGACGGATTTAGCTGGAATTTTACCTTATACTGGAGTTGTTCCTGGCAAGCTAAGTGCTCCTCTGTTTGAGGGGCACCAACTGTTTAAATACGATACTGCTGAGTGTCAACTATTATGCTACAGTATAGAGTAGAGACCAAACTAAAGCTGAAAAACAATTTTGTCGAATTACAATGTAAATTTAATTGATGCATTATTATTTTTCTGTTTTGAAAAGAAATAGATGAAAAAGAATTTCACTCTTGGTTTACAGCAGATTTGAAGAGGGGTGAGCTGGCATTTTTAACAATGTTATGATTAGTGTTGGCAAAACGTAATAAATATAGCATTTAAAAATAATGTATCATGTCAGGTTTGACATTAGTGACAACCATCATTGGTTACTGCGTGTCTTGTCACCAAACACCATTTAAGTATTAGATATGAGAAGTACAGCAGAGAGCAAGATTTGGATTTAATAACTATTTCAATTTCATTCTATTCGTCACACAAAGCTATTGTACATATAGCACACACGCCGTATGGACCACGTTTATGATACTTGTTTTTTTTTGTTTGTTTTTTTTTTTTTTTTTTCTTCCAATTTGGAATGCCCAGTTCCTAATGTGCTTTTTAAGTCCTCGTGGTCGCGTAGTGATTTGCCTCAATCCGGGTGGCAGAGGACGAATCCCAGCTGCCTTCACGTCTGAGGCCGTCAACCCGCGCATCTTATCACGTGGCTTGTTGAGTGCGTTGCCACAGAGACATAGCGCATGTGGAGGCTTTACGCCATCCACCGCGGCATCCACGCTCAACTCACCACACGCTTTTAATATTTAATACTTTTATGATATGGTGATTTTTTTTTTTTTCAATATGGAGCTCAGCAGCCCCAGTCCCCACAGATATAACAATGGTCAGCCTCTGTGTAAACATTGGCTCCCCTCCTGGTTTTCTACACACAACCTGTCTGTCCAAATAAGTGTGTTTTGGAAAAGAACTCTATTTCTGCGATGTGGTCAAACACGGAGGCTTTGACCTGAGCAAGGAAAGAAGCAAGTGTCCGGCGAGTCAATATAAATCATCTTGGCAGACAAAGGCAACAGATTAATACATAATCTTGGTGGGCTTCTCTGAGTTTTCTAGCATTTGCTGCTCTGAAAGGTTAATTGGGACTGGGAGAGTGGAGTGAGTCATCCACGAGGCAAGATTTCAAGTGGCAGTGACATTCTTTGCCATTATGAGGGAGCCGAGCATGTGTGGGTATAAGACGTCAGTGTGGTGTGGAGCAAACAGAAGAGAAATGCACACACAATAAATGATTACTTTGCCAGACAACATTACTCCTGAGAGAGAGAATGAAAAAAAGACAAGGGGTATAAGGGAGGGATTGTGGGGGTGAGGAGGACTTGAAAGTAGAAGATTTAATAATGTGGAGAACAGAAGGAAAAAACAGACTGTCAGGGGTTTTTATCTCACACAGAGCCATATGATTAGGTTGCCACACTGCTTGGGTCCTGGTCTGTCAAACAACAACCTTCCCAGAGAGGGACAGCTGGCTTGGAAGAGACAGCTCATAGGTGAACAGGACAAAGTCAGGTGTTAAGCGTGACCTGTGAGGGCACTGTGTGCTTCATAAAACAGCACATCTTAAACATGTCTGCAGGATTAGTCAACTATGACAGTATGACTTAGCTAAGCCAAGCTGACCTTTAAACCGTGGTTCTGTAATTATACAGTTGTGTTTAAAGAGGCCATATTCTATGCTTCTGTATTATTTTCCCCCTTGAAATCCACTTATTATGTTAGTTATGGGTTATTGTTAAAATTTAGTTTAACATGACTGTGAACCTCTTCCTGACCGGTAGAATTAAACAGGCTGTTTTTTTGTTACTGCATCTTTGAGACTTTTATATTTAAATTATCTCTAGGATGACTGGCTAACCTCTGTGTACCGCATAGAAATACTAACGAGCAGTAGAATGGATGATTGTTCTGATTGGTCATGCATGGGCATTTTTTTAAATCATTACTTTCCAATTTGACAATGAGCAGAAAAGTTAGCCAAACCTTCCATCCAGTCTTTACCCAGTCCCCTTCTCCTCTGCCACACACACGTACACACTGTTCAAACAGCAGCAGCTTTAATTCCAGAAGGTCAAGAGCAGCTCCTCAGTTCTACTTGCATGCAGAGAGTCATAAATTAAGAGCAGGGAGAGAGTGCCACAATCAGCCAATTAACTCAGAATCCAGAAAGGCCAATGCAATTTCATCTCCGCACAACTGCTCTGGCACTGGCCGCAGATTCATTAAAGCTGACTGACTGGCTTTCCCCAGCAAACTACCTCTACTCACACACTCACAGACACACACATGTTGGTGTCACTATACTTTTAAAGACATCTCATGGATGCATTTTTTATTTATTTATTAATTTTTTTTGTAAAAAAAAAAATGTTATGATATTTGTAATACCTTAAACCTAACCCACGTACAAAACTAAATACAAGTAGATTTAAAGATAAACCTGATTTGGCCAATTTACGAACCTTTCAAATAATGAGGACAGCTGAACATGTCCTAACAAGTTGGTTTTCATTAGGTTTTATCATATTAGTGGACATTTTTTAAAATATTGTCCTCACAAGAATAGACAACCCTGCGCACAGACACAGTCACACATGCACACACCCACCCATGCAGTTATGCGCACACACACACACACACACACAGCATAGACACACACACACACACACACACACACACATACAAACAAGTTTAATGTCATTTTCTCTCAACCAATAAGACAGAACACCTCTCTTTTTTATCTTAATTGTTCCTTCTAGACAGCAATGAGATTAAATGGAGAGCAAATGGAGATTTTTTGCCTAAGTCTCCTGCATCTCAGACCCCATTTACACCTGGTATTAAGATGCATTTGTATTCAGTGCTAAATACGGGTCTAAACGGGTCTAAAATGTTTTATGATCTAATCACAAAAAACACATACGAATGTGGTAAAAAAAATGCATGTGATCGTATTGCATTTGATGTGTAAACGCTAATCCGTCCTGAAGCACCACCCCTCACCTGTCAATCAACCGCTGTGATAAAACTGTGTTTAAACTTTGCCGGTTACGAGTGGCTTTAATACACTAAAATAACAAACAATTCTGCTCGAAATATTGTGGTTGTGCTTATATTACATTTCAGTTGCATCTGGGAGAAGTAGTGTGCTGTTTTATTTGAATTGTTTTGTCTTTTCTGACTTTGTTGCGCTTTAATGTCACACAGAAGCACACTGACATAGTGATTGATGTATGTCGTCATGAAACACAGTTCCTCCCCTGCAAATCCGAACTGTGGGATCCACATCTGAAAACAAGATGATACTTCAATGAAACATATCTAAAGAGTAACCTCTGAGCAATACATTTTTCCTCTGGGACGTAATCACAGTGCATATAAACTAAAATGCATGCAATGTTCATCTGAAATGTATGTGTAAAGAGCTGTTTACTGCAGTTCATGTAATAGCTACTGCAACTAAAATGTCTAAGTTTCAGTGGTAAAATCCATCAGTCAGACAATCAAAGCAGACGTGAATTAATGAGAGAGATTGTGTCAGGCGCTCACATCATTAAAAAATCATTATATTTCATCATGGTGTGGTAACCAAGGATAAACTGCTTGAGATTACAGGAAATATTCTCAATAAAGAGAACTGAAGTGAACTAAAAGTTTAAACAACTTTTGCAATGCAATGGACATTATAGTATGGAATAATGTCTGGTCCATTTTGCGCATTATTCTGGCTAAGAACCACCCCCTTGTAACTGTTTGATGACATTTTGTTGTTTTTATGTCACCTAGAGGTAAGTAAATGTAGGATTATCCATGAACGAAGCCATCAAATGAACACAACACCACATTCCACAGATCAGAGAGATCCCCCACCAAGCCATTAGAGAGTCATAAAATGAATCCATGGCGCCTAAATTGCTGAAGGAGACCATCTCCATAATTCCTGCTTAATCTCAAACTAGGGTTTGTAATGACAGAGCTAACCCATATGGACAACCCTTCTTTGTTCCACAAACTTAAACCCTCTGTAAGACCAAATGGCCAAGACCTTGTGACCTTAAATGCATAAATCCGTGGCCATATCAGGAAACGGAGACTCGTGAAGGAATCCATGAATGTTGTACCTTCACTGAGTTAACCCTATTAAATGTACAGAATGCATTTAAACCTACAATGTTTGAACCATACCTAGCCTTGCTAGATAATTCTGAAAATTACTTTGACCTGTGATTACTTTCATAACTGACAAATTAATGATTATAGCCTAATGTACCTTTTAAAATATGTGTAGTGATTTGTAATCACTTCTAACTAACAAATCAATAAGTATAATCGTTAATCTTGCATTATTCTTCTCATTTTACTAAGAATGATAACTAACCTGATAATATACCCTGACAATCAGGTTTCTCCAATGAAACCAATGAATTAACCAGTATGATTGGTAATCAGGGATTTTCATGTTTTGTTACATACACGTGTAATACCCATGAGAGTATGTCACAGTTAGTATGCAAATGCTTACTTTTTTTACGTAGAGAATGTATGATGACAACGAATGTCATGTCTCTTGCAACGTTTTCAAGATAAGTTCATGATTAAACATTCACTATTTTGAGCGGGAATCTACCACACAAAGGATCGTCAATCAGCTGCGAAGAGGACAGACCAGTCGACCGTGTGACTCTGAAAAGCCACTTCTGATTGGCTCAGGACGCCTTTGGGGTGCGGCCAATTTCAGTTCAAAAGTTCCTAAATAGGAAGAACACGCTCTCTTACTTCTTCGCTGCTTCTTCTCTACTCATCTCTTGCTTTTCACTGTAGCTCTTCAGCTCCAGATCCTCCGTGCCATGTAGAGTTCAGGAAAACTCGGGACCCGGAGTCCCGAGGAAGCCTCTCACTCCTGCTCTACGGTTCAGACACCCAACGGGAGTCGAGAGTCCTCCTTGCAGAAGGCCTCGCTTAATCCAGACAACAAACTATCAGCGATCATAACAGAGTCCAAGACATCGACGAAACAAACATTCTTCAAATGCCAAAGAACCAAGCAACACAAGGAAATGCAATGACATGCAAGTACATCTCCAGACTTTTGCTCAAAGTGCTGGTGTATTAGTTAAATACTTTGGGTAATCCAATTGCAAATCAATGTAGACTCAAAGAAGGATAGATGGTTCTTAAGGCATTGTCAACAGACTCTATGTATTGATCTTTTATTTCACATTCTGTCACTACACACCTACCTGTTTCATGTTGTATGTGTTAGATTAGTTCTATGTTTAGAATAGCAATAAAGTTTGTCTGTATTTAAAGATAATTTGAGTGTGATATATTTTGATAAATAATCTCATGCCAGTTTTTAAAAGATTTTGCTTCAAAGCTGTACCTAAATATGTGTAATATTATTTTCAATATGCCATGAGAATAATATTACTCCAATAAGTGAATTAATCATAATTCCCTTATTAAAGCTAGTTCCTTACAATAGAAATTGTGAGCGGATACAACAAGATGTTGTATTACAATTTTAATGGTGGAAAATTTTATTCAGACAAATAATCGAGTTATTTGTAATTTATCTAATTTATAATGGTTGTCGAACACGACTAATTCCATTATAAATTCCCTTACATAATAATGTAGAATAAGGACAGTTTAATTTAATTCCTAGCTCACACATACTGTTTCCCTACATATAATGGTGGAGGTACGCGGGCACTTTAATCCATCCTGTGTACATTTATACTACCAAATTTGCTACATAAATCTGAAATAGATAATACCACAATAAATGAGATTTCTCAACAAAACCTATCGTATGCTTTCAGAAGACCTGGAATATGACCCACGAGTCACATGGACTAATTTTATGATAATTTAGGTGTTTTTTTTTAGGCTTTAAAGTGAGCAACTATCCACAGCTACTGTATTGAAAAGGCAGACCAAGATATTTATTAACCATCTCATTTTGTATGCTGCATAAGAAAGAAAGTAATATAGGTTTGGAATTACGTAAAGGTGAGTAAGTTATGACAAATGTATTTTTTATTTTTTTTTGGGTGAATAATTCATTTTTTGGGTGAAGCAGTTCCGAAACGAACTATGTTGCAAATTAACTGGCACGCCATCTGAGGCTGAGACTAAGCATGTTATAGCTCTTTGAAACAACCAAAATGCCACATAATGCACAAATATTCCTATTTCTTTAAAATAAAATGATTGAGTTATAGTAGGATAAATCTGCATATCTTAGTATCAATTGTGTGGACGTTTGTCACAAATATGGGTTAAATATAATATGCACTAGTCACTATGACTACTTTAAACCTAAAATAAAATGTACTTAAAAAAAATATATAAAAAATAAAAATAAAAAAAACACTATAATTTAAGACTAATCCTTTAGCCCCGGTGTCTAATCCCTCTACATCATGAGTGCTCTTTCAGTCTTTTAATTGGCTTCAAAATAGGCTTAACAAATCTAGATTCAGAGCCAGGCTTGATTTAAAGTAAGCCTAATGCCTGTTAGTCTAGGACAGCTAACAGAGAAACAAGGTTTACGGGTCCATTGATAAAACTAGATTTTGAAGAGAGGTGCACATTTCAGGCATTTAAAAGAAAACAAAAATAACAAGGCTTATGGTGGAGGTTGAATTATACCCCTGATGCAGTGGAATCAAACTTCTGAAGTGACGTCTGTTGCCTTTGCTTTTCTCTGAGACAACAAAACTGTAATTTCAAACTTTTAATGGCACCAAAAAAAATTTTAAAATTCCTAAAAAAGATCTACTTGAGTTCCTGAACAATTCTCCTCCCCACTCACTGGCCCAGCCAGGGGAAATAAATGCACATAACTGAGAGGCCCATGGGCTGACAACAAACAAACTGGTTTGGGTTTCGGTTGGCGAAAGACATTTTTTCCAAGCCTGTTCCTCATTCTATGGCTCATGGTTTATCATCTCTGTGTTTTAAGTTCAGCACTGAGCCCATCCAACCAGCTGGGTTTTTAATCATCCTGCAGCCACCATGTGTTTTGGTCTTATTTATTCTCAACACACTCTGCAGCAATGCATAAATAATTCTCTAAGAATGTGAAATGCCTTCACTATTTTCTTTTTACCTCTCACTCTTTCTCTCCCTCTTTCATCCTTTAAATGTGCTTGTTCACTAAGCGAGTTACATCTGCTGGGCTTTTAGAAATATCATCATGATGGTGCCGCGGATTTGTTTGTCCTGTGTTTAGTAATCTTTTTCCAATCAGTTTTAACAGAGACGAACTGCTGAACATTCGACAGCATGTACCAGACAATCTTTTCCCGGTTTTTGAATATTCAGAAATTTTAGTTGGAGGCGCGGCTTTGTTGTTCAGGAGACGCAGGTGAGGGAGACGAGCCGGTGCGCTGGTCAAACTCCGTCAGTGCAGATTTCGAACAGCCCTGCCGAGTATTCACTCAGCAAATCACCGCTCTCTTCCGAACAAAACGGACGAACTACATCTCCTCACCTGCACAAACAAGGACTTTTCAACCTCTGCTACCTTGTGCTTCACAGAAACCTGGCTGAGTGAAGCCATTCCAGACAGCGCGTTACATCTGCCGGGCTTTCAGCTGTTCAGAGCGGATCGCATCACGGAGTTAACGGGGAAAATGAGAGGTGGTGGAACATGCTTTTATATCAATGAAAGTTGGTGTACAGATGTAACAACATTAAAGAGGATGTGCTGTCCTAATTTGGAAGTGCTCTTTATTAACTGTAAGCCTTTCTACTCGCTGCGAGAGTTTTCCTCGTTTATTTTGGTGAGTGTGTACATCGCACCAAACACGTGTTTGAACACAGCGCTGCAACAGCTGGCTGATCAGATCACAGACATGGAACAACAATACCCGGACTCAGTTATTATTATTCTTGGGGATTTTAACAAAGCAAAACTCACACGTGAACTGCCCAAATACAAACAGCACATCACATGCCCCACCAGAGACAGGAACATACTGGATCATTGTTACACAACAATAAAGGATGCATATCGCTCTGTCCCTAGAGCAGTTTTGGGACTCTCTGATCACTGTCTGGATCATCTTCTTCCAACCTACAGGCAGAAATTAAAATCATCCAAGCCAGTAGTAAGGACTGTAAAGAGATGGACCAATGAAGCAGAGCGGGAACTACAAGCCTGCTTCGATTGCAAGGATTGGAGTGTTTTTGAGGCTACAGCCACAGACCTGGATGAGCTCACAGATACTGTTACATCATATATCAGTTTCTGTGAGGATATGTGCATTCCTACTAGGACTTATTTAAAGTTTAACAACAACAAACCATGGTTTACAGCAGAGCTCAGGCAGCTTCATCAGGTCAAAGAGGATGCTTACAGGGGTGGGGATAAAGTCTTGTACAATCAGGCCAGGAACACACTGAACAGGGAAATCAGAGTTGCTAAAAGGAGATACTCTGAGAAGCTGAAAAACAAGTTTTCAGCTAACGACCCTACATCAGTGTGGAGTGGCATGAAACAACTCACAAATTACAGGACTCCTACCCCCAACCCTGTAGGGAACCAACAACTGGCTGACAACCTGAATGTATTCTACTGCAGATTTGAAAGGCCTAATTTCACACCTCACACCTACTCTGACCTTCACTTCACACAAGCACCAACACTTCCTGCAACTCCCCTCCTCCCCCCTCCTGCTACTCAACCTGCACTTAAGATCTGTGAAGTTGATGTGAGCAGCGTCTTTCAGAAACCAAAGACAAGGAAGGCTTCAGGCCCAGATGGTGTCTCACCAGCGTGTCTTTGATCCTGTGCTAACCAGCTGGCCCCCATCTTCACACAGATCTGCAACAGATCACTGGAGCAGTGTGAAGTCCCATGCTGCTTCAAACGCTCAGTCATTATTCCTATCCCAAAGAAACCAAAAATCACAGGACTTAATGACTACAGACCTGTCGCCCTGACGTCTGTGGTCAAGAAATCATTTGAGATACTGGTGTTGGCCCACCTGAAGAACATCACTGGACCCTTTCTAGATCCCCTTCAATTTTCATATCGAGCAAACAGGTCTGTGGATAATGCAGTCAACATAGGATTGCATCATATCCTGCAACATCTGGACAGACCAGGGACATATGCAAGGATCCTTTTTGTGGACTTCAGTTCAGCTTTCAACATCATCATCCCAGCTATACTCCAGAATAAATTACACCAACTCTCTGTTCCCATGTCTATCTGTCAGTGGATTACCAGCTTTCTGACGGACAGGCAGCAGCTTGTGAGACAGGGGAAACTCACTTCTAGCACCTGTACAATCAGCACTGGTGCCCCCCAGGGATGTGTGCTCTCCCAACTACTCTTCTCCCTCTACACCAATGACTGCATCACCAAGGACCCCTCTGTCAAGCTCCTGAAGTTTGCAGATGACACCACTGTCATCAGCCTCATCCGAGATGACGATGAGTCTGCATACAGAAGGGAGGTTGAACAGCTGGCTGTCTGCTGCAGTCAAAACACCCTTGAGCTGAACACGCTCAAACGGTGGAGATCATTGTGGACTTTAGGAGAAACACCCCAACACTGACCCCCCTCACCACTCTAAACGGCACTGTGGCAGCAGTGGAGTCATTCAGGTTCCTGGGCACTACCATCTCACAGGACCTGAAGTGGGAGACCCACATTGACTCCATTGTGAAAAAGGCCCAGCTGAGGAAATTCAACCTGTCACAGGTGCTGCTGATACAGTTTTACTCAGCAGTCACTGAGTCTGTCCTCTGCACTTCAATAACTGTCTGGTTTGGTTCAGGTATGAAATCAGACATCAGAAGACTAAAAAGGACAGTTTGTACTGCTGAGAGGATTATTTGATAATTAGTTCCCTATCTGCAACTCACTCGATGTTGTGTCGATGTAGTGACACTAGGGGTCACTCTTGGGAGCCCGAAACACCTCTGCTTTTTTGAAAAAGACCAATGAGAATTGGCAAGTGGAATTTGAATGCCAATTCATCTGTGAAGTTCATTCACCTCATCTGCTGGATTCTATGGTGCATTTCAGTGGCTTCTCCCCCTCTGCACTGGTGCACTGCAGAGAACGCCCCTGGGCACTTCGGCAGAAACAACTAAAAGAGTATATATTAAAAAATATATATTTTCTTTCTAAAAGAGCGGCACACACGGAACGTCTTTTTAAAGATGCCTTTCCGTTTGAGTGTTATTCCTGGTTGCGGTCATTATCTCTCCGCTTCTGATGGCCACGATCGCTGTCTAACGTGTCTGGGCGCTGCCCACACGGAGACATTGTTCGTGGATGGGTCTTGTCCTCATTGTGAGAATATGACCATGGCAACGTTGCAGTCGCGGCTTGCATTTGTAAGAAAGCAAGCCACCGCAGCAGCTCCCTGCCTCGGTCCTTCTACCTACGGGTATGAGGCCGTGCCGGTTAGCACTGGGGGTGATTTGTGGACCTCAATGGGACCACCTCTGCCCACGGACCTCCCATTCCCCAGCACGCTCGCTTGCCCCGGTCGGGTGCTCAGACGAGATCGCCGGCTCATCTCAGGGTGAATTCGACCTCTCGTTCGGAGCCCGGGAAGAAGAAGAGTTATCAAGCACAGCATCGGAGAGCGGGCTCGTCCAGTTGGACACAGAGGCTTCGACTGGGCTTCCTCCTTCGGGAATGGTCAACCTCGTGGCACAAGGAAGTAACATCCGACTTGAAACTGTAGCCATACAATCTCCATCTCGCTGGATGAGTTGAGATTACTCTGTGTTCAACTGAGCACTCTAACGGATCAGAAGGAGACCGCTGAACAATCCGCATTTTCATCCATTTGCCTGCAGAAGTGAAGAAATTAAAGATTTCTCTTCCATCTTCAATCAAGTCAACATTTCTGAGTTCTCCGCCAGCCGGCCGAGAATCAACAGCCGTACCGCCCGCCGACAGAGTGAGGAAACAGCCTCCCGTCATCACCCGAGCCTCAAGGAACCGGGTCGGAGTTAAAGGATGGAGGAAAACACATTCTACCTGTGTCCTCATGCGATTCAAGTAAGAGGTTTACGTCTGGGCAGAGACAGAATATTATAGTGTGTTATTCTTGTGTTTCAAGGTTTCTGCTTGTACAGTTTACGGACCGCCATGTCCGCTCATTATTAATACTCAGGGTATTAATTATCATGAATTTGTTTTGTTGTATTGTGGTCCAACCAAATTGGACTGTTGTGCAATTTCGCCATCACAGGTGAGACAGGTAAACTGAGATCATCCATTAAAGAGTCAAAGAACGTGGGACTGTTTACGAGCCGTCCACCGCATCTCTGAGCGATGAACTAACAGCTGCTTTCTCTCCCACGATCGCGAAATCGGCTTTAGGGCCGTCACTTCTCTCTCTCTCGTACTAACCATACACACACACACACACACACATATATGCACGCGACCCCTCACAAACATTCTGGCACACATTTTTGGCTCCTAGATAGCTTAATGCTAAAGCCCAGCTTTGTTCCTTTAGCTATCGTACAAGCGAATACACGCGGTAACTGGTAGACGCCATTGACTGGTTTCTCTCCGCCCACATTCGTGGTCATATTCCCTGGCCAGAAGTCTCGAGAGTCACGTCCACCATTTTGTGCACATCCCTCCTTACACACACACACTGTCACACACACACCTTATGTGTTATAGGATTATTATTTCCATATCTAATCATATCACTGTTTAGTTTGTAATTGTAAATTGGAAGTTTATTGACTGCATTGTATTAATTATTAATTGATATTACTGCATAAATAAACTTTGTTTATATTACAAAGAGAAGTGTTTTGGTTTGTTTTGCATACGCCTGTGTTGTGCTGACGGGATGTCAGTGCTCGGATTCAAGCCTTCATTCATTGTTTTTTTTTCCCGAAAATCGATATTCTTCGGATGTTGATTTTCCTAAGAAAACAATCTAATATTGAGACTGTTTTACTATCTGGTTATTAGTCCCTGATTCCAGGGTGGTGCCCCGGCAATATTAATCCTAATTAATATTCTATTGATTTTTGATAATTGATAATTATCTTTGATGATTGTTGAATTTGAATGATCAATAAGCTAGTGTTAATTTTAATTAATGTTTCATCGATGTTAACAATTAATGATTATCTTTGATAATTGTTGATTTAAAGCATTAAAAAAGCAAACATTGATTCTCATCAATGTTCTATTGATTTTAATAATTAATAATTGTCTTTGATAATTATTAATTATTGCTAATAACAAAACCCGCTCCTAAACGTAGTGCACTACATTTACTGGAGCCCCATATTAGGTTTTAATGACTTAAAAAAATGATTCAATTAATTAATTTAAATATTAATTAATAACTAAAGAAATAATTATTAATTATTTCTGATAGTAACACTGATCTAAACAACCAGTAAAGCCCTACACTACCCTTCTGTGCAAGGGCGCAATAGAGCCTGTCCCTCCAGCCGAGATGAAGAAAGGGTTCTACAGCCCTTAATTCATCGTACCGAAGAAAGGCGGTGGGTTGCGACCAATTCTGGACCTGCGAGTACTGAACCGGGCTTTGCACAGACTTCCGTTCAAGATGCTGATTAAAAAACGCATTCTAGCAAGCATCCGGCATCAAGATTGGTTCGCGGCGGTAGACCTGAAGGACGCGTACTTCCACATCTCGGTCATACCTCGACACAGACCCTTCCTGCGGTTTGCCTTCGAAGGCCAGGCGTGCCAGTACAAGGTCCTCCCCTTCGGCCTGTCCTTGTCCCCTCGCATCTTCACAAAGGTCGCAGAGGCAGCCCTTGCCCCGCTAAGGGAAGTGGGCATCCGCATCCTCAACTATCTCGATGACTGGCTAATCCTAGCTCGCTCTCCAGAGTTACTGTGCGCACACAGGTACCTCGTGCTCTGGCACCTCAGCCGACTGGGGCTTTGGGTCAACTGGGAAAAGAGCAAACTCTGCCCGGTTCAGAGCATCTCTTTTCTCGGTTTGGAGTTGAACTCAGTCTCAATGACAGCACGCCTCACGAACGAGCGTGCACAGTCGGTGCTGAACTGTCTGAAGGTGTTCAGACTGAGAACAGCGGTTCCACTGAAACTTTTTCAGAGGCTCCTGGGGCATATGGCATCCTCAGTGGCAGCTACACCACTCGGGTTGATGCACATGAGACCGCTTCAGCACTGGCTTCAGACTCGAGTCCCGAGATGGGCATGGTGCCACGGGACACATCGCATGACCATCACGCCGATCTGTCACTGCCTCTTCAGCCCTTGGACCGACCTTGCATTTCTACGGGCAGGGGTTCCCCTAGAGCAGGTCTCCAGGCATGTTGTGGTTACAACAGACACCTCCAAGATGGGCTGGGGCGCCGTATGCAACGGGCACACAGCCTCCGGCTCCTGGACTGGCCCGCAGCTGCGTTGGCACATCAACTGCCTAGAGTTGTTGGCAGTACTGCTCACCCTGCAGAGTTTTCGGCTGTTGATCCAGGGCAAGCACGTGTTGGTCCGGACGGACAACACAGTGACGGTAGCGTACGTCAACTGCCAAGGCAATCTAGGCTCCCATTGCATGTCACAACTCGCCCGCCGTCTCCTCCTCTGGAGTCAATAGCGCCTCAAGTTGCTACAAGCCACTCACATCCCGGGCGACCTCAACACCGCAGCGGACATGCTGTCACATCAGGTTACCCTCAGGGGAGAGTGGAGACTCCACCCTCAGGTGGTCCAGCTGATTTGGAGTCGATTCGGTCGAGCACAGGTAGACTTGTTTGCTTCCCGGGAATCCTCCCACTGCCCGCTCTGGTACACCCTGACTGAGGCACCCCTCGGTATAGATGCACTGGCACACAGCTGGCCCCCTGGACTACGCAAACACGCGTTTCCCCCAGTGAGTCTACTTGCACAGGCCCTATGCAAGGTCAGGGAGGACGAGGAGCAGATCATCCTAGTAGCACCCTACTGGCCCACCCAGATTGTGGTTCTCGGATCTCACGCTCCTCGCGACAGCCCCCCGGTGAATTCCCCTGAGGAAGGACCTTCTTTCTCAGGGACAGGGCACCATCTGGCATTTGCAACCAGACCTCTGAAATCTCCATGTCTGGCCCCTGGACGGGACGCGGAAGACCTAAGTGGCCTACCACCTGCGGTGGTAGACACGATCACTCAGGCTAGGGCTCCCTCTACGAGGCGCCTGTATGCCTTGAAGTGGCGTCTGTTCACTAAGTGGTGTTCTTCCCGACGCGAAGACCTCCAGAGATGCGCAGTTGGATCAGTGCTTTCCTTCCTGCAGGAGTGGCTGGAGGGGTGGCTGTCCCCCTCCACCCTGAAGGTGTATGTAGCCACTATTTCGGCTCATCACGATGCAGTAGATGGTAAGTATTTGGGGAAGCACAACTTGATCATCAGGTTCCTGAGAGGTGCTAGGAGGTTTCATCCCTCCAGACCGTGCCTCGTCCCCTCGTGGGACCTCTCTGTAGTCCTTCGGGGTCTACAGGGAGCTCCCTTTGAGCCCTTGGAGTCAGCTGAGCTTAAGGCACTCTCTCTGAAGACTGCCCTCCTGACTGCGCTCACTTCCTTCAAAAGGGTAGGGGACCTGTAGGTGTTCTCTGTCAGCGAATCATGCCTGGAGTTCAGTCTGGGTTACTCTCACGTGATCCTGAGACCCCGACCGGGCTGTGTGCCCTAGGTTCCCACGACCCCTTTTAGGGATAAGGTGGTGAAGCTGCAAACGCTGCCTCAGGAGGAGGCAGACCCAGCCTTGGTGTTGCTGTGTCCGGTGCAAGCTTTACGCATCTATTTGGATCACACGCAGAGCCTTAGAAGCTCCGAGCAGCTCTTTGTTTGCTTTGGTGGACAGCGGAAAGGAAGCGCTGTCTCCAATCAGAGGATCACCCACTGGGTCATTGATGCCATCGCGATGTCATATCAGGCGAGGGCGAGGTGTGGTCTCCACGGTGTCTTCCCCTTGAGAGGGACACCCCCCAATGCAGAGACTTATGGCTCCGAGTCAGTTAACAAATTCCACTCTTTTTGGGGAGAAAAGAGAGGGAAAAGGGGCCTCGGCTGGGCTAGCCTGTCCCTATAGTTGGGCACTCAACTTGTTCCTGATGGACCGTTCGACGCTCATAAGAAGGTTGGGGGAGGTTACGTGATGGCCTGGTGCGCTGGCTACAAGGCACACAGTAGTCTGCCCGTCACACACCGCCAGTTCACGTAACACAGTTCAGCTAGTTGTGGTGTTTTGTATAGTGAACCCTAGTGTCACTACATCGACACAATGTCGAGTGAGTGACAGATAGGGAATGTCCTGGTTACTTTCATAACCTCCGTTCCCTGATGGAGAAAACGAGACATTGTGTCCCTCTTGCAACAACGCTGAACTACCCGCTGAAATGGCCGGGACCTGGTTTTGGCTCCTCAGCACAAAACCTGAATGAGTGGTTGCATACCAGCTCCTTTTATACCCGTATGTCCGGGGGAGTGACATGCAAATTCCACTTGCCAATTGTCATTGGCCTTTTTTCAAAAAAGCAGAGGTGTTTGGGGCTCCCAAGAGTGACCCCTAGTGTCACTACATCAACACAATGTCTCGTTCCCTCCATCAGGGAATGGAGGTTACGAAAGTAACCAGGACATTGTATTTTTTATTTTTTATTTTTTATTATTATCTATGTCTTGCTGCTATTTTTGTATTGTTTTTGTATTGTTGTACACTGGAAGCTCCTGTCACCAAGACAAATTCCTTGTATGTGTAAGCATACTTGGCAATAAAGCTGATTCTTATTCTGATTCTGATTCTGAGATGTGAGTAGGGTATTTACTGTAAGTGTGACACCTCTTCTAAGAGGTCAATGTCTTTATTTTCTTGAAGAGAGAAAAATTAATTTGTGTTGGGTAATTTAGGCCTATTTCTTGAGAGTTTTGATGCATCCTCTCTCAATTCACTCTGCAGCTTCTGGATCCTTGTACTTTCCCATTAGGCTTTACTGCTATCTGCCTCTGCCTACATTTCTAGGCTCATTACAGTTGATAATGACTGACAGATTTATACTAAGAGCATCACACATTTCCTTATGAAAAGAGTCTGTTAAATAAAATGAATACTCAAAAATGAAATATAAAAAAATCCAAACTGGAAATAATAATAATAATAATAATAGTAAATAAATACAAGCCTTTGGGGATTTTTTACATGTCTTAGCTGTCTAAAAGCTGGTTTAGCTGGTCCCCCTACCTAGCCAAGCTGGCGTTTAGCTGGTTTACTTGTTCAGCTAGCTGGTCTCCCAGCCCAGTCAACTGGCAAGTGCCCAAAACTTCTCTAAAACTAGCAAAACAGACCAGCCTAAGCACCTTAAGCTGTCTTTTCTGAAGGAATGTGATTTTAAAATAAAGAAATTACAATAGTCAATATCACAAGCATGCATCAATCTCTTTATGTTATTTGTTTCCTTTATGTAAGGGTTTTCTTGTTGAAAGTGAGTGTCATAATGCAGGGAAGTGGTGCTCTATGCTGTGATGGCTCGCCTGGAGCAACTCAAGCATGAAGGAAGAGGATTTGAGCTACATAAAGCCATCCTAACTGACTGTAATACCAACCATAAACAGAACAACTAGCCTCAAACAGAAAGCACCACAGCTCGTCTTTAAGAAACAGTTTTTATGACTTGAGACAAAAAAATAAAAAAAAACACCCGCGTGTTAGGAGGGGGAATGGGAGGGGTAAGGACTATGTTGAACTTAATTTCTTTGAAGGATAAAAATGAGTTTTTAGCCTCTCTGGGGCTCGTAGAAGTTTGAACCACAGCCGTTTGATCAAAACACAATTGCTTTAGAAGAAATGTGTGATTACGAAAAGATGAAAAAGAAACTTCAGCCTGTGTTTGAGAAGTTCAGACCAGGGTCAAAGGAGACTGAAGCTGAGTGACTCAGTGAAAGAACATTTAGTCGAGATCCATTTCAGAGACTCACACTTAAGCTGAAATGTTTCATGTTATTATCATGGCAATACATTGCCTTAGAGCACCATTAAATATTACAGCCTGCAACTGAACATCCAGCGTGCATCATTTCAACCCTACCCAAATTCAATCAAAAGCAGTTCCACTCAAAAACGCAATGTCACTGCACCGTTTCACATTTCTCCAGAACTTGGGCCCTAGAGAAGCAGAGCAGGTGGCACTAGCTGGCGTAAGACCCATCCGAAATACTTAATCCATCTCACGTCTTCAAGAAGCCGGAGATGGCTCAGAGAGCAAGGGAGGAGCCGGGGGGCAGCACTTAATATTTCAACACAAGCCTCACTGTGCAGGTCTCACAGGTAGAGGGCCAAGTGTTGGCAGCATTGCCACAGAAGCTGTATGCAAACGTCTCTGGAGCTTAGCCAGATATATGCATTCAAAGTGAACAGGCACTCTGAGTGTGGGAGCATGGAGGAACAAAAACAGGGAAAAAGAAAATGAAATGATGTGGGATGGAGAATGGAAGTGATATAAGCTTTTACTGCTGCTATTAATCTTGTATTAGGGAGGCACATTGCTGGGAAGAAGTGACATGCATTTCATTTGTGGCATAAATGTCACCTATTTCAGCTCCTGGTATGTGGGGAAAATGAGACTTTCTACAGTAAAGGTAAAGCACATTCATGTTGCACATATCGGTCTGCTTTAACACTGGCTGGTAAGTTCCACACTACAAAATAGCTATACTTAATCAGTAAGTTTGTCATGCTTTACAAAACATAAGGATCTGAACATCCTTAAAACAAGACACATTAACTTGAGAGGCAAAATAACATTATATATTAAGATATTAAGCTGAAGTCTGTACTTTTTGTGACCAAAGTGCCATGGAATGGCAAAAATAAACATTGTTTTCAAACAGCTTTTCCTAACTCTCCCCCAGTCTTCTGTTTATCAAACAAACAAATCTGTCTCTGCATATTTAGCTCGGATAGTATTGAACATCAAAAAAATTACAAATTTCAGCTTTAAGTTATGTTTAGAGGGAAATCAAAAGTCAATGAGGTTTATGCTTAAATAAAGAAAAAAAGGTATATGCCTATGGGGTAAGTATAATAAAGTTTTCCTTCTGGTTTAATTATTTTTTTTTTTTGTATTTTTGTTTTTTATTAGCAAAAATATATACACCAGTCAGCCACAACATTAAAACCACCTGCCTAATACTGTGTAGGTCCCCCTTGTGCCGCTAAAACAGCTCTGACCCATCGAGGCATGGACTCCACAAGACCTCTGAAGGTGTCCTGTGGTATCTGGCACTGAGATGTTAGCAGCAGATCCTTTAAGTCCTGTAAGTTGCGAGTTGGGGCCTTCATGGATCGGACTTGATGGTCCAGCACATCCTATAGATACTCAATCGGATTGAGATCTGGGGAATTTGAGGCCAAGCCAACACCTTGAACTATCTGTCATGTTCCTCAAACCATTCCTGAACAATTTTTGCTGTGTGGCAGGGCACATTATCATGCTGAAAGAGGCTACTGCCATCAGGGAATACCATTGCCAAGAAGGGGTGTACGTGGTCTGTAACAATCTTTAGGTAGGTGGTATGTGTCAAAGTAACATCCACATGAATTCCAGGACCCAAGGTTTCCCAGCAGAACATTTCCCTGAGCATCACACTGCCTCTGCCGGCCTCCCTTCTTCCGATGGTGCATCCTGCTACCATCTCTTTCCCAGGTAAATGACACACACACACCCAGCCATTCACACGATCTAAAACAAAATGTGATTCATCAGACCAGGCCACCTTCTTCCATTGCTCCATGGTCCAGTTCTGATGCTCACATGCCCATTGTAGGTGCTTTTGGCAATGGACAGGGGTCAGCATGGGCACTCTGACCGGTCTGTGGCTACGCAGCCCCATACACAGCAAGCTGCGATGCACTGTGTGTTCTGACACCTTTCTGTCATGGCCAGCATTACGTTTTTCAGCAATTTGTGCTACAGTAGCTCTTCTGTGGGATCGGACCAGACGGGCTAGCCTTCGCTCCGCACGTGCATCAATGAGCCTTGGGTGCCCATGACCCTGTAGCCAGTTCACCGGTTGTCCTTCCTTGGACCACTTTTGGTAGGTACTAACCACTACATACCTGGAACACCCAACAAGACCTGCCGTTTTGGAGATGCTCTGAACCAGTCTTGTAACTATCACAATTTGGCCCTTGTCAAAGTCGCTCAGATCCTTAAACTTGCCCATTATTGCTGCTTCCAATACATGAAATTCAAGAACTGACTGTTCACTTGCTGCCTAACATATCCCACCCCTTGACAGGTGCCATTGTAATGAGATAATAAATGTTAATCACTTCACCTGTCAGTGGTTATAATGTTGTGGCTGATCAGTGTGTATATATATATATATATATATACATATATACACACACACACACACACACACACACACACACACACACACACCGATCAGGTCCCCCTTATGGCACCAAAACATATAAATGATACTGCATCCATGCCCCTAGGTGTCAGTGTAAGTCCAAGACGACATGCATAAAAAGTGCCTCTTTAAAGGAATAGTTCAGTCAAAAATGAAAATCCTCACAATCATGTTGTTCAGAAGAACACCAAAAGAGGTGTAATGCAGGATGTTAGGGACTGACCGTCTCAGAGTCTCAGTCCCTTTTACTTTCATTGTATGGAAAATCAAGTAGGGACAACATTCTTCAAAATTTCTCTTCTTGTGTTCCACAGTAGAAAGAAAGAAAGTGAAACAGGTTTGCAACATCATGAGTATGAGTAAATGAGAATTTATTCACACACACTCAAAAAAAAAAAAAAGTGTTACTGGTCCATTGTGCAATGTAAGGCAACTAACTTTTCAGTCCATTTTGGTAAGTTACAGGTTAAGCATCCCTGGAGAAACCATAAGTTTAATGCTTGACTGAGGGTACAAAGCCAGTTTTCTGATCAGGAACTGCATACATATGTTTTTTAATGAATATGGTGGAAATAATTATATATTTTAACTTGAAAATAGATGCACATTTAAATTGAATACAGCCAGTAATATTAAAGCTCACAGCGACAAAAACAACAATAGCCTTTTGAGTTCTTTAATAAAAATTCTTCTGTAAAGGGAAAAACATTTTGTGAAAGATAAAACAAGCATCATGTTCACAAAATTGCCGTGACTACCACTGAATCACATATCAGGTGATGCCTTGTACCTTTGCCTTACAGCTTTATCATCCTTGCTTGACCAAACCATTATCTACTTGACAGAAGCCAGCACTTATGTTCAGAGAAGCATAAACTCACAATCACCATATGCACGACTGACATTTTTTAATATATGCATATGCAAATATGCAGCATCTGAGGGTAAATCATATCTCTACAGGGGAAGAATGCAGCGATTAGGCAATAAATGCATATGGGAACTTTCTAATTTGCTCACATAACTGAGGTGAGGCTGAGGTAAATAATAACATCAGAGAGAAAGATCAGTTATGTAACACCACCAGTGGCCGCTTTTCACAGATGCACCCAGACACCCATAACATTTTCATTGTAACAGACTCTACTGAGTTTACCATGTGGAAGTACTTCCAGGTCATGTCTTCCTTCCCCTGAGTCCAGAAGATGTTGGTGTGTGTGACATGGGTTGCTTGTTTCTGGCTTTACTTTGAGTATTCTACAGTGAGTCACAAAGGTGAGATCACCATGCCTGAGAAAGTTCTACAATGTTTAGCAGAAACCCAAGTGGCAAGGCAAAACTTGCATGCTGATTAAGGAACACCTTTAGTTTATAAAGATGCTGGAGAACTCCATTTAAGCAATGTGGCAAATAAACATTTTCCATGTTCTTTTATATCTCCACATGAATACGGTGAGAATGCGAAGGCATCTGTTGGTAAGTAAGATGACGTTTCTTGAGCCTGAGTGCTCTTTCTGTATTCCATGAGGAATAAGACCCTCAGAGGTTTCTTTATGTAAGCCAGATGGTGTCACATTCAGAGCAATCTTCTTCCGCTTTCCTGATTTCAATCCAGATGCAACACAAGTCTGATGCACAACCTGGCAGATGAATAGGAATACAACCTTACCGCGTATCAACATATTGTCATTTTCCTCAAGAAGGACGTGTTCCTGGACCAACATCCTTTGTTGGAACTTCAACACCATTCTTATTAAACAATCACTGGCCAAACAATGTATCCCTACCCGTTACCCTTACATGCATGTAATCAGAATGATAAAAGTATTTTCTAACCCCCTACCTACACCACTAAGATTAACCCTAACCCTAAAATCTGACTGGTTGAGATGTTGTTCCAAACCAGTAAAGATGTTCATTCAAGAACATGTACTATCTGGGTAAATCTAGATAAAACGTCTGATTCCTATTAAAGACTAGGAATAGGAATCATAAGGAATTTAACCATTTCAGTTCTAATTCTTCAACAGTTCCTTTAATGATTCTTTTAGTGCTTTTGATGAAGAAAAAATTGGAAATAAGTAATGCAATTCTTATTAGATTTACTGCCATCAGCAGCCTGTTATCAAATGATGATTTGATTTCATATGATTTCCTCATGAACAATTAAACTACCTCAGGACTCCCCCATAGTGCAATAATGTAAATCACATGTACATATGTAAATTCACATATTTAATTAAATAACTGTACATACCCCCCTACCTTGCACATACATTACTACTTGTACATGTACATACACTATTCTGTTATATGTCCTATTATTTGTATGTCTATTTATACTCTTACCTTGTTTTACATTCTGTCTCACTGTAATGTTCTGCGTGCACTTATTTCTCCTATCACCAGAAACATTCCTTGTGTACATGAGAACACTTGGCAATAAAGCTCATTCTGATTCTGATAATTTAACAGAACATATTCTTGCAAAATGTGCATTTATACAGACTTCTTAATGAAGATATTTTATGCATTCATCGATTTTTAAAATAACACTAATTACAACAAAATTCTTATCATTCAACATCTTTAACTATGCATCGTGATATCAACAACCATCCAGTACATACTCTGGTTTAAAACTTACAAAACTTATGTACACATAACACAGTAAAAGTTCTTGATTCATTTAGAGTCGGACATGTCAAAACAAATGACTTTAGCAAGTTTTTCATTCAGTAAAAAGAAAAGTTGGATAAGAGTAATTTGCAGTAGCCGATTCAAAAGAACCAACTCATGAGAGTAAATTATTTGGGAATTGGCATGTTTGAAAAAAGGAAAAAAGTTTTCCACAGCTTGAAATCACACCGTGTGCATTTTAATTCTTAAAGTTTACACTTTAATCATATTGGTTTCACAGATTCACCATTACATTCTAATTTCAGATATGTTTATTTAAAATATCGCTCTATCCCTGTGCTTGTTGGACAATCGGTCTAACAAATATTCTTTCAATTATTAGGTCAAATGTGTTATTCGTTTTAAAGTCATTATTCGTGCCTTTCTGAAAAAGGCATTCAGCATTTGGGAACATCCCTGTTCCCAATTATGTTTCCAGGCCACTGCTGTGTTAGAGTGATGCTGGTCAATGGAGAGAAAGGGAAAAACTAAGCAGAGAACGAGACATGTACAGAAGGCCTAGCCTATGCAGCGATGTTCCTTATCCCTTCCCCTTCCTCCACCATGTCCTGTCCTGTCGACTCTAATAGACTATTGATTTTCCATCTGCTGTAGGATCAGTCTTCACTTTTACCATTCACCCATGATATTAGCTGTCCATTAGTTGCAGAGCTCTCAGCCCTAACAGCTTGTCAGCACAGAGGCAACACTCCACCTCCAGCACAATACAATTAGTTGATTAGTCTTGAGACTCAAGCAGCATACAGCATCCCTCCAACACACTAGAAGGGACATATTTAAGCTGATAACATAAAATTGAGTAGCTGGGGGTCACAGGTGAACTCTAACACCCGAAAGCACATCAGAGAGAGTGGGGACAAGTACTAAGTGGATTAAAGCAGGCTGGTCCCGCTCAGGACAGTCTCTGTTCACAGCTTATTACCAGATGCATTGTTTGAAAAGTTGGAAAACTGCCACACACGTTTCCTTGAAAGCTCGGGCGAGATTTTCAGTCTTACAGTCCCACAAAATGGCTTGCTCGTGCCTGGAGGGAATTTTATCAGGCTGATTTGGGTTGATTCATATGTTGGAGATTGACTTAGATTTAAATAATAATAATAATAATAATAAACTTCACAGGATATACCGCAAAACCTATATTTTATCTATTTGGACTAGTGGATAAAGGAATAGCTGACCCAAAAATGAAAGTTGTGTCATTTATTTACTAATATCACACCAATTCAGTAAGACTTTCTGTCTTCGGTGGAACACAAAAGGTACATTTAAAAAAAAATCTTGACATTGTTTATTCACCATTATGTTCTGTAAGTAAAAGTGACTGTAGTCAGTCAAGCTCGAAAAAAGACAAAGAAAAAAAAAAGTATTTGATACATCCATTTAAACACTTTATTAATATGATTTGAGTACATATTGACTTGTTCTGTTCAACACACAAAACAAGCATATGGCTTTCGAAGACCTGGAATATAGTGCATGAGACGTATCGGTAACTTTTACTGTGGTTTTATTGTGTTCTTTGTCTTTTTTGAGCTGGACAGACTGGAATTGCTTTTTACTTACATTACATTAATAAACCACGTGAAGAATTTAAAAAAAAAGTTCACCTTTTGTTTTCCACAGAATAAAGAAAGTCATACAGATTTGGGGAAACATTATGGTGAGTTGTAATGACAACATTTTTATTTTTGGGTGAACTATCCCTTTCATGCATGTGCTCTGACATATTCAGCTGTGGTGCTCATGTGGTTGACACAACTTCAAATCTGGCTTGCAACATTTCCCAATCTGGTTCCCCCTCTTCTTCCTATCATTTTCTGTCCTATTTACAATATACTATAATTATTAATGGCAAAAGGCCAAAATTCATGTTCTAAAACAAATCATAATACAATATTTGTGTTTTTTTTAGAACATTATTAAAATTAACATCCTGTAATTTACATTACAAATCTGTATCTAGTTAAAATTGCAGCTGAAATGTTGAGCTTCAGTAATTCAGCTTGCAGATTGAGAGTTCGAGCTTAGACTGAATGTTTGTTAAAAAATACACATACAAAATTTAAGAACGAGAGGATGGCCAGCCCATATTGTTTTGTCTGCAATGCCACCAAAAACAAAGCACCTCTGTAACACATTATTGTCTGCTGCCTCTTTCCAACCTTCCCTCCTTTTCCAAGAAAAATATGACAGCACACAAGACATTGAAATATTCTTCTCACCCTGACCTCTGATTCCACACATCTGCAGGGTCAGTGTTCTGAGTCACTTCCCCAAGGAGGTCTTCGGCTGAGTCAACCCAGGTGAACACTGTTATTTGTACAGAAATCTTAAATGAAGCAGAGTACTATTTCTCCTGCAGTGACATATTTTTTACATTTTATATTAATAAAACATTTATTTTACAAAAGTATCTTAAAAAAAAAAAAAAAACACTTTTAAATTAATAAATGGTTTATTATTGGTTTCTGAATTTCTATTGAATTTTTCAGCAGCCAATAACTGACCACATAAAACTATGTTCATCCTTTCTGAAAGTGAACCCATATGCAATGTAGTCTGGGTTGTATTTTCTTGCAGCAAAATACAGTACTATAAAGTTTGATTGGACACACGGCTATTAACGTCAACAACAAAACATACATTAGTATTTTCTCTTCACTATTAAAAGTTGATAAGCATACTTATTTTGCTCTCTGAACTTTGATTACATGAATGCAATTTTTTTTCCTTGCTGTCCATGACCCTATCAGAACATAATCTGCAACCCATTTTTGAGTTGCGATCTGCCAGTTGAGAACCACTGCTCCAAAACATCTACGGTCACTCATTAGCTTTCTCCATCTAGATAGAAAATAGTATTTTTTCTGCAGCAAAGGCTGTTTTTCAAAACAAGGAAATGTTAAGAGGGTGCACAGTATTTGAACTTTCTACACTTAGGCCTATTAATACATATTGAGAGCGCTTTTTGCAAAGATATCCTCAATCCAGTGCACTCAGAGGAGGATGTAATACCCATGGTTGGCTCTTAATATGACTCTATCATCCTGTTATTGTGAACCCCTCCAGCGTTTGGCTCAGGAGATGTAGACACATGCCTTCACTGAGGGATCTTGGACACACAAGAATCCAGCCAGATTTGGAGACGACACATAGATTCACTTCCAGACTGGCAGTAATTTTTGTGCCAAACAAGGAACAGGTTTTCAAAGAAGGTTAAAATATGGAAAATATGGAAATAAAGACTTACATAATAATAAAAATAATAATAATAAAAAATAAAAAAATAATAAAAAAAATTAGCTTGAGACGTGCTGAAATGAAAACACTACTTTTACTCCTGAGGAAGAAAAGCTAATGTATTCTGTGAAAGATTTATTTGAAAAGTGTTTAGTGCAGAGTCAAATCCACTTCCATTTACTTTCCCTTGTCTGATAATATCTCTGACCTTGTGTCCAACTGCACGTCTACAGAAATGCAATGCTGCTGTCAATTGATTTTTCAGGATGGCCTCCCTTGGGTTCTGTGAATGAGCATAAAGGGTGTCCTCAGCTCAACCTTAATCTTGTGCCAGCATACAACAAAAGATTCCTGCCATCCCAAAGACACAATGCCAAACCAGACACAAACACAGCATACTGTTATTAAATCACAACACACTCCATCAAGTATTTCTTAACACAATGAAGATTACACTTGCATTGCCAAACGGTCCGCAAGAGAGTGCATCATCTGGGAAGCTATTTTTGGTGTCATATTTGTGTACACATCTGAGCAACATCTTTATAAACACAGATTCAGATTGCACCCGCCAAAAGTTTGGACACACCAACTCATTCTGTCTTTATTATTACTATTTTGCACCTTTTAAAATAATAGTAGCAATGCACCAATATCTCGTCCAATAATCGGTATTGGACCTTGTGGTCAGGTCCCTGTGGCAGTCTCATGCTCTGTAGCCTGATGCTATGGAGATCCCTGACAGTCTGAGGCTCCTGTCCAGAATCGGTCCTATAGCCATTAGATTACACTGACATGCCAGGAGCGTTGTGATGAGCTCATACTACAGTTGTAACAAAATCGGTCTAATCTACAACTGTACGCTCAGTGTCCCATCTCTGGATCAGCTGACATGATGATGTCCTTTTCCATCTGCCACTTTACAATCCAGGACAAAGCAGCATTAAGCTAAAATGGAACTTATCAACCTTCCGTTCCAGGCATCCAGTGGAGGGCAAAAAAAAAGCGAAGAAAGAATCTGTCTCTCTGAGAGAACAACTTCATTTATAACGCAACTGATTGGGCGGTGGCAGGTAGGCCTCATGTAGTGGTAATACTGGCTATTCACACCATCATCTGAGGAGAAGACAACAATGCACTGCCTTTCTCTCTCTCCATTCAGTTTCCACACAAGAGAACAGCTGCATCAAGCTCATGAACCCCAAAGCCTCCTCGTTGGTTCATGGAGCATCTTCCTCATTAATTATCCCTCCATCCTGGGAAGAGAAAGCATGCGCCCATCTAGGCATTCAGAAGAGATCAGCTGATAAATGGCTTGCTTAACGGACCCAGTCCATCCAATCCCCAGCACATAAAACACTTTGTATACAGCCTATGTAGTTGTCATCCTCGTGGAGAGAACCTAAACAGCTGTTGTTTTGCAACATTAGTTGGGAAGGGAGCTGATGTGGCCATTCTCTCTGTGTAGATACACTGAGATAAAAAGCAACCAAAGCCAGACCGCCAAGCATCTATTCACTGCAAGTATCTCCCAGTGTGGTCTTGTGATCAAGAACTCTGCTGTTGTGGCTTTATGGTGACCTTGAAAGGCACTTAGAAGTAGAGAGATGGGGTTCCATCACCATGCCAGGCCTAATTATGAGGGCTGGTGTGAAAGGGTGGGCCCTTTCCTACACATGGACCCCTTACAATAACAATGAAAGCAAGGACCCTGGAAACACCAAAAAAAAAAAAAAAAAAAATTTGGGTGAAACAGAGGCTGTTTCCAAGAATGCAGCCAAGCTACAAGGCAAACTGGGCAGGAAATAGAGCTGCCAGCCCCGGCCAAGTCTATTACTCTCCAGTTCACCTAGCTCACACCAGCAGAAGGTGACTGGGAAGTGGAAGGAATTAGCTGTTTAAAGTGAGCAAGGATGACAAACAGTAACTGGCAGGTCAAATTGATTCTTCTGCCCAAAAAATGCAATCAAAACGAACACATTTCAACAACACTTCAGTACACACCTTCTGCACACCATTTCAAAAACTGACCTTGATTAGAAATGCAGCTGTAGGCCAAAATCAGGGGTACAAAATAGTCACATACAGTGATTATATCTATGTTTCATTGCACCCATTTTTTCTGGTTCATTGTCAAATGTATTTACCCAGTTACTAGACCAAGACAAAAGTACCAAGAAGTGCAATGGTATTACTATGTTATTTTGGACATGGTAGCATGGTAATACAATTATTTTTTTTTTATGTTTTTTTTTTTTTTTGGTCACATGGCATCATGGTGTTGTTTGAAATACCATGTAAATACCAAGTTGTGTGAATACGGTAAACATTAAATACCATGCAATCATGTTTTTTCCATCCAATACCATTATACGAAAAAAAAAAAAAAAAAAAAACACTTCACAGTGCAGATTTCCAGGTCATTTCAAAGACAACCAATTATTTAATTTAGTACATGTAAAAGAAATCTTGCAGTCTTCATCTTTTCAGGCGCAGTGTGAAAGCAAGGTATAGTCAAAGAGGAATCCCTCCAGACAAATGTAGTACAAAGACTTCTACGCCAAGAAGACTGTGTCCAAGACTAAAGAAATTTGTAAGAATCACATAAAACCTCAGTAACTGTCTAAAGTTAGAGCTTAATGCTGAAGCATTTTGGACCCACCCACTAACCCTAACCCTAACCCAGCTGCCACCTTGAAAAATAAAATAAAGAAACCTAACTAAACCAAAAAAACAAACAAACAAACAAACTCAAACTTCACAAACCCCCTTGATGAAACCAGAGCGCACACACACACACACTTAAACACAACACCTATAATTACTATTCAGAAAAGCAACATGATGAGAGGCCCATGTGTTGGTTGTGTTGTTTTGCCTTCAGTCTCTATAGGGGAGGAATGGCAGAAACCCTCAGTCCGTCCCATAGATACCCAAAGCAACACACACGCAAACACACATGCAGCACACAAATGCAATTTATGGCAAGAATCAGAGAGTTTGCAGCTCAGGCAGGAGAGATGAGGTTATCACCTCTATCTCCACGCCTGTGGGGGCCGCGATAAAATCATACCTCAGTAACAGGGCCCGGCAATGAGATTTGCAGGACAGTTGTAAATGTTTGAGAGTGCTTTCTCTCTCCCTCTCTTTCTTTTTGACACAAGGGCACCCTGGTATTTCACCCCACTTCCCAACCAGCACCAGAGGCTTTAAGGCACGTATATTTGGAAAGGCTTCACACTCAAATATAACATTTAGAGCAGCAGAAAGGACAAACACAGCAGCTTGGAATCTTCCCACCCTTACAAAACAGCTCTGTGATGGCAATATGGTACAATGAAAGTATTAGATGACAATACAATGGTACTGTATGATTACCATTGTAATGTGTGCTGGTGGCTGCTGGCAATGATGAAGACGTGAAGATGAGAGAACCCAAGTGCAGTTTATTTACAAAAGTGATAACCAATAACCCTAACTACAACTGTGGAACATAAAACATAAACATGACCATGACCATGACCATGACCATGACCATGACCATGACCATGACCATGACTATTCACATTCAATACTTGACAACTAGACAATGCAAACATGAGGGCTTAAATACAAGACATGGGAGAACATAAACCAATGAACAAACAGAACTCATTACAAGCTAATTAAACAATAAACCAATGAAAACATGACACATGACACATGAACATGGAGGGAAAACAGGAATCACATGTCAGAAGTTGACACTCTGGATCCGGAGAGTAGCATCATTTATCCATCCATGGGAAATTTTCATGATTTTATCTGTTTGATTGGTTTTTATTATCATAAATCAAAAGAATCACAGAACATCTTATCAACTGATGCACCAGAGAGCATTGCTGACAGATGCCCCCTGGTCTACTATGTTCTAACTAATAATGCTAATAAATAAATCACTGATATATGAAACAAGTCTCAAAATCAGAGTTTATATCTTCCTTTTTGTTTCAGCATGAATATTCCAGACACGGGCACAGCAGGGCTCCATTACCTGTCTGTGTACCTGTCTAATGTTTCATAGGCCAGATGAAAGCAGCCACTTACTCTAATAAACAGGACAAGGCCATGACAAACCCTTCAACAATCAAAGCACTTGTTGCTTGAATTATTACACATATTTGTCGTCAGTGTGGTCCTCTGATCTTCACCGATCAGCCACAAAATTAAAACCACCTGCCTAATATTTTGTGTGTCCCCTTTGTGCGGCCAAAACAGCTCCAATCCGCATCTCAGAACGGCATTCTGAGATGCTATACTTCTCACCACAATTGTACAGAGCAGTTATCTGAGTTACCGTAGACTTTGTCAGTTCGAACCAGTCTGGCCATTCTCTGTTGACCTCTCTCATCAACAAGGCATTTCCGTCCACAGAACTGCTACTCACTGGATATTTAGTTTTTGTTTTGGCACCATTCGGAGTAAATTCTAGAGACTGTTGTGCATAAAATCCCAGGAGATCAGCAGTTACAGAAATACTCAAACCAGCCCATCTGGCATCAACAATCATGCAATGGTCCGAATCACTGAGATCACATGTTTTCCCCATTCTGATGGTTAATGTAAACATTAACTGAAGCTCCAGACCCATATCTGCATGATTTTGTGCACTGCTGCCACACGATTGGCTGATTAGATAATTGCATGGATGATTGTTGGTGCCAGACGGGCTATTTCTGTAACTACTGATCTCCTGGGATTTTCATGCACACCAGTCTCTAGAGTGTATAGAGCAGTGTTTCCCAACTTTTTTCTGCCACGGCACACTTTTTACAACTAAAAAATTATAAGGCACACCACTATCCCACATAGGCTAACCATCGTCAATATTCTTCCTTTTCAAGAACTTGTCCATGTTTTCTGTCTGTCTTAGTAGAGTGTTTACTTGTAATGTTTGAAATTCGGCTATGCAAAAAAAAAAAAAAAAAAAAAGTCACATAGGTAGGCTACACTGTGTGAGGTCACAGGTGGCAAGAACGCTAAGTGGGTAATGAAAAAACAACAAATTTGTTTCTTTTCTAATTTGTAGATTTGTTCTTGCAATGCCACAACAAATTACAGGGATGGAAACTCATGAGGGGCGAAAAAGGTAAGACAATCACTGGTCCACGAACATTTTATCTGGGGATATTTTTTTTAAAGAATAAGCTAAAAGCATCAATTCCAGCTATTTTAGTGATTCAAATTTATTCAAGTTTACAATTACAATTAGCTGCAAAATAAATAGTATTTTGGTGAGGCTTGTGTCATGTGTATTTTGTTGGTTCATGTTTTTCATGTCTTTTCTTTTGAAATTTCTAGTTCCTGTGTCATGTGGTTCCCTAGTCATGTGATTTCATGTTTCCCTCCATGTTCATGTGTCTTGTTTTCATTGGTTGATTGTTTGATTATCTTGTTATCAGTTCTGTGTGTTCATTGGTTCCCTCATATTTGTTTTACCCCTTGTCCATGTATTTAAGCCCTCATGTTTACCATTGTCCTTGGTCAGGTATTCTGTAACGTTGGTTGCTAGCACTGGCAATGATGAAGATGATGAAGTAAAGATGAACCAAAGATGAACCCAAGTGCTGTTTATTTACATAAGTGATATCCAAAACGTGAATCCAAACCATAACAAACATAAACGACTTGACTTGACTGGATAACGCTACACAAACACAACCAAAGTTACAAACAATCAATAACTGACAATGGACTATGGAAAACATGAGAGTTAAATACATGACATGGGAGAACACATGACAAAGATAACCAATAAACACAAAGAACTCTAAACAAGATAACAAGACAATCAACCAATGAAAACAAGACACATGAACATGGAGGGAAACATGAAATCACATGACAAGGGAACTACATGAAATGACACAGGAACTAGAAATTTCAAAATAAAAGACATGAAAAACATAAACCAACAAAATACACATGACAGCTTGCTTCTGTTTCACAAATTTGTTCAATTTTATTAACTGATTAGTTCAGTGACCCCTTCTGGAAATGTCACTAGGTGGCGACAAATGAGCATCTTATGTGCTATGGGTGAGTCAGTGAATCATTTTGAGTCGTTCATGACCGAAATCTACCAAGAGACTTTATAGTGTTTATGCATTAAAAGAACAAAGCAGATCTATAATCTTCCTTCAGTCTGAGCATTATTTTTCATCCAAAAAGACAACAATAATAGTCTAATAATAGTGAGTTTCAATAATATCCTTATCTTATCCTTTATTAAAACTTGCATGGCTACAAATCTACTGATTTCAGTATAAGAATTATAAACACAAAGCAGATCTATGGTATCATTTTCCTACAGTAGCCTATTTAAACAGCTGAGCATGGCTTTTATCAGAAAAGACTACAATAATAGACAAATAATAATAATTTTGAGTTTCAATAATGTTCTTTCGTAATTGTAAAGCGCATTTCACATGAGTTGAGTCGAGGCGTCAACGCATTGCCCTCCACATGACAAGAGTTGCAGAAAGTGTCACAGAGGTTTTGCCATGTAAAAAAGTGGGAGGTGTGCACAATAAACATTGAAAACATGTATATGGAAGAGAGAAAAAAAGCTTCTGTTGCTTTGATAGCAGAAAGTAATAAAAGAACTGTTTAGGTCTAAGCGTTTTCTTGGTGAATTTAAATTAGTTCAATAACTGGGGTCTCTGATATTCGTAAACGATAAGGTAATATTTAATTAAAAGAAATGATGAGACATTCAATGTCTCTTCACAAATTTGGACCGTTTTTAAACATTTCTCGTTGCTTAGTACCCTCAAAGACATTATTGGTGAAGCAAAAACTTGTTTTTACACTTTGGTGTAAAGTGGTGTCACTTCATAGACTTTAATGTCTGCAGCGCTGACACGAGTCATGTGAAAGTCCCTTAACGCGTATAAATATCAGTCACTTTTGCACATTAACCATTGCTCTTCACAATCACAAAAGTGACCGATTATGGTTTCAAAATGGCAAATTTCTCCGAAAGGTGAGGAGTTTGGATCCCTTAATTATTATTTTTTTTTCATGCATGCATTCATTTATTTTATGGAATTTGATAATTTTCCACGGTACACCTGACAATCTTTCACGGCACACTACTGTGCCGCAGCACAGTGGTTGGGAAACACTGGTATAGAGAATGGTGCAAAAAACAAATAAAATAAAACATCCAGTGAAACTCTTCTGTGAGCATTTAATCTACGTCGGTGTGATCATACATTAGCATCTGCAAGCACTAAAACTTTTTTCAGTCATCTCCTGTATAAAATATTTTATTGTGTTATAGTTTCTTGCAATTCTTCACTCTGAATTTGTTACTGGTTTCAGTTGCTCCTGAGCGATGTTTGAAAGTTATTCTGCCTGTAAAACAAATTAAATAATATAACAGCTCTATCCTTTAACAAGACTCACAGGTGTATTCAACCACAAGTGTGATGTTCTCACAATTATAGAAAGCCTGCCTGGTGCAGTTGTATATTGTCCAACAAATCAACTTTAAATAGCTGATGAGGAGGTGGTTTGATTTAGGACACAGTCAGCCACCTAAGCATTCAGAGATAAAATCATCAAAAGCGGCAGTTCTGCTGATGGAAATGCCTTGTTGACGAAAGAGGTTAACAGAGAATGGCTAGACTGGTTCGAACTGACAAAGTCTACAGTAACTCAGATAACCACTATGTACAATTGTGGTGAGAAGAATAACATCTCAGAATACCATTCTGAGATGTGGGTTGGCACTGTTTTGGCGGCACAAGGAGGACCTACACAATATTAGGCAGGTGGTTTTAATTTTGTGGCTGATCTGTATATATTAACAGCACTCAACCTAGAGAAGATGAGGATTTTTGTTTGTTTTGTTCAGTGTACTTCCAGGTCAGAGCAAGTACCCCCATCTAGATGTGTCCAAAAAACATCATAAAGCCCACAAGATGTTTTTTGTTTTTTTTATTATTATTTAATTTTATTTAATTTTTTTATTTATTTAATAGAAAATTTAATAATCACAAATTATTATAACAGCATAACAGTTTGTGTAAAAAGTCGAATTGAAAAGCTAACATGAATTTCATAATTATAATTTCATTTGTCTGCCTTTTTGCTTTTAAGTGACAGCATGCTCTCCACAAGTTTTTGCAAAACCTGATGATCCATGCCATCCCAACATGATTTAAGGACGTTCCGAAAAGCATCTTGTGATTTTACTGAATGCTTGGATTTGTTGAATTTTCTATAAAAGGTTTAACATGGTCAATGTCACATTTGTTTTCATTCTTTTTCAATTGACCTAATACATTTTCACTGTTTGATTTTTAAAGTTTTAACTTTATTTCCAAGTTGAAATAGAATTTGAAATCCCTAATTTAAAAATGTGAATAAAATCAGTGGGAAGGGCAGAGGTGTACAGGCTGAATTTTGTGTGATAACACACACTCAGTTCCTCATTCACTCCAGTGGCGTTTAATTATCCTCTGATCCAAACCTGGTTCTGTATGCAAAAAAGCTACTCACAGAAAGAGAATGATAACAAAAATTATGATTATTATACTATTTCTGAAACTCTTCCGTGAGAATTTAATCTACGTCGGTGTGATCATGAACTGAGCTTTGTGTTTTGATGATAAAAAATCTCTGCTATCGGTAAACACAATTATGTCTGTGACCTTCACTGTGGTTGAGGAAGAGTCATACAATAGTATCTGCAATCTGCAAAAGTTTTTTCAGTCATCTCCTGTATAAAATATTTTATTGTGTTATAGTTCCCTATCTGTCACTCACTCGACATTGTGTTGATGTAATGACACAAAGGGTCACTCTTGGGAACCCGAAACACCTCTGGTCTTTGATAAAAGGCCAATGAAAATTGGCAAGTGGTATTTGCATGCCACTCCCCTGGACATACGGGTATAAAAGGAGCTGGTATGCAACCACTCATTCAGATTTTCTCTTCGGAGCCTAACGGTCATGCTCATTGAGCGGAATTCTCACGACTGTTCATTCACCTCTGCTGGATCTGACGGCGCATTTCAGCGGCTTCTCCCTCCTCTGCACTGGTGCAATGCAGAGAACGCCCCTGGGCGAGAGTATATTTTCTGAAAGAGTATATTTCTCTAAAAGAGCGGCACACAGGGCTTGTCCAGTTGGACGCAGAAGCCTCAGCTGGGCTCCCCCCTTCGGGGTCGATTGCCCAGTCACAGGCTGATGCAGAGATGACGGACATGCTTTCCCGGGCAGAACTCTCCACTGTCCACTGAACCCTCGCGGCTCGAAGATTGGTTCCTGGGCTTGCGGTGCCGCTCAAACAGCCACATCCCGCTCCAGTGCCTTTCTTCCCAGAAGTGCATGAGGAGCTGACAAAATCATGGGAGGCACCTTTTACTGCCTGGCCCTGATTTCTCAGTTCCCCCGCCCTCACTACCCTCAATGGCGGGGCGGCCAGGAGCTATACGGCGATTCCCCCGGTGGATAAGGCACTCGCGGTACACCTATGCCCACAGAGCGCCGCCACCTGGCACGGACACCCAAAGCTCCCGTCCAAGCCCTGTAGGTTCACATCGTCCCTGACGGCCAAAGCCTACAGCGCTGCTGGACAAGCCGCCTCTGCCTGCATACCATGGCTCTCCTGCAGGTCCACTAAGCCAAGGCGCTAAAAGAACTGCACGAGGGTAGTTCCGCCCCAGATCTGATGCAGGAGCTGCGCTCGACGACCGACCTTGCTCTCCGAGCAACAAAGGTCACGGCGCAGTCTCTCGGGTGGACGATGTCCACATTAGTGGTCCAGGAGTGCCACCTTTGGCTCAGCCTGGTCGAGATGGGTGAGGCAGTCAAGACACGATTCCTTGCTGCCCCCATCTCCCAGGCTGGCCTATTCGGCGACACTGTCGAGGACTTTGCCCAGCAGTTCTCGATGGTGAAGCAGCAGACGGAGGCAATCCGGCATATCCTGCCCCGGCACGGCTCAAGATCCTGCACCCCATCTGCTCGTCACCAAGGGCGTCCCCCTGTGGTGACTGCACCGGCTCCGCCGCAGCTGCCCCTTCGGCCTGGCCCAGGCGTGGAGCCCACCGCAGGAAGCAGACGCCACCTGTCTCACGGTCGGCCGCTAAGAACCCACGAAGGTCGTCAAAGTGCCCCTGAGACGGGTAACCCAGGGTCGATGGAACCCACTGCATTGGAGCTTGTAGTAAGACCACTCCCGGTGGAGGGCCGGTTGGAGAATCTTTTGTTGCCTTTTTATTTGATTTCGCCAAATATTTTTTATTTTATCGTGTGGTCATCACGCCGGTCCGTCACCATATTTTGAGCCCTTGGACTGACCTTTCGTTTCTATGGGCAGGTGTTCCCCTAGAGCAGGTCTCCAGGTGCGTCGTGGTCATGACAGACGCCTCCAAAACAGGCTGGGGAGCTGTTTGCAATGGGCATGCAGCCGCCGGCTTATGGACGAGCCCGTGACTGCATTGGCACATCAACTGCCTCGAGTTGTTGGCAATTCTACTCGCACTGCGGAGGTTCTGGCCATTGATCCAGGGCAAGCACGTGTTAGTTCGGACAGACAACATGGCAATGGTAGCATATGTCAACCGCATATGACTACTCTCACTTGATCCTGAGACCCCGACCGGGCTATGTGCCCAAGGTTCCCACGACCCCTTTTAGGGACCAGGTGGTGAACCTGCGAGCGCTGCCCCAGGAGGAGGCAGACCCAGCCCTGTCGTTGCTGTGTCTGGTGCGCGCTTTACGCCTCTATTTGGTTCACACGCAGAGCTTTAGGATCTCTGAGCAGCTCTTTGTCTGCTTTGGTGCACAGTGGAAAGGAAGCGCTGTCTCCAAGCAGAGGATTACCCACTGGCTCATTGACGCCATAGCTATGGCATAACACGCCCAGGACGTGCCGCCCCCGGTAGGGCTATGAGCCCATTCTACCAGGGGTGTAGCGGCCTCCTGGGCCCTGGCTAGGGGTGCCTCTCTAACAGACATTTGCAGAGCAGCAGGCTGGGCAACACCCAACACCTTTGCAATGTTCTACAACCTCCAGGTGGAACCAGTTTCGTCCCAGGTAGTTGCACGCAATACAAGCGGATAAGCCCAGGATAGCCGGCTGGGTGTATCGCTTGTACATAGCGCCTTTCACCTCCTCTGAGCTGAAGACTTGCGCCATTAATTCCCAGTAGAGTTCACAAATTATGTTCCCTGGTTGACTTCCTCCGAGCCCTGTGGCAGTTGAGTTTTCGGAGAGACTCACTGCTGGCCCAGTACACATACTAACTAAGAGCCCTGTTCTGGGGTAGGTGCTCCGCATGTGGCGGTTTCCTGTAAGGTAACCCCATGTGATGTATATCTTCCTCTAATTCGTTTCCCTGTTGGCAAACTACATCTTCCTTGGGCAGAGCACCCTCTGCCACAGTCTCCATGTTTGTAGCAACTCCTCCCCATTGGGTAGGATCTACCATGAGACTCTCCACATGGTTGGCAAGACCATGTGATGTATTTTCCACTTAAATACCCCCCCCCCCTTTGGGTGAGGTGTGGTCTCCGCGGTGTCCTCCCCTTGGGAGGGACACCCCCCGACTAGACCTGGCAGCCCAGTCGGATAATCCCCCTTCTTTTTTAGGGAGTGGAAAAAAAGAAGGGGAAAAGAGGCCATGACTGGGTTAGCCTGTCTCTATCTTTTGGGTAGTTGACTTGTCCCCAAAGGGCCATTCAACGCTCATAACTATGTTGGGGGAGGTTACGTGTCGGCCTGGTGCACTGGCTATGAGGCACACAGTGGTCTGTCCATCACACACCACCAGTTCATGTAACACAGTTCAGCTAGTTGCAGCTTTTTGTATAGGGACCGACACAACGACGAGTGAGTGACGGATAGGGAACGTCCCGGTTACTTACGTAACCTCCGATCCCTGATGGAGGGAAGGAGACGTTGTGTCCCTCCTGCCACAATGCTGAACTACCCGCTGAGATGGCTAGACCTTGTCTCGGCTCCTCAGCATAAAACCTGAATGAGTGGTTGCATACCAGCTCCTTTTATACCCGTATGTCCGGGGGAGTAGCATGCAAATACCACTCGACCAATTTTCATTGGCCTTTTATCAAAGACCAGAGGTGTTTCGGGCTCCCAAGAGTGACCCCTAGTGTCACTACATTGACACAACATCCCGTTCCCTCCATCAGGGAACTGAGGTTACGCAAGTAACCAGGATGTTTTTTGCAGTTCTTCACTCTGAATTTGTTATTGGTGTCAGTTGCTCCTGAACAATGTTTGAAAGTTTGAAAAAAAAAAATAAAAATCAAATAATAATATAACAGCTCTATCCTTTAACAAGACTCACAGGTGTGTTCAACCACAAGTGTGATGTTCTCACAATTATAGAAAGCAGTTGTATATTGACCTACAAATCAACTTTAAATAGCTGATTAGGAGGTGGCTTGATTTAGGACACAGTCAGCCACCTAAGCATTCAGAGATAAAATCATCAAAAACAGGCTAGAAAAAAAAAACACATCCACACAAAAGAAAGAATCCCTCCATATAACATGGCTCATATTTAATTGCAAAATCAGCAAGACCCTGGCGACATTATAAATACACAATTTTGAACTGGTATTTGTTGTGTATAATATATTGTATCTGTTCTAATCACAGATACCTTTTGCCTCCTGTCATCATTGCTCCTTTTCTAAATATTTTTTTCGATATACAGTACAGATGCATCAGTGTGTGTGTGTCAAGTTAAAATCGTTTGGATTTGTGTCAGCATGTGTGTGTCAAGTTAAAATTGTTTGTTCCAATCCACTTCTCCAATCTTCATCCAATCTCACTGGATGTTTTTTATTTTTGGCACCATTTGGAGTAAATTCTAGAGACTGTTGTGCTTGAAAATCCCGGGAGATCAGCAGTTACAGAAATACTCAAACCAGCCCGTCTGGCACCAACAATCATCCATGGGATTATCTAATCAGCCAATCATGTGGCATCAGTGCAGTGCATATAATCATGCAGATACGGGTCAGGAGCTTCAGTTAATGTTCACATCAACCATCAGAATGGGGAAAATTGCATGGCATGATTGTTGGTGCCAGATGGGCTGGTTTGAGTATTTCTGTAACTGCTGATCTCCTGGGATTTTCATGCACAACAGTCAGTTATGACCAAAATCGGTTCTCTTCGACTATGATCTGTCCTGTAACAAATGTTTTGCCTCAACTATGCTCAGATTAAAAGAAAACAGAACATTTTACTAACTATAAAATTCACACTTTGGTGAAACGCCTTGTTGATGAGAGAGGTCAACAGAGAATGGCCAGACTGGTTTGAACTGACAAAGTCTATATTAACTCAGATAACCGCTCTGTACAATTGTAGTAAGAAGTTGCCACTGTTCTGGTGGCATGAGGGGGACCTACACAATATTAGGCAGGTGGTTTTAATGTTGTGGCTGATCGGTGTATACATTTGTTTAGTAAAATCCTCTCTGGGGCAATCTTTTTCATGTTTTTGTAGTTGGTCTACTTAGGGTGCTCAGTATTCAGTAATTGGCACTATAGTGGTTACACATGACAACAAAAGCAATAATTCCAATAGTAAATCTGTACAAGCACCAATTAAGTGAGGTATCCTTGTGCAAACAGTTTGCACACACATACAGTCCAAGCCGTTCTGACGCATAATATTTGCATTGAAATTACTTGATATTTATATTAAAATGTGCTTCTCAGTCACATCTGTTCTTTCATGCTACACATGCTTTTTTATTTCTCCTTCAGTTTATCAGCGGTTGTTCCCTCTCCCAAGCATCCATGTAAAAGTATCTCCTGGCTAACACGCTAATTGCACCTTAATTTATGAAATGAGTGGGTGACTTGGGTTTCTGTAACACAGAAAAATCACATTACTCAACTAATTAATAACTTAATTAAAGCTTCTCACACGTCAGGCGTGGCTGATTACATAATAATTAAAAGTAAATTGGTGACTTATTTAATGGCACCTTGAGAGCTGATAGAGGTGAATCGCTATGATTAAGCCACCGCTGATCAACTGCCTTATTTATTTCTCTCTTTCTACAATTCCTTGCTCATAGCATTCAGTTCAAAAGAAATGTATTCATATTCTGCACCTTTGTTGCATTAAAATTTTTAACTTAAGTAGACTAGTATTATTTTAGAGGTTAAGGGCACCTGTTGAGCAACTGTCATTGAAATGAATGGCAATGGAAACGGATTGGTCACTTGAGGTATTCTACCCAAAAAAAAGCAAAACACCAATATGCCAATAGTGAAACTGAGAACAATGGCTTAAAAATAACAAAGTGTGAAATTTGTGGATGGTAAAATTTTCTGTATTCTTTGACTCTGAGCATAGTTAAGGCAAAACATTTGTTACAGGACAGATCATAGTCGATTAGAACCGATTTTGGTCATAACTGACAACAATGTGTAGTTACTGCATTTTGCCTTTGGAAGGCAATCTACAGTAGATCAACTTGGTATTATTACTTAAGGTTTCTTACAACAACAAAAACATTTTCTATGACCATTTTAACACTCTCTTTGACCCTTAGAATTAAACACAATGTTGCATCTTCAAGACTTACATGAAATTTACCTCTGTTCTGATTCACTAACCTTCCAACATGATCACACAGGAAACTGACATATTTCTTCCAAAAGTTCATGTACCCTAAAATATAACAAGCACCATCACCCACCAGACATTTTTGCATCAATTCAAACATAGAGACAATTCCCTCTAACAACCTCAGAGACACGGGTTCTGGTCCCATGGGAACCAGACAGTAATCACATTCACATAAACAATGGTGAGAGTGATTCAGAAGTTGCATTTTCGCTCACAAAATAAATAAATAAATAAATAAATTACTCCACTGATGGTAAATTTTAGAGTTGGGATTTGGGTTAGGTGGTACAATCAATAAAATATGCATTCCTAATAACTGTATTATATCATGTTCAACTAAAAACTCACTTCTGGCGCCACCCTGTGGACATTTCACCCGGAAACTAGAGCTAACACGTGTCCATTTGTTCAACAATATTTCCAGCTTTGGCTACTGGGTGCAGTAAGCAGAGACATGACACTGAAGTGGTAGTTCTGTCAGGAAGACTCGTAGTAGCATAACATCATTCATTCAATTCAGGCATCTCATCCAACCATGATCCAGCATCTGCTTTATAAGCTCTGCAGCTGTCTTTTATCACACATTATGCACGTTGTTTTCACACTCGCATGTGAGCGAAACACACAATCATGGTACACGCTATGCCTTCACTTTCAAACTAACAGTTGCTTCATATGTGGATTATCCATCATTTTGTTTACTCACCATGACGTGATCATGCTCAGTGCAGCTGGTCTCAATCACCAAGATACAGAAGTCCTCTGTTTATTCTTCTTTTTGAGGAAACAGTTGTCAATGCATCTAGCTGGTGGTTGTTTTGGTTTAGACTTTTCTGCTATCAATGTTCTTAATTCTCTGTTTACCACATTCTTTATACTACATCAGCATCGCTTTCCAAGCTGTAATGTTTTATTATACAAAAGTACTCGGTGTACACCGATATCATATTAGGTGAAAAGTTTGCATGCTCCGCAAAAGTACGCGGGTAGCCGAGTTCAGGTTCACACTGCTCATCTGTATACCATAGTGTTTGCATGCCTGAGTATACTCATGCATTGGGGAATCAGGATTCAATTCATGCACTCTGATTATGCATAATACTTCAGTGTACATGGTCTGATTCCCTATTAATTTAAGATGATGTTTCTCATGTTCTACTTATTGCTCCTAATGCATGTTATCACAAAGATTTTCTTTATTTACTTTATTTGCCTACATTCACTGTTCTCTCTTAAAGGGAAAGTATAATCTGTTGCTGTGTGGCTTCTGACACCTAGTGGTAGGCTACTGCACAACAACATTATTGAATTATAGGCCAAGTTTGGAATGGCATACTACCATACTACTCTTACTATTTCTGCCATAGACAGACATAGCAGAAGTAGTAAGGGTAGTATAGGTATATACTTTATTAAATATATAAATATATTTTATTGCAAATATTTATTTTATGATGTGGTTGATTTAGTTTGATCAGTGGAGTATGTTGTATACTTTTGACACCATCTTATCATTAATCTTTTAGAGAATTTGTCATTGACATTTGTCACTAGTGTTTCAAAAAAAATTACCCTCAGCTTTTATGGGCAAAAATTAAACTGAATTGTAAGTTCTATATTCGTAATTTTGCTCAATACATCAATAACAAAAGGTAATAGGGGTGTTATGCATTATTCATAGTGGAATTGTTCTCTAAGCTCTGTACCCTGTTCAGTTACTGATATCTGCTGGTCAAACGTTAAACGCTCCAACTAAATACTCTAATACTACCATTAATACTATGTGCTCTGTCAACATCTCATTACTTTGGGATAATACTGTTCTGGGATTTGCGCTTCTTTCAGAGCAGTTCCCGAATATTCATTCGACTGAAACTTCCCACATCATGGATCATGCAAACGTGTTTTGGTTTTGGCTTCGACAAAGATTCAGTAAACCATCACATAAAACATCACATCATTCTCGCAATTATATTTAATCTCTTATCTGCATCTTGTTGCATTAATCATATTTTACAGATCATTTGTAATTACTTTTCACTAAGGTAGTGTACAAAAAACACATTACAGTATTGTTTATCCTTTTAAAAGGTACTGCACAAACAATGCCCCCCCCCCCCCACACACACACACTCAAAGCACATAGTAACATTGTTACTATTTTCAAGGGTTTTGCACAAACAATATTCCTCCTATTCAGGGCTCAGATACATCATAAGCATTTATATCCTTTTCAATGGTATTGCACAAACAATGCTCCCCTTTTCAAGGGCTTGGATGTATAGCTAAGCATCGGTTATCCTTTTCAAGGGTATTGCACAACTAACGCCACCATTTCATGGCTCAGATAAGTCAAAAGCTTTGGTTATCCTTTTCAAAGTTATTGCACAATCAAAGCTCGCCCTATGCAGGGCTCAGAAACCACCTAAGCATTGTTTATCCTTTTCAAGGGTACTGCATAAACAATGCTACCCCCCCCCCCCCCCTTAAAAGAATCCATGATTTTCTCAATTATTCAGAGTCAGTCTTTCTTGTAGAAATGAAGGTGAAGCAGCAGTTCTGTCAGGAAATCTCATAGTAGCATTACAACATTCATTCAATTCAGGCATATCATCTAATCATAATCCAGCATTTGCTTTATAAACTCTGCAGCTGTCTTTCATCACTCGTTATGCTTGTTATTTTCACCCCCATCCATCCCTTCATCACCAGTTTAGGTCCTGTCCTGTCATACGGGTAAGTTCCTCTCCCCTGCCATCATCGCCTTCTGGCAGTAACGATGTATCGTGGGACGGGGCTTACGCCAAAGTAAACAATTCTAGTTTTTCTGTTTGAAATTTCTTCCTACTGTTGCCGATTTCACAGTATGATCAGTCTGAACCTTTGTGTGCCAAGCTGATGAGTACAGAATAGGCATCGATATGTAAACGTTGACAGTAATAGGTAAATGTGCTAATGGTTGTGAAGCCAATCTCATGCTGCTTTCTGAATGACTCAATTTTGCAGTTGAGTTTTCATAAATAATCTGGGTTGAGTATGTCTAGTACGAAGCATAGTGAACTCTTAATTCAAAAGAGCCAAGAAAATCTTGTTTTCCATGACATGGTGCATTTTAGATAACATATCCTACTTCCCTTGAATCCCTGGAGCACATATACAGGATTTACTGTATGTTCTCCAATACAATTAGCAGGATAAAAAGACACTATGCTAATTTCAACATGATTCTATTTTGTATTGTCTGCCAAAGCAGCTCTTTTCACATTCCTTACAACATACAGCAGATTGTCCTCATCACTTGCTCATTATTTCTGAGCCAGATTAGCACAGGCCGATTGGCTTGGCCCTTTATCTATCGACGGGGTGATTATGCTCTGACAATGTTAATGAAATTAGTCTTCTAATGCTTTTTGGACCTATTAAAAATATGCAGTGACTAATTTTTCCCACCGACTAATAGAATTTCCAACAAATCTAGTGAATTCAAATGAACGCTGGTGATGGAGAGGAAAAGCAGGCATTGTAAATCATGAACACAGTCCTTTGTTTTTCATTTGAAGTGAGGCAGACTGGGCCCCCATAGAGCTTGAAATACAGCCAGGGAGAAGATGGCAATATACGTGATTGTGATTTGGAAGAGAGGCAGTTTGTACCAGAACACATTCATAGGCGCTAAAACATAGATCGACCATTAAAATTAGCATTTGTGTGGGTGAGAGCCACCTCGACTGCTAATACAAAATGAATCCTTTACAAATTTATATGAATATCTCAAGACTGAGATACATTAATGGCTTTCTTTTATGAAAGTTCATTCAATTAGGTCCCTTTGCTGGGTGAATTTGATGTCTAGGTTGAAATAAATATGAACAAATTGCCTTTGTGCAGTAGACCTTGGGGCTACAAGAGAAGATGAGGAAAACTTTCTAAACAGGAAGCATCTGCAGAAAAAAATATGATTAAGATAACAATGCATGACTTTTCATACAGAACCACTGAGTTGTTCATAAAATGACTAGAATAACCACTGGGGTAAAGACAAAACAAGGCATTATTCACCATTTACCCTAAAACCAAAAGTGTTTTGATAAAACAAGCACCATGAGGAAATCGGCAGTTCTCTGCCTTTTCATCAAAATATTACTCAGTTAACCTGAAAAGGAACTGCATCAAAGTCCCTGGTCACCATTTATAAGTGCTACTCAGCACTTCAGATGTTGATTCTCATAAGCTGCATAGCACTTAAATAAGAAAAGAAACAGTAGATGAGATGTGCTCATCCGAGGGGCTCTTGAGACCATGTCAGACCACACATCAAATGTGCAGTGGGTCTAATTAAAAGCGCTTGTCAGAGCCGTTTGTTGCAAATTAAATGGATTTTTCTGAGCAGCAACGGCAGTCTAACAGCAGATCAAAATCAAAGGAGTGTGAGAAAGAATAGCACAATAAAAACAAATAGCCCCAGGCTAAATGAACCTCAAAGCCTTTTCAAGTTTGCTGCTACAACATAGCAAAAGGTCAGTCTGGTATGAATGAAGCCTCATTTACTGTGCCAAAGAATGCCACCGCATCATTAAAAAATGAACGAAAAATTGCGTAGGAGGCATCCGCTATCCCACTGATGATGACCATTTAGCCAGGCTCTAATCTCTTCAGATGACTTCAATCAGCTATATGCTATGGATAACTTCACCAACAATGACTTTTATTCTCTTGGTTTTACGGGCGGGTGGCATATCCCTTGATAAAAGATTTTTCATTCCTGCTTGTCAAGCGATCATGTTTTACATCTTTGTCTCTGATCTTAAATGGAAACATTTATGGGGAAGCTCAAAGAGAGGTGTGATGGTTCCTGCCGTACCATCACATAGATATTCTCTTCATCCATGAAAGGCCCATGTATTACAAATGGAAATCTCAATTTTCCAAAGAAGAGAAAGTTACGCAAACAACCATTTGAGCATGAAAAGAGCCCTAAATTACATTTTGATTTGAAATAACGAATGAGGACGGACTGTGAGTGCAAAAAGAAGAAGAAAAAAGTTAAAGAGCTATGATTGAACAAAAGAGGACTTCTGAACCCTTTCTGATTTCTGAGCTACTTCAGAAGCATCTGAACAAAGTTGTACAGACATATTCTTAAAGATTTCACTATAAAAGAAATAAAGATCACTTAGGGTTACCAAAAATTAAAATTCTGTCATCAGTATGACTTTCTTTCTTATGTCGAACACAAAAGGATTTTCAGTGATTTCAGTGCGATGGCAGTTGATAGTAGTGACTCATTTTAAAGCTTAAAAAAGGACCCAAAAGTGTCAAAAAAGTAGTTCATGCGGCTCATGCATCATAATCAACTCATGTGTTAACTATTACAGGATTCAGTCCTAAACTAAAAGAAGATTAAGAAATGAGTGTTTACAACAATGCAGGGGCGTAGATTAATAAAAACAATTTAATATTTATACCATGTTCAACGGAAATATGTATATTCTTCTTATGTACATGTAAACACACTCAATGTTTCTAGAATGACAAGGCACTGTATACATCACCCCATAAAAGTCTTATTCCAACACACTGAACAGTGGAGCTCTTGTGAGTGACACTAGTTTGAACCCAACTCATTATTTTCCAATTTGTTGTTCCTCCTATCAACATAACTGGCAAAAAAAATAAAAAATAAAAAATGGCATCCTACATGAAGTTTCCACAAAACTACAAGACAAAAATATTTAAACAATAACAATAAAGGCATTTTGGAACTGATGTTTGGAGTCATTTTATATAGTGCCTGGATTAATGGAAACGCTCCAGATGTTCTATATGTTCCCTGGTTTTTTCCTTCCATACTATCAAAGAACATTTGTGGCAGACCACTGATTTAACATAACACATTTTGACAATCACCTGAGGATATGAGTTGATTGAGTCTAGACTACTGGCATAACAGCTCAAAGGATGTGTCTGCCCACACTGATGTCCTCCAACCACCATCAACACCATCCTCTAAGCTGACAATGAATTTCCATTAGCTGAGAGTGAGACTAATTAATCTCCTTCACAAATGTTTTATGTATTTATGTATTTATTTAACAGACCTTTTAGAGATAGGGTCACATTACGCTTTGAAAGAGAGATTGAAAATGCACGCAAACCATGCAATCAATGGCTAGATGGCTAACTTGAGTCATATCAGGCCAAACCATTTCCATGACATCTGCTGAAAAAAAAAAAAAAAGACCAGTTTTGCTGGTCTTTGCTGGTTTATAGTACATTGTATGTTCATGTACTGTATGCTGAAAAAGAGACCGCTTGACACCACCCACCGCTCTTCCTCTTTCAGAAGGCAAGGTCCTTCATTAACCTGACACATGTAGAGAGCTATTAGGATCAAATTTCAGCAGCGCTAACATGTCGACGAGGCTTCAATCTGGGAAAGAAGGGGAAAAAGGTTGAAAACAATGTTGGTTTGATGACATTTTTCTGGGCAGGTCATCAGTGGCTCTTGGACACAATCCATGTCAAGGAGCATCAATCTTACAATGTGAGTGTCAAGAGACAGTAAAGAGTCCATCTTTACATTTCTGGCAATAATAAGGGGAACTTATCGAATATCTTCTCTCTCTCTCTCTCTCTCTCTCTCTCTCTCTCTCTCTCTCTCTCTCTCTCTCTCTCTCTCTCTCTCTCTCTCTCTCTCTCTCTCTGCGCATGCGTGAGCGTCTGTTGAGCGAGTGTGAGGAGTGTGTGGTGAGTGCGAGTGGTTTATGCCCGCTGTGGCAAAAACAATTGCTTTCTCTCTCAATTCTTTTCTATTTCTTTTTTTTTTTTTTTTTTTTTTTTTGAGTTTTGATATCTGTGGTGTATCGAGTGGTGACACAAGTTTCCCTTGAGGAGTTTTCAGGCGTCGGCAACCAGTGTATCACTGGGAAGCATGGCGACCCAAAACACAAACGCTAGTTTAGATTCTTTCACACGGTGCCATGAAGTGAAAGTGGTGTCTGCGGTGAATGTGGAAGAGTGCATTTTGGCCGTTGGGGATGTTTTTGGCCATGAATTTATTTTAATGGCATCAAAAATGAACGCTGTTGTTTTGTTTTTGAATTCAGTTGAGAAAGCAAACGAAGTAGCGGAGAAAGGAGTAGTAATTAATGGTTTGTTTACCCCAGTGCTTCCCCTTTCTACCCCCACTAAGAAAGTCACTTTGTCTAATGTTCTGCTGTTTATTAAAGATGAAATGTTAACAAAAGAACTGTCATGCTTTGGAAAGGTAGTCAGTCCTATGAAAAAAATCGCTCGAAGTAAATCGGACTTGATTAAGCATGTAGTATCTTTCAGGATATTTACTTACATGATCCTGAAAGATAACAGTTGATGATTTTGATTATACTGTCTTTGTAAGTACTGATGTGATGAAGTGTTTTGGCTTTGGCAAAACTGGGCATTTAGTTCGTGCTTGTCCAGATAATAATGGTACAAACATGTAACAAGATGTCTTAGGTGAAAATGGTGTGCAAGTCAGGGATGGAGGAACAAATAATGTTTCTGAACCAACCCAAACTGAACCCAGGCCATCCACTAGTGGCTCAAATGATGTAATGCCTCATTCACAGACAGAAGAGGTGAATCAGGCCATAGTTGAAAATAATGGGGAGAATGATTTAGTTATCCCTTTAATTGTCAGAGATGAGTCCAAGTTTAACAAACCTGATGAGAGCATGGATTTTTCACATGTCAGTGTAATGTCTGACACAAAGTCTCCTTCAGAGAGTGTCAACCTAAGTGATAATTTAATGATGGGTATAATTGAAAGATCAGGCCATTTTCAAAGCACTTTTAAAGAGGAAAAAGAATGACAAGGTTTCAGCATCAAAACAAGTTAGAAAAACAGAAAATCAAAAGGAGTCTGATGTTGATGATATCGGCCATGAGAGTGATTTCTCTGATTCTGGTGCTTCTAGTTGTTCCCAGAATGAATGGACATGTCAAGATTATGATACTGAGGAAATCAAGAAGTTTTAAAACTGACAAAAAATCTGAGGGGGTACAGGTTGTTGATTATTTTCCAGACATCAAATGTTTTGTGGAAAATACTAGAACTTTCATGAGTGAGGGATGTTTCACAAACAGGGAGGTATATCGTTTGAAAAAATTTGTGACCAAAAACTCCAACAATAACTGAATAATTGATGGCAATAAACTGGCTTAATTTTTTGGCCCTTATTGGCTGCTTTTTTCTTTATGGTTTAGTTTTTTACTTTCACATGGGTGATGTTCGTATTGCATCGCTGAATGTAAATGGAGCTAGAGACTGTACAAAATGTACAGCAATATATGAAATCATGAATCAAAAGCAACTTGATGTTTTATTTGTGCAGGAAACTCACAGTGATACAACAATTCCTATTGAATGTGCTAAAGATTTTAAAGGTCTCTCTTTTTTACGTCATAAAACATCACTTAGTGGAGGTGTTGCCATTTTATTTGCAAATAGTTTTATTCCTATCTCTTGTGAGATGGAAGAGATTGTGAAAGGTAGACTGCTAAAGATTCAAGCCCAGTTTGAGAACCATATCTTTGTTTTTATTTGTGTGTATGCCCCAACCCTACCAGCAGAAAGAATGGTGTTTTTAGATACTCTGTGTGTAACTTTGGATAAATGTAATGGTGAAGAGCATTTATTTCTGGGTGGAGACATTAATTGTGTCGAAAATAATATGGGCAGAAATCATGTAGAACCACATTTGCTTTCTCGAAAACGACTCATTCAGATGATTGAAACAAATTATTTATGTGTTGTATGGAGGAGTTTAAATGGGAACTTAAAGCAGTACACATGGGCACATGCCCTTGACAACATATTGTCATTAGCAAGACTAGATAGATTCTATAGTTTTAAACATCATCTTAGTTTTTTTAAGAAATTTTTCATAACCCCAGTTGGGTTCTCAGATCACAGTCTTGTCATATGTACAGTAACTTTAAACTCTATGAAGCCAAAAAGTGCTTATTGGCATTTTATTACAAATGTATTAAGTGACGCACATTTTAAAGATACATTTACATTTTTGGGGGAAAATTTTAGTAATGAAAAGGCTCAGATTCAGTCTTTGCAAAAATGGTGGGAGTTTGGTAAAACACAAACTAAGCAATTATGTCAACAGTACACTCACAATGTCACAAAAGATATGATTAAATCTATAAAAGTTTTAGAAGATGAAATTCTCAAATTCCAAGAAGTGGCACAGTAAAGTGGAAATCAAACACATACTGAATCCCTTTTTAAAAATCTGTTTTGTCTGACATACAAAGAGTGAAAGCACAGGGGGCGCTAGTTCGATCACAGTTTAAAGATATAGACCAGATGGATGTGCCCTCAAAATTCTTCTTTAGTCTAGAAAAAAAGAACGGTCAAAAACGCTTTATATATTTTTTATTTTCTGAGACTGGTTCTCTTGTATCAGATCCTATTGAAATTCAGAAAAAAGCAATCAGTTTTTATGAAAATCTTTATAGTTGTGAGCACAAGGAATATCGGGTTGTCGAACAGTTTTTTTTTTTTTTTTTTGAAGAGCTGCCAAAGGTCTCTAAAGACTCTAATGCAGCACTCAAGAGAGCCATAGGCCTGGGAGATCTGCATGAAGCTCTCCAAAGTATGGAGAATGGCAAGGCTCCTGGGATAGATGGAATCCCAATTGAGTTCAATAAAGCCTTTTGGCCTGTGATAGGGGAGGATCTGCTGGCAATTCTCAGTGACAGTGTAGTCGGAGGACTTCTGCCGCTGAGCTGTTGAAGAGCGGTCCTTACCCTTTTGCCAAATTATGCCCATTATGATGTTATCATAATACTTAATAAACAAAATGATGTGGATTTATTATTAAAAACATTGAGAGACTTTGGAACTATTTCTTCAGCAAGAATGAACTGGGATAAAAGTGAAGCAGTGTTAGTAGGAAAGTGGATAAGAGTGATACCAATACTCCCAAATGGTTTAAGTTGGAAAAAAGATGGTTTAAGATATTTAGGAGTATTTTTAGGAGATGACACGACTGTTAAAAAAAAACTGGGAGGGAATAATTGAAAAACTTAAATGTCGTCTTATGAAATTGACATGGATTGTTAAGAATTTATCATATAGAGGACGCACTCTGATTATTAATAATTTGGTGGCCTCTTCTTTATGGCACCGACTGGCTTGTATTGATCCACCTGCATGGTTACTTGCAAAAATTCTGTCTCTTTTAATAGATTTTTTTGGTAAAAAATGCATTGGATACATCATAATGTATTGTATTTACCAAAAGAAGAAGGAGGACAAGGACTTGTACATTTGCAAAGTAGGACTGCAGCATTTCGACTACTATTCATACAGCAATTTCTCACTGGGCCAGAGAACTTAAGCTGGAGACCAGTGGCCAGTACGATTTTAATGACTGCTGAAGGACTTTGTCTGGATAAATTATTGTTCTTTATAGATCCCAAAAAAATAAACATGTCCAGGATTCCAGAGTTTTACAGGAATCTTTTTAAAGTATGGGCCCTCTTTCAAGTGAAAAGGACTGATTCTACATTTTCTTTATTCTGGTTATTGAAAGAACCTTTGATCTACGGCTCATGTTTGGACATTCTAGGCGCATTTGGGTCAATGACTACATTCATCAAATCCAAGATCACAACACTTGGATGTTTAATAAAACTGACTGGGCCAAGTTTTGGAAAAGTCAACGATTAGCTGATTTTGAGTTGTTGCACATGTACTACAGAAACTACAGTCTGGTTTTACAGCAGAAGAAAACAAATTTCCAAAGACAGTTTTCCAAATCTGCTTCTTTCACCAAATTTAGGTGAATACACCTAAAATACACCTTTTTTTTTGGGGGGGGAATTTGAAAAGTTGACAGATATGGATTTGCATGAAAGTAGTGGTAAAAATTTTTTATAAAGCTTGTGTAAAAACGTAAAAAAAGGTTTAAATGGTAGAGTTGATACACCATGCCGTGATATTTTTTAAGATGAGTAACAATGTTAGACCAGAGTGGAGATCACTTTACAATCCACCGTTAATTAAAAGAGCTGGAGATTTACAATGGCGAATTCTACATGGTATTATTGCGGTTAATGCTTTTATTTCTGTTTCAAATCCAAGTGTTGGTCAAGATTGTCCTTTTTGTTTTCAACAAGAGACTGTTTTTCACAATTTTATGCACTGTTTAAGGCTGAAGCCTTTATTTTATGTTTTGCTAAATCTTTTTAACTGTTTTAATGAGGAGTTTTCTGTACAAACTTTTATTTTGGGGTTTAAATATGTTCAAAAAATGAAAATACGAGCATCAATTGTTAAATTTTATTTTGGATAAAGCCAAAATGGCCATTTACATTAGTAGAAAAGATAAAATTGAGCAAAACAGAGAACATAATATTGAAAAGGTATTTGCAGATTTGATTAAATCAAGACTTTCAATTGATTTTCATTTTTACAAAGCTATGGACTTGTATGTTTTTGAAGGAATATGGTGTCATAAAAGGAGCTTTGTGTTCTGTTATTGAAAATGAACTTCACTTTGCACTCTTCTTATAAAAAAGATTTAAAAATATTTTTGTATTGATTTTATGTAAATAATTTTTTGTTCAATAAAGATTTTTTCTCTCTCACTCTCTCTCTCTCTCTCTCTCTCTCTCTCTCTCTCTGACATGTGGCAGGGAAATACCCCCACTATGTTAATGGGTCTAAGCTATGGGGGAACATCCCCTTGTAGCAAGTTAACAATGATGTGTGTAAGTGCAGTTTTCTCTCCTGTATTGATATATTTCCAATGACCTTTGGGGGCAGGACATAACAAAGGACACATCCCTTTTTTATAATAGCCAGTTGGCTTTAGTAACGTCACAGCTATTAATCTAATTGCTAGTCAGTTGCAGATGGTATTACAGAGAGGGATGAAATCATACAGGAGAGATAATACTTTTTTATTTTTATTTCTTTTTTTATTATTATTATTATTATTATTATTATTTTATTTTATTTATTTTTTTTATTTATTTTTTTTATTTGTATACCTGCAAAAAAAATTATGTCAACTTTTAGGATTACATTAACAAAAAGATGTCTACAAAGCTTATGGACATTGACCAAAATACACAAAACTCCAATCTGATTTTGGGGGATCTTTAAAATACCTCCTTGCATGCCAAATTATGCAGAAACACCTATGAGCAAGTTGTTTGAACTTCCGGACTGGATGGACAAAGCAATGTGAGTTTGGGGTGGTATTATCTGTTTGTCTGACCATTTGGCAGTCATTATTTCCAATTAGTAATGCCAGTGGCAACAAATTCCACACTGCATCTTTAAGAAAAAATAAAAAAAATCTGTAAACTTGTAACCTTAGAAACAGTTCCCTTGGAAACAAGGAGCAGGAAATGGAACTGTAAGTTTTTTGGAGAAAAATGCAGGGAGAACACAGTTGCATAATTACATTAACTCTTATGGTTGACAAATCAAATGTGGTACATTCAAAATCCCTTCAAAAATCACCAAATTCAAAGTCCCAGAACTGGAAAGTGATATTAAAACAGACACATTTTTTTCAGGGTGCATAATTCCCTACTTTAAATGCCCCGCAGGTGATCCAGTCTCACGAAATGAGGGATATTCCCAGCAACAAATATGTCATTCTGGTGATGAACACGTGGGGCTAACAATACTATTTTTAGTGTGGCACGTGTTAATGATACCATCCAACCTCGCACGCCCTGGCATCAGGCCAGACATCTGCCACTGGGCCACATCTCTCACAGAGGAGTGATGCCATGTTTAATCACCCAGCCAGGTTTATTATCCCCTGTAGCCTCTACCACAGTGGCAGATTTAGGCATGGGCGACATGGGCAGTTGCCAGTTGCTAGCTGCCCCCGGTCAACAACTTTGGGGGCGTGTTGAAGCGGGTTTCGCCCAGGGCGCCATATAAGCTAGAACTGCTACTGCTCTACCATCATACACATTTAAATCACATTGTCGTTTTGGGTGTGTGTGAGAGTGTATACATGTCTGTCAGACAGAGAGCTTTATTCTTTTAGGAATAGTTTGCATTGTCTCATGTTGTTCCAACCCGTATGACTTTCTTTGTTATGTGGAACACATAAGATGTTTAGCAGAATATTCTTGAAAAGTTTTCCTCTTGTGTCCCACAGAAGATAAAAGACACAGGTTTGAGGGTGAGTAAATGACAACAGAATGTACATGTTTGGGTGAACTATTTCTTCAAAACACCACCTCCAAGACTTTTATTGTACAAAAAAAATATTATCTATCCTTACATCGGAAATACTGTCCAATAAAGGAAAACCCCTTGTATTTCCTAAATGCTTACCTTGCACATGAATTGCCTTTATATGCTGAAACAGATTAATTTTGAGTGAGAAGAAATGCAAATGTGCATGAATACGTTTCTAGATAAATCCATTTCACAGTTTAACAGCTGAGAGTTTCTATAATTTCCCATATTCAATTGCGACAACACCAGTACACACATATTTGGGCTCGGGGTTTCTTTTCATAAATATAATTATCTGACAATATTATTGTTTGTTTGCAAACAGAGCAGTATATATGGCACAGTATATATTGTCACACCACACTGCTATCCACTGGAAAAACTAGCTTGTTACTGAAAGAGCTACACAATTTTGAAAACAGCTTAGATGTTGTCATGCTATGGAAAATACATAGCTACTTTTATCTAGTTCCTCAGTACTCAACACAACACTGTAAACCACATACATCTGAAGACAAATGTCATATAGTGTACATCCTCTCTCCACATTGTGTCATGGCAGATCAGGTAATACAAGTTTGTGTAGAAGATTGTGATGTGTCACAGGCAGAAGCTGAGCCCTATTTCTCATCAACACCTAATTACCGGTATCGTGTCATGCTATTCATAGCGTCAGTTACAGGCTGTAATGACTGTGTCAAGAGAGCAATGACAGGAAGTTTCACTGCTGGTATTTGAGTCCATTAATGGCTGCTGGATTTAGGATGGGACGTACAGACATCTGTAGAATCGTATTTGCTGGATGACTGCCACTGTGGATCAGACTGAGAATGTGGGTGTTGGCATGTAGGATGAGAGCCATTGGGAGAACACTAGAGTAATTCACTAGAGTAAACACAAAAGTTAAATGACCACAGGCTAGGCATGAGAATTACCCGAGTACTCGGAAATCACATCAGTGATCGATCATGAAACTGTGGATTTCAACTGGGATGGTGCGTTGCTAGGTTTTGCGAAAGTGGCTCCGTCATGCAACGAGGAGTTAAGAAATTGCAACTCATTCTTATTCCCTAAGCATTCAATTTTGCCACTTGTGCAGAAGCCATCCGCATCTGCATGATGACGCCAAAGGTGCCCCCTGGTGTCCTCTTATTGACGCGGTGAGAAACCCCATTGCTGTCAACGAGAAAATGTTGTCCTCGGTTATCAATCTTTGAATATTATTTTATGTATTTAACCAGAATGTTTTATTATACTTATAAATATATTAGTGTGATATTACATTATACTATAATATATAATATTTTAGATCCCCTAACCCAAACCCATATCTAAACCTAACCGATAATCAGCAATATAAAACATGAAAGAGACACTTTGATATACATAATTTGATATACATTACACTATTTATAGATATTTTAAGCACCCAACCGCACATTTATGCCTAAACCTAACCAGTTCTCAACAATAAAAAAGACGTAACAAGCAGATAAAGTACAGTCACGATCATTTATTTTTAGAAATGCACTATAATAATATTCCAAACCATATGATGGCATTGTGTGTGTAGCAGAGTGAAACTGAAGGTTTTAATAGGTAAAAATATTCCTCCTCCGTGAAGGCATCCTAATCCTGTCATCCTGATTCTACTGACACATCTCACTCAAAAAATACATGTATATCCAAACTTGAGGTCATTGTAATCGGTCAGAAGATACGCGAGAGCCAATCGTAAATACTTGAGCTTGAGACAATTGGTCAAAAGACACGCGAGAGCTAGTGGCATAATCGCTGTGTCTCTGACGTCAAACTCGTGTCATTACCGCTTGAGGCAGCAAATCTTTAATAAGTTAGAATGAAACTTGTGCAGGATGTGTTACAGTGGATGCCGGGTGACTGTGTTTGCTGACTAAAAACGTACATTTAGGTTTGTTCTTCACATAAAATGATTGTAAGACTTGGAATACACCTGGAATGAAATGGGTCTCTTCAGCAGTGCAGGATGTGTACAGACAGATTAAATAGAAAGATAAACAACAGATTAAATATTAACCACTGTGAATAAATGTTGCTGATTTCAAATGAAATGAAAATCATACCCCCAACATATGTCACGATGACAAAATTGTACCCCAACGTATAATTCAACAATACTAAAATTCTGATGCCCATCGCGTCAGTCAGATGACATCAAAGGTTTCTCATTGAAAAGAACGCACTTGCCGGATGCGTCGTAAAACTGACACCAGAAGGCGCCTTTGGCATCTGTAGATTGACACGCTGGGCTCTTGCACAAGCCTCAGTCTTTGATGCCTTGGGAGTGAGAACATGTTGGAAAATGGTAACTTACACTGCAACCAACTCTGACATAGCCATTAGTTGACCACTGAGAAGAGACGGGTCCACCCTTGCAAAAATGGTTTGCAACAAGGTAGCATGTAATATGTGGTAAATTTGCAGCAAACAATACAATTGCCATAAATTATTGCAAGAAGTCTGCAGCTCTTCACCATTAGTGGTGAACCTGCAGCAAAGTTTTGGGCACAATGGATAATTTGTCACTACTGGCAAACACTTCTATTACCAACCTGTGGCAACAATGAAGCGTATGGTGCAAAACGTATTTACATGTGAAAATAATTAGTGGCAAATTTGTGGCATGTTTGTCACAGGGTTTTGCCAGAACTCTAGATTTATATAAGGGCAGTTGTGCTTTCAAAAATCCAAATCTATACAATGGCCAAAGACATTCATCTGATGCATACATTCATATAACAACAATAAAGAAAATAGCAAAAACAGAACTTGCTGCATCACCACCCCCTCAAGTACTTGGTTGAGTAATTCACTGAGTACCTGCAAAGTCAAAACTACCAAAATGCACATACAAATAAAACCAAGATAATAAAACCACACATATTAACAGGCATAAGCATTAAAAAAAAAAAAAGATTTATCTTCAATAAAAGCTCTAAACACATTCTTTCATCTCATAGCACTGTTTCAAATGCCATCTGGGGTAATTTATTTTTAAACCAGATGAGACAGGCTGCGACAAAAACAAAAAAAAAAAAAAAAGAAAAAAGAAAAAGTAATCAACTTTTTTGCTTTCTCTCTTTCTCTTTTATCAACATTGACTGCTATCCTCAGACAACCTGAGCACCAGATTAACATTAAATCATTCATATGTTTTCTTTACTTCATCTTCCTGGCTAACGCTGGTATTCTGTGACCTAAATCCAGGAGCCCTTGTTTAGACAGCAGCTGTAGAGAGAGAGCTTTGCTCCCTGTGCTCCCTCCCACCTATCGGGTGAGCTGCTTTGGCTAAATCAGACGGCCATTTCGGGTGCTTGGCTCAGTTCAGGATTAAGACTGACACTCAAAGGAAACTGAGCTTCAGCCAGTGGCCTGACACTCCAGCAACAAACACTCTCAGGCACTCTCTGTCTTACCTAGGAGAGCTGACACTAAAAGCACCTTGCTACATCTATAAGGAGGCATGTCATGTACGGCCTGCTTTCTCTCTTTTTTTTTTCTTTTTTTTTTCTCTCTCTCCTTTAGTAAATCAGGCTAGTGGAGATCAGGAGTACATAAAGCAAATACTGCATACTATACTAGTGGCTGTGTGCCCCAGGAGGTACTTAAAGGAATAGTTCAGTCATCATTTACTTGCCCTTATGTTGAACTAGCTCTTTAAGCAGATTCCAGTCGTACTTGGATAGATTTAGATTTAGCTTTGCATAACACAGTAATTATGCTTAAAATTTTTAGGATTTTTTCAATTATTTTTTAAATAACATAAACAAAATAATAATTTAATATGAGTTTAAAGAGACACATTTATTTTTACTGCTTGATAAAGAGGTACCTCAGCATTTCTTTTGAGGCTGTAGGGAGTACACAAGACAAAGAATAAAACACTGTATACACTTGTATAGTACTGGTAAACACTGTACTATACAATAACAATTTGTCAGAGTTCTCTCGTTCAGGCTGATCTCACATAAAAATTTGCAAGTGTGTGTCGATGGTTCTTTAGCCAAAATCGGTATACGTTGACCAAATTTTAAAACACTGCCCCAGAGGCTAAAGTGGTAAGTGTTTTAGAGCATAAAAACAAGTGTGACATCCATTTATATCCAGGAGAGGTTGCCAGAAGCCAGTTGTAAAGATAACTGTTTTCAGCTGTACAGGGTGTAAAACTGTGAAGAGAAATGCTTATTTTATTTAATCTACCCCCCAACAAAACCCAAATCTAACCCTAACCATTACTAGACACAAAATGCAATATTATGGATAAACATGTAACCTCCTTATCATGCTCATGATTGTTTATACAAACGTGATTACCTCCTCATTTGAATGGGGATTGAACTGTAGTGTCCCATGCAACTGACGCAACACACTACCAGTTGTGCCACGAGGGAAAGTAACTGTTGCGGAGCCATTGCAAATATGTCCAATGAGAGATAGGGCATGTCAGTGAGTCGGCATACCAATCCTAGGGTACCGGAACTTTCGGAAACAGCATGCCGACTTCACGTGTGATCATATAGCAGCAGCATGAGAGTTACACTGCAAGGATCCGTTATCTTCAAACTTCAAGTCCCATCATGATATGACAGATGAGCACACATATATGCATGCATGTGGATGAATGCAGCCAAGAAGTCATATACAATTCTGAAACACATCTCTGTTTCATGTCCCCGTGATTACGCAAGATTGCTAGATTAGCAGAAATCAACACTGTCATTTACAATCAAGGAATTGACATACTTCCTTAAAAAGACCTTTACCCTCAAATCTCCAAAGCTATTTCTTAAAGGAACAGTTCACCTAAAAATTAAAATTCTGTCATTATTTACTCTTTGCAGAAAGATAAATTTAATGCTAGGCTTGTGAATACTGTCATATATCCAATGTCATATAAATACAGACTTACTGAGTACAAATTATTACTGGCATATGTCTGCTTGAATGCATGTAAAATGTTACACTGTAGTTTCCATAAGAAACCCATATGATTTTCAAAAAAGTGGGGAGCAGGGGGAAAGAAAGAAAGAAAGAAAGAAAAAGGTTTCCATAAAATGGACTCCATACTGCCTGTTGAGCTCCTGGATGGCACATTCTGGGTCTTAATTACTGCAACAGCTTGATATATTGATTTAAGCAAGTATTGTGCCTCATCCCAAAGACAACTCTAAGAGGACATTAATTCCCCTTCGACCATCTCCTTTCCACTAACTTCTACATTAACGACTTTATCCGGTGAATAAAGTGTTCTCAAGTGCTCTTGTCATTCAGTGTGCTGAATGTCCTTCTGAGCCACGGACAATGACATCAGATGTTTTAAAACACTCATCAAATGAAATAATCTGTTTGGAATATTTAGTATTCAGTGTGTCTCAAAAATTGCCAAATAATATATGTTCAGTGTGGGGTGTAATGTGTCACTGTAATCAGATTACTTTACTTGCAATTAATTTATTTAAAGGTGCAGTATGTAATATTCAGAAACCCTTGTTATTAATGACACCTGTGGCCATTAAGTGAACTGTAGCCAGCTACCTGTTGCTTGTACTCACGCTCATGTACACACTCTATAGGGAAGTGAACGAGCGTGCATCACCAAAACAATTACGTAACGTACAAAGAGACAACGATTCACCAGCATCATGCTGACAGATGAGGTAACATAATTAAAATTACACAGTTATGATTGTTTTACTACAAACTTTGAGACTGTATATTATATTTGACTCTCCAGTGCTGGAACAGGGCTAAAACAAAGTGTGGATATAGGTGACTATGCGAGACTGTAGTTTGAAGTAATCACTTTTCTTTGCATGAAACATTGACTGCATTTATACGATAGCCTATGTCGGCTTTAGCTAGCTAGCCAGCTTTATCAATAGCTGTTAGCTAAATTTGGTGGATGATGACAGTAGTTGTTTATAAAATAGACTGTACATTATAAATATGTTGACACAATTCAGTATTGATGTGATTCCATCACAACTGTCATTTTGATATATCAATGTGCTATTATTTTATAATAATAGAATGTATATATTTTCTGTATAACCAAGATATGTTACACAAATGAATGGGTCTTTTTGCATTATCTTGAACATTGTCTAACATTCATTTAATGTGTTATTGTAGTTTAGCTAAAATTACACAGATCAATCCTTATGGCACTATATTTCACATGCTTTGCAGTTATGTAAGCTTACCTGTCCAATAAGAAGAACGCCAATGCCCTAGTGCCCAGGAATCAAATGCCCTGCAGATGTTCACTCTAGTTTTCGCTTGACCACGATCACGTTCCCGCTTAGCCAGATGGGATTCAGTAGATAAATGTATTTTTCTATTTATTTATTTATTTTTTGGCTTTCTGTAGGAGTCGGTGTTGTGCTGGGACCCGGACATTTGCTGGATTCCATCTCTAAGATAACGTTACATAGTGTTGCAGTTTGTTGTCATTGTTGCATAGCGGAAGAGAAGCTATTACTGTCTGAGGCAAGGCTCTCGGGAGCACGCACAAACATCACATCCTTTGGATTTTCCCGGCAAAAGTGACCCACTCCCTTCGCATGAAAATCAGTCTACAGGCTTTAATAGGCAACCTAGGAAGTCCGGGAAGGTCTCATTTTTTAAGCTGTGTTACAAGCCTTTCACACATTGGCAAAAAAAGGGCGAATATTACATGAAAATTGTTACATTTTGCACCATTAAGGGACTACTCTATTGTTCATTAATGTTGTAAAATTGTTACATGTACTTGTACTTGAACAATACTGTGGCAGGGCGGAGGGCGCGGCCGGGTCGTGATTCCGCACACCTGGCCCCTAATAAGGCTGATTAAGCCTGAGAGGGATAAGGCCGACCGGAGATGGCAGTGCAAGAGAGAGAGAGTCACGGACAGCTGTCCGACACCTGTGTGTGTTTGTCTTTTTGGTTAAGTTTATCATTAAACTATAATTTATGTTATCAAGCCGGTTCTCGCCTCCTCCTTTCCATTAATGAGTTACAAATACTTCTTCAGTGCATATTAATCTTGATTAATGTAAATTTTAAGTTATACTAATAAACTGTTAAAATTACAATTTGTATACATTAAAATTAGTTAGTATGTTTACAAACTAACATGAACTAATAATGAGCAATTGTATTTTTATAAATTAAATGTTAACCAAGATTAATAAATGCTGCTAAAAAAGTATTGTTTATTGTTAGTTCATGGTAGCTAATACATTTACTAATGTTAATAAATACCTTATTGTTAAGTGTTACAGAATATATAGATATGGAACAAAGTAATTCCCTGGCAGAAAAAACAGTCTGTTGAAGCACTTGACACTGTAACACTGCAAAAAACTAAAAGTCAAAAATCAATGACAGAAGGTGACTTGTAATTTTTATGCACTGTGTACAAAATTAATTGCCCATAAAGAACTGACAGGACAACTTATAAAAGTACAGTAAAGCTGTTACAATCAAAAAAGTTATTAGTAACCGATCACTTGTATGGAATAACTTCTCCAGAACTATATATGCTAATCTGCCTCAGTAATGCAAATTGTCACTTTAGCCACTTGTACTCACAACCTAAACATCTTCCTGGTTTTTGTGGAATCCTTCATAGTCTGCACTTTTGAAAATCAAGGTAAGAGAGAGTTGTTTTTACCAGAGCAAGTGAGGAATCGAGCCTACACAAAGTGTTTTGTTTGTAACATCTTTTTTGATGGTGAGAATAAAGAAGAAAAAAAAGGCCTTTTGAATTACCCTGATTTTCAAACGCACATTTCTAGACTAGCTACATTCATCTCAGGCATATCTGAGTGCTTCTGTCACAGTCATGACCAGATGAGCCCCTGTCCTCTTCCTCTGTGTCCTGACACTGACAAAAATAAAATAAAATAAAAAATAATCTCATTTAATCTGGATTTCTCTGAACATAATAAACATTTGGGTAGATCCTGTGTAAAAACAAGTCTTATAACATCAACCTAACTAAATAAAATCTCATTAAATTAGCTAATTACAAAAACAGCAACTGAAACTGTTATTTGGTCTATTCCTGAGTGCTCTGATGCATGACAATAAAATCCATTAACATCACAAAAAAAAGAAAAAAGAAAAAAAGAAACACACAGACACACACAGACACACACACACACACACACACACACACACACACACACACACACATACACACACACACACAATAGAAGGTTTGATAAAATTGTCTAATTGTGTAGGAGACCAACAGTTAAATAAGCTAGGCTGTTTAGTCTTTGACAAAGAGAGAGGTGATGCACCGAATACGTAAACAACTCTTCCCCTAGAACGCAGATTCACACATTTGATCAAATCCAGATTAGTTCAACCTCATTGATTCCAGAGAATTATGCTATATCATAAGAGATTTTATTAGCAAACAAAACTAAAGATAATTAATCCAAAGTGATATTGTATGGATGTCAGAGACAATAAAAGTAAAGAAGCACAAGAGACACATAGGGAAAACATCTTGAAACATGGGCAGAATCCTAAATTGGAAATGGCTCTCTGGCTGAACTCTCTTCCGGGAATTTGCACTTAAGTGATTTCACGTAAATAAAAAGAGAAGGTTTGTGTACGTGAATTCTATGGAATGCATGAATTGAAATACATCATGAAAAGGCATTCATAACTAGGGCTGCAACTAACAATTATTTTAATAATCGATTAATCTAACGATTATTTGAACGATTATTAGACTATTCGGCGATTATTGCAACAATTAACCATTAGCTCTTAACCGATTATTCAGCTTGTGTATGAATATGCCCTGACTTAAAAGTTTGTATTAAACATGCTTACTAACAATAAAGAGGACAAAATAATCTTTTAAAAATACCTCTAAATGACATTCACTGAATTAAAGGGGAAAAAATACTTTTTATTAAGTTTAATTCAGTAAAGAAATTCACTGCAAAAAATCCTATTGTTATCAAGTGTTGTTGTCTTGTTTTCCATTTAAAATTGTCTAAATATCCTTAAAACAAGATACATTTACTTGAGAAGCAACATGTAAGATATTTAGACTTGCTTTAAGAGAATGTATCTTAAATATAAGTGTATTTTGTATGTAAGTGTATTTTTTCACTTGGTTATACTTCTGCGAGTGCAGTAAAGACAAAATATACTTACAGTATATTCAAGATCTATTCTCTAAAAGCAAGTCTAAATATCTTATATGCTGCTTCTGAGGTGAATGCATCTTTTTTTAAAGGATTTTTAGGAATTTTAAAATATTTGTATTTTTAATATTATATTCAACATTCTCAGATAAAAATGATTTCTTCTGCAGTGTAGCTGCTCAAAAAAATGTACATTGTTTTAAAGGATTTTTAGATATTTATATTGGAAAATGAGCCAAATCAAAAACATTTGTTGCCATTTATAATGGGGTGAAGACTACCTCTCTCACCTTTCTGTTCACTTCAATCCATCTTTAACTCACAAAAAACAAACTCTCTTATTAATAAAGCTGCGTATTGCCAATTTTCTTCACGATAAAAAAATGCACAGCCTGCTTGGGGGCCTGGTAGTTCAGCAAGTAAAGATGCTGACTACCACACCTGGAGTCACAAGTTTGAATCCAGGGCATGATGAGTGACTCCAGTCAGGCTTCCTAAGCAACCAGTTGGCCCGGTTGCTAGAGTCACATTGGGTTAACCTCCTCGTTGTCACTATAATGTGGTTCTCGCTCTCAGTGGGGCACGTGGTGAGTTGTGCGTGGATGCCGCGGAGAATAGAGTGAAGCCTCCACACGTGCTAGGTCTCTGCGGTAACGTGCTCAACAAGCCACGTGATAAGATATGTGAATTGATGGTCTCAGACGCAGAGGCAACTGGGATTCGTCCTCCACCACCTGGATTGAGTCACTAAGTCACCACGAGGACCTAGAGCACTTTGGGAATTGGGCATGCCAAATTGGGGAGAAAAGGAGAGAAAAAAATAAAAATAAAAATAAAAAAAATAATAAAATGCACAGTGAAACATATATTATGATACAATAAGTTGCGAGCCATCATGTTATAATCTAGCTGCATTAAGCGCATGTGCCTCAGCCAGGTGCAGTTTCAATCTCTCCCCCTTAGATCGGGACATTCACGCAACTCATAGAAGACGCGCTGACCGCACAGAGAAATGCCAGTTTCAGAGTTTGTAGTTATTTACATGACCTGCTTCCGTATTATTTGAACTTTAATAAAGTTTTAACACATTAAATATAACTGCATTTAAGATGTAACACCTCTTGTTTCCTTTAAAGAGCTCCGGCTCTGTTTATTCCACAACGAGAGTGCTTCTGTATTTACTTATTTTGTATTTTTGCATTATAATTCACACATACTTTGCGATCTACATCACTTGAAGCTGTTTGGAACGTTTAGAGTGCATCACTGTAAGCTGTGTACTTATTCCTCTCCTCAGACAGGAGCGAGCTGCAGTGATTATTGGGGGGGGGGTCTACTGCACTGCTGTAACACCACGCACCAAGCTTTTTGACCGGGACATGAAGGCTAAGGGTCAAGTTTACCCTCGAGAGCACCTTGATGTATCCCAATGAGAGCGTTTATTTTTTCAAATTTCAATATATATACTGTATATCTGCGAGATATACTTTATATAGTAAATCTTTAAATATAACTAAAAGATCCCACTAACTTATGTCTCAGTTCTGTTCGAAGATCAGAAATGGCATGTCCTTATGTACTTTAAAAACGTGATTAATATATATATATATATATATATATATATATATATATATATATATATATATATATATATATATATATATATTAGTGTCGGGCCGTGCATTTTAAGTCTAGGCCTTCAGTGTGATTCATGCCATTAAGAAAACACAGTTTCACAACGAATAAGACTATGCCTTTGGGCATCAGACATTATGTCACAGCTAACTAGTAATACCAATTGACATTTTAAACTTGAAACGACACTTAACGTCTCCCAAACAGACATTCAAAAATCATAATTTTTCATGTGAATCTACCAAGGAGGTCTATAATACCTGGAAAAAATTTATCTAATAATATTTGTGATTTAAATGTTGCTTGCAATAAATTTCGTTTCGTCAGGGTACACGGTTATGCTGCATTCCATTCAAGTTGGATATGGGATATTCCTACTTGATATCTCCGACCATAAATGCATTCCATTCCCCATATTCCGAAGATGACGTTTAAGGAAACAAAACTGCAACTTTCCCATTAGCTTAGCAGGGGTTTGACTCTCATTAGAGATGTCTCCTAGCAACCCAGCAGATAAAAAATGCTGCAGCACTAGAATTTGTGCTTCAGGTGTACGATTTTCAAAAGAGATTATAATTTACCATGTTTTATACATCTGTTTCTGCAGGCGTTTGTTAAACAAGCTTTAATATCATGCAATGTGGAAACGAACTCATTCATCGGCATTACTTAATAAAGTGAATGTTTATAATTTACTATTGTATATCTCCCTGAGTGTCGACATGATTGTGTGACATCAAGCACCTGCATCTCGGCGAAATCGGAGTTGAGAATTTCTGCACGAGCCGACAAGTTATAATTCTGACTTCAAGATGCATTCCACTGCACTTTTCCTAGTAGGAAGTTGTAAAATCCGACTTTCCGAGTTGAATGGAATGCAGCACTACTTTTCAAAACTTGATCCAACACTGAATGCTAAAGCAGCCTAATTTACACTTAAAAAACTCCTGATGTTGCTATAATAATGCAAAAAACACTTACCAATTTGCTTGAAGTGAAAATCAGTCCTCCTTTCCTGTTTAATAAATTAAGCAATCACACGGTCATGCAGAACATCTCAGGTTTGTAAATCCATAAGGATTTCTTTCTCAATGGCAATACCAGCAGTGATGACAGCCGACTCGTCAGCAAGATCTCGCACTCTTCGCTTTCAAATTATGTGCATCACTCAAGGCCAGCTAGAAGGCCTCGACCGGGACATATCCTAAAGATCACACCCACCAAGAACAAATAAATCAATCTGATTGGCTGATGAATCTGACAATCTGACTTTAGTTGCCCATTCATTTGCACTGTTGAGGGATTCTGAAGAGATTCTGAAGGCCTGACGGGGTGGCGCTCAAACTCACATGCTGCTTCGAGCATGCAATTTGTGAAACAGTTGTCACAATTTGCTTGTAAGCATCAAGGAATGAATTCTGACTGATAAACTTTTCATTTTTCTCTATTTGTTTGTAGATTAATTAAGAGTGGAAAGCGATTAAAAATCATACAGGAAGGTGATTGAGAATGAAAGGATGAAAAATATTTATTTATTTGGCATGTTAGGCCAGCAGAGAAGGCTTTGATGGCCCTGAAAATACGCCACTCTCTCTCTCTCTCTCTCTCTCTCTCTCTCTCTCTCTCTCTCTCTCTATTAGATTAGATTAGATTCAACTTTATTGTCATTGTGCAGAGTACAGGTACAGAGTACAGGTACAGAGCCAATGCATCTGACCAGAAGTGCAAATAGCAATATGTATATATATATATATATATATATATATATATATATATATATATATATATATATATATATATATATACAGGTGCATCTCAATAAATTAGAATGTCATGGAAAAGTTCATTTATTTCAGTAATTCAACTCAAATTGTGAAACTCTTGTATTAAATAAATTCAATGCACACAGACTGAAGTAGTTTAAGTCTTTGGTTCTTTTAATTGTGATGATTTTGGCTCACATTTAACAAAAACCCACCAATTCACTATCTCAAAAAATTAGAATACATCATAAGAGCAATAAAAAAAAACATTTTTAGTGAATTGTTGGCCTTCTGGAAAGTATGTTCATTTACTATATATGTGCTCAATACTTGGTAGGGGCTCCTTTTGCTTTAATTACTGCCTCAATTCGGCGTGGCATGGAGGTGATCAGTTTGTGGCACTGCCGAGGTGGTATGGAAGCCCAGGTTTCTTTGACAGTGGCCTTCAGCTCATCTGCATTTTTTGGTCTCTTGTTTCTCATTTTCCTCTTGACAATACCCCATAGATTCTCTATGGGGTTCAGGTCTGGTGAGTTTGCTGGCCAGTCAAGCACACCAACACCATGGTCATTTAACCAACTTTTGGTGCTTTTGGCAGTGTGGGCAGGTGCCAAATCCTGCTGGAAAATGAAATCAGCATCTTTAAAAAGCTGGTCAGCAGAAGGAAGCATGAAGTGCTCCAAAATTTCTTGGTAAACGGGCGCAGTGACTTTGGTTTTCAAAAAACACAAAGGACCAACACCAGCAGATGACATTGCACCCCAGATCATCACAGACTGTGGAAACTTAACACTGGACTTCAAGCAACTTGGGCTATGAGCTTCTCCACCCTTCCTCCAGACTCTAGGACCTTGGTTTCCAAATGAAATACAAAACTTGCTCTCATCTGAAAAGAGGACTTTGGAACACTGGGCAACAGTCCAGTTCTTCTCCTTAGCCCAGGTAAGACGCCTCTGACGTTGTCTGTGGTTCAGGAGTGGCTTAACAAGAGGAATACGACAACTGTAGCCAAATTCCTTGACATGTCTGTGTGTGGTGGCTCTTGATGCCTTGACCCCAGCCTCAGTCCATTCCTTGTGAAGTTCACCCAAATTCTTGAATCGATTTTGCTTGACAATCATAAGGCTGCGGTTCTCTTGGTTGGTTGTGCATCTTTTTCTTCCACACTTTTTCCTTCCACTCAACTTTCTGTTAACATGCTTGGATATAGCACTCTGTGAACAGCCAGCTTCTTTGGCAATGAATGTTTGTGGCTTACCCTCCTTGTGAAGGGTGTCAATGATTGTCTTCTGGACAACTGTCAGATCAGCAGTCTTCCCCATGATTGTGTAGCTTAGTGAACCAAACAGAGAGACCATTTTGAAGACTCAGGAAACCTTTGCAGGTGTTTTGAGTTGATTAGCTGATTGGCATGTCACCATATTCTAATTTTTTGAGATAGTGAATTGGTGGGTTTTTGTTAAATGTGAGCCAAAATCATCACAATTAAAAGAACCAAAGACTTAAACTACTTCAGTCTGTGTGCATTGAATTTATTTAATACACGAGTTTCACAATTTGAGTTGAATTACTGAAATAAATGAACTTTTCCACAACATTCTAATTTATTGAGATGCACCTGTATATATATATATGAGTATATACAATAAAGATTTTTATGGAGTGCAAAGTTATGAGGTAGAGAAGCAGAGACCAGCTCAATGCAAATGTCTATGAATACAGCATAAATATGTAAATATATATATATATATATATATATATATATATATATATATATATATATGGCCGATGACCATAACAGTGCAAGCGGCATCAAGAGGTAGAAATTATGTGCAAAGAAATGTGCAAGGGAATGTGCAAAGAAAGAAAGAAATAAAATAAATGTAAAAAAAAAAATGTAGTCCGACTGGGATGTAGTGCTCAGCGCCTGAGTTTAGAGTTCAGTAGGCTGACAGCTGAGGGAAAGAAACTGTTCCTGAGTCTGCTGGTGCAACAGCGAAGACTCCTATAGTGTCTCTCAGAGGAGAGGAGTAAACAGACCATGGTTGGGGTGAGAGGTGTCTTTGATAATGCTTCTCACCCTCCTTATATATAAACACTACCAGTCAAAGGTTTTTAAACACTTGACTGAAATGTTTCTCATGATCTTAAAAATCTTTTGATCTTGAAGGCGTATGCTTAAATGTTTGAAATTAGTTTTGTAGACAAAAATATAATTGTGCCACCATATTAATTTATTTCATTATAAAACTAAAATTTAATCAAATAAAATAAAATAAAAATAAACATTTTTTAAATTGATGACTTGGACCAAATAATAAAGAAAAGCAGAAAAATTTGTATTTAATTGCATTTCACAATTGCTTGACACCCCATTCCTCCAGAATAACATTGTTATACTTGCACAGTGCACATAAACTTAAACATATACTTGCACATTAAAGACAAAACCAAAATTCTGTTTCAGCATATGTCAAAAATACCAGGAGAAACAAAAGCTATAAACATATTCCACAGTTAATGTAGCCTACATATCCAGCCTCATCTGGTGAGACAAAATAAATAATATATCAATAATATAATTAAATAATAATAATAATAATAATAATAATTATTATTATTATTATTATTATTAATAATAATAATAATAATGATTAAATAGGCCTATCTGAGGCATATTTTATATACAGAAACTATAAATGTAAGAGAGTTACATTTTAAAATTAGTTCCCTATCTGTCACTCACTCGACGTTGTGTCGATGTAGTGACACTAGGGGTCACCCTTGGGAGCCCGAAACACCTCTGGTCTTTGAAAAAAGGCCAATGAAAATTGGCGAGTGGTATTTGCATACCACTCCCCCGAACATACGGGTATAAAAGGAGCTGGTATGCAACCACTCATTCAGATTTTCTCTTCGGAGCCGAACGGTCGATGCTCACTGAGCAGAATTCTCATGGCTGTTCATTCGCCTCAGCTGGATCTGACAGCGCATTTTAGTGGCTTCTCCCCCTCTGCACTGGTGCACTGCAGAGAACGCCCCTGGGCACTTCGGCAGAATTAAAAGTGTATATTCTAAAAGAGTATATTTCTCTAAAAGAGCGGCACACACGGAACGTCTTTTTAAAGATGCCCTTCTATTTGTGTGTTATTCCTGGTTGCGGTCGTTATCTCTCATCTTCTGACGGTCGAGATAGCTGTCTTTCGTGTCTGGGCGCTACCCACGCGGAGACAGAGTTCGTGGATGGATCATGTACTCATCACAAGAACATGACCATGGCAATGTTGTGGTCGCGGCTTGCCTTCGTAAGAAAGCAAGCCACCCCAGCGGCTCCCCACCTCGGTCCTTCTACCTACGGGTATGAGGCCAGTGCGGCTAGCACTGGGGGTAATTTGGGGACCCCAATGGGACCACCTCCGCCGGGTATCCCCCCACAGACCTCCCACTCCCCAGCACACTCGTCTGCCCCGATCGGGCTTCCGGATGAGTCCGCTCGTCTCATGGCAAGTTCGACCTCTTGTTCAGAGCCCGTGAAGGTGATGAGCTCTCGAGCGCAGCATCGGAGAGCGGGCTCGTCCAGTCGGACGTGGAAGCCTCAGCTGGGCTCCCCCCCTCAGGTACGGTCGCCCAGTCACAGGCTGACGCGGAGATGATGGACATGCTTTCCCAGGCAGCCGTGAGCATCGGGCTAGAGTGGAACCCTCTGCTCTCCCCTGAACCCTCGCGGCTCGATGATTGGTTCCTGGGCTCATAGCGCTGCTCACAGCCACGCCCCGCCCCAGTTCCTTTCTTCCCGGAAGTGCAAGAGGAGCTGACAAGGTCATGGGAGGCACCTTTTACTGCCCGGTCCCGGTCTTTCAGCTCCCCCGCCCTCACTACCCTCGATGGTGGGGCGGCCAAGGGCTATTCGGCAATCCCTCCAGTGGATAAGGCACTTGCAGTGCACCTATATCCGCAGAGCGCCGCCACCTGGTGTGGGCGCCAAAAGCTCCCATCCAAGGCCTGTAGGTTTATGTCGTCCCTGATGCCCAAGGCCTACGGTGCCACTGGACAAGCCGCCTCCGCCCTGCACGCCATGGCTCTCCTGCAAGTCCACAAAGCCAAGGCGCTAAAGGAACTGCACAAGGGTAGCTCCACCCCGGGATTGATGCAGGAGCTGCGCTCGGCGACCGACCTCACCCTCCAGGCGACAAAGGTCACGGCGCGGTCTCTCGGGTGGGCGATGTCCACCTTGGTGGTCCAGGAGCACCACCTTTGGCTCAACCTGGTTGAGATGGGAGAGGCTGACAAGGCATGGTTCCTTGGCACCCCCATTTCCCAGGTTGGCCTGTTCGGCGACACCGTCGAGGACTTTGCCCAGCAGTTTTCTGCAGTGAAGCAGCAGACAGAAGCTATCAGACACATCCTGCCCCAGCGCGGCTCAATATCCTGCACCCCGTCTGCTCGTCCTGGGCTCACAGCGCTGCTCACAGCCACACCGCCTCCTGCAGTGACTGCACCGGCTCCGCTGCAGCTCGCGGCCCGTCCCCGGCATGGAGCCCACCGCAGGAAGCAGATACCACCCATCTCACGGTCGGCCGCCAAGAACCCGAGAAAGGCTTCGAAGTGCCCCTGAGACAGGAGACCCAGGAACGAGGAAACCCGCTGCACTGGAGCTGGTAAGCAGACCACTCAATCCCCCCGTGGAGGGCCGGGAGGAGCATCTTTTGTTACCTTTTTATTTAATTTCGCCACATGCCCAAGTGGCTGCGGTACCCAAGAGTTCAGCAAAAGAGTGTTTTCCTTGTTCCCTGGGTCACATACCCGGTGCGCACGGCCGTCATCACAACCACTGTCCACCATTCCATTTCGGCAGGTTTGGTACTCCAGCGGCGGTCTCCCCGTGCCCAGCTGTGGCACAAATCCGTCCCTGATGTGACGGTCTCCACAGGTTACGAGGACAGACCTCTTCCTCCTGCGTCCCAGGCTGTTCCGGGGGTGGTCACAAGGAGCCAGGTAAGTGCTTCGATGTCCCTGAACTAGGTAGACCTGAAGGACGTGTACTTCCAGGTCTCATTTCTACCTTGACACAGACCCTTCCTGCGGTTTGCATTCGAGGGTCAGGCGTATCAGTACAAGGTCCTCCCTTTCGGCTTGTCCTAGTCCCCTTGCGCCTTCACGAAGGTCGCAGAGGCAGCCCTTGCCCCATTAAGGGAAGTGGGCATTCGCATCCTCAACTATCTTGACGATTGGCTAATCCTAGCTCACTCTCGTGATGTGTTGTGTGTGCACAGGGACCTGGTGCTCTTGCACCTCAGCCGACTAGGGCTTCGAGTCAACCAGGAAAAGAGTAAGCTCCTCCCAGTTCAGAGCATCTCTTTTCTCAGCTTGGAGTTGGACTAAATGATGGCACGCCTCACGAAAGTGCGCGCACAGTCGGTGCTGACCTGTTTGAAGTCATTCAGACAGAAGACAGTAGTTCCACTGAAACTGTTTCAGAGGCTCCTGGGGCATATGGCATCTTCAGCGGTGGCCACTCCGCTCGGGTTGATGCATATGAGACCGCTTCAGCACTAGCTCCAGACTCGAGTCCCGAGATGGGCATGGCGCCGCGGGACACATCACGTGGCCATCACGCCGGTCTGTCATCGCCTTTTCAGCCCTTGGACCGACCTCATATTTCTACAGGCAGGTGTTCCCCTAGAGCAGGTCTCCAGGTGCATCGTGGTTACGACAGACGCCTCCAAAACGGGCTGGGGCGCTGTATGCAATGAGCATGCAGCCGCCGGCTCCTGGGCGGGCCCGTGGCTATTTTGGCACATCAACTGCCTCGAGTTGTTGGCAATTCTGCTCACCCTGTGGAGGTTTTGGCCGTTGATCCAGGGCAAGCATGTGTTAGTTCAGACAGACAACACGGCAACGGTGGCATGCATCAAACTTCAAGGAGGTTTATGCTCCCGCTGTATGTCACAACTCGCCCGCCGTCTCCTCCTCTGGAGTCAGCAGCACCTCAAATCGCTGCGAGCCATTCACATCCCGGGCGACCTCCCGGGCTGTCATGACAGGTTACCCTCAGGGGAGAGTGGAGACTCCACCCTCAGGTAGTCCAGCTGATTTGGAGTTGATTCGGACAGGCATAGGTAGATCTGTTCGCTTCCCGAGAATTCTCCCACTGCCCGCTCTGGTATGCCCTGACAGAGGCACCTCTCGGTATAGACGCGCTGGCACACATCTGGCCCCCTGGACTACACAAATATGCATTTCCCTCAGTGAGCCTACTTGCACAGACCCTGTGCAAGGTCAGGGAGGATGAGGAGCAAGTCGTCCTGGTAGCACCCTACTGGCCCACCCAGACATGGTTCTCGGACCTCACGCTCCTCGTGACAGCCCCCCCCAACCCCCTGGTGAATTCCCCTGAGGAAGGACCTTCTTTCTCAGGGACAGATCTCTGGAATGTTCATGTCTGGCCCCTGGACGGGACATGGAAGACTTAAGTGGCCTAACACCTGCGATGGTAGACATGATCACTCAGGCTAGGGCCCCCTCTAAGAGGTGCCTGTATGCCTTGAAGTGGTGTCTGTTCGCTAAGTGGTGTTCTTCCCGACGCGAAGACCCCCAGATATGTGCAGTCAGGTCGGTGCTTTCCTTCCTGCAGGAGAGGTTGGAAGGGCGGCTGTCCCCCGCCACCTTGAAGGTGTATGTAGCCACTATAGTGGCACACCACAACACAGTGGATGGTAAGTCCTTAGGGAAGCACGACCTGATCATCAGGTTCCTGAGAGGCACCAGGAGGTTGAATCCCTTCAGACTGCACCTCATTCCCTCATGGGACCTCTCTGTAGTTCTTCAGGTTCTACGGGGAGCCCCCTTTGAGCCCCTGCAGTCGGCTGAGCTTAAGGCACTCTCTTTAAAGTCTGTCCTCCTTACTGCACTCACTTCCATCAAGAGGGTAGGAGACCTGCAAGCATTCTCTGTCAGCGAAACATGCCTGGAGTTTGGTCCGGGCTACTCTCACGTGATCCTGAGACCCCGACCGGGCCCAACATTCCCACGACCCCTTTTAGGGATCAGGTGGTGAACCTGCAAGCGCTGCCCCAGGAGGAGGCAAACCCAGCCCTGACGTTGATGTGTCTGGTGCGTGCTTTACGCATCTATTTGGATCGCACGCAGAGCTTTAGATTCTCTGAGCAGCTCTTTGTCTGCTTTGGTGGACAGCGGAAATGAAGCACTGTCTCCAAGCAGAGGATCGCCCACTGGGTCATTGACACCATAACAATGGCATATCATGCCTAGGATGTGCCGCCCCTGGCAGGGCTACGAGCCCATTCTACCAGGAGTGTGGCAGCCTCCTGGGCCTTGACCAGTGGCGCCTCTCTAACAGACATTTGCAGAGCAGCAGGCTGGGCAACACCCAACATCTTTGCGAGGTTCTACAATCTCTGGGTGGAACCGGTTTCATCCTGTGTAGTGGCAGGCACAAGCAGGTAAGTCCGGGACAGCTGGCCAAGTGTATCACTTGCGCATAGCGCCTTTCACCTCCCCTGAGCTGAAGACATGCACTGTTGTCTCCCAGTAGTGTTCACAAACTGTGTTCCCTGGATGACTTCCTCCGAGCCCTGTGGCAGATGAGTTTGCGGAGAAACTCGCTGCCGGCTCAGTACATATGCTAACTAAGCCCTGTACTGGGGTAGGTGCTCCGCATGTGTTGGTTCCCCATAGGTAACACCATGCGACGTATATCTCCGTGGTGTCTTCCCCTTGGGAGTGATGTCCCTGATGGAGGGAACAAGATGTTGTGACCCTCCTGCCACAACGCTGGACTACACGTTGAAATGGCCGGGAGCTTGTCTCGGCTCCTCAGCACAAAACCTGAATGAGTGGTTGTATACCAGCTCCTTTTATACCCGTACATTCGGGGGAGTTTTCAAAGACCAGAGGTGTTTCGGGCTCCCAAGAGTGACCCCTAGTGTCACTACATCGACACAACGTCTCGTTCCCTCCATCAGGGAATGGAGGTTACGCAAGTAACCAGGATACAGATAATTTTGTCATAGTACAAAATACAAATACAGATACTGATTAAGGCTTCACTGCACACCCCTAATTTGTGGCTAAAGACCCGGAAGCTCAGCCCTTGTGCCACCCATGCCTAAATAACAATGCCTACTTTGCTGCAATTATACATTACCCAATTACCTTAACATTAACCCAAACCTCAAACCATCCCCATTGATTAACATTAACTGAAAGTCTGAGGCATCACTTGAAAAGGAAAATAATTTCATATGCAGAGTATTTTATTGAAAGATTACAAAGACAAACATTATTATTATTATTATTATTATTATTATTATTATTATTATTATTTTCTTCTTTTCCTTTGGAATAACACATACTGAAGTACAATACACTACAAAGAACTTTACAAAATGTCACATTGACATGTCACATTGTTTTTAAACAGTGTGCCAAGCTGACTTTGGAGTCATGCTGACATTAAACACTGATATACAGTATATATGTATGTATGCACAAACAAAACATATAAATGTCCCCCAAATACAATTTACAGCAATTGTTAAGGGATAGTTCACCCAGAAATGAAAATTTGGTTATCATTCCCTCACCTTCATGTTGTTTTAAACCTGTATGACTTTCTTCCATGGTACACAAAAGGAGATGTTAGACAGAATGTTGCATCTTTTTTCAATACAATGAAAGTGAATGGTGGAGGAAGATTACGCAGAATTTTCATTTTTGGGTGAACTGTCCTTTTAAATATTCAAGTCTGACAAAGTCTCAGGTTTGCAATTTTCTCTGTCTACTGGTGACAGGTGGTTGATTGTTTTTACACATAAAAAAACTGTCCCAAAGTGTCTCTCTTCCTCACCCTATCAGTGCTCTAACGTGTGCCCATGAGAAGGCATTTACATAAATGATGACACGGGATCCCAGGGACATCCGCATAGAGGGCTTTTTAGATAAAAGCAAAAATGGAGAAATGCAACACTGTTCCTTTTTTTTTTTTTTTTTACCCTGTCTATTTCAGTCAAAGCTGTCGAGGGCTGTGAATGCTAAAGATAGGAGCATTAAGGGGTGGGGGGTTGGGGGACTGGTGGGGGGTACTGAAAGACCTGTCATACATTAATGATGCTCTCTCTCTCTCTCTCTCTCTTTCTCTCTCTCTCTCCATCTCTCGTTATCACCTCTAGGTAACCACACACCAATATCACGAATATCACAAGTCATGAGTAATTCATATTGCAGAAGTAAATTAGCTACATATAAAGTTATATTTCCTTTTCTTTTATTCGTTCGACTGCTTAACTTATTCTTTATATTAACTTTACACGAATATTCACCATATGGTGTTCGTACAAGGTCAAAAAGGAGACTGAATGAGAATGCCTATTAGCTTAATTGCATGCACATACACTAGCCATTGTGAGAAAACACTCATGCAAATGATGGTCATGTGCTGATTGCAGAACAGTGAGAGGTGTGGAGGTGAACTTTGATCCTTGCTTCTGTTGCATCAAACAGCACATGCTCTCTGGGGATGTTCAATCCCCTCTGTTCTGTTCCCAGATCAGTCTCAGGGTGGGCAGAGAGACAGCAAGCTCAGCTGTGACCTACTCCCTCTGCTGGTCACTTGGGTAAATGCCACATTGCTGGCATTTATCATACACAAGTTGAGAGACGAGCAAACATGCATGCATGTTGCACACATACAGTATGGTTAGTGGGCACATAACATGTCTATTGACTTTTTGTTTAATCAACATCAAGATTTTAGGTTAAAACTTAGATATATGTATAAAGGAAAGTGTAGGTCACGGGTATTTCTTTTAAAGGAACAGTTCACCCAAAAATGAAAAGTCTGTCATAATTTACCCTCATGACGTTTTTTTTTTTCTTTTCTTTTTTTTCTTTTTTTTTCTGTTGAATACAAAAAGAGCCTCATTCCTCCATTCACTTTTGTTGTTTAAAAAAAGAGATTAAATGTAAGTGAAGGGTGACTGAGAATAACATTCTGCCTGTTTTGACTCGACCCTCATTTTCTTTAAACAAAGCAAAAATTAAGGTTACACTGAGGATTTAAATTTTGGAGTGTTTAAAAGCAGAAAAATTAAGCTTATAATTTTCTAAAAACAATAATATGAATTCTTTTGTTAAAAGTTGTGTATTATTTGAGCTGTTTATGGTTGTTGGAGGGTTTTAGGGTTTACAACGTTACATCACCATAGCAACAAAGTTGCAAAATTGTATATGACTTTTCACAGAAAAGGGTAGTAAGCGATTTTATCACACTAAAATCAAGTTAACAAGGTATTGTTTACGTCTTGTAGCAATACTTTTGAAACAGTGAGGTTTTTTACATTTATGGATTGGCCCCATTTACTTCCATTGTAAGTGCCTCACTGTAACCCAGATATTTTTTATTTTTTGTTTATTTTTTTTTTTAAAGAAAACGAGGGACAAGTTGAAATAAATGTTTTGTAACAATCAACACTTGCCACAAATGCTATCAACTGAGCTTAACTTGTATTGGATGTTTAATAATATTTTCAAGCTGAAGTATGTAACTTTTCCAGTGTTAAAATACTTCCTTCTATCCCAGTAAGTCATTCTGAGGTCAATCTTCTCGAAAACTGTAAATATGTTGTCTCTTTGACACTATACAATTCCAGTGTCCATTCCATTCCAGACATGTCCAAATTCTAAAAGTATTTAATTGCAACTACCCATATGCACCGTCAGCCACACACAAACATGCACACAACCAACACCATAATATGACCACAATCAGGCCAATTATATGTAATTAAGCCGTGATAACAGCATGGGTCAATACCTGGCAATACCTCTTATTACTTCAGTGGAAAATAAGCCCATAATTTGCTCCCCAGCCTGAGGGTTCATTAGGGCATGTGCAAACCACTCAACACAGGACCTAGCACTGGGGCCACTGATACAGGCTAAACACAAGATCACCATTCCAGCTGATCGCATTAATTGATGAGTCTCTTTCTTTGTTTTAAATGCTCTGAAATGTAGGTCTATGAATACCTGCTGGGTGGGAGGGGGCGAGCGGGGCTGCATCTAAAGGCAGCGGCTAATTTGCTTTCAAAATGGACTGGCTGAATGACGGAGGAGTGAGGGTCCGGCTAATGGAGACCCCGCAGATGCTTGCCACTCCTGGCTTTCCAGCGTATCCAGTGCAGCCAAACAGTGGCTCATTCACTGTGCACAGTTTCATGGCTCCAGCTGCCAGTGTTCACACTCAGACATGGACAAGTATACACACAAGCAGCATTGTTGTGCTGCAACTACGCATTAACATTGACGTTCTTAGCTGATATTCTTTTCCACAAGCAGAGGTGGGTAGTAACGCGCTACATTTACTTAGTTACATTTACTAGAGTAACATTTTGAAAAAAAAAAAAAAAACTTTTAGAGTAGGTTTAAATGTGGGTACTTTTTACTCTCACTCGAGTAAATTTCGAATTAAAATGTTTTACTTTTACTTCGTTACAATGGGCGGCGTTCCTGTCATTACATTACTGGGTTTAATTTTAATTAGTGCAGAATTTATTGAGAGATTACTGAATGGGACTTTTACGACAGCGGAAGTTCACACAGCTGCGCGTGCTGTCACAGAGTGTCACTCAAGCCAAGTCTATCACTGCTGCAACATCATGCTCTTCAAACAAAATGAAACACTTTCTTCGCTCCGCACAGTGAAAAAAAGAATAGTTTCATCATGCAATGCCTCCATTTAACACCAAGACAAGCAGATATTTCAAGATTAAAATTGCAGCTCCAATTTAAGGCAGCACAATGTGGTAAAGGGGCAAGGGGCAGTGGTGGCTCAGTGGTTAAGGCTCTGGGTTACTGATCAGAAGGTCAGAGGTTCAAGCCACAGCACCGCCAAGATGCCACTGTTGGGCCCTTGAGCAAGGCCCTTGACCCTATCTGCTCCAGGGGCACTGTATCATGGCTGACCCTGCACTCTGATCCCAGCTTAGCTGGGATATGTGGAAAAAAAAGAATTTCACTGTGTAAATGTATAATGTGTGATAAGTAAATATAATTATAAATTGTGGGTCTAATGATAATGTGTGCTTTTCTGTGACATGGTGGTGGTCATTTTCAGGGTGATTCTGTAAATATGGGCCCTTGTGACATCAGTTTTTAAGTGTACATTTTTAAATCAGTGCAGAAATATATCAGTGCGCTTTGTCCCGCATCCCGCATGTCATGAGCAGTATTTATGCATTTACCCCGAGCCCTGGCGGGGGTTCTGGAAACTATCACAGCTACTTTGGGCTGATTAGTGCAGGGAAACATCCTTAACATGTGGATTAAACTGCCTGCTGTATAAATCCATGTAAACATCCAAGTTACAGACAGCATTTCTGCATGTGCACAGCGAGGCACGCGCATGAGAGATGTGTGGGTGTGAGGCAATCGCATGGCGAAGAGAGTGTTGTGCGACCGGGGTTGCCCTACCCAGGCTGCGTACTCTGCGTTTCTTACTCTTACTCAAGTAGTTATTTATGTTAGTACTTTTACTTCTACTTGAGTAATTATTAAGTAATTGTACTTTTACTTGAGTACAGTTTTTGGCTACTCTACCCACCTTTGCCTGCAAGTGGCAATTAGGAAGGCAGGTACTAAGAATACACCTGGCATGATCATTCAACGCATAACAAAAATAAGGAAAGCACCAAGAGCTTGATTCAAATAAAAGCAGAATAATTGTCAGAGCCAAGGCCTAGTGGAGAGCACACATACTCAAGACAAATTGTGCAATGGTGCTTATACAGGAGAGTCACAAGTTTGAATCCAACTCGCAACATTCCTGCCCCTCCTTTGCTCATCATTTCCTATTCTCTCTCTATTTTCATAGAGGTCAATGGCTGTGCCGACACCAAAAAAACAAAAACATGCAAATGTCCACAAATGTTTCTATTGTGAATTTTTCTATTTTAATTGTTTCTTTTTCATTACAAATGATATAATCAGCATAACAGTTTGAGTGAAAATTTTGTGCAAAACCCTATGATTATGATATCAGGGGCGTGTTTACGATTTCTGAGACCCCAAGCAATAGCCCGGGCCCCAATTTCTAAAAATGTTGTTTAAAAAATTACATAAAATTGATTTTAAATTATAATTTTAAATTCATCCTATCAGCCATTGTAGCCAAGTACATTGAAAATGTTTAATGAAATAAAAATCTAGTTAAAGATAATGAATACATGTTTTCCAGTTTTTCCACAATACAGTGATAAAACAGCAATACACATATTTTTACAAAACACTTTTTGTTTATTATAATGAACAGGGCGTGCAGATCCTACTACTTCATTCACTAGCATTTTGAAATTCAGTTGTCAATTATTTTTATAACCCAACAATTATTTATTGTTGTCCAGTTTGTCAGTATAATATGATACAGTATTATTTTTATAACTTTGAGGATTTGTTGGATACAATATATGTCTTATTTACTTTTTCACCTGGAGGCTGCAGTGTATTGTTCAACATGTTGCAAAAGGCAGTATTTTATGTAAGCATCGTAGGCAACATTCGTAGCAGTATTGTAACAGTAAACATACAAGGCATGGCTGCCCTTCAGCACACTAGAGCAGAAGGGGGAAAAAGCATTGCCATTTATCAAGCGCTGAAATTTGCTTGGTCCAGAACAATCTGGAAGAATGTTAAACATTGTTACACTTACACTCTGAACTTGTTCAGAACGTTAAATCTTTGTAACACCTGCGCTAAAAACAATCAAGATGCTTAAAAATATGTGCCCTCCATTTTGGAGGTCAGAGACTAAAGAATGAACTATGTTTGGTCATTGCTGCTAATCAGCGATAAAAATAAAAGTCAACTTGAAAAGTAAATGAATGGGCAAATTTATCAGGGGAGGCAGTGAGACTTCCATTAACGACAGGCATAAGAGCTGAGACAAGCTATTTATATAGTATATACAGTGTTTATATGTATAAACAAATCAGCGCGTTTTCTGTCAGAAGCAAGATCATTTAGTCAAAATCATATAGCTTTCAAGTGCATGTTAATTGTTTCCCGCCACTGGGATTTTAAAACACCAGTAAACACACCTATTCATGAAATGCCATTACATTTTATTGCATATGTCAGAGCTCATTCTGGAAGAGAGAAAGTAAGAAAAACTGCATTAATTTAAAATAAAGTTACAGTAGTACAGGTTTATTTAAAATGCTTAACGTGATTCTCTTACATTTCCCTTAAGATAAACACTATTTACTGCCAAAACAACAACACTAATCCAAGGAGAAATACACTATTTTCATGTTAAGCCTTTTCTCTCCCTTTCTCTCTTCTTCCTGGTCATTGTATTCAAGCATTTTTCATTTTAAGTTTAATAGGGGATGTTTGCACTGAATGAGTTTTTGCGTCCGTCCGAGCTGTTTTTCAATGTAAAGCAGTGTCTTGCACAGGAATGCCTATAAATATGGGTCATTCCTACAATTCTGTGACATATAAGTCCCCATTAAAAGTGTGTGTGCTATTTTTATTTTTTAATTTCACCCGATTACAATTTTGATAGGTTGTTAAAAAGAATAAAGACTTTTTATAAAGTTAAACACTTCTGTGGGCTTAAAAGTTACATTTTAAAGAGCCCATATTATGCTTATTTACAGGTTCATAATTTTATTTTGGGGGTCTACTAGAATAGGTTTACATGCTTTAATGTTCAAAAAACATATTATTTTTCTCATACTGTACATTTCTGCAACACCTCTTTTCACCCTCTGTCTGAAATGCTCTGTTTTAGTTCCTGTCTCTTTACAGCCCCCCTTTCTGAAAAGCCCAGTCTGCTCCGATTGTTCAGCTGGCCCAGTCTGTTGTGACTGGTCAACCGCATAGAGCGTGTCAGAAATGTAAAGGGACTTACCGTAACTGAGTTTCAGCTTAAAGGTGCAGTATGTAAGATTCAGAAACCCTTGTTATTAATGTCACCTGTGGCCATTAAGTGAACTGCAGCCAGCTACCTGTTGCTTGTGCTCGCGCTTGTGCACCCAATCCATAGGGACGTGAGCAAGCGAGCATCGGCCAAAACAATGACGTAACGTCGCTGCCGGCTCAGTACATGTGCTAACTAAGCCCTGTACTGGGGTAGGTGCTCCGCATGTGTTGGTTCCCCACCTCATCTGTCATGCTGACAGATGAGGTAGCATAATTAAAATTACACAGTTATGACTGTTTTACTACAAACTTTGAGACTAAATTAAAACTACTTATCAGCTAACATAGCATACTGATACACACATACAGCTACATACTACCGAACTATACCAGACAGTTTACTGTTGCACTGCACTGTTATGTTGCACTATTGTATGTTTTGTATGTCATATGTTGTACTACGATCAAGAAACAAGCGTATTTGCTTAAATTTATCCTGTATACCTGACTTTTGTATAAAGAGATGATTGTTTAAATTATTTGAATGTTACGAAGCAAGATACCTTGCAATTCGTCAGCGTTAGCAGGCAAGATCAAGTTAGCTAAAATTACACAGATCAATACTTATGGCACTATCTTTCACATGCTTTGCAATTATGTAAGCTTACCTGTCCAATAAGAAGAATGCCAATTCAGGGTCGGTTTTGATCCCCAAAACTGAACGAAGGTCTCTCCAGAAATCAAATGTCCTGCCGAAGTTCACTCTAGCTTTCACTCGACCATGATCATGTTCCCGCTTAGCCAGATGGGATTCAGTAGAAGGATCTTAGGAGCGCGCATAAATGTCATATCCTTTGTATTTTCCCAGCAAAACCGACCCGCTCCCTTCGTATGAAAATCAGTCTACAGGCTTTAATAGGCAACCTAGGAAGTCTGGGAAGGGCTCATTTTTTAAGTTGCATTACAAGCCGTTCACACACTGGCAAAAAAATAAAATAAAAAAAAGGTGAATATTACATGAAAAGAGAGTAACTCACTTTTGCGTGGACTTTGTGCTTTGAAAATTTGCAGACCTTTTACATGCACAAACAGCTATATTACACTCTAAAGGAAAGGTAAAATCACAAAAAGCATAACAAGGCCTCTTTAAATAACTGAAATCCTTTTCTATTGCATTGTGTCATTTTCTTATGTTCCAAAAACTGCACGTCAAACATCTTTGACAAAAATAAATGCTAAATCATTGGATTTCTATTTTTCCCCCACATACAGTTAAGAGTTTAGAGTTACATTTTCTCACTAACATGTATTCATTTGTGGTAAATGTGTAATTTTAGCATTGATAGTGGAGGTTTTTTGTGTGTCCCTTGATTTATTGCACACCCTGTTATGTCATGATACCATGACTTTTCATTGGAGATATACTGTATGTTAGGAAATGACATCACACACACTGGAGGTGTACACCAGCCATTCTGCAAAATTACTTGAAGTTTATAACTCTATTGTTTTATTTATGTTTTCATTCATTTTTATTGTATTTTTTTATTTTCTGTGGTGTTAGTCATACGTGGTCAAGCATAACATGTCCACCCTGCTATGGGAAGATATATGGGAAATTAATATAATTTAAAATTTCAATATACAGTATTTTGTTAGCAAAAATAAAATCATAAATATTAGTTTACAAATATGTTTCCTAAATATCAATCACAGACCATGTAGTGGCTAATTTATCCACTGAATGTCCACCCTGTTATTGTCCACCCTAATGCTGCCCATTTAACTGGATGGACATCTGAATTTTTTAGTAATTATCTTGACCAGTATGACTAATACAATCTTTAATATGTCCCTGTAATGAAGAAACATGAAGAAACTGATTTGGAGGCGTTTCATTGTGGGAACGATGGACAAGGTAGGCACTTGTTTAAAAATACCTAATTTCTTCTATTTTGTTGCCCTAGAGAGTTTGCAGAAACATAATGAGGCACGGGACGCAGCCCTGGCCTCTCTTTCTTCCTACCCCCCATCAGACAAACAGGGACTGGGCAATAGTAAACCAATTTTTTTGGTAGGACTAAACCACTGACTAACATGCCTCAAAAGAAGCAACCTCCCTTATGAAAATCACAGGTTTACTTGCCTAAAATTTCCAAAGCACGGGAGACTGAAGTGACGAAGACCTATTGAGTTTAATAACATTGTAGTCTCTGACTGAGAGAAGAGCAAGAATGTCAAGTGAGGAAGGTGTATTGGAATAAAAACATTTAAAAAAAACATTCTCATGCCCATGTGGAACAAATTCCACCAATAGAGCCTTTATTTTGCAGTCGTCAATTTGAAATTGACCTTTCAATGCATGGGAAAGCTGAAATTGTCAGAGGCAGGAGAGAGTTACGGCTGATTGTTTTGAATGCTTCCTTTTAAAAACTGCTTTTCTTCACCAAAATTCAAGCCAAAATTAGCCCTAATGGAACCCAGCATCATGTTAGCCAGTACCTAATATCTTCCACAGCACTGCTCTACAGTATTGTATGGCTGTATCTTTTAAAATTCAACACTGATGACGCAACCAGCTTCAAACAGATCATAAATGTGGATTACTGTCATAATTAAAATGTTTATTCCAATAACACTGGGGGTATCATGGTCAGACTGTGCAGAATAATTATGAGGGTCAATCCCAGTTACCCCTGAAGCAAAGCTCTCTGTCAATACCTATATAGGCAGTATAGTCACAGACGCAAGCATGCCAAGCCTCTTATTATAATATAACTAAGGCAGTGAGTGATGCATTGTGTCCAAAATTACTGAATTGAATCCCTGTCAGCATAAGTCAGTCAAGGCCTTGACGATAATTTATTATTGTCACTATATTATAATCTGCAGATGAATGTACCTCTCTTTCAATATTAATACATTATTCTCCTCCTGTTCAGCCTATATTAAAACAAATGAGAGGGAGACAAAGGGATAGAGATGGAAATATGGACGTGTCCCTTCAGAGAACTTATTCAGTTTCTGTGGAAATGAAACAGGTAGCCTTTGAATCATTCCAAGCATACTGGTCTATTCTCTGCACTGCGGCACATTCCTATATAACTTTGACTTCTCCTCCTCCATTTCTGTCCTAAATGTTAAAATGAAAGGTGAGGATGACTTTTTTTCAAAGTTCCACCCCATTGGTATTTCACGCCTGTCTTCTGTCTATTCAAGGCAATTTAGTGGCATGAATCCTTTATAGGTCTCCTTTTCCAATATTCTTTGACAGCAGGGATTCCCAATTTATTACCTGGTGTCCTGCATGGCTCTCGGATGTTTGAGTAATTGATATACCAGTTAGGAGGCACCTTTTAATGTCATCACATACCCCTGACTCATAATGCTCATTAGGAGATCAGAAGACATTTCAGTCAAGCTCGACAAAAGGAAATATGATACATTTATGCTCACAAACACCTTCCACAAAGATAAAGTTTATTACAGTGCATTACCATAAATGTGATGCCACAGAATACCTCTTTACTTCGATTCCTGACTCAAGGTCACCTTCGATATTGATTTTGATGTGAGAACAAGACATGTTGAGATATTTTTACCCTATATGAGAACACTGAGGGTGTTGGAAAACGTCTCGGTTGCGTAATGACGTAATGTCAGTGGTCTCACGTGGTCTGAAGCCTGTATAAAATCACGCCAATTTATTGTTTGATGGCGCTTAATCGATGCCCATAGGGATCCACATCATGGGCTCTATATAGGCGAGTGTTTGGCGACATCTCGCCAGATTTTCTGTAAAAGGCACGAGCCTATGCAGCAACTACAGAGTATGGCCAACTACACAACATCTCGTTCCCTCTCAGGGAATAAAGGTTACGTTCGTAACCAAGAATGTTCCCTTTCAAGGAAACACTGACATTGTGTAAAGACGCAATTGGGACGAGATACAGTAGCTGCCAACAGTAGCTGCCAACTCTCTAAGCCCGTGTGGCAAGCTTACAGTGGCGCACAAGCAAGCTATATAAATTGAAATCTCAAAAACTTACTCCTGATCCAACAGAGAGAACTTGTGAAGCAGGAGACAAACTCTCGTCCAAATTATAAAATCTAGAATGGGCTCAAATACCCAGAGGCGAAGGCAAACCACGCGCCGTGTGAGCACTCGAGATTGCATCCACAATCCAATGAGACAGTCTCTGCTTGGACACAGAAACACCACTGTTGCGGCCACCAAAGCACACAAACAACTGCTCTGACTTATGCCATTGGCTAGTACAGTCAACATGAACCCACAGAGCCCGTACTGGGCTCCTCTGAATCAAATGGTGGAGGAGAAAAGGACTGCAAATTAATAATCTGCAAGTGAAAGGATGTAGAGATGACTTTAGGCAAATAGCCCAAACAAAGTCTCAGCACGACCTTAGATAACCCTGATGCTCGACAGGACATGCAAATCACCAACCCTCTTAAATGATGCCAATGCTAATAACAGGGCTGTATTAAGAGTCATAAATGTATCAGATACTTATGCTAAAGGCTTGAACAGAGCAGTCAAGAGTGACTCTAACACATAGATAAATCCCATAAAGGGGACAAAAAGGTCTAAGCCTGCGTGCTCCATGCATAAAACGAGAGACAAGAGAATGTCCTCTAATAGAAACTCCATTCACCAGTGCATGCTCAGCCGCTATAGCGGCCACATAAACTTTAAGCATTGCTGAGGTAACCCTGGCCCCAAAACACTCTTGCAAAAACAAGCAGCACTGAACCAATTGGGCAATGGACTTGATACTCACTCCACACTGCGCACCAAGAGGCGGAAATCTGCCATTTAAATGTATATAACTTTCTCATTGACAGAGTTCTAGCATTTAAGATGGTATCAACCACAGTGGGGGATAAACCATCATTCAAAAGAGGGCCCCGTTGAGGGGAAAAACCCACAATTTCCAAAACATGACAACATGTCCTTTCTGACTGGAATCTCCCAAGGCATTCTCTCCAGGAGAGAGACCAGAGTCGAAAACCATACTTGAGATGGCCAATATGGCGCCACTAACAGAAGCCAAACATGATCCTCCTGAACCCTCTGCAGAACCGAGTGCAGCAGGTTGATCATTTGAAACACATAAAGATGTGCTGTAGGCCAATGATGCACCAGTGCATCCATACCCAGTGGTTCTGGGGGCAAGAGAGTAAACCAGAGGGGACAGTGTGATGTACTGCATGACGCAAACAGGTCCACTTCCGCTCTGCTGAACCTCATCAAGATTTGTTGTACAATCTGCGGGTGTTATGTCCATTCTCCAGGCATCAGAACCTGTCTGGACAGGAGATCCGCCCCCAAACTCAACCGGCCCAGAACATGTACTGCTTATAGAAACAGCACATTGTCCTGTGCCCATAGAAGAATGCAACGTACCAGCCTTAGCATGGCACAAGAGCGCACCCCTCCCTGACGGTTGATGTAGCCACCACCGACCTGTTATCCGATCAGATGAGGCATGACTGCCCCGAATTTTTGGAAGGAAAAACATCAAAGACAACAGCACTGCTAGCATCTCCAGACAGTTTATGTGCCAATTCAGCTGCTTACCCGTCCATACTTCTTGAGCAGGATGGTTCTCATGCACAGCGCCCCAACCCAAAGAGGAGGCATCTGTCGTTATCACCTTGTGGTGACACACCTGTCCCAAATGGAACACCCATCTGCAGAAAGTGGTTCTGTTTCTATGGTAACAGAGCTTGGTAGCACTCACATGTCACTCTGATAGGATGAAACGCATGCGTCAGTGGTTGAAGTCCCTTTACGGAGTTCATCCAACACTGAAAATGTCTCACATTCGATATGCTCATGGGAATGACAGCGGATGCCATGATCAAAAGCCCCAAAAGCCTGTGAAACGATCTCGCAGGGAGAACATGTCCCACTCTGAACTTTGCTAGACACTGGTGGAATGACAGAAGTTGGAGACAGGCGCGCCTGCATTGTCTGTGAATCTAGCTCCACCCCTAGAAACAGTGTCTGTTGCCTCAGCAACAAAATGCTCTTGTTTAGGTTGACTCGCAGCCCTAGATTGTTCAAGTGACTGAGAAAAGCATCTCAGTGTTGGGCAGCCAAACTCTCTGAGTGAGCTAACACCAACCAATTGTCAAGATAATTAAAAATGTGGATGCTCTGAAGCCAAAAGGGCGTCAGTGCTGCATCCATGCATCTTGTGAGCATACGAGGTGCTAACGCAAGTCCGTAAAGAAGGATGCAAAATTGGTTTGCTTTGCCCCCAAAAGCAAACATGAGAAAACCTCGCCTGTGGAATTAAAATTAATTTGAATGTGGAAATAAGCATCCTTCAAATCTATTATCACAAACCAGTCATCTGGCTGCACTTGTGACATTATGCTGTAAAACAAAAAGGCATTCTCTCTCGTTCGGATGAACCAATTCGGAACACCTTGTAACTGCTGACAAGCCGTCACATGGGCAGACAGAGGAATTAATGCATGATTCTCTATTGCAGCACAACCAGAAAACACTAGATGGCGCTCTTGGTTTACCTTTGGTGGCTGCCTTGCAATCAGCGGCACAGTGGAGGGAAGCCTTTGCGCCTCCATCATTGTGACTGATTGAATGGGGTTTAACAATATTTGCCTTATTATATTTAGGCATAATGACTGTCATCCTGAAGTGTGCTTACAGCAGGAGTGTTTACAGGAAAAAAATCTCTTTCCTAGTGTTTTGAAAGGGAAAGAGTGTATGAACATTGGGGAAGAGCCCTTGTGCTTATTGTACATCGAATTCTATTATGCCTGTCCCAAAACCCAGAGGCCGAATTCGCTCAGGCAAATATGGGTTACTCTGAATGTATCAGCAGCAGAGGAAGCCAGATAACACATCTTTCCTAGCATTAGAATGGGGAAGAATGTGTGAACATGGGAAAGAAATTAACAGAGGCTGGATTTGGAATGAGAGGTTTCTTTTTTTATTCTTTTTTATTATTTTTTACACACTCCCCAGCATAAGTCGCGGGGGGAAAACTGAGCCATAACCTACCTTTAATAGGCGAAGTTTGATACCAATTGGCCTCCATATAAAAATTATGACCCAATGGTTTCTTAAGACCTAGTCGATCATCCATACATGCTAAATCTTGAGTGTCCGATGCATATCAAATGCCGGACTTGCACGAGGAGAAGCAAGAGCGTGACCAACGGAGAACTCAAAACACAACTCCTTAACAACGGAAAGACTTCAAAATCAGTGAGTACAGAACTAACACATCTTAAAAGGAGCGAGGAGTGTGAAATACGTGCCACCAATGAACAGGAACAGAGATAGCATTTGTGTCTCTTCACCCATCAAAAGAATAGACGGCTGCGCAACCATTTGAGTTTCACAGCCTCACCATCTCCTGGGACCCATGGAGAATAGTAATGCCAACGAAGCATCCTGCATGTCAGTTCACAATATTGTATTGGAGAAAAATTCTATTTTTTGAGTCCCTTTTTTTGTCCACAGGCCTGAACACCGTTTATGCAGGAGCTGGCCCGTCACACAACAGCGCTCCAAAAACGGGAGAGAAAGAAAGAGAGTCCGGGGCCGCGTCCCGTGCCTCATTACGTTTCTGCGAACTCTCTAGGGCGACAAAATAGAAGAAATTAGGTATTTTTAAACAAGTGTCTACCTTGTCCATCATTCCCGCAATGAAACACCTCCAAATCAGCGTTTCCTGATGGAAAACAGCCTGCGTGACACATAAAGGCACCGAACTAGGCCGCGTGCCAGATAAAGGAGCATGTCTCGACAGTGAGAATGGTGCATACGTCCATAGGGAGAGAGAAACAAAAGGAGAAGTCTGGTACTCGTCCTCAATCCTTCTTATGAGAAGAGCCGGATGCTCAAGGCTCATATGGCTCCTTTCAGAGACTGCAGAGCCTCGATGAAGCGCCATTGGGCCTGTTTAACAATGCGGTTGAATCCACACACAAACAGCTCATTTCCAACAACGTCCTCATATGTTGTCACTCAAAAGTGAGAACATAGTCCTTGCTTCAGTGTGAGTTGCTAGTAACCAACATGGGCTTAGACAAATTTGTGGACTGAAGAAAATCTGGTGATATGGCGCCAAGCGCTCGCCTATACAGAGCCCCTGACGTGGCTCCCTATGGGAGTTGCTTAAGTGCCATCAGCCAATAAATTGGCGTAATTGTATTCAGGCTTCAGACCACGTGAGACCACTGACATAGTCCCAATTGCATCGTTAAGCAATGTTGATGTTTCCTTGAAAGGGAACTTGTATTTCAACTAAGCAGTTTAAAGTTCATGTGTGAATTTTTTTATTATTAAAATACATTCTACTATCACAGCTTTACATGCAAAGACAACCATAAGTACGCCATACATAGGATGATTCCCCTAAAAACAAGTGTCACTATCACACTATTTATGTTTCACTTCTAGCCCGTATTACAGTCGCAACATTGGCACAGTCAATGGCGTGACTTTGGGGCGGTCTATATGTTTTGTAGATCAATAGATTACAGAGGATGTGTTTTGGAAATCTGAAATCAATCATTATTTTTGCAATTCCATTTGGTTCCACTAACAGTACAGAAATTACACACCTCAACTTTAAAGACCACTGGAGTGTGAAGGACACAAGATGTTAAGTCAATAATTTAGGATGTTGGTTATTTAACTTTATTGTTAAAGCAACTTACAGTGCATTTATAACAGCGTTGGTCCCACTGGAGCAACTTGGCATTACATGCCTTGAAAGTGCCTTGTTAAAGGACACACTGGTGATGCCTAGGTTTTACACTGACAAACTATAGATTACTAGCTCAGAACTAAGCTACCACCACCAATGTACTTTATTTACAAAAAGCCATGCAAAATGTGTTAAAGTTATCAGTCTAAATACACCGGAGTGATGGCATCTATGAAGTAGCTGGAAAAAGAATCTACAGACCTGTCCTCTGGATGAACCAAATGCTACATTCAACATTGAATTACTTATCAAAGTTATTAAAAAGTAGCTGAACAGTAATTAATTTGACCCTCTTGTCTTTTAAAATAAGCATGCGCTCCATCATTTGCAGCCATATCCCCTCCTTCATTTCCCTTGGTGATTGGCCCAGGCCTCCAAAATGACTCCTTAATGAAAATGAAAGCTGCTCTTGCCCATCCATATTGATTTCTTACTCCTTTAAATATGGAGAGGTCACAATCAAATCTTTGTAACTTACTTTGTGCTACACACCTTATTACACTAATGAATCTTGCTTTGAGCACACACCTGAGTTCCATCCAAGTATAAAAACATGCGGGACTCAGGGCACCTCAAAGCCTTTCTAGGCACTGCGCTGAGACCCAGAGCAGCCAAAGCATTATGATTAAATCCTTTCTGCATAATAACATCAGATTAAAACTTCATCCCCAACCTTAATGGACACATCCACAGATAATTACAGCTAACCCAAAACTATTTGTATTCTGTGAAATTGAAGAGGCTGTATGTCAACCATCATCTCTTATTCATCTATAGTAATTCTAGCATCCTACTTTACGATAAAGTGGAGGCATCCTCTGTTGTATGGCTTTTAATAAACTGAGATGAAAAGGAGCTCACAAATTACAACAACAACCATGTACATCTCAGTTGTGTTTCATCAGGTTACATTGTCCAAACATGAGAAGAAAAGTACTTGAGCTCTAATGTGAAATATGCTGTACTATCCAAGGTACTCCGATGGCCCATAATGCTCTAGTGCTGCCTCATAAACCATGAGCTAATTGAAGGAGCTCTTAATGGCTTCTTTTCCTTCCAGTTTCCTTTGTCTGGCTTTTCTTTTCTCTGCTTGTTTGCATTTTTTTCTGTGTTTCCCAAACCTCTTTCAGTGACCTGGTCTGTTCAGCCAGTAAAGCTCTAGAGAGCATCATCTAAATACAGGCACAGCAGAGAAGAGAAGAGGGCCTAGCCTATCCCAGTATGCCCATGCAAAACTGATTCATGACAGGCAAGCATAAACCCAGATTTCACCCACTGCTTTGAGCTGGAGCTGTAGAATCTAACCCAATAAAAACATCCAATTACACCCCACAGTGACTGAGATATACAGTATAGAGAGAGAGAGAGAGAGAGAGAGGAACCAGCATCACAGTGGAAACAAACATGTAATGAAGCTCTCTGGCTAATGTACAAAATACACTGTAGCATACCAAATACACTCAAGATTGGCTCTGGAATAGTGCTATATGCATGCCTGGTGTAGCCTACTGTACATGTGTACATGATGAAACTCACAGCAAGCATGAAGTAAGCATGAAATAAAATGTATTTTTAATAAAAAGTATTTTAAAATTCAAAATAAGTATTCTGTAAAAACAATTACTAATAATAAACAAATAATACTAAATAAAAAAGAAATAAAATACTTCTAAAATAAAAAAATAAAAAAATAAAACAATAAAAAATGCATACTTTATACTGCAGTCTAAATAAAGACATATAAACATGCTTTAATCCAAGTTAAAAGCTGACAAAATCTTATCACTAGTAGCTAAACGCAGAATGTGGCCACAGTGTGAACTCCGAGCATAAAGCAGTGTCAGTATTCTAATTAAATAACGCTTTTAAAAGGTGGCCTACTTTCCATTATTTTACAGTTACAGTGCATTCTATTACAGTTTAAGTCATAGACCACTTGTGCTTTAGAGGACGCTCTCCCAAGCCTTATCTTAAAAAAAAAAAAAAGAAAAAGAAAGAAACAGTGGAGGAAGACTAGGCATTTGATTTATCTACCTGAAAATAAAGGCTCAAACAACAACAACAACAAAATAATAATAATAATAATAAAAAAATAATAATTATTATTATTATTGTATGAACTCATAAAAACTTATTTTATGAGTTTTGGGACTCACAAATTGTAATAAAAAAAAAGGTGTAGGCGGATATAAACATGCTGTTCCCTATCTGTCACTCACTCGACGTTGATGTCGATGTAGTGACACTAGGGGTCACACTTGGGAGCCCGAGACACCTCTGGTCTTTGATAAAGGCCAATGAAAATTGGCGAGTGGTATTTGCATGCCACTCCCCCGAACATACGGGTATAAAAGGAGCTGGTATGCAACCACTCATTCAAATTTTCTCTTCGGAGCCGAACGGTCATGCTCATTGAGCTGAATAGCACTGTTCATTCACCTCTGCTGGATCTGACGGCGCATTTCAGCGCTTCTCCCTCCTCTGCACTGGTGCACTGCAGAGAACGCCCTGGGCGCTTCGGCAGAAAAACTAGAGAGTATATTTTCTAAAAGAGCGTTTTTCCCCTCTAAAAGAGTATATTTCTCTAAAAGAGCGCACACACGGAACGTCTTTTTAAAGACGCGTCTTTCTAAAGATGCCTTTCCGTTCGTGTGTTATTCCTGGTTGCGGTTGTTTTCTCTCAACTTCGGATGGTCATGATCGCTGTCTTTCGTGTCTGGGCGCGACCCACACGGAGGCAGCGTTTATGAATGGTTCATGTTCTCACTGCGAGAAAATGACCATGGCAATGTTGCGGTCGTGGCTTGCTTTCGTAAGGAAGCAAGCCACCCCAGCGGCTCCCCGCCTTGGTCCTCCTACCTACGGGTTTGAGGTCAGCGCGGCTGGCGCTGGGGGCGATTTGGGGACCTCAATGGGATCGCCTCCGCCGGGTATCCCCCCGCGGACCTCCCATTCCCCAGCACGCTCATCTGCCCCAATCGGGCTTCCGGATGAGTTCGCCGGCTCGTCGCACGGCGAGTCTGGCTTCTTGTTCGAGGCCCGTGAAGATGATGAGCTCTCGAGCGCAGCATCGGAGAGCGGGCTTGTTCAGTCAGACGCAGAAGCCTCAGCTGGGCTTCTTCCTCCGGGGATGGTCGCCCAGTTACAGGCCGATGCCGAAATGATGGACATGCTTTCCTGGGTGGCCGCGAGCGTCGGGCTTGAGTGGAACCCTCCGCTCTCCCCTGAACCCTCGCGGCCGCGCCCTGCTCCAGTGCCATTCTTCCCGGAGGTGCATGAGGAGCTGACGAAGTCGTGGGATGCACCTTTTACTGCCCAACCCCGACTCCGCAGTTCCCCCGCTCTCACTACCCTCGATGGCGGGGCGGCCAGGGGCTATACGGCGATTCCCCCGGTGGATAAGGCGCTCGCGGTGCACTTATGCCCGCAGAGCGCCGCCACCTGGCATGGACGCGCTAAGCTCCCCTCCAAGCCCTGTAGGCTCACGTCGTCCCTGATGGCCAAGGCCTACAGCGCTGCTGGACAAGCTGCCTCTGCCCTGCACGCCATGGCTCTCCTGCAGGTCCACCAAGCCAAGGCACTGAAAGAACTGCACGAGGGTAGTTCCGCCCCAGATTTGATGCAGGAACTGCGCTCGGCGACCGACCTCGCCCTCCGGGCGACGAAGGTCACGGCGCGGTCTCTTGGGCAGACAATGGCCACACTAGTGGTCCAGGAGCACCACCTGTGGCTCAACCTGGTCGAGGTAGGCGAGGCCGACAAGACACGGTTCCTTGCTGCCCCCATTTCCCAGGCGGGCCTATTCGGCGACACCGTTGAGGACTTTGCCCAGCAGTTCTCGACGGTAAAGCAGCAGACGGAGGCAATCTGGCACATCCTGCCCCAGCGTGGCTCAAGACCCCACACCCCGTCTGCTCGTCGCCAAGGGCGTCCCCCTGCGGTGACTGCACCGGCTCCGCCGCAGCCCGCCCCTCTGGCCCGGCCCCGGCATGGAACCCACTGCAGGAAGCCGATGCCACCCTTCTCACAGCCGGCACCGAAGAACCCACGGAGGTCTTCGAAGCGCCCCTGAGACGGGCAAACCAGGGATGAGGGTGCGATAGAACCTGTCCCTCCAGCCGAGATGAAGAAAGGGTTTTACAGCCCCTACTTCATCGTACCAAAGAAAGGCGGTGGGTTGCGGCCAATCTTGGACCTGCGAGTACTGAACCAGGCTTTACACAGACTCCCGTTCAAGATGCTGATGCAAAGATGCATTTTAGCGAGCGTCCGGCATCAAAATTGGTTCGCGGTGGTAGACCTGAAGGACGCGTACTTTCACGTCTTGATCCTTGCTCGACACAGACCCTTCCTGTGGTTCGCGTTCGAGGGTCGGGCGTATCAGTCCAAAGTCCTCCCTTTCGGCCTGTCCCTGTCTCCTCACGTCTTTACGAAGATCGCAGAGGCTGCCCTTGCCCCGTTAAGGGAGGTGGGCATTCGCATTCTCAACTATCACGATGACTGGCTAATCTTAGCTCACTCTCGAGACGTGTTATGCGCACACAGAGACCTGGTGCTCTTGCACCTCAGCCGACTAGGGCTTCGGGTCAACTGGGAAAAGAGCAAGCTCCTCCCGGTTCAGAGCATCTCTTTTCTCGGTTTGGAGTTGGACTCAGTCTCCCTGACGGTGCGCCTTACGAACGAGCACGCCCAGTCGGTGCTGACCTGTTTGTGAGGCTCCTGGGGCATATGGCATCCTCGGCGGTGGCCACCCCGCTCGGGTTGATGCATATGAGGCCGCTTCAGCACTGGCTCCAGACTCGAGTCCCGAGACGAGCATGGCCCCACGGGACACACCGCGTGGCCATTACGTCGGTCTGTCACCGTCTTTTCAGCCCTTGGACCGACCTCTTGTTTCTACGAGCAGGTGTTCCCCTAGAACTGGTCTCCAGGCACGTCGTGGTCAAGACAGATGCCTCCAAAATGGGCTGGGGTGCTGTTTGCAACGGGCACGCAGCCACCGGCCTCTGGACGGGTCCGCGGCTGCGTTGGCACATCAACTGCCTCGAGTTACTGGCAATTCTGCTCGCCCCGCGGAGGTTCCGGCCGTTGATCCAGGGCAAGTACGTGCTAGTTTGGACAGACAGCACGGCAACGGTAGCATATGTCAACCACCAAGGCGGTCTGCGCTCCCGCTGTATGTCACAACTCGCCCATCGTCTCCTCCTCCAGAGTCAGCAGCACCTCAAGTCGCTGCGAGCCACACATATCCCGGGCAACCTCAACGCTACAGCGGATGCGCTGTCATGGCAGGTTTCCCGCAGGGGAGAGTGGAGACTCCACCCCCAGGTGGTCCAGCTGATTTGGAGTCGATTCGGTCAGGCACAGGTGGACCTGTTCGCCTCCCAAGAATCCTCCCACTGCCCGCTCTGGTACGCCCTCACCGAGGCTCCCCTCGGCATAGACGCGCTGGCACACAGCTGGCCCCCTGGCATTCGCAAATACGCGTTTCCCCCAGTGAGCCTACTTGCACAGACTCTGTGCAAGGTCAGGGAGGACGAGGAGCAGGTCGTCCTGGTAGCACCCTACTGGCCCACCCAGACATGGTTCTCGGACCTCACGCTCCTCGCGACAGCTCCCCCCTGGCAAATTCCCCTGAGGAAGGACCTTCTTTCACAGGGACGGGGCACCCTCTGGCACCCGCGCCCAGACCTCTGGAATCTCCATGTCTGGTCCCTGGACGGGACGCGGAAGACCTAGGTGGCCTATCACCCACGGTGGTAGACACGATCACTCAGGCTAGGGCCCCCTCTACAAGGCGCCTGTATGCCTTGAAGTGGCATCTGTTCGCTAAGTGGTGTTCTTCTCGACACGAAGAACCCCAGAGATGCGCAGTCGGATCAGTGCTTTGCTTCCTGCAGGAGAGGTTGGAAGGGAGGCTGTCCCCTTCCACCTTGAAGGTGTACGTTGCTGCCATAGCAGCACACCAGGACGCAGTTGACGGTAAGTCCTTAGGGAAGCACGACCTGATCATCAGGTTCTTAAGAGGCACCAGGAGGCTGAATCCCTCCAGACCGCCCCTCGTTCCCTCATGGGATCTCTCCGTAGTTCTTCAGGGCCTACAGAGAGCCCCCTTTGAGCCTTTGCAGTCAGTCGAGCTTAAGGCACTCTCCCTGAAGACTGCCCTCCTGACTGCGCTCACTTCCATCAAGAGGGTAGGTGACCTGCAAGCGTTCTCTGCCAGCGAAACGTGCCTGGATTTCGGTCCGGGCTATTCTCACGTGATCCTGAGACCCCGACTGGGCTATGTGCCCAAGGTTCCCACCACTCCTTTTAGGGACCAGGTGGTGAACCTGCAAGCGCTGTCCCAGGAGGAGGCAGACCCAGCCCCGGCATTGCTGTGTCCGGTGCGTGCTTTGCGAATCTATTTGGATCGCACGCAGAGCTTTAGACTCTCTGAGCAGCTCTTTGTCTGCTTTGGTGCACAACGGAAAGGAAGTGCTGTCTCCAAGCAGAGGATCGCCCACTGGCTTGTTGATGCCATATCTATGGCATATCTCGCCCAAGACATGCCGCCCCCGGTAGGGCTACGAGCCCATTGTACCCGTGGTGTAGCGGCTTCTTGGGCCCTGGCCAGAGGTGCCTCTCTAACAGACATTTGTAGAGCAGTGGGCTGGGCAACACCCAACACCTTTGCAAGGTTCTACAACCTCCGGGTGGAACCGGTTTTGTCCCAGGTAGTGGCACACAACCTAAGCGGATAAGCCCGGGATAGCCGGCCGGGTGTATCACTTGCACATAGCGCCTTCCACCTCCTTTTGAGCTGAAGACGTGCGCTGTTAATTCCCAGTAGTGTTCACAAAAGTTGTTCCCTGGTTGACTTCCTCCGAGCCCTGTGGCAGTCGAGTTTTCGGAGAGACTCACTGCTGGCCCAGTACACGCGCTAACTAAGAGCCCGGTTCTGGGGTAGGTGCTCCGCATGTGGCGGTTCCCTGTAAGGCTAACCCCATGCGATCTATATCTTCTGCTAATTCGTTTCCCTGCTGGCAAACTGCGTCTTCCTTGGGCAGAGCCCCTCTGCCCCAGTCTCCATGTTGTAGTACCTCCTCCCCCATTGGGCAGGATCTACCTTGAAGGCTCTCCACATGGTTGGAAAGACCATGTGACGTATTTTTCCAATTAAATATCCCCCCCCTCTCTGGGGTGAGGTGTGGTCTCCGCGGTGTCCTCCCCTTGGGAGGGACACCCCCCGACTAGACCTGGCGGCCCAGTCGGAAAATCCCCCTTCTTTTTTTAGGGAGTGGAAAAAGAGAAGGGGAAAAGAGGCCACGACTGGGTTAAGCCCGTCTCTATCTTTGGGTAGTCGACTTGTCCCCAAAAAGGGCCGTTCGACACTCATAACTGTGTTGGGGGAGGTTACGTGTCCACCTGGTGTGCTGGCTATGAGGCACACAGCAAGTCTGCCCACCACACACCGCCAGTTCACGTAACACAGTTCAGCCTTGTGGTGTTTTGTATAGGGACCCCTAGTGTCACTACATCGACACCAGCGTCGAGTGAGTGACAGATAGGGAACGTCATGGTTACTGGTGTAACCTCCGTTCCCTGATCAAAGACCAGAGGTGTCTCGGGCTCCCAAGAGTGACCCCTAGTGTCACTACATCGACACCAACGTCTCGTTCCCTCCATCGGGGAACGGAGGTTACACCAGTAACCATGACGTTTTATTTATCAGTGCGTGGAAGATTACAAAGATCAACTTTGTTTAGACACCACAAAACTTTCTTATTAAAACATTCGTATTAAAGATTAAAGACCAGAAAAGACCAGTTCATTTTTCATATTTATTTTTGAATATATTCATTTCTCCATTTAATCAAAAATAATGCTTATTACCTCTTCTTAGTTGTTCTATTTGCTGTTCAGCACTGTAAAACTGTTTTAATAACACGAGTCACGCCGAACGTGACAAATTAAATGTATTGGACCTAATAAACTGTTTAATGCTTGATTAGTTTTTTTTTTTTGCATCTCTGTGTAAAGGCTTTTCGCTGATTTGACCAGTTTTACACCAGCGGAGCGAGAGCATCAAATTCTTTGTTTCCCTTCGGTGAGCCCTTATAAAATCCCTCCTTATGTAGCATTATGCACACAGAGATGAATAATGCTCTTTGAGGCTCTTTGACATCCCTCCGGATTATAGACCAACAGAGGAAGAAAACAGCCTGTTTTGGGCTCAGTGGTGAAAGCCACTTATGTTGTACTTCAGGTCAAAGAGGGCTCCGATCTCACTGTGCTTATCGCCGCTGGAGGGTAGAGGAGGAAAGGGGTGTCTGTGTACTTGTGCAACTTACACCAAGGGTTAGAAAGAGATGCTACTTCTAACAACTGTGCCTGTGTTGATCCTTGAATAACACTCCAGTTTCACCTTAACTCCAGTTTAACAAGCAAATAATGAGGGTATTCTGTGGTTTCTATGCAATTTCAGGATTTATTGTGTGAAAATTATTTATATCACTTTTACACAAATTTCGACTGTCCCTCATTGGGGTGTCATTTCTACCACGACCAATAATTTTGCCCCTAATAAACTTGTGCTTGGTTACCATGGAGATAACAGTGCCAGTGAAGATCATGCTTTAGATGAAATATAAGATATGTGAAAAAGAAAAAGAAAAATCAATCTAAATATCTTGGGAACAGAACATTTATATTGTTCATCATTAAATCAGTTGTTCCTGTAATTTTAACTGTAATTTTGTTAGATTTTGAAAATAAATAAATAAATAAAGAAATATTGTATTTAAGGTTACATAAGAAAGGTAGGCAGCCATATTATTAAAAAAAAAATTAAAATGCCAATTCCACCATTGTCATTTCCAGAATGGTCATTTGCGATGTAGTGGAAATGAATAATTTGTTCATGACAGTTCAGTTAAAAAAAATAATAAAAAATAAATAAATAACAGAAACATCCTGCAATGCATGTATATATCCACTGTTAGACATTATTAGTAGACAAATTTAATAAGTATTGCTTTAATTAGTTTGTGTTCTATGTGAGTTGATAAAACTCCAGAGGACCTAAAGCACCCATAAGCATTTTTCAGATGGGACTTGATGGGACGTTAGGAAAAATCTTGCTTTGCAGACGTACTTTGTGGTTTTAATCCCACACCCGAATTGAACATGTCTGTTTTTTTTTTCTTTTCTTTTCTGTTTTTTCTTTTTTTTTTTGACACAACCTTGGTAAAAAAATTACAGAGCAAATTACCCACTGTTTTTTGTTTGAGAAATCTAATTCCATCCGAAAAGGAATGTGATGTGACATATATATATATATATATATATATATATATATATCTTTTTTTCACAACACCTCATTTATTTTGACCTTCGTTGAATACCATAACTAAAGCTTAATGTCTGTTTGCGCTAGTACATTCAAGATACATTTAGACCTTTTGCCAACTTTCCATAACAAATAACAGTTGGTGGTTCAAGTGCTGCCTGCTTTTGCATTGCATCAGATTTAGAAAGAACATTTTGAAAAATACTATTTTATCTGCTCTGTATAAATTTTAATCTAAGCTAAATTTAGGTTTCTCTTTTTTGGTTGAACATTATGCACAGTGTTTACTTTGATCTTGAAGCAAACCCCTCCATCACACATTTCTTTTGAATTTAGCCTTCCATTGGATACTGGAATAGGGTGACCACCTGGCTATTGCTCTGTTGCAGGTCAGCAGACCTGATTTTGTGGGACAATGCGGGACACGAGGGAGAGATAACTTACTATTATTATACTAGGTGAATAAATATTGATTTTATATTAGATGTCTTTTTGAAGTGATGTTAACATGCTTTAAATCGCTAATAGGCTTTATAAAATGTTAATGACGGCACTGTGAACGTCACTCAGTTTGGCACAAGGTCTATGATACAAACTAATTTTAACAGCACGGATCTACTCAATCTAAATATAATGAAGTGAAAATAATAATCTAATCGTTAAAAAGCACATTTCCAAATAAGCACATAAATTCCATTAGGAAAGACTAGAAAGATTAAATGCGTTCTTACCGGATTCAGTGCATCTTGAATTTATATTTTTTGTCTGATCTGGCAGCTTCGAGTAGGGCCTTCTCATTCATTACGTGTCTGTAGAACTCCTGGCAGGTTTAGCTGTAGTTCACTTTCACCAGGAGTTCACTTTTTATGAGGTCCACAGTTGCTCGGTTCCTTGTCTCTGTCCACGCAGCGGTCATCAGAGAAAACACCCTGTCCATGAATGCGTTGGTGACAGGAATGCTCAAAGCTAAAGATACCAGAGCTGTCATGTTTGGGGCACTGACGTGCTTCAGCAGAGCTGTCCACTTTGATGCAACAGGATTTGTTGTTGTTGCGATTTCCTTTACGCGTGGCAAAGGAACACAGAATTCATCATACAGCTGGTTCATGTCCAGTTTAAAGCTCATTTTTAATGCTTCAGCTGTCCACGGAGGTCTTGGAAGCTAAATTCCCTCTTGATAGCCAGGCATGAAATGTGCTTTAGGTAGCTGCCATCAGTGAAATCAAACCACTTGTTTAGGTAAGCAAGCGCTCTTTGATAGAACATAAGAACGTCCTGCTCTATAACAGCAACCTGTGCAGTGGGAAACTGTTGCAGGAGAGTGCTGGTCTCCAATCCAAAGAATCGATCCTTTTCCCTTTGCCCAAGTTTCAATTTGAGATTGGTCATCAACTCGAAAAGCTCACACACAGTTGTCTCAACTCCCTCAACCTTAAGCACTGTGTCGAAAAAAAACTTTGAGGCTATTTTGCAAAAACATCAGGTATGCTTCACATCCTCTCCACCCTCGCCATTTGTGAGCAATTTCCAAAGTGCTGATGGACAGCGCTCTTCTCCGAGAGTTAAAAAATAGCTTTTGACGGCTGGCCAGGAGTCGTGCAGACGCTTGACGGCAGGCCACAAACTTAGCCACCTTGTCGGAACATTCTTGTAAAGAGCCGTGTACTCCTCGTCCACAAACTCAAACACTTCCTTTAATTCTTGCACATGTTTAGCTGAAGACGAAAAGTGGTTGTAAACTTTTGTGACTATGTTCTCAATGTCAATTCTCAGCTTATCGCCTGCATGCCTCCCACAGTTGTGCAGAATATTGGCCACGCAGTTGGCCTTGATAATTGATGCATTCTTGTCCATCAGTTTTTTATACACCAAGTTATGCACACCATAATTAACGCTGGCGTTATCAGCCGAGTATGCACAGATCCGTTCTAACCCCAGGTTTCTCTCCTCGAGCCTTGAAACGACCTGGTTAAAAATCGCATCAGAGTTTTCGTTGCAGTCATCATAAAAGTCCAACAGTTTGTTCTGCACTCCTAGGTCGGGTGTGTAATATCTTAATGCTAACGGGAATAACTTGGTTGTTCCATGGTTTGATGCATCAGATGCAACTGAGAAATGTGGAAGAGAATCCGGTCTATCTGCAATCATTGGCGTATTTAACTGTTTCAAGCATATTTCTAAAGATGCTGGTGCAAGCACACCTGTAACAATGGATGCACTCTTAGTTCTTCCACAAGCAAGCTTCTTTGCTATTTCTGAATCGGGGAAAATGACCGGGGTTAGTTTAGTAGTACAGTCGCCTGACCGATACGATAAACCATGCTGCACATTATGGTAGACACTTGTCACTTCAGCTGCTGTGATTTTATTTTGGTTGCTGTCTTTTGGTGGAGAGAAATAAACTTGTCATGCTAGCATTAGCATTACTTTGTTGTGCATTTGTCTTGTGACTTTCCCCATCTCCATGCCTCCTTATATCCCCCTCACCTCCATGCGTGATGGTGAAACTTCGGTGGCATACACGGCACTCTCCTTTTTTAGGGTCACCTGTAACTGGTTTTAACCATGTACGTATATTTTTTCTCCCATTCTTTATTATACAAACAAAGATGCTTTTTCTTCTTGGGAGCTCCGGATAGATACATTTTTCTGTTGCAGTTTTTTTTTTTTGTGTGTTTTCCCGCTCTGGCCAGAACCAAAAAACGGCTGCACTGCGCATGTTCATTGTTTTCTTATTAACTATTTTTTTATTGTGGAATTGTAATTTAAAGGACAATGAAATAAAATGATGCAGAAATAAAAATAATAATACAAAATAATACAGACAAAATTGAAATGCGGGACACTGCTTATGACTTGCGGGAGGCGGAACAAAGCTTCCAATTTCAGGACAACTGGAAACCTATTAGGTGATTATGAAGTAGATGATAAATGCACAGTTGATAAAGGTGTTATTTAATCATCCCTGGGGCTTTACTCTTCTCTCAGTTTGCAGCAGAACAGACCATCCTTAAAATGTGGCAGCATTATGCATAACCACATCTATGCCCGTTGACACATTACTACTTTGTTTATTAAGCAGTATTTATTTCAGTGGGTTTCATGATGTGCGAATCCAGAGCAAATTAACTTCCGTAATGCTCATATGCAGACTTTATACACTCCCATCTTGTTAAAACTACAGAGATCCCAATGCCGTCTGTATCAGTACATAAAATCATAGACATCCTGTGTATATAATGGTAAAATGTCATTCGAATCGGGCTATAGTGTAAAAAACACCCACCTATGTGAATAGAGACAGAGAATGTAGTGATAGTATAGCCAAAAACGAGAAAGAACAGCTTCCTTAGAAATCTCAGAGAGTGCTGCTAGTCCTGGAGCCTGTCTGTAATATAAATTCTGTAAATTCTGCAAATGAGAAAGCTCCTCTCACAGGGGCTGCCAGCAGGGGGGACAGGGGGCTCTCCTACACCACGGATCCACAGGAATCCTGGCTGCAGTGCCCGCGCTCGCTGGCCCTTCCATCATTAGACAAGAGCCCGCGAGCATGTACGCGGCAGCCAGCCAGCATGTCACAAAGAGAAAGTGTTGCTGAGCGGCGGCACTCTTGCGAACGTCATTTAAATTCATCAGCGCCCCGACAGGCAAACACACACAGGCATGGACAAACAAATTGCACAGAAGCAAACAAACAACGCCTGACTCATCTGGATAGGTGGAATTAAAGGGATAATTCACATAAAAATTTTAATTCTGCAATCATACACTTATCCTCATTATGTTCCAAACCCATATGACTTACTTTCTTCCATGGAACATAAAAGGAGGTGTAAGGCAGAATGTTCAGTCTCAGTCCCTCACATTCTGCCTAATATCTGCTTATGTGTTCTATTAAAGAAATTAAGTTGCACAGGTTCCAAACAACACGAGGGTAAGTAAATGACTGAATCTTAATTTATGTGTGAACTATCCCTTTAAGATTAAGCAATGGATGTTTTGTGCAACTATCACAACCCAACCAAACTGAGAGTTAGAAACAGAGGACATTCCATTCTGCTCTGGCTGTCATTTGTTGTCAATGACGAGGCAGTTGATTATTATGAGAAATGTCAGTTCTCCTCTCTCTCTCGCCCTCTCATCAGAGAAAGCCTCTCTTCAGACCAGAGTCACTCTCTGCTAGTCATCAGAACACTGCCCGGGGATCACATGATTCCAAAGAAGTCGAGTTGCCCTGGCAACAGGACAATGATAAATTAGCCTGTCGGAGCATAGCATTCTGCTCACACAGTCGTCCAGCGAGGTGCCTGCTTTGAGCTTTTCCAAGCTTCCATATTTGGATCGAGTTCTGCTTCTTGCTGCGATGATCTCCCAGATGCTTGGCAGCTTGAAGCGGCACATTATACTTGCTATAAGCACAGTTTAACTGCTTTACACTGTTTAATTAGGCCCTGTCTACTTGTCTTGAGGCATATCTGGTTATTTATAACCGGTTACTTATCACAGCGTCGCATGTAGTGTGAACAACAGGTGAGGACTCTTCCGGGGAGACACCTGTTCAGAGATCTGTGTTCAGTGATTTGTGATATGTGACAAAGGTGCAAAGTGCTGTAACTGCAAAGCTAACGTCCCTTTGGCCTGGCTGACTTCCCTGTCCTCTATTTCAGTCTTACAACATAAAGAGACAGGAAGTGTTTGGTGGTGCGAGCCATGTTGTAAAATATGTCTATTTAGAGCTCTATTTTGATGACACAGAACTATCTCCATGGCCGTATATAGCCATGTAATGGCCATGCACAGATGGTGGACATTTGGTTTAATGGTCCATCGTACTGTGACATAAACATTGGTCAGATAACCAGCACAGTGCCGTTAAAATCTCACCCACCACTAGGGTTGGGAATCAAGAACTGGTTCTTCAGAGTTACAGCTTGGTAATAAATCGGATATTTACTATATAATCGTGATGATGTTGCTGGCAACATAAAATTAAGCAATATTGTGAATATCATAATGATTATAAATGACATAAATAACAGCACAATAACTGCAAAATAACAGCAGAACACTATTAAACTGCAAGAGGCTGCAAATTATATATATATATATATATATATATATATATATATATATATATATATATATATATATATATATATATATATATATATATAAACACATGGTGCATGTGCACTTTAGAGGGAACGGGTGACACGCTGTTGTGTGTGCAAGCATGGGGTTCATTAAACACTGTTTCAGTATTCTTAAAGCAAAAACTGTCAAATACATACCATACTTACAGTTTTTCAACAAAATAAAGGCTCTAGGTGAAGGAAATATGACTATCCTGTTTTATAAAAAAAAAAAAAAATTAAAAAAAAAATCTAATCCTCAAAATAATAGGCTATGGTAATTATGTATTAAGCCGGTTTTCCACCATCAGGCCAAATGGTTTTGAGCATGGTACAGTACGGAACGGTTACAGTAACATTTTCACACGAACACAGGAATGGCTTTAACCCGTGCTGCCTCACAATTGTCATTTTGCCAATGCCAAGGTCACTTATAGCGCTTTTCGTAATTTCTAGATTGCAGAGTTCGCTAATATTTGGGTAAAGATAATAAAAGTTAATATAAAATAGTTTATGTTTAGTGTATCTTGATGATTTTATGACGATGGTTTAACTAGAATTGTAGCCTACATTTATTTTTCTACATGCCTTTTTCATCAGGGAAGAAGATTTCTAGCTCATTACAACTCAAAATGTATCAATATATTCTCATATACTATTTTCACATAATACTTATATACAGTAATAATTTGTCAATAAATATCCTTTTTAGCTAGTCCTTTTTAGCTAGTTTAGCTAGAACTTTACCTTTCTGCATGTTTGTGTCCAGTGGCATACACAAGCCCTCAGCAAATAAACTTCTCACCTTTTTCTCATTGCTTTCCTATTTGCAAAGTGGGATGTGTCTTTCCTATGTATTAGCAAAGTAAAAACCAGGGAAAAAGCAGTCCTAAAAACTGAAATATGCGATCATCCTCCTTATGTACATTCTCTTGATTTCACTGTACAACAGTGGAAAAAGAAATCATAACTGCGGCAACTGGCCCAGATCGGCATGGTTTTGCAGCGAGAACTGTGCGAACCGATGGTGGAAAAGCAGCTTTTCATTATTATAATAAACTTGACTGGGTCTCACACTAATAAATCAGAATTTTAAAAATATTCAATTGCATTCTAAAAAAATTAATAATTTAAGTCGTAGTTTTTGCATACTCTGTGTAGGGAAATAATGTTTTTTTTTTTTTATTATTATCATTACTATGTATTGTTGAATATTGATGCATATAAATGAGAATGATTAAATATCATTCTTGTATTCATTTAGTGAAAAATTATGAAAAACATGAGTTCATTATTTTAACAATTTTTATGTATTTAATTTTAAATGTATTTGGCTACAGTGGTTCTTTGGTTGATATGATGCTCCTCTAATTAAAAATGATAACTTTTAAGCCATTTTTTTTTAAGTCAGCAAGACCAACACCAAGCCCTCATGGAGTTACGCCTGGAGCTGGAACAACGGTTCCAAGCCCTACTCCAGGCACAAGCAGAGGACCGGCAGGTGTTCCGGAGCCTGATCGGCAGAGAGGGGGCTGGTGCTGCGAGCCCAACCCACCCGTGACCCTGATGAAGATAGGTCCAAACGATGATCTGGAGGCCTTCCTCGATCTATTCAAGAAAATCGCTGAGGTATGGAGGTGGCCTCCCGACCAGTGGGCAGTCCGCTTAGTGCACTTAACTCCCCGCCGCCAGCCTCCATGATTACCAACACCTGAGAAAATTCATTCAGCAACAGATTGGTCATAGCCCTGAGCAGAGTCATCAGCACTTCAGATCGCTGAGCTTCGGGAGGCACGGCCACCCGTTCGCCTTTGCACAACAGCTCCAGGATGCCTGCTGGAAATGGACATTGTAGATCTGGTGGTACTGGAGCAGTTCATCTCCCAGCTTCCCCGAGGAATGTCCTAGTGGGTCCGGCATCGCTGGAAGAGGCCGTCCAACTTGCAGAGGACCTTATGGCGATGTTTCCAGGAGGCAGCGAAGCAGTGTCTTTTTTTTCTCTCTCTTCTCTCTCTCCCTCCCCGGTGTCCCATTTAACCAAACCCCCCCCCCCCCCCCAGTTCCGCCCTGTTCTGGCTTCCCGGAAGAGTGGAGGAGCCCAGCCCAAACCCCTCCCCTTGTCCATCCCTCCTATTCCCTCTGTCTCCCTCCGCTCTCCTCCTCAGGTTGGTGAGACCACCCCCATGAGTGTGGTAGGAAAGCCTGGGCCAGTCTGTCAGAGCTGCGGGGAATCCGGGCACTGCCAGGATCAATGTCCGGTGATGGAGGTGGGGATCCGGATCCCTGACACTCCACAGACCGGGTTGTTCTCAAACCTCTATCCACCAACGCTTGGTGCAAGGCAGAGCATTGGATACGAATAAACGGGTGAGGTGTGTGCATGGTGACATTCACAAGTATCCGGTGGTCACCATTGAGATACGAATTCCCACAAGCCTCCACAGGGTTTTCCCCATTCCCCGTATGGGCATCGGCTGCACGGTGTGCTCGACGTCATATGGGAAGCTTGGGAGAAAGGACCTTCGAATAGCAAAAAACAAATTCAATGTGTTCTTGACCTAAGAGCAAATCTCTACACTTTGGGACAGGTAAGACAGGAGAATTTGCTCCAAAAGCAACAACGTCAATGCCGACTGTATGACAGGGGCACTCGACAAGTAAATTCGCACAGGGAGATAAAGTGCTTGTACTGCTGCCTTCTTCAAGCTCCAAATTACTCGCCAAGTAGCAAGGAACCTTTGAGGACACACGACGAGTTGGAGATCTCGATTACGAGGTTAGGCGAATGGATAAGGGAGGGGCACATCAAATCTACCACCTCAACCTCCTCAAACCATGGAGGGAGGCGATGCCTGTAGCCTTGGCGATGGTAGTTACGGAGAGTGTGGAGCTCGGGCCAGAGGTGACTCCCAAACCAAATTCGTTCACCCCAGTCCCTTGTGGAGACCACCTCTTACCATCGCAGCTTACAAAACATTGCCCAGTTTCAAGCGGAATTCACGGATGTGTTTTCACCCCTTCACGGTGGCACGAACCTTGTAGAGCACCATATTGAGACCACCCCGGGGGTGTTGGTTCGTAGCCACCCCTATCATCTCCCTAAACACAAGAAAAATGTTGTTCAGGAAGAATCAGAGGCAATGCTTGAAATGGGCATAATACAAGAGTCGCACAGCAATTGGGCCAGCCCAGTAGTTCTGGTACTGAAAAGCAACAGCTTGGTCCGGTTCTGTGTTGACTACCGGAAAGTGCATGCGGTGTCCAAATTTGATGCTTATCCAATGCCGAAAATTGAAGAGCTACTCGATCGGTTGGGCGTGGCTCAATTTTACTTGACGCTGGACTTGACAAGGGTTATTGGCAGATCCCTTTAACTCCAATATTCCAAAAAAAAATTTTCTACACTGTTCGGATTACACCAATTCGTGACGCTTCTGTTTGGTTTGTTTGGAGCCCCAGCCACATTTCAGCGCCTCATGGACAAGATCCTCAGACCACATATGCCGCCGCATATCTAGAAGATATTATCATTTATAGTAATGAATGGCAGCGGCATATTCAACATCTGAGGGCTGTCCTGAGAGTGCTGCGACAGGTGGGATTCACAGCCAACCCGAAGAAGTGTGCAATTGGGTGGGTGGAAGTTAGGTATCTGGAGTTTCACTTGGATCACGGGCAGGTGCATCCACAGGTTAACAAAACCGAAGCGATCGCGACCTGGCCGAAGCCCAAAAAGGAGGTAAGGCAGTTTTTGGGGTTGGCTGGCTACTACCGGAGGTTTGTGCCTAGTTACTCTGATGTCACCAGACCACTGACTGACCTTAATAAAAAGGGGGCCCCCGATCTGGTTCAGTGAACAGAGATGTGCCAACAGGCTTTCCTGAATGTAAAGTCTTCACTTTGTGGGGGGCCGCTTTTACATGCTCCTGACTGATACATCTGACAGGGGGCTGGGGGCGGTACTCTCGCAGGAGGTGGGAGGGGAGGAATGGCCAGTGCTGTTTATTAGTCGCAAGCTCTCCTTCAGGGAGACAAAGTACAGTACCATCGAGAAGGAGTGTCTTGTGATTAAGTGGGCTGTTCTTACCCTCTGCTACTACCTGCTTGGGCAGGCCTTCACCCTCTGTTCCGATCACGCTCCTCTGCAATGGCTCCACCACATGAAGGATACTAACGCACAGATCACCCGTTGGTATCTGGCTCTACAGCCCTTTAAATTCAAGGTGGTCCACAGACAGATGGTTGTGGCTGACTTTCTCTCCAGAAATGGGGGGGAGTAGGCAGGTGGATGTTGCCCCGGCCTGAGTCAGCGGTGGGGGTATGTGGCATGGGGGGGCGTGGTCATGTGTCGGTCTGCGGGAGAGGGAGAGTGGTAAGGCTCATCACCTGGGTTATGAGTACTCTAACACCTGTCTCTAATTATAGTGATGGCAGAGGGAGACCTGAAAAGGCACACCAGAGTGTCAATGTGGTAGAGAGAGCAACTGGGAAGCACAACATCTACGGGCAGAGAGACTGTCCATTGTTGGAGTGTGCTTTCATCACACAGAGTTAAGTTACATTTATATTATGGATGGTTACCGTCCATTGAGTGTCTACCAAGAAAAGCAACAAATTAAAGAGACTTACCTGTGAACTGTTTCATTGTCTCCTGACTCCTCCATTGCCAATAACTCATCATTATCACAGAGATATAAAATGAATAGCATCAATAGGCTGGAAAAATATTGAGATATAGCATGGTTCTTTTTAACAAATCAGTCAGAAAGATTTGTGAATCTTCCACAAGTCTCAAACTCAGTCTAATGTCTACTCAATGACAGTAATTAAATTGTTAAGGAACGAGAATAAAGAGCAATCATTAATCATCATTAACAAAATTTAACTAACCAGCCAATGCAGAGATGAGGAATACAGTAAAGACAAATAAGGTAAATAATACCTCTCTTGACCCTATCTTATGCTGATTAAAGGGTTTTTGTAAACTGGGTGTGCTAATAACCTAGTGTAGGCAAGAAAAGCCAATGAAGCAGTGCTGATTTTTAATAAAGAACGTGTCATGGTGGAGATAGCTCGGAGTTATGAATTCATGGAGTATTCAGCATGGTGGGGCCAAGGCTCAAAATCCCTGCAGTGCATCAGTGCTGTCGAGTCTTAAACCGAACAATCCGTCTTCTGTCCTCCCAGCTGTCACAGCAAGGATCTGAAGCTCAGAGCTGCTGCCTGCACATTTTCATTACATGCATCACTCAGTGGGATGAGCTCAGTTTGCCGTCTGACCGTATTTCATATCTTTATAATTAATTAATATTTATTAAGACTTGATTCCAATGCTTGTAACGGAAGAGAAAAATGACAGAAAAGTTTTGGTGAAAGCAACCTCTGCTTTAGGTCACAGAACTGACATAGCAGTTAGCTATGTGGTGCTCATAAGGGAGACTGAGGTTCGAATCCAGATTGCACCATTTCCTTATCCCATTCTTCCTCTCTTAAATAAAATAATAATAATTAAAAAAAATACGGCTTAGTCTTGACCAATGTGAAAAATACCTCTTTCAGATACCAGGCCATCAGAAACGGACCATGCACCTCATACTTCTCTCATATGACAGAAACACTCTGTAAATGTCACATTGAGCGGTGAGGTCATGTGTGTAACCCTGGGCTCAGTGAGTCTGACGTGTATAACCCCGGGCTTACTCTTGTCACTTTAAAGCCACCGTCCAAGCCCATGGCATGAGTCTGCCCACTCTGATTCACATTCAACAGGAGAAACCAGTGACTGCTGTTGCTTACAGACCTAAAAGCTCTCTTTCTCAACAGTGGCATACAATCCACAGCCCCAGTCTTTACACACTGACCTAGGATCAGTGAATTATAGACCACAATTATAGACTGGACTGCTTTGTACAGTACAACACACAACAAGGCTGTCTTGCCACTGCCCATGACTGAACTCTATAAAGCAGAAATGGAGAGATCAAGGGGAGAAATGTAATTTGTCTAGTTTCTTTGAGTCTGGACATGACTGATGAGCCTCTGGTCTGGTTCTGTCCAGTTCTTCCCCATCATGCAGTTTGGCTAATTCTTGACTAATCACACTGACACCCATGTCGACACTGGTAATTTTCAACCCTCTACCGCTGCACCATCGCCTGAGCAACAACCAATTTGACAGCAGGAATTACACAGTAAGATTTGAGAGAACCCAGTTCAGAGCCACATGAGCAAACATTCAGTGTGTAAAAGCTTCAAGCAAACAGAGGAAGTCTTATAAAAGCCGTAACCAATGGTTACACACCAGTGTGGGCCACTGAAATATGCATCAAGAGCACAGAAATGAAAAACTAAAAAGATACATACAGAGCGGTAGAAATAAATAAGAGCAACTAATTCCCACTGTGCCTCTGCTGTTCCTCAGACAGCTCTTTTACTAAAATATCGCTCAGTGAGTATTGTTTTCTCTTCTCTTGGGTACTGCATGATTTAGACTACAGATTTGTATCTCATCAATCAATAAAGACAGAGCGTCCTATCATTGCATTCAGCCTTTTAGTGTCTGGACAATGAGAAAAGCGTGCCTTTAAAGCAGGGGTGCTCACACTTTTGTGGCATGAGGTCTACTTTTTCATAATGATCTACCATGCACAATTAAATATACAAAGTAGGCAGCCGAAGACGAATACCCTATTCGGAAAGGCACGAATAATGACTTCAAAACAAATAACGGATCCATCTGAATAACATAAAAAAAATATTTATTTGACTGATAATTCAAGAAAAACAAACACGAAAAATTAACATGTTCTAAATTACAACGAATTTATGAATCTGTGAAGCCACTATTTCTAAAGTGTAAACCTTATGAACAAAAAAGTGCACGGTGTGATTTCAGATCGGATGGGCGCGGTCTTGACTTCATTTGCGGTCTCTGTAAATTGTGCGTGTCTGGAGCTTGTCAAGTGTAATATTAACTAAGATCCGATATCATACACTTTCCACTTCTTATGAAATATATTCCATGTTAATGTATCACACAATTCACATGTGATTCCCATGTATTTATTTATAGCATAAACCTGAGCCCAATGTTAAATTCCTGACCTGAAGTGATGATTTCACGTCGGAGCTCGTCTAGCCATCTCTTAAATTTGACCACATTTATATTCACATCAGCGATTAAGGTAATTATCTGGTTAAGACTTTATTCTGCAAAAAGTTAAAATGCTCTATATAGTATTCATCTATTCGGAATAATCCTGCTTATGTAAAACAAAGAAACTGAAACTCGCTTTTTTCTTCTTGTTCTTCTTTAAACTGTGCTAAAGCTTTTAAAAGGCACTGTATAATTTTAACATTATTATTATTTGTATTATTTATTATTATTATTATTATTATTATTATAATTATTATTATTATTATTATTTAACTAAATAATGGTGTCTTATCGTAAAAATTGCTGATAGACTTTCACCTGTTTGTAGGCTATATTGATTTATTATATTTATTTTAATGCTTCAATTTTTATTTATTATTCACTGCAAAATGTGTGCTTGACATTTCACATTTTGCTTGACACCTCCTGCCTCCAGAATAATGTTGCTATACATGAACAGATGAACGAATATTCTGTTTCAGGCAGATATACCAGGAGAAACCAAAGTTAACAACATATTCCACAGTTAATGTGGCCAACAAATTCATCTTCATCTGGTAAGAAAAAATAAATAAAAATAATGTCATTAAATAATAATTGTATAATATTATTATTATTATTATTATTATTATTAGGTTATAATTATGAAAAGGCATGCACAAGGCATATTGTATTAATAGAAACTATAAACATAAGAGTAACATTTAAAAATGGGCGTTTCAATTAGTTTTAACGCACTTCCAGTTAAAGCCCCATCCACACCCGGTTCTATCCAAATACAGAGACAGATACAGATAATTTTGTCATATGAACAAATACAAATACAGATAATGGCTTTGCTGCACACCACTAATACCACTAATACATTTCAGTAGTCCGAACCAATACCAGTGAAATTTTATGATTCTCGATGCTAAAACTAATACTGACTAATTTGTTAATTGGGTAAACATTGTTTCAAGTTCTCAAGTAATTATTCAAAACAAGGAAACAGTCAGTAATTATATATGAACAAAGTAAAAAAAAAGAAAAGAAAATGGTGCTTAAAATGTCTAATAGCAGTATCAAGTATTCAAATACATTCCTACATTCTCGTGGATTACAGGTCTTCACTGTATGATTATAATACGTTAATATTTTATTTTAAAGCTACTACAGCCAAGAGCAATGGATGGTTTTCTTGTTCACTGCAAGTCCTAATGCACAGATCCGATATTTTGATACAAATCCACTTTTTTTGTCCCGGTGTTCACGCTTACTTTGGACATTACTGCCTGTGTTTCTATCAATACCTTGCTAAGACAGGCATTTTTAAATGTTAAAATGTTATATATATATATGAAATGTTAATTATAATATATATATATATATATATAATAGCTGACATAGAAAACAACAGCTTACACAGTACAGCCCATATTACAAAAAATTTTTTTGCAATTTTGACTATGCCCCATCTGTATGTCAGGGAGCTATATAACCTTTGTGACATATTTGTCAGCACAATTTGCAGAAATGTTCACCACAGAAAACTAATTATTTAGGCATGCTTGCTAAAAATACGCATGTACGTGATCAGCTATCAAGTCAGATGCAATGACAACATAAAACTGGCCCAAAAACATTTCCATCAGAAGCCATATAATAGCTTTCAGTGATGAACAGACCTAAATCATCATTGAAGTCGTTCTTCACAAAAAAATAAAATAAAATAAAATATGAACTTAGTAGAGTGAAATGAGGTATGATGGCTCCACAGACAGTGGAATTTGGTACTAAAGAATTAAATTTGAAATTAGATCGCTTAGACTGTGACAATCTTCTAATTTCCTATAAAGTGTTCTTGATATATAGTATTATAATATTTTTAACTGCAGATGAGAAACATGAATATCTCCAGCCTTAATTTCTCTCAGTGTTACATTACTCTGATTTGATGAGGCATGTTATGTGGATCGACAGTAAAGAAAAGAAAAAAAAAAAAGTCCTCCATGCAGGTTCGTCCAACGGTGGATCATATACAATAAATCTTTGTCAAGTACTGCTGGTCCTCTTGTTATCCTTTTTTAAATCTTTTTAAATCTAATCCACTAAAATGCTAGTATGGGCAAGAATTATCATATTGGAGTGCACTCAGCCATTTATGTGTAAAAACTAGTGATGCCTCTCTAGAGCAATCAGTAGCAGTCCATGAACCAGCTCCCGCATTCTCTCCTGTCTCTTTTCAATGCTGGTGCCTCCAGACAATACATCAAGCTTGAAGAGTGATTTGCCTTGCTGACTTGCTCACCTAAACAACATGTACCATGTGTTACTGTTTGTTCTGAAATAGTTTTCGTCGCTTTATACCCTGGGGTTCTCCACTGCATGCAGTCAGGCTGTATGAGAGGTTTAATAGTCACTGGGGGTACATGTCTGGCCATTCACGATGGAAAGCATTCATATATGGCCAGTCAAGTGCCCTGGCTCTCCAGAGAGATCCGCAATTTAGTCCCCCTGAAATAGGCACAGGTCTGTAATTCAATTCATTAGCATCAGGGACATCGGTGATGCATGTTGAGAATCTATGCGCTGCTTTTAGCAATAGTCCAGGTGTAATTGCATGCCACTCTCTGCAACTGTATGAATACAAAGGGGCTTTAATTGGACTTTAATGATTGTGGGACTAATTCCAACCGCAGAGTGCCACACAGATATTTTTCCATCTCAGATTTTTTATTTTTTTTATTTATTTTTTTAGCTTAAATATTTAGTATAATGCTGTGATCTGACCTTTCACAAAGTCAAAAATAATTCCTGTTATAAAACGGATAGTTTAGGTCCTGGATGTTGATTGGTCAAACCCTAACCCTAACCCTGCCATGTAAAACGCATGATACAGTAACAGCTATGACACCTGTTCATCATATGGCTGCATATAGCACCCAGGTTGAATATTACTAGTGTTGAATAACAGTGCTCTGTTACTGTATATCAGGGATTATATCTCCAAGCCAAAGGATGGTACTTAATGAATCCATTAAAACAGTTTAATGAATATCTTTGTTCATATTTTATTTTTTTTATTTTGTAGTAAAAGTTTCATATAGCATGGCCTCACATACCTTATTGCTTAAATAACGATTGTGTCAATACTAGAGGTTTTTAGCAAATACATAAATGAATTAAATCTCATTGTTGAAGTTCTGAAATCATGCATATTTGCCAGTAAGCATTTAAAGGAATAGTTCACCCAAATATCAACTCTCTCATACAGGTTCTTACCTCATCTCGGGACCAAACGTCAATTTTACTTGGTCATGAGACGTGATAAGTACCAATGAGCTTTGATATTATCGACATGTTATTGACAAATTTTGCTCTGTTCATCATACAAAGTGATTGAAAGGCTTCAGAAGACTTGGAATATAGTGGAAGAAATAAAGCCATACCCTTCTGAAACAACATTAGGATGACTAAATAATGACAGAATTTAAATTTTGGGGTGAGCTATTCTTTTAAACACATACCATTAAAACATATTTATTTAGCATGATGAATAGCCCTGCTGCTGACTGCGCCTGACCAGCAACAAACTTGCAATTGTATATACAATTCTGTTACAGTGTGGGCCTGCTTCTTTTATATCACTAATGGAAATATAATCACTATTTTATTAAAGACAGAGATGCATTGATATGACAACATAAAGAAGTAGTACAACATGATGATGACAATTAAATCAATAAAAAACAGCAGCATGAGCAGAAGAGGGGGGGAAAAAAACTTTCCCATGAAAACATCGTCAGCAACAGGAGAGCATTGATTTCTATTTCTGCTAAAACATTTATCTGACAGTCCCTTCACTTCACAAGTGACATCGCACTGGGGTGCACTAACAAGCATAATGTATCTCTAAAGAAGTGTGTATACATGTGGGTGAGTGTTTTTCTGTGCACTGGCAGGTGTGTGAGTCTGCACGTCTACAGTATGAATGCAACACAGCATGGTTAATTTTATGGCACACTAAGCCAGATTTTTCAATATAATAGCTCTGCGGCGCACTTCAGACACATTAAGGAAAGTGGGTGGGGGGGATTAATCAATAATTCAGCGTTATATCATTATTTCAATAAAGCTGAATATCAGACAGGAGATTAGACTTTTCCTTTGATACTTCTGCACTACTTTAAAGGAGATTTAATTTTCCTTGAGATTAATCTGAATGGAAACCAATCACATTTACAGCTAACAAGTCTGAGTGTGAGCACATACTGTGGTAGATGTAGGATTTACTATAACTCCCTTGTACAAATAAAACTAAATGTGTATGACCTGAAAGTATTTTTATTTATATTTTTCCACTTGAAATTTATAGTACTGGACAAATATGTTTAAATGATGCACCACAAAAGTCTACAATGTAATAGAAGCTTCTACCTGTCATTCAACAACGGTACATAACCAAAAACTAGAAACCCAACAATAGGCTACTTCAAACACAAAACAACATTCCACAAATGTACGTGAAGAAAACAATAAAACTACACCCTATACAAACTTGATGAATTTCTTTAAACCCTCACGAAGGCTAAAACATTAAAAGAAATAACATTCATCTTTTAATTAGCACTGATGTGACATATTATTTTAATGTGTTAGTGCAAGCTATTAAATTCATTTGACAAAGCTTTGCTAATACAAACAATTGAAACAGTATAACAGAACATGATTTTTTAAATTATTTTTCATTTAAAATACAAGGTAAAAAACATTGTTTGTGCCATAATCAATTACAATGAACCTCAGCACATTAATACTACTTAATGAATAATAATAATAATAAAATACTCCAAATAGCATCTTGTAGAAGCTAATTATGGGGCATAAATTTAAGTTAAAGGCTTCAGGAAAATTGCAACAGAAACAAAGGCAGTTAAGAAAAGAAAGAAATGAATACACAGCCTGACAACAATGCCCAAGGACTGTATCGTGTTGCCGGAAATAATTCCATCCCATCTGACAGGCAATTGGTCACATTTAAAAGGAAACTGAACATTTTAAGTCATTGTCTAACACCACAAATCTGATACAAATCGAAGAGAAAGTGGACTCAACTAAAACTTTCAAAGTGGGCAAGTCTCTCAAGGCCCAAGCACAAAAGAACATAGGCTACTGTATATATAGACAAGTACAATATTCATCTACATTAATTCACTTGGCAGACACTTTTATCCAAAGCAATTTAAATGTGTTTAAGGTAAATCAATCTATCTATCTATCTATCTATCTATCTATCTATCTATCTATCTATCTATCTATCTATCCAAAAGAGGCACATACCACAGTATGAGGTCTTACTGTATCTATCACAGCCCAGTACATTAACGCAAAAGTGTGTGGCTGGAAATCTCCATAAATCCTTTGCATGGATTTCACCCCAATCCCTAAATCAGGATTTGATCACACAGTTTTCATCATGAGCAAATGTCTCTTCTCGTCTCCATAAAAACACAGAGGGCAAGACTGCTTTGAGCTCCATACATGATGATACAGTAACCTCCCTGAACAATACTTCCCTAAGCTGCCTGAGAAAAATAAGTCCCCCATTCACATAAATGAAAGGAGGGGGATTTGTTACCAGGACTGTGGAATGATATCGTTGAACCTCTGCAGCTATTCCATGCCTCGGTTTACTTGAGCTCACCCCCATCTACAAATCCTCCCTGCTTGAGTGGCGGCGACAGGCACCTTTGGCAACATACGCACCTTTGTGAGAGACATTCACAGCTTTTGGAGAGGGTATATATTTGAGCCCATTACCCTGAAAGGTCCCTTCCTGGGCCTAGTGGAGATGAATGCAGCATGGCAGAATTTTGTCATCTGTCAGAGGAAATTGATGTCAACCTGTCAGTTGTGAGAGGTTACATGGAGAGAGAACTAAATGGTGTGGGTATCGATCTAAACGGCACAGTAAAACCAGATAGAAATCCACCACAATGAAACACAAAGATCAGTGTGGTTGGGTGGTAGTTGAAAAGAAAAACTCAAATACAAATACAGACAAGAATGCCCATTTTTGGATATCTTTCAGTGTGAATATAATAAGACATGTGCATGGGGAAATTACAATGGGAAACATCAGTCAGATTTTACTTGCTAAGAGCTACACAAATAAAGACAGCTTGCTCTCCATGACAGGGTTCTCATTTAGCTTGGTACTTAATGATGCTTTGAAAATTGGAATCTGGTAGATGTGACTGGATCCTGGCAAATTTGCTGTGTAATTTTAGGTGTCCAAAGCACATGCAACTGGGACAGAGTCAGAGTCTGACTGTTTCGTATTTGGTTTGATTGCATGGTCCAAACCAGAGATCGATTCTGTGTGAATGTGGGATTTGACTGATTTAATTTTATAATTGTTTAATATTGCTTTTGTGGTGTATTTTATGGTCATGCTTTTGAGCCACAGCATATTCTAAAAAACTCCTTTTATGTCCCAGGGCAAATATATAAATAAATAAATTATATATATATATATATATATATATATATATATATATATATATATATATATATATATATATATAACACTGGTGGCCAGAAGTTGTACAGATTTTGAAGAATAATGTACAGATTTTGCTGTTTCGGAAGGAAATTGGTACTTTAATTCACCAAAGTGGCATTCATCTGATCACAAAGCATAGTCAGGACATTACTGATGTAAAAAACAGCACCATCACTATTTGAAAATAGTGGGGTGGGGGATATGCACGAAGAATGTGAATCACCAAAAACACAAGAAGAAGAATGTGAAAGTGATATGTTTCTCACCAACATCTATCACATTGCTTCTAAAGATACTGATTTAACCACTAGAGTCTTATGGATTACTTTTATGCTGACTTACATTAAAACCACCTGCTTAATATTGTGAAGGTCCCCCTCGTGCCGCCAAAACAGCGACAACCCGCATCTCAGAATAGCATTCTGAAATGCTATTCTTCTCACCACAATTGTACAGAGAGGCTATCTGAGTTACCGTAAACTTTGTCAGTTCGAACCAGTCTGACCATTCTCGGTTGACCTTTCTCATAAACAAGGCATTTCCATCCACAGAACTGCAGCTCACTTTATGTTTTTTGTTTTTGGCACCATTCGGAGTAAATTCTAGAGACTGTTGCACGTGAAAATCCCAGGAGATCAGCAGTTACAGAAATACTCAAACCAGCTTGTCTGGCACCAACAATCATCCATGCGATTATCTAATCATCCAATCGTGTGACAGCAGTGCAGTGCATAAAATCACGCAGATACAGGTCAGGAGCTTCAGTTAATGTTCACATCAACCATCAGAATGTGGAAAAAATGTGATCTCAGTGGTTTGGACAGTGGCATGATTGTTGGTGCCAGATGGGCTGGTTTGAGTATTTCTGTAACTGCTGATCTCCTGGGATTTTCACGGTGCCAAAAACAAAAAACTTCCAGTGAGCGGCAGTTCTGTGGACGGAAATGCCTTGTTGATGAGAGAGGTCAACAGAGAATGGCTAAACTGGTTCGAACTGACAAAGTCTACGGTAACTCAGATAACCACTCTGTACAGTTGTGGTGAGAAGAATAGCATCTCAGAATGCTATTCTTAGATGCAGGTTGGTGCTGTTTTTGCGACATGAAGGGGGACTTACACAATATTAGGCAGGTGGTTTTAATGTTGTGGCTGATCGGTGTATGTGATTTTTAGAGCTTCAAAATTTTGGCACCCATTCACTGGCATTGTATTGACCAAAAGAGCTGAGAAATTCTTCTAAAAATCTTCATTTGAGTTCAGCAGATGAAAGAAAACCATACACATCTTGGATGGCATAAGGGTGAGGGATGAGAGAATTTTCATTTTTGGGTGAACTATCCCTTGTCCTAACCAGACGCGGTGCGATAAGATTCCAGTGAAAAGCAATCAGCCTGTCCACACCAGGCGCGACACATAACCGCAATATTCATACACTAAAATGAGGATAATTGACACTAAAATATAGAAAACAGAGCAATCACAGACGGAAAAGTATGTTTATTGACTGCAACAAATTTTCTCACATAAGCGGCGTAACGCTTTCTACGGCAAGCCCAGAGAGGATAAATACACAATCGCACACATACACAGGGAAAAGTTACTTTATGAATCGCATCCTTATTCAGTCTGTTAGGATTGTTTATGTTCACGCGGTACTCCTGTTGTTATTTCGCCGATCTCCATGTGACAGGGAAGCCGAGAGAAAGTTAGAATGAGGCGGTGTGTCTCCCCACTGCCATTCTGAAACTGTTTGTGCATGTGTGTGTGTGTGTGTGTGTTTGTGTGTGTGTGTGACAGAGCTCTGGCTGAAGACCGAGACTACAAGCACAACATTCGGTAGGTGTGTGATACCCTCGGCCAAAATCCAGTTGTTCTGAACCGGCTAGTGAGATGCCGGCTTTAATATACTGTAAAAAAAAAAAATATTTTAGACCCATTCGTTGACTACGCTGCCTGGCATGACGTCACAGAAATAGAAACTATTTCAAAAATAGAAAGCCCTGTCGCTGTCGCTCGTTGTGTGTCGTGGCTGGTTAGGACAACAATTTAGGATTAACATGGAAAATAGATCTTTTATTGCGTGTCGCTGCATCGCATCACGTCTGGTTAGGGCACGGTGTAAGAATACATATTGATATTATTGAGATTTTTTGAGTGCATATAACTGGGTTCATGTCGACTGCACCCCAGACCATGTTTTCAAGCAGACTCAGGTGTAGTTTGCACGCAAGTTCAGAAAACTGCTTTCACACCAACCAAACGAACCAAACTCTCACGTTAAATGGACGGTGCGCACCAAAATCTCTAGTGTGAAGGTGTCCTGTGAAGACAGAGATCGGATCAACAGGGCACTTAACATGTGCCTGGCACACTTTCACACCCTCAGAAACACATACTGTAGAAAACTGTCACTGAGTTTTCCCAGAAAGGAGATCCCATGGGGCAGAACACAGCCATGACTTTGCCGAAAGGGAAACAGGGTGAATAAAAACACAAAATGGAGAGGCTGAGCTGAGGAGATTGATGAGCCCAAACTCTCTAGTCTCTCTTTCTTTGTCATTTAAAGAGTGCCTAACATATAAATGTGAATGAAGGTCTCCCACAGGCCCTGCTTTTCTAAGGGTAGAGGTTAGTGGTTTAGTTCAGGTTATTGACTTTAGCAGGAGGGTGCATCGAGCTGTTGAATCCCAGTAGCATCTCCAGTGGGGCGGCAGCAGACTTATTAAATAGAGCAGCCCTCTGCCCCTTTAAACTTTCTCTATGGCACCCCTAACTGAGAACAGGTTCACCTTTAAACTCACTGTAAAGGTCAGTGTTTCAGGCCAAACCAGAAAGGATTAAAGTGGCTTCTGGGCTTAACTAATGTCTAAGTCTGCCTAATGTGAAGAACAAAAAAATATTGAGTACTAGCAATGAGAATCAGTGCAGATAATCACTTTGACTTTTACTGTGATGGCAGCTTGCTAACCTTGTGTTTTTCACATCAAGTGTCAAAGTGAAGACTTTGGCACACCAGAAATTACTTAACAACTTTCTGACATAATATTACACACATAGATTTCACATTTTGATGTGTAAAATAAGCATACGGCCATGTGACTTCAGTATTAGCACATCTGAGTCAACAACACTGTGTGCTCTATTTTCGTGACCACGCTAGGCCCAGTACTAAGTGCAACGACCGTGCACTACGTCTAATTCAATGTCCATGGGGGCACTAATTCTAAGAGCAAAATGCAAGTGACCATGGGTGGGAGTGTTTACGCTATCAATGGGTGTATGTGCACAAACTGTGGGTGTATTGTATGTTAATGAAGTGGCACAAAGTGAAATTTGCTGTTTTCCTGAGAACAGGTTTGCACTAAGAATCACAACTAATCTTGGCACAAAGTTTAAAATCAGTTCCTGTTTTTGCAGCTTGGTGATTCCACCAGCAGATGATATAAAAGAGCTATCGATCACTTTTAATACTACCCATGATTTGTGCGTCACTTAATAATAATAATAATAATAATAATAATAATAATAATAAATTTATTTTGTGTAGCGCCTTTCCAAAGTTCAAAGATGCTGTACAAAAATAAACATAAAACATTGAACAAAGAAACATAATAAAAATACACATTACAAAACAATGACCAATGGAAGATAAACAAAGCACATTTCAAGCAGGTGAGACACGGGCGAGCAGGATGATAGCCAACAGTCCCAGAGAGGCCAATATAGAACACTTACATCGCAGGTGCTGTGCAGGCAACAAACAGAGCAGGGGCTGCACTGTATATAGCCCATTTACACTACCAAATTATCATGAATGCGCTGTCTTCATTTATATATATATGTTTCTTGTCATGAAATTAAATATATAATAGGATGCAGATGGTTTAATAACCCAAGAAGAACCTCAGAAATAGATTGCACTTAACCCAGTGTGCGATTTTGCTATCCCACTTGCACCCTGACTTAGCGCATTCTTGCATGAAAATATCAAAACTTCATGGTCATGCCCACTGACTTTGTGCATATGCCTAAGATGTACTGAGTAGTTGTTAGAAGTTCAGTTTGTGGCTGCTTAGATGTTGTGGGTAGTTTCTAGGGTATTGCAAAGTGGATGCTAACTGGCCCAAGTTTCAATTACATTCTGGTCCCTAGATAAGGCTCTGATCGCTCATTTAATGTAAGCCTTTAGGTGTTTTCACCTGTTTTTTTTTTTGTTTTTTTTTTTCAGCTAAGTGAAAATCGTAAGTCTGACCATTTAGAAATATAAAAGCACACCTCTCCTCAATAAGCCACACAATTTAAGGCATCATTCATATTCATGGCACAATCATGTGGGATGAGTTAGGCGCCAAATTTTAATACTTTGGGTTGAAATTAAGAAAGTTCTTTGGATAAATTATAAGAAGTTCGTAAGAACGTTCCTAAGTGCAATTCATAAACAATTCTTAAGAAGTTCTCAAATAATCTTAAGAACTTTTTTTTTCTTAAGAATAAAAAGACAGGCTTTGACATTGTCTGATCAGCCTGCTCATGAGCTTGCCTTGTCTAATAGCCTACAACAAATTCAGTACTTCAACACTTTATCTATTAACCTTTTTTTTATTTTTTATTTTTTTTAAGTAGCAAGCACCTCGCGATAATTTTTTTGAATGTAAAGTGCGTGAGATGTGTTAGTTTAACGACATTAAACGTCAAAAGAGAATTTACTTGCTGCTAACCATTCGATAACTTTTAATTTCACATGGAGGAAAAGAAAAGAAACAAAAACTTTAGCAGACAAGAGGTTCTTGTTGAGGAAATTACTGCAAGGAAAAAGTTCTCCTTAGGCAGCTTGATAAGAATATCACATCAGAAAGTACGAGGCAGGTAAATGGGAAAGGGTGGCGGAGGCTGTCTCCGATATGGGATGTGGATGGGGGGTGAAAAAGAAAGACTCAGCTTTCTGGTGTTATAATTATTATGTTTCTATGAACTCTAAAGATCACAGAGAGAGAGCGCTATAAGTTGCACATCCATTTGAATTAGCATGATTGGTCACCACATTAATAAGCTTCAAAACAACATTTATTGTTTGAATTTGGTGATAACATTTACATGGTTTGAGAGCTGAAATTAAAATATAATTAAACACAAAACAGTCAAAAAAGTTTTTTTTTTTTTTTGATAAAATAACATTTCTACGTAAACAGTCCACTGCGACTTCAGACTCAACATGAAAAACCCAGTAAATTCATTAAACATCTTACCTTTTAGAATTTAAGACAACTGTGAGGTTATCCTAACTTTAGGATATTATTTACGACGATTTTTAAGAACACATTTTTCGAGAATTTGAATGCTTCTTACATTTTTTTTCTTAAGAACAATCTTAATAAAAAGATAAGAAATTTCTTAAGAAGTTTATTCGGGAATACAAAGTATTCGTAACTTTTTTCTTAAGTTACAAATTAAGAAAATGGTAGTTAAGAAGAAATTTCTTTTTAAGAATGTTTTGTGTATCCAGCCCTGTATCCGAGTCTGAATCCAAGTCTGAAATATCCTACAGTGACGATCATTCAGTGTTAATAGTTTTGGTGTGAAAAACCATATCATTTATACCATTTAGTAGCATCAGAATTGGTCCAAAATGACCTTGTGAGTTCTAGAGAGATGACTGTTAATTTTGCTGTATGCTTTTATGGGTCGCTTACCTTCCTTCTTTACATGTGATATTCATCATTTGATGGTGTAACTGGGCTGTTTCAAGAAGGTAATTGTATTGCTGCATTAGTCTTGCGAGAGTCTCATTTGCTGTAACTAAGGTTAGGGTTAGGGTTAGACTTAGGGGGTAGGATTAAGGTTAGGTTGAAGGGTAGGGGTATGTGTAGGGTTTCTGTGGGACTCCAAAGGAACACATTAAACACAGTGTGTCAACATCACATGCAACTCTCACAAGACTTTCAACAGCCGGGTGGATGGCTTCAAGGCTCGACTGGGTAACATGGATGCTGAAGGTCAACACACACCAAATCCCACTGATTAACCAAAGTCCAGAAAGTGAGGCATCAGAAATAAAAAATAAAAAAAACCCAGTATTATACAGTCTAGACTTAATGATATAATAACCCAGAAGCTGCCTGAATACTATGGTGCCATATAATAGGAATTAAAATCTTTCTTCACCATAAATGCTATCCACAGTACACAATAACAGGATTGAAACAGCCACAATGGGAAAAGTTGCTACGGTTACACTAAGCAACCTGGCCTGGGTCACCACTGACAGAGAGATAAAAAGAAAAAGAGAATGAGGAAGAAAGCGATATCAGTAGAGACCCGACTGCCGTCACTTTCACAATGGCCGGGAAAAGAACAGTCAACGCAAAACGTTTTTGAAAAACAAAACAAAACAAAAAACACTTTTATTTTGATAAGAGCCACCCCGCTGTGAAATCATAATGGTAAAATAATTAGCACGCATAATTACGCTAAGTAATGGGGAATACCAAGCACTCAGTTTGCACTGTGGTGGGTGTGAGCCGCACTGGTTAACATAGAGACCACTGTTACAAGCGCATAATTGATCGGTGAACAGTTTGGAAATAAAAATTTTGGGAGAGTGCTCAGATGACCAAGCTCAAGGTGCCATAGCGTAAGGCTAATTTGCTGTTAAAGAATTGGAGTTTTAAGCCTTGTTGTACATGTCTTTTAACTTTGACGCCATCTATATGTAAGAGTATGCCTAAAAGTTGACACAATTTCTTTTAGCATATACATGCATTTAAAATTTTCAATCTTTCTCCAGGAAAATAGAATTTGTCTAATAAAACACTCTCTATAATGAGAACGCCACTCCCCACTAATAACACCTACTTCCGACACGCAATATCCTGTATTTAGGAAAATAATGTAAAGTAGGAAATAATGATTCACAGCAGTGACTTAAACTAAAAGGTGTTGGCTACTAAAAAAAAGAGCCCTTTAATATGGTTCAGAAATTTAGTTTACCAATAGGGGCAATATTTTACCCCTGCATTTGATTTTCAGTGGCATTTTTATTTACTTTTATGTGGGCACATTTGTTCTAACTATATATATATATATAAATATATATATATAAAATATTCAGTATCATCCTTTCAGGTTAAATACTTAAATGTATTTACATACATTATGTTAAATTAACATTAAAAAGAGGTAAAACACAATTTTATTTAGAATATTATGAATTTTATCATATGTTATAAATAATAATAAAAAAATAATAATAATCATAAAAAATAATAATTCTTCATTCTTTGCTCACACCTAAAAAGAAGTTTGAAACAGCTGTGCAATGGTATACTGTTTTTAAACATTCAGACACTGTCCACGCTGCTGTGGAAGGCGTTTAGAGGAGTATTTAAACACAAGGACGCAGAAGACTACATGTCAGCCTTGACTAATGTGACATTAAAATTTGTTATCAATAACTTAATGCCTCATTCTATGAGTAGAATTCACACGAAATCAGTAAAAGAAACTGGCTTAACCTCTCGATGATTTAAAGTAATATATATGCAGAAGATGACAATGTGTAATTCATCATGTTTACGTTCTGCATTCATGGGGCTAATGTGTTTACGCTATACGCGGCTATAAGATGCGAAGGTTGCCCTCTGATTTTGTATTTTAGAATGACACTGATACTACTGCAAATATGGGTGTATAAAACAGTGTTAATGGTCAGAATACAAATACAACTATTAGTAGTATAGAAGTACTATTCTGTGCCTCTCTGTAACTACTTTATTTTATTTATTTATTTATTTATTTTTATGTTACTTGCTTATGTATATAAATATAGATATACATATGTGTATACAGTGTATGTAAACTTTTTGCACCTTTAACTTCTGTACTACTTCTAATTCAGACCATACCATGTCTCTGCACTACAATGATCATTTGCACTATTCTATAGATGTACCTGATATGCAATTTGCACTTTACCCATATTTATTTCATACTATATTACTATTTGAACTTCTGATTAGACACTAACTGCATTTCATTTGCTCTGTACTTGTACTGTGCATAATGACAATGAAGGTGAATCTAAACTAATCTGATCTAATCTAAAAAGAATGATTATAAGAGAGGCATATCTCACTTTGGGCAAAAGTGTAAATGGCTTTTGGCAGCAGACAGCACATGAGTGAAACAGCATATCAAACAACAGACTGAAGAAGCACTTAGAATATTTGAGTAGATTTGATTCCCTTGGAAGACTAATAAAAAATGTATTAATTAATTAAATCGCACAACAAATATTCATGGAAAATGTCCCTATTCGAACAATCTTACAGTTCGCTAATTACTCAGAATGCAGATCAGATTTCATGTTGTTCATGTTGACAGAGCTCGAGGTCCCACCTATCGATGACATTGACCAATGGCAGATGGGACCAATGTTTAGCAGCCGGTACAAAGTTTTCCTGAAATTTTGTGAGCCAAGCTGTTACGAACCACTGAAACAAATAAATAAAAAAAAACACCTTAGTTTTAGTCAGATTTTGTTCTAAATTACTTCACATCTTTTCTTTCTTCCATTTTGTATGAAGTATGCCGGGGCCTTTAAAAACGTGTGTTTTTTCATGCACCATCAGGCAATCCATCACATGAAATCACTCGACATACCGCAGACGGGCTTCTTAGAATTAAAATACATGTTCCTTACATCCTTACATTTTTATATAGCGCTTTTCTAGGCACTCAAAGCATTCTACATAGTATAGGGGGAATCTCCTCAACAACCACCAGTGTGTAGCATCCACATGGAAGATGCGACGGCAGCCATAATGCGCCAGACTGCCCACCACACACTAGCTATTGGTGGATAGGAGAGTAGAGTGATGTAGCCAATTCAGGGATGGGGATTATTAGGAGGCCATGATAGATAAGGGCCAATGGGGGAATTTTGGCCAGGACACCAGGGTTATATCCCTACTCTTTACGAGAAGTGCCCTGGGATTTTGAATGACCACAGAGAGTCAGGACCTCGGTTTAACATTTCATCCGAAAGATGGTGCTTTTTTTACAGTATAGTGTCCCCGTCACTATACTGGGGCATTAGGACCCACACAGACCGCAGGTTAAGCACCCCCTGCTGGCCTCCCTAATACCACTTCCAGCAGCAACCTTAGTTATTCCCCAGGAGGTCTCCCATCCAGGTACTGGCCAGGCTCAACCCTGAGCCTGAGGAAGAGCTTGAGGAAGAGCTCACATCCCTCTGTCTAGTTAGTGAAAGGTCACCTGCGGCGTCTTTTGTGGGTGCGTCATACAGTATCTCATGTGCATTTTAATTTATTACCTTGTTAGAAAGGTATTAGAAAATATTAAATATAAAGGCTACAATTCGCTCTGATAAGAAACGCTGGACTAAAAAAGTGACTAAAAGTGAGACTGATTCTAATACATGTTTTTCCAAAGTGTGGGCTGCTATATGCATTTATTGCAGGGAGGCCACGAGTTCCTTGAAACATTTTATTAGGTTATTTTAAAAGATTATAAAATGTCAATGTGTAGAGCAAATGCATTGTTGTTTTTAAATCATGTTTAATATGGATATGCATTGTTAATTTCACTGCAAAGAGCAATTGCGAATGCTTATCTTATTTCATAAACAGCATACGCCTTCAAGCACATCCCTGTTATCTGTTACAGACCGTTTACACGATATAGATGCAAGACAAAACGCAACCCACACAACCTACGGCCACTTTGCACTTCAGCACCTGCTCCACTCTCTTTCTCAGTGGGACTCTGGAACTGCCAGTCAGCTGTGAACAAAGCTGACTTCATTCCAGCCTTCGCCACACAGTCCACCCTCAGCATCCTGGCACTGATGGAAACATGAATAAGTCCAGAGGATACAGCAACACCTGCTGCTCTCTCCAACAACTTCTCCTTCTCTCACACCCTTCGACACACCGGTAGGGGTGGGGGAACAGGTTTGCTCATTCATAACAACTGGACTTTTTCACCACACTCTTCTCTATGTAACACTACTACTTTTGATTTCCATGCTATTACTACAATGCAACCCACAAAAATACATGTTGTTGTCATCTATTGCCCTCCAGGTCAGCTGACAAACTTTCTCGAGGAGTTGGATGTCCTGATATCCTCCTTCCTGGAGGATGGTAGGCCACTTGTGGTTCTTGATGATTTCAACATACACTAAGACAAGCCCCAGGCCACTGAACTGAATGCTCTTCTGGCCTCGTTTGACTTGGAAAGACTAAGCACCACAGCAACTCACAGATCGGGCAACCAGCTGGACCTCATTTTTACATGTAACTGTACCAACTCAAATATTCTTGTTACTCCTTTACATGTCTCTGATCACTACTTTGTTCAATTCAACATGACTCTCCCATCTACATTAAAACAGACTCCACTTTTGGTTTCCTTTCACTGTAACCTCCGTTCTCTTTCACCCTCTCACCTTTCCACTGCTGTCTCTACCTCTCTTCCTACACAAAATGTATTTTCCACCCTTGATGTAAACACTGCCATGGACACACTAAGCTCTACTTTAACAACCTGTCTAGACAACATATGTCCTCTCTCCTCTAGGCCAGCATTTACTACACCACCCAGCCCCTGGCTCTCTGACGTCCTTCGTGAACATCAGACTGACCTCAGGGCAGCTGAGAGGAGATGGTGGAAATCTAAAATCCAGCAGATCTAGGTAAGTATCAGTCTCTGCTTGCAACTTTTTCAGATAATGTTAAATGTGCAAAAACTTCCTATTACCAGAACAAGATCAACAGCACCACAGACACTCGCAGCTTGTTTAGAACATTGAACACACTTCTCTGCCATCCCCCTCCACCACCTGACACATCACTGACAGCACACATTTTTTACTAATAAGGTTACAACCATCAGCAATACATTCTTAGCACCACACCCTGTCAAACACCCGTCTGCTGTATGCAACTCTTCTGTCTCTATGTTCTCTCCTCTGACTGACACTGATGTCTCTAAACTCCTCCTCTCCAACCACCCCACCACCTGTTCCCTTGACCCCATTCCTTCTCACCTTCTCCAGGCCATCTCTCCGTCCATCCTACCTGCACTTACACACATAATTAACACATCTCTACTTACAGGCACTTTCCCTACTACATTTAAGCAGGCTCAAGTAACCCCGCTGCTGAAGAAACCCGCACTTAACCCCACACAAACAGAACACTACAGACCAGTCTCTCTCATCCCATTCATGGCAAAAACACTTGAAAGGGCAGTCTTCAATCAAATCTCTGTCTATCTCTCAGAGAACAATCTGCTGGATAACAATCAGTCAGGCTTCAAAAGTGGACACTCCACCGAGACTGCCCTGCTATCTGTCACTGAGACTGAGACAGGCGAAAGCTGAATCCAGATCATCCATACTGATTCTGCTGGACCTTTCTGCAGCCTTTGACACAGTCAACCATCAGATCTTACTCTCCACCCTCTCTTCGCTGGACATCACAGGAACTGTGCTTGACTGGTTTAATTCCTATCTCTCAGGTAGGTCATTCAAGGTAGCCTGGAGAGGTGAGGTGTCCAAGCCACATCAGCTAATAACTGGGGTACCTCAGGGTTCAGTGCTTGGGCCACTTCTCTTCTCTATATACACAGCATCACTGGCACCCATCATTCAGGCACATGGTTTTTCTTACAACTGCTACGCTGATGACATGCAACTCTACTTGTCTTTCCACCCCAACGACACCACAGTGACTGGTCGAATCTCTGCCTGCCTGGCAGACATCTCGGCCTGGATGAAGAAACACCACCTGCAACTTAACCCAGCCAAGACCGAACTCCTTGTCTTTCCAGCCAACCCTGCTGTTGAACACAACATCACCGTGCAGCTTGGTGCAACTACAGTAACGCCTTCCAAAACAGTCAGAAATCTAGGGGTAACCATCACTAACAAACTAAATTTCACAGACCACATCTCAAAGACTGCAAGATCATGTAGATTTATACTCTACAATATCAGGAAGATAAGACCCTTCCTCTCTGAACATGCCACACAACTTCTTGTTCAGTCACTTGTCAAAACTAGACAGGACTACTGTAACACTCTCATTGCTGTCCACCATGCATGTGCAATTAGACCCCTGCAAATGATCCAGAATGCAGCAGTACATCTGGTCTTTAATGAACCAAAGAGAGCGCAAGTTACATGACTCCTTGTCTCTCTTAACTGGCTGCTGGTTGATGCATGTATCAAATTCAAAGCTCTGATGCTGGCATACAGAACAGTCACTGGGTCACTTTCCTGGACTTTCGGCTTCACCATACCACATTGGTGGAATGACCTTCCCAACTCCATCCGTGAAGCTGACTCACTTTCTGTCTTCAAAAAACGGCTAAAAACACATCTTTTCCATGAGCACTTAACCAGTCAAAAAAAAAAAAAAAAAAAAAAAAAAAAACTTGTTGCACTTTAATCTGTTTTGAATACTACTATTCTGATGCTAGTAAAACGGTGTAATATGGCACTTTTCGTTCCACTGTCTCCTTAAGATGATTCACTTATGTTTTCCTCTTTTGTAAGTCACTTTGGATAAAAGCGTCTGCCAAATGAATAAATGTAAATGTAAAGAAAAATGTTTGGTGTAATATAAAAAAATATTATGGATAGTTGATTATAAAACAGAGACTCTTCCCTGATTTCTTAGAGGGTCGTTGGATTATTACATTTGAGAACCTCTGGATTTTGATTTGCCTAAATCATTCACAATTCTTTATGGGAGTAGCATACAGTTAATTCCCTCATTAAATATGTTTTGAGTTTTGAATGCTATTATTTGTATTTTCAAATATTTTTGCTAGGAATTAAAGTGATTCATTTCAAACCTTGTTGATTTGTTTTACAGCTCATAAATAGGCAGAGTGTGTGGCTGGTCAAAAGTGATGGGCATGATGTGTGAATTGTTCCAGAATTTTGATTGTCGCTCCGGGAAAACACTGGCTCTTAACTGCTGGTCTAGGATCAGCTACCCCTCCTCAAATTCAAACCTTAATAACTTGTAAGAAGTGAAGGCTCACTCTCAGTGGCTGTGGACAAATTCATCTTCCATTAGTGGTTTCGGCCAGGTGGTTTTTGACCCAGAGAATGCCTACATTTATGAAATAATATAACAAATATTAAATAGTGCAGTTCTTTGATCAAAACATGGTTGCATTGAAAACAAGTTTATTTAAATTGGTAGCATTTCTTTTTTAATTATTTATCTGTTTTAATTATTAATTATATCCATTTAATCAAACTCGAAATGAGCCAGCATTGACTTCAGCGGAAATATATTTATCCGACACATTCCTTAAATTGTGAAAAAGACTGTCTCCACTGGATTTTATCTTAACATCCAAAAATGTTCAAGTTATTGCTGCATGGCATTGTCGGTGCAGAGCGCTTATGGTGAATGGGATCTAAGTGTTTAGCGCACTTAACTTTTAATGCTATTTCCCATGAACACAGTTTGGGTTTATGCTTCACATGATTAAGACAGACAGAGCCTAAAAACTGGTGGCACAATTGGTGGTGTTTCATTGCGTCTTACTCACCTACCCTCATTGCCTTGTGTAATAATAGGCAACAGATGTTAAACTTTTGGAGCTACAGTATTTTCATTATAAAATAAACAGTCACAATATTAAAACGACCGATTGCAGAGCGGAAGATATGTATTCACAAACCGTGAAGGAAAAGCATGCAGTATTATTTACATGTCTACAACTGTTTATCTCATACGCACTGTTTTAACCTGGCTGGCAGAACTAGTTATTGTAGCTAACGTGAATAAAAGAGGCGCTTACTGTAGAATATATTATTATTATTATTATTATTATTATTATTATGTGTCGGAGACCTCTTGGGCAATGAATTATTTCCGAAAATCCAAGCAAACTACATGTAAAAGTTTTTTTTTTTTTTTTTTTTTTTTTTTTTTTTGTGCATGGCAAAGTAAACCTGTGTTAAAATATTTGGGATATTTAAAATATTTATTTGTATTTTTTCCACACAGGCATGTCAGACACTGTAACTTGTGTTGTTGCTTGCTTGGATGTTAAGCATAGAGTTTTGTAGGCTAATATTTCAATTCATAAATATTTTTGCTTGGAATTAAATATTTTAAAGTGATTATTTTTAAACCTGGTTGATTTGTTTTATGAATCAAACACTGGCTTGTAACTTCTGGTCTAGGATCAGCTTCCCCACCTCAAATTCAAACTTTAATAAGTAGTGAGAAGTGAAAGGCTGACTCTAGATCAGTGGTTGTGGACGAATTCATCAACATTGCTTGAGTGGTTTCGGCCGATCGCTGCATCCGAGTGATCATGGAGAATGTCTTTATTTAATATTTGTTGTAAAATGTTAAATTATTTAATAAATAGTGCAATTCTTGATTAAAGCATGGGCTATAGATTATGGTAGCATTGAAAACGAGTTCATCACAAGTTTGTAGAGTTCCTTTTTTTTGTAGAGTTTTGTAGAGTTTGTAGAGTTCCAATAATAATCCAATCAAACTCTGAACAAGCCAGCACCGAGATGAGTTTGGTGGAAATAAATTAGTCAGACACATCCTCAAACTTGTGAAGAAGACTCTCTCCACTGGATTTTATCTTAACTTTCAGAACTTTTCAAGTCATCGCTGCATGACATTGTTGGTGTGGACTGCATGCGTATTTGTTTCAAGTGGTCCAGATGTTTCTATTTTATTTTGCTTTGACATTTCTTTTAGAAGTGAAAAAAAAAAAAAGTAGCCTACACATGGAAAAATGGTTGCTATATTCATTTAAATGTCTAAAATACAAAGTACATTTGAAATACTTATGAACATTTCTGGGTTATAATTTGCCTAGGTTGAAGTTAAATTGATATGTACATAATTGTATGCAGCCTAATTGATGTTTGTAAAGGTATGTGACACTAGTATTATATTTACATTGATTTATTGTCGTAAACCAAAATTAAATTTAGTGCATTTTAAATGCAGTTTATCATATATACTGTATGTATGTGTGTGTGTGTGTGTGTGTGTGTGTGTGTGTGTGTGTATATATAAAAACCACCTGCCTAATATTGTGTAGGTCCCCCTGCCAAAACAGCGCCAACCCGCATCTCAGAATAGCATTCTGAGATGCTATTCTTCTCACTACAGTTGTATAGAGCGGTCATCTGAGTTACTGTAGACTTTGTCAGTTCGAACCAGTCTGGCCATTCTCTGTTGACCTCTCTCATTTCCGTCTACAGAACTGCCGCTCACTTGATGTTTTTTTTTGTTTTGTTTTTGGCAGCATTCTGAGTAAATTCTAGAGACTGTTGTGTGTGAAAATCCCAGCAGATCAGCAGTTACAGAAATGCTCAAACCAGCCTGTCTGGTACCAACAATCATCCATACAATTATCTAATCAGCCAACTGTGTGACAGCAGTGCAGTGCATAAAATCATGCAGATACAGGTCAGGAGCTTCAGTTAATGTTCACATCAACCATCAGAATGGGTAAAAAATGTGATCTGTGATTTGGACCGTGGCATGATTGTTGGTGCCAGATGGGCATTCAACAGAAAATGGCCAGACTGGTTAGAACTGACAAAGTTTACGATAACCGCTCTGTACAATTGTGGTGAGTAGAATATCATGTGGTTTGGTGCTGTTTTGACAGCACGAGGGGGACCTACACAATATTAGGCAGGTGGTTTTAATGTTGTGGCTGATCGGTATGTATGTATATATATATATATATATATATATATATATATTGTTTTATTTTTTTTACACATTGTTGTAGACATAAAGTGTTACTTTTTTAGTAGTTGTTCTTTGCCACAAATGGATTACTTAAATTCTTAAAAAAGAACATTAGCTTCAAATTGGCGCATTCATGATTTTTTTGTTTCACGTCTAGCATGTCTCTCCTTTGTGGGAGTGAAATTGGGGGAGAGAAGGACTATGATTTTTCAAGGTAGGCCTACATGTTATAAAGAAAATGATCATATAAAATTACATGTATATCTTCGTATAGCTTAAAAAATGACATTCACATTGAAAGAATTAAAGGTACACACACAAGTTTATTATTACACCTACATCACAAGTGCAGGTGTGATATTACGGGTGTCTGGGGATGTAGGTGTCTGCTGTAGGTGTGAATAGTCCCTTCCTTCATTAGGATTGCCTAATTCCTACAAAGAAAGTTTCTGATGCATATACCTTAGCTTACATTAACAATGGAATCGGGTACCATATAAATTTAAAGGTATGTGACACTAGTATTATATTTACATTGATTTATTGTAAATTTAGTGCATCTTAAATGCAGTTTATCATATATACTGTATATATATATATATATATATATATATATATATATATATATATATATATATATATATATATATATAATTTTTACAGAAGCAAAAGTACAAATTTTCATGAAAGTTGATTTTCATCACTGTTTTTAGTGTTTATTTAAAACAAGGTAAAATCAAAATCTGTAGTGTCCCAAAAATGATAGAAATTCAGTGTTTATCCAAATGTGTTGTGTGGCAGTTCGCAAAGAGTAGGGGAGACTGGGTCACACACTAATGCGGGGCTTCTCACATGGTTCAAACATTTCCACACAAACTGGTTAGATGAAACTTAATTTGTTTAGCCTACTTGTTGCCATTTCAAAACTGTGTAGAGAAAAAATTGCTACTTTTCAAGGAATGGCCAAAAGTTTATTTTACAGCAGCAAAAGTAACAATTTTCACGAAAGCTGATTTTCATCTCTGTTTTTAGTGTTTATTTAAAACAAGGTAAAATCAAAATCTGTTAGAACAAACTGTATTTATTCCATGCAGTCAGATATGTAATTTACATAATTCTCCTTTAAGCATGTGTGTGTGCGTGCATGCGTGTGTGTGTGTGTGTGTCATCAATCCATGCATTATTTCAGCCAATCCTATGGCTTTGTTGTGTATTTATTGTCAAGTATCAAAATTATTGCTATATTGTATATGACAATATTATTGACATTGTATTTTAGTTTATCTTCAGTTTATCTATTTATTTTAATTAGATCAGAGAACATTGATAGAAGGGTTTTTTTTTTTTTAATTTCTAAAATTATTTAATTAAAATTGTATTCTTTATTTTATCGTTCAAATAGCTCCAAATGTCATATGTCATGTTACAATGTGCCCCTCACCTGTTATATATATATATGTCCACATGTCCACGTCTAAGTATTCAGCATTACTGCCAATAATGTCAATATTATGTTACCAATTTGTTTTTAAATAAACCACCTTTTTTGCTGGAATAAAACCAGTTAACTTGGCTGTTACACATTAAGCTCTGGGGATTTAGGCCACAGTGTGTGTGTGAAATTCAGACTTGGCTATATCCGCATGTGCTGTCATATAGCCTACTGTCCTTGTAAATAATACTGTATGCCATATTTTTATTCCCTACCAGAAATAGTTTATTTAAATCTCAAACAGCATATGTGGTATAAGACATGGAAGACTCTCTTTCTCTTAAAACAACGGTAAAAAACCGCCAAGTAATGGTAATAAAAATAATACTATCAATATCCACTATACAATATAAAGTAAAATAAAAATTTGACACAACATTAATGAACATAAATAAATGACCTTTCACACACATGTAAGAGCGGGACAGGACGTTTATTTGCACTCTTTGTATGGTGGACTTTAATCATCAAAGCTCAGGTAAAATATCACCCATGAGTGCAACAATGGCATGACATGCAAACATCAGCAGCCTACTGCAATCAGCAGCATCTAGTTTAAACAAGACTCTTGTAGTCATAGATGTGTGAGACAGTGTCCCAAAAATGATAGAAATTCAGTGTTTATCCAAATGTGTTGTGTGGAATGCGGGGCTTCTCACATGGTTCAAACATTTCCACACAAACTGGTTAGATGAAACTTAATTTGTTTAGCCTACTTGTTGCCATTTCAAAACTGTGTAGAGAAAAAATTGCTACTTTTCAAGGAATGGCCAAAAGTTTATTTTACAGTAAAATTTTCACGAAAGTTGATTTTCATTTCTGTTTTTAGTGTTTATTTAAAACAAGGTAAAATCAAAATCTATTAGAACAAACTGTATTTATTCCATGCAGTCAGATATGTAATTTACATAATTCCCCTTTAAGCGTGTGTGTTTGCGTGCACGCGTGTGTGTGTGTCATCAATCCATGCATTACTTTGGCCAGTTCTATGGATTTGTTGTGTATTTATTGTCAAGTATCAAAATTATTGCTTTATTGTATAAGACAAATTTAATAAATGGCTTTTATTGACATTATATTTTAGTTTATCTTCAGTTTATCTATTTATATTAATTAGATCAGAGAACAATGATAGAAGGGGATTGTTTTTTATTTATTTCTAAAATTATTTCATTAAAATGTAATTCTTTATTTTATCATTCAAATAGCTCCAAATGTCATATGTCATGTTACAATGTGCCCCACAACGTGTCCCACCACGCTTTGCATTTAATTGAATCATCCATTCGTTTGTAGTCAATTTTCTTATTTCAACCAAGGCCACTGATGTTAAGTTTTTTCTTTTTAACGGTTTTCTATGGAAAAATCTTGACACAATACTATGCACTTTGTGTTTAGATTATGAGCTCTTGACATTTTTAAGTAGTGAATAAGACAAAGGAAAGTGTGATAAAATGTGTTTTCTTCCTGGTCATTCTTTTGAGTAGCAATAAAGCCACAATAAGCATTTTAGAATGTCCTTTGAACTCCATAAACTGGAGCATAATAAAATTGAGCGCTATGTAATGCGTGCAGTTATGCATTAATATAATCAGAATGTGCATATCAAATAAAATTGCTTTTAGTAACTGAATGATTAGTGGTTATCGGCATGTGCACAGTATACACACACAATAAAAATGGCTTGTCCATGTTTGACGTGCTTTGCCGCTGCCTGCTGCATTACAGTTGTGAGAGAGATTCACAGATCCCCGGCCAAGCACAAGCCATGCATCAGCTTCGGCATGAGAAAGGACCAGTGAAAAATGAGTATAGCCTAATGAAATAGTATGTATCAAAATGAAACGTTTGAAAATTTTATACATTTATACTCATAGTCAGTGATATGAAGTCAACAATAGTTTATTGCCATTGCTGATAAATATCGCTTGCTGTGCATTTTTTTTTTTTTAAACTGGCTAAGGTGGTTCCATGTGAGAAATGAACTCACTGACTAAACCATTAGCAAGCAGTGTTGGTTCAAATTCTCAAAGGCCGCATCTGTATCTGTTTCAATAGGAAACATGTCAACACAGGAAAGAGAACTTTGCTGTACTACGCAATTTTTTGGGGTCTTTAACTGTCGAAAACCGAAATTGTCGGAGAGAAATTGGTTTCGCTTTCTTCCCTACTAATCTGATAAAATCTTTTCAAAGAAAACTTAATTTTTTTTTTTTTTTTTTTGTAATAGAACAAAGAGCTGAGTAACACCAAGAGAAATAAGCAAACATAACAAATCTACAATGTAAAACATTACAGTTTTTATTTAGCTATGACAGCCATCTGTTCACACAAAGCATTGCTCAAGTAATTGAAAATAAACATTTATGGAGCTGACAAGAGTGTCTTCTGAAGAGGATGATCTACTCTCTGGGTCTCTCTCCACTGAAGTCACTTACAGACGAGACAGGCAGAATCATCTGTCAAGTGGTGTCATGGCATTACACTGAAAACCCCGGATTGTTACATTTGTATTGATTTTCCCCAAAAAGGTCCTTTGATAATTGCAAGGAACAATCTCTTCGAGTCAAGAGCACAAATTTAGAGTGTGTCCCACCCCTGCCGTCCTTACAGGAGCAGCCGAGCCAGACAGACACTAATGTGATCACTGGCGTCCTCTGTTTAATGGCAGACTAGTAATGATGGCAAGAGAAGTGCCGCACACACTTACACACATACACACACATGCACACAAGAAGACCTCTTAGAAAATAGACAGCATTGTGTGCGAGACAGAAAAGGGAATTCTTGGATTATCAGGACTTCTATCCTGCCATTTCACTGTTGTCATTTTCTTTACAGTGGGCTAAAAGTTGGATAATGAGATAAAGCCTGCATGATCCGATTGCCAAGAGCTGTGCAGCAGATCCTACAGGGCAGAGGTCCAGCTTTTCACTCTGATCTGATCAGTGCTGTCTGCTTTGAAAAAAAAAAAAAAAAGGACTGTGTGACATGGTATCATAACACACGATCCAAGAGTCTATCTACACAATGCTTCATCTCGTGCTGCCTTCAAGTCCTCTTAGGAAAATCCTCCTTACAAGTTATGACACATGGCATGTGTGACTTTGGTATGCATGGATGGATGCATTTAATTGTTCTTTCTTTTTTTTTTTTCTACTGACAACAACTGCAACAAAATGTAGAGCAAAGGATGTGCAACATTGCTCCATCATTAATGTATTTCATCTATGTCAGACAGATCTCACAGTGAGATCGGAAACAGTAGACTTTTCTTAAGCTAAAATTGTTTCTGTGTTTACCAAATTCGAAACACTGCCCGCAGTGGCCAAAGCAATAAGTGTTGTTGGGCATATGGGCACATGCAAGCTCCATTTGACAGGTATAATGTCCGCGGAGGGGCGCCAAGAGCTTGTTTCTCAACAAAAGTTGTGAAGTGTTATGAATGCATGTTATACAAACTGTATGTCAGGATTTTTGGCAAAATATGCTCATAAACTGAATTAATACTATTCTTATATGGGCTGGAATGAATAGTAACATTGCCCAGCATTTTTTATCTGCCTTGTTTTTTGAATGAAATTAGGCAATTAAAGTGAAAAACCTGCAGAGACTGCACATTAGACATGCCAGCACAGAGCAAGATATTGTCATTAACAACACATGTTAAGTGCAACATTTGAAGGCTGCAATGGAACTATCATCTATAAATTTGGCAGATGTACCCTGTGAAGATCTGTTTAATTTGTTTGGAAAAGTGCATCATTACTGTCAGACAAAAGAAGACATAAAGGTCTACTCTACAGTATGCATTCAAGGTATTGAAATTAATGAGTTACTATTAATTAGAAAGAAATAATAACTTTAAGTAGTCCAGTTTAGGTCAGGATTTATTTAGTTTATTGAAGGGTCAATTACAATACTGCTGTTTTGTACATTGATCTTATGAATACAATCATTCTAACATGACTTCAATTCAGAACCTGTGATTTTGGAAATGGTCTTCACTGAAGACAAAAGTAAGATGAGAAAACTATGTGAAGGAGTTCTTCTCTGTGTCTGTGAAAGAGGTCCAACTTTCTCTCATCCCTGAGCAATAAAATAAACTCTTGTGAACTTGATCACCTGGGAGCCAGACCACTGGGCCCTGCCTCTGAACATAATGATCTGCTCACCATCAGCAGACAGCTAAACCCACTTGGGTGTAAACTAAATTAAAAGAGCAATGTTGGCTGTACTTCCAGGGGTTTATTTGGCGGCCGGCACAGCCTCGGTGGCTCATCTCCACTGGACTCCCTAATACAGCGGGCTGTTTACTCAGGCTTTGGAGTTATTCCCCTGGAATTAAACCCTCATGCCCACCTGTCAATCAACCAGCCCTTGCTTTTACCCATTTGAAGGCCCACATGGGCACAGGAAAGCTGTTTTTGGCTGCCAAAGGATCTCATTATGCCATGTCAGCTAGCCTGCATAGCACCTCCTGGCATGATGGGGGAGATAAAGACAGAGATGCGTTCTCTGCCTATGTAATGCCCTATTCCTCCCACTTTATTCAAGTCAGCAACACAGACACTAGAGAGGCTTTGGCAGTAAATACCATGTCATTATCCACTGCCACAAGAAAGAAAGAAGCAGCATGTAAATTTGTATGTAGAATGAAGTATTTGTGTTGTCTACAGTGCATGCTGTTTCTGTTTGATTTGAGACATTGTCAAGGAATATGACAGTAGGTGTGCGTGCATGTGTGTGTGCATGTATTCATGCATGACTTATTTAGCAGTGGGTGATTAATGACCACTTGGGTAGGCTCTCTGTAAATAAGGTGGGAGGTATGAAAATCAGATGTACCTGTTAATATTAGTTTTGACTAATGATTCTTCCTGTTAGTCAAGCTCAAAAGGGGTCTAATGAGGGTGACGTCTGCTTATTAATGAAGCAATACAATGTTTATCTTGCACCACATTGCTAGCAAATTAATGGGTGTGAAATTTGATCTATTTCAATGTAATTGACGCACATCTATCTTTGGATTGCATTTTCTGAGTTTGAATTAAGGGCTGGAAAGAGACGGTGAGCCGCTGATTAGTCTTGCTGGGTTATGACGGAAAGCCCATGCCTCTAATTTACCTTTCATTCATTACAACTCTATCCATCATGCTTAAAGCCATCAGTGTTTTAAATCCACCCCGTGACAAGGAATCGCAAACGTGTCACACCTTCCCTGGCCTTAATTTTTCATCAGCACAAATGTAGAAATGCATATGCAGCCGTTCCAATAAAAGGGCCACGGAACAGGTGGATTTCAATGCTGCAGGCTATGAATTAATTTATGTGTGCATAAATTGATGCATTAGTAATTTAATTTCCACATGCACAAAATAAATTGTGTGAATGAAGTGATTAAACATCAGCAACAAATCGTGTTTTTTTTTTTTTTTTTTATCATTTGAAAAGTCAAGCGATTTATAGACCAAAGCAAATAATTTGCATAATTTATACGTAATTGATGTTGGCCAGTCAAACACGCTGCACACCAAAACGCACATGCTTACACACAAACAGATAAAAAACATGTTGTAGCATTTTAAAGTAGCATATTAGAGCAACCAGTTTAAATATTCTGTCACATCATAACATTATTGTTCTAACAAACTCAAGACCGCTGTCAAACGTAACACCTCACATGCCCACAAACGTATATTTTTATTGCGCTCATAGTAAAAACATTCAGTAAGTAAACTGACAATTAGTATATAGCAAACAGGGTTGCAAATATCAGAAATATCCATAGACAGTCGCTAATGTTAATGTGGATTATTTGTCCAAAACAAATTTCATGAAACATAAACAGAACATGAAAAACTGTTACAAAGGATTACTTCAAGCAGCTGCTGATTAAAACAAGCCCGAAAACATACGATGCATAGATCCTGAGGTAATCTTCACGGAGTGTATCTGACATGTTGAGTGACTGAAGTGTGACTTACAGTATACAAAGATGTGACTTATCTGTGTTTTTTTTTTTTTTTTTTTACTCTCAACTAAACGATTTTGACCAGGTGTGACTTAATTCAGGTGCAACTTTATTTCCGGCAAATACGGTACTATGGGATTTGTGTTCCCTTTTTTTTAGATTAATCACCATTTACATGTAATGTAATCCCTCTCGTAACTTGGTAATGATTCTCAATGGCCAACTCAAGATTATATTTTTAAATGTATGGCTGTTATTGAAGGAAATATTCAATATAGCAACCTTGAAATCACATCATTTTCTGCATAGAGCTGCAGCTAAATCGTGGACTGCTGCTGTAGTTATGCTGCAGTTTTGTTTACACACTGCTTTGGCTTTCTGTGTGCCACAGGCATTAGTGTTTAGAAGAGGTAAAAGTAGTACTCTTTGTGCAGAACATCCTGGGTTCTTTTTTTGACATCGGAATAGTGCATTGAAACTGATTAAGAGAAGAAGAGGATCCACAGTCTCACTGTCTCATTCTGTAAATACCTTTACAATTTAGAAATTTCCAATGGAAATCACTAATGAAAATCCAGTCACTTTGAAAAAATGAAAAAAAATTTCCCTAATGAAAAGTTATATAAAGCAAAATACATACATTGTTTTCTTTTTTCTTTTTTTAATTAAACGAAACAGAACAGAGCCACCCAAGTATAGTTTTTTGATTGCTCTTATGTTTTTATTTATATAAAACTATATCTCATCTCTATTCCTTATTAGGGCTCTTCATCACCAGTTCCAAGATGCTAATTGAAAGTTTAAATCGCTTGATATGGCACCGTCATACAATTCTGTCTCAGTAAGGAGGGTACGTAATTAAAACCTGCTCATCTATTTAAATATCCCCATTATTTTCGCATGCTAACGAATACAATCTTTCACGGTTAAATTTGTGTGGAGAAATTACATAAAAAAACACATAAACCAAGAGGGCCTGACTGATGAAATGCACAAGAGAGAGAGAAGGCATGGAGAACGGTCGACAAAGTTCACTGCATTGCTGCCCAATGATTCCCAGTGTTATTGCTTTGTCTCAGAGTCTGTGATCAGACCGAGTTTGATTTCTTTCCACTAGAAAAAAAGCCAGTGCTGTTCTGCTTGCTTTCTCTCTCTCCTGAATTCTGTCAATGATAATGAATTGCAGAAGCATATATATGCCAAAACAACTCCTGCTTAATTGATTATACTACTCAGTTTAGTAAATTTATTAATCATATAATTTCACCAGAAGGTACTATCCATTAAAAATGGAATAAAACCCTCAAGCTTAAATAAAAAGATGGGTGGATCGCTAGATTATACACACAGAAAAGATAAAATGGTGAAGCAAGTGTGCCTACTGAACAGAACCTATTTTGCTGAAAATGACAGTACAAATGGAATAAAAGCTCCATGAGTCAATCCTACAGGAAAATCTTGTGATTTACAAAATAAATATCACTTTGTGCACAGGTTACTGGTATAAAGTGCTTCAAGGGGTCCTCTGTGTTGTGATTTAATCCATCCATGGTTGGCTACACTGTGTTTTCACCACAAATCTGATGCGAGATGCCAAGCTTTGCATGGAGATGGCTACAACTGTCACTATATGTGTACCGTTAGCCTCTGAAAATAGGCACCACTTTGACAGTAAATACGGGCATGATAAAGATTTGGTTAATACAATCACCACCATTTCACTCTGTAGTGATGATGACAACAGAAGAAAAAGCCACATGTAGTAAATCTTATGGGTAAACCATATGATTTGAATAAACAACTTACAAGGCTTTCAAGTATAAAAATTAATTAACTTGGACATTTCTGGTGGTGGATTTGCTTCATAGGTTAAGCACAGACATACTAGGAAGTTGCATGTAAATGGATTGTGAAAAATTAATAAAATGTGCTGTTTGTTGCATGTAAAGCATGAACCAAGTATATATTATGTCCCACTCCTACATTGGCGCTCTTTGAGTTGGGACAGCTGCCAGTCACTGGGAATAAGATAAAAGCTAAATTTGAGCTTGTCTGAAAATGTAGGTTGCGATTCAGGTTGGCAGAATTTGGCTTGCATTCTGTTTCAGAAAACAGCTATTCATGTGTCAACAATCAGAGCAGAATACACAAACAGAAAAAAAAAAAAAACACGACTGACAAATTATGGAGTAACTTGTTTTCAAATGCGAAGACCGGCATAAACAGAATACAACATGACTATTTCAAGCACTAGAGCATGAAAATAATCTAGGATATGTCACAAAGAGCCTAAGGGATGTCTCAATGCACTGTCTTGGCAAACAAAAGACATCATTGATGTCATCTCTGAGATTGCCACTGCAAATTGGCAAGAAAATAACACGTTTGACAAATAAAATGATGACTGGCAGATAACTGGCCAGTATTTACTGTGCCTTCACACATGCCGTGTCCTGTATAATCCTAAAAAAAGACACAGAATCTCCTAACAACAACGTTTTGCTCATGTTCATTTCTGAATCATGAGTGACTGACAGAATGATTGACATAAGCAATGCTGAATCAGAGGTACCTGTATAGAGGGATACCAATGTCAAAATCATTCCGATCATACACTAGCACAAAATCATAATCCACAATTGTGAGAATTATCATTATCAATCTCTGAGAAGGCCGTGAGAACAAATCAGACACTATAAAGATGGTTCCTTGCAATGTACAGAGGCAGAAATCCAACTCTGATGCTGAACAAGCAGCATGGGGAAAGCACTTGAACCCTCTACTCTCTATATGCTAAAGAATTGAACTGGAAAATCTGTGAAGAGCCTGAACATCTATCCACTGGCCAAGACTGATGTCCTGCCAGCCAAGAGTTTCTTTCCCCTCCACACCAGAAACATTTGCAACAGACAATCCCACAAGGAGCCTCAGCAGAGACAAACTTTTCATATGCCAGTGTCCTTGAGAAAGTCTCCTTCCTCTCTCAATACGAGTGGCTTAGCCTGACACTGAGAAAACTTATTAGTCACTGCTAAAGATTGAAGAACCAAGAATTAATGACTCCTTTAGCCATTTCTGATCTTAATAAAAGCACATTTGCATATATGTACAGTTGGGCAGCATTGTTTTACACTTGAGGTGAAGGAAGACAATTTTATTTCAAAGTATTGTGATATAGTACTATGTCAGTACTTTAAAACCTCTCTAAAAAATGTATCTTCAAATTTTCTCATTCACATTTTTTTTGAGGAAAAAAAAGAGATAAAGCACCACTCAGATTAAGTGTGTGAGAAGATGAAACATACTGTGGCATTAAGTAAAAAAAAAAAAAAATGTTTCTATTCGATCACAATGCAAAGAATATCAATCTATAACTCTTCATTCATAAAGATGTCAGATAAATTCTCCTTACAGATGGACTGCAAGAGTTTTTTAATTTATTTTTTTACGTAATAAAACATGCTGAAACCAAGGCGCACAGTTCCCTAATGTTATTTTTGTTTTATTATTTGCTATTTTATTTTATTTTATTTACTGCTGTGCCTGTGCTCTTTGTAAAGCAGGACGTTCCACACTAATTTGTGCTAAACCCCAAAGTCCAATGAAGATGAAAGAAAAACTAGTCTATAAAATATTACAGTAAATCACAGTTTTGAATCACAATACACTCACATATTTTTTTTTTTTAAAAAACACAATATTATCGTATTGCGACCCAGGAACTGAAATAACATCATATTGCCAGGCCCTAGCTGATCTCCACCCCATTTCACACTGGTGCAAATGTTATTCCATGAGGCATTGCACCAAATGGTAATCCAGCTCCATTAAGTTCTTAATTAATGTTTCATTAACATTGCGTTCCCTAAGGGCTTGTGGATATGCTGGGAAAAAATTAAGCTTGGTCCAAAACAAAATATTCTGGACAATAATTAATGAAGGTTATAAATTGATTGGTTTAATGTATCCCGGTGAACTGTAAATGTCCACATATCTGTCCAGTGCTGCAGTAGAAAGACTGGACTGACAATGGCTATTTCTGTATCCAGTGTCGACAGTCTTTAAAGGGGCAGTTACTATACATATGAGAATATGACTCTCAGAAGGGCCATAAAATGGTTTCAAATCTTCATCACTTCTCCCCCCTGACCCAGAAGGGGCAGTTATGAGCCCACAAGGGCAGTGTGTGTAAATTCCCCCTTGCACTGGGGAGGGTAAAGACTTAAATGGATTTTTCAGACCCTTTACTCAGGTGTTCCAAAGAGTGATTGAATCAGCCACCAGCCGGGCTGTGGTATGGACTTGCCTGGCTTCAGAAATGAAGATAGATGCTGATGTCGCTGCACCGTAGCATCACATTCCTGTGCAGATACAGGGAAGAGAATGAGTAATAATCGTAGTGATTAATATCAATGATCCAATGTTCCGATTCATGATGATTTTTGTAATTAGAATCAGCAGGGCAGAATGTAAAGCAGTTGTAGATTCTACAACACCTGCGTCGCCAGTTATGACATTTTTGTGTGGAACCATAAGTTTATTGCAAGGAAATTAGCTCCTTTGTGTTCTTTTATTTATTTTTATTTTTGCCACTGGTGGGGTAGTTGGCATTGTTTTCAATTCACTCCAGAGTTCTACTGTGATAATCCTTCACAGGATTACATTTTTTTTTCCTAGCAGAGCTGGCTAATAATCATTGTGCTGCAAGGGGAAAAGAGATTGACCTTCAAAGTGTTTTTCTGGATTTCTAAGGTATTAGATGACGCTGGATTTCTTTACTAAAATAACACGTTACTCAGTGACTGCAGTCAAGATGTTAGTAATATAGAGGGAGGCAAGCACAGGGACTCAAGAGCAATAATAACACTGGGTCACTGGATTCACAGTGTGTCTCTATAAGGTAACATATTCATAGTGTGCTGAAGACAGGCTCAGTTGATGTAGGAAGCAATCACCACATTTTTTAAGCTTAAAGGTAAATTGTGTCATTGTTTAAATGTCAACATACTTGATGCTATCACAGCTTAATATGCAGAAACAACTAGTAATCAATTTGAAGACTGATTCCACCAAAAGTGTAAACTGTGGCACTATAAAAAATTTTGCTGTTTTATTTTTTTTTAATTTATTTATTTTTTGTTTTTAGCATCCCGAACACCACAGCATGGCAACACTGGCTCAACCAGTGAAGTGAGTTTGGGGCGGGACTATCTGTTTGTACTTTTAAAGAGAACCTGAATATATTCAGTCATTTGTATTATTATTCAGTAGTATTCTGTTTTGCACATCATAAAACTTCACAGGACTTGTCAATTTGAGTTTTCAAATCCACAAAGAGCAGGTTACTCAGAGTCCACTGGTGTAAATAATATTTTGATGTGGCCAAACAGAATAAACGGAATTACAAGAGCCAGGAAGCTCTAGGCTACTGAGTAGAGATATAAATCTTTATCTGTTTGGACAAAGGCTAACCTCTGATTAACTGCATTTGTGGGATATTTTCAGCTGTGGATCTCCTCTGCAACAAAATCATAAATTAATCTCAGTGAGGGATTGAGGTGAGTTACAAGGACAAGGATGAATTACTTCAAGGTTTTGTAGTATGTGGTGATCTTAATCCTGAAAATTGCATTGGTCCTGGCAGGCATTATAAACAGACATGACGGAAAGATCATCAAACCTCAAGGTATTTAAAATTCTATCTAACATTCCATGCTTATTTTAGAGATCCTGTATACAAATTTAAAATGAGAGGAATCCGACTAGTGGCCATGTGCTCGGCCCTATATCAAAATATTGACCTTTAGAAGTAGAAAAGACAATTTCACTTAACTCTTACTTTCAGAGAATATATACAGAAAATTAAAACCCAAAGACAGCCAAAAGCCAGACTGCTTCTTACAAATGTGCACCTGTCCTGCTCTGTTCTACAACATCCTGTATAGATAAGTATGGTTGAAAATGCTGATCAACCACAGACTTTCCTTTTCCAGGGGGATAATGTTCTGACCTCTAAAATCAATATGCAAGGCCACATCAGCAAGAGATGACATTACCTGCAAGGCAACAGGACTTAAGGCAACATTTGGTTTACACCACCCAAAAGAATACCACTGCTTTAAAATAAGTGTTCCACAACACTTCGGCGGAAGGGGGAAACCATTCGTGGGGAATCTTCATGGGAAATGTAACTGAATGTGACATATGGGGGAGGGGTGGGTGGCAAACCAAACATGTGTTTCCCCCTCAGCAGTTTGCATGCAATCAATCCTCTTCCCCTAACACACTCAGAGGGTTTCCTGGCTTTGGTCCTGCAGTGTAGTTCATTTCTAAGGTGTTAAACATGTCCATCTGTTTTCCCCCGGTAGAAGCTACAGTGCAACGTGAGTCCCACCAAGCACCTTGATCATCCGCAGTGGCAGTCGGTCCTCGCCGAAGAGCCTACGAGTGGACCCAGATAATCTGAGGCTCCGTGGCAGAGATGGATGCCTCTATGTGCCTCCATCCATCTGGTGGTACCCTCCTGCCTATTCGCCCACAGTAGCTGCTGTCGACTAGCAAAATGCACTGGGGTGAGAGTGGTCATCTTGACAGGATGTCCCAGGTGTGGGAGGGAACCGAGCACCTTGATCATCCGCAGTGGCAATTGGTCCCCGCCGAAGAGCCTACGAGCAGACCCAGATAATCTGTGGCTTCATGGCAGAGATGGATGCCTCTATGTGCCTCCATCCATCTGGTGGTACCCCCTTGCCTACTCGCCCACAGTTGCTGCTGTCAACTAGCAAAATGCACTGGGGTGAGAGTGGTCATCTTGACAGCATTTCCCAGGCATGGGAGATGGCTCCTGCATGCTCTGGATTGCAAATTACCGGAGCTTCACGTGCAATTAAAAGTCCAATTTAGCACACTGATAGAGTAAATAAAGCCCCAGGGATGCAGGCAGGTACTGTATTTTATACTCAGATCAGGTAACCCCCTCCTACCTCAAGCCACTCTAAAACAACAGGCTTGATGAGACTTGTTGGGGAATTGAAGACTCTACAGCAGTGGTTCTGGTGAGTTCTGATAGGGTCAAGGGCACTTCCAATTTAATTTGTTGTTGACGTCACAGGTTGTGCATCCAATCAATCAATCAATCAATCAATCAGTAAGGTACTGTATTTAGCTGCAAATGCATTTCTCACTTTAGAAGCTTGCATAATTCAGCAGCTGCCAACATGGTCAGGTTGACTGACATGCTCTAATCCTTGAAAACGATGACCAAAAATATGCAAGTTAAAAGAAATACAATCCAGATAACGTTCAAGGTTTGGCATTAATTAAGTGCCACAGGTTTGGCTTTTGGCACAAGTTTAGCAATGTGTTTGGTTGCCACTTCATGTCCAATGTTAAATCTGGGTCCTGAGGCAAAGCCAGTTGACAACACTGCTCTACAGAAAGGAAAGTGTAACCTCAATCTCATTAACTCATCCTTCATGTCCAGGAACATACTGGATTATGATGTCAGACCTCCACTGTGGATTCAACAGAACACCAAATGTGTCCACTTACTAATACCTACATTGAGTCCAGCCTGGGGCGATCCACATGTCAGTGGAACCAGGCCAAAACCAGGAGGCTAGACAGAGAAATAGGGAAGAGAAGTGAGAGAGAGAGATTTCGGGAGATGAGGAGGAGCCATAAGTGAGTGGGTCCAGATGGACATCAGCTGCGCTCTTGCAGGCTGAACTAATCCCTTCGGTTAGCAGCGTTCACAGGGCAAAGCCTCTCTGATGGCAGATGTCCTCTGGCGCTTGCCTTTCTTCCCTCTACCAAAGCATCCACCAGTCACGACCAAAGCAGCCCATCACTTAGGCTAACGCCCACTCACATAGAGTACATAGACTATATAATCTATAGGGTAGTGCTATGAAATGTATAGGGCAGGATGAAAGCTGGGTCAGGAGCAACAGTTTCCCACCAGAATTCCTCCGTCATCAACAACACTTACACAATTACTTCAGTAGTTGTACTTTATCAGTTAATACTTAAGTATTTTCTTGGGAACTTGAGTACTGTTAAAACTAACAACATACTTTTACTCAATTATATTACATAACAAAAATAACCTGTAATGTGGTGCACATCTTCACAATGTTTTAATTGTTGCTATATACATAATGGTGAGACAGACATCTTTGCATTGCATCTAGCTGTTTTTGGATCATCTCACACCATTATTGACACATGACTAAAAATACTCCCTCTGATCATCTCTATACAGAGTACTGAGTGCTTTTGCTGCCCCAGACTGAAAATAACCATGTGCAGTGTTGATGCAAATTACTAAACCAGACCAAAAGCTGATACCAAAAATTGGCACTGCTTCCAGCTCCAGTTTAAACCAAAGAGGTTATATCTGGTTTAATTAAAGGTCCCGCTTCTGATTTAGGAGAAGGCCAATCGCAATTTAGATTTTTGGGGTGGTACATGAGGGGGCCAATCAATTTAAGACCATCCATCTGGACACACCCCTGAACAACAAGGAAATATGTCAAAAGTTGCTAGATGTAGCACTGAAATTATGCCTACTTTGTCTTAACAAGATAAAATAATTTGTTTATACTGACCACCTGACTTAACAAGAGTTCCTAATAGCCAGCACTGCTAGCAGTCGAGAGGCAAAATAATGGACAAGGGACGATCCTTTGGAGCTGTTAAATGCTTGTTAAGATTAATAAACACCCTCAAATGAAGCATCTCCCCAGACACACTGCTTACTGAGTAAGGTCAGACATCATACATGCTTTTTTACAGACCCTGTGGTGGGCTTGCGCCTAAGCAAGCATATGACTGTGGGAAGGACAGAGGGAGAGAGAGAGAGAGGTAGAGGATGAAGAAAGCAAAAGACTAATGAAACTGAAATATCAAGGGTATTTGTTTCAAGGGAGAGAAATTAATAAGCATGAAAAATAATAATACTCAACACTGGGCCACATAGAATGATTAAAGCAAAACAGCAAAACCAATTATTACAGGGTGAGCAATGCGGTGAACATTTGACAAAGCAGAAAACAACCAAGCAAACAGCACACACACACTTCCATCACCATTAACACTCGTTCGCTGCCTCTGCTCTGCACCAGCGCAACACCAAGCTATGCACTAACATACTGACTAACAAGTGCTGATGCACCGGGCATCGACTCAAATCACAACTCAATAGATCTACTGTAACCCAATGTCTCATTCTAGTACAGAGCAATCAAAACGCTTCATTCTTTAGGCTTTCAAGAAAAGTGAAATTTCACTTTTATTTATAGCTGGTGGATATCATATACAGTAATAGCCTTGATAGCAAAGTCCATCCAAAAACAAGTCAGTTCACTCAACAGCCATCTTAGCAATGATTCTAGACCAGTGTTTCCCAACATTTTTTCTGCCACGGTACACTTTTCAAAAAATTCTACGGCACACCACTATCCCACATAGGCTAACCATCGTCAGTATTTTCCTTTTCAAGAACTTGTCCATGTTTTCTGTCCGTCATAGTAGCCTGTTTACTTGTAATGTTTGAAATTCGGCAATTAAAAAAAAAAAAGACACATAGGTGCTACGCTGTGTGAGGTCACAGGTGGCAAGAGCGCTAAATGGGTAATGAAAAAAACAACAAATTTGCTTCTTTTCTAATTTGTAGATATGTTCTTGCAATGCCACAACAAATTACAGGGATGCAAACTCATGAGGGGTGAAAAAGGTAAGACAATCACTGGTCCACGAAAAAATTTTCTAGGTATATTTTCTGGGCACAGGAACAGTTTTTTCCCTCAGGGTATCCTTCTCATGAACAGTTAAATTGCCCCATTGAGCAATAACTATGTGCAATACACAGTTTAGTCTTTTTTATATTTATCCAACACATCCAACCTCTTCTGTCATTTCATTGCTCTGGAGCAAAAAAAAAACAAAAAAACATTTGCACTGTACATAACAGATTTGTATTTGCACTGTACATAACAGATTGTATTAGATTTGCACTACCCATGTGTATGTATGTATGTGTGTGTCTGTACGTATGTGTATAATTCGTTTTATTTTTTATTTTTTATTATTATCTATGTCTTGCTGCTGTTTTTGCATTGTTGTACACTGGAAGCTCCTGTCACAAAGACAAATTCCTTGTATGTGTAAGCATACTTGGCAATAAAGCTGATTCTGATTCTGATTACTTTTAAAGAATAAGCTAAAAGCACCAATTCCAGCTATTTTAGCGATTCAAGTTTATTCAAGTTTACAGTTGTGCAGAATTAGCTGCAAAATAAAGAGTAATTTGGTGAGGCTTGCTTCTGTTTCACAAATTTGTTCAATTTTATTAACAGATTAGTTCAGTGACCCCTTCTGGAAATGTCACTAGGTGGCGGCAAATGAGCGTCTTATGTGCTATGAGTGAGTCAGTGAATCATTTTAAGTCGTTCATGACTGAAATCTACCAAGAGACTTTATAGTGTTTAAGCATTAATAGAACAAAGCAGATCTATAGTCTTCCTTCAGTCTGAGCATTATTTTTTCATCCAAAAAGACAACAATAGTCTAATAATAGTGAGTTTCAATAACGTCCTTACTTTCTCCTTTATTAAAACTTGCATGGCTACAAATCTACTGACTTCAGTATAAGAATTATAAACACAAAGCAGATCTACAGTATCATTTTCCTACAGTAGCCTATTTAAACTGCTGAGCATGGCTTTTATCTGAAAAGACCACAATAATAGACAAATAATAATAATTTTGAGTTTCAATAATGAATTGAGTTACAATTCATTGTAAAGCGCATTTCACATGAGTTGAGTCGAGGCGTCAACGCTCCATTCAACGCCAGCGTCAAGCGCCGCATTGCCCTCCACATGACAAGAGTTGCAGAAAGTGTCACAGAGGGGCGACTTTACGAGTTTGCCACGTAAAAAAGTGGGAAGTGTGCACAATAAACATTGAAAACGTATTTGGAAGAGAGAAAAAAAGCTTGCAGTTGCTTTGATAGCAGAAAGTAATAAAAGGACTCATTTATGTTTAGGTCTAAGCGTTTTCTTGGTGAATTTAAATTAGTTCAATAACTGGGGTCTCTGATATTTGTAAATGATAAGGTAATATTTAATTAAAAGAAATTATGAGACATTCAATGTCTCTTCACAAATTTGGACAGTTTTTAAATATTTCTTGTTGCTTAGTACTCTCAAAGACATTATTGGTGAAGCAAAAACGTGTGTGAAAAACACTTTGGTGTAAAGTGGCGTCACTTCATAGATTTCAATGTATTCTGCAGCGCTGACGCGAGTCATGTGAAAGACCCTTAACGTGTATAAATATCAGTCACTTTTGAACATTAATCATTGCTCTTCACAATCACAAAAGTGACCGATTATGGTTTCAAATTGGCGAATTTCTCCTAAAGGGGAGGAGTTTGGATCCCTGAATAATTTTTTTTTTCATGCATTTATTTATTTTGTGGAATTTGATAATTTTCCACAGCACACCTGACAATCTTTCACGGCACACTATTGTGCCGCGGCACAGTGGTTGGGAAACACTGTTCTAGACAGCTACTTTCTCCTATCTATTTGAATGGGGAAAGACTGAAATTTTAAAAACTGTTTGACGCGATTATGTTTCAATACTTATGTCAAATCAACAATAAAACCTGTCTATTTCCTGACTGTGGAATAACAAATTTTGTTCTTTTTTTTTGCAAGTGCTCCATCTTCTCCTATACTGTCCATATGCTTGCTGTTCTGTAATAATCAGCTAGTATTTTTGGTCCATATACATATATAACAGCCAGATTTATCTGAAAATCATTATGTTTTTTAGCACACCAAATTATAGTATTTGTCCCTGAAACCAGTTATTTCTTTGTAATACAGATCTGAATCATCCAACACTATTTTAGGTTCAAAACTTCGATGTATTGGCTAGTTTTGAAGGATATTTGAGGAGGCTGGACTTGTTTTTAGCCCTGCTAAAGGATAGTGACACAGCAGTATCACAAAAAATAAATAATAAGAAATTGTTGGTGGCGCTCAGTAAAACAGGCCCTTATGCCAGCTGATTAGCTGTCAGAGAGTGGTTTTATTCAGGGAGGCATGACAAGCGCGACTCGCTCTATAAATCTACAACTGTCTGATAATGACACTCAGACTGTGTGCTGGGCTACAATCCATTAGGCCCTCTCACCATTTCAGCACCTTTCTCTGAGGCCGCTCCGGAGCTTAGCTGAACCACAGACAACCATGAGAAAAACACAGCAACAATAAATTAAGGGTTGTGGCATGCGGGCACATGCTTAAGCCCCTAATGGATCTTTGTGCCATAGCTACAGGGGGAAAAACAGCCAATCATTAGTAGAGGATTTTTTTCTAAAAAGCTCAGGGCTATTGAGTGAAGACAGCCGCTAGGCAGATCATTAGGGGAGAAAGATCCTGTTGGGGCTCATTTACGAGAGCGAATCTAAAGACACGGAGAACGTGCCAGCGATGTTTCTGATGCAAATTTCAGAATTTGTGCATTCATTCTTGAATATTTTTGTAAAGCATAAGCTAGCATCAAAGGCAAACAGATGTTTCATGACACCAGCATATGCTATTTGACAAAATGGCAACTGTAAAGCTTTTTGATGGACCGGTGGCATCTGCTTATGTTTCTTTAACAAGCCCATTTGAACAAACAGCCTAAGAAACTCTCCCAGAATGTGAATTATATAGTGACCTGTGGCACTTATTTAATTGACAAGACAGCACTTTCCCAGACTTTAATTTGCTTTAACAAGTTGACCATTGTAATATGTTTAGTTGAGAGTCCTGTGCGGATTGAGAAAGTTATAAAATTGACAATTTGGGAACATAAAAGGAGATCAGAGATTAGAAATGTTTTCACCATATCCCAGAGTCCAGTCACTGTACATCACTCTTGAGACAGAATTTGCTGCTTCAGCAATGTGCTAGCCTCTCATCTGACAGTTTTCTTGTGAAGTTGTATTTTTAAATAGGCTGCTATACCACAATGAAATAAGACAGTTCATATGAGTTCATCTATGGGTTCCATTATAATGATAATTTTGTCAATCACTGAAGAGTAATGGGCATTTGCCTACAAGGACAATACTGACTGAAGCATTTGTTCCCTGAACAAAAAGATACATTTGCATCAAGACTTCAAAGACGAAAAATGAAGCGATCTAAGAAAAGATAATTTGTCTCTGCACTCAACAAAAAATGCCTAAGTCCATGCTGAATAAAAATGGTATAAAAACTCAATTTGTTCATAACTAAAATAACACTTACCTGTCCTCTAAATACAAGCTACGTATCTAGACAGCTTAAATCTGGCAAACATATCTCTCTCTTTTAGGAACACACTAAAGCCAGAGTTTCCCAACCTTTTTTATGCCATGGCACACTTTTTACGACAAACAATTCTACGGCACACCACTATCCCACATAGGCTAACCATCGTCAATATTTGTCCTTTTCAAGAACTTATCCATGTTTTCTGTCTGTCTTTGTAGCGTGTTTACTTGTAATGTTTGAAATTCGGCAATTCAAAAAAACAAAAAAACAAGTCACATATGTAGGCTACGCTGTGTGAGGTCACAGGTGGCAAGAGCACTAAATGGGTAATGAAAAAACAACAAATGTGCTTCTTTTCTAATTTGTAGATTTGTTCTTGCAATGCCACAACAAATTACAGGGATGCAAACTCATGAGAGGCGAAAAAGGTAAGACAATCACTGGTCCACGAAAAAAATTTTCAGGGGATTTTAAAGAATAAGCTAAAAGCACCAATTCCAGCTATTTTAGTGACTCAAGTTTATTCAAGTTTACAGTTGTGCAGAATTAGCTGCAAAATAAAGAGTAATTTGGTGAGGCTTGCTTCTGTTTCACAAATTTGTTCAATTTTATTAACTGATTAGTTCAGTGACCCCTTCTGGAAATGTCACTAGGTGGCGACAAATGAGCGTCTTATGTACAGTATCATTTTCCTACAGTAGCCTATTTAAACTGCTGAGCATGGCTTTTATCAGAAAAGACCATAATAATAGACAAATAATAATAATTTTGAGTTTCAATAATGTGCTTTCGTCATAGTAAAGCACATTTCACATGAGTTGAGTCGAGGCATCAACGCTCCATTCAATGCCAGCGTCAAGCGCCGCATTGCCCTCCACATGACAAGAGTTGCAGAAAGTGTCACAGAGGGGCGACTTTACGAGTCTGCCACGTAAAAACGTGGGAAGTGTGCACAATAAACATTGAAAACGTATTTGGAAGAGAGAAAAACGCTTGCAGTTGCTTTGATAGCAGAAAGTAATAAAAGGACTCATTTATGTCTCGGTCTAAGCGTTTTCTTGGTGAATTTAAATTAGTTCAATAACTGGGGTCTCTGATATTCGTAAATTATAAGGTAATATTTAATTAAAAGAAATTATGAGACATTCAATGTCTCTTCACAAATTTGGACAGTTTTTAAATATTTCTTGTTGCTTAGTACTCTCAGAGACATTATTGGTGAAGCAAAAACATGTGTGAAAAACACTTTGGTGTAAAGTGGCGTCACTGCATAGACTTCAGTGTATTCTGCAGCGCTGTCGCGAGTCATGTGAAAGACCCTTAACGCGTATAAACATCAGTCACTTTTGCACATTAATCATTGCTCTTCACAATCACAAAAGTGACCGATTATGGTTTCAAAACGGTGAATTTCTCCGAAAGGGGAGGAGTTTGGATCCCTGAAATTATATATTTTTTTTCATGAATTTATTTATTTTGTGGAATTTGATAATTTTCCACAGCACACCTGACAATCTTTCACGGCACACTAGTGTGCTACGGCACAGTGGTTGGGAAAAACTGCACTAAGCATTTTAATGAATCCAAGACCACTAGCTTGAGGCAGTTGCGTGTCTCATTAAGTACAAATTTCAGTTATATCTCTATCCCTGCATTTGTTGCATTGAGAATTATGAAAGATATAGGAAGAGAAAGGGGAAGGAGAAAGTCAGAGAGACAGAGACGGAGATGTAAGGTAGAGATTGTTGTTCTGAGGGAATATTTGGCTGTGATTGAAACTGGAAGGTTTGATAGCTCCAGTATTTACTATCACCTTAAATCATGTACAACTACAGCAAACTTTTCAATAACAAGTTTTCATGCTTGCGTGCTGCTGTGGAGGATATTGCCACTTCCCGTTTTATGCTTATGAGCTAGAGGCTATTCACAGGCAACTAAATCATTTTTCACTGGAGTAAATCACATATCAGTGCAGAGAAACAAAGCTTGAACAAGCCATTTCGAGGATATTGTAGGGGAACACTGACCAGGAGCCCTGTTGCCAAGGAAAGCCAGATAAAAAGAAGCAAAAAACTGAATGCCTTACCGAGCACACCGAGCCGATAGTTTATGGTTATGACGATGACATTGCCATAACTGGCCAAGATGCTTCCGTCGAATATATTTCCTGTGCCTTCCATGTACGATCCTCCATGAATGAATACCATCACTGGTTTGGGGCTCCCACTTTCACGAATGTCTGGAAAAAGGAGGATAGAAAGGAATAAATGACAAATTATGGCAGACAGTTGAAAATGCACTCAGAGCTGAGGGCTCCCATTTTGCTCAGACTGGCTACATTGGCTTTATTTTTGAGACGAGATCAGTTTTAGAAATGAGCTTATTAATTTCCTAAGCAATATGATTGTCATGTTCCTGGTGATCGAAAAAACGATCTCTGTAACAGTCTTACTTTTTATGATTTTCTCTCTCTCTGTTTTGAAGGGGCTGTCAGCCGTAAAAACTGGAAATTAAAATGGGCATTTTAATTTCGGAATTAATGATTTGAATTGACTGAAGTGTTGACACATGCCTAAGAAACATGGTGGCCAATATTCAAAAAAACTTATAGGGAGGAGACCTCACCTGCACTTTTAGAATTGGCTCTGCATGCAGGTTAACCTCATCATCTCAGATCCCATTTTTCTTTTAGCAATGGAAATTTTTACATTTCCATACATTGCTTAGGCAAAGTAATCCACTTCGGGCAAATGGTCTCTGTCCAAGAGGGAAGTATTTTCAAAACATAAATGCAATGCAGATGATAACTTCATCTTGCTTGAGGGAGAGAGCCATTTTATCATGGTCGCAAAGCCTCCACAAAAATCTAGCTTATTTTACTAGGCATGCAGGAACCTGCTTCCAGGAGGTCTCGTAACAAGTAAGAAACAAATGTAAAAAAACAAAACAAACAACAAAATAATAATAATAATAATAATAATAATAATAATAATAATAATTTTCCAAAACAATTTTCTTAAGGCAGCTAAGCAAGAGCTCTTCTTGCCAAATACTCGAAGTGAAATTTGCACACAGTGGTTCTTCTTTATCAAGGTCTCGTCTCGTATCTTCATATCTCGTCTATGCAGAGAAAGAATAACAACATCTTAAACCAGCCTAAGCTGGTTTGCAGGTCTTAGCTGATCTCCCATCATGGCCAGACTGGTCTGTTGTTTGGTTTTAGATGGGTTTTGAGCACTTTTCAGCAGGTCAAGCTGGGAGACAAGCTTAAGCCAGCTAACCAACTCTCTTCTCTTCTCTCTTCTCTTCTCTTCTCTTCTCTTCTCTTCTCATGTTGTGGCTTTTTGAATGTATGTGTGCTTAAAGTTTTGATCACTAAAGAATTAAACATGTTATATACTGTATACTGTATATTCCAGTGTTCTTTTTTAATTAACAATTTATTAAGTTCTTTTAACATATTTCTTTTGATTATTTTTTTTAAATGACTTATGAGCCACAGAAAATGTAAACTTGCATCAGTGTCCAGTTGGCAGAAATGACAGTAATACTCATCATCATCAGGCCAGAGTTTATCTGTACATGTGCACACCAGTATGTTTGTATTCTCTACATTCTCTATAAATGTCATATGTCAAATGTCAACATTACCGTATGTCAAGTGTACCATGGTCTTTCTCCAAATGCTGCTACTCAACAATAACATGAACTGATCTCTGCTTCACACTACTGAAATGCAGCTGACTCTTACAAATAGAGCTGCTGTATGATTGAGAACACTATGGCAAGGCCAATAGAAACCCATATGGACAATACGCTCTTTTACGATTGGCTGTACGTTAACGTCTTTGGCTGTTGCGCCATGTGCGCCACATTTTTAAGATTCCATATGTTTAAAAAAAAAAAAAAAAAAAAAACACGTCTCTAGACTGTTCCGCTCCATCTAGCTGTTATTGAATAAATAAAATGTGTCCAATGTGAGCGGCCCTAAATTTCTACTCCTCTAGTGGCCCCAATTGGAATTAAAAAAATAAAATAAAATTCCAAAACATACAGAAGCCAATAGAGGTCTTGTTTTCTCATGATCATTACCTATTTGTGGGTTTCCATATGTTTGGAAACCATCATTATTTTTGCAATTCTGTTTAGTGCCACTAGTAGCACAGACTTTACACACTTTATCTTAAAATAGTTTACTAAAGCAGAATGTTGGTATAGGTACTTTCTATTTCTAAGACCACACACTCTGGTAAATTTTCTCTTGGGCCTACTGCTACTGATTACTTTAAAAAGTCAATAAATGTTTGTACCCTTCATACTAAAGCGCCAGATTAATGGATATGTCGAAAGCAGCTATTGATTTTGGTGATAGTTTGCTTTAGTAAATCTCCAGCAAATAGTCATATTGGGAGAATCCCTTGGTATTTTGAGTTGTTTCAAATGATTGCTGATCCTAGGATACCTAGGATAGTGCAATAGCCCAATATCCAGATTTATACCAAAAGCAAAAGTGTCACAAAATTAGAATGGCTATTAATATCCGGGAGTGGGCCACTGATGTGATAAAGCTAATAACTGAATCATCGAAATTAAATCAGAGGGGCTGGTTTGGCGAGAACTGTCGCTGATGCCACTGCAGCTGGTATAAGCAGTGTGCAGTAATAAGGCAGCATTATGTCTATGTAATTAAAGTACACTCTCTGTCTGCTCTCAACCCTATCAACTGCAGCTGTCTCAACTGCAAACGGCTGCCCTTTTCCACTTAGCAAAAAGCAAGGTAAAGAAAGGCCTTGGGAATTTAAATAAACATGTTTACTTAAATGTCTGGCTCATTTAGGTGCATTTGAACACAAAATGTATCATACATTAAATTGAAAACCGTTGCTGAATGCACTTTCAATTTAAACAACAAAAAAACTTTGAGTGTTTCACAATCGAGGTACCGCTATGTTATTTCGAGTGTAAGGATTTAGTTTCTTTTAACAGTATTGTCTAATTCTGAGAACTTACATCATCACCTGGTTCTCAGAAGGCTAGAATTCCATTTGACTGAAGCAGACTTAGTATCTATGCAACGACCTTGGAGTGGTTTGACAAACTTTTGTTTCTCTGTCAAAAGCCCATTCAAAAGATGTTTTTACCTCTCATTTGCTGAAAGTCTGTTCGGTTTTTCAATGATCGATTCTTTAACATTGGGTCCCCCAAAATTACATATTTGGTTACATCCATACACAAAGGTGTTACAATCAAAAGAACAGTTGATCATTTGAGATTTCATTGTAGATCCACAGCATGAAGGTGGTTTTCCAGAGTTGCCTGAGAGATGATCCAAGAAATCATAACATGTTGCTGTTGTTGGGATGGTCTTGACTTTTTGAAGCTTGCCATTGTAGCTTGTTGGATGCCATTCACCTGTAAGATGGTGCACCAAATGGTTGTTTTGAGAGTCCTGAAGGTAATTCAAAGCCTATAAAGATACTGCAATCATACTTAGATGATGTTGGCAGTGAGTTATTTTTTTTTTTTTTTTTTTCCTGACAAGCTTACTCCGTTTGTTTTCAAGAGAGTTAATGTGAGTTGCTGTGTGGGATTCTCACTGCATATTTGTGTTGCTGTAATCTTTTGATGTTCAGATCAAAGTGAGCAGCCTCTTTCCTAGTTTTAGCCTTCTCTAATTGGTTCTTTTTTATTTGATTTTACAGGAGACAGTGTTCATTGGGCTTCTGTTCTGACATGAACAAGGAAAGGGAATGCTTTTATTACAAGAAGTCACTCAGGGATTATTATCATTACTTTTTGTACCTCTTCTACAGTTTACAGTCCTGGCACCTAATCGATGTGTTAATTGGTTGTGTATCTCTATAGATTTTTGCACATCCGCTAAACATCAAGCAATTAAATGTCGTCTCAACGGCTGGACAGTAATGACTATTGATGCAGTCTGATGGAAATGCAGACATGGCATTATGAATTCCAGGAACATACATATGTTGCATAGGAAATTTTTAGGGGGATTCCAGCAGAATTTCGCAAGATAATCAATATGGATTTCTTAAGCCAGTGGGATTATCTCAGAATCATTTTCAAAAAAAGCAGAAGGGTTGAAAAATCATGCAAAAAAAGTGTTAAGAATTGATATTAGGAATATTAGTTTGTTTTTGTTCGGGTGAGATGCAACATATAAAATTAAATGTAAATTATAATAAATATTCAAGCAAATCCTATGAAGGGTTATTGACAATTATGTGTCTGGAATGACAGGAGACAGGTAACATCAAGCAAAAATGACAAAACACATCCAGCAAAAAATGAGCAAGAAAAAAAAATCTCCACTCTCAAAAAAGGACAAGAAATGTAAAAGAAACAAAAAAGAAAAAAAAAAAAAAGAAGAAAAAGAAGAAGAAAAAAATCGGAGGGTTCCTTGTCATGCATATCAGTTTGGCATATAAAAAAAAAAAAAAAAAAAAAAAAAAAATACCTTCATCCTCAGCACCGTCATTATCAGCTAAATCATCATTCTGTTTCTTTGAAAGAGGACCTAGGATCAAGAATGGAAAAGATGGGGCACAGAGAAAATACAAGAGCAAACAAGTCTCAAAAAGTGCTTTAAAGACACAAAACTCGCATTGAAATCCTTGGTTTTAAAAGTGATACCGTATTTAATGGAAAAAAGAATTAGAACGGAAGATATAACCTAAAAATGAAATGAATCAGACAGGTTTTAAAGATCTCCAAAGGAGCAAGATAATAAAGAAAAAGTGGGCCCTATTGTTATATTTAACAACCTAAAATAATGTATTGAAATAATAATAATAATAAATATTGTCTACTTAACAAGAAGGCCACTGTTTTGAACAGGGTAAATAGCTCATTCTTTTTAATGACAGGCAAAAAAAAACACAACATTTTTTTTGTCTTGCGGGGCAATAATTCAAAGCATGTATCTTTCAACCACATTCAGTATGTGTTTACATCAGAGCAGCCAGTGCACTGCATTGTTATTTTACACCATGCTGATGTGAGCTGTGGTCATTTTGAATCATGTCTTGATCGACTGTTGAAGTACTTACCTGATCTAATTTGACTTAAAAAAAAAACATGATGAAGAAAAAAATCAAGAAAATGTACATAATTAAACTTATCTGTTCTTATTTAAAGGACTAGTTCATAATTCATAATTAAATTAATACATTCTGTTATAATGTACTCAGCCCACTGTCGTTCCAAACCCGTACGACTTGTTAAACAACACAAGTTCTCGAGTGAACTCACATTCCACTGTGAACAAGTTTCTCTCATAGCGCTCATGAACAACCAAATTACATTAAGACTTTCACTGAAAAATGACTTAAATTTCAGAATTTCGCATGGAATACTTTTATGATACTTTTGGGTCTCTTTTTAAGCTAATGTGAGTTACTATCAACAGCTATTGTATTGAAAGGTCCAAGATATTTATTTAAATCTCTCAATTTGTGTTCTGCATAAGAAAGGTTTGTAACGACATGAGGGTGAGTAAATTATGACAGTTTTTATTTTTGGGTGATCATATTATTATTAATGTCATTATTATTATTATTATTATTATTAATAATAATAATAATAATAATAATAATAATAATATTAAATGCCCAGTGGCATTAATTATTTATTCTTAATTCAGAAAAACACAGCAACAATTAAATGTATCTGAATAACCTCAGAGAAGGAAGAAAAAAATTGAATTAGAAAAACTTTGGGAAAGGGTTAAATATCAACACGCTCACCATTTGCTTGTAACTCTGCACAATAGTGCAGAGCTGTTGCATGAGAAACATTTGCAAAATAACAACGCACACAGTCTGAGGCTGACTAAGATTAATACTGTTTTCCAAATATTTGTTTTGTATAACACATACTCACAAATGTACACCACACACAGATGAACTCTTGCACACAAAAAGCACATTTTAAATAAGCCAGCACCAGGCTTATGGCCTTTAGAGCACATGCAGGCTTGTTCAAAAGGGGTGGGGGTTTTGGGGGATGAAGCAGCTCTCTCAGCCAAAAGTCAATCTGTCCATTTAATCAGACAGCTGGGGCCAAAACTCATGACCCACACATTCTAATGGACCACACTGGGGAAGAGAGTGGGCCGTGTGCTGCATTGCGTCCATTTTATTTTGGTGAAGCACTTTGTTTTCAAGTTCTTAACTCCAGATACGGGTGGAAAATGACAGCTGCTATTTTGAGTAGGAAGCAAATATCATTGTTAACATTTAGGTGCTCTTCCACGCCGACCTTGCCTGAAAAATTAAGAAATATGAATATGCAAACAATAGCATATATTTAAACACAGCATAAATGCTTTCAATCCGATGAATCATGGTTGCATTTCCCAAAAAACATTGCAAGCTTAAGTTGATTGTAGAGGTCATTGGCAGCCCAGGTCAGTTGATGCCCTTTGTTATACTAATAAACAAATTATTAGAGAATGTGGGAGGCAAAAGTTGAAACATTTGATTAGTTTCAAAAGTAAAGGGGTATTCACGTAAAGCTAAAACTAAAGCAAAATGTTAAGCATTTTTATATTGCTTTGCATTCAAACTTTTGGCCTAACTCAGTGTAAATTGAAGCAAATATCCACATAAAGAGGTATCCAACAGTAAGCCTTTAAACTAAATCTTTGCAGAACTTAAATACATTTTGTTTCATGTTTTTGACTGAGCAATGACATTTCAAGTCAACAAAAATGGTAATTTCACAGAATGAGGCCCAGCTGCATTAAAAAAAAAAAAAAAAAGATGTTGAATTTAAATGTTAATTAAAATTTGAAAAAGGCAGCACTGGTGAAGTTATTTTATTTGAATAATTTTTTTTTTTTTTTTTTTTTTAAGACAATGCATTTTAAGTGATTATAATCACATCAACAACCATGCAAAGTAAGAGAATGCTATTTCAAGTGTTTAAACAAATACCAAAGTATAGACAAAGAATAGACCATATCCTTGGTAAGAAAATAACATAGGTAGTGCAGCAACAACTAAGCTCACAGAATAATATCAACTATAATATGAATGACCTCAATATCCCTGTCTTGCAGCCTCATAGTTTCACAGCTTATTACAGAGAATGATTTTTATCAGTAGATAATTGCTTTGAGAGAGAGCTTCATTATATAAGGTGGAGAATTCCAGTGGAGCCCAAGATCTGGCTGACATGAGCGCCGGGTGTGAACTGAGCTGGCAGACAGGGCTAACCAAGGCCTGGTTTAAAGTTAAAGGAGACCTATTATGCCCCTTTTTACAAGATGTAATATAAGTCTCAGTTGTCCCCAGAATGTGTCTGTGAAGTTTCAGCTCAAAATACCCCACTGATCATTTATTATACCATGTTGTAAATGCCTCTTTTTGGGTGGAATCAATAACATGCTGTTTTCGTGTGTGTCTCTTTAAATGCAAATGAGCTACTGCTCCCCGTCCCCTTTCCAGAAGAGGGCTGTGCCTTTACAGCTCGTGCTTCGGATACTATAGCAACAACAAATCAGAACCAATATGACTGACACTGTAAATACCGGAGTTCAGCCATATATGTATGAGCAACCGTAAACAATGCAAAACATAGGCATTTTGAGTTTGTGATAGTGCTTCTTATGTAGAAAATCACTTCCTGCCCTCCATCTGCATTTCACACCACAGCAATGCAGTGACGTGATGTTATGTGCAAACAAGCTATAATGACATAGCTCTGGTCTCCGTGAATACAATCAGAGATAATGGTAACTTTAGCTGCATTAGCCGTGGAATCAGCTAACAAGCACATTCGAAAAGGCGATTTGCAAACATTCACAAAATATAAAGTGCGATACTTTCATCTTCAGGATATAAAGCTGGAACACGAACAGTTGGTACTGATCCATGCTTGACAGTCAAATTTTTTGAAAATCCTGCTTTATATTGACCCTCATTCACAAAGCAGTCCAGTGTAAAATGATTTGCACAAACATACACGAATTTTGGTATGTTTTGGGGCACATTTTCTTCAAAAACAAAACTTGTCCACTGCGTCTTCAGTGGCTCTGTTGCCGGGAGTACATGAAGACTCTTATGTTCACTTTTACATCCAACAACAGAACACTTATGACGCTTATGAAGCGGAGACATTATTCTTCTCACTGTAGCTGCTCCAGCACAGAAAAAAATGGCGGACTGTGTGTCGATCACTCAGGGGAGGATCTATGATAATAGGGTGGAGTCCGTCACCAGTCGTGGGCATGGCCTGCTCTAAAGTGACGTCACTTTAGAGCGGATACGAAAACCAGTCATTTTGAGACACTGTTTTTGATTAATAGAAATATTAGAAAGAGGAATGGGTGGACTTTGTAGGGTGGTTGTGTACACACACTGCCGACTCATATTTATGTTCTAACACCATGTAAAATTGAATTTTGCATAATAGGTCCCCTTTAATCTTACCATCAGTACAAAACATTTTTGCAAAGACTGACTTCCTCTTTATCTCGAAAAGCTCCTTTGAAAACTGCTTCTATAAGGTAGGTAAAAGTTGTCAGAACAAGACTCTGTGGTAGAATATTAAAACACAATCATCTTACCATGTAAAAGCCCTTCTCATTCTAAAATAACAGTATTTATACAGTGTATTGCAAAATCAGTCCATTATAAGCAAACATTATTTTGAAACATCAAGTATATACTGCCTCCTGGAAGCCTGCAAATATTTTGAAGTACAGTGTGCATTTATTCCCCACACCAGCCTGTCACTTCAAGCACTTAGAGGGGTTACGTCCTCCACTGAAACTCTCTGTGTGACCACTACAGATAGATTCACCTCTCTCTCTCTCTCTCTCTATCTCTCTCTCTCTCTCTCCACCAGGTTACAGTCTGCTGATCAAAGGCAGCAGGGTTCACTGCAAATCCACTGCATGAGAACAGCTACTGCAAGATCATGTGTCCAGTTGAAAGTGTCATGCACATACAAACAAGCTTCATGATCAGGTGCTCTTTCATTGTCATAACGCGCTAGATTGATTTATCATCATTCAACTCACTGGCTCTGCCTACAAAACCATTTCCATATGCCTTCTTATGCCGTCATTGATTGGTATTCACCTCAGACTGATAAATTGCTCCTTCATGCCCTGCCACTGTTTAATGCACCGCTAGGATACACCCGACTGCCAGTACTCTGGGATGCTGAATGGGAATCGATGCTTGGAGGTGAACTGAGTTCATATTGAGCCCACTGACATCTATGAGTATTTGTCAGAATGTATTTGTGAATTGAGAACTGGTTCTTATTTACAACCGGCTCCATAAGAAACATAAGAATTGTTTTCCAAACATTTTCCTTTCATTCTTTCTCAAAAGAATCGTTAACGGAAACATCATAAAATTCCTTATGACATGGCTATTCAAATCCATTCCTGGAGGGCCACCATCCTGCAGAGTTAAGCTCCAATCCTAATCAAACACACCTGAACAAGTTAATTGAGATTTTCAGAATTACTTGAAAATTACAGGCAGGTGTATTAGAGCAGGGTTGGAACTAAACTCTGCAGGTTGGTGGCCCTCCAGAATTGGATTTGAATAGGCCTACCCTATGATTCCAGTGACTAGTCAAGAATTCCCCTCACAATCTCTCTGAGCAATCACATGTTTAAACGGTCATTAAGAAGAGTCATAAGGAGTCATTGCAATCTAAAGAGATAGTTTTGATCTCAAATCCAGTGTAAATTTTACAGGAGAAAATGCCTAAAAAGCAGATTAGTATCATGAGCCTTGACTGTGCCCTGCATGACAGAACGCAATAAGTGCTGATGAGTATAATCACATACTCATCTGAGATCTTTACGAAATGTATGTGCGCTCTGCTGGGAACACATTTAGCTTCATGAGCCTGGGTAATTTACCCAGTAAAGGGCCTAGGAAAGCTATGGATTTTCTGGATAAATAACTACGAAGCAGGTAACACCTGCAAGAGAGTCACTATTATCCGAAAAGCCCTGATACACAAAGGCAATAGCATTTTTCCAAATGTTTGATGGGGACTGACTGGGTGAATCTAACCATAACATGTCCAGGTCACATATTAATTCAAAATCTAAAGAAAAGTATAAGAAAATATAGTAGGCCTATTTTTAAGATTTGTTGCATTATGACATTATTTTCATGACAATTAAGCACATTTCCCCCCATATTTTTGTATTTCTCATTCTCAATGTTAATTATCATTAAATTCTCATTAAAGCATTACTTTTTCACTGTATCTTACTGTAATACAGTAATGTATTTTCCTGTATTACAGTAAAACATACTGAATATATATATATCTTTTTTTATCAAAATGAATTTAAGGCAGTACAAAAAAATATGCATAATTGTCCTAAAAATATAGTTACAATGCAAACAATCTTAATGATAAAAAAAAAAAAAAAAAAAAAAATAGGCCTTGTTTCCTTTGAGCAAAATATAATTTCTTTTTTCATTCTTTTGATTTAGGGTGAAATGTGACGCAGACATGTTAAGCCCTGGGTGGGTCTTATAGAACCTGTCAAAAACAAATTGTTGTATCTGGAATGATCAAGTATCTTCTCTGAAACTGACTCGTCATTGTCCACAGGTAAAATAAATAAATAAATAAATCTTAAATATGAGAGTAAACAAATACATGCTTGACAAGCTGGGCTGTTGTTTCATTCTGCTCTGTGTTATTGTTCGGTCACACTTCTGGCAGTGGTTGCTATTGATCTCCAGTAACACATGCAGCTTAAATCTGTTTTATCTTCCGCTCGTCTGTTTTTCTGTAGCGTAGAAAGTCCAGACAGGGCAGCAGTCTGAGGACTCTCTCAAATGAAAACATCCTCTAGCCACACTTGGGGATGCATGCTAGGGCAGGGAGCAATGCAAGTGCTTTCCCGCATGCCTGACTAGTACAAGGATTCTCACAAATCCAAGCTAAACAAGCCCCAGGCTAGCAAACATGCATAGCTAAAAGCTTTAGCAGCCCCTCCATACTTGTGAAGAGAGAGAACACAGTGATCTGATGGTCAGAAGACATTTAAGACAGAAACAGAATGTGGATAAACAAAGAAAACAATGCAAATCATATATATGGATGTTTCTTCAACTACAGGCACTTTAATGTCACATTAATTTAAGATGTGGTGAAAATGACATTTTTTAGCTCATACAAATAACACAAATTATAGATTTCTCCTGTGTTGCACGTATGTCCAATTTTGGACATTGTAAACAGACAAATTAGATAATCTATTGAAAGCATGAAGCATTTACTTGTTTCCATTAATCATGGTATAAATATACTTACTTGTTTTGATTATTGGGGGGTATGTATCCCGAGTTGTTCCTGGCAGGATATGCAGCCTTACAGAGCACAACGCATGTCCCGGGCATAATAAACACCGGAGCAGATTTACTGAATGGAAAATGAAGACTTCACCCCCAAGTGGTGAACCAGGCATGCCACAGATATGGGCAAACTGCTGTATCTCTTCATATTGCCCAAAAATGCTCACATACTTTCATCGGAACCATTTTCAAAAGCAAAACTGTATGAGTGAGACCCAGCGTGTGTGCGAGAAGGACCTGGATGTTCAGCAAGCTGCAGCCAGGTATACTTGTAGAGACTGAACAGAAGCCAGAGAAAATAATAGTTTTGAGATTTTAAACTTCAGCAAATTAAACCTCAGCATTTAATATATTTTATATCTGCATGTACCTGTATAGTGTCTATTAATGCATTGGCAAAGTTTCTCTAGCCAATAAAGTTTGATATGAATTTAATCTGCCCATTTTATCCTATTATTAAAAAATTCCACTGGAAAACGGCAAAAGATTTTGCCCAATTTGTAATAACAACATGTCTATTGATTTTATGGCATGTATACATATACTTGTATCAAAGATTATTACCTTTAAAAATGTGTCTAATGAATAAATAACAAAATTTTAACATTTACATTTTTACATATTTAAATACTTAAATTATGACCAACCAATTTCTTGCAAGTTATTTGAGGCAAAGTATAAAGTAAATATATTTATGATCATTTTCTAATGTTTGTTGTAATGTATCATGTACCATAATTTAATCATGATTAATCAAAGAAAACTGTGCGATTAATTAATTTAACATTTTTAATCGATTCACAAGCCTATTCATAATGCATATTGAATGGTGACTAAGGTTCTATACAGTTTAGATACTTCCTTAGCAGACAGCAGCCTATGTAGACAGTATGTGTAAGGCAGCACACTAGGTTCCCTTTCTTAGGAACTCGAGCTGCGTAATCGCATTGGGACACGCCCTGAGTGTCACGTGATCTGAAGCCCTTATACAATCACGGCAATTTATTGGCTGATGGCGCTTAAGCGGCACCCCTAGGAAGCTACGTCACGGGCTCCATAATGGCGCTCGCTTTCGCGCCATCGAGTCAGATTTTGTGTTCTTCAGTGCATGATTTTGTCTAAGCTCGAGTTTGGTCCAGCAACTCACGTCGAAGCGAGTATTATTAAGCCTCCCTTTTGAGTGGCGAACATGTAAGGACGTTGTTTATGCAGCATTCATTTCAGAGCAATTGTCTTTTTTTTTTTTTTTTTTCAAAACATTATAAGGGTCCAACGGGGTCAGCTGTGCTTTTCAAGCTCACAATTTCTCACCACAAGGCGTTATCCCAACTTGTTCCAGTTCCATGGCCTCCAGATTTGGAGCTCAGTGTGCGGGAGCCATTTGGAATTTCGGCTTTGTGTCTGAGAAGTTTGGAGTGCGAACGGACATTGGGTTCTTCCTCATGTTTGTTGCCTTCCCCCTGAGTGAAAGCATGAGTCTCAAAGCGGGTGAAAGAGTTACCATGCGCATCTTGAGCCGTCACCATTAAAAAATGCTGTATGAGAGAATTTGTCATTAGAAGGTAAGGAACAAATTGGCCCCTTTGTCCCTATTGTCTTTTTCTGTGTCGTTCTGGGAGAATGCACATGAATAAGGCAATGGAGGAGTGTCCTCAGCCTTTCTCTCTCTCCCCTCCCCATTCGAAGCGAACTGCTTGCAGCGGAGGGGATCATGCATGGTCCAGAATGAGTTCACTGTTGTACATGCCTCGAATGTCCGACAACCAGAATATGGTTCCGTTTTCCCCGCAGCTTTTTTATAGCGAACATAATTTTTTCTTTTTTTTTAAACACTTCCCAAATTCAGCCTCTGTCTCCATGACCAAGGGTCTTGAGATATACATAACAGAATTTGATGTTCATCAAGCACAAGTGTACACAAAACACACAGTGAACATAAACACCACACGTTGTCCCCCCATAAGAATGCTGGGGCCGTTGTGGCGATCCTGCTTGCTCTCAATTCCCCTCCATGTTCGCACATTCTTCCCCGTTCTATGCTAGGGAAGATGGTTTATCTGGCGTCCTCTGCTGCAAATACATTCAGAGTGACCATTTTTTTATAATTGCCTGATCGAATCCGGCCTCTGTATAAATGACCAAAGGTTTCGAGACATGCATAACAGAATTCAATGTTCATCGGGCACAAGTGTACACAAAACACACAGTGAACATAGGCACCACACACTGTCCCCCCATAAAGAATGCTGGGGCCGTTGTGGCGAACCAGTTTTCTCAAATAAACATTCCCCCCAATGTTCATACACTTTTCCCCGTTCAAATACCAGCGAAAACTTTTATTCTATCAGCGGCCCTGCTGTAGATACATTTCAGGGTGCCCACCATTTATGCCTAAATACAATATGGGCAAAAACATTATCAAATTCCCTTCAACCAGCCACAGTATTGGAGGAGCGGAGGCTTCCCTCCACTGTGCCGCTGGTTCTGAGGCAGTCGCCAAAAGTAAGCCAAGCACGCCATCTAGTGGTTACTGGTCGTGCTGCATGCAAGAGCCATGCATTAATCCCTCTGTCTGTCTGTATGTCAGCATGGCAGCAGCTGTAGGGCATTTAGAACTGGTACTTCGAACGATAAAGCATGGTTATGCAATTAAATTCAGGTGGGCTCTGCTGGTGTTCAATGGGGTTGTTCCAACAGACGTTTCTGTTTGGGAAGCCCCGTTTTTGATTCGAGAAATTCACCCTCTCTTAGAAAAAGGGACGATGGAGGAGATTCCCCCTTCTCAGAGAGAATGAGGCTTTTATAGCTGTTATTCCTGGTCACCAAATCCCATTCTGGATTTTAAAACATTTGAATTTCATTCTAATGAAATGTCAATTCAGAACGCTGATGCAGAAACAAATAATGTCACTAGTGCAGCCGGGCCTAGTTTGTAACAATAGATTTGAAGGACATTTATTTCTATATTCAGATTGTGCCGAAGCACAGGCGCTTTCTTAGATTCGCTTTCGAGGGCAAGCGTATCAATTTTGATTCCTTTCATTCAGACTTGCACTGGCACTACGCACTTTCACAAAATGCATTAATGCAGCTTTTACGCCCTTGAGGCTTCAAGGCATCCGCGTTTTGAATTATCTTGACGATTGGTTGGTGTTTGCCCACTCGGAGACTTTGGCTGCCCAACATCAAGATGTCATTCTCAGTCATTTGATGTAGGGCTTTGAGTAACCTAGACAAGAGTGTCCTGTTGCCAGGGCAACAGACTCTGTTTCTAGGGGTGGAGGTGGATTCGCAAGCGATGCAGGTGCATCTGTCTCCAGTCCGCATTCTGTCATTTCGCCAGTGTCAGCGATGTTCAGAGTGGGATGAATTCTCCCTGAAAGAGCACTTCACAGGCTTTTGGGGCTCATAATCGCAGCTTCTGCTGTCATTCTCCTAGGCATGTTGCATGCGAGACCTTTTCAGTGCTGAATGCATGCATTCCGTCTCTTCCAAGTGACATGTGGGTGCTACTGAACTCTGTTACCATGGAAATGGACCCGCCTTTTGATGTCGGGCATTCCATTGGGACAGGTGTGTCACTGCAAAGTTATAACAAAAGACACCTCCTCCACGGGTTGGGGTGCTGTATACGAGGGTTGTCCAGCCTACTGGTTTGCGGCAATATTGGCACATAATCTGTCTGGAGATGTTCATGGTGCTGCTGCAGTTAAAGATTTTCCTCCCGGAGATTCAGGGCAGCCATGTCCTCATCCGGTAGGACAACAGAAAGATGGTGTCCTACATCAATCGCCAGGGAGGAGTGTGTTCTCATGCCATGCTGAGACTGACACGTCACATTCTTCTGTGGGCATGGGACAATGTGCTGTCTCTATGAGCCATGCATGTCCCAGGCTGATTGAATTTGGGGGCAGATCTCCTGTCCAGACAGGGCTTGAAGCCCAGAGAGTGGACATTACATCCTCAGATTATGGAACAAATCTGGAGAAGGCTCGGCAGTGTGGAAGTGGACCTGTTTGCTTCGAATGAGAAGTCACACGGCTTCCATTAGTGGTGTCGTTTTAGCCGTCTCAAGAATGGTTTTCAACTCTGGTCTCTCTCCTGGAGAAAGTGCCTTGGGAGATTCCAGTCAGAACAGACATGTTGTCTTAGGCCAGACTTGTGGAAGTTATGGCTATGGCCCCACAACGGGGCGCTCTTTTGAATGATGGATTATCCCCCACTGAGGTTGATACCATTCTGAATGTTAGAGCTCAATCATCTAGGAAGCTTTATACATTCAAGTTGCATATTTTTGCATCTTGGTGTACAGCACGAGGTGAAAATCCAGTTCACTGCCCTGCTGGATTTTTCTGCATGAGAGATTGGGGCCGGGTTGCCCCGGCAATGCTTAAAGTTTATGTTGCCGTCATAGCAGCTGAGCATGCACTTATAAATGGAGTGTCTGTCAGTAGACATTTTCTTGTCTCTCGTTTTATGCATGGGGTACGCATGCTTAGAACTTTCGTCCCGTCCGCGTTCCTTTATGGGATTTATCTGTTGTTTTAGAGGTGCTCAGGGGTGCTCTGTTTGAGCCCTTGGCAACAGTCATTGATAAGTTTCTGATTCTTAAAACAGCCCTGCTGGTGGCACTGACGTCGTTTAAAAGGGTTGGTGATTTGCATGCCCTGATGATTAATTGCCTATGTATGGATTTTGCAGCAGTGTTCAAGGGTGGTGTTAGGATCTCGCTTGGGCTATTTGCCCAAGTTCGTTTCTACATCATTTCGATTTTAGGCTTTCTATCCTCCCCATTTGAGCATGATTGCATATGCTTTGCCAAATTCGGGCGCTGCAAATTTATGTTGACCGTACTAGCCAGTGGCGTAAGTCAGAGCAGTTGTTTGTGTGCTTTGGCGGCTGAAACAGGGGTGTGTAAGCAAAGACTGTCTCATTGCTTATTGATGCAATTGAAGTGCTTACAAAGCATGCAGTTTACTTCGCCTTCAGGTATTCGAATCCATTCTACTAGGAGCATGACATCCTCATGGGCCTTGGCTAGAGGTGTGTCCTTGGAAGACATTTGTATGGTGGCAGGATGGTGCTCTCCGCATACATTTGTTAAGATTTAAAAATTTGGACGAGAGTTTGTCTCCTGCTTCCCAGTTCTCTCTGTTGGATCAGGAATAAGTTTTTGAGATTTCTATTTCTTTAGCTTGCTTGTGCACCACTGTAAGCTTGCCACACAGACTTAGAGAGTTGGTGGCTACTGTTTGCATGGCATGATGGTATCTTGTCCCAGTTGCATCATTACGCAATGTCATAGTTTCCTTGAAAGGGAACGTCTCAGTTACGAACATAACCTTGGTCCCCTGAAAGGTGGATAGGCTCGTGCCTTTTACTGAAAATCTGGTGAGAAGCGCTTGCCAATATAGAGCCAGTGATGTAGCTTCCTATGGGTGTCGCTTAAGCACCATTAGCCAATGAATTACCATGATTGTATATAGGCTTCAGACCATGTGACTCACTGACGTAGTCCCAATTACGTCATTACACAATGTCTCATTCCCTTTCAGGGAACCAAGGCTACGTTCGTAACCGAGACGTTTTGTTGAGGCACTCAGTGAGAAGAAAACTAGATATCCACAATCAGAACTTTGCAATACCATTCACTGACACTGCTGTACCACTACTTGAATTTAGTTTTCTGTGCCAATCTTTAAAGCAAAACAATCTGATTCCGTTAGCAAAACTCCCATTCAAAAATGCTTCTCCATAGGGAAGTAAATTTATAACTATAACTTAAAGAGGTCATGACATGCCTTTTTTTATTAATTGAATCTGTTCCTTGAGGTTCACTTATAATGTTAGTAAAGCTTTGCCGCAGTCATATATACTGTATTTGTAAAACATGACAATGTTTCACCTTAATTCTGACCCTGCGTAAGAAACGCACAGTTTTGGTGCTGTTTCCCAGTCATTACATTGGCCACTGTAATGACTGGTTCTGTGCAATTGACTGGCCTGCTCTCCCCCTGCTATCTCACTGGGCAGGGCTAAGGAAGTGATAAGGTCAAGGTCGAGGACAATTTAATTAGAAAGCAAATTTAAAAACAACAAGTGTATAACAAATTGCTGTACATGTACAATTAAAACAATGGTGGGGGGGTTCAGATGCAAATGTATACCACAGTGTGAATCATTTTGGCAGCTTGGTTTCAACTAATGCTCTTTTTGCAGTGAGGAGGAAGTTTTGAGTTCTGAAACTTACAGTATGTTTCTATAGTACAATGAACTCTTGTACTGTATGTTAAAAGATCAAGGAAAATCTTTTTTTAAAAAGTCATGTTTAATAGTGGAATTTCTTCCTCCACTCTCAAGCTACTTTTAGGGTGTGTTCACACTTGTAGTTCGGTTCTCTTGGTTTGGACCAAAAAAAGAAAATGACACATTTAGTCCTGGTTCGCTTAGCGTTCACACTGGCATTTTTAACACTGAACCTAAAGATACAAAACAAAAGGCATAAGGATAAGGTCACAACCTGATTGGACAACTTTTATGACATATATTTTGCGATGGAACTTGCCGAACATCCAAAACAATGCTGGCTGCTGGGCTAAATGTGCTCGTTGGACCCACTTTCCCTTAACCTATCACTGAACATTTTGAACACTTGAGCATTTTTGTGCATTTTTTCCAGTATACTGGAAATATACTCATGGGACCAAATGTTAATAAGGAACTTTACCTCCTCATTGCTCCATGTTTGCCCTCTGCTCATTTTGTTTTGCATATACTGGTCTTACTGCTCTTTCTATGTTATCAAATCACGTGATTTTTAGGGTCGCATCTTGTAACATCACATACTGTTATTGGTCCGTTTAGACGTCTTTGGTCCATGCTGCGTTCATATATCAGTTGAACCGTACCAGAGTTCATTTGGAAGCGGACTGAGACTATTCAGGGGGTCTCAGTCCACTTGTTTGGTGCACACCAAGGTTTGGATGGCAGGGTTTACACTTGTTCAAATGAACCGCACTAACGAAACAATCGCACCAGAGTTAGTTTTAATCGAACCAAACCTGCCAAGTGTGAACACACCTTTAGCCTATATCTGCAAATATATTAATATTTTGCAATAAAATCACAATATTGTTTCTATACTTATCAACAGCTTAAAATTAAAGGGTTTATATTTTTCCATTGTTTTTAATTCGATTATATCAATGTAGTTCATGCCCTAATGACAGTCTTGTGCTTTTGTCTTTTTGTCAGATTTTCAAATACTTTTATGCTTCAAATCAAAGTTTGTAATATTGTGACACCTCGGAGCTGGCTGGTTTGGTTCATGGCTTAGAACTGTTTTTTGAAGGGTTTTATAAAATCCCTATGGAAAAAATGACTGGGAAAAATACTTCAGGAACCATGACAGCTGAAAATGTGGAAAAGCACTGTTGCGCTGTATCATTGTGGTGCAATCTACACTCAGATAACTTTGTCCCTAAACAGCATGTAAAAACAAAAACTATGGTTGGTTGCTTTACAAAAAACAAACCTCCTTGCTTCTTTGCCAGAATAAGCAATGAGGGCCAAATATTTTGTGACTCAAAAGTCAAAAGTGTGACTACGCAACACTACTATACAGCCAAATATCTTAACAGTGCTAAGTAATACTGGTATTAAAGGCTTTTTAATGAATAATATTTCTGCTGTCCTACTTCACCCATTAATGCAAGGTAATTTATGCAGTACTTTATCTTTCAGACACTGTAGACCTTTTTAGCATCTAGTATGTGATCCAATCATTTTAATTGCTTTTTTTACTGTAAAAAAAAAAAAAAAAAAAAAGCAGTCTGGATGCTAGCAGCAGGATTTAACTGGTGTATCAGAGGGTCATCTTTTGATTTGGATTTCATTCTTTCCTTCCTGATATCTCGCACCGCATCCAGTGTATCCACTCCACCCCTTTTCTCTTTCTTTCTGGCAGGAATCAAATGAGTCCTGATTCTATGCTGCACTTCAGCAGGTGCTGATGCTGATGTTAAGAGATTCAGTAAGAGTAAGACAGTAAAGGAGAGGGAAGGGACAGACAGTGGGAACACAAACAGCTTGTTCCCACCTGTAAGCTTCTAACTTTTAAATTGTGAAAAGGTCCAATGTCCATTTAACTCCACAGATTGCCCCCAACAGCACATAACAATGGGTATGGTTATGAAGTCATAAAAACATGTACAGTACCAGAATTTTCCAACTATAACACTATTTGAGGGTGATGTCACTGTGGCCTCTGTTCTCTATGAAGAGCAAATGTAAACAGCCTGTATATAGCAAAAAGGCCATCCATTAACAAGAATTTTATAATCCCCAAGTGACATTGCCAAGAGATTATAGTGAAATACCATAATGTTCATAAGCCGTGTCATATCCATTTACAGATATGCCTATTGTTTTTCCATGAATATAGGCCTATACTGTTCATTTGATAATACACTGCATATTCATGCATAGGAATATATTTATTAAGCTGACATTACACATGCAAAGCATTCCTCATTCCATGCATTCTTTGTGATTTAAGATATTACATACTGAGATCCCACAGAAATGAGAAATCATAAATGAGATCTCTTTGATATCTCAGTTGTTTCTCCCAGACAGTAATTAGATTCAGTGGAGATCAAATGGAGACTTTGCTTATGTTTCCTTCTTTTCTGATTTTTCTCCTGAGAAAATGGCCACATAAATCTCAAGTCTCCTCTAGAGTTTCAGAAGAGATCTCAAAATGTCCCCCACTGTTTGGTAAGATTTTGTAAGATACAACTGTATAGTCTGCAATCAAAATCTGAGATATCAATGTGAACTCAAATATTCCAAATCAAATACTTCCAAGACCAAATGATCTAAGCAATGCTATCCACATAATTTTTTATAGTTTTGTAGTCTTAAACCCTGTTCACACTGTCAGAGACTTTGGCGCTGGATGTCGCTAGCTGTGTTCAGTGCAGCCGTGTTCAGTGCATCATATCACAAACAATCTATCAATTTATAAATCAAACTTACTCAGAATGCCGACAAATTCTGACACAGTTTTCAACACATTATTTTTTATTATATCCATGTATATGATTTCAGACAAATGATATAGATCAGTGAAATCGATGACAACATTAATGGTATAGTTCACCCAAAACTGAAAATTCCCTCATCATTTACTCACACTCATGCCATCCCAGATGTGTTTGACTTTCTTTCTTCTCCTGAACACATTTTTTTTTTTTTTTTTTTTTTTTCAGAAAAAGAATATCTCAGCTTGGTAGGTCCATTCAATGCAAGTGAATGGTGGCCAGAACTTTACAGATGTCTTCTCCAAAGATCTCTGTTATGTTCATGGTTTTTATAGGGATATTGTTTGGTTCGTTAGTCCATTGGTTTGGTTTGGTTTGTATTCTCACCATAAGCGAACCGCTCCAGAGTTCATTTGCAATCGGTCCGAAACCACCTCGTTCAGGCGGTCTCAGACCGATATTTTGGTGTGGATCCGAGTGCGATTGCCGTGTTCATATATGCCTAAATTAACCGAACCAAGGGAGAAAATGCACCAGGTTCTGAAACAAACGCTCCAAACGAGCCAAGTGTGAAAACGCCCTAAGTCTTTTAAGATTTTTTTTTTTTTTACTATAAATCTACACTTTCACCTGCCCTCCTATGCACGTTTTAGAGAGGAACGAATTCATCTTCTTCTGTTTTTTTGCTTTCATCATTATTTTCATTCATCATCATGCACATCACCACCTACTGTGCATGAAGAATGCAAATTGGCAAAAAAACAAAACAAAAAAAAAAACAAGAAGAATTCTCATGAACATTCAGTACATAGCAAGGCTGTATAAAAGTCGATTTTTAGTTTAAAAAACAAACAAACGAAAAAATGTATCTGTTTCTCAACCACACCTATCATATCACTTCTGAAGATATGGATTTAACCACTGGAGCCATATATATTACTTTTATGCTGCTTTTATATGCTTTTTGGAATAAAGTTAAACTTTTCTCAACTTTGTCATATCTCTTGACAAGCCCACATTCTGTCACCAATGGTTGCTGTCGCTTGTGTTGCCGGAAGACGCCAGCTCTTACTAAAAATGAATGGTATCCTGTTACTTAGTGGCTGCGAATCGCTGAAAGACAAAGTTTACACTTAAAAATAAGCTAAGTGAGATCTTCAATGAGCTGTGTGAGCAATAATTTTGCCCTCTGGGTATAATATTTTCTGATCCTCACTTTTTTCCATCATATTCTGTAGCTAACAATCTGATGCCCATTAACTTGTTCTACGTTTGCCAGCTAATAAGCAAACAAACTAGACAAAAATATAGATTTCTTATTCCTGATATGCTTTTGATTGATTGCACACCTCGCTCCATGAGCTAACAACTTCTGTTTTTGAAAATTCTTGTGCATTAATTTTTAGTGCACATAACTACAACCGAGAAATGAAAGTAGGCTTCAAATACAAACCAAAAAATAAGTATAAACTGTCAGTAGTTTCAGGCAGACTGGCCACTGATCTCATTACTGTGTGGTACACATGGCAGTTGATATATTTTCAGTGAAAAGTGACGTGGTCTATGTATTAATAAGGTCAGAGAGCAGCCCGAACATGGGAAAGATAGACGGTGTGGCTAAAGAAGCCTGGCACTGCTTATTAATGCTAAGGCACTGAGCCCTGCCTATATCCACAAAAAAAAAAAAAAAAAATGAGAGATGCAAACATGGGCCTTTAGAAAGTTCAGGCGGAAGGTTTGATGCCTGAGGGATGTGTTTTTAGAGGGTGTTGAGTGTGTGTGTATTTGTGAGGGTTGTTCAAAGAGGTTCCAGCGTGAGCGGGACAGCAAACGGGCTAATTTGCCACTGTATTATATTTCCAGTGATTTAAATTTCAAAGTGCTACATTAGCGAGCAGCAGGGATGAAAGGAGTGTAGAGCATTCTTCGCACCGAAGCCACCATCAACATCCTTCAAGTCCAGCTCCTCATCAACCGCAGCATGTCAGCATAATTATACAGCGTCTTTCCACACAAATGAACTCAAACATGCCCGCTCCCATCCACGTGTGCCCAGGGACGCCTTTGATACCAACCAGAAAATTACAAATTTTGTTTTTAATCAATAATTAATTTTCCTGCTCTTTTTCCACACATGGCCAGTGCAAACTCATAAAGGGAAAGCAAATAAGCTCACCAGGAAAACACATTGGGTACAACGGGGCTAAAGGCACCCCTTTAGGAAATGTAGCTTTTTTTTCTGGTCACAAAATGTATCAAGGTAAAAAAAATAAAAAATATTGAACATTGATGGAGCAACATAATTTGCATGAAAAGAAATAACAACAGAAGGTTTCTATTCAAATTCAATTTTTTAAAGAAAGGTGGTGAGGGAGCCTTTTACATCACACCTGGGGTAAAAGGCTCCCTCATTTGGGGTAAAAAGCCCCTAGGGGGTTTAAAGTGATATTGTGTAGATAACGGGGCAATAGTTTTAGGGCACAATTTGTCAACTTATGCTAATAATTTTGAGACACCAAGATACATTTCCTGTTAATTTCAAACACATTTGGCATTTTATTACATCTCAGGTATTCTATAAACAAACTAATATCTATTATGATTGGATGAGTCAATCTGAGCCCACTTTGAACATTTTTCATATCAAATCTATTCGCCCCACTTAAAAAAAAAAAAAGTTTAATAGGGGCCTTTAGCCCCTGCAACAGGGAGGCTTTTTACCCCAAATACTATCTTTTTACTTATTGGACAGTGTTACGGTGAGGAGGGCGTGGCCGGGCCATGAGGGTGCATGGCTGGCACTGAATCAGCTCATCAGCGGGAGAGTGAGATAAAGGGGAGCCGGAGACACCAGTTAGAGAGAGAGAGAGATGCACGTAGCCGCGCTGCATGTGTGTGTTTGTTTATGTTTGTTTTATATTGAGTTTTACAATAATTAATTTCAGATCTTTATTGACCAAATATTTTGTATCTTTACATACACCATATAAGCATTAACACTACAGGGTGGGAAAAGTAGTTAACCCTTGGATTAAATAGCAGGTTGTTCCTCCTCTGGCAGCAATAACTTTCACAAAATGTTTCCTATATTTGCGGAACAGACCTGCACAGCTGTCCGGAGAAATTTTCCAATATCCCCTATTTACAAAACTGTTTCTGTTCAGCGCTATTGTAAATTGCTCTCTTGAGGTCATGCCAAAGCATCTTGGGTCGAGGTCAGGACCTTCTGGATCACCCATGTATTTTCTTCTGATACATGACACACGACATAGTTGAAGATCATATAACATTTTATGACCAAATTATGCTGAAATCCACACTAATTAAAAATATAGTCCTTCCCTTGTAAGCATATGAGCTATGATGTACAGGGGGGTTGTTACGTAATGCAGATAAACAGTGTTTATATTTAAATCACTATGTTTGATTCATATAGCCCAAAACCTTTGATGGCTTGGCAGATAACAGGCGAGAGTTTGAATTTTCCTTCAAACGTCGAGATGGTGGGGCTTTGTCAATAACCTCCTCTTCTTCGAGTTCAATCTTGTTGAGTTGTATCAAAGCGAAGTTTAAAACCATCATCATATTAAAAGAGAGGCACTTTCACAGCCAACTAGGATAAAAACTAGGAACAGTGTGCTTTCATTTATGCCAGACAGACAAGCGCATTAGAAAAACAGAGTAAAACTACCTCGGGTGGTTTATATCTAAATCTACAGTTGGGTGGACGGAAGCCAAGCCTAGGACGATGTGTTTGACGTTTGTCGGTCTATGAAGCTTTCTCAAGCCAGTAATCAAATCCCTTTGGTAGTTTCAACAAAAATGACAACCAACACAAATGTAACAGCTAGAATTATCCCACGTAGGATCCAAAGAGTCTGTACAAATATGTTCACAAAAGGCAAAGATAACTCAGGGTAAGTCGATAGTCACCTGTAGTGAAGCTGACATGGTTTTGCGAGGTCGGCCAGCTCAACACCAGATCAATGACAACATCTAGAGATCAGTTTCTGAGCTAAAACTGGAACCTTAGTCTCTTTAAATAATCTGTTATCTCTCTCTCTGATTTGGGTCAGTGTGAGGCTGCTTGGGGTACAGTATATAAGCCACACTGTTCATTTGCTAATGTTGGTGCAAAGTATGCAACAGCATTAGGACAAATTAACAGCATGCTGGATGATGCAAAAAGAGTACAAGTATCTGCAGGGCCTCCAATAAACAAAACTAACATGATGTCACATTGGTACATCATCATCATGAGCTCTTTATAGTCTGAAACAGTCTGATATGCTCTGCTATGTGCAGGTGTAATTGTGATGATCAGCATAATAATATTCATAGCAATCTCAGTGAGTGGTAATTGAAAACAAAGTATTGCTCTCATTTAATTAATAATATTTTAAAATAAACAAATTGCAATAATAATAATAATAATAATAATTATTATTATTATTATTATTATTAAACATTATATACAAATATTTGGTGAAAGGTTTCCTTAAAATCAAGGTGCTGTTTTCTAACAGAAGTATTACAAGCAAACACTTTAATAGCAATTTTACAGGACAGAGACCACACAAACAGACCGGTTTTATTTATGGAATACTGGCATTAATATTAATTTTAGATGCAGTTAACATAAATGAAGTGGAGTGTGCTTTTAAAAATGGGTACCATTAAACTTTCAATAGAACTCAAGAGTGAAACCACCACTGGAAGATAAAAGCTTTGATGACTAAGTCACGCTGCATTGTGGGCCAGGAGTTGCGCTTTGTTGCTGTTCCAGCATTTATTTGGGGATTAATAGCAGACTGACGGAAATGAGTTCTTACAGACACATGTATATGGACTCGCTGCAGAGTGAATCAGACAGCTTTAATAGAAAAAGATATTAAGACTTGTCCTATCGGCAAGAGCTCTCAAACACACACACACACTGGCACATTAGCAGAAGTGACAATACAAACATCCACTGGTTTTCTAATGAAACTCAATCTGGTGGATGTCTTTGCATTAAGACTGTATAAATGCAGTGGGGTTCAAAAGTCTGAGTCCACATTACAAATTTATGATTAAACATCTAATTAAAACCTGGTAACAAACAGAGTTTTAGGATAAAAAATAAAAATAAAAAAACATTATGATGCGACATGAACAATAAATATATAAAATTATGCACTACTTCTACATCCTTATTAAAATGTAAGCAAATTTGTGACATTGACCATGTTAGCGCCTTTGTAAAAATAAAAATAAAGTTCAGATTTCCTTGCTTCCATTAAAACACACAATATGCTCTTTGGAGCATCTCATTCTCAAATCATGCTGAGATAACATGACTCATCAGGTTTTGCTGCCTATGCTAGCTCAAGTGCATGCTTTCATTTATTGTAAAAATCATGTTAAATCATGTTAAATTCTTTTTGTCCAAGCTGTTATGATGATTTCATATATATATATGAAAAAATGCTATATAAAAGCAAATTCACTGGTAATCAAAAGACTTCTGGACCTCACTGAATGAATCATGACAAACTTTAAGCTGACAAACACAATTTGTAGGTATTTAAAGAGAAAGAGATAGGTGGGATAATACATAAAACATGTAATTACGAGGACATGTAAAAGGCATGAAAATATAAGTGAATGTGACAATTGGATGGAAGGAATAATAAAAAAAGGGAACACATAAAATGCCCCTTCCATAATGCTCTGTTTAACGATCCTACATTCTTGACTCCCATTGACAATTCACGTAGGTAACCGCCCCCACACCTTTACCCCGACGAGGGCTAATGAACTAGTAAATTAGGCCCAAAAAGCTTTAATTAGAATCAAAGTATGCCAAACTGAAGTCTGGCCATTTATCTGCTCACCCCTAACCTCATTTTTCTGATGACTTGAAAAGAGCAGGCCAATAAAAGACAAAAGGAAAATGAATATAGATTTTCTCACTCAAGTGGCCGAAGCAAATGATTAAGTAGTTCATCACAAAAAAAATATATAGAATACTTCCCACGGAGGGAACGACCTGTCCTATAGATACATTAAAAATATGGCAGGAAATCACTGAGCATACGCGGAGCTATAGATTGAGTGGAGGATGCCAAACAATTTATCCTAATTTCTAAGGGCTTGTTCTGGAGAGGAGGTGAAATTGCAGCGTTGCACTGGGAGGCCCACAGCTACAAGAAAACACCACCACCACCACCAAAAAAAAAAAATCCATCTCAATGATTTGCAGTTATGTGCCTTTATGAATTTAATGTGTTAGAATCTTGATTGCGTTGGTTCATATCAACCATGTATGATTTCACAACTACCTTGATTACACTCAATTTAACACATCTCAGTGCGTAGTAGCATACACCTCTCTTCATGTTAATGTGCCCTCTATGACAATAGCTAATCTATCAACACAACCATCTAGCACCACTCTACATATTTTCAGTGGTTCTATACCAGATAGGCCTTGGCCTTAAGACGGTATACACTGTTATGGCCGATTTATACTTCTGCATCAAACCTACGCTGTAGTCACTGTCTAAAGGCCAACATGGTGGTTCACATTTTTTGTTGGTGTGCATTGGTGTTTCTGCTTCGTTCTGTGAGTACACAGCCAGGTGCTATTAGTATATTAAGAGAAAATGCCTTAGTTTCTAAAATAACTACACATTTCATAAATAAACAAAGGCAAATGCAATACGTGTATTCTGCAGTATTTATTAAATTATTGTAGCATTAAAAACGAGTTCATGAAAGTATGTACATTTTGAGATTTATGTACATATAATGTATTATACATGTTGCCTGCCATGCAGAGAGAAACTAAATCATATATATACTGTATGTTTGCTTTTGAGTCGCTTGAATAATAACAAATAAATATTCTGCCATACTTTGACACTCCATGCTGAAAAAAAAAAAAATAAATCAAACTAATGAATAACTACTTGCTTAACTGCAACAAAATGGGTGTTGTTTTAAAGAATTTACAATGCATATAGACAATATAACTAACTCTAAACAGGTGCTTTTTTAATTTGCTGACAAATTAGAAGTATTCCATTTTCATAACTTATGAAATATGATTATTTACTGTACACTGTACTGTCAATCATACGGTCAAAACATCATACAGATTGGAAAAGTCTCGAGTAGAATACAACAAATATTGTTTCACTCACAAACCAAATTTATATATAGAGAGAGAGTAAAAGCCCCAAGAAAAAGCACAGAAGTTGTGAACAGATGTGGCTTTTGTCGCGTTTTCACTTGTAACTTCATGAAACATAAACAGAAAATATAAAAACAGCAGACACTCCCGAAAAACGAAACGAGTCTAAACACAATGTCACACAATCACTTATCTGTGGATATCATACCTAGATTAATATAATTTTGGAGAAAATGTGATGCTACCTCATATCTTATTATCATCCTGGGGGGCGGTGTCTGGATGCAAAGCGGACCAATTACAACTGTTGTGGTCTGCGCTTATGCAATACGTGGTTACATTTTTGAAGAGGTGCATGTCAGGCTATGCCATAGGCTACGCCATAACCGGCATAGCTACGCATAGCCTAAGCCATAGGTTCGATGCAGAAGTATAAATCACCCTTATACCATCAATTCCAGTGGCAACTGCTTCAAGACTACAGGAAGCACAGCTTTCCATAAAATGACATAATAAATGTGGCAATGATGAATTATATATTATATATATATATTGCAAATGACTTTTTTCGAATTTCAATATTTTAGTGAATAGAAGTGTCAAATATCACATATCACAATCGCACAGTTCCTAAGTAACGCAATGCATTTTTTTCTGACACTTATACAGTATGTCCTTTGAAATCAGTGGACAAATGGCCCATAGAGCCTCAATGAAGCCGTGCTTCAATGGGGGTCTATTATATTTCTTTATATAAAATTACTCATTCCATAATTTAAGATTTTGGTTAAACTACCCACCCCTAAATACCAAATCTAAAAAATAAATAAAAATGCAGCATCAATCTGAATGAGTTTTTCGTTCTTCTGCATATTTTGGCACACAAAATCATACAAAACTTAAAATCACTGATACTTAATGGACCCTATCTACCTGCATTATCAGAGTAGGCAATTGTATTTATACAACATGTGGTCCCTTCAGTTACAAAACTCCACATAATAGCAGTGTACTCAATGAATGAGCTTACATTTTACTGAACAGAAGCGGGAACGGTGCTGATCATCCCAAGAGACGTGAAACAATAATTTCAAACACACCTCCCACACAGAAGAATAGGTAAGTTCATGGTTGCCATGGCAGCACACTTCACCTGCCCACTCAATAACCCCTTTTATTAAATTTTTTTGGTTAATGTACCAGGTCAGTAAAGAGCAGGTAGATGGACACAGATACTAGGTATCTAAGCTCTAAAACCCATCTGACTCACATGTCTGTTTTGGGCATGAGATTTGGGCATTTAGAGAAATTTGGAGAAAAATGGCAGTGGGTAAAACCAAGAGAAAGTAGAAGCAAATAAAAGAGTGAAAAACTGTCCAACAAATCTTCTTTGTTATGAGTGATTTCATTGACTCAACTGATTGAGAATCGTTCACGACTGAGACGATGGAAGTTTCATTACATAGTCATTAGAAACAAAACACCAGTAGTACAGAGAGTGAGTACTAGTGAGTACTAATAGCGCAAGTTATTTAATATTTACTTTTTTGCTGAACTGTTGTTGCAATTGTGCTGTTGATCTGAATATCAGCTTGACTGTGATTTGGCCATAGGCATGAGCCAAAATTCTTACAAACCACTCTGAAAGTAAAGAAGCATCACCTAATGCAGGGGTCGGGAACCTTTTTTCACTAAGCAGCCAGTTTTTTAATTTTTGGTTGAGGCATTTTTTCAAAAGAGCCACAGCAAAAACTAATAATTTACTATTTTCAAAAAACAAAGTTTTTCAATAAAATAAAATGTTAATTATGCCCATAGCCTACTCAAAATCACAAAAACAAACAAATATGCAACAATTAAAAGTAAAGTTGCAATATGGAATTGAGTACATGTTTGAGACCCGCTCTCCATACAGTTACTTAATTTTACATTTGTTTATGAAAAAGTTCACTTCCTTATAGGGCTGGGCAATATGAAAAAAATATTTTAGTGATAATCGCTTTAAAAAGATATGGTGATATCCAATTATATGGTCAACACACCTGCCAAGGGTCAGTGAATGTTTTTGCTTTATTGATTTTGCTTTAAAAATTTAATTAATTTATTGAAACATGAAAAAATTAAACAAAAGACACTTTAAACTAAACAAAAAATGCAATTAAGATAATGAAGTGATCAAAAAATCTTACATAACCACCTCCCTAAATCCAAACATTTACGGTCTCCAATGGCCCCATTTGTCATCAAACATCCGTCAGCGAAAACAGGTGAAAAATTACTAATATCCTACAAAAAGACAATTATAAATTTAAAGATAATAATAATAATCATCATAATAATAAAAAAAGCCTAATAAATTCTCTTGTGTTCCCAAAATAATGCTGCCAAATGTGTTCTTATCAAATGTGTTTGTATTGCTTTTTGGTAAAACAGTTAATGCTGCCTAAAGAAAAAAAAAAAAAAAAAAAACTTTTTTTAGAAGAGTTTTTGGTTCAAGGTGTCTTATTATTTTGATTTTATCACTTTCATCTTTGTTTCTTTAATAGAAGGATATATATTACTCAACCTGCTGAGTTGCTTTCACAATGCGTAAGAGTGAACTGCTCCATGGAAATAAAGTGAACTAAACTCAGCACCTCCCGATATGATCTGAGATCATTTGCAGCATTCTCATAGATGACATTATTCTTACAATCAATTTGCAGACGAATGAAACAGAGAAAAAGGAGTGAAAACTCTTTACATGCGCTTGTTCCACGAGACAAAGGTCCCGCTGCTCGCCTCTGAACAAACAGCATCAGACACGAGCAATGACGGCTTTTCTTTTGACTGTTTTTATATAATAAAATATAATAACGTTTTTTTTTCAAGCTCGTGTCTTGTTTCTAACACCATGTGTCACTCCGAGACGTCTTATAGGTCACCTGCCTGTTGCGGGTAGATGAGCAAAATTACCCGTGCATGAAATACCTGCATTTGGTTCTTAAAAATATAATCACACCTGTTTCTTGAAACGTGCATCTTTGTTTCTAATTTCTTGTCATATATCACTCCGAGACATCTTACAGGTCGCCCTCCACAGTGGCTGGTAAATCAGCAAAATTACCCGCCACTGCGCATGGAAAATCTGCATTTGGCGGGTGTTAATTTCAAACCTTGTTCACCAGGAGTAGGCTGCATGACAAATTCGGGAGAAAGGAAATCAAAACAGTGTCATTAATTTCAAGTTTGCAATCGCACCCACACTTTCTGCAGGAAATTATCTCTAGAAAGTTTTAAACGATCATGTGTTGGCGAATGGTGAGACACCTGGCGAGCCACATGAGTTTTAACAAAGAGCCACTCGTAGGTTCCTGACCCCTGACCTAGTGGCTAACAGAAACTATGGGAAAGTGGGGCTTTTAAGATAAGCTGGGGGGGGGGGGGGGGGTCGCTGTCATATTGCAGCGACGTTTTGTTATTTGTTATTTATTTGACGTTTCACGGCCGGCCCATCAGGAAAAGTTCTGGTTCTCCTAATGGCCAGTCCACCCCTGATTACAGGAGAACAGGTGGAATGGAATCAGAAAAGGACCTTGAGCTGCGACTCAAACTTGGGTCGCCCCTGACGCGACCACACTATATGTCAAAGCACTGCCCATAAGGCTATGGCTCCGAAGCAGTAATTTGTTTTTGTTTTTTGCACATCACAGCATGAATATGGTGATAAGCATACATTTGTTTCTCACCTGAATTATTTTTATAATTCAAAAATTCTCTCCACTCACACACACTCTGTCAACGCAGTGTTGGACTTGCCAGAAACAACAAAGCCTGCTGATGGTGCAGAAACAGTAAGGCACACACTGACAGGCTGACTTGCAACTATTTCTCTGAATGGATAGCCGACAAGTAAAAATGAGTGGTTGTGCAATCCCTAACAAAAAGAAAGAAAAATGGAGGCTAAATGGAGAAAACAAATAGGTGATCTGAATGAGACAGGGATTTTTGTGTTTGTTTTTCCCTTCTGGCTGTGCTTTCCTACAGACTGACCATGTAAGACAGTGATTGGTGGGAGGAATCAGGGTTTGGTTACAGGGTTCAAGCCTCAGCACTGATCTCCATTTGTCTGACATAGCAGCTGAGCTTGCAAACCCCTCTACCTCCCTGCTGCTAACAAGTACTGCACTCTTGACGATTATACAATTACACACCAATTACCACACTACAAACAACTGTGCACCAGCAAACTATCTTAAAAGGATAGTTCACGCAAAAATAAAAAACATTTCACCCTCACCTTGTTCCAAACCAATATGGCTTTCTTTCTTCTGTGGAAAACAAAAGAAGAGGTTGGACAGAATGCTAGCCTTAATCACCATTCACTTTTATCGTATGGATAAAAACAGAGAAAGTCATAAGGGTGAAATATTCCTTTAAATAACAAAGCTACTGGCAATAACTGCATCCTTTTAGCAAATATAATCTAACAAAAAGTCCAGGTCATATTTCATCCCAAAATCTAAAGAACAAAAAAAAAAAAACATACAAAATAATATTTTGCATAAAAGACAATGAAGCCTATACGCCTGTTTTCACTATTACAACTATTCCCACCAAATTGTCATTAACCAATTATAATTTATTTATTATTTTTATTTATTTTAATTTTTTTCTTTTAAATGTTACCCAGACATGCTCTTAAGGTTCACCCACTTATTCACCTCAGTTTGTGATTCACCCACTTATTCACACCAATAAAACTGTTTTTCTTTTTTTATATATTTTCAATTGCTTTACCTCCCTAGAGGATTTGAATAGATATGTTGAGGTACTTCTGGTCCACAGGCTAACAAGCCTCCCTCACTATACTGCAAGAGATTTGTTTTCACTGAAAATCCCAATTAGCTAGTATGGACAGCTCTCTCTGGAGACCAGAGACTCTACTGCTCTGTGACCTCTCCCCAAACGGAACTGCTTAGAAATCTTAAGCAACTTAATGTAGATGGGCTCCCAGTGGACCTGAAGGGCAATGTCAAACTTATTCACTCTCTACGTTCATACATGCCTCTGCTAATGTACAATACCCCTCACCATCTCTGTAGTGACATTTCTTACCGTCCATGAAACTGTATTTCATGTTATTTTATTTAGTTAAAAATACAGTGTAAAAGACGGTTTGATTTGAATCACTCATGTCAGTTAAATCAGCAAGGGTCAGTTTTTCATTCTTACAGTTCGATTTAAACCAAGTATGCTGCAGCTCCTAAAAAAAAAAGTTGCCAGCCAACTGGCTTTTACTTACTTACTGTAGTTTTATTTACTCACCAAAGCCGGTTTTTACTCTCATTGGACACTTGAACAGTTAAAAAGGATGCTTCACCCCAAAATCCCTGTATGACTGTCATCATTTAGTCCATGAAGCACAAAGAAAATGTTAGGAAGAATGCTAATCTCAGTCACCATTCACTTCATTGCATTTTTTTTTTTTTTTTCATGCAATAAATGTGAATGTGACTGAGGCTAACAATCTGCCAATCCCTTTAATTTTGGACAATGTACTCAAGGCATAAGTACAATGGGAAAGTAAAGGCTCGGTTACAATTACTTTTCCCTAGTGAAATTCTAAGGGCAAAATACAATCATCTCAATAACTAGGTTTACATGGACACCAGAAAGCAGCTTATTGCCACCAAAGGTCCAGACAATAATAACTTGTGTAATTTTGCAGCCATTCTGACTAATGGCAATGTGTAAGAAATGCATATTTTTTGGAATAGTTATTATAAATTTCCAAGTTGGCAACAATAGTAATTTGTAAAAAAAGAAAAATAAATAAATAAATCATAAACAATCAAAAGGTCTCTTAATACCTGGGCAAGAATGAGGACATTGGGGGCCCAAAGACAACCAAAGTAGTGGACTATGGGGAATCTTCTACCATTTATATAGCCTATATACATAGGAAAGACTGTATGGGATTCAGGGGTAACCTCTGAGAGAAAATGAAGGTAATTTCTTAATGAACCATTTTTATATGTTCCTTAAAATGTAAATCTACCAAAAAAACAAAAAACAAAATGATGTACATATAAATAGTGCAGTTTAAAAATACTGTTTGCTATATATTTAAGTACAAATGAGCTGACTATCAAATAATGGAAAGGATTTTCATCGTAAGCAGAAAACTCTGCAAAGTTTTGGTTGTCTTTCTTGCCATCCATGCAAGAGATTATGTTATCTCTTACTGATTAATTTTCACAAAATTTAAAGAAAGATTTCTGTTTATTATCAATAGGCTTGAAACATGTTGATTAATAAAGGTAATTTTAGATGAAAAAAAAAAAAAAAGTTTCTAGTCTAAAGGTGCTACATAAACCATGATAAATTGTCCTGACACAAACCTTGCTTAGCTGAACCATCGGAGTCGTGTCAGACACATGAAGATTGTTTCATGTTGCTTCATTTTCGTTTTCTGCAGTATGTTTTAGCGAAAGATGACTATCCATTTACTGTATATTGCTGCTTACTGTATTTCTCTGCTATGGTCTACTGTCGTTAAAATAACCACGTCTGCAGCTCTACTATGCGGCACCTCATGTCGCGAGCTGGGGGAGAGAGTAAAGTAAAGTAAAGTAAAGTGTGTTCGGTGCTAGATAAAAATATTCAATATAGCACTGAAAGATCAGTGCTATCTACATCCCGATGCGCTAACGGTGTACACAGCTCCGTTGTTTTGTTGCACTGCTAACTTAAAGTGTTGAAACGGTGAGATGGGGCAACCATTGTCATGATGTCTCGCGGTCCGGATGGAACCAATCCAGGGTCCGGACCCAGACCGCAGTGCGCTAATTGTTGTCCGCTGGTTTATATTGTATGTCCTTTTTCCAATGTACTCCAAATTTTTTTTTTTTTATTATTTTCACTGTGTTAACTTGTTGTTGGGCTCCATCAAATGATGTTTGTTAACCGGTCTGTTCATGCACATGCGCACTCCTCAAAAACCTGCAAGAACGCAGCTTATGCTTTTACATGGCCACACAAGCCGCGTTTTCTGCAAAAACCCTGGAATAAACCATTTTCTTAAATTAATTTAAACGTGTTCAAGGGAAATCCACACCATGATGAATTTTGCCTGATGTACTTCCGCTAGCAAAGAAATTTACAGAATTTTGCACAGGGGTCAAGTTTTTTTTTAACTTTGATAAGCAAATTTGCAGCATTGACCAGTAGAATGTTGGTTGGTTTGGCAGTGACCTCTATGTGGGCAGTGCTTTGTACATAGCTACACTAAACAGTCACAATAGAAAAGATTTTAGAGCTGAGTTTCACACTAGATTATCGCCTTGGTATTGTTCCCTTTCGTAGGAACTCGAGCTGCGTTATCACATTGGAACAAACCCTGAGTGTCACGTGGTCTGAAGCCCTTATAAAATCATGCAAATTTATTGGCTGATGGCGCTTAAGCGACGCCTCTAGGGAGCTCCATAAAGGCGCTCACTTTGTGCCATCGAGTCATATTTTCTGTTCTTCACTGCACAATCTCGTCTGGCCCGTGTTGAACCAATGATTCATGACGAAGTGAGGATCTTTATTATTCTCCCTTTTGAGTGGCAACACAGGATGGAAATTAAGAAGCGACTTACGTTGTTTTATACAGCATAATTTAAGAGCAATTTTAATGTGTTTTTTCCAAACATTACAAGGATCCGATGGGGACAGTGGCACTATTTGAGGCTCGCAATTTCTCACCAGGAGGAGTGAGGGGGCTGGAATAATAGAATATTCCTCAACAGAGTGATGGCAAACCAACGCGCGAGCGCTTCGACTGTGCTATTATTCTTTCGGGTTGCCATCAAGAGATGTGAGGTATTTTAACTCATTTTTTTTTTTTTTTGTCTTTCGCCTGTTCGTGGACCATGCAGGCATCCTGACGAGACAAGAGACGAGCACTGCTATCTCTGCTCGATTTTTCGGTGGCAGCATGGTTGCTGCTATTTTCAGTCAGTTGTTGGATCTACACATGATGGTTTTGCAGACCATCTAATGAAATGTAAATTTGGAATGCTGACAGAAGCAAATAATGTCACAAGTGCAGCCGGGGGACTGTTTTGTGACAATAGATTTGAAGGACGCTTATTTCCATATTCAGATTGCGCCGAAGCACAGGTGCTTTCTCAGATTCGCTTTCAGGGGAAAAACATATAAATGTTGCATCCTTTCATTCTGACTTGCACTGGCACCACGCACTTTTACAAAATGCATGGATGCGGCTTTGATGCCCATGAGGCTTCAGGGCATCCACGTTTTGAATTATCTCGACGATTGGTTGGTGCAAGCCCATTTGGAGACTTTGGCTGCTCAACATTGAGATGTCATTCTCAGCCATTTGAGCAATCTAGGGCTGTGTGTAATCCTAGACAAGAGTGTCCTGTTGCCAAGGCATTTTCCCTGCAAGAACATTTCACAGGCTTTTGGGGCTCATGATCGTGGCTTCCGCTGCCATTCCCCTGAGCATGTTGCATGGGAGACCTTTTCAGTGTTGGATGAACTTTGTCTCTTCAAAATGACGCGTGGTTGCTACCAAACTCTGTCACCATGGAAATGGACCAGCCTTCTGATGTCGAACGTTCCACTGGGACAAGTGTGTCGCCGCAAAGTTATAATGACAGATGCCTTCTCCACGGGTTGGGGCGCTGTATACAAGGGTCATCCAGCCTGCAGGGTTTGGGCAGGCCAGCGGCAATATTGGCACATAAACTGAGATGTTCACGGTGTTGCTGCCGTTAAAGTTTTTCCTCCTGGAGATTCAGGGCAGTCATGTCCTTATCTGGTCAACAACAGGATGGTGGTGTCCTCCATCAATTTCCAGGGAGGAGTGTGTTCTCATGCCATGCTGAGGCTGGCTTGTCGCATTCTTCTGTGGGCACGGGACAATGTGCTGTCTCTACGAGCCATGCATGTTCCAGGCTGGTTGAAGATGGGGGCAGATCTCCTGTCCAGACAGGGCTTGATGCCCGGAGAGTGGACATTACATCCTCAGGTTATGGGACAAACCTGGAGAAGGTTCGGAAGAGCGGAAGTGGATCTGTTTGCTTTGAGCGATTCGTCACACTGTCCCCTCTGGTTTTTCCCTCTCGCCCCTAGCACCACTGTCTGCTGCATGCAGTTCTGCAGAGAGTTTGGGAGGATCGGATTCGGCTTCTGTTATTGGTGCCATTTTGGCCATCTCAAGTATGGTTTTCAACTCTGGTCTCTCTCCTGGACAAAGTGCCTTGGGATATTCCAGCAAGCACAGACATGTTGTCTCTGGCTCGGGGCAGCATTTGGCATCCCCAGCCAGACTTGTGGAAGTTGGGTATAGCCCCTCAACAGGGTGCACTTTTGAATGATGGGTTATCCCCCGCTGTGGTTGATACCATTCTGAATACTAGACCTCCATCAACTAGGAAGCTTTATACGTTCAAGTGGCATATTTTTGCTTCTTGATGTACAGCACGAGGTGAAGGTCCAGTTCAGCCCTTAGCAACAGCCGTTGATAAGTTTCTGATGCTTAAAACATCCCTGCTGGTGTCAGTAGAGTCATTTAAAAGGGTTGGTGATTTGCATGCCCTGATGATTAATCCCTTATGTATGGATTTTGCAGCAGTGTGTTCAAGGGTGGTGTTAGGACCTCACTTGGGCTTTTTGCCCAAGGTCGTTTCTACATCATTTTACTCACAGACTATTAATTTTCAGGCTTTCTATCCTCCCCCTTTTGAATCAGAGGAGCATGAAAGATTGCATATGCTTTGTCCATTTCGGGCGCTGCGAGTTTATGTTGACCGTACTAGCCAGTGGTGTAAGTCAGAGCAGTTGTTTGTGTGCTTTGGTGGCCGCAACATGGGTGTTTCGGTGTCCAAGCAAAGACTGTCTCATTGGCTAGCTGATGCAATTTCAAGTGCTTACGAAGTGCGTGGTTTACCTTCACCTTCGTGTATTCGGCTCATTCTATGAGGAGCATGGCATCCTCATGGGCTTTGGCTAGAGGTGCGTCCTTGGAGGACATGTTTATGGTGGCAGGATGGTCTTCTTCACATACATTTGTTAGATTTTATAATATGGATGAGGGTTTGACTCCTGCTTCCCAGGTTCTCTCTGTTGGAACAGGAATAAACTCATAATTCCCTCTGTTTTATTCAGACGCTTTAGCTCGCTTGTGCACTGCTATATGCTTGCCACACGGGCATAGACAGTTGGCAACTACTGTTCACATGGCGTGAATGTATATTGTTCCCTGTACGATTGTGCAGCTCGAGTTCCTACAAAAGGGAACGTCTCAGTTAGTTGAAGCGTAACCCTGGTTCCCTGAGTGGGAACAAGACACTGCATAAGCTGGCCATACTCCCTAGCAGCTGCATAGGCTCGTGCCTTCATGCAGAAAATCTGACTCGATGGTGTGAAGCGAGCGCCTTTATGGAGCCCATGATGTATCTCCCTAGGGGCATCGCTTAAGTGCCATCAGTCAATAAATTTGCATGACTGTATAAGGGCTTCAGACCATGTGACATTCATGATGTGTTCCAATGCGGTTACGCAGCGTCTCGTTCCCACTCAGGGAACCAGGGTTACGCTTCATGTAACCGAGGCGTTTTTCAACAAGAGAAAAAAAAATATTGGCAAAATTAATCCGTGACATTTGTCTTCTTCATTCTTTGTGACAGGTGCCTGGCACATGCCACTGCCCCGAAAGTGCAGCCATCTATAAAGATGGAAAACACCCAAGAACTCTCTGGAAACAGGCCGAACATGACACATAGACACTCAAACACATTTCCCTAATAATTATGCTCTGATATGTGTGAGATTAAGTGAGAGAGAGGAAGTGTACACTTCTGCATCCAGATATCAAGATTGTGTGTGCAGACAGCCATTATGCCTGCCTCACTTCCTGATTAATCCAATCCCATCATATGCAGGACCAAAGACGAGATATCAACTCAAAATGAGCCTGAAATTCCCATTAAATGCTAATCTCTTCACAGCCGCTCTGCTCTCAGCCCCCTCACAAAGACTCCCAGACAAACGAAGTCTCAAACCAGAATAAATTGCAGCACACACCCAGAGCAATTCGAAGTTTAATAAGAAGTATATTAAGACCAATTTTAAACACTATAAGAGAGTGCCTAACGCCATTGCCATGCAAATTGTGCCATGGCCACTCAAATTGGAAGTGTCTGATAAAGCAAATTATGAAAATTTTAATTTGGTTAATGTTATTTCAAAACAATCCTCACACGGTGAAAGTACCAACTAGAGCTTAATAGAGGTGCAAAGAGCTGATTTTGCATGGTGAATGGTATTGATTAATTGTTGACAAATAATGAAAAAAGCAAAGACACACTCGCAAATCTAGCACTAATGTGCTTGTACAGGTTTTTCCATAAATGTAACTTAATTTTTCAGTTAAAGGTCATGTGTGAACTGGACCCTTTTTCCAAATATTGGCAATTCAGCTCTGATAATTTGCTTTCATAACATGCAACATTGCTGGAAAAGCTCCGCAATGATGCCATATGTGAACAAAGCTGTGAGATTAATGGTTTAAGCATGTACAATTTTAGGAAGTAAGAGGCAATCACAAGTTCTGAAGGAGCTGATGCAGGTAGAATCAAATCTGGGTTTGACCGACCAAATTAAAAACAGCCAAACATTGTCAAGATTCAGGTCAGCTATGTAAAGTAAAAAAAAAAAAAAAACAGCTTTGTCCAGAGAATCTCCCTTGACCCTTCTTTGTTTAGCATGGGATGTTTGTTCGTCACTATGAAGACATGCATTTGTTAAAATTTACATATAAGAGCCTTAAGTCTATTTCTAACTCTGTTGGCATGGCAACAGGGCAACGGCTAAATGGAAGAAGCCGTGGTCGGGAACATATGGACATGGGTACCCAGACATTGCTATCCATAGTTGAGACACCTGAGCAAATTGTTCTTTAAAGCATGTTTTATTTCAAGCATCTTATTTTCTTACAAAATTTTGATTAAACATCTAAACAAACACCTGACCAGGAGTGGATGCATATACAATTTAATTCTTAGTTAAGACTTACAGCTACTGCATATCTCTTAATAATTTGCAGATGAGCAAATATTTGGTATTGGTAAATGTATATAGACACAAATATGAGTAAAAAGGTAACCTTAGACGCTCTTGATAAAAGCATTACCTTTGATAAAATTAACTAATTATGTATATCTCTGTTTTTATGGAATGCAACAAATTAGTTTACTTTAGTTACTTTCTCACTGCTGACTGGCTGATTTTTGTTGTCATTTCTGCAATGACAATTGAAATGTTTTTTTTTTTGTTTTTTTTTTTTGCATATTCAGCTGCATAAATGCATCTTAAGCCAGTTGCAGGCAGCTTTCAAAGGTTTCATATTGGTATTGTGATATCACAGAAGCTTAAAAGGAAAAAGCTACTTGCTGTGTTTGACTCAAAAAAACTAAAATGAACATGGTTGTTAAACTGAGCCTGTTGTGCATCAGGCAGTTTACAATGCTGCAACAAACTGCCATGAGAGAAAAGAAAAAGAGAGAAGAACTGAAAAGATGTGGCCTGAAAACCCCACAGAGCAATTGTCGACAGACAGCTGTGAGGCAGGTCAAAGAACAATAAAAGGATGTGACATTTTCAGAGCACTCTCAGAGAGCCACATTTCCACAATTCAACTCCACCTACTTTTGTCTATTCACATTAGCCTCACTATTGCATGTTTTAGGCCCAAAAAATGTATTGTTTTACATTTTACACAACCTCAAAAGCTCTACAAAGTTTACTAGCTGGAACACTTTTCATAAGTTGCCATATGGTTAGCACATTTTCATATCAAGGTCAAAGTGAGCACTGTACTAATGTGTCAGAAGTTAGGTATTTAAGTGTATTTTTATTTGTGATCATTTGTTTGTTTAATGACATCTGCGGATGTATGGCTTTGGCCTTATTGCAACTGAGATTTTGCCTCCTTTGTGCTGTTTTTCTTTTGTTGTCTCTCCCTCTCTTTCTCTCTCCCTTGCAGGTTGCTCAACATCCAGGTGTTTGCAATAATGATTGCCAATCACTCCTCTGTCGGGACTGGTTGATGGGGAGAGGGAAGCAGGATAAAAGCCCAGTCAGATTGCTACTGTATTAAGTTTCCCTTCCCTTGTTCCAGACGGTTGTTGGTGTGCATGTGTTGCTGTAGTGTTGAGGCTGCAAATTTTTGTAGCTGTTGTAGTTGCAAGTCACTGTGTTGTTTGTAACTTGTTTCTCTTACATAAATTTACCCTAGTTCCCTCACTAGTTAAACACATGAGAAAATACAAGACTTAACAAAATGGCACCCACCTCCCTACAACTTCCATATAAGTTTACTAGTAACAATATATCCAAAAAGTCACAACTTGAGTTTAGATTGACTGAGATCTCCCTCAGTTGTTTATTTCCATTTTTTTTTTTATAGTTTAATTAAACTATGACTATTAATATTTTATGAGTGCTGGGATGGGAGAAGGGAAAGCAAAATCTTTGTTACTCCTCTCCAACCCTAGACTGGGGTAGGATGTCACAGGTGTTTAGAAGGTGAATAATGTGTAAATATAGACATAATTGCTACTTAATTAACCATTTTTTTAGCCACCTTTACACCACACACTGACTGTGCTTTTTAAGCCTTAAATTTAATGTAAAACTTCCACACTATTCTTTTTGCAAGAATAGCTCGTTTAGCTAGTTTTATTCCCAGTGCAGTAGCACTGTTCTGTCTGTATTGTACATGCACTCAGTTTGCATTAACATGCATACAACAGCCTGTAATTAAATTGTTACAAGATTAATATATTTAATTACAATACATGTCATGTATAATGGTATTAAGGACACTGTAAATGAATAGGATGCTATCTTTAAAGTTCAATATACCAGACACTGCACTGTTCCGCCTAAGCTGCACTCGTGTGTAGCCGCACACTTGTGAAGTTGCTTCCATGCAGATGGAAAAACCTAGAGATTTTCTTGAATCAGAGCTAAATGCATGCTCTGTGTTTCAGCTGGAGTCCATTTGAAAGTTTTTTCCAGTATGGAGCTGAAGCTTTTAGTAAAATATTGTGTATAAACAAGGTGGAAATACACATTACTGAGTCGTGAAACATCAAATACACATACCGCATTAATGACGGGATGCGAGTGCTAGTGAATGTGGAAATGCGGCTGCGCGCCCTATCGGTTAAATGTGCAAAATGCCCATCCCGCGAGTGATTAACATAAACAGTTGCTTATGTCTTACATGAATGCAGACATGTGCAGCAAATCAGGTATTTGTCCAAATATCTGCAGTGTAAATGCAGGAATGCAGCCTAATAGATCTGCCGCTGCCAATTATGTTGTTAATATTAATAAAAAAAGGCATTGAAAAGAAAGCCACTGTTTATTTATTTATTATTATTATTAGCCTACTATGTTCTTAGTTTACTTAATACTTATAGGCTACTTCTTTATTTTTTATGACTATATACCTGAATAATAATAATAAAAAAAAAAAAGAGGCAGTGTTTACACAGGCATGGGAAATTAACCTTTAATTGCCATTTAAACCTGTGTGTGTCACCTTATGTATCTGTAACATGGCCAAACATTCAAGGGTATGTAAACTTTTGATCAGGGCCATTTGGGTGATTTCTGTTATCATTATGATTTAAAAAGGTTCCAAACAACTATGTGATAATAAATGGCTTCATATGATCACTATCCTTAAATAAAAGACAGTTTTTTTGCGTGATCAGTCATATTTTCAAAATCAATGCCAAAATTTCACAATTTCTGCCTGGGTATGCAAACTTTTGAGTACAACTGTAAAGGGTCTACTTTTATTTATGTACAATCACAATAACAACAAAACCTTGTGCTTTTGTAAAATAAAGAAAATAAACAGGGTGCACTTTCAGCCGTCTCTGTCTCCGCGAGCATCTTTCTGAAACACGTCACATAAATGAACAAACTCTGTGAATACTTATCAGACAAACATGAAACATATGTCTAAAGAAAGCTTAAAATGTCTACTTTTAAATAAAACAATTCAAATTTAAAAGAAAATATTCTCCTGCAATGTAATCTGTATGAAACAAAGCAATGTACAGTTTCTCCTGGCTCAGCTAATTATCCCTAATGTGATCACACCCGCCAGCAGAGCGCGCTATTCATACGGTAATGTGCTGAGGCGATCATTGCAAATGGTAAACGCCCCCAACAATGCCTTAAAAAGCATCAAGTTCATTAACTTTTCTGCTCGTTTGGAAGATGGCACGCTACACAGGTGAGGAAGCTCTTCAGATGGTCCTAAATAGTTTTCCTCAGAAAAAGAGCGGGAATCCGACGAAGAACGTTTGCATTTTGAAGAGCGACTTGATCCAGCCGAGGATACAATTTCAGATGAGTAAGTCATTTATTTTTACTTACATATTAGTTGACATGCTATTTTATATAAACATGGACATATTTTACTGGTTGGACTATTTCCAGACTTGCCAGCCTGTATTCAGAGTATTGAAATTTGAAATATGTCCTAATAGGCAAGTTTTAGTTACATTTAAATGTTGTTGCAGCTAAAGCAGGTATTTAAATTGTATGCTGTATGATATAAATATGATATGTAATATGATATAAAAATAATATGAATGTTTAGATTATATTTTATCCAGTGTTTATGCTGCCTCATTATCATCAACAAAGCTTGTGCTTGCAAATATCTGTTCGGGTGTAAATGTGTAAAATGTGCTGTAAATATGCCCATATTAGAAAATCAGCATATTAGAATGATTTCTGAAGGATCATGTGACACTGAAGACTGTAGTAATGATGCTGAAAATTTAGCTTTGATCACAGGAATAAATTGCAATTTAAAATTGTAAAAACATCTCACAATATCACTGTTTTTGCTGTATTTTGGATCAAATAAATGCAGCCTTGGTGAGCAGAAGAGACTTCTTTTAAAAACATTAAAACATCTTACCGATCTAAAACTTATGTTCCAAGAAAAAGTAACAGATTATGGGTTTGGAAAAACATAAGGGTGATAAATGACTGAATTTAAATTTTTAGATGAACTACTCTAACTGCCGGTTAATTTTTTTTTTAGCACAGAACTTACAAGGACATACCCAAAATATAATGGTTGCAGTTCATGAACCCTGCTCCCTTTTGAATGAAGACTAGGATGCGAGCAGCGTGTCGCGCAAAAAACAATAGATCCTCATTTTAATATACTATCTACACTGCAAGCATCCATTGCGGTGTGTCTGTTGTGGCAACAATAAACGGGTTGCACGTTCCATTTTGCACTGCACGTGCTGGCGCTACTACACAAATGAAATGGTTTAGAACGTTTGTGTCGACGTGTCCAGTGTAGACAGCCTCAAGCCGTTACGGCGCATCATGTCGCATCAACGGACGCGCCCGGTGTAGACAGGGTGTTAGGAGATGCTGTACAAAATTCAAAATTTATTAAATTCATAAAGAAATTTGTTAGAAAAGCTCAAATTAATTGTAAATTAATTATATTTGCATTAAATATACTATTTACAACACTATTCTTGCCACAACCTAAAAAAAACTATTAAAGTAACATGTCTTGCCATTATCTAATTCTAATCTGAGGGTGATAAAGTTCCTACTTTGTGTTTTATGGATGATTTTATAAGACAATGCCAAGTGAATTATTTAAAAGGCTACTTCAAAATCTTGCCAGATAACCACATTCTTTGAATTCCTTTACAATATACACACATTCGCTCTTTGTCTTGAGCCTGATGAAAACTGCTCCTTAAATGTTTTCACATTCACATTTACAAATAACACTCAAATCACGTACTGTCCATGACATATTTTCAATTAAAAACTGTGAATTTCTAACTACTGAGCACAATACAAAATAAACTTTTTAAACCATTATGCTATCCCTGCAACAACTTAATGACAATATACAGCGGCACATAATAGACTACAGCAGAATAGCAACAAGGATATCAATTATTTGGGGGGGGAAATTTGGCCATATCTGATTATCAGGGAGACATGTCCCCCCTCAAGTTATATTGTGGTTACGGCCCTGTATATGTAATATTCTGCTCAGGTGGCTGAAGGTTCTGCCCAATAGAAATAGAGTATAGCCCACTAGGAGTATTTGTTCAAAACTATATATTTTGAGATCTGGTGTTGAAAACTGTCCAAATGTCACATTCACACCCAGGTTTTGATGCACTGAAGATGCTAATTGTGCCAAAGCTTTATAGGAAAAGTTAAATATAACAAAAGGGCAATCACTATTCAGTATGCAAACAGATATAAGAAAGAAGACTAATTGCAAGTCAATGAGTAAATATAGCAATGATGCTACATATTGAAAGCTGAACATTCTATTCTAGCAAGTCAAAGCAAGATTTTCCAAATTAATCTTAAATTTCTTAAAGTATAAAGCTTAAAAAACTTTTCCACACCTAAAGCCTTGTTTATACTTTCGCCTGGCTCAGCAGCGTATCTTGTGCATCAGCGCATCAGCTCTCGGTGGCTCGAGGCATTTATATTTGACATGCACCGTAGCTGCACTTTTCTCCAAACAAAAGATGGCAGTGTAGAGAAAATATCAGCTAATCCAGCAGGAAACAGCAGTGAAGAAGAGCTTTGCTAAGCTTTACATTTACCTAGCCAGGTATTATAATAATAGATAATGTTCGCTGGTCATATGCAAGAGGTGAAAAAAACAAAAAACAAAAACAAAACAAAAATACTTAAGAACCATTAGTAGGCTATTTACACTCGGTCAGTGACTAAACCCAATCACTTTTATTTGTTTATACATTCTAGTGTTTTATTAAGCAGCCAAAGTGTTGGGGTTGGGAAACTAGTCCTGTCACAAACCTTCCTTAGCTGAACCATTGGAGTCATATATCAGACAGATGAAGATAGTTTCATTTTGCTTCATGCTTGTTTTCTGCAATGTGTTTAGGAGAAAGATGCTAGTATCCATCTATATTGCTGCTCACCGTGTCTCAGCCACTGTTGTTAAAATAACCGCACCTGCAACTCTACTTATCAGGGTTTATGCAGCACCTTATGTCTATAGTAGGGAGAGAGAGGCAACCCGCGCAGAGCGGGGAGTGGGAATGAAACGCGTTCGGCGGAAGAGAAAAATATTAATTAGCCTGGTGTGTACAGCTCCGTAGTTTTGACACGTTGCTCACTTAAACTGTAGAAACGGTAAGATGGGGCAACCGTTGTCATGATGCCTCATGGTGGATGAAACCAAGCTAATTGGTGACCGCTGGTTTAGACCTTTTTTATTCAGTATACAAAAGGTAGTGGATAAATAGGCTCAATTGTCTTTCTGAACAAGAACAACTGCAACAATTTGGGAACTTCGACAACAGCAACAGGTAATTTTGCTGTGAAAACATTGTCCTTTCAACATTATTTGCAGTATTTTTACTATGCCTCAAAAGCAAAGGCACATCTGCCCTGCCCCTTTCCTTGAATTCATCCAATGGGATTGAAGCATTGCGCGTGCACTGCAAGAAACGTTAAAAAATTGGCACGTTGCACTACCGCGCGAAACATTTGCAGAGGCCAGGTGAACGCCGTGATGCCGTTGCAAAAAATAATCGAGTATAAACCAGGCTGCAGTTCATTTAAAAAAAAAAAAAAAAATGTCTGTAGTTAGTCTGTATGCGGTTCAGGTTGAATTAACTGCAGTAGTTTAATACTTAAGGTTAAAGGTTTAGAACAAACCAGGATGTTTGAGCAATATCAATCCAGTGATGCTTTGTCAGTATGTAATATATAAACTATATGAATCTACTGTTTTCACACATTAAACTGGAAGTAAATGTTTGGACAGGCGAATAACCTCACTCTCACTTATACAGGTAAACCGTACTGAGTAGATTACTTCTTCATCACATCACATGACTAAAATTATAGTCAGAAACAAGTTCTTGATTTACACTTGTAATCTAATCTGACTGCTTTTGTATTACTTTAGATGTACTGTAATTCTTGTTTATTTGATGTCACATGCATTTGAGTAGGATAAGCTTGTACCATTTTGATATAATGTTGCTTAAATTGATTAAAATATAAGAATTTATATAATTGTGTGTGTGTGTGTGTGTGTGTGTGTGTGTGTGTGTGTGTGTGTGTGTTTGCGTGTGTGTGTGTGTTTTACTTGCTATTTGTCTTTTTTAACATCAACACCACAAAAAAAAAATTCTCAAAAGTTGTCGCAAAAGCGCATTCATGTACTGTACATTTTTGAAGCAGTGTACAAAAGCTATTCGCAGTGGGGCATTTATGTGTGGATTACTGCAAGTGTAATGATGGCTGCTGGCTAGTATTATGTTTGTGTGTGTTATTCCACACTCAAAAGATTTAACAAAAGTATATAAACTGTAGTCTGATTTAGTGACACATTTTTTAAAATTTAAAAATAAGAAGAATTACACGGATCAATAAAATATGAAAGTGGTGTTTTAGTGTTCAAAAATTTAAATAAAATAAATAAATACTCCTCTACACTCTACAAACTCTCAGTGTCATGTGCTAGAAAAAGTAGTGTCCTCCCAACTATGTTTATGTATATATGAACAATTTCAGTCAGGATTTGGGCCCCATCACAGTACAGAGACTGCACTTATCAGAGTTACAAATGAATTGCTCTTATCATCTGAACACGGCTGCATTTCTCTTCTAGTGCTTTTAGATCTTAGTGCTGCCTTCGACATGATAGATCATGACATTCTCTTGAATAGGCTGGAGAATTATGTTGGCATTAGTGGACTTGCATTAGCATAGTTTAGGTCCTATTTATCAGACTGCTGCCACTTTGTATGTATAAACGGGGAATTGTCAAATCAAACAAAAGTTAAGTATGGAGTGCCACAGGGATCAGTTTTAGGGCCTCTGCTTTTCTCCTTATATATGCTTCCCCTGGGAGCAGTGGCGGGCCGTGCATATACAGTCTAGGCCTTCAGTATGAATCATGCCATTAAGAAAACACAGTTTCACAATGAATAAGACACCCTATGCCCTTGGGTGTCATACACTGTGTCGCAGCTAACTAGTAAAGTGACATTTTAAAAACCCGTCCACGCATGAAAGCCAGAACTTAAAACGACACTTAATGCTCAAACAAGCCTAATTTTAACTGCAGCGTGACTGATTTGTGAAATGAGCGTCTCCCGAACAGACATTCAAAAATCATATTTTTTCATATGAATCTACCAAGGAGGTCTATAATACCTGGAAAAATATATCTAATAATATTTTCGATTTAAATGTTGCTTGCGTCAGGGTACACGGTTATGCTGCATTCCATTCAAGTTGGATGAGGGATATTCCTACTTGATATCTCCGACCAAAAATGCATTACATTCCCCGATATTCAGAACTGCAACGTTCCCATTAGCTTAGCAGGGGTTTGACTCTCATTAGAGATGTTTCCTAGCAACTCAACTGATAAACAATGCTGCAGCGCTAGCATTTGTGCTTCAGGTGTAAGATTATCAAAAGAGATTATAATGTTTTATACACCTGTTTCTGCAGGCGTTTGTTAAACAAGCTTTAATATCATGTAATGTGGAAACTAACTCATTTATCGATATTACTTAATAAAGTGAATGTTTATCACTTACTTTGTATATCTCCCTGAGTGTCGACATGTTTGAGTTGAGAATTTCTGCACTAGCCTACAAGTTGTAATTCTGACTTCAAGATGCATTCCATTGCACTTTTCCTAGTAGGAAGTTGTAAAATCCGACTTTCCGAGTTGAATGAAACGCAGCACTACTTTTCAAAACTTGATCCGACACTGAATGCTCCAGCAGCCTAATTTACAATTAGAAAAATCCTGATGTTGCTATAACAATGCAAAAAGCACTTATCAATTTACTTGAAAATCAGTCCTCCTTTCCTGTTTAATCAATTAAGCAATCACACAATCATGCAGAACATCTCAGGTTTTTAAATCCATAAGAATATCTTTTTCAACGGCAATACCAGCAGTGATGACAGCCAACTCGTCAGACAGCTTAATCTTACACTTTTCGCTCTTGAATTACATACATCACTTAAAGTGTGACTGCGTCACTCAAGGCCAGCTAGAAGGCCTCAACCGGGACATATCCAAAGATCACACCCACCAAGAACAAATAAATCAATCTGATTGGCTGATGAATCTGACAATCTGACTTTAGTTGCCCATTCATTTGCACTGTTGAGGGATTCTGAAGAAATTCTGAAGGCCTGACGGGGTGGAGCTCAGACTCATGCGCTGCTTTGGATTCGGGCATGCGATTTGTGAAACAGTTGTCACACTTTGCTTGTAAGTATCAAGGAATAAATTCTGACTGGATAAACTTTTCATTTTTCTCTATTTGTTTGAAGATTAATTAAGAGTGGAAAGCGATTAAAAATGCATAGGCAAAAAGGTGATTGAGAATGAAAGGATGAAATATATTTACATATTTGGCATGTTATGCCAGCAGAGAAGGCTTTGCTGGCCCTGAGAATTCACCACTGCCTGGGAGATGTTATCAGGAATAATGGAATAAGTTTCCACTGTTATGCTGATAATACCCAACTTTATATTTCTTCTAAACCCAATAAAAATTAATAATTCTCCAAATAAGCAGAGTGTATCAATGAACTCAAAGATTGGATGGCCAGAAATTTCCTTCTACCTAATTCTGACAAAACAGGTACTAATTATTGGACCAAAAACCTCTAAAAAATAAGCTGCTAATATATAATTTGACTCTCGATGGATGTACTGTTATGTCATCTTCTACAGCGAAGAACTTAGGTGTTATATTTGATACAAATCTGTCCTTTCAAAATCAAATTTCCAATGTTTGTAGAACAGCATTCTTCCACTTCAGAAATACTGCTAAGTTACGACACATGCTCTCTGTTGCTGATGCCGGAAAAACTAATGAATGCATTCATGACCTCAAGACTAGATTATTGTAATGCATTACTGGGAGGATGTACTGCAAGTTCAATAAATACATTTCAATTGGCTCAAAATGCAGCTGCCAGAGTGCTAACTAGAATCAAGAAATATGATCATATTAGTCCCATTTTATCGTCATTACATTGGCTACCTGTTAAATTTTGTATAAATTTTAAAATTCTGTTAACTATATACAAAGCTTTGAATAGTCTAGCTCCACAGTACTTAAGTGACCTTCTGACACACTATATTCCATCATGTTCATTATGATCACAAAATTCTGGCTTGTTAATAATTCCTAGAATATCAAAATCCACAAAAGGAGGTAGATCCTTTTCCTATTTGGCTCCTAAACTATGGAATAGTCTCTCTAACACTGTTCAGGACACAGACACATTCAGTCAGTTTAAGTATAAACTAAAGACTCATGTATTTAGACAGGCATACACCTAATTTATCCATCAACTCACAACTAGGCTTCTTTAGTTACCTTGGACTTAGGATGGACCCCACCGAACCTCTCCGAAATGATCTGCCAGTTGAACTACGATGCACCTCAATGATCTCTGCCTGCATCACCTTTGTCTATTGATGGACTACACTCTTGAAATGGAATACATAGACAATAATTTATTTGCCATCAAAAGCCTTTATCAGCCAACAAACAAAGGACAATGCATCTGTGTGAACTTCTGCAGTTAATCCAGGATGGACTTCAAAGACATTAGTCATTATTCTTACAGTTCATAAAAAATATTTTTTTAAACACTGGACCATAACACTTACTGAGTTTAAAAAAATTAAACCATGACTTGCACTGCACACAAATAACTAATATTGGCATTATATTCATGTTGTTTAGCCAGAGGGGAACTGGCCCCCACAGTGAGCCTGGTTTCTCCCAAGGTTATTTTTCTCCATTAACCAACATCTTATGGAGTTTTGTGTTCCTTGCCACAGTCGCCTTCAGCTTGCTCACAGGGGTTCTAAATACAATAATTATTAAATTTGTATACACAATTTACAATCATATTTAATAAAACTACACAAGGATCACTCTAAGACTTAGTTACAATAGATATTACAGTTAAATTTTTTGTTAATGCATGATTTTCTGTAAAGCTGCTTTGAAACAATGTGTGTTGTGAAAAGCACTATACAAATAAAATTACTTGACGTGCAAAAATAACTCACTCCAGGGGGCACTGCAGGGGAATTTAGACCCTATGAAAAGGTTAATCTGATTACGCGTATTTTAAAATGTAATTTAACCTGATTTTTGTCATTTGATTATGTAATTCATATTACATGTAATCAGTTACTTACCAGCACTGCAGGTAAATAAGTAATCTAAATAATATAGACAAACAATTGTTTAATATAATATGTGGGGTTGACTGCCATTCACCTACAGTTTCAATGACATCTTTGATTTATGCTTTCAGCTCACTCTACAAAATAATTAAGATTTTAAATTTAAATAAATTACTTCTTGTGTAATGGAAATATTGCCTACTCGTCACTCGTTACATCTCATTGCATTCATCAAGACAAATCTAGGTATTAAGCTGCCTTTGTATGAGACAAAATATCTTAGGAATGTTGATTCTGCCCTTTTCTGCTCTGTTACCAGAAGAAGAAAAAACCCTCAATCATCAGTCCTGTTTAGTTTACTAGCCAGTCTATTAGCCCAATCTTCAAATACAGCACAGTCATGAAAGGTTCCTCAGGTGGGGAGCCAGTCTGTCAGATTCACAGAGATCTGGGCTGTGACTGGCCACAAAGATGAAAATTTGTGTGGGCGGTTTTGGCATGTTAGCCTTCAGGGTTTGTAGTTTAAGCCACCTTTTCAGGCTTCTCATAACATAACCTTTTGAAGATACTCATCTCTTGTGACTGTTTCTCACCGAGGCCTCCTACAACATGAACGTCATAAAAAAACAATAGGGCTGGGGGAGGATAAAGGACTAGTTCACCCAAAAACTAAATTCTGTCTTCATTTACACACCCTCAAGTTGTTCCGAACCCAAACGACTTTGTTTCTTTCGTGTAACACAAAATTAAAACATTTTAAGAATGCGCTGGCCACTCTTTGCCATATAATGAAAGTGAACAGGGACTGGGTCTGTCAAGCTCCAAAATGACAAAAAAATCACCATCAAATTATAAGTGTCTGCTCAAGTCTTTTGATACAGCAGCTTAGAGTGAACAAAATGACAAAAAAAGCACCATAAAATTATAAATTTCTGCTCAAGTTTTAAGATACAGAAGCTTTGAGTGAACAAACAGAAATTTAGATTGTTATTCACTGATAATCTTACCCTCTGCAATAGATCTACTGGACTACAAAAATTTTACTGACAACACAAATTGTGCATCAGTGCCAAATGTCATTGGTTCCTGCATGTCTTGTGACCAAATGTTATTGACTGTAATGGCGCCATATTTGGTTTGAGAGCCGCAGTTTAACCCTCAGGGGTCGAAGGACATGCCGGCGTGTCCTGCTGGATTTGTTCCTCATAACAGCGGAAACAACTTAAAATACTCTGTCATTTTTGGGCATACAGATAAATGTAAGACACCATTAGAGACTATAAAGGGTCTACTTTTATTTGTGTACACTCATAATAACAACAAAACCTTGTGCTTTTGTAAAATAAAGAAAATAAACAGGGTGTGCTTTCAGCCGTCTCTGTCTCCGCGAGCATCTTTCTGAAACACGTCACAAAAATGAACTGAAACTCAGCGAATACTTATCAGACAAATATGAAACATATGTCTAAAGAAAGCTTAAAATGTCTACTTTTAAATAAAATTCAAATTTAAAAGAAATATTCTCCTGCAATGTAATCTGTATGAAACTAAAGAGATGTACAGTTTCTCCTGGCTCAGCTAATTATCGCTAATGTGATCCCACCCACGCGCAGAGGGCGCTATTCATACAGTAATGTGCTGAGGCGATCATTGCAAATGGTAAACGCCCCCAATAACGCCTTAAAAAACATCAAGTTCATCATCAGATTCATTCACTTTCCTGCGCGTTTGGAAGATGGCACGCTACACAGGTGAGGATGCTCTACAGATGGTCCTGGATAGTGATGAAGAGTTCGCAAATTTCCTCAGAAGAAGAGCGGGACTCCGACGATGAACGTTTGCATTTTGAAAAGCGACTTGATCCAGCCAAGGATACAATTTCAGATGAGTAGGTCTTTACTTACATTAGTTGACATGCTATTTTATATAAACGTACATATTTTACTAGCTGAACTATTTCCAGACTTGCCAGCCAGTATTCAGAGTACTGAAATTTAAAATATGTCCTAATAGGCAAGTTTTAGTTACATTTAAATGTTGTTTCGGCTAAAGCAGGTATTTAAATTGTATGCTGTATGATATAAATATGATATGTAATATGATATAAAAATAATATGAATGTTTAGATTATATTTTATCCAGTGTTTATGCTGCCTCATTATCATCAACGAAGCTTGTGCTTGCAAATATCTGTTCGGGTGTAAATGTATAAAATGTGCTGTAAATATGCCCATATTAGAAAATCAGCATATTAGAATGATTTCTGAAGGATCATATGACACTGAAGACTGCAGTAATGATGCTGAAAATTCAGCTTTCATCAAAGGAATACATTGCATTTTACAATATATTCAAATAGAAAACAGTTATTTTAAATTGTAAAAATATTTCACAATATCACTGTTTTTGCTGTATTTTGGATCAAATAAATGCAGCCTTGGTGAGCAGAAGAAACTTCTTTTAAAAACATTAAAAAAATCTTACTGATCTAAAATTTTTAAATGGTAGTGTAGGTCTAAAGTTTTTAAGTCTTTATCTAAAGAAAATGTATAGTCAGATTACTTCTTTTAACTTAAACTTGATTTTGTGAATAAGCTACAAACAATACAATCAATCATTAAGTCTCCTCACATTCATTCTCTCTCAGGGAATGGGTCTTTGTCTCCTCATGTGTGAATCACATCAATATTCATGATCATCCACGCCTCCTAGCATATGGCCTTTCTAACACTAAAAGTGTCTTACAAAAGTGAAATGACTATATTGAATGATATATATATATATATATATATATATATATATATATATATATATATATATATATATATATATATATATATATATATGATATATATATTGTATGAATGAGTGTTCAGGATGGTTTTCACATCATTTTGTAGCAAAAACTCTAGGCTACAAGATCCAATTCTCAAAAGTCTTGTGAAAAAATGTTTAGTATGTGTTATATGGCCTTATTTCAGTGACTTAAAAATTTTGTTTTTTCAAAAACCACGCATACATTTTATTTTCTCAAAAATACAAACATTTACATACATGTTGCTCACATATTATTGTAGCCCAGTTTGTGCTGAATACAGTGTTATCAGACTTTAGCCATTAATATGTTTTTAAGCAACTGAAAAAAGCACAAATGTCAAGGCATGTCAAAACTTCTCCAGGGCCCAAAACACCCTCAGACCCCAGAGGGTTAAAGGAAGATTTTCAGTGAATAACGACTTAAATTTTGGTCTGTTTCTCACACAGAAATATCGCATGGCTTCAGAAAACGTACATAAACTTACATAGTGCACAAGTGATATGGACTACTTTTAGGATACTTTTATGGTTCTTTTTGACATTTCGGAGCATGAGAGACCCAGGCACCTTTAACTACATTGGACAAGAGTGGCCAGGACATCATTCAACATTTCTCATTTGATGTTCCACAGAAGAAAGAAATTCACAAGTGTTTGGAACGACATGACAGGCCAACATGCTCTCAGTTAAGTTGCTTTCATTTCTTCACCTCTAGAAATTTATATCATGGCCAGCTGTTAAAACCCAACATGTTTTTCAAGTTGAAAACAGCAGATCAGCATACTTTACACTAGTGCTCACACAATTCTGATGCTTGCCACTAGTCCATACTTGACCCAGGGGTGGGGACAGCTTCAGTCTTCAAGGTTTAGCTATGTTTGCATTGCAGCCATGACTGTCAAACCCATATAATTCTTTCATTTTCCCACAGTCTGAACCTTCAGACATGCCGCTTTTAAGAAAAGATTCATCCTATCAAGAGACACCACGGATCAAGGCCACATCATGCACATTGGTACACAATAATATAGACTGAAGATAAACACAAAGGCTCTGGTAAGCATTTTATGTATCCCTTGGGTTTCATTGTGAACATTAACTTTGTGTCACATTGTATTGTGCACTGGAAACTGCAGCATCCATGATATATCTCATTATATGTACTGAAAAGTCTATTGCAGTGGGAATGAGAGGCCCTGCAGATTTTGACCATGTATTCTATTGTTTCCTGTGTTCTATTCTCAAAGTCTCCTTGAGATCATGCCTTATACAAAAACCGTATAATCAGTTCTGCTTTAGGCGGAAAAAATAAAACTATGAAATAATAAACTAATGAATATATACAGGGTGTGTGTACATACATCTGACTTGAGGAACCATTTTGCTCCTTGCCTGACAAAATCTATTATTTATCAAGCAATCTGCCTTTACTGTAAGCCGTTCCTGAGTGCAACCAGTTCCCCCTTTCAAATTCAATTAAAGTCTCACTTAGGATAAATTAATTAGCATGAAAAAACACATTGTTTTTACACAAAATACTCGACAATTATACACAATGATTCTAACAATTGCTTCATTAAATAAGGCTTAAATGTGTGGGGTTTATTTAAGTTTAAACCTCCAGGCAAAGGAGTCCAATTCATTAATGCTAATAACAGAACTGACAAGTGAAAAACAATGAAAAAAGCAGATGAACTTGACAGGGGAATTTCAAGGTATGTGACCAATTTTACTTAAACGCTAACCTGCCCACAAAAGCAATAAGCCCAAGCTCAGGATCCTGAAAGCCAAATTGTCCTTGTAGTCTGACCCTGTATAAATTACAAGCTGTTCGCTGTTTAATTAAACAACTTAATGACATTTTATTTTATGTTTAATTACTGTGTATAAACACAAAACACTTACAGCATAAGCAATGGCCAGGACTTCCACTCTTGCAGTTTGATTGATGCATGCTCATAAATATTATGTGTATTTGCTGAATAGGGTTTATAGAATACTAACTGAAATTAGCTTCCAAATTTGCTTTATTTCTGTATACAGACCTTTTCATTAAAAAAAATAAAAAATAAAATAAAATAAAATAAAATAAATACAAGCAAATTAAAGCAAAATCTAAATGTTTCAACATTAACTGGCCGATATTTGGCTATATTGAAATTACTGGTCTTGGCTGCTGTCAGTTCCAAAACCTACCAACAGGCCTTATTCATGAGGCACATAATGCACACAATTCCAATGCTTTCAGCAATTTTATGTAAATATTGCATAAAATGAGTGTTCCACATTAAAGCCCAAATTGAAAATCTGCGATTCAAAATCTACCTTAAAGATGCACTCCTAAAGAGAACTTCTAAAGAAAGGAGAGTTTTACGCCTTTGAAAAAAAATAAAATAATATATATATATATATATATATATATATATATATATATATATATATATATATACCGCATATATAAAATCATGACCACTTATATGAGATGAAGACTCCAGTCTTTTCAGCAACCTTATATGTTTTATTCTACATAGAAAGGGTCCCCTCATGGGGGCTGCCATGTTATAATTACATGACTAGCCAAATACTACTCGCTTAATCCCCAAAATGATATTGATTATGTTCACTCTTGGATTAAAATAATCATGGCTGACAGTGAATAGTGCATTTCTAAAATAGTAGGGGTGGGTAAAATCATTGTTTTTACGATTAATCACAATCTTCATTTTAACAATCTCGATATCGATTCTTAAATCCCAATACTGATCTTTCACTCAATGCGCAACCCTCTACTACAATGAGAGAAAATCACTTGTATTTACAACCAAATTTTGCACTATGCGACTAAAGTGAATATATTTGGCAAAAGGGCTGGTAAATGTTTACATTTCACTCAGCATTAAATTGTGTAGTTTAGTTGTGAAGTGTTCAGCAGTGAGATCCTTTCACAGCATGTTAAGAGTAAAAGTTGTTCCGTGTAATGTGTGTTCAAGACGAGATCCACGCAACCCGTTTTTCATTGAATAATGTCTTTTTAATACCCTTTCTGTTCTTTACAGTCAGTTGTTGAACAAAAACTACAAAAAAAAAAAAAAAAAAAAAAAAACATAATAAAGCCATTCGAGTGCTCTCTAGTTAACATGCGCTCATTTAAAGGCGCTGTTTACAGAAATGCAGTTTTTTGTTAAAGAGACAATACCGGTTTAAGAACGTGTTTAACAAATCAGTGTAAATACTTGTAAATAGTACAAATTATGCAATTTAATAATAAATATGTAGCAAAAATTATATATAATATATAATATCTTATTTATTGAATACATTTATTTGTTCATTTTTAAAAAGCCAAAATGTGACAAAAATGATTAAAAAGTAATAAAATATAATTTGTAAAATTAACATTTTCCTAATGTATCTAGTTAAAAGGTCCCCTGCATAATTAACAGCATTATCTAGGATATAATTTATTTTATATGTAAGCAAAAGGTACATTATAACTGAAATAAACCTATATGAATCAATATTGAATCGAATCGAAATCAGAATCGAATCGAGAGCTTGTGAATAGGAATCTAACTGAATTGGAAAATCTGTATCAATACCCAGCCCTATAAAATAGCATCTCTTATGGAAAACAAGTGATTTTGAATAACGTTGCATCCATGCCCCGAGATGCCACTGTAAGTCCAAGATGACACAAACAAAAAGTTACTGAATGCACCTTTAATGCTGGAAATAAACAAAGATTTTAGAAATTTAAAACAAAGAAATGTTATGTTGTAATATGGTCCAAATTTGTGACATTGGCCATGTTAACTCCTTTCTACAAAAGCTCAAATTGACCTGCTTTCATCAAAGCACACAAGATGCTCTTTGGAACATTCTCCAATCTCCAAACAATAGGAAGACTTACTAAATGCGAAGTAATTCTCAAATTCAAAAGTACAGCGTTTGCTAATTGGTTTTAGAGTGTATATTTTAATTCAAATTTTCACTTAAATTGTTATGCTGATAAGATCATTTGCGATGAAAATGCAAAATAGAAGCATTTATAAGTGGAGATTTTTTAAACCCATCATACATATCAGCATCATATTGGCCATCCTGCTGTCTAGATATTGATACTGGCAATTAAGAAAACCCACATCAGTCAACCACAAATTCATGATGTCATATATGGCCTGCAGGTGGATTTAAGTCATCATTAAATACTGCTTTGGCAAATAAGAGTCCACACATGATGTTACAGGGAATATCAAGACAACATAGTCTGAGAATGAAGAGTTCTAGGAATTAAAAAGAAGTTTGCAAAATATGCATGTGATCTCTGATGCAACATTAATTAAATCAAGCAAAAAATTTGAAAATACAAGAAGAACCAAGCTCCAGCTAGCATACAGTCAAAAACACACTGATCCAGAATGCATGTATATAACTGATGCTGCAATGCCCTGCAGGTAGAAGTGATAAGTAATCTCACCACATCTAATGACCTATAAGCATATATGGGTCTGGTGCAATAAATTATTCAGCTGACACAATGTGCGAGGTTCATTTTTGGTTCAGTGTGGCCTCGTTTTCACACTGATTTGAGAAGCAACATTTTGGCCAGTACCAAAATGTGAATACAGGGAGACCTGTGGGGCTGTAAATGTGCTGGAGAGTGGTGAAGGAGAATAAAATGACTCCAAAATTAATAATTCAACAAATAAACACTAGCTCAAGAGAACAGCCAGACTTTAAATGTATGATTTCAGCCAATGCTGCGAGCACATTATAGTATTTTCTAACTCGGATTAAGTTTGATAGTGCTATCACCAGTAATGAAATAATGACAGAGCGCTTATGGCTTTCTCACAAACCTCCACTAGCAAAAAGGGCAGACGATGTTCCGAATAGTATGGCCGTGCCTTCTGTAGCCCTGCTAATATCAATCCAGTGATCTGAGCAAAGCGGATGTCTACAAATGATTGTGGTTTTTACCATCAGAGAGGAAGAGAAACCTGAATCAGTCCTTTGAGGAACAAAAGCTGTACTTTTGCTAATTTGTTTTAGAGTGGCAGAGGGTAAAATTTTTAGAACACCCACAATGAGAAGGCCAGGCTAGAATTTGTGCTATAAAACCTTATTATACCTCACAAAAGCAATCTGTTCCATTTAAAATAAAAAAAAGAAACCCAGAGCAATAACAGTCATGCCATTAACAATTAGTCTCCACTGCACCTAATTAGACAAGAGGAGATAAAAAACAGGTTCTAAATTTAAACTGTTAGCCTCGTATATTCCGCAAAGCTCAATACACTGTGCTAATAACATTTAAAGACCCACATCACCCAGGGACGGTTGATGACTGGCCATTGAGCAGAAACACAAAGCTAAATCGGCTTCTTAACTTAAAGCTACACTGTAACTTTTTTTGTTAAAAAACAACAAAATGTTATTAATGAGAGAGTGCAACAAAAATCCATCTTCCAAACCATGTCTTTACCCAAATACACTTTGATAAACTTATAATAATGATTTATATTTTAGAGCTGTCAGGACGGATTTCATGGGAAATTGCATACATACGTCATTCGCCCATGCGTGTCAAGTCATATCTGTACACAGAGAAAATATGATCTGGCTACTGTAGCGCATGTGTGGGAGTAGCTGAAGCTGAAACTTTGTTGTCACAATGAACGAGGAAAATTGACCATGGATCATTCAAAATGGCAAACCTCTGGGGAATCACCGGTTGTAAAAACAAAGAAACCCGTACAGAGCAGAGTCTACAAGCAAAAAGGGAAAGCAACAGAGTCCGAATCAACATCGGCTTGGCTTTTCAGAGGTGGTGACAACTCAGAGATCTGAAAGGATTTAAAAGCGACCCAGAGACAGCTTTTTTCTTACTCAACAGGTAAGATATTTTTTTGATATGGTTTATGTATAGTTGTGTAATCACACACACACATATCTGTTAAATTGATTAAATGTCTGGAGTCGTGTGGATTACTTTTATGCTGCCTAAATATGCCTTTAGGACTGTCAAACAGCCAGCAGCCTGATGGCACCCATTTACATGCATTGTTCGGACAAACTGAGCTGAAATCTGCTTATAAAATTCAGTTCTGCTGAAGAAGGAAATTCATACACATCTGGGATGGTTTAAAGGTAAGTAAATCATGACAGGATTTTCATTTTTGGGTGAACTAACTATTAATATATGTAATATACTACACTGCTTGAATGATGTGATAGAACAAGTAAATGGGCTCCTTTGAAGAACACTTTGGTAATATTAAAGCCTCTTGTATTTGTGATGTGGATAACTACGTATATATATATATATATATATATATATATATATATATATATATATATATAGATAGATAGATAGATAGATATATATAAACATTGGTCAAAAGCCAAAGTATTACTGTATCCAAAACAGTAATGAAATAGCACATGGATTGGCCATTGCACTCGCCAACCTGTCTCTGTCGATACTGCATAGATACCAATAAAACCTCTTACCAGCCGCTCACTCTGCTTAGCAAATAGTCATAAGACAACCCTGCAGTCCATTTAAAGGCCAACAAATTAAACAGAGAGCCTTTACGCCCTTTCCTCATTAAATCCTAAAACCTTGTAAATGTTAAAGAGAGTGTTGCTGGGTATAAACCAAGTGCTCCCATTAAGCTCTGATTGGTTAGGCCACTGAAAAACATAGACCGTAAACCTATCCTGCACACCTTGACTGGCCATTTCCATTTGGCAAGCAGGGATGTGGCCAGATTGCCTGCCTATCTCGCATTTAGCATCTTGCTAACCTTCAAGTTTTGATCTGATGCAACAGTAGTTTTTGCATTGGTGTTTGGCAAGGAGACTCTTGGAGATATGTCTGTGGAATGTAGGGCCATATGGAATTATTGGACAAGCTTCCAAAAGTGCTGTTGGTACACCTCCCTGCACAGCGGTCACCCATTTTCTCCTTCCCTGGGTATAAGACACAGCTTACCGTGTGACCTTATATGGGAATTTTTCAAGAGATGGGGCCACTCTCAGAGGTGTGAATGCAGAGGCTGGATCTCTCTGCCTCACCCTTGTCTTACAAGTGTGTAATGAATAAGCCACCTGCTCTAATCTTCCCTGTTCCTACCCTCGATTTGTATATGTGCCTTTCGTACTAAGGCCCCATTTTCAGAACCACTTAGTCCTGGGCAAAAATAAACGTGGCACACTTTAACAAGGTAAAATGTGTTCATATACATGGCTTAGATGGAGTACCCAAATTTCACAAACGATTCACATTCCTCCCACAAATCCTCAAAAGGTATTTATGAGTAAATCATGCACTTTAGGTTTATCTTCCCTGTCACTGTTTCTTAACTCTAAGCTGTAAACATTTAATGGTAATGATGTCCATCTGCCTTCGCTTGGAGTGTTGCAAAGTGCTTATAATATTTAAAACATGTTTATAGTTCACCCAATCGTTAAATCCGTTTTAATCAAATTTTTTATCTCTTTGAGAGTAATTGGTACTGTTTTAACAGGCTAATATAATAGGGGCAGAATGGCTCAGGAAAGTCTGTGAATTGCAGAGGGCAACTTCAAAGTCCCTATTAGGCAAGACAGTTTGGCAGCCATCTTGGTAACACCCATAGGCCACTTTTTTCTATGTAGGCAACAGGCATACAAGTACAGCTCCTATCCTCTTGAGCAGGGAAAAACTGCAATCTTAGAAACAGTCCGACAAGATTACGTTTCTATAAAAATTCAAATTGGCAATAAAATCTAACAATAAAGGCAAAATGCACTAACTACGCCAGCACTCAAACTGATAAAAATGGCTTTCAGTGGCCTGCTTTTAGTCTGGATTTTGCAGTTACAGCAATTTTCTCAATCAGTTTTCTCTGAATTGGACCATAGTTGAGTCAAACCCATCTGTCACAGGGCAGAACGTCAAAGACATTTTTTCCTAACCTTGTTTGCCGTAAGTACCCCCACAGCACCATCAGTATGGCTCAAGAACTCCTTTATAGACACAAAACAAAAGTTGTGTACCAAAAGTTAAATATCATTTGTTTACATGTACAATTTATACTATTTACAAGCACTGAGATTGATATGTAGAACAAGTGCTAAAATGGTACTGTCTCTTTAAGTAAACCGGTAGTTCAACTTTTTGTTTTGGTTGAGCGCATATTAATGAGAGTAGATTTGCATGGCTTCTTTATTATAATTAAATGTTTATTTTATGTTTGTGTTTGGATGATTGGCTCTTTTAACTGAAAGGTGGAATTTCCATTCCTGAATACCGCAATATTAAGCGTTATAATTACTCCTTTTAATTTTTTACGAGTGTCTGTCTCCTCATATTGTCACTGGAAAATGATGGTTCTCTACATGGAAGAACAGCTGGATACAACCAAGGTCTACATGAAGACCAATGGACTGTGAATCTACTCATTACAGAGGCACCAAATATGGCAGGGTTAAATCAGTGCAATGAAGAACAAACTATCCTTACAAAAAACAAGAAAAAGGTTACAGCACACAGCTCTAGGTCAAATTCTCTTTAATCCATGTATGTTTATTAGGAGTGTAATGGTTCGATTTTCTCACAGTTCAGTTTGTATCATGATTTTAGGGTCACAGTTTCGTTACGGTTCGGTATTTGCTTTGTTCAGAAAAAAAAAATATTACTACCAAGTCCAAAGAATACTCTATTTAGTAAACACTTCAACAGTTAATAAAAATCATGGTTTTACAACAGTAACCATAGTTGAACCATGTTATTTGTAGTCAAATCACAGTAACCACAAACTCAATATGGTTACTGTCCTGGTTACTATAGGGAAACTAAAGTATTACTATTATAAAACCATGGTTAATTGCATCAAAATCATGATTTTTGCTCAGAAAACCATGGTGACAGCAGTCATGGTTACTACAATATTACTATAGTAAAACCATGGTTAATTGTCCTTAACTGAAAACAGTCTTCTCTAATTACTAAATCAACCTTTTAACTTAATACCTGCACTAATACATTACATGCATCAACATAAAATGCACTTCAAACTCATCTCAACATATATTCAACATTCGGAAGTTGTACATCACTATAAAAGGAATAACCTTGCTATTAAAATGGATACGAGAAGGGATGTTGTGATAATGCTGCTTGAGTATTTTAACCATATGTGGAAATCCCACATGAACACCAAGCACTTTAGTTATTGTTTCATGTCTGTCCGAATTAGTACTGAGTGTCTGCTTAAAAATGGAAGGGAGTGTGCAGTTCCGGCTCACCTGGGGCTCTTTCCCTGGGTGATGTCGGCATTAAATGATTAATCAAGTATCAATCTATTACTTTAACTGCATTTTAATGCCATTAATCAAAGCGCATTTTTGATGCTCGCGATAGATTACAGCCGCGCGAGGAAACAGGAAGAACTCTCGTGTGTGTTTTGAACCCTTGCGTGCATTATTTACATATATTACCAGTATACAGCACTCACACTGAGCAATATCTGCAAACAGTGCCTGTTTTGTAAAACATTTCTGACCATCGCTTTTGTAACTGACTGCAAAAAGAAAATGTTCCCAGAAAGGAGAAACGCAAGGTGCTTTTCTATAAATGGCTTGTTTTCTCCACTTGCCATTTTCAACTACACACAACGTGTGCAGATCTGTGATGTCATCAAGTTGACCCAAGTGACACACGGACAGAGCGTCCATCTACAGAGACATACAGTGCATTAGCGAAGACTGTAACTGTTCCTGTCTGTTTGACGCTTTGTTTTCTTCACCAAACTTTGTGCTCTAGATGCGTCATTAAACTTGAGGTGAACTGACCGCGGTGCCAATGCTTACCGAACCGTGGGTGGTGAACTGTATGTTTCGTTTTTTTTACCAAGAACCAATACACCCCTAGTGTCTTCACTAGCACTCATGGTGATGATTTCCTCTAGTTGCTTAGATATCACTGTTGGGTAATTAATATCTGTCAGCACGTCTATACTATCTCTGTACCCTTCCTCACATGAACAAAAACCTTAACTAACTGACTCTTGACTGGGATGATCACTGGAGATCAGCATTTTAATGCATGAATACTGAAAAGTCAATAAAAGTGCCTCAGCCTAGCAACTATCACCATGAGACAGATGTGTTGTGTTAGAGTGTCAAGGCCTCCTTAATTACACAGAATCAAACTTGCTGTATAAAAAAATAAATAAAAAAAATAAAAAAAGGTGAAACAAATGAACTAATAATAAGCAGACAAGGAGGCATGGTATGATGCAAGACTGAGAGACACATGGCAATACGGAACCAAAACAAAGCCACGCACTCTCACACAAACACACGAATGACACGAGCGCATATCGCCAGAAACTACAAGGCAACATGCGCTCATGCCAAGCAACAGATGAGACAAGAGAATGCACGGCAACGCCAACAAAACGATGCCATGCACTCTCATATTAGACAAAACCTGAGCGTACAACGCAAAGCAAATACCACACAATGCACACAACAGGTGACAAAACGAGATGGGACATCTGTGCGAGAGTTCGGCCACAAATAAACAGGCACCGAAGACAGAAGCGGACAAACCCCAGCACAACATGATGACAGATCACGACCTGGATGCGCAGCGTAAAGCTAGCACAACACGAAGCGCACCCGAGGTTGCGAGAGACAGACACAAACAATTGGCACAAGTGCATGTTGCAAGGGTGACATGAGAGCAATGCACTCATGCCAATAAACAAGAGAACGCAAAACAATGCCAATAAGGCAAGCCATGCATTCTCACATAAGACACAGACTATAAAAGACACTATATATGAGTGTCAGAGCTCTGCCACAAAGACAATGAAAATACAACCAACAGAAGTGGCTGAACCCTGACAATTACTATTGCACATACTTAAGGTTTGAACATATTCCTTGTACTATTCTTTGATGTATTATTACATAAAACTTGTGCACACAAATGATAACAGAAAGTCCATGATTATGATATTTTATTAGTCATAGAGGGTAGAGAACATATCATCCCCCCAGACTAAAACAGGTTTCTGCATGGTAAAAAACAGCCCCCTTTTCTCAGATCCTTACACCTCACCAGCAGGCCACTCAAAGTGAGTCTGACCTATGCTACCCATCAGGCAGGAATATAATAGATAATTTGACCAGTAAATGGCAGGTATAACTGCAGTTGTCTCCTCTCTGAGGCATATGATTTAGAAAGACACAGGTAATAGCTTTGCAAATTTCCTCTGTCATCTCTCCACGCTTCTGCACCTCTGAGATGTTGGGAGAAAGGTGAGAAATCAATGACTATCCATCAAAACATCAATCTCCATTTATTCTCCTCTCAGTTCTTAAATACTAAACACGGCCACAAAACGCTATCATGTGCACCGCCCTCAGATCCCAACAAACTACAGTCCAGCAGGTCGGACAGCGTGTTTGTAGAAGGCACTTTTTATATATATATATATTTTAAAAAATAATAATAAAATAAAATAAAAAAAAGATTGATTGTGTTGTATTATTTGTTCCAGTAAATATCCGAGCATTGAGCAGAGGAAATTATTTTAGATAAGCGTACAAGCGTAATGTATTCCAATAGCCTGTGTCTTAAAACAAAAGAAACATGTATAGCTGCCAATATACACTGTATATGAATGTTGTCATTACTGAAAAAATCAACTTGTCTTAATTAAACATTACTAAAAATGTCCAGTTTTGGGCTCATAACTCAAATATTTATGTTCCTGAACTTATTTTTCTAAATAAATAAATAATCCATAGACTAAAGACTTTAAGAGATAATAACTCAAACTATTGAGTACAACACTGTGGCTTTGGAGAATTCCCACAATGCCTTGCTTTTGAATTATTTAACGTTTCCTTGGTCAAAGGGAACATATGGGGGCATTTAAATCGTTGTTATTAAGAATTCATAGAGGTTTTGGCTCTTTTGTAATATTAATTATGTTGTTTTGTTGCAAATAGTTGTTTTGTGTGATGACACGATTTGGGTGATCTGTGTCCCCTTTGGTGAAGTTGGACCGTGTTAACACTATTTCAGTTCTGCATGTGCATGTGCAACTGAAGTACAGGCACACATGCATTTCTATGGAGAAATACACTCAGTGACCACTTTACAAGGTACACCTTTACACTTACTTATTTATGCGATTATCTAATCAGCCAATCATGTGGCAGCAGTGCAATGCATAAAATCATGCAGATACGGGTCAGGAGCTACAGGTAATGTTCACATCAACAATCATAATTGGGAAAAATGTTATCTCAGTGATTTCAACCGTGGCATGATTGTTGGTGCCAGACGGGCAGGTTGGAGTATTTCTATAACTGCAGATCTCCTGGGATTTCCATGCACAACAGTCTCTAGAGTTTACTCAGAATGGAGCCAAAAACAAAAACAACGATCAACCACGTCTGTCCAGTACGTGTTTAAAAGGCCTCGACGCAAGTGTGAACAGCCCATAACTCGCCTTATAGCCTACTTGAAAAACTGACCCAAACCTGGCCCAAAACCTGTAGGTTTGTTGGGTACCATCATACTCAGATCAGGTCGAAAAACCTCTAAACACGTGCAGAATAAACATATAGTGATTTTGGTATTTGAATACCATGCACATCCCTATTAATAACACATGATTTTGGATTGGTTCATAATTAAAAAAGAACATATAATTGGCCGTGTAAGACACTGCTCCAAACTTTTCTTCCATCAATTTAAAAAATCCAACTAAATCTGTCAAGTGTCCTGTAGCGCATAAAGGTGAACGTAGTCACGTCATGGGGGGCCTCCATGGTGTACCGCCCCATGGGCCTCTCAGTTCTTAATTCGTCTTGGCTACAACAGTAGAAGACCTCTTCTTGGTCTTTCAGCCAAGAAGAGAAAGCTGAGGCTGCTGTGGGCCTACCTTCTGTTTACCTCAGCTTTTTGTTTTTGGCTGACAGAAGTGGAACCCGACATGGTTTTCTGGTGTTGTAGCCACTGTTATTAAGTTAAAACAACATTTAAATAGCCAATTTGAGATAAGTCTACTTGCATCTATTTATCTTAATTTAAATAGTTAAGTTCATTCTATATGAACACCAACTGAACCTAATTACACAAGTATTGGAGAGACTATTACTCAATTCAATTGAAGGAATGAGTTTATCAATTGAGTAGTCAACTTGTTAGGGACAGCAGCAGCGTAGACAGCATTTTTGGGCATCATAGGAACATTGAAAAAGGCTATGACTGGCAAAATGCTGTTTAAGCAGGCAGCTTCATTATGAAGGCAGCTCACTATAATGACATTCTAAGGTGTCTAGGATTTATCTATCCTGAATCATCCTCTACAAAAAGACATACTTTGTCAGAATGTCAGCCTCAGTCACTATTCACTTTCATTGTACACTATCTTTTTTTTCCACCCAATGAAATGTTGACTGAGGCTGACATTCTGCATAACATATTTGATTGTGTTCCACAGAAGAAAGAATAGTATACTGATTTGTAACAACGTGAGGGTGAGTAAACGATGACTGAATTTTCATTTGTGGGGTGAACTACTCCTATGATTTTTCTTTTCTATGAGAAAGAGCCTACTGTTTAAGAGCACAATTTTAACATTTCAGCGTGCAAATTTAGTCCTCAACTTTGCAAACACTCCTCTGTGCAGTTGCCATCTCTTTGCTCTGACTACTGTCCACAAAAAGCAAACAAACAGGGGGACGTGTTAAAACCTCTAGCTCAGGGGTGTCAAACTCAGTTCCTGGAGGGCCGCAGCCCTGCAGAGTTTAGTTCCAGCCCTGCTCCAAAATGCCTCCTTGTAATCTTCAAGCTCTCCTGAAGACCTTAATTAGCTGCTCCAGGTGTGTTTAATTAGGGTTGGAGCTAAACTCTGCTGGACTGTGGCCCTCCAGGAACCGAGTTTGACACCCCTAGCTCATCTATGGCTGATAATTTCAGAAATTTCCACTTGGGACGAATGCAATCCTGCTGTAGTCGTAGGTATTTCCTGTTCATCTGAGAGTGCTAACTGTGAATATACATAGTATTTGAACTGTAAACAGTTACCATCAGGAAAGATTTGAGCTTTTTAGATGTCATTTTTTATCACAAAAATACTAAAAAACTTGTATTTCCCCTAGAAACAGCTCTCCCAGAATCTGAAAAGAAAGCCTGGTGCAATTAACGTTCGCCTCTGTGGTATGGTGCTGATAAGCGATGCAATCTAAGCGACAGCACAAAAGAGAAACAGTCACAACACACTGACAACACTTGCAGGCTCAGCCCAAACTACAATGACACAAATTACGGAACACCAAAAAGCTGTTGGCTGGCAACTTGGGACATATTTCAAACTTACAGACAGGGGTTGAAGAGGTTGGAGAGGCTGTTATGGAATGTGACCATTCTCTGTTTCACTGTGCTTTATGATGAAGGAGGAGTAGAATTAGCCAAGCTTGTCATGAGGGTTTTCTAAATGCCAGTGTGCTGGTTAATCGGAACCAGCAGTTCAGATCATTGACAGGTTTTGTGGGGGAAGCCTGTGAACTGCTGCAGTCTAGCATACTGCATCACATCTATAAGCAGGCACAAAATTATTTTTTTATCACGTGGCAATGGCAAGTGAAAACGTATTGGCCATAAATAAATATAAATGGCCATGAAACTGTATTTTGCACTTATTCTAAAAAATATTTGATTTTTTTTCTATTTTCTTTTTTACTGAATTTTACTTTTAAAAATTATAAATTATAAAAAAGAATGTTAGCCTCAGTAGCCATTCACTTTCATTGTGTGTAAAAAAGAACGCAACAGAAGTGAATTGTACCTGATGTTAACATTCTGCCTAACATCTACTCCTGTGTTCCACTGAAGAAAGAATATCATGCAGGTTTGGAACAACATAAGGGTGAGTGAATAATGACAGGATTTTCATTTTGGAATGAACTACATTCCATCCATCCATCCATCCATTTTCTATAGCCGCTTGTCCTATGCAGGGTCGCGGGTAGTGTTGGAGCCTATCCCAGCTGTCTCGGGCCGAAGGCAGGGAAAGACCATGGACAGGTGGCCAGTCCATCAAAGATGAACTATTAAACTTCAGGAACTTGTCCTACACCGTTTATGCTACAAATGTGAATGATACCTCAAATCATGCTGCTTGTTAAGCAGAGATGTAGTTTTCGAATCAATCAGACTTGTGATTTTCAAACGGGTAAAAAATCCCATAGACTTACACTGACGAAGGGACCCGAGCCATATAGGGAGAAAAATATCGCAAAGGCTTAAGGTGTGCTCTTTTGACTTACACCTTTAGCAACCACCTAGCAATGCCCTTGCGACCATCCTAGATCACCCAAGCAACCAAGTAGCAACACGCTTAAAAACACTCAAAATACTTAACATCATGGCAACACCCTGGCATCATGCTGATAATTTTTGCACAGGCAAACACCACTTAGATTTTCTTCAAAAAAGGTAAAGTCTAGTTAATATTCACTATCAACATCCCTTGAGATAAATCTGAAATGGCCAATATTACTCATGTCTGCTGCTCACTGCTGTGAATGCCTACAAACCTGCAACCACAAAACAGCGCATCTCATTTCCAAGTACATTTGTGTGGGATGGAACAACAATTGAATAATAAAATTTATTTATTTTTTTTTTTTAAAACGGAAGACAAATAAATCAGTCTGACATGAATAGACCTTGCATCTCTACAGTCAACAAAGAATTCAGCAGAGGAAAATATTGCTTCATTGGAGGAGAATGGAAGGAGGCTGAAGTCTGCTTTACGACATCTCATTGGAGGCTTATATGGCTTATGGGACTGCATTGAGAGGAACAGACCTTTAGAAACACAATCCCACCCTGTATTACAGTGGCTCTGGTGGGTCATAGTTCTGTTCTGGTAGGGTTGCGGACACCAATGCAATAGCAAATAATAACATGCAATTTAAAGTTATATATATTTATGCATAGTACAGTAGTTACAGTAGAATAGCAAATATCCACTTTAAAAGGCAAGAGAAAATGCTTCACATATCTTTTATTGTTCATTTCAAATGGAATGCGTTCAATCAAGTTTACAGTATTTTGGCTATCAACACGGATATGAAAATGTTTGGAAAATGATGGTTCTTCACACATATCGCAGTTCTGAGGTTAAATGTCCAATGAGAGGCACTAAAAGTGAGTTAAATTTTCTCTATAGATCTATAGTTTTAAATCAACAAAACCTACTTTCTAACCATAAACATTACTCCTAAACCTAACTAAAAGTGTCATAAAAACCATCTTGTGATTTGTGTGAAAGTGAATAAAAGTTCACTGTTGCTGTAGCACCTCTAGTTTTCATTTTACCAGGAAACTACTGTGATACGTACAACGAGCCACGTAAAAAGCTATTTTGCAAAAATGTAGGTTTAGTAACGTGATTCTATGAAGCCAGATTGTAGATATTCCCTCATTATCAAAAACCATGAACAAAAATACACAAGGTGAAAAAAAAAAAAAAAAGAATGAAAAAAAAAAGGCTATATAGAAAATACAGGGTCACTTGCACCAATGATAAACATGATTTGTACCGACCACTATTTATTTATTTTTGGTTCAAAAAATTATTGGCTGCCAAGATATTGCAACCATTGCAATTCAAGAGACATAAAGAAATGTAGAAAACAAAATTGTAAATTTTTCTATTCAGCCTATGTCATGTTGATAATTTTAAATACTGCTGGGCCTACAGTATGTAGTTCATGTTAATATTAATACATTTCAATGTTTTATGCGCTAAACAATTTTGGGACTGTGCTGGATCACTATGTTCACTGTAAAATCTGGGTCCTAAAGCAAAACCATCTGCGAAAGACTGCTGCTTCAGGAATCAAATGTTCAAGTTTGATAATATGATGAAGAGTAATCAAGTTGCTTCTGTTTTCCTCACAGCAAAAAGGTTATTTTCACATCGAGTTATACTTTAATTCTTTAGCGTCCTCACACTCGTTCCTCAAAAAGACATGGCATTATCATTATATTGAGTCCCTGCCTTAGCATGAGTGTCTACTGATTATATTAATATTGATGGTGACACACTGCTGTTTTGGCTGTGGAAGCCTGAAGCTACAAGCTGTCAAGAGCTCTCTGGTGGCACAAGATGGCTTGTCTGTGCCTGCCTTTCATCACGTCTTGTGCAAAAAGAGATATGGCGAGGGGCTACAGGGCTGTGGATGGGGTCTGTGCGGCATGGCTGAGACACACCGCTGCTCTATTGGAGCACTCTTAAAACAAAGGGATAACAGTGGAAGGGAGCTTGTCACACCCGACTCCGACAACACAGCCACAGAGAAGCTCCACATTCTCCTCAAAGAGCTCTCCCCCTTTCTCTCTCCCTCTTATTTTCTTTCTCTCTGTGTCCTTGTTTTCACATTGCCGACTGTCATTCTGCACCATGTTGCATGATAAATACTGAATGGGAATCAGTATGAACTGTGAGGTGTTGTCTGAATATGAAGCTTGTGAATGCTATTATAAGAGAATTTGCAGTGAAATATAAATGAATGAGCACTTAAGGATCAAAATTTGCATTACAACGATTTAAATAATTCCAATTGTTATTTATCTTTTCTTTACAATTTGAAGGGTTTTGAAAAACAAAAAAAACAAATTATATATATATATATATATATATATATATATATATATATATATATATATATATGTTGGGCCTCATGTATTCAGATAGAAGACAAAGGCAGGCCTAACACAGTCGTAAAAACCTAACTCAAGCCCCCACATTCCAAGTCGTAAATCTTACTGATAAAAATCGCGCCAAAATCAAACAAAGGGAGTCCAAAACAGACTGCAAATCCCATGAAGCCTTGCTCACTAAAGGATCCAACTCTCAACTCCTATTGGATGAGGCACACAACAGAACGTCCCTCAAACATGATATCATCAGGAGTTGAAAAACCTCTGAAATGCTTTTGTGATTTGCTTCCAGTGACTTTGCTTGCAGTGTGTGGACGCAGTTCAACGTTGCTCTCATGTGCAACCTCGTGGCACAAGGAAGTAACGTCCAACTTGAAACTGTAGCCATACAATCTCCATCTCGCTGGATGAGTTGAGATTACTCTGTGTTCAACCGAACACTCTAACGGATCCGAAGGAGACCGCCGAGCAATTTGCATCTTCATCCGTTTGCCTACAGAAGTGAAGAGATTAAAGATTTCTCTTCCATCTTCAATCAAGTTGACATTTCTGAGTTCTCCGCCAGCCCGCCGAGAATCAACAGCCGTACCGCCCACTGACAGAGCGAGGAAACGGCCTCCCGTCATCACCTGAGCCTCAAGGAAACGGGTCAGAGTTAAAGGACGGAGGAAAGCACATTCTGCCTGTGTCCTCATGCGATTCAAGTAAGAGGTTTACGTCTGGGCAGAGATAGAATATTACAGTGTGTTATTCTTGTGTTTCAAGGTTTTTGCTTGTACAATTTACGGACCGCCATGTCCGCTCATTATTAATACTCAGGGTATTAATTATCACAAATTTGTTTTGCTGTATTGTGGTCCAACCAAATTGGACTATTGTGCAATTTCGCCATCGCGGGTGAGACAGCAACTGAGTTCATCCATTAAAGAGTCAAATAACGCGGGACTGTTTACGAGCCGTCCACCGCGTCTCTGAGCGATGAACTAACAGCTGTTTTCTCTCCCACGATCGCGAAATCGGCTTTAGGGCCGTCGCTTCTCTCTCTCGTACTAACCACACACACACTGTCACACACACACTGTCACACATACACCTTACGTGTTATAGGATTATTTTTATTTCCAAATCTAATCATATCACTGTTTAGTTTGTAGTTGTAAGTCGGAAGTTTATTGACTGCACTGTATTAATTATTAATTGATATTACTGCATAAATAAACTTTGTTTATATTACAAAGAGAAGTGTTTTGTTTTGTTTTGCATACGCCTGTGTCATGCTGACGGGATGTCAGTGCTCGGATTCAAACCTTCATTCATTGTTTTTTTTTCCAGAAAATCGATATTCTTCGGATGTCGATTTTCCTAAGAAAATAATCTAATATTGAGACTGTTTTACTATTTGGTTATTAGTCCCTGATTTCAGGGTGGTGCCCCATCAATGTTAATCCTTATTAATATTCTATTGATTTTTGATAATTGATAATTATCTTTGATGATTGAATTTGAATGATCAAGAAGCTAGTGTTAATTTTAATTAATGTTTCATCGATGTTAACAATTAACGATTATCTTTGATAATTGTTGATTTAAAGGATTTAAAAAAAGCTAACATTGATTCACATCAATGTTCTATTGATTTTAATAATTAATAATTATCTTTGATAATTATTAATTATTGCTAATAACCAAACTTGCTCCTAAACGTATCACACTACATTTACTGGAACCCCATATGAAGTTTTAATGAGTTAGATTCAATTGATTAATCTAAATATGAATTAATAACTACAGAAATAATTATTAATTATTTCTGATAGTAACACTGATCTAAACAACCAGTAAAGCCCTATATATATATATATATATATATATATATATATATATATATATATATAAAGATTGACTGTTTGAAGAAATTAAGGGTGAAGTGTGCCATTTTTGTGCCACTAGTTTCAGAAAAAAATTGAATTGTAAAAATAACCACTTTTTTCAAACAGGTTTACCAATTTTGCTATGTTGGACTGGTCAGGATGCTCAAAAAGAGCAACACTGTGATAGAGCCACAAAGCCACAGTGTTTCCACTTTTTGTGAGAACCAGCTGATGAATGGCTAACTTATAATTGTCTATTAAGCTAAGATAGGAGAAAACATTTTAACATTGGAAAATAATTATTTATAAAAAGCAGAATATCAGGAGACCAGATACATTAAAGGTTGAAGACTCAAAAGGAACTTCTGAAGGACCAGATTGTATTCAAATTTGTTCAGAGTTACACAATAATCTTTTTTGTATTACTATTCATTTTAGATACATATCTATTTAAAATAAAATAAATGTGTTGTGGAACTTCAAACATGCAGAATTTGCCATTTGACAAGTACACATCTCATCAGTGAATGTTGACTATCATTGTCAGGATTTTTGTTTTCTTCTTGTAGATCAGCTAATCCTTTGCACATAACAAAATCGATAACATTATCAATTGCTTTATGCACCCTCAAATGAAACAGGCAGAAGCATTTAGAAATGAATCTGGTGTCTAATTATAATCAGTTACTTTAGCAGAAATTTTACACAGAGCATATCACATTATCAGACATGATGTATTCCTATCGGTCTTATTATGGCAGTTTAATGGAAAAACATGGTGCCAGTTTCTCAAGATGTGAAATACAATATGAAAGTTTCAATTTGTCTATCTACTCATCCTCAAGCAAGCTTTATTGAGATTCATGCCTGTGCTGTGATTTACAGTAGTTCAACCCCCCTCGCACCCCCCTTTTTCACATCACCACTGCACACCTCTGAGTCCCAGAAAGCCGCCTGATCTGACACGTCTCACCCATTTTATTTCTGCTCCATGTAACATAACACATTACTTTGAGAAACCATTAGCACCTTAAAAATAACAACGAGCCTTATTAATTTTAGTATGTACAGGGCAAAAACAGTAATGTACTGTTTCGTTCATTTAATTATGAGTTAAATTCTAACACTGTGTCTACATCGGATACAACTGATGACACAACAGCTTGAATTTATGCATCTACACTGAAATCACCAAAGCCGCATGTCATGTGCACAGAATGTTCACTAATACAAACCAATCAAGCTGAAGGCAAGACTTCAGCAACAGTAAAAAAAATAATAAAAATAATAATAACTTTATCAACAGAATATGAACAGAAATCCACTGGTATATAAATAGACTTTGCATGGGTTATTTCATAATAGCAAAATAATTTTACACAATGTTAGTACTGTGAGAGCTGTGTAAATGCTTAGAAAAAAAGATGATTTATATTAAAAAGCCAAAGACCAGAAATTAACAAGCTGTTACATAAGGAATCAAATTAGTAACACATAATTGTTTTTTATTTTATAAACAATTTTGTAAACAGTACATTAACAATAGTAAATGCACTTGTATAATAAACTAACAGTAAACAATATTTTATTTAATTTTACAATACTTACTAATCTGGGTTAATGTTAATTCATACATTTATTATATTTATAATTATTTGAATTATTCTGTATTATTTATATTGAATTACTTTTATTGGTGGGACTTTCTCAGCAAAAATGTATATATGCAATTAATTAATCGGCATGTCATGATATGTAATATGATTTTTTTCTTTTCTTTTTTTTTCAATTGACAGCCCTAATAAACTATTGTTCATTGTTAGTTATGTTAGTTTATAATAAATTAATTTGTTAACAGATACAACCTTTAACTACAGTCAGTATATAATTTTTTTTAATCACGATTAATCTCAATTTCTTTTTTTTTTTCTTTTTTTTTAATCGCGATTAATCGTAGATTTTGAAAATGCTGAAATTTGACACTTTATATACTTGTTTTCCTGTAAAAATGCATTTATTTCCATTTTAGGAAAGAAAGCAAAACAACATGTAACAATATAACGGTTTATTAACATTTTAAAATCAAAGCCTTTCATAGTATAAAGATATAAATGCAGTTAAATAGCACCAATTCAAGAAACATTAAATGTTTCTCCCAAAGTCTTAGTGGGAGTTTGACTTATTGAAAGAACTAGTGCCCACATAGGTTGCATATTCATTGCAATGGGCATTAAATCTCTTAAACTTTCATCCTACATAATATTAATCAACCAGTAAACTGTGGATATCCACTTTCCTACAGCAACTGTTTAGCTGCGTTCACGACTTGAGTCAGAGTGTCAAAACCAGAGTTAAATGCCGCTTTGAACTCCACGCTTGCAGACAAAAACGTCTTTTTCTGCATTTTGGTGATAGTTAAGACTTGACATGCTTCTGTGGTAATTAAAATGCACCTTGCATAGGTCCCATCTAGGCTTTTTTGTACATCAAATATCGTTAAGAGTTCCTTTCTCCATCATTTGACCACTGATAAGGAAGCACAGCTGTGTGTGTTTGTGGTGTGTCCAGCAGTGTAATTCCTCCAGGCGGAGACATTAGAAAGGTTCCGCCCTCCCAAGAAGTGTTGGTTAATGCTGTATTAATGGTAAATGTGTTAAACTTTTTTAATTAATCGCACACGTTAATGCAGACAGCACTACTTTTAACATATATATTTTTGTATTTTGTAGAAATTAACAACCAAGAATAATACAACGTACATATTGCGAAGCTCTGTGTCAATTTATGTTAACACTGACAACCTTATTGTGAAGTGTCACCATCAAATTTATTGCAAAACATAATTTGATTTCAGTCAGATAGGGAAAATAAAGTATCTGGATTAGCTGTGCAATGCTTCAGAGTATCCACCTTATTTCCAGAGCGCCACCATTATCAACTTTGAATGTGGACCACTTCCAATATCAGCCACTTCCAGCTATTTTTGCGATACAAAAATACATTATGCTGCTTTATATTACAGGCTGGCAATATATTTCGTCATATTATTATCATTAATTATGATTTTCATAAACTCATTGGTTTTGAACGCATATAGTTTTACTGTATATCACATTTTGCTATCGTTTTATCACACTGTTGCACAGGCAGAATGAATGAGAGATCAGGCGCTGGCAGGATAGTCCTCTGTGCTGTCCGACACGCCTCCACAAAATTTACACAACCAGCAGAGAGCAGAAAGCCATTGGGCAAATGCTGCTTTAACTTTCTTTGCAACAAAACTGCATCGTGTTTCATCTTGGCAAATTAATAAATGCATTTTACTCTCCGTTCTTGTCAGAGAGCATTCTCTCTTTCTTAGCAGATCTCGCTTTCAGCATGGCTTAAGAAACATCACCTTTTGGAAGTAAATAAATAAAGGCATCATTGGAGGTTATGTGTGTACATATAAATGAAGGTTTACATGGAGACAAGAAAGACTGCATCATCTCAAAGTAAAAAGCAGATGTTATTACCATCTCTTCAATACAACACACAGCAACAAGTGAATAATTTACTTACACTTTTACTAAATGCTGAAGTTAGAAAATTATCCGACATTAGGCCATCATTCTGCTGTACATCCTGTGGTAGTGTGCTAGTTTATAAACTTATATCACTAAATTCTGGTATTATTAACCTTCTATTTATTTGCATTGCGGTCAATAACAGCTGAACTTTTACACATTCGCCGGAAATGCAGCCGCTGCTTACTTCCGCGTTACAAAATAAGGTGGATAAACTGGGCGCCACAGCAGACGCTTCTAGTGTAGACAGCTACATTAATTATAATAGAACATATTTATTCTTGACAGGCATATCACAACTTAGTGGAAGGAATTTTGAGGAATTTTTGAGCACTTTGTCCATGAAAAAAGCATTAAACTTTTTAGTTTTAAATTGTCTATGCATCTAATTTGGCTTTAAATGACTGTCTCCTGACACACTGAAATAATTGCAAAGAGCTGTAGATGGAGTGGCCAAAGCAGGCTGCACTTACAAGAACTGCTACACTGAAGAACTGATGGGCTTAAACCACCAGTAATATTCAAGGTGACGTTCCTCTCAGTCTCAAACGCTGTTTAGCAGACCCTCTACCCACAAGCTCAAGCCATGCAATGACCTTCTCTTTCTCCCTTTGCTTCTGTGTGTTTTTACTCTTTGTACCTAATTTTCCCTCTTTAATTTGCTCTCTCTACCTATGTGTTTCTACATATCGCTCTCCCTGGCTCACCTCTCATTTAACCGTGTTTCTGTTAATGCATTCTCCTGTCCTCCATTATTCAAAAGCTCTCTGTATGTCTGAGCATAAGGGACAGTCTGCGGGATGTGTGTTACATTTGCCTCTATCTCCTTGTTATGCTATCTCTCTCTCTCTTTCTCTCTCTCTCTCAGTGATTAAATGACCCCTGCAGTAATGACATACACCGCAGACAGCCGGTGGAGGATGTAGTGAACTACTGAAGCAGCAAAACGCTGGCGTGAGACTGCCCAGAGACCACTGCATGGCCGTCGATATGTTTAATGAAGGGAGTGATGAGTTATTGATACCTCCGCTCTAGTGTCCATGGCAGTCATGGTGGTGACAGCAAACACAATGACGCTCACTGATCGTGTTTGGATGGACTGACTGTGGGTTCTTCAGTCTGGAATAGCCTAGTCACATAACTACTGTTCTACTTGACTGGCACAGGCCTGTTCCCATTAGTTACACTTCCCAGGATCAGTGAAACTAATTACAGGCCTCAACTCCAAACCAATAATGAAAGGTTTAGGGGGATGTGGAAAGTGCTTACCAGACACTTTTCAATTCTCATTCAGATTGATGACATTTCTGTTAACAACATCTGTGTTTAGCTCTGTTCCAAAACCTAGTGAGTTGCCTTGCTGTCTACTCAATACTGACAGCATACTACATGAAATGGAATCGCTCATAAGTGACCAATTTGGAACGCTCTACTCTACACACCCTGTGCAACACTTAAATAGCACTCCTCACATGAAGAGCATGGGATTAACTCATAATTGATTCCACTAGAGTTTTATGTGAGTATGTTGCTAAGCTAACAACATGATACTCTAATAAGCATAAAAGTACAAATTACACAAACACACATTACACATTAGGTAAAAGTGTCAGTTTTTAATAAGATCAAGCTATTTTTCTTTTTAAAAATAAACAAAAAACAAAAAACAAAACAAACATTTCATTCCACTTCAATCAGTTCAATCCACTTTTAAGCATGCATTTGTGAAGTCTACATGCAATGCTGCCTTAGTATTTGGCCAAAAGAGGCTCTTAAAAGTAGCATAATTATGCTGCCTGCCTTTTGCAAAAGCCTTCACATCGGGAGGTCACTAGGTTTTGAAACAATAATTTCTGCATTCTGTTTATTTCATTTGAACAATCTTGCCCTGTTTTACAACCCCAAGCTGCTAACTCACAGGCTGTGTGGGCTGATGTCAATTAATGAATACACTGTTGTGGAACTTTTGATGCTCAAAACAAGCATGATGGTGACAAAGTGCCTCTACTTTAACAATTTACAGCATTACCCATGTAGTGTACCTGAAAATGCTGACTATATAGTTTCATATAATGCACTGTCTTTCTATAACTTTTATGTCCAAAGAATTGTCATTTAACAGCTATTAACAATAACTAGCTTTTAGAAAATTTATGCAAAAAAAAAAAAAAAACAGAAAAAAACAAACAAACAAACAAACAAAAGAACGCTACATAGGCGTGTGCAATGTGTAAAGTTAGTTATGTCAGGTAAAACATACTGTAGGAAACAGTATGTCCATTCTCTCATTGGACATATAGAAAACTGCATTCTTCTGTGTTCAAGGGTGTCCGTGTGTGTGTTTGCTTGTGCATTCATTCGACACCAGACGCTATGTCAGGAGCGCGCCTCTCATTGTCATTTCAAGGTGAATAAAGTATGTAGGCAATCTTCCCTGCACATACGCCATCTGCGGCAGCCTGTCCCTTCACTTCCTCTCAACTTTGTAGTTGTTGTCATCTACATTATGAAAAAAAAATGCTTTGAGCTGATCTGGGAGCAGTCTCAGGTGCCACATGCCAGTCTGTTTTCTCTAATACGCTCCATTTTAGCATAAACTGTAATTAAAGCAACTTGGCACTACACTTAACCCAGGAATTTTACAGTTCAGACCATCGGCTTCAGAGCATCGGCTTCAGAGCCAAAGAACATAGTGGTGTTCATTGACTTGAACTGACTCTTTCTCATTTATTATTTTTTATTTATTTTTATTTATTTATTTTTTTTATATATATACATTTTCTTGAAGCAAGCAACACTTTCATGCAGAAACAGCAGCAGAAAGGAAAGAGATTTTCTGAGGGCAGACAGGATTTTAGAATTCAGTCCTCAAAATTCTCCCCCGATCGCTCAGTTTGGCCAGGCGGCCAGCTCTAGGAAGAGTCCTGGTGGTTCCAAACTTCTTCCATTTATGGATGATGGAGGCCACTGTGCTCATTGGGACCTTCAATGCTGCAGACATTTTTCTGTACCCTTCCCCAGATCTGTGCCTCGATACAATCCTGTCTCGGAGGTCTACAGATAATCCCTTGGACTTCATGGCTTGGTTTGTGCTCTGACATGCACTGTTAACTGTGGGACCTTATATAGACAGGTGTGTGCCTTTCCAAATCATGTCCAATCAACTGAATTTACCACAGGTGGACTCCAATCAAGTTGTAGAATCATCTCAAGGATGATCAGTGGAAACAGGATGCACCTGAGCTCAATTTTGAGTGTCATGGCAAAGGCTGTGAATTCTTATGTACATGTGATTTGTTTCATTTTTTATTTTTAATAAATTTGCAAAGATTTCAAACAAACTTCTTTCACGTTGTCATTATGGGGTATTGTTTTTAGAATTTTGAGGAAAAGAATGAATTTAATCCATTTTGGATTAGGCTGTAACATAACAAAATGTGGAAAAAGTGAAGCGCTGTGAATACTTTCCGGATGCACTGTACATACACTAAGTTAACTGTGCCTTTAAGCAGCTTGGAAAATTCCACCACCCAAACGGACCCCGTCCAACAGTCACTGCCCAGTCTGACCTCTGCCCAAAGGCCACCACGGACCTCGCCCTCTGTCCTGGGCCCGCCATGCTGCCAGACCTCATCCCTCTCCTCAAGCCTCCTCCAAGGCTGCCGGACGCTACCTCCTTCCTGGATCTGCCTCCCATGCCACCGGACCACACCCCCTTCCTGAATCCTTCTCCCAGGACACCTGACCCCACTCATTTCATGGTTCCCCCTCCCGGGCCACCGGACCTTGCCCCCTTCCTGGTGCCAAACCTCATTCCTTGGCTCAAGCCTCCTCCCAGGCCACTGGACCCCACCACCATCCTGGATCTTTCTCCCAGGCCGCCCGACCCCACCCCTACCTGGATCCTCCACCCAGGCTGCCTTCCTCCTGGTTTCCCCCACCTTCCTCCCCTGGATGGTACTTACTGTGCCTCTGGTCCCGCCCTGGTCTGCGCCTCCTGTCCCACCATGGTCTGTGCCTCTGGTCTTGCCCTGGTCTGTGCCTCTGGTCCCGCCCTGGTGTGTGCCTCCGGTCCCACCCAGTTTTTATGTCTCCAGCCCTGCTCTAGTCTGTTTTTGTGTTTGTGTTGTTTTTTCTTGTTTTGTGTGTGTGTGTGTGTGGGGGGGGGGGGGGGGGGTTCGGGTACTGTCATGATCCTGCCACTTTTGTCTTTATTTATTCATGTTGTGGTGGGATCATGAAAGTCTCCTCTGCCTGCTTGTTTCTTGTGTGTGCTTGTTTCTGTGTCTCACCATCTCCCTCTTTTGTTTGCAGGTGCCACATGGAGAACACAGTTCTGTTACCCTGACAAAAGCTAGTTACTCCACCCTGCTCATTATCAGAGGCACCCTCCTTCCACTGCCCTTCCCTATGTAAGCTCCTCTCATGTTCAGTCCTGTGTCAGATTGTTTTTTGTGTCTTTCTTGTCTGTTTATTTCCGATATGCTCTTTATTCTCAATCGGTTTTCCTGTTTGTTTGTTTATTTCTTTGAGTAATTTAGTCCTGTTTCTGTTTTCTCCCCTGTGAGAGTGTTTGGTTCATATTTTGATTATTTTTGTAATAAAGCCCTTTAATTTGCCTCTGCGTTTGGGTCCTTCCTCAAATTCACGTGACAGGTATTGCACAGGCAAGCAAAGGTAAAAATCTTGTTAGTCCTACTTATTGTAAATTAGAACGTACTGTATGATAAAAATAAATTGAAAAAATAAACTATTCATAGAACCTATGTTTTGTCTTTCCTTGAAGTATGGAAGATACATTGCCATATTTATCTAAGTTCTTCACATGAAAAATCACAAACTGTTTTCAAAGCTCCTGTTTTTTTTTTTTTTTTTTTTTTAACCAAAATAATATATGTAATGAATAATGTCCATATAATAGACTTTCAATACTACATCACCTCTTATTTCCAGACCTTAACACTTTTAAAAATATTGCTTCCCACGTAGAAAAACTTAATTTGAGTCACATCAAGTTAGATGGAAGCCCAGGTAATTCTGATCACCCCATGGATGATTCATGTTTGATTGCCTTCGAGAGTTTGACAACCCAGAACTAGAGGAATTCTGTTGCTCTGTCACACCACCGCTCTTTCCACCCACAATCCACCATCTACCGCATGTCTCCAAAACAAGTGTGACAAACCTCTTACTTACACAGATACAAACTCATCCTTACATTCTCAAACCTCTAACTCTATGCCCTGCCAAGATGATCAAGTTTCTACCCGAGTTTCTGCGAGCACCACCTCCGGCTGCAATTCAAACAGACATCTGTGCTCATCTCCACCTTCACTGCTAACGCTGGCTCCTCAACGCAGCATTCACCCAGCCAAGACAGAGCGAATTTCAGCTCAGGTTTTACAGACGATCTCAAGGGAGGGAACAGAGGGAGAAACTGAGAGAAAAAAAATAGAAAGATGGAGAGAGAGTGAGAGAGAGAGAGGCAGTGGGGCTGCAAAACCATTCCTATCTTAGTGCGACACAAGCATCTCTGTCCTAGCACTTCCCTTAGGACCACCATCAGCCATTGCAAAACTAGGACAGGAAGAGAGAGAGAAGGAGAGAGAGGGAAATAGAAGGAACATGAAGGAGAGAGCATTTTTGACAGCCACTCAATTCATGTGACACCACTAAATAGCAATAGAGGTTGTCACATTAGTAATGAAAACCAACACTATTAAAATTTAATTAAAGGAAGTGCTTGCTACCAGCTCTGGTTAATTTTTAATGGCTTAGCCATTTTTTTAGCAAAGATTTTGATTTACACACAAGTAGAGCCTGACCGATATGGGATTTTTGAGACCGATACCGATTTTAGAGGGGGGGGGGGGGGATTCACTGATTACCGATATGGTGGCCGATATAGTTAATTTTTTAGCTGGAATGAAAACAGACCTTTTTTATGTGGATTGTGCACCGATATGACTATGCAAAGGTACTCAGAAGGCTGCTGTCTTAAATATTTGTATCAAAGAATATTTGACATTGTTATTATACATTGCCAACAAATTCAAGAAATGAACACTGAGAAAATAAAGAATAAATAAAAATACAATAAATAGCTTAATAAACATCAGTACTGTATGTTCAGTATCAGTCAGTTGTTGACCATTTAAATAAAGAATAAATAAAAATACAATAAATAGCTAAATAAAAATCAGTACTATATGTTCAGTATAGTCAATTGCTGACCATTTAAATAAAGAATAAATAAAAATACAATAAATAACTAAATAAACATCAGTACTGTTTAGTATCAGTCAATGGCTGACCGTAAAAATAATAAAAAAATAAAAAATAAATAGCTAAATAAACATCAGTACTGTTTAGTATTAATCAAATACTGACTATTTTAATACTGCCAGTCAATTAGGGGCAGGTTGTAACACAAGAAACATTTACACCTGCTGAGACAAGAGATAAACAGCGGCAGCGGTGTTACACCGTACTCTGCTATACAAGTTCATGGGAAACTTTCAACGGTGGAAAACCAGACTTTTAAATATTACATTTTATAAATGCAATGACTGGAATTGTTCGGTCGAAGGAGGTACCAAACTGTGAATCCTGAACAAAACAGTTTGGTGAATACATGTTTACACATTAGCTTCCACTCAGCTGACAAGCAATGAAAGCAGCTACATGATTAGCTAGTTAGCTATAACCTCGTTATCACAGAGAGCAAAAGATGGACGTTGTTTATTTTACTTTCCAGCATTGCATCTCACCAACTAGGTAACAACGTAGCATGAAATCAACACTCAACAGACACAATCCACCACCGCACCGTTGTCTGCTGAGCTGCAAAAAGATGTTCTGCTTACCTTTCAATCTGCAGGGGAATGGCCATGAAGTTTTGGTATTTTCGTGCAAGCAGGTGCTAAGTCTAGGCGCAAGTGGGTTTGGTGAAATTGTGTGCGCAAAGTGCTAATGGGCTGGGTCAAGTGCAATTGAATTCTGAGGCTCTTCTCCGGTTATTGCAATGTCTGCATCCTATTGTATAGTCCATTCCCTGCCAAGCACCAGCGATGTAAACAAAGACAATACATTCAAAATAAATTATAGTGTAAAATGGGCTGTATGCAATGAATAAGAAGAACAGAAATATGGACTTGCGTTCTTTTGTGCATTAGCTGCATCCTTGTTGAATGTCAGGTATATTTTTATGACAGTGACACTCCATTTATACACATGGAAAATGTGGTTCTCGTCAGAATTTGGATGTAGGTTCCTTTCAATTATAGAGAATGTAAGTATTATTAATCATATTGATCAAGTGTCACAAAAATCATGGCAAGTATTAACAGTTATTATATCAGCCTTCCAGGATAGGCTGTGGATTTTTGCATGCATGCCACTTCTATCGGCTGATTTTGCTTAAACAAATTCATTTATTGAAACACGAAAATCTTAAAAAAAAAAAAAAAAAAAAAAAAAATTGAATTTCAAACTAAACAAAAAATATAATATAAATATAATTAAAATAAATAAAATAGAAAATTATCCCCTCCCCGAATCCAAAAATGTTACCCTCTCCATCTTCTTCCACTGGCCTCTTTTGAAGTGACTTAAAAATCACTCTACGACAACAGGAGGAAAGATATTTATCCAAATTAGACCATAAATACAATTGTAAATATTACATAATTATTTATGCCACATTTTCTTTTCTCAGGAAAATAGTTAATTTTGCTTTGCGCCAGTTCATTTACATACAATACACCCACAGTTTGCGTGCATACACCCACAGGTAACACAAACACTCCCACCCACAAAAACTGTGCTTAGAATTAACACTTTAATAAAAACTGGATAAAATGTAGTGCACGGTCATTGCCAGCAGTGCTGCGCTTAGCATGCTCACGAAAATAGGGTCATACTGTAAGTATTATGAGATGGTCCTTTTTAATGAATCAGTTTAACGACTTACTGACAGAATTGGTCAGGGGTTTGTTTCCCAAAAGCATTGTTAGCCAACTATGGTCGTAAGTTCCATCATTACCAACATAGTTAAACGGTTTGGTGTTTCCCGAAACCGTAGTTCAAACGAACATTTGCAAACAGCCTCACAAAGTTGTGTAGTTGGGACTACAGCTCTTTACTTGTGGTTAGAAGCATAGTTCCTTGTAAGTTTGCTGTGTGGACATCATTTCACTTCGCTGAGGCTTCTATTTCTTTTATTCCAAATATATATTTAATTCTGTCAAGACTTTGATCCCGTTTACATGCATTAAAAAAAAAATAAAAAAAAAAAAAAAAAGACTTATTCAGGGTTTTGCACAAAGCACCATTCTGAAACATAATATAAACATGAATGCAGACGTTGAAACGCTTAATAAAAATGAGCTTTATTGCCAAGTATGCTTACACATACAAAAATTTGTCTTGGTGACAGAAGCTTCCAGTGCACAAACAATACAACAACAAGACAGAGATAATAAATAAAAAAATGGAATAAAAATAAAAAGCAAATAGAAAATATAAGTATATATAGAAATACACAATAAGACTATATATATATATATATATATATATATATATATATATATATATATATATATATATATATATATATAAAACTGTTCTTGTGCCTGACGGTTCTGGTGCTCAGTGCTCTGTAGTGCCAGCCAGAAGGCAACAGTTCAAAAAGGCAGTGGGCTGGGTGAGTGGTGTCCAGAGTGATTTTTCTAGCCCGTTTCCTCAATCCTCAATCTGGAAGTTTACAGTTCTTGAAGGGAGGGCAGGGGGCAACCAATAATCCACTTAGCAGTCCGAACTGTCCTTTGTAGACTTTTGATGTCCGATTTCGTAGCTGAACCAAACCAGACAGTTATTGAAGTGCAGAGAACAGACTCAATGACTGCTGAGTAGAACTGTATCAGCAACGCCTGTTGCAGGTTGAAATTCCTCAACTGGTGAAGGAAGTACAACCTCTGCTGGACCTTTTTCACAGTGCAGTCAATGTGGGTCTCCCACTTCAGGTCCTGTAGGATGGTAGAGCCCAGGAACCTGAATGACTCCACTGCTGCCACAGTGCTGGTGAGCGGGGTCAATATTGGAGTGTTCCTCCTAAAGTCCACTATCATCTCCACTGTTTTGAATGTGTTCAGCTCCAGGTTGTTTTGACTGCACCAGACAGCCAGCTGTTCAACCTCCCTTCTGTATGCAGACTCATCGTCATCCTGGATGAGGCCGATGACAGTAGTGTCGTCTGCAAACTTCAGGAACTTGACAGAGGGGTCCTTGGCGGTGCAGTCATTTGTGTACAGGGAACAGTCTTTTGTGTACAGGGAGGCTGTTTAGAGAAAGTGTTTAGAGAGAGGCTGTTTAGAGAAAGGCTGTTTAGAGAAAGCATTTTGACACAAGCGGATTCTGTTGGAGAACAAGGCTTCTGTGTCCATGTTAACGCATAAGCGGTGTTCCTGGCTGCATTTCAAACTGGATAAATCAGCCTCTGAAGGGAGGGAGAACAATCATAATAAATAGCTTCAAACTGAAAGTGAGTTCCAAATGACCGTTATTTTGGAACCCTACATCTTTCAGCCCTCCACTGCTCTCACAGTGGATGGTAAAGTCTTTGAAGGGAATATAGCATAGGGATGATCTCTTCTGAATAGAACGCGCCCATTTGGAACCCCAAAGTCTGATGTAGAGGAAAACAAATCTATTGCAAAGTCATGCATCTGTCTCATTACACAGTGCACACCGATTTCGTGTCTTCAGCAGCAAGTTATCACTCCACCCCCTGAGTAACATCATTAATGACAGCTTTATGTTGTTGATCCAACGTGGTTCGAACAATGGATGTGTGACATATTTACTACTGTTTCGGAAAACTGTCGTGACTAGCTAGTTAATTTCTTCAATGATGCATCGTACTATGGTGGTTAAGCAGTGAGTTAAGTTGTTGTTCAGGAAATGCACCCCTTAGTCATTACTTTAGTCATGTCCAACTGAAATGAACCAACAGCTGTTATTGTGTTATGTGTACTTAAGGCTTGTGACACTTACATCAGTGTAATTCTCTTCATGTCTTCAAGTGCTAAAAGAATTCCTAAATGTAATTATTAAGAAACTGGAATTGTTAGGAATTGAAACTAAAATCGGAACAAGCATCAATATATTTCACACAATTCCTTTCCCTATCTTGCACTGTGTTTGTTCACATCGCTAAGCTGGTTCATTACACAAAGATAACAAGTCAATATTGCACTGCTAAAAGCCAATGCTTCTCTTGTCATCTATCAGAAGCATAAATACAATTAGGCTTTCACAATCAAATGATTTCATTAAAAGAATTATAGGTATAGACATGTCAATTTCAAATCCAATTAAAGTGTGTGCTTTGAGTCCCAAAATGAAATCTTACGCATTTCCCCTGATGAGAGAGCACAAAGCACAAATTTTCCAAAACTGCATGGACTGAATGAAGATGAAATCCATTCCCAAAAAAGTATTCACTATATAAATGTATTTCTTTTGGAATACACAAGTCATGCGTAGGATGAATCTAACTGCAAAGAAACCAACTCACTAGACTAGATGTGAATCAGGTGTAATGTTCATAACAAAGAGAAGGGCTTTTACATAATTTACCCAGAAGGGCAGAAATTCTCAATCTGAGCAAATTCTTCACTCGTGCCTCTCAAAACCACTCAAATTGCAGATTTCCACTCTGTCCGCTTCATTAGTGCACCAGACAATCTGCGTGCACAAGACACAACTGTTCTTTTCCATCAAAATAACTTTTTCAGTTTCCTGTAAAGCTATTTTCTCATGATGATTGTGGGCCTTATTTTAAGCATGGTGAAAGCTGGAAACATGGCATCAACTGCAAACATTAGAGATGACAAATATATTCACGACATTTTCTGCATTATGGACAAAACATATCATGATAAACCCAGAGCAAGATGCTATCTATACCTTCACTGGCTTACACAATCTAATTGTGTCAAAAATCTCTGCAAGGGCTGCAAAGCCCTTTTAAAGGGGAATCTTGGCTGCTTCACAAAGTAATTTTTAATTTTTAGCATTTCTGAATGGTGTGGGATATGCTTTGAGTTCATGCTGTAGTGTTATGCAGGGTAAAGCAGATGAGAATTGGGGGGGACCTTAACTGCTGTAGGGGGTAAAGGGTGAGGGGCATAATGGAAAACAGGAAGTTGGGCGATTGCCATCTTCTTCCCATCTGCTGTGTGAAGGATAGTTCACACAAAAATAACATTCTGTCATTATTTACTCATCCTGATATCGCCCCATATCCATATGACTTCCTTCCATTAAACACAAAAGAATACATTTTGAAAAATGTCTTAGTTGATTTTTTCCATGCAATGACAATAAAGTGATGACTGACTGAATTTTCATTTGATGGTGAAGTATGCCTTTAACAAATCGGAACCTAATTTTTTTTTTTTTTTTTTTTTTTTTGGTGTGGCAGACCAGGGACTTAAGAAACCGTATTCTCCATCTGAAATGTTCCTGTTGCCAGAGAGGTCGTATTAACGGGATACTTTATATAAGGAGTGCTGTCACCAAACTCAAGGCTCAGAGGGCCGAGGTAGGATACATAAGAGTGGGGGACCTAGGGGGAAAGACATTATCTTGATGAAGCTGTGATCAATATAACTAGTGTAAGCCAATGAAATCCAGATAGCATCTCTTTTAATTGAGATTAGACTCTGCAAGTTCAACGTGTGCCCATCTGATTTAAGAGATGGCTTGGTCTCCCCGGTTAACTCTTCATGGTGGGAATCAATTATGGCTTAGTCTCTGACATACAAAATTAAATCAGAGAGCCAAGATCTAGAATTCAGGGAAGTCTCACGTAGCCAGACTTTTGACTTGCAGCATAAATTCTGGTCCACATTGCAGCTAATTCTGGCCAAGAACCACCCACTTAGACAGCAAGAGACTGTAAGATTGGCATGACATTTTTTTAATGTTTAGTGATGCCACTAACCTGAAAAACTACAGCAAATCAAGCGATTAGTTCTTCCTCAACTTTGTAAACAAAACTGTTTTACATGACTTCATTATTTTGTTTTGTGAAGATGCATATAGACAGCCAATCAGATTTTAACTGGTGATTTCAGACAGCTTTTGCCAATTTTGTGTGCAGTATATGCATCAAACTGTCAGTCAGGGGACTGTGGACGGTTTATGGCCGAGACTAACTTCAGAGGGGAGAGCTTTCCAGTATGCAAACCTTATAAGGTAGTTGTCGTGGGGGGGAAGATCTTTGCCTTTTCTCTTTTGTTTTCATGTTGATGGATACATACCTCCTTTTCTACAAATTTTCTTGCCGGGTTTTCTGGCACATTCCTTGGATATTCTTTTTACTGCAAAATGAATAAAGACTAAAAAATAACATGGGAGTCCATTATGGACAGCAGGAGCATGCAACAGCACTATTTGACCGCAAGATAAGAGAAGAGTATATCAAGAGGACGTTTTCTTGATGTCTTAAATCATCATTATCATCACCATCATCATCAGTATTGCACATAATAAACCCCCTCTTTTGTTCATTTTGCCAACACACACAACTGAAACATTATAGGCTGCTTACACTAAGGTGTGTGTCTGTATTACTAGGAAAGGGAGGGGGTAAACCAACTTCACCTAAAATGGACGTGCAGCAGCACACAGAAAGATGTGCAAGGAATGGGAGGGAAGGTTAGGTCACATACAGCTTCAATCACACAACACACACACACACACACACACACACACACACACACATATGAAAGCAGCGGCATGCATTTCGGCATGCAGAGGTCATGCTATTCTTTTTGCTCCACTCTTTACAGTGAGATGAAAATAGACAGGTCTGTCCGTCCTGCCCACATATACACTTACCATCCTCCATTGGAACGTATATGTTTAAGAATAGGCAATCCTCACTCTGGTCCTGTACGTAGGACAACACCACTTCAATACTATTGGTGAACCAAACAGGTAGCATAACGTCCGGTAGTCTGCCTTCTAGTAGGATTTGAGGGCAAACAGGGCCAAATTGTGTTGCGTTATGGATATCTGACCATGGGATAGGGGGCTCAGGCGGCTGAAAGCGCCTCTCCCCTGTAGGGGGTGCAGCGTAGGGCACACCCAAGAACTGGATGACAGGTCCCAGGATCTCATTGTTAAGTTCTTTTTTGAATCCTCTAACCTTGCCATAAGTTGTAGTTACAACCGGGTCCATCTCGTCCAGTTTTTGAGAGGCGGCCAAATGGGCGTGCACCACCAAGCTCACTATCCAACACAAGAATGGGAGATCCAGGCTAGCGCTAAGGCTTAGCCGTGGACACATGGCCCTCCAAACGCCGGACAGGCGGTTTAGTCGTTGTAAGGGCATGCTCAATCCTCTTCCACACAAGCACCAGTGATACACTAGTCCAACCACAAACCGCAAACACTGGCAGCACTACTTTATATCCACTTGAACTAAAGAAATAATCAAACCCAAGATACCAGGCCTCCCGAGAGTGAAGCTGTCAAAAATCTCAAAGGCTCTTTGCATGGCAAGTATTCCCACACAGATTTTTATATGTATCCGGGCAACATCTTCATCAGAATGGCCAATATTCGTCAGGTTCCATCCTACTGACAACGTGGCTTTCCATCCTGGCTACGCAGGGGGCTGGGAGCAGGGGTGGGCGAGGCATTTGCAGCAGGTCGTCCACCGATAAATCAAGCCTGGTGCAGTCACTGGTCTATATCCTGTTGGAAATAAAAAAAGAATTCATTAGCGGCAAGGCAGATGGGAGAGCAAAGCTTTATTGGCTTTTGCAATCTTGCATGCCTGCTATCAAGCAGAATGTTCTAGAGTCACCGCTCACTGGTATGACACAGCATCTATCATACAGACCCATTGGGTCACTCAGCCAACAGTAAAATCAAATCCAGTACTTCTGTAACCCCCCCCCCCCCCCCACTGTCCATTTCCTTTCGCCCCTGCTAATGTCTGTGCACGTCACTGCAAATGATTATATTATATAGCAGTACTTGAGACACAAAACAATGTACTGAAACTCACGGTGTCAGGAAGCACTTTGGGGTGGGTGTCTAAGAAAATCAATGCAACATTCAGTCTCTTTATCCACATTACTACAAAGAACCAGAACACCTTTGTTCTACAAAGTATGGCATTATGGGTCTCATTCGCCATAGATAAATAAATAAATAAATATCAGCTTCCTGGTGACTTGGAATATGGAATATGTTAAGCCAAAATGTTTTTATTTGTATAATTAGAATTGAATAACTAAGTGACCCTACGAGTATTTCATATTTTAGACATCAAAAATGATATACGTTATAGCTTCTGCACAAAAATGCAGCTTTATGTGTAGTTTATGCCTATATAAGAGGTGTTTATTGTGTTTCAACTGGTTTTGAGAATGGCACACTTGGCTTCACTAAAAGATCTTGCTGTACGTGCTCTCAGGCGAAAATGCATTTTTAGAAAGTCCAAGAATATGTATGGTGATGAATGGCTGTACAGGCAAGGTTGTGCGGGAAGCCCTTTGGGCATGTATTATGCTAATTACTAACTGCGGGCATGCACTCCCTCTTTTAGAATAATGCAGATTCATTAACATTAGACCATATCCTAACCAGACGTGATAAAGCGAAAAGCGATAAAAGCTATCTTTTCCTTGTTAATCAGAGTTTTTGCCCAAACCAGTCGCGACCACGCCATGCACCAGGATATTTTGTCAATTGTTTGGTTTCTTTTTCTGCGGGTTCTGGCAGAGTTTCACTCACAGTAAACTCTCATTGGACTACAATCCCACTCAACTATACATTAAACATCTGATATTTTCTGATTGGCTCTGATTTTGCCGCTTTGCATAGCAGTTTTGCATTCAGTGTGGACAGACAAACTGGTTGTCACCGGGATCTTATCACATCACGTCTGGTTAGGAAAAGGTCTTAGAACAAAGGTATCACCCTATGATTTCCGCAATGTGATAAAATGCGGACAAAATCGTAGAATCCAGACATAATGGAGTTAACTACAAAACGCAGAAAGTCACAGAATTTGAAATATTTGGGATAAAAATGAATGTCTGAAAGCACATATAATCAAATCAAAATTGTGATATGTATTAGTGTGAATATTAAACTACAAATGACTTTGATTTTAATCAATTAATTATAGGTTTTAAAGTGAATGTGTGAAGCCATCCGCTCATACATTGAAAACACTGCACCATGATCATCACACAAGCTGTGTATGTGTAGTAGATGACAGAGAGCAGATCGCTCATTCACTGTGAACCGCACAGCACATACAAGACTATATATTTGAATAATAACATTACTTTTGCCTTTTGCAGTTTAATAATCACACTAGACCATATAGTGAATTGTACTACCGTAAAATACACTCAGAAACCGAAAGGGCTTCACTCAGTTTTCAGCTAAAATAAAAGCTTGCTTTAAATGAAGAAAAAAAAAAAAAAAAAAAGGAACAACAGAAAATACAGTATATTACTACTGTGAAGTAATGTAATATTCGCTGAAATAATAATAATCTTTTTGGGTTTTTTTTTAAATATCTTACATCTGTGATGCTCTGTTGTGCAGCACTTTTTGACTAAATTAAATGTTTTAAATCGGTACAAAAGCAAAAAAAAAAAACGGCTTTCATAGGGTCCTTCAAGGGCAAGAGCACAAGTGTGTATGCACATTTATTTTATATGCACATGTACCTGTTGTGAAACCAATGGAAATTTTGCATACTTTTTTGTGCAAGAACCTTCTGCACACATAAGTAAGATGGATGTTAATGAAAGTGATTAAATGTCCAACAGCAACAAAATAAAACCTCAGTGTCACTATTTCCTCAACTCTTCCCTCTCTAAGAGAATTTTCAACCTTGCATACAGTATGTGCGAGAACTATATTTGGATCCTCTACAGAACACAAGTCTTAATAAGGAATAGAGGTTCATTTATAACTGAAGGCACAGTCTTCCCCAGTGGACGACGTGACGGGCGGATTCAGATCAGGCCTTTGTTGGGCACAGTAAATGAGTAAAGCACCACTGCTTCCATGGCTCTACAGTAGGGTTTATGTTCTGTTATAATGGTGCATTTGTCTTGAGAATTACTGTACTGCCACACACAGCCTCCCCTGCCCACAATCCTCCAACAAGCAGATCATTCACGTCTAGCCCTGGAAGTGTTAAGAGATCCGGAGTAAGTGCCAAATAGCCAGACAGTGAGCAGACAAGGCTGAATGGGACTGCAGGAACTGACCTTTCCCCTCCCCCATATAATGACATCTGCAAACAGTGTCTAAAGAGCCTCCAGTCTGTCTGCTTAAAATAAGGCCTTAAGGTCTAATTTACTGTAATAACATAGACCGATTTTAGCAATAACCCTCAATCTTGAATATCTGATAACTTATCTTCAAAGTGCAAAAGCATGCAAAGCTAGAGTTCTGTCTTGCAGAGCCATCACATACCGCAAGCCTAAAGCAGGCCTTTTTATCTATTACTAGCCAGTCTAACTTTGGCCAAATTGACATCTCTGCTATTGACGAGAGCTCAAAAATTACATGCATCAAAAAGATGTGAAACAGTCTGCGCCATTGAATAATTAGGAAAACACATAAACAGAGGCACGAGATGAGAAATCCACTGCATTGATTGTGTACTGTATTGTTAATGAGCCTATAAAATTGCATGGGAAATTTTTACAATACAGTGTCAAGAAAACCTTCCAGCCCCAGACTACAAGTTGTTCAGTCTAAATATCTGGACTGACCGAAAAGCAAAGTAATATATATATATATATATATATATATATATATATATATATATATATATACACACACACACACACACACACACACACACACACACACACACACTGGCGGCCAAAAGTTTGGAATAATGTACAGATTTTGCTCTTATGGAAAGAAATTGGTACTTTTATTCCCCAAAGTGGTATTCAACTGATCACAATGTATAGTCAGGACATTAATAATAAGAAAAATTACTATTACAATTTGAAAAAAAAAATAAAATAATAATAATTCTACTTAAACTACTTCTCATCAAAAAATCCTCCACGTGCAGCAATGACAGCTTTGCAGATCTTTGGCATTCTAGCTGTCAGTTAGATCAATAACACTCTTTTCCAAATATCTGTTGTCCAATGTCTGTGTTTCTTTATCTACTCTAACCTTTTTGTTTTTCTGTTTCAAAAGTGGCTTTTTCTTTGCAATTCTTCCCATAAGGCCTACACCCGTGTCTTCTCTTTATTCTTGTACATGAAACTGGTGTTGAGCGGGTAGAATTCAATGAAGCTGTCAGCTGAGGACATGTGAGGCGTCTACTTCTCAAACTAGGACTCTGATGTACTTATCCTCTTGTTTAGTTGTACATCTGGCTTTCCACATCTCTCTCTGTCTTTGTTAGAGCCAGTTGTCCTTTGACTTTGAAGACTGTAGTGTTCACCTTTGTATGAAATCTTCGGTTTTTTGTCAATTTCATGCATTGTATTTCCTTCATTCCTCAAAACAATGATTGACTGACGAGTTTCTAGAGAAAGCTGTTTCTTTTTTTGCCATTTTTGACCCAATATTGACCTTAAGACATGCCAGTCTATTGCATACTGTGGCAACTCAAAAACAAACACAAAGACAATGTTAAACTTCATTTAACGAACCAAATAGATTTCAGCAGTGTTTGATATAATGGCAAGTGATTTTCTAGTACCAAATTAGCAAGGATAAGGCTTGGCACCTCAAGGATAAGGTGTTGGAGCAATGGCTGCTGGAAATGGCACCTGTCTAGATTTGATCAAAAAGGACTTCTTTCAAATAGTGATGGTGCTGTTTTTTTACATCAGTAATGTCTTGACTATACTTTGTGATCAGTTGAATGCCACTTTGGTGAATTAAAGTACCAATTTCCTTCTGATACAGCAAAATCTGTACATTATTCCAAACTTTTGGTCACCAGTGTATATAAAGTTGAAGTCAGAAGTTTCCATACACTTAGTTTGAAGTCATTAAAACTCATTTTTTAACCACTCCACAGATTTCATATAAGCAAACTATAGTTTTGGCAAGTCGTTTAGGACATCTACTTTGTGCATGACACAAGTAATTTTTCCAATAATTGTTTACAGACAGATTATTTCACTTTTAATTGACTATATCACAATTCCAGTGGGTCAGAAGTTTACATACACTAAGTTAACTGTGCCTTTAAGCAGCTTGGAAAATTCCATAAAATGATGTCAAGACTTTAGCCAATTAGCCAATTAGCTTCTGATAGGAGGTGTACTGAATTGGAGGTATACCTGTGGATGTATTTTAAGGCCTAACTTCAAACTAAGTGCCTCTTTGCTTGACATCATGGGAAAATCAAAAGAAATCAGCCATTTTTAAAAAAAATTTGTGGATCTCCACAAGTCTGATTCATCCTTGGGAGAAATTTCCAAACACCTGAAGGTACCACGTTCATCTGTACAAACAATAGTACGCAAGTATAAACACCATAGGACCACGCAGCCATCATACCTCTCAGGAAGGAGACACATTTTGTATCATAGAGATGAAAGTAGTTTGGTGCGAAAAGTGCAAATCAATCCCAGAACAACAGCAAAGGACCTTGTGAAGATGCTGGAGGAAACAGGTAGACAAGCATCTATATCCAGAGTAAAACGAGACCTATTTTGAAATAACCTGAAAGGCTGCTCAGCAAGGAAGAAGCCACTGCTCCAAAACTGCCATGAAAAAGCCAGACTACAGCTCACAAGTGCACATGGGGTCAAAGATCTTACTTTCTGGAGAAATGTCCTCTGGTCTGATGAACTGTTTGGCCATAATGACTATAGTTATGTTTGGAGGAAAAAGGGTGAGGCTTGCAAGCTAAAGAACACCATCCCAACCGTGAAGCATGCTGGTGGCAGTATCATGTTGTGGGGGTGTTTTGCTGCAGGGGGGACTGGTGCACTTCACAAAATAGATTGCATCATGTGGAGGGAAAATTATGTGGATATATTGAAGCAACATCGCAAGACATCAGCCAGGATGTTAAAGCTCAGTCGCAAATGGGTCTTCCAAATGGACGATGACCCCAAGCATAACTCCAAAGTGGCTTAAGCACAAAGTCAAGGTTTTGGAGTGGCCATCACAAAGCCCTGACCTCTATCAGATAGAAAATTTGTGGGCAGAACTGAAAAAGTGTGCGCGAGCAAGGAGGTCTACAAACCTGACTCAATTACACCAGTTCTGTCTGGAGGAATGGGCCAAAATATTATGTGCAACTTATTGTGAGAAGCTTGAGGAAGGATACCCAAAATGTATGACCCAAGTTAAACAATTTAAAGGCAATGCTACCAAATACTAACAAATTGCATGTAAACTTCTGACCAACTGGGAATGTGATGAAAGATATAAAGCAGAAATAAATCATTCTTTCTACTATTATTCTGACATTTCACATTCTTAAAATAAAGTAGTGATCCTAACTGAGCTAAGTCAGGGAATGTTTTCTATGATTAAATGTCAGGAATTATGAAAAACTGAGTTTAAATGTATTTGGCGAAGGTGTATGCAAACACACACACACATTTCTCCCAAATTCCAAATAAAAATATTGTCATTTAGAGCATTTATTTGTAGAAAATGACAACTGGTAAAAAAAAAAAAAAAAAAAAAAAGGTTTTCAGACTGCGAATAATGCAAATAAAACAAGTTCATATTCATTTTTAAACAACACGATACTAATGTTTTAACTTAGGAAGAGTTCAGAAATCAAGATTTGGTGGAACAACCCTGATTTTCAATCACAGCTTTCATGCATCTTGGCATGCTCTCTAACAGTCTTTCACATTGCTGTTGGGTGAATTTATGCCACTCCTGGTGCAAAAATTCAAGCAGCTCGGCTTTGTTTGATGGCTTATGGCCATCAATCTTCCTCTTGATAACATTCCAGAGGTTTTCAATGGGGTTCAGGTCTGGAAATTGGGCTGGCCATGACAGGGTCTTGATCCGGTGCTCCTCCATCCACACCTTGATTGACCTGGCTGTGTGGCATGGAGCATTGTCCTGCTGGAAAAAAAAAACAATCCTCAGAGTTGGGGAACATTGACAGAGCAGAATGAAGCAAATCTTCTTCCAGGATAACCTTGTATGTGGCGTGATTCATGCGTCCTTCACAAAGACTAATCTGCCCAATTCCAGCCTTGCTGAAGCACCCCCAGATCATCACCAATCCTCCACCAAATTTCACAGTGGGTGCGAGACACTGTGGCTTGAAGGCCTCTCCAGGTCTCCGTCTCACCATTAGACGACCAGGTGGAGGATCAGTGATGATGGTCTGAAAACACTGCATCTTTTATGTTATTTTGACCAGTTGTCATTTTCTGCAAATAAATGCTCTAAATGACAATATTTTTTGGGGGAATTTGGGAGAAATGTTGTCAGTACTTTATAGAATAATAAAAAGAAAAATCATTTTACTAGGGATGCACCGATACCACTTTTTCTCTTCTGATTCCGATATCAGAAATCTCAGTATCGGCCGATACATATCCTGATCCGATACCAGTGTTGTTTTTTTGCATAATCAGTATGAATATCTTTACATTATTGTGTGGAACTAATTGGGAGTACTCTTTAATGTGTAAAGAAACACAAACCTCTAACTACACATTATCAATATAAATGTATAGCTTATTAAGAAACACTTTATTATTAACTAGTATACTGGATAATGTAGCAGCAAAATTAACAGTAATTCCAGTATAAGTCATCAGTAGAAATGTTTTTTTTTACTTGTATCTGGACTTTAAAGGATTCAGATCTCTTTTTTGTTCAATTTAGTTGTAAGAAATCAGCTCACTTTTCATTCACAGTTATTTTTTGGAACCCATTCAGCTTAAATATTATTATCATTTGTAAACAAATGGTCGCTATAATGTGGTTCGCTCTCGGTGGGGCACGTGGTGAGTTTGGGGTGGATGCTGCGGAAAATAGCGTGAAGCCTCCACATGCGCTATGTCTCCGTGGTAACGCACTCAACAAGCCACGTGATAAGATGCACGGATTGACGGTGTCAGATGCGGAGGCATCTGAGATTCGTTCTCCGCCACCACAAGGACTTAGAGCGCATTGGGAATTGGGCATTCCAAATTGGGGAGAAAAAAAAAGGGTCTTCTGATGATGTAACCTTCCTTCCTTCTAATAGATCAGCTAATCTGTGATATTGAATAACTCTCTAAAAGGAGCTTTAGGTACTCCAGGGACACATTTCCCACAGGGCTAGATGTACAGTAAATTCAACTAAGAAAATCTACAGAAAATTCTATGTCAGCTAATCTAATATTAATCTCTAGATCTTTATCTAGAGAAAATACTTTGAGTTAGCCTACAAAATAAGGCCTGATTTTCCCCTGTTCTTTTGACATCTTCTAATGCTTTGGTTTTCTATTTGTATTCTTTAGACTTTTTTCTATTTCATCTATTTCTCTTTCTGCTTTAAGTGTTTATTTCTTACATCCTGCTGTGAGTTGTTCTGAGACTCTGAATCTGTTATAGTTACAATTGAGCATCACTAAATTGACTTCAAAATGGAATTCATGCACCAAATAAAATAATAATAATAATAATAATAATAATAATTAGACTTAATTATTAATTTAGACTTAATTTATTAATTATAGAAATTGTTAACCCAAAAATTAAAATACTCTCATTTTCTCACTCTCAAGCCATCCCAGAGGTGTATGACTTTCTTCTGCAGAACACAAACAAATACGTTTAGATGAATATCTCAGTTCTGTTGGTCCATACAATGCAAGTAAATGGTGACCAAAATTTTAAGCTCCGAAAAGCACATAAAGGCAGTGTAAAAGTAACCCATATGACTCCACTGGTTTAATCCATGTCTTCTAATGCAATTCAATCAGTTTTGGGTGAAAACACACCAAAATGTATCTACTTTTTCACTGTACATTTTGTCATTGCAGTCTTAAGGCACGATCATGATTATGAACTTGATTGCACTTCCTAGGGCTTGACACATGTGCAGAGCACTATAAAGCCGCTAGAAAGTGTAATCGAGCTTGACATCATGATCATAAATGAGACTGCTGATGTCAAGATTTATAGTGGAAAAGTTATATTTTGGTCTATTTTCACCCAAAACCAATTGGATCCCTTCAGAAGACATAGATTTAACCGCTTGAGTCTTAAGGATTACTTTTATGCTGACTTTATGGGCTTTTTGGAGCTTTAAAGTTTTGGTCACCATTCGCCTGCATTGTATGGAGCTCCAGAGCTGAGATAATATAGAGATAATAGATAACAGAGATAATATTGTTCTGCACAAGAAAGAAAGTCATATCTGGGAAGGCATGAGGGTAAGTAAATGATGAGAGAATTTTCATTTTTGGGTATACTATCCCTTTAATAAATAAAATAGAAACAGAGCCCTGTGTGTCTTTGAATTGTAAATCAAATTTACAATCTTTGACTTTGTGTGCTGATTTTTATTTTTATTTTATTTTTTGCTTTTAATCTACTGCTTTTGAAGAAACCCGATTAATATTAACTATATTATTTTTATTTTTGGCACATAAATTATTTTTATTTTTATCAGACTGATACATTTCAGTTGGTGTCATTGGAAGCTCAAGTTTCTGCTTTACTATATGCAACAATAATCTTTATTACAGTATCTTATCATATATAATCTTATTATTTTCCAAAATATAAATCTCCTACATTCAGAACAGATGCTGGATTTGTCATTCTAAATTCAGAAGACAATGTTTCAACAATTTTTTTTATCCTCTAATTTAATCTCAACTCTCTTAATTCTCAACTAGCATCTAAGGGTATGGAGCAAGGTTCTTGATCACAAAGGTAGTGCAAATCATTAAATAAATGGCTGATTATTTTTGCGAATGCTGTCAGAAGTTGTGAACGCAGGCCAGAATATTGAGTTAGTGCAGCAGTCGGTCAAAACAGCGACTATTCCAACAGCACTTGCTTTAGGCCCATGCATGCCTTACTTTCACCTTATGATCTCATCTCACCAGTAATAAGACTTTGAAGAAATTTACAGTATAGATCAAAGTTTATTTGACATTTGTGTGGATATGTTTATCTTGTAGGTCAGGAGGGTGGCACTGGAGAAAGAACAGGGTTTGAGGAGTCTATGGTCTCATTATAAAGACTTGAGAGTTTATTAGGGCTGCGATCAAGCAGCTGGCTCTCCACACTCATTAAAAACTGGCCATCATTTGCGTAATAGAGTTATCTATAGTATCATCAGTGTAATTGGTAATGCCAGTCATGCTTCATTTGAGAGTGGTACAACAAAGTGACAACTGACATCAGATATTTTTTTTTTAACATGTGCACCTTGGTGCTGTGCATAAAATCTGGTCTTTGATAGTTAAGAATAGATTAAATGGGGGGGGGGGGCCTGGGTAGCTCAGTGGTAAAGACGCTGGCTACCACCCCTGGAGCTCACTAGTTCGCTAGTTAGAATCCCAGGGCATGCTGAGTGACTCCAGCCAGGTCTCCTAAGCAACCAAATTGGCCTGGTTGCTAGAGATGGTAGAGTCACATGGGGTAACCTCCTCGTGGTCACTATAATGTGGTTCGTTCTCATTATAGAAGGTGGGGTGCGAGTTGAGTTGAGTGTGATTGCTATGTCTCCGTGGCAACACGCTCAACAAGCCACGTGGATGCGTGGGTTGACAGTCTCAGATGTGGAGGCAACTGGGATTCATCCTCTGCCACCTGGACTGAGGCGAATCACTACACAACCACGAGGACTTAAAAAGCACATTGGGAATTGGGCATTCCAAATTGATATATATATATATATATATATATATATATATTTTAAGTGCTGTAATGTGCAATGAGATCACATCAATCCTCTGAGACTGCAGAGAGCTGCATGTGAAAACATGATGACAGAAATCAGATGCTTTGCGAACAGATGCTAAGGTAAAAAAAAAAAAGCAGAAATGAGAGAGGAAAACTATTTTTGGTGGCCAGTAATTATTGTCATCTGATGACAGTATGCAAGCAGCCATCAGTCGAATTGAAAAAGAGAAAGAGTAAGAATGAAAGGCAGCCTGCTCCAGCAGAGCTCTGGCTGATGTGCACTGG